>NC_141145.1:42580147-43808064 GCF_053477565.2 Lygodium microphyllum
ATCAAGCTTCCTACTATGCGTCTGTACATAGTAGGGTCTTCTAGAAGCTCATCTGCATCTGCGCTCAGCTTCACATTCTGCTCCAAAGGAACTGAAATAGGCTTACAGCCTGTCATCCCATATTTGGACAGCATGTCCAATCCATACTGCCTCTTCAAGAGCTGTATCCCACTTCGTGATCTAATCACCTCAATGCCCAAGAAATAACGCAGCTCTCCCAAATCCTTCATCTCAAACTTCTGCTTCAATAGCATTTTCACATGAAGGATATCTTCATCACTGTCACCTGTCATAATCAAATCATCAACATAAATGACAAGTAGCATAATATCTTTCTCTATTTTTCTCACATAAAGTGAGAAATCTGCCTTGGAAATCTGAAAGCCAATAGTGACAAGATACTGTCCTATCTTGTCAGACCATGCTCTAGGTGCTTGCTTCAAGCCATACAAGGCTTTCTTCAACCTGCAAACAAACTCAGGATGAACAGCATGCACATAACCTGGTGGCTGCTCCATATAGACCTCTTCTTGCAAATCACCATGCAAGAAGGCATTCTTTACATCCATCTGATGTAAAGACCATCCCTTTGATGCAGCCATAGCAATGACTGCTCTTACGGTTGCCATCCTTGCAACCGGACTGAATGTTTCTTCATAGTCAATGCCATATGTTTGTGCATACCCCTTGACTACTAATCTTGCCTTGTATCTATTCATAGAACCATCTGCATTGTGCTTCACCTTATAAACCCACTTACAGCCAATTGCATTCTTACCTTTAGGCAAAGGTACCAATTCCCATGTAGCATTTGCTTCCAAGGTATCCATTTCTTCATCCATGGCTTTCTCCCATTTTTCTTTTCCCATGGCTTGCTCAAAAGAAGTGGGTTCTGGTTCCTATATCACTTTGACCATATATGCATAGTGAATGGCTGTAAATCCATCATATTTCAGCCTATCCACAGGATACCTAGCTCTGGTAGACCTACGCAAAGTAGGCTCACTTCCAGGTGCTCTCAAAACATCCCTGGTCTTCCTTACTCCAGGTGTAACAATAGAGGGGATACCCAACTCATCATCAATGCTCTGTTCTGAGCCACTGGATTCACCATCCACATAAGAATGACCTGCATTCACATCAAACATGGGCTGATCTACCTTCTCTTTTCCTTTTCATGAAACCTGCATACCACTATCTGCATTGCTTTGAGAAGATTCTCCTGATCTCAATCTGCCTGTCCATGGCAAAGAATGTGAACCACTGCTAGAGGACACTCCAGGTCCACTAATATTTTGTGACTGCTGCTGTGAATTCTGTGCAGCATTACCATTTTGTGCATCTACATCATCAATCACATTTACTGGTTTATACCAGCTACTCATCTCATCAAAAACAACATCTCTGCTCACTATAAACTTACGAGTAGAAGGGTTATAGCATCTATACCCTTTCTGCTGCAGAGAGTAACCAATAAAGATGCACTTCTCAGCTTTTGGATCCAACTTGGATCTCAACTCATCTGACACATGAACATAGGCAATGCAACCAAAGATTTTCAAATGAGAAATATCTGGTTTCCTACCAGTATACCTCTCCTCTGGAGTCATTCCATGTATTGCTGCAGTGGGAGTCCTATTCATTATGTAGACTGCTGTAGCAACTGCTTCAGGACAATAAAAATCTGGCAAGTCTTTTTCATTGAGCATGGCACAAGATACCTCTCCAATATGCCTGTTTTTTCTTTCTGCAATTCCATTTTGCTGTGGGATATGACTGCATGAATATTGATGCTTTATGCCATGCTCCTGCAAGAACCTTGCAAACTCATTTGAGAGGTACTCTCCCCCTCAATCTGACCTTAGGCATTTTATTTGCAGGCCTGTTTCTTTTTCAACCATAGCTTTAAGAGTTTTGAAATGCCCAAAAACTTCACTTTTCTTTTTCATAAAATACACCCAAACTTTTTTGCTATAGTCATCAATAAAAGTGACAAAATAATGGCAGCCTCCAAGAGATGCAGCTTTAGTAGTCCACACATCAGAGTGGATTAATTCCAATGGCTTTTTACTCTCTTGAACATGTCTAGGAAATGGTTTCCTTGCCTGTTTTCCAAACTGACAGGCTTCACATACCTTATGCATTTTTGCAACCTTGAATCTAGGCAATTCTGCAACAATATTTTGGGCCTGTATTTATTTAAGTCGTTGTACATTAACATGACCAATGCGTTTATACCAGATATCAATATCTGCAACTACACCGGTCCCATGTGCAAACATTGCTGCACTCAATTCAGACATGTCTGCATCCAAAGTAAACATTCTGCCCTTCTTCTTTCCTTTTGCTATCAAGCGACCTTTATTTTTCATATCCTCAACAAAGCATCCATGAGGATTAAATCTGACCTACAAGCCCTGCTCAACCATTTGACCAACAGAAACCAGATTCTTGGTGATATTCGGGACATGAAATACATCGGACATGTATTTCTTTTTCCCATCCTGCATAGACAATGAAATTTTTCAAATCTGCACAATAGGATGTGCAGTATCATCACCAGTCTCCACAAATCCTGGTTTTTCCATTTTCCTTGCATCCTCCATCCATTCTGCATGACCTGTCATGTGGTTTGATACACCTGAGTCAACATACCATACATCGTTGCTTTCTTCTGTACTTGTCACAGAATTGTTCATGTGCTGCACCATAAACAAATGCTCATTTCTGACATCACCCTGTCTACTAGAAGATGCATAATTTCCTTGTTGCAGTTTTCCATTCATGATGTCATTCTGCTTTTTATAGCAGTCTTTAGCCATATGACCCATTTTACCACAGTAGTAGCATTCAACATTGCTGTTTGCATTTTGGCCTCTTTGCCATCCACCACGACCTCTTTGGCTCCCCCTACCTCTAGAGTTACCACGTCCTCCTCCATAGGACTGGTTTTCTTGAGTTTGCTGCATATTCTGATTTCTACCACGGCCTCCAGATCGGCCTCCTCTACCTCTGCCTCTACCTCTTCCAGCATTTGAGTAGAAGACAGCTTCTTTTGAAGTTCCTCCTGAAGAAGATGCACCACCATTTCTCTGCTCCTCAGAAATTAGAAAAGCAAACAACTCCTCAAAATCAGGAAATCTTTCACGGACGGAAATGGATGTTCGAAACTATGCATAATCCTTTCCTAGACCATTCAAGGTCACAGAAACTAAATCATCATCTTCCACTGGCGACCCAATGGAAGCAAGTGCATTTGCAATCTTCTTCACCTTCATGTGGTAGTCATTGATGCTCATATTTTCTCTTTGCACATTATGCAACTCTTGCTTGAGCTGCATTTTCCTGGCTTGAGTATTTGTGCTATAAATTTTTGACAAAGTATCCCATGCCTCCTTTGGCGTACTTGCATCCTGAATAAGCACAATCATAGAGTCTGAAATACTGATAGATAGCCAGTACATAACTTTCATGGCTCTCTCATGCCATGCTTTAAATGCCTGCATTTGCTGTTGATTGGGAACATCAGGAAGAACTGGTTCTTCTTCATTTCCTGCAACAAATTCCCAATATCCTTTTCCCATAAGGAAATTCGTCATTCTAAACTTCCATGCTTGGAAGTTGTTCTTGTCAAGCTTTTCAGTAACAATCTGTGAGAGAGAATCAGACGCCATTACAGAACACTGCAAAAAGTTCTGTCACTGTAAAAAACACAGCTTCAACCTCACAAGGGCTAATCTGTAAAACTGACGAAAGTGGTATTTGACCACACAGTCACTTCCTAGTGACGATTTTGCATCAACAGGCAACAAGGATGATTCTGTAACTCCCAATGTCTCTGCACACAAGCATACGATGCAGTTTCTACAGTAACTTTTCACCGACCTGTAGAACAGTGGTCGCACAGCATAAAAGTGGGCCTTTTCCTGAGTGCGTGCAGAAAACTTCCGCCTCCAAAACAGGCCCCGAAATGGCCTCAAATAAAAAAAACAGGGTCGCCGAGTGCTAAAGCCCTCGCCCGCAACATATATTGCCCTCTTGCTTCACCACGAAGGGCGTCTCAACCTGAGACAATGCACTCTTGCAATTTTCGGCTGTGCTACTTGCAAAGATTTGCTCCCAAAATAGAAAATGAAAGCAACACTGCTCCTCTTACCAGAACACTGCGAGCTTGGCTTGCTTTCTTGAGCTCCTTACCACGAACAAGGCTCTGATACCATGTCAAGATTGTGGGAGAGAAGGAAGGAGTCTCACTTGTAGCTTTCTTGCTTGCACAATGGGGAATACACACATAGGTGGAGGCTGAAAACAGTTTTCCTCTTCTTAGTTGTGTAAGCCAAAAAGAACTCTTATACAAAGAAATAGAATAACCCTATATATGGGTCTCAAACCAAACTCAACTAACTAAGGTGGCATACTAACTGAGCCACGAACTAGAGTAGATAAGGATAGCTATCATGTAGCTATTATTCATGGGCGGTACCAACCGCATCTGCAAAACTGACACGTCGGTGACATAAATGCACAACGGTCACCCTAGCATATCACGAGTGGAGCTTGATATCTCAACCGAGGCCATGAATTTTTTGAGAATGAAGTGGACTCCTCCTTTTGTGGTGACCTATTTATAGACCTTCCAATGTACATGGAGTTGTGTCAGGAGATTGACATGGGGCCATAGGCCGAGTCATATATTTGCATCTGCCTACTCAATTCATTGGTGATTTGCTTTAAAGGGTACTTTAGAATATGCATTTTAATTAGCATCATTTTTTAAAAAGTTATATTATCCTGCTTTACCTAAATCTTTATATTGATTATGTTAACTTCATTTTCTATTTGTGCTGCAGAGTTTATCTTTGACGATACTTGGAGAGTTGGATGAGTCAATGGATAAGCGATAGGAGTTGCAGGAGATATTTACACGCATGTCGCTGGATCAGATGGCCCAATTTAAAGATATGGTAAACTAGGAGCTGTCTCTTGGACATCATCGAGCTATTCTATGAGATCTAGTTTGGCCGCTCTAATGCTTTGGTTAGACAAGGTTAACACTCCAAACTGGCCTCGGATGAAGGGAGTGGTGTTCGTTGCAGAGATGTGGATGCTATGAGTCTATTGTCAAAGCATTTGAGGTCAAAAGTCTACCATGGGGGTAAGAGACAATAGGGTGAAGGGAGATTCAGGGAGAGGAGTAGACAGAAGATAAGGGATTTAAAGAATAGAAGATGCAGAAGAATACTCATAGAGGTGAAACCTGTCAATTTATTTTTGCATCCTGAGAAGATAAATCCGTTGTAGACCAAAAAAACGTACACAAAATAGTAGCTTCCTCTCTACTGCTCAGACCGCCAATATGATACTTTAAAATCCCCCAAAAATGGCTGAAAGCCACTTGCTTTTTTTTACATGTGATCATATTCTAGACGTTGTCTACAGCTTTTGAATATTTACAAGAAATAATATCAAAAATATCAAAAATAGGCTAAACTTGTCTAAAAATCTAGTATTTTTGAATTGTCCACACTACGGACACTAACACTAATGACTAATATGGCATTGACTCTCTAGATCAATAAGAAAGATAAATGATGATGCACTCTAGAGTTTTTCACACTGTGTTCACGTACGGCACGATATCTACCCCCTTTTAACCTACACATCCTCCGGCATGTGCTAAAGTCTTATGGATCTATAGTGTCAGAAGAAGTATCCTCTGCCATGTCAATGTCTTCATATTCTACCTCTTCTTCTTCCATATTCTCATGTTTATGCTTACTATTCAACTCCTTCAACTCATATGCTAAAGACTCCCTACATTTAAAGAGATTGATACATTTTTTAGCCACTTGAATCTTTAGAGATATCCATCTATCTCATTTAATGCATAGGTGGCATTGTCAAATTACCACATATGGACCAAACCAGTGATTTGCCATCTTTTGACTGGCACTATGCTGATTTTCCAAGCTGTTGTCATAAACCAACACCCAATCCCCTTCTTGTATAGCTCATGGTCGAATTCTATGTCGCTTGTCAAATCTCTTCTTGTTATTGATCCTTGTAGTCTTCAACTTTTTCATAGCTGTCTCAATGTCTTCAAGCCTTCTTTATAATTGTCTAATGTGTAGGACTAGCAACTCTTCTCTATTCGAATCCCCTTCCCATGGTAGAACACTCCAAGTATCAATAGTCTCCTCAATATGCATGATTCCATACATTAATTCACCAGGCATATACCCTGTAACTACACTATGAGTGGTCCTATCAGCCCATAAAGAAAAGGGTAATATTCTTGGCCACTCTTTCATCCTGCCCTTGCATGACTTTACTACTGCCTTAATGATAGGGTGATGACCTCTTTAACTTTTTCCATTTGCTTCACGATTGTAGGCTATTGAAGTTAAAGCCAGCTTGATACCCAATCGTGAAAAGAAGTCACAAGCCTCATTTGCATCCAATTCTCCTCTATCTATAACCACTTTACCAATACAACCATACGTGCAAAAGACTTCTTTCAATAAGAACCTGCAAATTGCTTGAGTAGTCTTTGTACTAAGAGCTCGACCTTCCACTTGATTTGTGAAGTCTTCTTGTGCAAGCACAAGATTTCTCATATTCCATAAACCTGTAGGCATGGTAACCAAACCAACTATCCATTTGTAATGCATAGACAATGGATAGGTCGGTTGCAACCCATCTCTATGCTTTACCATGGAATACATCTGACAATCACTGCATGATTCCACATAATGTTCCACATCTTTCAAGCTTTCATGAAACTCTTGCCTCCTGCATCACCTATTCTTGAGAAGCCCTACCTCCCAATACATGTACTCGAGCTTCTCTCTTTTTCTTTGCATTCTTCCATAAATATCCATCTTTCAAGAAAAACCCATAAGCTCTTCTTTTAATCCTTTTGAATTCAACTTTAGACCACTCAGCCTTCTTTGTCATTGATGATGCTTCTCTCTAACGCCCATCTCTTCTCCATGGTTGTAAGTTCTTTTCTTATTGCTAAAATCCATGTTACAATAGTTGTACCTGCATTTGCTATTATGACAGCTATACATGCATTAATGAGAGCTACACTTGTTGTTTTTAGATCTGTACCTATAGTAACAACAGCTACATACTCATTCCATGTTATCATAAAGTCATTTTCAGCACCTACCACATCATCCTATTCATCTTCCATCAGCTCCTCTTCATCTTCAAACCTTGCTTGTGAAAGCATGTCAGCCATGCCTTACTTTCTCATACAAGAATTAGAGTAGCTATAAGGATAGTTTATTTTTCCAAAATAAAACTTTTCCTTCCCTTTTGTACAAAGCACACAAATATTTTTTCGGGTGGAACTCTTCATTGGCAAATCTTTTGTGAGGGTGCACTTAAATGAAGATTCTTTTGCGGGTTAAAGCTCCATGGTACTTTCCATGGAGACGTCTACAATGTGCTTTAAGATGAAGGTGGTTCTCTTTTCTTCTTTGCAAGAGATTGTGGATAGACTTGTGTTTCTTTGGATGGAGTTTTGCCTTGCGCTCTTTTCAAAGTGAAAGTGGAAGATTTTACAAATTTTGGTGTGAAGAAAAAGTTAGAGATGAGATTTGAAGTGGAAGTGTGCGAAGGAAGATGGTTGGGGGTGATGTAACCACCTCTTACCCTTATCTTGCACGCCTTCTTTCTTTTCTCTCTCTCTCTTTCTGGCTCAACGTGACTCTCACATCCTCTTGTGCTTGAATTTTCCATGGATTGTGGTGAGAATGAGAGTGAAGATGCAGATCATTGTGAGATTTTCTGTGAGCTTGTGTTCTTGTGTGATGGTTGTGAGAGCATTCTCTTTGACAAATCTTGATGGACTGGGCATTGTAGATGCCGCTTTGAGGCCTGGTTCTCTGACAGATTTTGGTGCTTCCTTGGGCTTCTCATCATGATCAGCATAAATATTGAATTTATTCCCTGATAAATAATGACAAAATTTATTCACCGCAAAAACCATTGATAAGCATTCTTTCTTAGTGGTGGTATAATTTCTTTCTGCATCACTTAAGTTACAGCTTGCATAATAAATCGGATGATCAACCTTATTGTCATATGCCTGACATAAACTTGCTTCCATAGCATTCATAGATGTATCTCCGTAGATATGGAATTCCTTCGTCCAATCTAGGGGTGCTAATACTGGTCCTTAAATTAATTTCTACTTAAGAAAATCAAATGTTTCTTGACAAGCAGCAACCCAATTACAAGTTGTAAAATATTACACGACGCAGCAAACAGAATCTGAGAAAGAGATAGAGAGTACACAACAGATAAGAGGAGAATCAGTAAATTCTTTAACTCCAAACAACTGATACAAAGATGGCTCTGTCCACCCGTGCGCTTCCACTGTGTGAAGCTTAGATGGCAATCTAGACAGAAGATAGGTGAAGAGCTTAAGGCTAGCTGGAACAACAACTTTGACTAGGTGAAAGATGAGTGATAGGTGGCTGTGAAGGGGTTTAGCTTTTATAGCCTGTGAAGGCTGTTAGGTCGGCCTGGTCGACCTACCATATGAGCCTCCACTAGTTGGCCAAGGAATATTCCCTTTACCATCAAGCCGGGGGCGTTGCCCTCGGACCCCCACGAGGGGGGCCGCTGGTTCCCCCTGGGACCCCCCAGCTAGGGGCTACTTTCGCAGCCCCCGGACCCCAAAATAGGGGCCCCTTTTAACTCCCTTACCCCGCAACTCGATGCAAATGCGCCTCGAGTTGCTACCAGCTTAACCACTCCGTCTAACCCAAAGATTAGACCCACAATGGTCACCTTTTTGCCATCTGATCACATAGACCTCATCTGATATACAACTCAGGACTCAACCAATATCCGAGCTCACATTTGGCTTCTTCTCATAGTGGGGGCCTTACAACTTTGAGCACCATGGGTCATTGGTGGCACCTAATGAGGGTGGGGCATTGATCATATCTAATAGGAGTATCCTTTTGTAGCAAATTTTTTAAGGGTGAGGCCACCTTTGCGAAATCAAAAATGAATCATCCATAATAATTTAGATTCCCCAAAAAACCATGAAGTTGTTTAAGAGTTTGTGGTGGAGGAAGTATAGAAATCTTGGCATTTTAAGTCACAACCATAGCAATTCCTTCCCTCCTTAGAAACTATATGCCCCAACAATGTTCCTTTTGGAACTCCAAAAACACATTTACCGGGATTTAACGATATACGTACCTCATCAGTAAGCTCAAAAACTTGCACCAATCGATCGACATTTCTTTTGTTGTCCCATAGACACAAAAGTTATCTAGAAAAACTTCCATCCACTGTCGAAGAAAGTTTTGGTAAGCTACAATCATAACCCTTTGGAATGCTGCGGGTGCATTGCACAAGCCAAAAGGCATATGGCAAAGGGAAATGATCTTTCTGAGTCTTACTATTAAGCTTCTTATAATCAACACAGATGCAAATTTTCTAACTATTCTTCTTTGGTACTACAACAATAGGAGAAACCCATTCACTATATGCAACACAAATTAAATAAATAATGCATCAAGAAGCTTAGTAATCTCAGCTTTGACCAATTTTGCATTCCCAGAATCTATTCGTCGTTGGCATTGACATACCAGTTTTGTGCTTGGTTCTAGATCAATATAATGCTGACAAAGTTTAGCTTTAATACCTTTAAGGTTAGTATAAGACCCAAGGAAATTCCCCAACATGTGCTCATAATACTTCTTCAAACCTTGCTCAATCTTGGGATTCCAATTGAGCTCCGAGATTTAAATATTTCCCTTCTTCCATTTCTATTTTAACTACTTCCACAACAAACAAAGAGGCTACTTTTTGAGGCTTGACCGTAGGCACATCTTCTGATATTTCCATTGATACATTTTCAAGAAAACTATGCCTAGCACTCGGTTCTGGTTCTTCTTCCTTTGAATTCACAGAGTGTACCATGGGTAAAGCCTTATAAGGGACAATAGCTAAATTATCTAGAGTACCCTCAGTCATTTCTATCATATGGACATCCCATATATCAGGAAATAGCTTACCAGTATAACTTCCTTGTCTTTTACTCAAGCCATGCAAAACATACTTCAAATTTTTGTTATACTTTACCGTGAATGTGGTATTTATAGAACCTATTATCTACAAAATCTACTCTTGATCACATGGAAATTGAGCATGTAATGTTCAGCGATAACAACGTAAAATTCTATTTTGTTTTTCCAAACATTCTTGGTCATTCAAATCCTGAGACCATTGAGTACTGCTAAGCTTAAGGATTAATGAGTGTAAATAATTATTGTGTAATGGATCATAACAAATTACCAACTTTAACAAAAATCGAGAATATTCTTACATTCCTCCCACATACTCATATAATATAAATCAGTTTAATGTATACAGTCTTGATTGGTATAAAATCAGAAACACCATATTTTATATGAACATTTTCTTTAAAAATAATATTGCCTTTTTTTTTCTTTCTCTAAACTATAAAAATTCTCACAAAACATAAAAAATTATACTCTTAACTTTCCCATGAGATATCATAAATTTTGTTGATATAAAATATATTATTTAATTCATAAAAACCATATTTTTCACTAAAAATAATCATTTTTAAATTTTAAAGCATAGTAAATCTTCTCTAAAAATTTTGAAAATTTTTCAACAAATTTTTAGTAGTATAAACTTTATAAAAAAGATTTGTTTAGATAAATAATCACCAAAAAAATTATAAAAATTGATATGTTCAGTTTTAGAGTATTTATAAATAAATACTAACAACCATTCAAAGTGAAAAAACATGCTTTATAGCATTAGATAAAAATTCTAAACAAAGAAATTTATAATAGCACACTAATTATTTTTATTAAACAGAACAAGCACTTACTTGGAAACACACGGGTCAAAATTCTGTCTTTGGAAGCACATCCCGTAGTCCAGCCATGGAATTCAGTCTACTAATGGTTCTGAGAGCAATTATCTTGCTTTTCTAGTCTGAAGTTATGTTCCCAAAGTCGCTACTATGGTCCTACATTCTCCACGTGTGAACAATGCTTTGGTGTTTCTTTTAATTAAACCTTTAGTAATATAGTTTAGAAATGAAGAGAATAATCCTCTTTGTGTCTATCGATTGATCATATTGGACCGCCATGATTTTGAGATGCCACAAATTGATAATGCCTTGCTTATGATTGACCACCTTGATCAAAGTGAAATGAGGAATGATGATTTCATGTAGATGGTGATAAATTGTATACCCATATTCTAAATGGAGAGACTGGCAACAATGAAGAAGAAGGATGAGATGATAGAGAGAGGATGAGAATTGATAGTGATGACCCTCCTAATGCTGGTGATGATGACTCCCAATGCTTCCATTGATAATCTTTCTCTCTCTCCTAATCATTGAATGTACAGACGCAGAGTGGGAATGGCAATCATTTAGAAGGTGGTGATGATGATTCATACTCATAGTCATGGAGATGATCAGGATATTCATGGCATTCTCTCTCTCTTCTTTAGCCTTGGAAAAATGGAGCCCTTGCCCCAATATCCCTCCCCTCCCCATTCATTGTCTCGTATGAAGGTGTCTCCCAAGATCCCACACTCCCCTCTTCTTCTCCACGATTATTTTTTTAAAAACAGCATGTTTCTCCCTCCTAATTTTTGTTTCTTTCCTCCTTCAATTCATTTCCTTTCCCACCCCTCCCCATTCATCGCCGTAAGAAGGTGTCTCTCAAGATCGCACACTCCCCTCTTCCTCTCCACAAATTTTTTTTTAATGGCCTATTTCTCCCTCCTAATTTTCATGTTTTTCCTCCTTCAATTCATTTCCTTTTCTTCTCCCCCCCTCCAAAAAACTTTAGAGAGCTTAAACCTTCCAATCCCCCTTTTTCAACTTACTACCATCATCATATGATCTAATGATCATCACCACAGTATCAATGTTGTTGATGAAGAAGCCGCGACACAAGGGTTTAATTCTTAATCGTCCATGCTAGCTTTTGGGAAGTAATGTCTCTATAGGTAGGATCATGATTATTTAATAATTTCCTTGAGAGGTAGCATAAATTATGAGATCCCCCCCCTTAGATTAATACTAAGATATCCTAGCTTCAAACCATAAAATTGCACTTCTAACATCATCATCTCAACCTGCTAAGACCTGCCAAATCCAAAAATCCCCCAAAAATCTCTAATTTGTAACAAGGTCTTATCTTCTATGGGTGATAATAATCCCTACGGGAAAATTTAAAATGGCCATGGCTATGATTCACTAAAAAAATCTACCAGATTTTGTCTATAACTCCACCTTTCTCCCATACAAGAACTTCCTTGCACCAACATCTCCTCGCCGGACTACAAAGACCGTCCTCCAAAGACAAAAACAACAAACACCATATCTGCATGCAATTAATTCCAAAAAAAGTAATAATATGTCAAGTAGATACAAATTGTTTGAAAATTTTGGAAGTTTTACCCAAGTTTTAGGGATTGTCAAGCCAACTGCTCATCTCATAAAAAATAACATCCATGCTCACTCTAAACTCTCGACTCTGATAGGGTTATAACAAGGATACCCTTTCTTCTCTAAAAAGTATCCAATAAAAATACATTTTACAACCTTTGGATCAAGCTTGTTTCACAGCTCATCTAGCACATGAACATATGTAATATATCCAAACACTTTCAAGTGTAATACATCAAGCTTCTTGCCTGTAAATCATTCTTCAAGGGGCAACCACATGAGCTGCAATTGTGGGAGTTTTCTTCATAATATATATAGCCGTATGCTCCAAATACCAAGGCAAGAGGTGCCACAAGTGGAATGAGATAGGGCACATCCCAAAGAGATGTCCCAATTGTCAATGCTTTCATTGCAAAGAACTAGGTCACATCCAAGAAAATTTGCCTAAATTGGATTGAGAAGAGAAGGAACCAGCAATAAAACAAAGTTTCACAAGTTCAGCATTCAACTTACTCTAGGAGCCAAATAGTGATGAAGGCCTAGAGCCCGCTAAAATATTTGAAGATGATTAGAAGTCCTAGAAAGCTCTTCATGAAATGTTATAAGCCTTATATTATAATAAAAATAATATTGCAGTGGCCATTGTACCATAAAATATTGCAATAAACTTGTCCTTGATTTCATTGTATCATCTTGAAGGATAAGTACTTGTTTGTAATCAAAGTAGCATAGTGGAAAGATGGTGGGTTTCAACCTACACGCCCAGGGATACAATAACAACCTACCCTAGACAACCTAGAGAATGATTAACCCTAAGTATCTCTAAATATGAGGACATATTTGATTCATCTAAGGGGAATAAAATGTGATGTCCTCACATGTTAATGAGGGTTAATAAGGGATAAATTATAAAGGTTAAAAACCTTAGATATTCCTTGCATCATTGCTTAATATGTTGAGATTAACAACACTATTCTCAACCAAATCATCATTAGCAAGATCAACATCCACTCCCTTGAGTTGTTAGGAACTAATTGAAGATGAACATAATGATAAGCATGAGAGAGTGAGTTATAATAATGAGAGAGAGTGCAAACAGAATGTCACACCTTGGTTGCATCAAGCAATCCAAAAGATGAGGGAGAACACCTCCATGACTACCCCCACCAAACTAACTAAGGCCATTCAAGTAAACAAAAATAAATAAGCCATCATGAAAATTGAGTTACAAGGAAGGAAAAGGAGAGGAGGAGGACTCGAGTTGAAAGAGAGATGACAAACAATCATAACTATAGCTAAAGGCTATAAAATAGCTTTTAGCCAAATGCATTAAGGTTGATCAATTAACCATGCAAAATATATGAGAGAGAGAGAGAGAGAGAGAGAGAGAGAGAGAGAGAGAGAGAGAGAGAGAGAGAGAGAGAGAGAGAGAGAGAGAGAGAGTACATCTGCCCCACCCTTATCTTGGAAAGAGGAGGAGAGAGAGAGAGGCTTGTGTGTCTTCTAGGCAAGCATAAGGTATCTACCATTATAAAAAAGTTTTTGGAGTAAGATAAGCCATGATATTGGAGACTCAAAGGAGTGTATAGCATGGAACTTGAGAGGATTACATCTAGAGTAGGTCGCAAAGTTGCAAGAGCGATAGGAACCCCTTTGTCAATATCCAAGTGCCTTCATACTAAGAAAATGAGAATAGTAGTTAGATTTAATTTCTTAATCATGAGTGGATATGTTTTAGAATCATTTTTTGTAGATGTGCTCTCAAGGGAAAGTCCTTAAAGACTCCAAGCATTAAGCCTTACAGAAAATGTCATACTCTTGGGAAGAAAAGTATGATGTTGGATGCCTCTTGTAGAAGAATGGTTGGATTGTTTGACAAAAGGGTTATTAAACCACATTTAAAATTATTGTTAGAAATCCTTGCAAGAGACCAGAGATAAAAACCTTGAATTCTAGAGTTGTTAAAAGTATATCCGAAAGCATGACTTGAATCTATAAGGGACCTAGTGACCCTTAGGTTGAATTACATGTGAAGATAGATGTCTTGTGGCATCATAAGAAAGAGTCTATACATAGTTAAGGTTACACCTTTCCAAGGGAAAAGATTTGTGTAATTTTAAGAGGCTTAGAATGCATTATGTTGACTTGGAACTTAAGTATAAAATGGGATTGCTATCTATATTGTTGTTAAGTAGTTTCACCCTTTGGAGGATTATATTGACAAGTTTATTGAACCTTGTGGGATACCCAAGGTAATTGTTTGAATTGCATTTTATCTGAAAGAGATATTATTATTATTTTGAAAGAAAATTAGTTTTATTAGCTTAAAAATTAGGTTGTTTACTTTTTTTTTCATTTTCTGAATTCCCATAAGAGGGAGAGTCTTACTCATTCCAAAAGATGGATGAGGGTTTGATGTACGCGTGGATTTCCTCCATGATCACATCGTGGAAAAAGGATGCTAGTAAAGACAAGATACTTGGATGTGCACTACACAATACATGTTGAGATGGCAAGCTCAACATTGTGAACATTGATGATGGACCACCTGGCTAGATCTACACTTAGCATGTTGGTGGTCATTATGATCCTCACATGGCCACTAACTTATCACTTATTATATTTAGTTTATTGTACCTACCTATAGTTAGCATAGTTATACCACCAATCAATTAGTATAGTCAGTTATGCATAGTTTGACTTAGCACGCCACTTTCCTTTATGTTATTTTAGAGCGGTGCCACTGAGAGAGGTTGGTTTTGAAGGTTGAAGCGAAGGAGAAGAAGCAAGGATTCAAGCAAGCAAATAACAGGTAAGAAGCTCTCCAATTCTTCCACTCTTTCTCTTGGATAGTGCTTGTGGAGGCACTGAAAGTAGGGCAAAGTGAAAATCTTAGATTGATGTGAGATTTGGTATTCAAGTAGAGCATTCTATATTCTATAGATATTCCTTTTAGGGCTTAACCACACATTGTATAGCCATCTGAGTTTGTTTTGGGCTCTGTTTTAGACACTCAAGGTTGCAGATAGTAGGTTTAGGGCATATTGCAATTTTGATTGTGTTGGCCGAATGTAGATACACAGTTTATAGATTGTGTTGGCTGAATGTAGGTATACAGTTTATAGATTTCAAATTTGTCATTTTAGAGGTGTTTGCTAGGAAAGCAAACATAATTTTTATTTGTAACCAAGATGCAAATTACATGTACTATTTGAGCAGTGAATGAAAAAGACTACTTGGTATATTGTTATACACTGGTTGTGAAAGGTTGCATAAGACTTGCTTATTGTTTTGCATCATTTTTATAGTAATGGTAGAGAACAGTGAGAACCCCATCATTGAGAAGCTGGACAAGAACAACTACCCATCATGGAAGTTCTATGTGATGAACATTCTTTTTGGAAAATGTCTTTACGAATTTGTTTCAGGTGAAGAAAAGGGTGACTGTGGATTAATTAAAGGTGTGAAAAGAATGGAATGGAAAGGACAAAAAGATAATATATTGGCTATCTGCAGTTATTTATAATACTATGCTGGGACATATCAGGAATGCAAAAACTTCACATGTAGCTTGGACAATTTTCAAAACACGTTTTCAATAAATACAAAGACATAGAAGATTCAACTCAGGCAAGAGTTGAATACTTTGAAGAAAGGGAAAATGTTTATCAATGAGTATGTTTTTAACGTAAGAAGCATTGAAAATGCTTTGGCAATAATTGATGCAATGATGCTTGATGATGGTGATTTGGTTTCATATACTTTGGATGGCCTTAATAATGAGAAGGCTTGGAAATCATTTGTCACTTTTGTATATGTATGGAAGCCATTTCCAGATTTTGATAAGTTGGTCTCTCTCATGATTACAAAAGAGATCAAATGCAGGGTGACTCATCTGACATAAATGGTGAACAGATCCAAGCATTTTGATCAAGTTTAGGAAGGACATGTGGCAAATCCTCTGCAAGAGGTCATGGTACGGGACGTGGTAGTAATAACTAGTAAAACAAATTAAATCAGTACTTTGATGAAATGTAAGTTTCAGAAGGCCATGGAATTTTTTAGGCAAGGGGAGCTCTAGAGAAAGAGGTGGATGGCAGAATATAGATTTTGGTGATTTTGGTATTGTTTGTTACTATTGTGGCAAAATTGGTCATATTGCAGCCCATTGCTATACTAAGAAGGATGATCTCCGTAGTGGTAAATTGTAGCAAGAAAACTATGCAACGTCTTCACAAAAAGAATGAAGACAAAAATGAGTGTATGGTTTTTATGCAGCGCATGATGAATGCTATTACAGGAAAGGGGACACATGATGATATATAATATGTTGATTCATGTACATCTAATCATATGACCACTCATACTGAATGGTTGATGCTGACTTCTAAAATATAGGTTATATGCAGACATGTGATGATTCATGCCACCCAATTTCACATATTGAAAAGGTTCTCTTATCCTTGCATGATGGTAAAACAAAAAGTCTATCAAATATATAATGTGTTCCATCAATCACAAAGAATTTAGTGTATGTTGGTCAAATGGTAGAGCAAGGGTTGCAGGTTCGATTTAATGCAAAATTTTATTTTATAGAAGATTATCATTAAAATTTGATTTTAATGATAAGTATAGGTTGGCCGCAAAAGGAAGTAGAGCTGACCACATGTTCACTTTAGATGTTGGAATTTTTGCAATGAATGCTACTATGTATGTTTTAAAAAAAAGAGTGGTTGCAAACATTGAAATATGTCATAAATGTATTGGACATGCAAATGGGCAAAGGCTGAAATTAATGCAATCCAAAGGATTGGTTACAAGGTTGCCTGTTTTTAGAGTTATAAAATCTCATAAAGTATGTGAAGCATGTCAGCTTGGTAAGTAGGCAAGAGAACCCCTTTTATATCACAGAGATGTGAGCACAGATACACTTGATGTTGTGTATACAGATATTTGGGGGCCTACATAGAATGTATCTCTTGGTGGTAGCAAATACTTTGTCATCTTTATTGATGCTTCTTCAAGGAAGTTGTGGGTATATTTCATGAAGGAAAAGAGTGATGTATTTGAGCACTTCAAGGCTAGGGTTAAATAGAAACATGCTTGAAAGTTAAGTGCTTGAGATCAGATAGAGAGGAAGAGTACTCTCTAATGAGTTTAGTGTCTTCTTGAGGTCTCATGGGATAAAGAGACAATTTACTTGCAGGTATACTTCAAAACAAAACGGGATTGTAGAAAGAAAAAATAGGCATATTGCAGAAGTTGCACAGGCATTGATGGCTGAAAAGAATATTCCAAAGTATTTTTGGTCCGAAGCTCATCATAATGGTCTTTATTGATGCTCCCTAGGAAGAAGCTATCTTCAATAATTTGGTCTCCATTTGGCTTAATCATGGATTTGTCTCGTATGAGAGTATCTTGCAAGTCAATTGACCTTAGGGACTCTAGACAAGTGTCTAAAGGTTGATTCAGTCCATGGTGGAATTTTTCCACCTATGGGTAATATTCATTGGTAGCACATATTTTTGAAGTGTCAAAAAATAAGACTAATAGTCCTCTAGGCTTAATCCTAGTTAGCAAGGAAGAAAAGAACTCATTCATCTTCATATTGCAGTAGGCCAATGGAAGGTATCTCCCATGAACTTCTTTCTTTAGTTGCTCCACAGTGGCAGTTAGTTCACATATTTGTTAATCCTTACATCATTTTTTCCACCACAATTGAGCTTTGCTAAGTAGCTTAAGCTTGGCAATCATGGGTTGGTTTGTAGGACTAGTCCCCATAGCTAGGATATAGTCTTCCATTGTCTCTATCAAGACCTATGTATCCATTTTCACATCTCTTCCTTACCCATCAAACTCAAATTGTTCAACTTGCTTGAGGAGAAAATTTTTTGCATTAACTTCAAGAGCAAATACAATGGCTTGGGTTGGGAAACTCATAGAGTTAACTTTTTATGCAACTTATTTAAGCCCTCATTCATATTCTAAATACAATCAAGATGAGGGGCACAAAGAAACAACCTCTAGGAAGTTGGATCCTTGCAGAATATCTCACACAATCTAGAAAGAAAATCTAAGATATCTTTAATATTCATCATATGTCATGGAAAAAATGGAAGTACATCAAGTAGAGATTATTTTGATCAACTAGCAATGGTGATTACAATAGTTCTAACCATGGAGTTCAAATACATCAACCATGTTGTAGGTTGGAGGCTTAAGATTTTATACTTAAGGGGAAGATTTGAGAAGCCATCTTTACAATAGTTATTACATTACAAACACCCTAAAATGGAAACATGCTCAATTGGGATAATGCAGAGCGCTTGGTTGTAGAGATAGTAGTTTTGAAAAATCTACTCTCCCTCTATGTTGAGAATAGGATTTAGGCATGATTCTTTAGATATGAATAACTTGACCACTTTAAGGTCTTCATCCGCATGATCCTTTTGAGATTAGTTTATAAATGAGCAAGTCAATAAGCACTTATGAAGTAATAGCCTCCACTTCTTGTCCATTATATCACTCTCGGTACAACAGGTAATAATTATACATATGCTCAAGAGTCTCATGAAGTGATCCCACCAATCAAAATCAAGGGAATGCCTTACGGAGGTAAACATTCTCGGAATTCCAGGAATTTCTACCACTCTTCATCATTTTCAAAAGAGATCCTATTGTTTAATAGATGACACATCATTTGTATATTCAAATTTTCCTTAGACAAGAGTACAAACAAATCTTCCTATGCACTAATTTAAGTTTTCTTTGATACCATGTGTAACATGGATGCCAAAAGAACCCTTGTTGGTATTATTTAGGTAGCCCATTAAGAGATAGTCTAAAGCCATGCAATCTCGAACTCCCTTTGAATACCACAAACAATGCCTTTTAAGATTGCTTGAGTCTACCTTATAGGGGAATCTATGCTCCATAACCATGAGGATTGAGCTGAATCAAGGCTCCTAATAATTTTAAGGTCTCCTAAGAGTTTACCTAGCATTAGTACAAGCCATTGCATTTTGCAAGTCAACTCAAACCAAAGTAGATGAATGCCACATTTGATTCATAGTGAATGAGAAATTTGTTGGAAATTAGAGTTTGTAGCATGACAAGAAATGTGCATAAGAGGGAGAAGAGAGCTCAAGAAGTACAAGAAGTACATTTGATTCATAGTGAATGAGAAATTTGTTGGAAATTAGAGTTTGTAGCATGACAAGAAATGTGCATAAGAGGGAGAAGAGAGCTCAATAAGTACAAGAAGAAAATATTCTTATTCAATTGTTTATAGAGTACAACTGGTACACTCTCTCACATCACTGAGAGTGAACTCTTGGCCATTTAAATAGCCTCTTGATGGCTAGGGTTAGGGTCTCCCCCTACCCTCTTGTCCATTCACACCCAACTACCCTTATCCACCCTTGCATACATAGGGTTCACATGCCTATCTCTCAATACCCCCCCTCAATGCCAAAGTGGCATTGGACTACAATATATGTTAATGTGTCCCCCCTCAAACAAATGGGATGCCTTTATAAGAGTCCATGCGAGAAGCGAGATTTTGGAGCGAGCTTTTTTGGCAACCTCAAGTTTTATTCCACATAGTCCACTTGGACCTCCTTTTCTTTTGGGCATATATCAAGTACCAATGTTGCTTCTCCATTGCCATCACCGCCTCCACCACCATCCCTACTGCCACCACCACTAGCATTAACACCACCACCATCACCATGACATCTTACTCTCCCTCTCCTCATTAGAACCACAACTAATTCTCTGCTCTCTCTCCTCATGTGTTGGGGACAAACCACTGACATCTCACTCCCCTCAATAACATTACCACCACTAGCATTGCCACTGCACCACCACATCTTACTCTCCTTCTCCTCATTAGAACCATAGTGGATTATCATCTCTCTCTCTCTCTCCATATATTGGAGACCAACCACCAATATATCACTCCCCTCATATATATATATATATATATATATATATATATCATTGAGACCCACAACATGCATCTCCCTCTCCTCCCCCTCAATAGCACCCTCTCTCTCTATCTCTCTCTCTCTCTCTCTCTGTCTTTTTCACCCCCAAAATTTTCATCTCTCTCTCTCTCTCTAACGATGCATTAGTAGTTCTCTCTCAACTTATTTATTGTAATGAATGAAGCTGAGAGGAGAGAGGAGAAGAGTTGAAGAGAGATAAAGAGAACAAGAAGAAAATAAGAGAAGACTAGAAGAGGAGAGAAGGAAGGAGAAAGTCATGGAAGCTGAAGATGAAGGTGAAGAGTATGTTCTTGATAATCACTAACTACCCTAATCTAGAACTCTTACACCTTATATACCCTAGTCAATGTGACTGTGTGTCTAACCCCTAGTTTCTATGTTTCCCACTTGTTACAATACATCCCTACCCTATCTATTTTTTCCCTGAAAAATGAAGAGAACTGGAGAGGAGTGATGGGTGGGCTTAGGGAGGGGTGTAGAGTACTACTCTAAGCCACATTACAATGAAAATTAAGTGGGTAAAGACTAGGGATAGCATGCTATCCATGACTAGCCTACTCAGGTAAAATTGTCATAACTTTTGGTAGCCTGCTCCAAATGGGGCATGCCGCATGTCAAAATGGATTTTATGATGATGAGTACTTTCAACCTAGGTAGGATGCACATGCTTAAGATTTGAGTAAGTACAAATTTGTCCTAAAACAATGTGCAGTCCATAGGCAGAGGGTGGTCAAACGGGGGCATAACTGACTAGTCTTCAATCCATTGGGCCTCTTGGAGGTAAGGAAATTCATTGACATTGGTGGTTATGTGCCAAGAGGCTCCTTCTAGGGATAGGACGTGCCATTTGATGAGGTACTTCTTGATGGATTGAGACCTTAAGTGCTTATCTCATTGCCTAATGATTACCTCAAGGATATACTAAATGATGCCTTCTTCATCTATGGAGGGAAGTTCTTCCACATAGTCCACGGAGGTTCCCATGAAGAGTTTCATTTGGCTAACATGAAACGCATTGTGGATTTTGGTGGTAGGGGAAAGCTCTAATCGGTAGGCCAGGTCACCAACTCTCTTCAAGATCTGGTAGGGACCATAGAAGCGGTGGGCTAGCTTGTTACTACTACCCTCTTTGAGAGTAGAGTAGTGGGACTTAGGCACTACCAAGAGGTCCAATTCCCCTTCTTGAAATTCCAAAATCTTTCTTTTCTCATCAGCGTAGAGTTTCATGTGGGTTTCTGACTTTTGAAGATTCACTTTGCATTGCTGAAATAGGTCTTGCATGCAATCCAACTTGGCCTGACTTTGAGGGTTTATCTTATCATTGAATAAGACTGTGGAGAGGGGAACCTTATACCCATGTAAGGCTCAAAAGGGGAAACTCCAATGCTAGAGTGGGTGGAGTTATTATAGGCAAACTCAACCAAGTGGAGCCACATATCCCAATTGTATTGTATATCATGGCAAAAGTGCATTGAATATGTCTCAAGCCATTTGTTCACTCTTTCAGTTGTTGAGATTCAAGCTCACAGTTGTCTACCTTAGTTGAATAAGGTTAAGTCCCATTGACTTAACCATGGTTAGATCTAGTTCATTTTGATATTTTGTGTGTATAGTACACACAGTTTACTTTAGTGAATGTGTTGATGGAATGAACTGAAGGGAGCATGTCTGCTACCCTTTGAGCTTGTGCCTTATGTCCATCTCTCTCTCTGAACTGTAATATGGCATCATAGCAGTGCAATAAAAAAGAGGAGGACTACATCTAGTAGAGGCAAGACTAGTGGATTTTATGTGAGAGGGGAGAGCAACACCTCAACCATGGTGGAGCTATTACCAAACTTACAAGATTTCCTTGATTTACAAGCTCAATCAGACAATTTGGCAATGGAGTGGATACTAGTGGCAATAATCCGGTAAAGGAAGATCCTTCTCTTGAATCCGTAGATTAATTAATCATCTTTATAGCGGATCGAAATAAAAAATTTGCGCTTGATTGTGGAGGGGTGTGGCGCAAGCTCCTTTCGTCTCCAAACACAAGATTAACTCCTTTCTTGAGCCCCTGGTGTTGGAGAAGGTTGTTTCTCTGAATGGGCATTGGGGACTGTTGGAACATATTGTTGAAGATTAGGAACAATCTGAGATGTGACAGGGACCTGTGCCACCCTTGTAACCTGTTTACAAATAGTGCATCTGATTGATGTTGCACGAGGTGGAAGCATCAAGGTAGTGCCGCAATGAACGCACTGAACCACCATGTTGATGTGTCTCCTCAACATGAAAGGAAGCATAAAAATCATCATTTTTGAGGTAAGAGAGCCTAGTGATTAGGGAGGAAGCCCATGACTCGATGCTTGTGTCCACCTGTGGAATTGTCAGCAGGACCTTTCTAAGAAGCAGCAGCATCATTCGACCCTTCATTTGCGACAATTACCAAACACCTCAACGCGTTTGTGTTAGTCTTGAAGAAGTGGTTGGCAAGTTTATTTCTATCTGACTACCACGGTGAGGTAGCATTCTTTCTTACCATGTTTGCAAAATTAGTAGCACCTCTCGAATCACTATCACCATATGGCATGACTGTGAATAGGCTTTCAATACCTATTGTTGACTTAACGCTTTGTGACTCGTGTTCATTGAGTTATGAACCATTAGGAAGTTCAGATCCTGACAAAGCTAGGAAATCCATCATATCTAAGCGTGGAGAAGAAGATGATTGTAGTTGGAACTGAGAAGATCCCGCCTCAGCTTGCAGCTCCAACTAAGTGAGCATCTCAAATGGCCTTGGCTGCTATCAATAGCTATTCAGGACAGAACTAAGAGGGATAAAAAATGAGACAGACAGAGATTCACAAGGACTTGATCAACTTGTTAATAGCACATAGATTGATAGTGATTCTAAGGAGGATGGTGCGGTGTTTTAGGCAAGAGGAGCAAGACTTGGCAACTTAAAGCAGAGGCAACTTGAGGTAGCACTCTGAATTGCAGAAGCAGCACACTGTTGCTACACAAACAGACGACAGGTTCATGGGTTATTCAATTGCACTTGTAAAGAGATGCTAGGGCACAAATAGAGAAATGCAGATCAAGAAAGAATTGTAGTTTTTTCATGGCTCTCAGTGTGGCTACTACACACTCGGAATGTACATGTCATGTATGATTGGATCAGTCTGACACTTAAAGTACGGGCACTTGCACTCTCAATTTGACTCCGGTGTTTTTTGCTCGTAAAAACTCTCTGCAAAAGTTTTTGATCAGTAGGGTATGCATGGTAAAATCAACAATTTTGAGTAAAGCACTCATGGTTATGTGATAATTATGTGACAGAATGTCATGTGTCTTAGTGAGTAGATGAAGGATTTTTGAGGGTGTATTTCCTGCATGTATTGGATCTTATGCAGTCATCATATCAAATTGGAATGCAAAGTTGTTGATGCATTGAAATTGTAGTTGAATGGGAACAGAAGCACATGTATTGGCTGAGAATGCAATAGTGGTCATTGCTAAAAAAAAGTAGTAAAAATTGGTTGCATTATAGGGTATTAAATGTGAGAAATGCGGGATCTAGAGCATGGCATAACCGGAAGCTATGGAGGATGGAAAGAGAAGTGTAGACTCATGATGGAATGGACACTGTTTGTTACACAAGTGAATTAGGTTCCAAGATTGAGACTTGGACTCATAAACACAATCTTGTGTATGTCGACAATGACATTGACACTTTACTGAAATGAAAAGAGTACTATCATTGCATTAAGAAAAGGAAGCAAGTACAATGCTTTATAGGAAAGTAGGAAACTACAGTAGGCACCATTGTGCATATGGGATAAGTTAGCCTGCATGTCCTTGACCCTGAGACTCCATACAAAGAGGCTGTTTGAGTGTGATTGCTGATTCTCAACACCCCTCCTCAATCACAACTAGGAAAGGCACAACGTGTGTAGAGGCTATAATGAGAACCACCTGCAAAGTGTGGGCATACCACAGACATGACAAAACCCCAGAGGCTGTTGCAGAAAAAGCTAAGTGTGGGTACCATAAACATGGTGGACATCCAGAGGCTGTAACAGGGGCCTCACAAAGTGTATAGGGACTGTAATGCCAAGTTACATAAGGAGTTTACAAAGCTTATGGCAGGAAGCATTAGGGCAAGGAAAATACAAGGCTATTAAAACAGTCTATCAGAATTATGGGAGTACAAGGACTGATGAATCTTGTCCTTCCGATCCTGGTGGTCTTCATCTTCATCTTCTTCTTCCTTTGCTCCATTTTCTTCTTCTTCTTTGACTGCGACTAGATAGGCATTTTGGGATCTCTTTCTTGCGTGGCATAACTTCTCGGTGTGTCTGGTCCTTTTGCAGAAGTCACAAAAGAGTTGATCCTTCTTACCTTTGTACCTGTTGCCAACATATAATGCATGCTCATCTCTAGAGGTACTTGGTTCTTCTTTGGTTTTTAGCTTCTTTTCTTCTTCTAATAGTGATGCCTGGATATCAACAAGTTCAGGATTTGGCATGTTGATTAAAGTTGTTGATACGTTATTATATTCAGGAGGCAAGCTCTTAAGTAGAACACCGATACAAACATCTTCATCCATTTTAATGTTGATTCCTGCAAGTTGGGTTAGGAGTCCTTCCATGTAATTAAGATGTGTGGCAAGTGATGTGCTTGACTTCATTTCAAGCCTGAAGAACTCAATCAGGAGACCATACTTTGATGATTTAGATTGTGCACCGAACAGGGTGTCAAGTCTTTTCCATGTATCCTGTGAGGTCTCACAGTTATCCACATGATGGATATAACTGTCGTCTAGCTCCAGTTTGATAATGGCCTGAGCTCTGTCATCATTCTTTTGCCAAGTAGTTGCAAGGTCCGCGTCCCGAGGTTTCTTCTCTTTGCCATTTGTGATGGCCCAGAGACCCTTCTTCATCAGAATGAGCTTGATGCGGGTTTGCCAAGTGTGGAACCCAACTCCTTTGAATCGAGCATTTGGAGAGTCTTTTCCCATGTTAGATTTATGGGAACAGTAGCAAATCAACTTCAGACTTATTGGATTTGAGCAATAGAAGAATTGATTGAGAGACACAAGTGTTAAAAAACACTAACTGAGTGTCAATTAATACCAAATCTGCAAAAGTCTTTTACTTTTTTAAAATCCAAGTGATCTTCCCCTTCTTGATTTGATGCTTTGATTTTGTTGATGCTTATCTTCTTGAATCTTTTTCTTGCTGGGAACTTCAGTAACACAGTGGATCAGAGTGACAGTACTTGCTTTGCCAAATGGAGGAAGAAGCTTGAGACTTGGTGTTGATGTCTTCGAATCTTCCTTTACTGATTTGATGCTGGAAGCTTCAGATCTGAGTTGCAATAGCCTTGTCTAAGTGCCAATAGCTTGACAGAAGTAAAAAATTCAAGTGGTTTATGAGCTTGAACTTGACATTGCTATGGTGGAGCTTTAGGGTTTCTGCAGTTAGGCTGACTGGTTTTTGGGCTGCTGCAACTCGTGGGATGGATCATTCGGCGTGCTGGTTGATGAGAAGCAAGCCTATGGGGTAAGCTTCAAAAGCCCTAAGCCCGCAGGGTAAATCGCATAGCGCAGAGGTAGAGTCGGACGTACGACCAGCACAGGCGCAGATCTAGACAGCAATCACGAATCTGAGCAATGCTGGAGCATAGACGGACCAATGTCAGACTGTGATGTACCAGGAGGCTTCGCCCTGACCTAGACAAGATATCTCAAGAAGAAAGCATGTCAAAATATTGAGTGTGAAAGGAGATCAAGAAGCTCCAAGGAGGCAGGGTGCAGTCCTGGCTATGGCAGACACAGTTCAAGATGAAGGTCAAGTTGAAAAATGGAGTCATGAGCTGACATTGAGTTGGATGTGAGCTGGATAGAGGTTGAGAGGAATCAAGAGAGGCTAGACAAGCAATGCCATGCCCAACTGGGCTCTGATACCATTTGAGAAATGCGGGATCTAGAGCATGGCATAACCGGAAGCTATGGAGGATGGAAAGAGAAGTGTAGACTCATGATGGAATGGACACTGTTTGTTACACAAGTGAATTAGGTTCCAAGATTGAGACTTGGACTCATAAACACAATCTTGTGTATGTCGACAATGACATTGACACTTTACTGAAATGAAAAGAGTACTATCATTGCATTAAGAAAAGGAAGCAAGTACAATGCTTTATAGGAAAGTAGGAAACTGCAGTAGGCACCATTGTGCATATGGGATAAGTTAGCCTGCATGTCCTTGACCCTGAGACTCCATACAAAGAGGCTATTTGAGTGTGATTGCTGATTCTCAACATTAAAGAACATTGCCTACTAGCATTTTGAGAAATTGATTGGTTTTGTAAAGTTGAAACTTTAAAACTGGCAAACACAGGAGAGAAGGACACCATCACTCAGACAGTTGGTGAGAAGCTGGACTACAATAGTAGGGATGGTGTCTTCTACTCCAATAAAAGGGGTTGAGGTGAAAGAGGAAGATCAAACTTTAGAAGAAGAGGTGTTGGAAATGAATATGTAGCCCATGGACAACAAGCTACAGGATGGCAAAATAGGCAACCTCAAGCAAATAGAGGTGCCTCAAATGCTCATGGAAGAGGAAGTTATTCAGCTACTAGAGGAAGAGATACTTGGAAATAGCCTCAAATGAGTCATGGATAGTAATCAAATGCAAATAAGGATTGTCATTATTGTGGCAAATATGGGCATGTAGCTAAGGATTTCTACAAAAAGTAGAATGATTAGAGAGCAAGAGGAAAGAAACATGGTAATTATGCTTCTTCTAGTGTTTTGTAGAAGGATGACAAGTTTTTCGCTATGCAACATGTGACGAAATGGTTGCCTACACAAGGCAAAGTAGATAATGTATGGTATATAGACTCAGGGGCATCTAACCACATGACTCCTCATGGAGAGTGGTTTGACACATTGGTACAAGGTGCTCATGGATATGTTTACACAGGGGATGATACACAGCATGACATTATGCATACATGTATTGTTCCCTTGATGATGCATGGTGATAGGAAAAAGAGTCTCTATGATGTGTTACATGTACCCTCCATAACCAAAAACTTGCTTTCTGTGGGACAAATGACTGAATAGAATCTACAAGTTAGATTCAATAGAGATGGAGGCTACATTGAAGAGTATGGTCAAGGATGCAAACTCATTGCTAAAGGCAAAAGAAATGGTAGGATGTTTACATTGGATACAAAAGTTCCAGCATTGAATGCTGGTATGTACTCACATGACAATGCTGCAATAAGGGACATTGAGATATGGCATAAAAGGATTGGTTATGTAAATGTTCAAAAGTTGAAGAATATGCAGCATAAGCAAGTTGTACTTGGACTTCCTAAGTTCAAGCATGTGGAGTTGGGACATGTATGTGAGTCTTGTCAATTTGGGAAGCAATCAAGGCTTCCATTTATGAGGCATGTAAGCACTGTTGCTAGACCATTACAGCTTATTACAGAATGCATCTCTTGGGGAATCACATTACTATGTGTCATTCATAGATGACTATAGTAGGTACACATGGTTGTAGTGCTAAAGCACAAGAGTGATGTCATGGATGCTTTTTAGGATTTTAAGAGACATGTGGAGAAATAATTGGCTTGCTACATCTCATGCTTGAGATCTAATAGTGGAGGAGAATATGTTTCTAAAGACTTTGATCACTTCTTGGCAACTCATTGGATTAAAAGGCAATTGACATGCAGGTACACACCGCAACAAAATCGTGTGGCAGAAAGGAAAAACAGGGTGATTATGGAATTGGCAAGAGCCATGTGAATGAGAAAAGCCCACTAAATGTATATTGGGTAGAGGCTGTAATGACTACAGTGTATGTCATGAATTGTACACCAACAGTAGGTATACATGAGGTGATTCCTCATGAGAGGCTTTATGGGATAAAGCCAAAAATTATTCATCTTAAGGTTTTTGGATGCTTGGCATATGTACATGTTCCAAATGAAAAGAGGAAGAAGCTTGATCCAAAGGCAGAAAATGCCATCTTTATTGGGTATGCACAAGATAGAAAAGCATAAAAATTCTAAAATCCTTCTACTCATGAGACATTGGTCTCAAGAGATGCGGTATTTTATGAGCTGAAATCATGGCATGAGAAGAAGATCACTTTGATGAATGATGATGATGGTTGTCAGTAGCCTTATGTACATGCACGTACAATTGAAAGTGCAAAAATTTGTGGGCCTTCTAAAGATGCTACTACATTAGTTCAGTCCTTGGACAAGTAGATTGAGGACTTCAACATCTTTGTCCACTAACACGGTTATGTCATTGAGGGGCAGAACTATGGATAAAGGCAAAGGAAAACTTGATGATGTTATAGGGCCACTCACTTGTGGTTATGATTCACCTGGCACACTGACAGCTTGGATAGTGAGTTTGGTATTCCATCAGTTTTGACTCCTGGTGTGAGACATAGATATGTGCCATCTCATGAGAGAGGTGAGTCTCATATTGCACCATAGTTGAGGAGATCAGAAAGAGTCAAGAAGCCTGTGGATAGGCTTACATACAGTGGTTATGCAGTGAGGCACTATGCATATATGGAAAAAGTCACTAGTTTCAAGGAATCCACAAAGTTTTCTGAAGTTATTTTGGATGATCATTGGTGCAAGGCAATGGATGAGGAATATTCAGCATTGGCTAAAAATGATACTTGGGATTTGGTTGATTTGCTTGAAGGAAAATTTTATATTGGTCACAAATGGGTATAAAAAGTGAAATGCAAATCAGATGGCACATTGGAAAGATACAAGGCAAGACTTGTGGAAAAAGGGTATGCATAACAATATGGTCTTGATTATGAGGAAACGTTCAGCCCCGTTGCTAAAATGGCAACCATGAGGATAGTGATTGCTTTGGAAGCATCTAAAGGATGGAGTATGTATCAAATAGATGTGCAGAATGCTTTTCTCAATGGTGATCTGGTTGAGGAAGTATACATGGATCAGTCCAAGGGCTATGTACATCCAGATTTTCTTACACATGTGTGTATATTGAAGAAAGCATTATATGGGCTGAAGTAAGCACCTAGAGCTTGGAATGATAAGATAAGTGAATGCTTGCAAAAACTTGGTTTCACTATGGGCAAGGTTGATCATAGCCTATTCACAAAGAAGACAAGGGCTGGTTATGTGGTATTAGTCATCTATGTGGATGACTTGATCATTACAGGTAATGATGTCATAGGAATTGGAGAGATCAAGGAAATGTTACATGCTGAATTTTAAGTCAAATATTTGGGTGAACAACAATATTTCCTTGGGATTGATGTTGTCTCTACACCTCATGGTACTTGGTTGTTGCAGAAGCAGTATGTATAAGACATGTTAACCAATTATGGTATGTTGGATTGCAAGGCTTTGAGCACTCCATTGGAGCAAAATGTTAAGCTACTTGCAAATGTTGGACATGAGATTGAGAATGTCACTATGTATAGACAAATGGTGGGTAGCTTGATTTACCTTACCATTACTAGATGGGATCCTAGCTATTCAGTTGGACTAATTAGCCAATTCATGTAGAAACTTATGAAGCCGCACTTGGATGCAGTGAGGAGGATCTTGAGGTATGTAAAGGCTACATCAGATTATGGTCTATTCTATAAGCATGGTAAGCCTTTGGAGCTTATAGGATATATAGATGTTGACTGGGCAGGAAGTACTTATGAGAGGAGATCTACTAGTGGATATGCATTTTCACTTGGTAGTAGTATGGTCAATTGGAGCAGTAAGAAGCAACCTGCTATTGCACTCTCTAGTACTGAGGCAGACTATAGAGGTGTTTCATTAGCTACATGTGAGGCAGCATGGCTCATGAAGCTTCTTGATGATTTGGGCATGCAGGAAGTCAGGCATGTCACACTCTATTGTGACAACATGAGTAGTGTGCTCCTAGCCAGTAATCCTGTCTATAATGTTAAAACTAAGCAGATTGAGGTGCACTATCACTTTATGAGATAAAAAGTGATTGTAGGTGACATTGATTTGTTCCATGTGAGGATAGAAGACCAAGTTGCAGATATCTTTACCAAGTCATTGGGTAAAGATAAGTTTTTGCACTTTAGAGAGCTACTTGGAGTGAACTACCCAACTTGAGTTTGAGGGGGAGTGTTGAGATTCAAGCTTAAAGTTGTCTACCTTAGTTGAATAAGGGTAAGTCCCACTGGCTTAACCATGGTTAGATCTAGGTCATTTTGATCTTTTGTGTGTATAGTACGCATAGAGTGACTATGTTGATGGAATAAACTGAAGGGAGCATATTTGCTACCCTTTGAGCCTGTGCCTTATGTCCATCTCTCTCTCTGAACTGTAACATTGGTTCAGCCATCATTTTGAGGGTGGTATGCAGTGGATGGGGTAAGCTTGGCACCCATGGAGATGAAAATTTTCCGCCAAAAGCTGCTCATAAACTTAGCATCCCTATCCTATACTATGACTTGTGGTAAGCCATGCAACTTGAAGACATATTCCATAAACTCATAAACTAAGTGGCAACCTGAGAGACGGTGTATTGGGTCTTAGTGGGGATAAAGTGGGCAGCTTTGATGAGGCAATCAACTACCACATATATACTATTGCACCCTTTCTTCATCATGAACAGGCTAGTGATGAAGTCCATTGTGATATGAGTCCATTTCCCTTCAAGAATAGGGAGGGGTTGCAAGAGGCCACATCGGGTTTGAGTGTACTATCCTTGTTCTGTTGGCATGGAACACATTTGGTCACAAAGTCCTTAACATCCCTCCATAAGCCTTTCCAATGAAAGATCTTGGTAGTCCTGTCATATGTTTTGAAAACACCCAAGTGACTAGTAGTGGGGCAAAAATGCATCTCTTTCATGATCTTCTATGTGAAGGGGGAAGTGTGTGGGATGATGAGGGACCAAATAAGGCCATGCTTCAACTGATATTGGGAGTTTTCAGCCATGATTCCATGCTATAATTTCTAGAAGATGTGACTAAATTGATCACCTAATAAATAAGCTTCTTAAAGCTTTTCAATACAATCACTATGGAACTCTAAAATAGAGGATATCTTGCATGCCCACATCTGAGAGAGTGAATGAGGCACACTATTATATTTTCCCCGAGTGTGAGAAGTGTCAAAGTCATAGTTTTGTGATGTTATCACCCATCGCCTTTGCTTAGGAGTAAAAGTGGACAAAGTCAAGAAGTACTAGAGGACTCGGTGCTCACTTTTTACTTCGAAGTGGATGCCATACAAATAGTGGCGCCATTTCTTGATAGCATGGAGGATGGCCAACATCTCCTAGTCATAAACATTCATTTGTATCTCCTTCTCATCAAGCTTGCGGCTCTCAAATGTAATCACACCATGCTCTTGCAGCAATACTATACCAATACCCCTAGCACTGTCATCACAATGAATGATAAATAGCTTAGAGAAGTTAGGGCAAACAAGGATGGGGGTAGAAGTAAGCATGTCCTTTAATTGCTTGAAGCTATGGTCAGTAGTGGCATCCCAAAATAATGATTCCTTTTTTAATTGATCAATCAAAGGTGCTATAATGGGTGGCATAGTGCTTAATGAAGCATCTATAGAATGAAGAGAGAGACCAAGGAAGCCACATAGTAAAGTGGTGGTGGATGGAGTGGGCCAATCCCTAACACATTGCACCTTCTTTGGGTCAGCCCATATGCCATTTTTTCTCACAATGTGTCCCAAGTACTCCACATATGTCTACATGAAGGTACATTTTCTCTCCTTAGCAAAGAGTCAATCCTCTCTCAATATGTCAAACACCCTTTTGACATGTGCTAAGTGCTCCTTTTGGTGACTCTCTATAAATGAGGATATCTTCAAAGAAAAAAGCACAAACTTGAATAGAATGGGTTGAAGGATTTTGTTCATGAGACTCTAAAATGTGGTGGGGGTGTTAGTTAACCCAAAAGGCATCACTAGAAAATGATAAAGCCCATGATCAGTCCTAAAGACCGTTTTGATCCCATCTCCCTCCCCCATACGAATCTGATGGTAGCTAGAGTGTAAGTCAATCTTAGTGAAAAATCTTGCCCCTTTCAACTCATCTAGCAAGTCATCAATCTGTGGGATGGGGTAGTGGCTCTTCATTGTGATTTTTTTCAATTCTTTATAGTCGATGCACATGCGGAAAGAGCCACCTTTCTTCTTGACTAACAAGATAGGGGATGCATAAGGGGAAGAACTTGGTTCAATGAAACCCATCTCCAATAGCTCCTTGAATTTCTTTGCATCCTCTTCACGTTCACACTTGGAGAGTCTATAAGGTCACTTGTTTATTAGCTTGGAATGGAGCTCTAAATCAAGTAGGTGGTCCACTTGTCTCTTAAGGGGAAGGTTGTAGGCATCTGAAATAGATCACTATACTCCTCAAGTAGGGCCTACAAGGCTAAATCATTAGATACTTCAGAGGGCTGATCTAAATTGTCATTTTTCAATTGCAAGCCAAAGATCTGCGAGCATTTTTTAAACTCTTATTTGAGTTGCTTTGCTTTAATGAGCTAAAAGTCAGCATGATCTTGAATTCCCTCTAAGCAAATGAGTTGTGTATGCATCACAAACTCCATGTAGAGCTTAGAGAAGTCCATAGAAAATTTCCCCAATTATTTCAGTCAATCACAACCCAAGAAAATATCAATGGGGTCCATATCCACGGCAAGTAGATCAATCAATTTCACATAATTTTCAGCCAAGCATAAGGGGACTGCGGGACATACATGTGTGTTGGCTTTCTCTTCTCCATTTTCTACTTGGATCTTCAAGGGGTGGTGTAATTTTGTAGGGATGCATTTCAACCAGTCAATGGTAGATTTATTAACAAAACTATGAGTGCTACCACTGTCCACAAGGATGAAGACATGCTTCCCATGGATACTACCTTGAATGCATAGGGTGCTCGAGGTTCGAGAACCCATCGAAGCATCCAATGAGATGGAGGAAAGGGAAGTATTATGTGGGTGGGATGTCAAATCAAGTATCTGTGATGGGGTCTAAAGGAAACCCATCCTTTGGGTCATAGAACTACTTGTGATCCACCTCCTCAACATGCTCAACATGGTCAATGGGTGGGTCATCCTCATCATTGTGCCAATCTTCCATGACATACATGCTATGGACCTTGACCTTAGCTATCTTGTTCGGGCACTTGGAGGCATGGTCAACAGTGTATTTATTCCCACATTCAAAGCATAGGCCTTTTTCCTTCCGTTCCTTCACAACATTCAGATAAATGAAGAGTTGGCCACTGGAGCCATGGGAAGGTGATGCAGTGGAATGTTTAGTTTTAGCATACTTATTCTCAACATTATAGCCAGATTCTATCCTAAAATTACCATGTTTTCTTTCAACATGGAAGGTGGGATAAGTGGGTATTAGGGGGTTGTTATTAGGCATAGAAGTTCCTCGGAAACTACCTCCATTGGGAGTTGATCTTGAAGGGATGCAAGGGTTTCCACAACCTTGTTGAAAATGTTCATTCTTACAATTCTTCCTTGCATATCTCTCAACTAGTTCAATTTCTTCAAATATTATGGTAGGCTTTTGGGTCATGGCATCAGCCTCAATAGGCTCGATTCCAACCCATAGATATAGTTGTGCAATTTAGGATCATTGCTAATGCTCTCCACACATGGTCAAGTTCATAAACTGATTGCTAATGCTCTCCACATACATGGTCAAGTTCATAAACTGATTTTTGTACTCATGTATAGTGTGGTTATGTGGTCAAGAGTGTACCACCATCTTGCCAACTGCTCTTTTTCCATAGGGGACACAAATACTTGGACAATATCCTTTTTAAAATATTCCAGTCAATGAACTGATGATTCTCTCAATTGATATAGGCCCACCATGTGTGGGAAAATCCTTCCAATTGGAGAAAGAAAATATATAATTTTGATCATTAGTGTGGGGATAGATATTGAAGTAAGACTCCAACTTGGATGTCCATTCCTCCAAGTATGATGGTGAGGGAGATTTCCCATTACACTTAGTGAGGATAATCTTATCACATAGATCATGAGGCCTTGCTGCCCATGAAAACATTGTTGTCAATACATCCCATGATGTCCATACATACCTTTCTTCCCATACATACCATGTGGTGCATTTATCCCATGATGTACATTATAGCCATGCTGCCCATGATTTCCATGTTGGCCATTGGTACCATACTATCCATGATGGGGCTAATTCATATAGGTTGCATGGGGGCTACTAGGGAGAGTGGGGGAATTTCTACCAAGGATGGGAGAGGGCCTCAATGGGGTGTTGGCTACATGATTGATAGGGGAGCTCAACAAAGGCTCATCATGTGCATGAGAGGTCTCACCAATCTCATAGGTAGAAGAGGGTATTCCCTTAGCACCAAGTATGCCCTGTGGACCATGCAATGGCTCTTGCGGTGGTGGACATCTAGATTCATACACCTAGGGTCATTTGCCTTCTCTTGGGATGAAGATGTAGCTAATTGAGCAACAAGAGTAGTGAGCTACTCCAAGGTTTGTTGAGTCCTTGATTTTGATAGGGACATTTTCTCAATTGCTTCATCAAACTTGGACATCATTTGGTGGTGGTTGGTGACCATGTCATTATGTTGTTCCATGTGACGAAGCTCATGCTGAGATAGGGTGTGGTTGAGAAAGTTGTAGGGATCTGTAGTATTAGGCATTTTCTCTTGCATATCACCATGGTAATCTTGTGCCAAGCTTGGTTCATCATTATTGGAGGTCCTAGAGTCTCTAATACCTCTTTGGAGTTCCTCATGGACCTTACTTTTTCCTTTCTAGCTAGCCATTTGGATGCAGTCCACAGGAGTTGCTGTCAATAAATGGGGTGTAACGTTTGGTAGGAAACTCTGATCGGTGAGATTTTTGATGCAAATCAGAGGGGAAAAATTCCTATTCGAGATGAGCTATTAATATTTATGACAAAAAATGATTAGAATATTCTGCAATGGGATTTCTTTGTTTGTCTTGGAGCGGTCTACACCCTGTCCATAGTGACCCTAGTACACAAAAATGGGCATAACTTTCAGACCACCCTAGCTTTGATCAGGGATATTTTTTATTCAAACTGGAGAGTACATAGCCCTCTTCTAGATGAACTATAGGCTTTACCCTCAGACGCAATACAAAATTTTTTGTAATAGGATCTTTATGAATGTCTTGCTCGACTGTGACCAAAAACGTCATTTGTCCCCTGGTGCAAAAGCATTATATGGATGAGTCATATGCTGAGAGGCTTGACCAACAACATGAATAGCATCTTGAGCATACTAATCACTAATTCAAGCATCATTGCATATCCATCTACTCTGTCATCAATGAATAAGTGAATTTTATTGCCATACATCTCTTCTGGTTGCATGCACTTCAAGTGTTATACATGGGTGCCATTAGCACTGAAAGGGTGTCCAAGGGGGATCATTGCATCAAGAGAGGGGGTGATCATGGGAGATTACCTACACCTACATATACAAGAATAGAGCTCCAAATCATTACGAGGTAAGGAAAGTTCCCATCGGGTTGGGTTGTGCACCCCTTCAAGGTCTTAAGTGGTAAGGGAGGGTCACCTCTCTTTTGTCTTACCACCTTGCCTGGCATCGGCCTTTTTCCTCAATCAAAATATACATGGTAGATATGGATGAAAAAAAGTCTTGGATAAGGGTTACCTTGGCAATCCAATGACTGACTAGCTGCTACTTACCCATTTATAAAGGCTATTACTCACTTTGAGGCTTATCCAAGGCACACGAGACAAAGAGAGTGGTTAATGTCAGCCAATACAATTGATTCAGAATTAATTATGATGCATTAGGAAGCAAAGGGAAAGATTGACTTTCAACAGATGCATGCATACAAGAGGGATTGAACTAATAAATCCTATGCAATCTTTAATCTCTCCAACAAGGGATTAAGCTCAGCAAGTTTGTGGAAGGAGGTTGAGCATAGCCCATCATGATTCCCATTTTTTCCATCAAGCAAGCCTAGTTGGTTAGAGCATTCCCATGGAAGAATATTTCAGCATTCAAATGCTTCCACTAATGATGAGGGCTCCCTTGCTTCTTCCCAAGCTTGAACTTCAAAGATGGAATGCTTCAATTAGAGCTTTCATGGTTGCCCACAAATCTCTCTACATGCTAAGCTCCATGCCTTCAATCCGAGTAAAAGTGGAAATTCAGGGGCTAAAGGGTCTTGTGGGGGGCTGAGCTCTCAAAGATAGGAGGGATTGGGCTGAGCTTCAATGGTTTGAGATATCTTCAATTGAAGAATCCATGGCTACCCCAAACTATTCAGTTGTTATCCACCTTGCAAATTTGTTGTGGGGGCCAAGAGTGCCAAGAGGAGAGAGAGAGATATGATGAGCAAGTGCCCTAGAGTGGCAAGAGTGCTAGAGGATAGAAGAATTGCTAGGTTGGAGCTCGGGGAGGGGGAGGGCAAGCAAATGAGGGAATAGTAGCCCAAAATGTGTCGCAATTTGTAGTTATTCATTGGGCTCTCTCCCTGGGTGTGACCCTCCACAAGGGTATTGCCCTTGGTTGGGGGGGCAAGTGGGAAAGACTCCTCGGCTTTAATTGGGCACTTCCATGGCTGCTCTAGGAAAAAAGAGGGTTCCTCTCTGTTATGTGGCTATGGCAATTTGCCTAAGAAGGAGAGAGAAAGGGGCTAAAGCAAAAAGTAGCTGAGCTTTTGTCCTTCTCTAACCATTGAGACTCTAAACTTGACCTGGAACCCTTAAAATTTGGTTGAAAAGGAGTGAAGACCTACTAGTTTAGCCATTTTACCTTTAAATATGCTTGAGTATCCAACCAAAGCTCATGCTTGCTCCAAAAAGCTGAGATTAAGTGTAGTCCTTCTTGTTGTAAAGTACCTATAACGTGAGTAACTAGGGTTTTTGGGATTTGAAAAGGGAGAAAGGGGAAAGAAGAAAATGACCAAAGCCCGAAGCTCTAATACCACTTGTAATAAATGAAGCTAACAGGAGAGAGGAGAAGAGTTGAAGAGAGAGAAAGAGAACAAGAAGAAGAGAAGAGAAGATTAGAATAGGAGAGAGAAAGACAAAAAAGAGGAGAAGAGTATGTTCTTAATGATCATTGGTTGCCCTACTCTTGGACTCTTACACCTTATATATCCTGATCAATGTGACTAGGTGTCTAACCCCTAGTTTCTATGCATCCCGCTCATTACATTTACATCACTAGATAAGCTTATCATCTTATCTTTGATAATATTATCACAATGTTAATTTTTCAATTATGCATACATACGAGATATCACACTACATATACATTTGCATTCCCCCTCTCCCTTCTTTGTATGTATTTTATACTTATATCTTGATGTGTTAGTATTTTGAATATGCACACACCAGCAAACTATAGACACATTCACTTATACTTGCACATTGTTCTCTCTTCCTCTTTTGATTTAGCTTACATAGATGGATTGAAGCTATGCATTCATTTACAATAAACTCTTGCAAGCAATTGCTTCACAATCTCCGTAAAATATACCTCCATATTGCTTTATTACTTATTCTTCATTTTAAACTCTAAACTTCAACAATCAAATATTTTAGTATACTAAATTTTACCTTGTATTGCATGAACTTATTACAAAAACTAGAGAAAAATATACTAGATCCACAAATGCATTTGCAAGCTAGTGAACTACTATGCTGCACAAACAAGCTTGGAAGCCCCAACAATAGGCCTTCCTCAATACTATCCTCGATGTTACACAATCAGAAGAGAAGGAGGCTATTGAGTCACTAAAGAAAAAGTTGGAGATCACCCACAAGGCTCTAAAACATGGGTTGCACATCCAACCACAAGTAGTAGGAGTAACCCTGAGCCCATGGGATCAAATAAGTGGACACTCTAAGAGTTGTGGAAGGAGAGCCACAAGAACATAGGGGAGAGGAGGTGCAAATGCTGATCGAAGAAGAAGGACCAAGTTTTGAAATGGGGTAGCAAGACGAGGAGCTAGTCGCCCAACTCCCTGTCCACGACTAGAAGTACAGCAAGAGGTAAACACTATTGCTGAAAGAAAAACAAAAATAAAAAAGAAGAGATTGAATATACTAGATTAGGTATGGAGGAGGCTAAGAGATCAACCGATAGTGGCCCCAGAAGTGCCCATCCCTCCAAGAAAAGACTATCTCCCAATAGATTGGAATGCAAAGCTCATAATATAGGAGCATAAACAGAGTGGATGTGAACCCTTTGACTTTAATTTCCAATTCCCTACCACATTGAGTAGAGTGCTACCAACCAAGGTGGTGGAAGAGGTGACGAATGTAGGAAGAAGGCTAGGAGATATGTGGGTTGTTGAAAGAAAGAAGAATCCTACCTTATGGGGGATAGAGGCTATTGAGTACTAGGAGAACAAGGTCATGAAAGTACCTAAAACACTGAAAGGATACAAGTTCCAATCAAGGTGGAGAAGAAGAATCTCGGACGGCAACATGGATGCCTGGATGTCATTTTACAACACCCTACCCTTCAAAAGAGATAACCCAACTTCTATGCCATATCTGTTGAGAATTAGCAATCACACTCACTAAACAGCCTCTTTGTATGGAGCTTCAGGGTCAAGGATATGCAAAATAACCTATCCCATATGCACAATGGTGCCTACTGCAGTTTCCTACTTTCCTATAAAGCATTGTACTTGCTTCCTTTTCTTAATGTAATGATAGTACTCTTTTCTTTTCAATGAAATGTCAATGTCATTGTCCACATACACAAGATTGTGTTTATGAGTCCAAGTCTCAATCTTGGAACCTAATTCACTTGTGTAACAAACGGTGTCTTTGTCTTCTCCATCATGAGTCCACACTTCTCCTTTCATCCACCATAACTCACTGCCATGCTCTAGATCCCGCATTTCTCACATGGTATCAGAGCCCAGTTGGGCATGGCATTGCTTCTCCAGCCTCTCTTGATTCCTCTCAACCTCAATCTAGCTCAATGTCAACTCATGACTTCATCTCTCAACTCTACTCTCATTGAAGCTTTCATGGCAGCCATAGCCAACAGCACCCTATCAGATTGAGCTGCTTATATCTCACTCCACAGGTCAAATATCTTGGAGCTTCCTTCTGGAAAAGTATTCCCCAACTCACAAAGCTTCCCTGTATCACATCAATCCAGGACATTTGACCATCTGAAGCTCAGCGTTGTGAAAATTCCCAGTCACTGCCATAGTCTTCAACTGTGACCTGCAGGACATACCCTCCATGGAGCCTTCATATATCTCTCTGTAGAGCATATCTTCAGAGACTTCCTTCTAGACATATCTTCCTTCACTTAGGGCGCTCCCTCCTGGCACAACAAACAACCACATTGGTGATCTACAGCCCTGGCATTGCACAAATTCGTCATCGTTGTCCTGAACTGCGCCGAATCTGGTCGAACTACCTGCGCACGCCATACTGCCTACAATCTAATCGATTATCATGGGGCTTTGATAGCCATGAAGTAATCTTCCTAGGCATGTAAAAATTTTTGAAAATGATCAAGTATAGCTCCTACAATCTGAGAAAAACCAGGCCCCTGTCTCAGAAACCCTAATTCCACCATAGCCAAAATTTCTCAAGCTTTTTTTTCCTCAGTTTTTTCTCACTTCTGACACTAAACCAAGCTAAAGTCCACTCTAATCCATTAACCCAGCATCAAATCAAGGAGGGGAAGACCTGAGAAGATTGAAGAATGACCGAACGATCCCGAACAAGAAGAATCAAGCTCAAGATCAACACTGACATAGTGTGTTTTCACACTGTCACTAACTGTGTCTCTTGACACACTGCATTCTGCTCTTCTACTGATAAAATCTCAGAATTCTAGTGTTGATTTGCTGCTGATCTTGCAACCTCAACATGGGAAAAGACTCTCCAAATGCTCGATTCAAAGGAGTCGGGTTTCACACCTGGCAAACCTGCATCAAGCTCATCTTGATGAAAAAGGGTCTCTGGGCCATCACAAATGGCAAAGAGAAGAAACCTCAGGACGCGGACCTTGCAACTACTTGGAAAAAGAATGATGACAGAGCCCACGCCATTATCAAACTGGAGCTAGACAACAGTTATATCCACCATGTGGATAACTGTGAGACCTCACAGGATACATGGAAAAGACTTGACACCTTGTTCGGTGCACAATCTAAATCATCAAAGTATGGTCTCGTGATTGAGTTCTTCAGGCTTGAAATGAAGTCCAACACATCACTTGCCACACATCTCAATTACATGGAAGGACTCCTAACCCAACTTGCAAGAATCAACATTAAAATGGATGAAGATGTTTGCATCAGTGTTCTACTTAAGAGTTTGCCTCCTGAATATAATAATGTATCAACAACTTTAATCAACATGCCAAATCCTGAACTTGTTGATATCTAGGCACCATTGTTAGAAGAGGAAAAGAAGCTAAAAACTTAGGAAGAACCAAGTATCTCTAGAGATGAGCATGCATTATATGTTGGCAACAGGTACAAAGGCAAGAAGGATCAGCTCTTCTGTGACTTCTGCAAAAGGACCGGACACACCGAGAAGTTCTGCCACGCAAGAAAGAGATCCCAAAAGGCCTATCTAGTCGCAGTCAAAGAAGAAGAAGAAAATGGAGCAAAGGAAGAAGAAGATGAAGATGAAGACCACCAGGATCGGAAGGACAAGACTCATCAGTCTTTCTACTCTCATAACTCGGATAGACTGTTTTAAAAGCCTTGTATTTCCTTGCCCTAATGCTTCCTGCCATAAGCTTTGTAAACTCCTTATGTAACTTGGCATTACAGTCCCTGTACACTTTGTGAGGCCCCTGTTACAGCCTCTGGATGTCTATCATGTTTTGGTGCCCACACTTAGCCTTTTCTGCAACAACCTCTGGTGTCTGCCATGTTTGTGGTGTGCCCACACTTTGCAGGTGGTTCTCATTACAGCCTCTACACACTTTGTGCCTTTCTAGTTGTGATTGAGGAGGGGTGTTGAGAATCAGCAATCACACTCACTAAACAGTCTCTTTGTATGGAGCTTCAGGGTCAAGGATATGCAGGCTAACCTATCCCATATGCACAACGGTGCCTACTGCAGTTTCCTACTTTCCTATAAAGCATTGTACTTGCTTCCTTTTCTTAATGTAATGATAGTACTCTTTTCTTTTCAGTAAAGTGTCAATGTCATTGTCCACATACACAAGATTGTGTTTATGAGTCCAAGTCTCAATCTTGGAACCTAATTCACTTGTGTAACAAACAGTATCTTTGTCTTCTCCATCATGAGTCCACACTTCTCCTTTCATCCACCATAACTCACTGCCATGCTCTAGATCCCGCATTTCTCACATCCTAGAAGGGTAGGAGTGGACTTCAATCCAGACATCCACGGCTGATATGACTTTTCAAGAATCTATAATGTCAAAGCCACTAAGCCCAAGGAAGCAATCTAAATCTTTTCTGAGCACGACTTATATGCCTCTATTGACCATTTTATTAATGAGTTCAGTTCTTTCATGGACCTCTCTTTTCTCATAGCTTGTAATTACTTTAGGCTCCTTAGACTATGATTAAGGTAAGATCCTACCCTGCACGAATACTACCTCCTGCCGCCGCTATTTTTTTTATCTCAATGCTAGCATAGATAGCTATGCAATGTCTATGCTAATGATGTGCAATGCCCTCTTACCATCTTTTTGCATAGCCCTTTTAGAGGACATGAGTGATAACCACTTCACTAGCTACAACCACCCATTTTTTTCCACAACTCCCCTCAACGTTTGAATGAGTCTAAAAGGATATATGTAGGGGAAAAGCTTTCTTAGTAAGTCTCTTAAAACCCCCAATTCTCACTCTCATGACCACAATGACAAAGATTAGCTCCTCTTTATATATATGTTTTTTAAAGAGAAGAAGAAAGACAGAAAACGAAACGAAAAGAGAAAAAGGAAAGCAAAAAACAAGAGAATAGAGAAGAAAATCACAAGAAAAAGCAAGAAACTCATGAGATCCACAATCACTGCACCTAGGGATCCTCAAGCTAGGTGCATATATGGCTTTCATCGGCTCCGTCCCTAACCTCCTAGCCCATTTTGATTCCCCACTTCATGGTTAGGGCACATCAAGGGCAAGACATACCTAGGGAGGTCACCCTCGCCTATGGTTAGACCTGTCTTCCTATACTTCACCCACTGCACCTCCCTTCCAGAAGAACAAGGTCCTTGAGTGTGGGACAACACCAAGATTTCCTATGGTTTGTTGCCGTCAACCCAGCTCCTAGTTCCACTAGCATGAGCACAATGCACCACATGGTAAGGTAGACACACACCCTCTAGGTGGTGCACTTTTCTTCTCCTTGTAGATACATATACGAATGCTACCAACCAACTACATTAGCGGCCCCGCCATCCACTTGGCATACACTTACCCTCCGCCATTGCAATCATTTGACAAGCTTCTCTCCCATGACCAATCCCCACAAATCCCCATCATCAACTCACACAAACACCCTTTAAATCGTCGAGCCCTCATCAACAAAGACCTATAAGTGCCATGGGACTAGTACTCGACTAGGAGGAGGGTAATGTTAACCCTGATGTGAGACATGAAAAAGGAAATTCAAAAATATAGAATAATGCAAAAAAACACAGCTTGACAAAGGAATAAGAGAGGAAAGGCCAAAAGCACAAAAGGTCAAGTCAAAGGCAAAAGTGCATCTTAAAATGCAAAGGCATCGCTAAAATTTTGTAAAAGAGCACCAGACTCCCTCTTGTGCAAATTGTAAAATCTAGACGGGCATAGGTGAAGAGATAAGGCAACTAGAAGTGGATAGGAATAGAGGACCTTGGCAAGATGCCTGGTCATGTAAAAAGGGGATGGGTGCCCAAGGGATTTATGGTCTGTATATAAACTCAAAAAGTGAATGAGAAGCTCATTCTTTGGTGTGTGGCTAAAGTGGCTTCTTCTTCTTCTCTTCTCTTCTCTCCTACTTGCTTGTCTATGCATGTGTTGAGAGAGGGAGTGTGAGAGTGTGAGGTGTTGAGATATTGGCAATCACACTTAGCCTAGCCTCTTTGTATGGATCAGTGTGGGCTTAAGATGTAGAATCCCATATGCACAGTGGTGGAGTGTTCATCCTAGTCTATTCCTATAAAGCATTGTACTTGCTCTCATTTTGAATGTAATGTCATAGTGCTTTTGTACTTCTAGCAAAGTGCATATGTCATTGTCAGTCCACTACACAAGATTGTGTTTATGAGTCCAAGCTTCCATAGCCATTTTTTCTTAATATGTATTACCTCATGAGCTCACTCTTCCTCTTTAAACCTCCATAGCCATGCTCTAGATCCGACATTTTCTACATGAGGGAGTGAGTGTGTGAGGGTGAGGGTGAGGGTGAGGGTGAGGGATCGGAGAGGAGAAGCTCTCATCTTCTCCTCCCTTCTTCTCTTATTCTCTTCTCTTTTCTCATGTGTAGCTATGGAGAATGGAGATTGAGGGAGAAGGCTTGAGGTTGCTTGAGCTTGATCTAGGATCATGGAGCCACCGAAGTGCTTGAGGGAGGAGGCTACTCATTCGGGCATCAAGGTAAGCTCACTACACTTGTAGGATCGAAAAAATGTTGGCTACTTGAAATGCTTGAACAATAAGAAATCCATGGGACTTATGGTCAAGTATGAGCTCCCAATACACAAGCAAAGGATCCCATGCTGCAATTGTAGCTAGGAGAGCTTTTGAAGGACAAGATGTAGCCTATGGGATTGAAATATAATTTTCAAGACATGAAGGATGCTATCACCACTTTGGTGAAGTGGCAGATGTGGAAGTTGTAGATATAGAATGGTATTGTCTCACCCATTATCCCTCTTCTTACCATGCCTTCTTCAACTCTGCCCTTAGCTCTTGTCTCTCTACCTACACCTACTATTGTACCTTCGTTTGCCATGCCTACAAATGTTATGCCTACGACTATTTTTCCTACACCTTACTTGCCTACTTTGGTTCTATGCCTATCAATGAGTTAACAAGAACTCTAAAAGATCTAAAACTTGTTGATTGGTCTAAATTTGTAGGGCAACAAATACAAGCACCTACACCTCCAAGAAGAAATAATAACAGGAGATGTCAATCTTGAGTATTATTATAAGGAGTGTGAGTCTTTTAAGGAAGCAAGGAGAAGGAATTTAGTGTTTTGGGCCTTGAGAACAAAATATGTTTGATAGAGACTGGTTTGCCTATGCAACCCAATTTTAGTAAAGGAGGGATGAAGTAGGTTCTTAAAGAGATGGCTACATGGAGTTCTTATGTGGCTAGAAGCAATGCTTTTGCCTATGGTATGCAAATTGAGTGGAGTTCATAGATTAAGTTTGCCTTATGGTATTTTTCTTTGGATATAGCTCATAGGGGAGAGATGTAACTATCAAACTTAGCTACTATAGTTTAGAATATATGGAGAGAGACTAGTTGGGATGCACAATGGATACTTACTCAATCTAGCCTACGTAGTAAAGAACCAGAGAATGAAGTACATGTTGAGAAGAAGAGGAGATGAGATGATGATGCTCCTAGTACATCAAAGAAGACTAGAGGGGGTCAGTCTTCTGCTCTCCCTTCTAGGCCAATCCCAAAGCAAATTATGGATGATATACATCATAAGGAGAAGTAGGATACATTGCCAAAAAATCATCATGGCTATAAAATCTTTTTAGACATTGAGAATGCTATAGACCTCAAGGGGGTGCTTGAGGACCAAATTTTAAATAGTAAAGTGGAGTTCACTCTTAACAAGTTATTGGGAATTTCTAAGAGGGGATTTCATGAAGAGATTATCAATATCATATAGTGGAAGGATAGATTGTGTAAACTACTAAACGATAGGGAATTTAGGTTGAGGAGTTGCTTGATGAGAGTGGGGATAAGTCTCATAAGGAGAGTGTTCCTATATGCTTGGATGTGGTTTAGCATTCATAGCCAATCTATTATGAGGAGAGTGACACGCCTATCTTGGTATCTTGTAGTCACTTTTCTAGGCCTCATTGCGCTCATGCTACTACGGAGACTATTGTCCAAATTGGTGAAAGGGCTACACCATGTATTACTTTATTGGACCATGGATAAGAGATTAATGTGATTATGCACAAGGTTTACAAGAGTGAGAGATGGCCAATGGATGTGGATCATGGTTGGCATACAAGAGTGGCCAATAATACAACACGAGATTTGTATGCTACATGTCCAAATATCAGAGTATTCATAGGTGATGTGCAGGAGGATTTTCATTTCTTTGTGTAGGACACTTGTTCATACAAAGTCATATTGGGACAGCCATTCATTACAAAGATGTGTATGGAGACTAAGGTGATGGATGATGGCTCCACCTATGCACAAGTTCGTAGCAGAGATGAGATGAAAGTAGTTCAATTCATGACAGTGTGTGTCAACCATCCAAGGAATAGGGAAGTACCCCTATCCTATGGGATGATAGGGGTACATGGTGGGCTCGATTCTTGCTCCCCTGGCAGTGGCATGTTTGCTTCTAGTTTTTTTTTGGTTTTTAGGCAAATAGTCTAATTTCATATCAAAGAGTTTCAAATATTTGAGGACTACTTGCAACAGTACATGCAAAAGAGGAGAAAAGTATTCAAGAGATAGGTGCTTTACATTATGATGAGGATATAAAGGGGTTCTTTGATATCTTGACTTATGTAGATACAGTTGCAAAACTTGAGACCATCCTTAAAATTGGATACTTGGATTGTACTAGTGATGTCTTAGTGCATTCCTTGGAGATGTACTATGTGATTGCCACTTTTATATAGTTAAAGGCTGAGGTATCTCAGCTAAAGGAGTAAAGGGCTAGGGTATCTTACCTGAAAGAGTATAGGGCTAAGTATTTTCAATCCACATAATCATGTGGGATGTATATGCTACAAGAGTAGAGAGTAGGAGAACAAAAAGAGGCCATGGTGTTCATTAAGTATAAGATTGTGGACAAGAAAGTTAAACCAGTTGCAGATCTACTACCCTCAAATAGTGAGGATTAGATGAGGAGGGCTACATGGCAACCAAGTTTGCAAAATCCTATACAAATTAGTCACAAATTCTAAGTAGATATATCAATAGAGTTGAAAATTGGGAATGATGATTTTTTTACTTCTTGTAGAGAGGTAGTGCTTTGTGGATATGTTGGAAAAGCATGGTAAGGCATATGCTTTTTACCCATAGGAGATTGGGTGTGTTGATCTAGAGGTACTAGCTTTGATGGTTATCTTTACCATTCCCTACATTCCCTAGAATCTTTGAACCATTCCAGTGCCAAAGGCGCACTTATCGAAGTTGATAAAGTTACTAAATGAGAAGATTCGGATGGAAATTCTTGAGCCATCTTTAGCATCCTATTAGAATTATTGGTTTATTGTCCCTAAAAAGAAAAATAATCTAGATTCATAAAGGATTTGTAACCAATAAATAGAGTGATGATCACAAAATTTGGTGCTAGTCTAGTTGTGGATGAATTTGTTGACACTTTTGCTAGTCAGACTATTTATTCTCTTATTGATCTGTATTCTAGGTATGATCAATTTCAGCTTGCCTTGGAGAGTAGGGACTTGACCATCATGAAGATACCGTTAGGTCTTGTTTAAATGTGCACTTTACCATAGGGAGCCAGAAATTCAATTGCTCACACTCTCGAGTCAAAAAGGTGTCTTTGGGTAAAAAATAATCTTAAAATATGATGTGTACGTCATTTTATATCATTTTTTAACTTCCACCCTTTTAAGAAGCAAGAATCAAAATGATTCTAATATATTTTCATGTTGAAAAGTCATGAGGGCATTAAAGAGTCGTATATTAATGATTGGATCCATTTTTACAGAAAATAGAATTATATTTTTTTAGTTATGAGGTTTTTGAGAAAAAGTGACCTTATCCTACAATTTGAGAATAAAATAATAGGTGAAATCTATTGAAAATACAAATACGATATTTACTTGATCATAAAAGATCTCTTATTCTAATAATATTTTGGGATCTCTTTTTAGATAGAGAGACGTGAGAGAAACCTCTTCAGGGGCAAAAAAGAGAGTCCATATTTCTCCTAATGCATATCTCCATTGGGCAAAGGAACCAAATCCCATATACAATTTTTTCTACACTAAATCATACTCAAACTACATGGCCCTCTTCTAAGAGTAAATATCACTTTTGCACATAGCATCATCACAATTGAGAGGCTTACCAACATCGGATCCCAAAGGTGATAGCCCATATCACTTGCATCATTATATCCAAGAAAGTTACATTTGACGAACTTCAGATGCAACTTATTGTTCTTGTCTTTGGGAATATGGTAGAAAGCCTCACATCCAAAGACTCTCAAACGAGCATGTGAGGGAGGCTTTCCAGACCATACCTTCTCTTTGCAACTCTACCACCAAGAGCAATGCATGGGGATCTATTAATGAGATGTACTACAATAGTAATTGCATCGGCCAAAAAATGTAGTGAAAACCAAGAATTTGTATATAAGAGGACAATGTGCACAATAAGAGAAAGAGATCGAGGCAATATAGAAAATGGAGTGAACAATAAATGAACATTTCATTGCTGGTAGTTGTATATATACATGGTACATTAAATGAGGTAGGTGAGCTTCTTCTCTAAATATGTGACATTTTTGCAAAGTGGATATCTATGGGATCCTTTTATCCACATATTGGCTTACATTCAATTCATCAATTCAACTAGAATATTTTTTACTTCCCATCAAAGCATGCAAAGGATCTGCATGGAAATTTAATGCTTCAAGTGGGGAACTAATTTGGTGAGGAAATTAGTAGTATTATCATGTGATGGTACATGCTAAAGAATAAAATGGGAAATTTCAACTAATTCACATACAAAATGATATCTCATATCAATATGGTGGAGTTTAAGACTTAATTTAGGATTTTGAATGATAGAAATTGATGCTTTCTTGTCGGTGAAGATGGGAATTTGATGAGGTTGATATCCAAATCTAATATCTTCCAAGAGTTTCTTAAGGTAAATTATTTCCTAAGCAACCATGTTGTATGCTACATATTCGGCTTCCGTAGTAGAAAGTGCTATGGAGTGTTGCTGTTGTTAACCGTCAGACAAACAAGGTGCAAAATCTGAAAAAGCTAAAGCATAAGAAAAAGGCCAAGGAAAAGTGAAACGGAAGACAAAGGTGCACAAGGAAAATCTAGAAACACAAGAAGCATAGAAAAGTCCCAAATAAGGGAGAAAGATGCACAAGGAAAAGCGCAAGTCAATACTTTTGTAAAAGAGCACAAGCGTATCGTGATTTAATTTAAGGAGCGCCGGGCTCTCACCTGTGCAATTTGTAAAGGTAGATGGGCGGTAGGAAGGAAATTAGGAAGATAGGAGGATAATGGGATAAAGGGCCTAGGCCACGGCCGACCATGTAAAAAAGGGGATAAGGGGATGACCGCCCGAAAGGGATTTAGGGTTTTGTATATAAAGTTGAAAAGTGAATGAGAAGCTCATTCTTGTGTGTGTCCAAAGCTTCTTCTTCTTCTTCTTCTTCTCTTGTTTCCTGCCTTCTTGCTTGTGCTTGAGTGAGGGATTGAGAGAGTGTGAGGGATCGAGGAGAAGAAGCTCCCCATCTTCTCTCTTCATCTTCCCTTCTTCTCTTCTCTTCTCTTCTCTTACGCGGCTATGGAGGATGGAGCTTGATGGAGAGGGCTTGAGGTTGCTTGAGCTTGCCACAAGGATCGTGGAACTATCGGAGTGCAAGAGAGAGGAGGGAACTCGATCGAACATCAAGATAATCTCACTACACCTGTAAGGTAGGCATTGCACGTCGGCTATGTGAGAGGTAGCCATGGCCGCTCGGATTGAAACGCTTGATCAATAAGCAGTCCCTAGGTCTCGAGGTAGAGTTTTGTAGCTCCCCTCCATTTTGGTTCCATTGCTAGGACCGATGGAATCGAGCCTCGAGCGTCGCATGCATCAAATCGAGTATAGAAGTAGGGTTTGCAACCTGAACCGATGCTCGAGATAGTCAGAAGATTTAGGAGGTTTTAATCCTTGGATCAAGTAAGTATTTTGAATTGTTGTTGAATATTAGAGTAGGACCATCCATCTCCATCTCTGTTTTTTATTTTTGTTTCATTAGGTTAAGATTAGGATAGGAAAAAGAAGGAAAATAGAAAGGGTTATGCTGCTGTTGGAAACAAGGAAATAGGGGCACAAATTCTGGAGTGCCGTTTGATTCAAGTACCACAGTGATTCCAGGTATGTCTGGCATTTCCTTGTAGTGTTTTGCACCTATCTAGATGATTCCATGGAGTAGGCGCTGAGCTTGAGTCATCACACGCAACCCGCAAGCTGTCATCTGTGCAGTCGGATCAAGTGGTCTGGGTCCGATTCCCAGAATCGGACCAGCTGATTTCTGGAGTCGGACCGTTCGACTGTAAGAATCGGACCACCTGCAAGGATCAGACCACTCTTCCTAGTGTGAAAATTGGACCATTGGTCCTAGGGCCACAATCGGACCACCTATCCAAGTCTCAAAATTGGACTAGCATGTCCAAGTCTCAAAATCGGACCAGCCTGTCCCATTCCCACAATCGGACCACCCTGTCTGAGTCTCAAAATCGGACTAACCTATCTGATTCCCAGAATCGGACCACCCTGTCCAAGTCCTAGAATCGGATCACTTTACCAAAACTTAAAATAGAGGGTTTTTGAACCTACATGACAGTCCTAGCCACCCTATTCACATCTCTAACCCCCGCAAAGGGGGCTCTGCCCCCTCTGCACCTCCCCCAAGTAGGTTGGAGAGAAAACACGCATCATGACAGGTCCTCCAAATTGGACCCTAGTGTAGTAATGGCTCTATACGAGCATGGATTCTCACTTGCAAAAGAGCAACCAAAAGCCCATATCCAAACAGAGAGAAACAGAGACCCTAGAATATCAATGGGCTAATCTAGCCAACAAGGGCAAAAAGGCCATACTGGAAAAACACATACGTGTTGCATTTTGACTGCATCTCGTCAAAGTGGAAAGCAACAACTTCAAGCTACAACAGTGAGAATGACTAGATATGACAGTCCTGAGAATAGCACTGCACTAATGATCCAAGATATCAGTGGAGAATCCACATTTGGTCGTGCAGTTGGGGACTCAAGGGCATTTGTCAGAAGGCTTAAATTTACAAGCCAAGAACCAGAAGATGAAGACATAGTACCACCTGCTTATCTTAGAGTCAAACTCACCGCAAAAAAAGAGCATACTATCGATGCTCTAATTGATGAAGGAGAAAATTTTAATATCTTGACCTATGAATCATGGATCCTACTAGGCCAACCAGAGCTCACACTGACTAATGCAACTCTTAGCCCTTACGAGGGACACCCACAAGCACTCATAGGGAAGTGCAAAATCCATGCAAAAATTGAAACTCAAAGCTTGCCTGTCCTATTTCATGTTCCTCCAAATAGTGCTAATTACGGGAAGGAAACCCTCCTAGGAAGACCCTTCAAAAGGGCAACCAAGTGTGAGGCCGACTATGTAGCACAGAGGATACACGTGACACTACCGGGTGTGAGGATAGTCACAACCTTTAGCAAGGGTGACCTCATCGAACCTTAAGGGAAAGGCAAGGAGAGTGCCGACATAACAGTCAAGCCTACTAACGAGACCAAGGACTTGTTGGAAGAGTTGATACAAGCGCAGGTAAAACAACGGGAACCAGTGAGTGAGGCGAAGTCTGAAACAAGAAGGTTAAGAGACAATGCCAAGGACGGGCTTTGGACTTACAAATATCCTAGAAGACCCCAAAAGAAGCCCAAGCCTTATAGAGGAAGACATTGATGGAGGGTCAACACAACTCCATGATGGATATCCAAAGCATTGCTACGTTCTCAAGGGTATTGCACAGGTAACCGATGGATTTGGGTGCACCCCTTGCTAAACCTCCCTTGTCGACTAAAGGCCAGATTGTATCAAGAGCAAAGAAGCATAGGAGGAAATCTAAACAAAAAACCAAGTCTCGAGTCAACAACAGTGGAGTGACCGAGCCCCTCATGGTCGAAATCAAGAAACCAAATGGGACCAATCAGAGTGTAGATCCTCAATCTAGCATGCTTGACAAGTAGATATCAGATGTAATCGTTGAGGATACGCAAAAGCCACTAGTGCCCAAGGAGCCTTTGATTCCCCAAGAGGATAACAGGCATCATAGGCACAACATTGCTCATGGTAAGGTTAAATGCTCAACAAAGCAAATAGCAAAATCATCTAACGGCCACAAGTGAATCTCCCAGCCAGTGTCAAAGCCACTTAGGAGTCCCAAGTCTCCTATACCCTCTTCCCCTAAAGACACAGGTAGAACAACAGTCTTCAAGTGCGGCTACTCAATCCAAATCTCTACCTACATCAAAGCTTCCAAATTTCCAAGAGTCAGGACACGACCCCACCCTTAGCTCTCAACCTAAGGATATGCCTGTGCAATCCATCCTCGCTAGCTCAACTAATACTCGATCTATGCAAGTGAATGCTCTAAGGGCAACAAAAGACACGACCACTTCCAATCGACCTAAGGACTTGACACCGCAATCCACCAATAGTAGCAATTCCACTGCAATGCCCCTTGCAGAACGTGTCCTTAGTAGTTTACCCGTGGAGGAGGTGTTGCAACCAACTTCATTGACAACTCCAACACTTCCCAAGAGCCTAAAGTCTAGGTTGGAGGAGTTAAACAGAAGGGAAGATCTAGACTCTCCAAAAAGTGAGGCAGTTGTACCCTCACAACCTAGCGAGGCTATTCAGCAGGCCATGGCTATGTCCCATAAGGACACACTAGAGAAAGAGAATACTAAGGCCCAACCAAGCACATCAATGGTTGACCTAGTCCAGGGTCCTGATCGTTGAGAGATGCACCTTCACTGACCAAGAAAAAGAGGAGAAAACAAAGAAAACAACAGTAGTTCCAGGTGGTTTTGGACCCCAAGAACATTGACACCAAGAGCGCTAGAGAGCTGAGGAATAAAGCATCGAGTCCGTCCATGAATGACCCCATTGATGCCTCTCCTAATAGTGGTGAAACCTCAGACACATCCATGTGCTCTGAAAAATCAAAGTAGTCGTTACCATCAACGGTTGCTTGCAACACTCAATCCACTGATAACAGAACTCACATTGACCAATCAAGAGTGGATACAACGTTGTCACAACAGGGTGACAAATTTATACCAGTCACATCTAAGGAGAACCATGACGCAATGAAAAAGCCTCATGAGAAACATGGAAACCCCAAGAGTATAAGAAATCCTAGAGTTGACCAATCTTTCTTGTCTAGGCCTGAGCCCCCAGCTATGCTAAAGCCTAGGCAAACTCCTAGAACTTGGCATGAGATAGCAACCGAGCAAGCCCTCATTGAACATGGAAGTGTCGCAGAATGCTTAATCAAGTTGGATACTAAGCTCAAAGTGTTCGCATGTGTCTATGTCCTGGCAGACATGGGTGCATTCCCTAAAGAGCATCTTGAAGAATACTTTCCATTTTCCTTATCCTGGGAAGAGCAAGAACATCTTGATGAGCACTATAACAGGCTCCTGCATGAGCGCATGTGACTCACCTCTAACGAGGAAGTCGACAAACTACGCTTAACTGTAACATTCAATGATGTACTCTGCCAACCAAATCTCTTAGTGATAGAGCAACTAAAGTGACAATTAGAGGGTCAAGTCAATTTAAACAACGTTGGTTTGAAAACTGCGTTGAAATGGCTGAACTAGGAGCCCAGATCATGACAGTCTCAAAGGAGTGATTGGCCAAATGGAGGTCTCAAAGAGACCAAACTTATGTGGCACCAACTTCCTTTCGAGTGTTGACTGGCATTCGGGGTATGGACTTAGCTGAAACTAGCCAAGAGAACTCTATGTCTGATAAGGTTCTCACTGAGGAGGAGTTACATGTTGCTAGTAGACTCAGACAAGGTTCCATGCTACTTGATATTGCAAAATATCTATCGGTATTGAGTAAGCTTCCACGAGTACTAGATGCATGTGCCACACTTTAGTATAATCTAGAGTTCTACAATTGGCTTTTATCCTCGTGAAGTGACATGGATTCGTAAATATGTATATAGATAAATAATGACTTTTGTGACCATTTATAGACAATATCAACACACACAAGCAATGATAGTCAAGCGTAGGGAGAGGAGTTGGGTTTGACAGGCTAAACTCCTCGGGTCCTCCTCTCATCATACATTTAGAAGTCCTATGACCATTCCCACCTCCAAGTGGAGGGCATGCAACCCTCATTACTGCCATAGGAAGCCTTGACCAACATCTCTGATGGTGTACACGGGGTACCGTCCCTTTCTATATACCTTTCCCCCTTTCCGATCTATCCTTTCGAGGATGAGCCCTAGCCCACTCCATGACAACCAGTCCACACAACTTAGCATAAGCCAAGATTTGCTAATGGCTAGAGGAAAAATGAGCATCATCATGGGGGCCATCCCTCTACAACAAACATTGCATGCCTCACCTCTCCCCTCCTCATCATATGCGCTTGATAACCCACTGTATAATCCCTTCCATGTGAATAGTTTTATCTTGCCTCAAGGCCTAATCCTTGGTTTGCATTTTGCAAGTCCCCCTATGGTAGCCAACGTGGAGCACCCCGTGTAGCTGGCTTGCAAGGACGCTATCCGCCGTCGAAGGGAGCATGTAGCACAAGCTCCTCTGCCAAAACGCTACGCACCTACCCTTAAAAGGTATGCAAAGAAACGAGGCCCCAAGCAACACCGCCCTGGACGTAGGCCAAAAAATCCCAAGGCCAGGGAAATAGAAGATCGAGGGAGCACATGGGGCATGGCAACACTGGTCATGCAGGCTCCCACTAGACGCTCAGGCACCAGGTGCTCAAAAGAGGAGAGGGGAGCTTGAGACAAGAAGTAATTTGGTGCATTGTTTAAAAGCATTCTGGAGACAATTGCGGCGAGGGACTACATCGACATTTTTCTGCCCAGCCTCACAGGAGCCCCTCACCAGCACAACCTCAGTCGCTCGACCACCCAGACTTGCCCCGCCTCGTACAAGTAGAGTAGCCCCATCTTATATAAAAGGCTTATTAAATGCTACTGGCCATGACTTTTTGTCTTTAAATGGTTAAGTGTTGACATGTTTCCCAATTGTACAAACGTTTCATATCTGCATTTAGTATATTTCACGTCTTTAAGCAAACAAAAAAGCTAATCAAGCGCATGTGATAAGTATCTAGCTCAACACCATGGAATTTAGATAAGTGATGTCTCCTTGCATTGCACTGGTTTATTATAGTTGCAGCATATGCTGTGCATGTACTCTCATGAAGTGACAAGTGGATGCAGGATGATGCAGGTCTTTGTGCAAAAGTGTTCAATGCCCAAGTCGCCGCAAATCCACCGTCCCCACAAAGAGCCGCGACAAAGTCACGTTGTCGAAAGCAAAGATCACCAATGCGAGTGCCCATGTTGCATGGGCCAAAGCATGATCTTAACCACTTCCTCTTTCTGGGTTACACTCTACGTCGGGCACTCATGGCAGCTGTTACCCCAATTGTACCAACATCACACATTCCAAAGAGGGTTGCAATATCTCAAATGTGTTTCCCCATCTCAATGACTACTTCTCTAACAACGAGGCTAGGACAAAATCATCACTATAATATCCATCTCTTGAGCCTTCGAAGCTTGACATTTCCCAACCCTTTGAAAGGCTGATAGCCTCAACATATTGCAATGGTTGTACTTAGGCAGGTCCAAAAAAAAAAAAAAACTAAAAGATACGAAGCACCCATGATCACAGCATAGCACCTAGGGGTCCTTAAATTAGGTACGTCCAATGACCTTTGTCGGCTGGCTCCGTCCCTAGTCCCCTAGCCCCTTAGCATCACCCACAATTGTTTAGGGCACATCAAGGGCAGGAAATACCTAGGGAGCTTGCCTCACCTATGGTTAGACTTGTCACCCTGACCCATTCGCGCACGATTCCCTCTTGCACTCTACCTTAATACCATTGCAATCAATTGTGGTAAGCACTGCACAAATGGCCATGAAAAGTACACCGTCCTCATCAAGCAAGTCCAATAGCTCCCAGCTACCAAAAGTGCGGTGTCCCTATGTTCAATTATGCTACGTCGTGCAGTCACAATGCAAAGGATGTCTCATACACCTTCACATGTATTGCTTCTCAACATGGACAACTTTTATTTATCCACACATTGTTACGAGAAAGCAGCCCGTGCAGTCTTCTAACTACGTAATATCTAAGTATGCACGAGCACTCACATAATATCTGCACCAAAATATATACACAGTTTGGGTCCTCAAGTGTAGGACAATACTCTCAGCTTGCTTTGAGTTCAACCTATCTCCCAAACTAACTGAACTATGTCTTGTGCACGATAGAGAAGACTAGCACTACCCCTAGGGCAAGACCAGCTATGAGAGGTTTTCAATTGCAGGTATTGAAGAATCCAACGAAAGTGTCATTCGCTCTTCATCGACACCCAATTCTGAACTCTTATCCTTTATCATCCTGCAAGCCCACCAAGAATCGTCATGTGCAGAATCCCCAACAAACCAACACTTGTACTGGCCAATCAGTGCAATCCCCAACAAACAGCAGCCCTACCACCAACTCCAACAACCCTACCACTAGCCACCTAGGCCACCAACATGCCCCCAATGACCTTCTTCCACACCACCACCAACACTCCTCCATGGAAACCATCGATGTCCCTTCCACCCATGTCTTCAGTGCAGGCCAAAGCCTGCTATCTACAATGGTGAGTGCCATGGGACTGGCACTCGTCTAGGAGGGGGTAATGTTAACCATCAAACAAACAAGGTGGAAAATCTGGAAAAGTTAAAGTAGAAGAAAAAGGCCAAGGAAAAGTGAAACTGAAGACAAAGACGCACAAGGAAAATCTAGAAACATAAGAAGCGCACAAAAGTCCCAAATAAGGGAGAAAGACGCACAAGGAAAAATGCAAGTCAATACTTTTGTAAAAGAGTGCAAGCGCATCGTGATTTAATTTAAGGAGCGCCGGGCTCTCACCCATGCAATTTGTAGATGTAGATGGGCAGTAGGGAGGAAACTAGGAAGATAGGAGGACAATGGGAAAAATGGCCTAGGCCACAGTCGGCCATGTAAAAAAGGGGATAAGGGGATGACCGCCCAAAAGGGATTTAGGGTTTTGTATATAAAGTTGAAAAGTGAATGAGAAGCTCATTCTTGTGTGTGGCCAAATCTTCTTCTTCTTCTTCTCTTGTTTCTTGCATTCTTGCTTATGCTTGAGTGAGGGATTGAGAGAGTGTGAGGGAGTGAGGGATCGAGGAGAAGAAGCTCCCCATCTTCTCTCTTCATCTTCCCTTCTTCTCTTCTCTTCTCTTCTCTTATGCGGCTATGGAGGATGGAGCTTGATGGAGAGAGCTTGAGGTTGCTTGAGCTTGCCACAAGGATCGTGGAACTACCGAAGTGCAAGAGAGAGGAGGGAACTCGATCGAGCATCAAGGTAAGCTCACTACACCCGTAAGGTAGGCACTGTGCATCGGCTATGTGAGAGGTAGCCATGGCCGCTCGGCTTGAAACCCTTGATCAATAAGCGGTCCGTAGGTCTCGGGGTAGAGCTCTGTAGCTCCCCTCCAGCTGTTTGGTTCTCCATGAGATGGAACCTCTTGCTAGAGTAATGATAAAACCAGTTATGAGAGATCTTTGGGTAGCAAGATCACCACCCCAATCTACATTGGAATATGCTCTTAAAAGAAAATCATTGTTGTCTTTTGTAAAACATATCCCCACATTAGATATTCCCTCCTTGAGATATAGTAAGACCCATTTGATCTATTTCCAATGTTCATAAGTGGGATGATGCATGGATTTGGAAAGAATATGTCCTACATAAGATAAATTTTGATGAGTACAAGTAATTAGATACCAAAGATATCTAAGTGCTTCCATATAAGGGATAGTCTCCATTTCATGAGACTACTTAGTTGAAAGAGAATGGGATGAGGATGGATTCAATTCGAGATTCTAGGAAAGTGGAGTGACCATGAGATTATAGTTTAGCATGGAGTAATGTGAGAGAATAGACATAATATAGGTATGTTGATACATTTTGATGGATGTGGGTTAATGCTCAATTCAAGGACCATAGTCTATGATAGCAAACTGTGAAGATATGATAGATTTAGCTTTGGACATGGCATGAGGAGAGTTGGTAAGAATGGGAATGTCATCAACATAGAGGCCTAGAATAATGATGGCGTTTCCTTGTAGAAGAGTATAAATGTTATGATCTGTTTCTAGTCGACGAAAGCCATGGTGTATTAAGTGAGAATGAATACAAGTGTACCATTTCCTTGGTGCTAATTTTTGAGAGAAGAAGTTGTTGTGAATTTGATGGAGGATAGCAAACTTGTGGGAGTGGAAGGATAGGAGCTTGTTTCTGTTCAAGTAGTGCTTTAGCTGTGGAGATTTTAGGAAGAGAGAGAGTATCATTTTGAGTGTATAGCTGAGATGGATAATCATTAGGGAAACTACTGAACATCATTGTCTTCTAGCGTGGCTCTACTGAATAGGCGACCTGGTTGTAGCAACAGTAGGTGATGGTGGTAGTTGTTGCGTGGCATGGAAAGAAGGCACCATTTCTATTGTCGTTTTATTTGAGGCTAGCGTGATTAACACTACTAGATCAGGCACCAATTTACAGTCATTTATTTTTGTTGATGAGCTAGAAGCTAAGTCATTAAGGTTAGATTTGATTAGATTTGGGACTTGTCCATATGTGACACATGATTTAGGCCAGTCTAAATGAGATAAGGGAGATGACAATGGTGAAGAGCATGAATGGAGAGAAACAAGAAGAGAAGATTTTGTAGAAGATATGGTGGGGCGCCCTGATTGAGCCATGTCAAATGTCAGATTGGATAATGTGTTAGTATATGGGACAATGGGATAAAGTGTGAGAGATTGAGGGTGTGTGGTGGTAGAGCTTGTAGGAAGAAGATTAATTTCATGAAATATGGCATTTTTCCCATAAAAAATACCTCGTTGCGTGGATCATGAAATCAATAGACTTTGTGACCATGGGGCTCACCATATCCGGTAAAAATTAATTATGTGGCTCTAAGAGAGAATTCGGATTTGTGATCCTTGTTGACAAGAAAGGCAGTGTATCCAAAGATCTTTAGATGTAATAACTAAGGAGGGTGACCAAACCACAATCCGTAAGGAGTGTTATTGTGTAGAGAGTTTGAGTACAACCTATTTTGAAGATATGTTGATGTAACAATTGCTTCCTCCCAATATTCTTTTCCCAAACGAGCTAGTGATAGCATAGCTCTTGTGGCATTTAGTAGAGTATGATTCTTGCATTCAACAACTCCATTTTACTGTGGATGATGTGGTATGGTAAGCTCATGTTGAATGCTAAAGGATTTGCAATAATCTTCAAACTCATTTGAAGTATATTCTCCTCCATTGTCTATACGAAGAGCTTCAAGTCATAACTCGTGCTTATTTTCAACTACTTCCTTATATTCTTGGAACTTAAAGAAGACTTATGACTTCGTTGTAAGAAAATATACAATAATATATCTTTAATAATAATCAATAAGCATCATAAAATATTTTTCTCTAATGAGAGATACAAGATTGATAGGACCACAAATGTCAGAGTGTACTAATTGAAGAGGTAGAGTCATAATGGAGTAGGATTTGGGGTAAGGAAGATTTGTGGCTTTATTGAGAGCACAAGCTTGACAAAATGGAAGTTGAGAGAGGGAAGGTGGAATGTCGCGGACAAGTTTCTTGTGAATAAGTTGTTGGATAACATTTTTAGAGGCATGACCAAGTCTAGAGTGCCATAGGAGTGTGTTCTGTGGTGTACCTATGAGTGAAGTGGAGTCAATTGATGCATTTGAAGAAGGTTGTAGGAGTGAATGCCCAAGTGTATAAAGCTGACCTAATTTGGGGCACAGGTGAGTTTGAGAGAAGGTGAGAGTACTTGTAAGATGCATTGGTCGTTGTAGAAGTGAGAAATGAGAGAGGATTGAGAAGTGAGCTCACTGATACTTAACATATTTTTCTTAAGATTGGGAACATAATAGACTCTATGTACCTTGATTATGTGATTGGAGGGAAGCTCCACTTTAATGGTGCCGTAGCAGTGAAGCTTGTTGAATGTTATTGTCCCCCATGGCAATAGTGAGTGGAGTGGACATCTCTTTGAGGTCAACAAACCGTTCCTTATGAAAAGTCATATGATGAGTAGCTCCTGAGTCTAGAAACCATGTATATTCTTCCTTGGAGTTTGAAGAAGGTACCCAAAACTTGTGGCTAGGCTAATGATAGTTTATGGTTTCTCTTCCATGTCATAATTGCCGATGCTAACAAAGTGAGCTTGACCTTTTGAGTGATGTTTGTTGAATCTATTTTTTTTACAAAAATCCTTTTCAATATGAATTCGTTGTTTGCAAACATTACATATGAGATGATAATGAGGGTTTCTTGTTAAGGATAGGGATTGAAATGACTGGTAAGATTTGGGCTTATGTTGAGGATTAGAATTCCTTTGAAGTTAAACTGAGGAGAAAACTTGGGTTTTTTATGAAGGTGTTGAGCTCTTTTGTGAAGATGTTTTGGGTTGTAGGCAGTTACGACTAGAGCCTTGGATTCTTGATTAGAAGAAGTAGAAAGAGTATCTCTCATGACTTTCTATTGCTTGATTCTATTAATCAATGGCTAAAGCTTGAGTTTATTAGTGGAGGTTTGAGTGGTAATAAAGGCTCTCCAAGATAGAGGTAAGGAAGAGAGGAGAAACATGGCTTGTAATTCTTTTGAGATGACTAAACTAGATATTATGGTTTTGTCTATAAGGATTGCCACTATTCTAAGAACTTAGGCAGACTTATCTTCATGCATAGTGGCAGTAGATAGTTTTCTAAAAATGGTCATTTGATAAACAATATCTATGTGTTCATAGGTATTGTTGAAGAGATCACAAATACCTTTTGCAGTGGGTATTGTTCTTACTAGTTGTACATGTTGATCTCCACAATGGACAAGTATTTCCATTCTTGTAGCTACATCTTTTTGCATCCAATCTTCCTTGTCTACTCCTTTTTTTTCAGGGGGAATTTTCCTTGCCATTGATAATATTCCATAGGTTTGCTTGAGATAGGTAAAGTTCCATCCTTAGCTTCCATAATTGATAGTTTCTTCCATTGAGTTTGTCGATCTTGATGTGTCAGTTGTAGGAGATAGTGACATTGACGAGAGCCATTGGAAGAATGAGAGTAAAGGAAGATTAGTAGTTTGTGATTTTGAGGAGAATGTGATAAGCTAGAAAGATAGGGCCTGGTGCTCTAATACCAGATAGTGAAAACTAGGAATTTGTAGATAAGAGAATACTATGCACAATAAGAGAAAGAGATAGAGGCAATATAGAAAATGGAGTGAATTGCAGTTGAACATTTCATTGCTAGTAGTTGTATATATACATGGTGCATTAAATGAGGTAGGTGAGCTTCTTCTCTAAATATATGAGATATTTACAAAGTGGATATCTATGGGATCCTTTTGTCTACATATTGGATTATCATTATCTTATCCAAAACTATTATCCTTATCCAGAACTTTTATCCTATTGTAAGCCTACTTGCTTAAGCATACTATGGACTCTTTCTTGGATAGTCCTTTTCATGTACTCTACAAATGTATTTTGGGGTGGGGTATAAGGGATAATCAATTAAAACTAGATACCCTACTCATACAAAATTGCTAAATTTTCTTAGAGACATATTCACCCCCATTATCAAAACATAGGCATTTTAGCCTATAGCTAGACTGGTTCTCAATGATAGCAAGAAAGCGATGAAAGGTAGCTAACATATCTGACTTTTTCTTAATAGGATAGGCCCAAATCTTGTGCAAATAATCATCAATAAACATGACAAAGTACTTAGCACCACCCAAGGACTAATAGGCATGGAGCCAAAAACATCTAAATGCACAATAGCCAAAGGCTCAACTATATATTTTTAAGCGAGTAGAGATTGAAAACAAGCCTCTCTCACTACCTGATAACAATATTTAAAGGAGTGCCGATAGGAAATTGACTCCGTCTTCAGATATTTCTTAACAAAAGTTTTAAATGTTTATTGAACACAACACAACCAACTCAAGAATACAAACAAAATAATGGCCTCTTGTAGCAAAAAAAAATTGATAATAAACTCTGAGTTGAAGCATCAAACACAAACTTTAGTACAATTGCAAATAATTTCCATACCTAGCCAAAAGTTGTTACACATTGCTTTGAAAAAAACTTTTTCATCTTGGAACTCAAAGTCCAATATGATAAGTCTTCTTTGTTTGCGATCAAGCCTCCACTCTTTTCTCACAAGAACTAAATTTGGTTACAAAGGAAGAGCAAGGTGTAATGTATGAAGTTGAGAGGAGAGAGGAGAAAGAGCTGAAGAGAGAGAAAAGACCAAGATGAAGAGAGAGAAAGACTAGAAGAGGAGAGAGAAAGACAGAAAAGAGGGGAGAAGGTAGGAGGAAGTCATGGAAGCTGAAGATGAAGGTGAAGAGTATGTTCTTGAAAATCACTAGTTGCCCTAATCTGAGACTCTTACACCTTATATACCTTGGTTAGTGTGACCGGGTGTCTAACCCCTAGTTCTATGTATCCCACTTGTTACAATCCATCCCCACTCGAAAGGTTTTTGCCCTCAAAAATAAAGAGAGCTAGGAGGGGAGTGATGGGTGGTTTAGAGAGTAGGATGCAAAGTACTACTCTGAGCCACATTATAATGAAAATTAGTGGGTAAAGACTAGGGAACAACATGCTGTCCATGAGAGGCTTGTTGAGGTAAAATTGTCATAACTTTTGATAAGCTACTCCAAATGGGGCTTGCCATATGTCAAAATGGATCTTATGACAAGTACTTTTAGCCCATGCAAGGTGCACATTCCTGAGATTTGAGCAAGTACAAAAATATTCTAAAATAGTGTGAAGTCTCTATAGGCAGGGGGTGGTCAAATGGGGGCATAACTGGCTAGTCTTCAGTCCATTGGGCCTCTTGGGAGGTGAGGAAATTCATTGATAATGGTGGTTGGATGCTAGGAGGCTTATTCCAAGGGTAGGCCTTGCCGTTTGATGAGGTATTCCTCCTTGATGGATCAAGACCCTAAGTGCTTATCCTGTTGCCCAATGATTGCCTCAAGGATATACTAAATGATACCTTCTTCATCTATGGGGGAAAGTTCTTCCACATAGTCCACTAAGGTGCCCATGAAGGGTTTCAACTGCCTAACATGAAATATATTGTGTATTTTGGTAGTGGGTGGAAGCCCTAATCAGTAGGCCAAGTCCCCAACTCTCTTTAGGATCCAGTAGGGGCCATAGAAGCGGTGTGCCAGCTTGTTACTACTGCCCTCTTTGAGAGTGGAATAGTGAGCCTTAAGGCACTTTCAAGAGTACTAGTTCCCCTTCTTGGAATTCCAAATCACTTTGCATTGCTGAAGTAGAACTTACATGTGATCCAATTGGGCCTCACTCTGAAGGTTGATCTTATCATTGAATAAGATTGTAAGGAGATGGACCATATACCCATATAAGGTCTCAAAAGGAGAAACTCCAATGCTAGAGTGGGTGGAATTATTATAGGCAAACTTAGCCAAGTGGAACCACGTATCCCAGCTATGTTGTGCATCATGGCAAAAGTGCCGCAAATATGTCTCAATCCATTTGTTTACTCTTTCAATATGGCCATCAGTCTGAGGGTGGTATGCAATGGATGGGGCAAGCTTCGTACCCATAGATGTGAAAAATTTCTGCCAAAAGTTGCTCATAAACTTAGCATCCTAATTGTGTACTATGACTTGTGGTGGTAAGCCATGCAACTTGAGGATATATTCCATAAATTGAGTGGCCACCTGAAAGGTAGTGTATTGGGTCTTAGTGGGGATAAACTGGATAGCTTTGATGAGACAACCAACTACCACATAGATACTATCCCAACCTTTCTTGGTCACAAGGAGGCTAGTGATGAAGTCCATTGTGATATGAGTCCATTTTCCTTCAGGAATAGGGAGATGCTGCAAGAGGCCAGGGACCTAAGTGTATTGTCCTTGTTCTGTTGGCATGGGATACATTCGGTCACAAAGTCCTTGGCATCCCTCCATAAGCCTTTCCAATAAAATCTCTTAGCAATCCTATCATATCTTTTGAAAAAACCCAAATGACTAGCATTGCAACAAGAATGCATCTCTTCCATGATCTTCCATGTGAAGGGGGAAGTGTGTGGGATGATGATTTTCCATGGGACCAAATAAGGCCATGCTTGAGCTAATATTGGGAGTTTTCAGTCATGACCCCATGCTATAATTTTTGGAAGATGTGGCTAAAGTTATCATCTAACAAATAAGTTTCATGAGGCTCTTCAATCCAATCACTATGCAACTTTGAAATAGAGGATACTTTACATGCCCACATCCGAGAGAGTGAATCATCCACTATATTATCTTTTCCCTGATTGTGAGAAATGTAAAAGTCATAGTTTTGTGAGGTTTCCACCCATTGCCTTTGCTTAAGAGTCAAAGTGGACTAAGTCAAGAAGTACTAGAGGAAGCGATGGTCATCTTTTACTTGGAAGCAACTGCCATACAAATACTCAATGAAACCCATCTCCAATAGCTCTTTCACTTTCTTTGCAACCACTTCACATTCATTGGAGAGTCTGTAAGGTGGCTCATTTATTGGCTTGGAACCTCTAAATCAAGTGGATGGTCCACTTACCTCTTAGGGGGAATGGCTATATGCATCTAAAATAGATCATTGTAGTCCTCAAGTAGGGCGGCTTGCAAGGCTGAATCCTTAGATACTTCAAAGGGCTAACTTGAACTGTCCTTTTTCAATTGCAAGCCAAAGATTTATGAGCATTTCTTAAACTCCCATTTGAGTTTATTTTCTTTGATGAGCTAAAAATCAATATGATCTTGTGTTGAGATATCGAGCTCCACTCGTGATACGCCAGGGTGACCGTTGTATATTTATGTCACCGACTTGTCAGTTGCAGACGCGGTTGGTACACCGCCCATGAATAATAGCTACATGATAGCTATCCTTATCTACTCTAGTTCGTGGCTCAGTTAGTATGCCACCTTAGTTAGTTGAGTTTGGTTTGAGACCCATATATAAGGTTCTTCTATTTCTTTGTACTTGAGTTCTTTTGGCTTACACAACTAAGAAGAGGAAAACTGTTTTCAGCCTCCACCCTTGTGTGTCTTCCCCCATTGTGCAAGCAAGAAAGCTTCAAGCGAGACTCCTTCCTTCTCTCCCACAATCTTGACATGGTATCAGAGCCTTGTTCGTGGTAAGGAGCTCAAGAAAGCAAGCCAAGCTCGCGGTGGTCTGGTAAGAGGAGCAGTGTTACTTTCATTTCCTGTTTTGGGAGCAGATCTCTGCAGGTAGCACAGCCGGAAATTGCAGGAGTGCATTGTCTCAGGTTGAGACGCCCTTCGCGGTGAAGCAAGAGGGCAGTATATGCTGCGGGTGAGGGCTTTAGCCCTCGGCGACCTTGTTTTTTTGATTTGAGGCCATTTCGGGGCCTGTTTTGCAGACGGAAGTTTTCTGCACGCACTCAAGAAAAGGCTCAGTTTTATGCTGTGCGACCACTGTTCTACAAGTCGGTGAAAAGTTACTGTAGAAATTGCATCGTATGCTTGTGCGCAGAGACATTGGGAGTTTCAGAATCATCCTTGGTTCCTGTTTATGCAAAATCGTCACTAGGAAGTGACTGTGTGGTCAAATACCACTTTCGCCAGTTTTGCAGATTTGCCCTTGTGAGGGTGAAGCTGTGTTTTTTGCAGTGACAGAATTTCTTGCAGTATTCTGTAATGGCGTCTGATTCTCTTTCACAGATTGTCACTGAAAAGCTTGACAAGAACAACTTCCAGGCATGGAAGTTTAGAATGACGAATTTCCTTATGGGAAAAGGATATTGGGAATTTGTTGCAGGAAATGAAGAAGAACCAGTTCTTCCTGATGTTCCCAATCAACAACAAATGCAGGCATTTAAAACATGGCATGAGAGAGCCAGGAAAGTTATGTATTGGCTGTCTATCAGTATTTCAGACTCTATGATTGTGCATATTCAGGATGCAAGTACGCCAAAGGAGGCATGGGATACTTTGTCAAAAATGTATAGCACAAATACGCAAGCCAGGAAAATGCAGCTCAAGCAAGAGTTGCATAATGTGCAAAGAGAAAGTATGAGCATCAACGACTACCACATGAAGGTGAAGAAGATTGCAGATGCACTTGCTTCCATTGGGTCGCCAGTGGAAGATGATGATTTAGTTTCCGTGACCTTGAATGGTCTAGGAAAGGATTATGCACAGTTTCGGACATCCATTTCAGTTCGTGAAAGATTTCCTGATTTTGAGGAGTTGATTGCTCTTCTAATTTCTGAGGAGCAGAGAAATGGTGGTGCATCTTCTTCAGGAGGAACTTCAAAAGAAGCTGTCTTCTACTCAAATGCTGGAAGAGGTAGAGGCAGAGGTAGAGGAGGCCGATTTGGAGGCCGTGGTAGAAATCAGAATATGCAGCAAACTCAAGAAAACCAGTCCTATGGAGGAGGACGTGGTAACTCTAGAGGCAGGGGGAGCCAAAGAGGTCGTGGTGGATGGCAAAGAGGCCAAAATGCAAACAGTAATGTTGAATGCTACTACTGTGGTAAAATGGGTCATATGGTTAAAGACTGCTATAAAAAGCAGAATGACATCATGAATGGAAAACTGCAACAAGGGAATTATGCATCTTCTAGTAGACAGGGTGATGACAGAAATGAGCATTTGTTCATGGTGCAGCACATGAACAATTCTATGACAAGTGCAGAAGAAAGCAATGATGTATGGTATGTTGACTCAGGTGCATCAAACCACATGACAGGTCATGCAGAATGGATGGAGGATGCAAGGAAAATGAAAAAACCAGGATTTGTGGAGACTGGTGATGATACTGCACATCCTATTGTGCAGATTGGAAAAATTCCCTTGTCTATGCAGGGTGGGAAAAAGAAATACCTGTCCGATGTATTTCATGTCCCGAATATCACCAAGAATCTGGTTTCAGTTGGTCAAATGGTTGAACAGGGCTTGCAGGTCAGATTTAATCCTCATGGATGCTTTGTTGAGGATATGAAAAATAAAGGTCGCTTGATAGCAAAAGGAAAGAAGAAGGGCAGAATGTTTACATTGGATGCAGACATGTCTGAATTGAGTGCAGCAATGTTTGCACATGGGACCGGTGTAGTTGCAGATATTGATATCTGGCATAAACGCATTGGTCATGTTAATGTACAGCGACTTAAATCAATGCAGGCCCAAAATATTGTTGCAGGATTGCCCAAATTCAAGGTTGCAGAAATCCATAAGGTATGTGAAGCCTGTCAGTTTGGAAAACAGGCAAGGAAACCATTTCCTAGACATGTTCAAGAGAGTGAGAAGCCATTGGAATTAATTCACTCTGATGTGTGGACAACTAAAGCTGCATCTCTTGGAGGCTGTCATTATTTTGTCAGTTTTATTGATGACTATAGCAGAAAAGTTTGGGTGTATTTTATGAAAAAGAAAAGTGAAGTTTTTGGGCATTTCAAAACTCTTAAAGCTATGGTTGAAAAAGAAACAGGCTTGCAGATAAAATGCCTAAGGTCAGATGGAGGGGGAGAGTACCTCTCAAATGAGTTTGCAAAGTTCTTGCAGGAGCATGGCATAAAGCAGCAATATTCATGCAGTTATACCCCACAACAAAATGGAATTGCAGAAAGGAAAAACAGGCATATTGGAGAGGTATCTCGTGCCATGCTCAATGAAAAAGACTTGCCAGATTTTTATTGGGCTGAAGCAGTTGCTACAGCAGTCTACATAATGAACAGGACTCCCACTGCAGCAATACATGGAATGACTCCAGAGGAGAGGTATACTGGTAGGAAACCAGATATTTCTCATTTGAAAATTTTTGGTTGCATTGCCTATGTACATGTGCCAGATGAGCTGAGATCCAAGTTGGATCCAAAAGCTGAGAAGTGCATCTTTATTGGTTACTCTCTGCAGCAAAAAGGGTATAGATGCTATAACCCTTCTACTCGTAAGTTTACAGTGAGCAGAGATGTTGTTTTTGATGAGATGAGTAGCTGGTATAAACCAGTAAATGTGATTGATGATGAAGATGCACAAAATGGTAATGCTACACAGAATTCACAGCAGCAGTCACAAAATATTAGTGGACCTGGAGCGTCCTCTAGCAGTGGTTCACATTCTTCACCATGGACAGGCAGATTGAGATCAGGAGAATCTTCTCAAAGCAATGCAGATAGTGGTATGCAGGTATCACGAAAAGGAAAAGAGAAGGTTGATCAGCCCATGTTTGATGTGAATGCAAGTCACTCTTATGTGGATGGTGAATCCAGTGGCTCAGAACAGAGCATTGATGATGAGTTGGGTATTCCTTCTATTGTTACACCTGGAGTAAGGAAGACCAGGGATGTTTTGAGAGCACCTGGGAGTGAACCTACTTTGCGCAGGTCTACAAGAGCTAGGTATCCTGTGGATAGGCTGAAATATGATGGATTTACAGCCATTCACTATGCATATATGGTCAAAGTGATACAGGAACCAGAACCCACATCTTTTGAGCAAGCCATGGGAAAAGAAAAATGGGAGAAAGCCATGGATGAAGAAATGGATGCCTTGGAAGCAAATGCTACATGGGAGTTAGTACCTTTGCCTAAAGGTAAGAATGCAATTGGCTGTAAGTGGGTTTATAAGGTGAAGCACAATGCTGATGGTTCTGTGAACAGATACAAGGCAAGATTAGTAGTCAAGGGGTATGCACAAACATATGGCATTGACTATGAAGAAACATTTAGTCCGGTTGCAAGGATGGCAACCGTAAGAGCAGTCATTGCTATGGCTGCATCAAAGGGATGGTCTTTACATCAGATGGATGTAAAGAATGCCTTCTTGCATGGTGATTTGCAAGAAGAGGTCTATATGGAGCAGCCACCAGGTTATGTGCATGCTGTTCATCCTGAGTTTGTTTGCAGGTTGAAGAAAGCCTTGTATGGCTTGAAGCAAGCACCTAGAGCATGGTCTGACAAGATAGGACAGTATCTTGTCACTATTGGCTTTCAGATTTCCAAGGCAGATTTCTCACTTTATGTGAGAAAAACAGAGAAAGGTATTATGCTGCTTGTCATTTATGTTGATGATTTGATTATGACAGGTGACAGTGATGAAGATATCCTTCATGTGAAAATGCTATTGAAGCAGAAGTTTGAGATGAAGGATTTGGGAGAGCTGCGTTATTTCTTGGGCATTGAGGTGATTAGATCACCAAGTGGGATACAGCTCTTACAGAGGCAGTATGGATTGGACATGCTGTCCAAATATGGGATGACAGGCTGTAAGCCTATTTCAGTTCCTTTGGAGCAAAATGTGAAGCTGAGCACAGATGCAGGTGAGCTTCTAGAAGACCCTACTATGTACAGACGCATAGTAGGAAGTTTGATTTATATGACTATTACCAGGCCAGATTTGAGCTATGCTGTTGGATTGGTAAGTCAGTTTATGCAGGCTCCAAGGAAACCACATTTGGATGCGGCTAGACGCATACTTAGGTATGTGAAGTCCACATTGCAGTATGGACTATTTTATGAGACTGGGGTTCAGATACAGTTGCATGGATACACTGATGCTGATTGGGCTGGTAGTATTTCTGATAGACGATCTACCAGTGGATATGTATTCTCTTTTGGGAGTGCTGCAGTCACTTGGAGCAGCAAGAAACAGCCTACAGTTGCCTTGTCAAGCACAGAGGCTGAGTACAGGGGTGCAGCAATGGCTGCATGTGAGGTAGCTTGGTTGCATAAGCTACTTTATAATATGCATCAGTCTACAGATGGGCCAGTTGTCATTTATTGTGACAACATGAGTAGTATACACTTGGCAAATAACCCAGTCTATCATGCTAGAACAAAGCACATTGAGGTGCATTATCACTATGTGCGAGAGAGGGTTTTACTAGGTCTTATTGATCTAGTTTATGTCAGCACAGAAGATCAGGTAGCTGACATATTCACGAAGGCATTGGGCGCAGAGAAGCTGCGCAAGTTCAGAGACCTGCTTGGTGTGCAGGAATTGGGATTGAGCTCGAGGGGGAGTGTTGAGATATCGAGCTCCACTCGTGATACGCCAGGGTGACCGTTGTATATTTATGTCACCGACTTGTCAGTTGCAGACGCGGTTGGTACACCGCCCATGAATAATAGCTACATGATAGCTATCCTTATCTACTCTAGTTCGTGGCTCAGTTAGTATGCCACCTTAGTTAGTTGAGTTTGGTTTGAGACCCATATATAAGGTTCTTCTATTTCTTTGTACTTGAGTTCTTTTGGCTTACACAACTAAGAAGAGGAAAACTGTTTTCAGCCTCCACCCTTGTGTGTCTTCCCCCATTGTGCAAGCAAGAAAGCTTCAAGCGAGACTCCTTCCTTCTCTCCCACAATCTTGACATCTTGAATTCCCTCTAAGTGAATGAGTTGTACATGCATTACAAACTCCATACAGAGCTAAGAGAAGTCCATAGAAAATTTCCCCAATTCTTTCAGCCAATCACAACCCAAGACAACATCAATGCAGCATATATCTAGGGCAATTAGATCAACCCATGCCACATAATTTTCAGCCAAGCATAAGGGAACTGCGAGGCATACGTGTGTTTTGACTTCTTCTTCTCCATTTGCTATTTGAACTCTCAAGGGGTGGTGTAATTCCATAGGAGTGCATTTAAACTAGTCAATGGCTGATTTATTAACAAAATTGTGAGTGCTACCACTGTCCACAAGGATGAAGACATGCTTCCCATGGATACTACCTTGAATGCACAAGCTTTTGGGGCTCCAAGAACCCATCCAAGCATCCAAGGAGATAGAGTAAAGGGAAGTGGTAGGCGGGTGGGATATCAGATCAAGCATCTGTGATGGGACAACCTCTTGAATCAAAAGGAAACCCATCCTCCGAGTCATAGAACTGCTTGTGATCCACATTCTCAACATACTCAACATGGTTAGTGGGTAGGTCATCCTCATCATTGTGCCAATCTTCCATGACATACATGCTATGAACCTTGAACTTAGTTGTCTTGTAAGGGCACTTGGAGGCATGGTCAACAGTGTACTTATCCCCACATTAAAAGCATAGGTCTTTTTTCTTCCATTCATTCACAACATCTAGGGAGATGAAATGTTGGCCACTAGATCCATGGGAAGGTGATGTAATGGATTGTTTATTTTCAGCATTCCTACTCTCAGCATTAGAGCCAAATGTTGTCCTAAGAGTGCCCTATTTTCTTTCAGTATGGAAAGTGGGGTAAGTGGGTACTTTGGGATTGTTAATAGGCATAGAAGGACCTTGAAAACCACCTCCATATGGGGTTGATCTTGAAGGGATATATCGCTATCCATAACCTTGCTGAAAATGTTTATTCTTACGGTACTTCCTTGCATATCTCTCAGCCAATTAAATTGCTTCAAATAGTGTGGTACGCTTTTGGGCCAGGACATCTGCCGATAGGCTCAATTCCAACCCTTACATATACTTATGAAATTTAGAATAGTCGCTAATGCTCTCCACATACATGGTCAAGTTCATAAACTAATTGGTGTACTCACGTATAGTTAGATTATGTTGGTCAAGAGTATACCATCGTCTTGACAACTACTCTTTTTCCATAGGGGACACAAATACTTGGACCATATGCATTTTAAAATTCCCCCAGTCAATGAACTGATGATTCTCTTGATTGATATAGGGCCACCATGTGTGGGAAAATCCTTCCAATTGGAGAGAAGCAAAGATAATGTTTTGACCATCAGTGTTGGGATAGATATTGAAGTAGGACTCCAACTTGGTCGTCCATTCCTCCAAGTATGATGGTGAGGGAGATTTTCCATTCTACTTAGTGAAGATAATCTTATCATATAGATCATGAGGGTCTTGCTTCCCATGAAACCATTGCTGTCCATACATCCCATTATGTCCATACATATTCCATACATACCATGTGGTGCATTTATCCCATGATGTCCATTATAGCCATGTTGCCCATGATTTTCATGTTGGCCATTGGTACCATACTATCTATGATAGGGTTGATTCATATAGGTTGCATGGGGGCTACTAGGGAGAGTGGGGGAATTTCTACCAAGGTTGGGAGAGGGCCTTAGTGAGGTGTTGGCTACATGGTTGATGGGGGAGCTCAACAGGGGCTCATCATGCGCATGAGAGAGTTCATGAATCTCATAGGTAGAAGGGGGGATTCCGTTAGCACAAGTATGCCCTGTGGGCCATGCAATGGCTCCTGAGGTGGTGGACGTGTAGATTCGTGCTTAGAGTCATTTGCCTTCTCTTGGGATGAAGTTGTAGCTAGCTCAACAACAAGATTGGTGAGTTGCTTTCAAGGCTTGTTGAGTTTTAGAGTTTGAGAGGGCCATTTTCTCAATTTCTTCATCAAACTTGGATATAATTTGGTTGTGGTTGGTGACCATGTCATTATGTTGTTCCATGTGATGAAGATCATGCTGACATAGAGTGTGGTTAAGCAAGTTGTAGGGATTTGTATCAAGCATTTTCTCATGCATATCACCATAGTAATCTTGTGTCGAGATTGGTTCATCACTCATGGAGGTCTTGGAGTCTCTAATCTCCCTTTGGAGTTCTTTATGGGCCTTACTTTTGCCTTTCTAACCAATTATCTAGATGTAGTTCTCCATAGGACCTACTATTAGTAAATGGGGTGTAACTTTTGGTAGGAAACTCCAATTGGTCAGATTTTTTATTCAAATCAGAGGGGACAAAACCCTATTCTAGATGAACTATTAATCTTTGTGACAAAAAATTATCAGAATATTTTGCAATGGGATTTATATGTTTGTCCTCTTGGAGTGGTCTGCACACTGTCCACAATGACCCTAGTGCACAAAAATGGGCATAACTTTTAGAATGTAGCTTTGACTGGGGAGATGTTTTTTTTCAGACTGGAGGGGACAAAACCCTCTTCGAGATGAGCTATAGGGTTTACTCCTAGGTGCAATAAAAAATTTTCCGTAATAGGATCTTTACGATTGTCCTACTTGACTATGGCCAAAAACATCGTCTGTCCCTTAGTGCAAAAGCACTATATGAATAAGTCATATGCTGAGAGGCCTGACCAAAAACATGAAATTTATCATGAGCATAGTGAACACTATTTCAAACATCATTTCATATCCATCTATTTTTTCATCAATGCATAAGTTAAGTTTGTTGCCATACATCTCTTCTAACTACATGCACTTCAAGTGTCATACATGGGTGCTTATCCGAGAAAATCACAAAAAAATATTTGTCTAACACTTTTTTTGATTTTTTTTAAATTTGGAGGTTTGAAATAAAGAAGAGGGTGGGAAAAACCTCTTGGGTGGATGGAAATATTTCATGGACCGGTTTACCAAGGGGGGGTGAAGAGTAAAGATCAATGGAGGAAGGTGAAGGGAAAATGTGTAATGTGAAAAGAAAAGACATGAAATGGATTTGGAGCCATCCAAAGGGCATGTGAGGCTCGTAATGTCATGGCTTTGGAGCCTTATGATAAATCACCTTTGTAATTTGTAATAGAAAAAAAGAGAGCCAAGAGGCCTTCTTCAGCCCTATTGAGGCTTCCCCATTCTCTCTCATGAGCTTATGCAGTTCATTCCCTTACTATAGCTTATGCATGCTCTACAATGTAATAAGCCCATGCTCTGGTTTCCATATTGTGTATATTGGTTATGTCTTGAGGGTTCTTCATCTCTTGTGCCCTCTTAAGTTTTATTGATTCATTTATTTTTTGTAGTTCTCTCTCTCTCTCTCTCTCTCTCTCTCTCTCTCTCTCTCTCTCTCTCTCTCTCTCTCTCTCTCTCTCTCTTAGTTTTCCTCTCTTCTCCCTCACAAGCTCCTCTCCCTCTTGCATAGCATCCTAGTCCGCTCTTCCATGACTAGGTGGTGCCCTTACCTCATTCACTTTGTGGCGGAAGGGAGTTTGGCATAGTATAGAGGCTATCATACCAAATTTCCTTCGTCAGGTTCCATTAGCACTAAAAGAGTGTCCCAAGGGGGATCATTGCATTAGGAGAGGTGGTGATAATGGAAGAGTAATTTCACTTGCATACAAGTATCAGGCTCTGAATCATCGGTCAATCCCCTCTTTCTAGAGTAGGGTACACTCTATAATTGAGAAAGCATTGGAGTGCACCCATAATAGGGGAAGAAAACTACATGTGAAACTCTCAAAACAACAAATAACCAACCACCTTCATCAATTGTTCCAAGAGATACAAAACTCTTTGCACCCAATATCTACTCCCTCCCCTCCTTTTTGACATTAGCACTAGAATCAACCCATGTGCAATGGCGTGCCTATATCTCCAAGCACTTTTCTTGCCCAAATACTACATTAAAGCACTCAAATTTCATTTCAACATCTATTCCTATGCTTCTCTAAGCACTTCTTTCTAATGCCTTGAAGATCCATTCAACCCACCATTGAGTATTGAGGGACTAGCACATCTTAGCATAGGAATAATATTATCATTCTACAAGATAAGGAAGAAAAAGACAATGAAAAAGTAAAGTTGGTGGAGGCACTAAAAAAGCAAAGAGTAAATCACATACAAATTATTGAATCTTGTAGAAATACTATGAATGCTAGATCAAGAATTGGGCATTATAACAAGGATGACTAGCCAAAAGCCTAAGTAATAGAGAAAAAAACCCTATCACTAGCTTCACAAAGGTCAAGATCTTGTGTGTACAAACCTCACTCACTCACTCACTCACTCACTCACTCACTCACTCACACACACACACACACACACACATACTCTCTCTCTCTCTCTCTCTCTCTCTCTCTCTCTCTCTCTCTCTCTCTCTCTCTCTCTCTTAGCTCAAGCTTATGCAGGTATTACTTGAGAACGATGCTTTAGGCAACTATGAGTGGTGAGCATATCCCTCTCTCTTATCTTGAGTGCTTCTTCTCGCATAAGCTTACAATGGTTCATAGAGGGAAGATCAAGTAGAGTACAAATTGATAGGAGGTAACCAAACCTTGCTATATGGGTTGAAGACTGTAAGATTTTCTTTATATTTGTTTAGAATACAGCTACAAATGTGTAGGCATAAATGAGTCCTTGCATTGCCTCTTGAGCTAGATAGAGGTGATGGAGATGTGATGAAGGACTAGGATGGAAAAATAGGCTAGATAAAGGTAGTTTGTGGTAGGGTGCATTAGATACCTTGGAAATTGTAGATTGTTCCATCTAGTATTGTACATTGATCAATTGGTGATGGAGATGTGATGAAGGACTAGGATGGAAAAATAGGCTAGATAAAGGTAGTTTGTGGTAGGGTGCATTAGATACCTTGGAAATTGTAGATTGTTCCATCTAGTCTTGTACATTGATCAACTGGTGATGGAGATGTGATGAAGAAATAGGATGGAAAAATAGGCTAGATAAAGTTCCCCCCCCTTGCTGGCATTGTGCACCCTTTCAGAGTCTTAAATGGTAAGGGAGGGTGACCTCTCTTTTGTCTTACCATCTCACATGGCATTGGCCCCAGAGTAAACATGATAGACACATTTTTATTAATCAATTAGCATGATATGCATTGGAAAGGAAACATTGGTTTGTTTGATGAGATGCAAGAATGAACAAGGGCTTGGGTAGGGATTACCTTTGCAATCCAATGACTTAGTGGCTACTACTTACCCATTTACAAATGTCTATGATTCTCTTTGAGATTTATCTAAGGCACACAAGATAAAGAGTGTTGAGATGGCAAGCTCAACACGTGCGGACATTGATGATAAACTGCCTGGCTAGATGAGTCCGCTTGTCTACACATAGCACGTTGGTGGTCATTATGATACTCACATGGCCACTGACTTATCACTTATTATATTTAGTTTGTTACATCTACCTATAGCTGGCAAAGATATAGTGCCAGTCGATTAGTATAGTCGGTTATGCATTGTTTAACTTAGAAGGCCACTTTCCTTTATGTTGTATCTTATCTATACTTTGTGTACATTGTATAGTATATGCAAGAAGAAGAAAAATCAGCAAGAAAACGTTTTGGTCTCCATCTCTCTTCTTGTGTTCTTGAGTGGGCTTCCTCTTGTGTATACAGTATACAATGTGTGTTTGTTTGGCGTAGCAGCTCAAGCAAATCCCCCCATCACGCAATTCTTGACATGGCATCACAGCCGCGCCACTGAGAGAGGCTGATTTTGAAGGCGGAAGTAAAGGAGAAGAAGTAAGGCTCGAGCAAGCAAGCAACGGATAAGAAGCTCTCCCATTCTTCCACTCTCTCTCTTGAATAGTGCCTGTGGAGGCACCAGAAGCACAGTAGAGTGAAAATCTCAAATTGCTGTGAGATTTGGTGTGCGAGAAGAGCACTGCATGTTCTACAAATTAGCACTGTAGGATTTTTTCGCAGTTATTTTGGGCGTCTGAGGTCGTTTCAGGCCCCGTTTTAGAGCCGCAAAGTTGCGGACAACAGTTTCAGAGTACACTGTGATTTTGGCTGTATTGACCAAAAGTGGATGCACATGTTATAGATTTTGAATCTGTAATTTTTGAGATGTCTGCAGGAAGTAAACATAAGGTTTAACTGCAAACAGGTTGCAGATTACATGTACTATTGAGCAATCATTGAAAAAGGTTGATTTGTGTATTGTCGTGCACGTGTTGTGAAAGCTTGTAGAAGACTAGCTTAATGTGTTGTATCCTTGTTTGTGATAATGGCAGAGAATAGTGAAAATACCATTATTGAGAAGCTCGATAAGAAAAACTACCCTTCATGGAAGTTCCATGTGACGAACTTTCTCATTGGAAAGGGCCTTTATGAGTTTGTTTCAGGTGAAGAAAAGGAGCCAGAGCTGGGTATCACTCCGACTGCAAATGAATTAAAAGCATGGAAAGAATGGAATGCGAAAGAAAAAAAAGTGATGTACAGGTTATTTGCAGTATCATTGATAATATGATGTTGGGACATATCAGGAATGCATAAACTTCACATGCAACTTGGACAATTTTTTAGAACATGTTTTTAGTAAATACAAAGGCACGAAAGATTCAACTCAAGCAAGAGTTGAATGCTGTTAACCCCAGAATGAAGAAAGCAAAAGAAAGTGGAAAAGATGCATGGCAAAGGCGGAAAAAAGGTAGCCCGACTGAAGAAAGAAGATGAAAAAAGACCAAAAGTGCAAGGGCAACCTTAAAAGTCCAAGGCAAATGCAAAAGGGGAAAGGCGCATTTTAAAATAAAAAAGGCGCACCCTAAAATCTTGTAAAAGAGCGCCGGGCTCTCACTTGTGCAATTTGTAAATGTAGACAGGCGGTGGAAAGGAAGCTAGGAGGATAGACGGACAATGAGAAAAGGGGCCTAGGCTAATGGCCAGCCATGTAAAAAAAGGGGGATGACCGCCCATGGAAATTAGGGCATGTATATAAAGTTAAAAAATGAATGAGAAGCTCATTCTCGTGTGTGGTAGAAAGCTTCTTCTTCTTCTCCTCTCGCTTCTTGCCTTCTTGCTTGTGCTTGAGAGAGGGATTGAGAGAGAGTGTGAGGGAGTGTTTGTGTGAGAGTGAGGGATCTTGGAGAAGAAGCTCTCCATCTTCTCCTCCTCTCTTCTCTTGTCTCGTGCGTGGCTATGGAGGATGAAGCTCATGGGAGAGGGATTGAGGTTGCTTGAGCTTGCTTGAGGATCGTGGAGCTGCCGGTGTGCAAGAGAGAGGAGGGTACTCGATCGAGCATCAAGGTAAGCTCACTACACCCATAAGGTAGGCATTGCACGTCGGCTATGTGAGAGGTATCCATGGCTGCTCGGTTCGAAACACTTGAGCAATAAGTGGTCTGTAGGTCTCGGGGTAGAGCTCAAAGAGCTCCCACATTTTGGTTCCATTGCCAGGACAGACGGAATCGAGCTTTGAGCGCCGCGTGCATCAGATGGACCATGGCAGTAGTTTTTGTAGCCTAAACTAGTGCTCGAGATAACTAGGAGACTTAGGAGGTTTTAATATGAGGAACAGGTAAGTATTTGGGTTTGTTGGAAGCATTAGATTAGGACTATTGTTCTGTATTTCTGTTTTTCATATTGGCTGCACTAGATTAAGGTTAGATTAGGGTAAAACCAGAGAAAACAGAGGTTCTGGCTGCTGCTGGAAACAGGACAACAGGGGACCAGATTCAAGTTTCTGGGTGAAACAAGGACAGGGAACTGGCTGTAAGGTGTTGTGGTGCTCGGAAAGGACCTTAAGAGGCCTGGGAGGCCAGCACAGACCTCATTTTCTTAGTTGGCTTTGTTTGAGAGAGAGAGACAGAGAGAGTTTCTAGTTCATAGGACGAGGAAACGCGACTCCGATTGTGGGCGCATTCGATTTGTGCTACTTCAGGTGAGTCCGATGTGTTCCATTGGCTCTCTAATCGGTCATGGGAAGTTTGTGGTGATTGAGTGCAGCGGGCATTAGGAAGGATTCAAACGCATCGGAATTGTGTCTGCCGTCGACGCAGTCGGACCAACCCGCAGTGGTTTGATCCCCAGAATCGGACCACTTGAATTCTGGAGTCGGACCGTCCGACTTCCAGGATTGGACCGTTTGACTGAGAGAGAGTCGAACCAGATTGGTCCGATTTCCAGAATCAGACCATCCCAATCGGACGTGCCACGTGGCACTCGGACTGCCCCTTATAATCAGACGCTCAACCGTCGGATCGGACCATCCTGTCCGATCGGACCACTCAGACCAGCCTGTCCGATCAGACACCTCGTTCGATCGAAGAAATCGGACCCACCCCTGTCCGAATCGGACCCGTCCAGAATCAGACCAACCCCCGTCCGTCTATTAGAGTGGGACCAGATTGGTCCGATTGCCAGAATCGGACGGTCCGACTCTCAGAGTTGGACCATCCCGGTCCAATTCCCAGAATCCGACCATCTTGCCAGAACACAAAGATAAGGATCTTTTGCTCACCTGACCACAGACCTGACCCCAGGACGCAACCCTGAACACCCCCAGAACCCAATTTGGCCATTAGAACCTCAGAGATTAATCAAACTCAGGTGCGGAAAGACCATAGAATAGCCGGGAACCGAGTTGAAAACTCAAATTAGGCTAAGAACGTGGATAAAAACAAGGTGGAGTTTGCATTAAACTCTTTCTGCATCGGCATTTCACTTTTGTGCTCCACTAAACCTGCACAACAAGAAAAGAGAAAAGCCTGTTTTCACACCAAGCACCACGAAAGCACTAAGCACAACATGTGAGTAAGGATCGATGCTACTTTCCAATAACAAAGAACACATTTGGATACCTAATAACATTAAGGAACCCGCTAGTAGGAGGAGACCCTAAGACTTAGACAGGTGCCTAAGCGCCCTACTAGTAGTACGTGGAGAAACACAAAGACACAGGAAGCAACAAGATAGAGGAGTGGAAGCTGCCGGAGTTAATTGAATTCATCGAAAACCTCGTGGAGTTGGAAGCAGAAACAATGTCGAGATCAAGAGGCGATCAAGGGGAAGACCAATTAGATTTAGGAGAATTTCCAACTTCGGTCTAGGAACTGGTACATGACTACGATCTACTCACCAGGACTGAGATCCAAGGTAGACCTATAGAGGAAGTGGTGGCTAACCAGGAAGAAGAGAGAAGAGCTATCAAGAGAGCATTGGAAGGCATAATTGCCTACAACCATGAGCAAAGGACTAGAAGGCTGCAGTAGGACGTGGATATGTACAAGGCTAGACGAGTACTAGACCTAGCTAGGGCAGCCAAGTCCAGACCGAATGAAGAGAGGGAACGGGCAGCAGAGGCTGGCATGACATTGAGTGAGCTGGTGGCAAAGCGACTCATGGACAATACATCCGTGGAGAAAAGTGCTACTGCCCTAGCCACCGTGCTACTGTCAGGATTGGGAGTCACGCAAGGGGCTAAAGGGTAGGCTAGAATCCCCATAGCAGCAAAACAACTAGCTCGATACAAACCTAGCAGTGACCTGTATAGTTTCATGGAGCAGTTTGAGCAAGTATGTGAAGCGAATGGTCTTACTGACCCTGCACAGTGAGCTCAAGCCTTCGGCCTATGCTTAGGTGACAAGGGGAGGACCTGGTACTCTAGTCTGGATGACGCAGAATGTACAAACTTCGCTCGTCTTAAGAGCCTCTTCATCAAGAGGTTTTCGGAGGCAGGGTATTCGGACAACCTCATTGTTAGGTTGATGAATATCAATCAAAGGGAGAAGGAGGACGTTAGGGATTACGTTACCCAGGTGCGCAGTCTCTATAAGAGAATCCCTGCCAATGAGCAACCTACCGAGAGGGCAGTGTCTACAGTATTCATGAATGGGATTCGAAGCGAGGAGCTCTACAAGGCTTTGGCCAGTAACTCCACCTTACAACGAGACATGCTAGCTCGAGTCTTCGAGGAGGCAATACGCGTAGATGAACAACTCAGGGAACGTAGCATGAGGATTACCAGCCAAGATAGTGTGAGCCAGAGGGACCCTGAGAGATCAGCCATCTTAGGGGAAAAAGTAACTGCTAGCGCGCAGGACAAGGGAAAGAGTGTAGACCACAACCAAGGGATGGCAGAGATTGTGCGATTGCAAGAGCTCATTAGAAAGCCTGTGAGGTTGCATGTACAATGCGTGTACTGCAGTGGCAATCACCTGCCAATGGAGTGCCAAGATCCTAGATCTTGGCCGTGCTCAAATTGCGGTAGATTCGAACATGATGCAGCGCATTGCAAAATGCCGAGGAGACTCCCATATACGTAGTAGTACAACCCTCCATACTTAGGTAATAGGCCACCTAATTTCCTTGGCAGGGGAACCCAGTTAGCTCTTCCGGCACCAACTGACCCTAGACGTGTCATGCCTAGGCTGGAAATGAACGCAGCTGGTATACCCAGGCCACCAGGACCTTTTGTGACTCACCCACCTAGTGATGCTCCTGTTCACTTTGTGGAGGAGCCTAATGAGGAAGAGGCATATGTCAATCCTTATGTATCCTACGACAAGGAGGGCAACCCAGTCCTGATGGACTATCGACCAGTGCCGGTGATGGCTTTAGGAAGAGGACAAGGTAGAGGCTTTGGAGGGCCAAGCCAGGATCCAGTCACATGATGGACTTGCGGCCACCCAGGCCACATTTCATCACGCTGCCCAGAGCAAGAACAAGCCAACAAGGATAAAGTGGATCTCCCATGCACAGAGTGTTGAATCACACATCTGTTTCCTGACTGTCCTAGGTGGAAGTCATCAACGAGCGCTGCCAACATGCCATCAATGCCTTTGGGGCTCTTTTGGAGTTGAAACTTTCGGTAGTGAGAATACGCCCATCCCACTACATGCTATGATGCGAGCTCAAAAGAAACAAGCAGGCATCTCCTTGCCAAGGCCAAGTAACCTTGATGCAACCTCGATAGGGAAAAAAAGTCGGAGGAGACGGAAAAAGAGAACTGATGCGAAGATAACCCTTAAAACCGAGGAAACGACTACGCTGGTAATGGGAAACAGGGTCACAGATGCAGAGGCAGAGACCTCGGCTCCTAAGAAAGCAGAGCTAGGGAGTGCCAAGGTAGGGGAATATCCCCATCCCAAACGGCAACTCGAAGCTATAGCCAAGGTCAAGGAGTGGGTCAAGGACACCCAAAAGCACCTCGAAGATTCTGAACCCATATTGGAAGACCCTATGGACGACTTCTCTAGTGCTAGCACACCAGTCTCACCCTCAAAACCATAGGCTGGGAGCATGCCCGCACCACTAGGAGTGACTCAGCAGCAAGGCCGGGGGGAAGCTTACCAAGGCAGACAGAATGCATGGCCTAGAACTGCCAGCCTCAGAGGAAGACAAGGGTCCACTAGCCTCCTCACAACTTTGCTGTCCACCCCAGTAACTCTAAGCCTGGAGGATCTGCTTAGGCAAAATCACTCATTGTGGTAGGAGTTAAAAGACTCGATCGAGGGACATACGGAACTTGCGAATACTGATCCGCAAGATCACGATGCAGTTACACGGATCCCAAGTCTAACTCTACACGCAGATCCTAAGTCTTTGCACATCAATGCTTTTTGGGAAGGCACTGAAATGCACACATTTTTGCCCGTCCTAGCCTTAGGAGACATGACTCGAAAAGGAATTATAGGCACAAGCGCCGGTATTAGTGTGCTAAACCATGCGGTCCTAGAGGCATGGGGAAACCCTCCCATAGAGACTGCTAGGTTCAATGTCACGCTAGCAAACGGAATGAAGGTAAGACCATTTGGGGTCTTAAAGAATTGGCCAGTAAAGATTGCCGGTGTGCAATTCTTGGTAAACTTCATTGTCTTGAAGGGAGTGGATTATGATATACTATTAGGCCGACCTTGGATGAGGAATGCACGAGTCATAGAGGATTGGGGCAATGGATTGATTTTCCTAGGGAACAGAACCAGTGCAGTGAGGGTAGAGATGGACACTTGGACGACGACGCCTGTTGACCTGGCTGCCATCTCAGCCATGCTAAAAGACGATACTCAACCAACCAAGGCCTATGGATCGCTAGCTAGATATATTCCTTACCCTGAGGATGAGAGGGATTGGATGCATGTGCTGGAAACCATTGACCTACCATTCTCGAATGAGGAAGAACCACATCAGCAGGCTGCTAAAATTGCTACCGTGCCAACTGAGGAGCTAGTTGTGCCGCTTTGCATGATGGTAGGAAGCTCGCTCAACCCAAGCAAACTGGCCTCGTCCCGCATCCCCAACAACAAATTAAAGCTTCAGGAGATCGTAGAGTATCTGACCGATAAATTGAACGGCAATTTGGCTGCTAACTCAAAACCTCTAAGTGACCTTTTAGCTAAACTAGAATGGAAATGGAACAAAGTCCATGACCTGAACTTGTTATATAACTGGGCTTTAGTTATTGACGACAAGGAGAGTGAAGAGGGAAGCTTAGGGGATCATGAGCAGTCAGAAGGATAGGACCCGGATGATGAGGAGTATGAGGACTGTCGCTCTGCGGGAGAAGAGAGTGACGAAGAGGTAGACACGATAGAGTACAACACGGAGGGAAAAGCGATAGAGCAAATCAAGGCAGACTTAAGGCCTAGGAAAGAAGGGCTCAGTTGAAACAAAAAAGGAGTCATACTAATAGAGTGTGACAGATCCTGGCTGGAACGAATAGAAGCTGTAGATTACGAGCAATATGGAGTGGCACAACGATGGGTAATCCTAGTGCTCAAGACAGATTCACCTATGGAACTGAGACCCCCTAGGGAAACACCTTCCCCAAGTGAAGGATGCGAGTTCAACTCAGAGTCGGAAGTTAGCATTGAGAGTGATCCCGAGATACCGCAACCCTCTGGGGTCAAACGCACCAAGGGAGACTTGCCAGTCCACCTGAGGCGCAGGAGGCTAAAAGTGGAGGCCAAGAAGCAAGCAAGAGGCTCGAAAGCGGAAAGGCAAAGGGAACCACAGGATCTACCCAAACGGTTTACAAAATTTAAAAAGGGTGATAGGGTGGTGGTCCCGCTAGGTGCAAAAAACAAGGTCAGACTAGTGAACCGATAGAGGGACCCGCCAAAGTCAAAGAGGTTAACTTGGCTGGGAAAGGCGAAAAACCAAGACCGGAGTTCGTCGCAGATGACTTGGCGGAGGAGGAAGAGACCAAACTTGTTGCACTCCCACAAGATTACATTGATGTGTTTGCCTGGATATTAGATGAACTTAAGGGAGTCGACCCTAGGGTCATGACTCATAACATCCCAATGATTCCAGACGCAGTGCCAACAAAACAACGACCTTATCCCATGAATCCTAAACATGCCCATGCAGTGAAGGAGGAGATTGATAAACTCATGAGGGCAGGTTTCATATATGAGATCGAGCATACGGACTGGGTGTCACCTATCGTGATTGTCTTGAATGGAAAAAATCCGAGTGTGCGTAAACTACAAAAAAGTGAATGCCGCTACGAAAAGGGATAACTATCCTTTACCTTACACCGAGCACATGCTGGAGAGGGTAGCAGGGAAGGAAGCCTACAGTTTTCTGGATGGTTTCTCGGGTTACAATCAGGTACAATTGCACCCCGACGACACGCACAAGACTGACTTTGCCACGGAATGGAGCCTACTTGCCTAGATTGTCATGCCTTTTGGGCTAATGAATGCACCTGCAACTTTCCAACACCTAATGTGCACTATCTTTAAAGACATGCTTACGCGCGAACTGGAAGTGTTCGTAGACGACCTATGTTTACACTCTAGTTGGGACGAACACTTGAAGAAATTGATAACTGTCTTTGAAAGGTGTAAGCTGTACCGCCTCTCACTAAACCTCTTAAAATCCCAGTTCTGGGTAAAACACGGATGCATCTTGGGGCACGTAGTGTCAAGGAACGGCATTGCCATTGACTTTTCCAAAGTCAGAGTCATTGTTGACCTACCACCACCCGATACCTACAAGGGAGTTCAGTGCTTCTTGGGACACACTGGATACTATCGACGATTTGTGCTAAATTATGCATTAATAGCTAGACCTTTGTACAAGCTATTGATAGTGTTTGAGTGGACGGAGGAATGCCAGCGCGCATATGAAGAATTGAAAAAGGCTCTTACGATTGCACCAATCTTGCAAGCCCCAGACTGGAACGTAACGAAGAAGTAGTGGCACCGACATACCTGCGGATCATAATTGCAGTAGGAGCGGTGTATTCTTTCGACGCCTTGATTGATGAAGGTGCCGACTACAACATCCGAGCACATGACCATTGGACATGCATTGGTCAACCGCAACTACAGTCCACTAACGTTAAACTCACCCCTTTTGGGGGTACCGCGTACCCACTCCTAGGGAAATTCAAGGTGGTCATTTCCATCGAGTCTGAAAGTTTACCAGCCTTCTTCCATGTGTTACCTAACACTAAGGAAGCTGGTAATGTATCACTATTAGGTCGCACTTTCAAGAAACAAACCGACTGTAATGTGGATTGCAACCTAAATCGCATACATCTTACTATCGGCAATGTGCGCATACTGACGACTTTCAACAAGGGCTGTTTCAACTCTCCCACTTTTACTAAGCCGCCGGTAGAAACCCCTATGACCACGCTGCAGCCCAAGTCTAAACAGACGGAAACTACGGCCTCGCGCCGAATTCTCAACCCCAGACCCACGCCCACCAAGAGCACTCACAAGGCCAAAGAGTCCAAGTTTATATGGGTGCCGAAACAGCAAAAACCACATCTGGGAAAACCACCCAAGTATGATCCTAAATGTCCAAATTATCAACCGTCCCGACCCAAGAGGCAGTCTAGGCGCTATCGCCGTAGATGCACAACCAAGCCGCGCTGGATTCCCAAAGACCTCTTGCGGGCACAACGATAAGGCGAGGGAAATCCCTAGATTTGGGTGCCTAAAAATGGCGAGCTAAGAAGCTCATCTACAAGCAATCTCACCCTAACGAGAGAGGTTTGCACAAGTGGCGCCCAGAACACACTTAGCAGGCCAGAGCCAGTGGTGGCTAGCAAGCCTTAGCTCATCTATCGACCAAAGAAAATGCCCCATGCCTTAAACCTACCTAATCCTAAGAACTTACAAACCACTATGACTGCTCACTCAGAACTGAGTACAACCCCCATGCCTCTAGAGCTTCCTGCAGTATCTCAAAGTGTTTCCAATTGCAAGGCCCAACCCGTGACACCGATGAGGAAGTCACAACTATCCAGTCCAGTTGCACCAGCCCCACCAGAGGGTCTTAAACCTTCATACGCAATACGACCTTTCCTCTCTTTGGCTAAGGACCTTGCCGCAACTTCTGGGGATGATTTAATAACCTGTATTAAAATGTTAGATGAAACTTTCACTACGTTTGCTAGAAGCTACGACAGGCTAGAGCTAGGTCTTCTTGACGAAAGGCTTGCTTCGGATGTTCATGCATTACCATGCACTTGGGAGGAATACGAACTTATGACCACTAAAGTTTCCAAAATTGCTGCCGAACTGAACGATGAAATCTCGAAGGATCAGGCTGCACTCAGAAGACTTATCACTTCTTATCGTAAGCCTCCGCATTATGCTCTTGAACAGGAGCTGCAAGAGCTCACGCAGATGGCAAGCTCACCTTCCACATTCTTGCAGCAGTGGTTTATGCTAAGGATCCAATGGGAGAAAAAAGGTTGTCGCATAATGACCAATGCTGAGCAATGCAGGGCAATCAAAACTATCGAATATGACCCCACTTACATGGCACCTATCTCGTTTAGGGTCTTGGCCATCACCCATGATCAGCATTTGGACGACCATGTGCTCGCCCACCCCTACATTGACCAATTCCTCACCAAAGAGGAATTACATGTTGCCAGTCGCATCAGTATCGGAGATCTCTTCCGCGACGTTTTGACCTACATTTCCCAAGTCTCCATCCACCCATCTACTCTGGATTGTCATGCCCAACTCGAATACAATCCAAACTTCTATGATTGGCTATTGGCTAGGTAAGTCAACCCACGCGAAACAGCGCTTACCTCGCCCTTCCAGTGCTAATCCTAGGAAGGATTCTTTGAAAGATTCCTAATGGAGGGGGGAGCAAGGTGAGCAAGAGCAGAGCAAGGTAAGCGAGAGCAGAGCAAAGATGAAAAGTTATGTTACCTAGCTAGCAGATTGTTATAATTAAGGAAGTCTCTATGGAAGAATATTGCAGAATAAAACAATAGCAATGGTCAAGCCTCTAAGCACGTGTACCCACTTTGGGCCCATATATTTTTCTCTCAAACTTAGTGCTAATTAGAAATAAGTCGATTGCTAGGCATTAATGTTGGTATGGTGTGTTGACAGGTCACCACCATGGCAGGACAGGATAAAGGAGGGAAACTACCATTCTCAGAAGAGGAAATGACCAAATTCGGCATCACCATCGAGACGCGCGGATTCAGTCACTTCACTTTCAAGCACACACTGAATCTGGACGAAGCCATCATGGAGGAACCCGCGATCAAAGACTTAGTGGACAGATGCCATCTCCACAAATACGTGGAGAAGGTGGGGTAAGCGATGGATTACAGCATGTGCGCGGAGTTCCTAAGGAATTTCAACAAAAGCAGGAACTGTGGCACCGTCACAGTAAGGACAGGGTAGCAAGAAAGGAGAATCGAAGTGGCCCTCAATGCAACGATCATAGAAAAGGCCCTGGGGCTTGTGCCAAAGAGAGAGAGAAGTCCGAGGCGAGACGTTTACACCATGCTGGGGGTCAAGAAAGAAGCGGTGCATACTGTGGATGGAATCAGCTTGGCTGACATCCCGGACCCAATGGTGAAACTACAAGAAAAAATGATCCATACCCTCTTTTCGGGGCAACGTTACAATGCATTGATGAACAGGATCGGGGTCCCACTATTGGAAAGCATAGCAACAGGAGCCCCTGAACCCCATTACTGCAACTTCAGGAGCTTCGCTGCGAAGGTTTCAATGGCTCAACAGATTTCATGTTGACAACCATCTGCCTACTAATGGGCTGCCATTGGCATAGATCTTGGAACCTCACCGTTCGATGATCCATGCCCACTGCCTCAAGATCTACGGATCGCTTATTATCACCACAAGCCTAAAGACTTTCAACTCAAAATTGAAGATCCTCTACTCCCAGACAAGGGTTTTCAACCCAGGCCATGGCTTTTCAAGGCAAACAACGTTCGGGGGGTTTCTCTAGAATAAATCCCTCCAATACCATCCTCCTAAGGGACTGCTTCTTGTTTTAATCGTTTCGGATACTCAAAATACGACTGGCTCCATAGGGGGGCCAGAACAGTGAGAAAGATGCCGAGAATCATCAGGAAGACGAAAGCACGCTGGAATCTCTCCTGGTCATCGTCATCAAACTCCATCACCTTTCATTCACAAGCCCTAGTGTCCTCTACCCACCAGTTACACCTAGCAATAGCATCATCTATCCCACTACTTCCCACCACAGTGCCATGGGACTGGCACTCGTCTAGGAGGGGGGTAATGTTAACCCCAGAACGAAGAAAGCAAAAGAAAGCGGAAAAGACGCAGGGCAAAGGCGGAAAAAAGGTAGCTCGACTGAAGAAAGAAGAGGAAAAAAGACCAAAAGCTCAAGGGCAACCTTAAAAGTCCAAGGCAAATGCAAAAGGGGAAAGGCGCATTTTAAAATAAAAAAGGCGCACCCTGAAATCTTGTAAAAGAGCGCCGGTCTCTCACCCGTGCAATTTGTAAATGTAGACAGGCGGTGGAAAGGAAGCTAGGAGGATAGACGGACAATGAGAAAAGGGGCCTAGGCTAATGGCCGGCCATGTAAAAAAAGGGGGATGACTGCCCATGGAAATTAGGGCATGTATATAAAGTTAAAAAGTGAATGAGAAGCTCATTCTCGTGTGTGGCAGAAAGCTTCGTCTTCTTCTCCTCTTGCTTCTTGCCTTATTGCTTGTGCTTGAGAGAGGGATTGAGAGAGAGTGTGAGGGAGTGTGGGAGTGTTTGTGTGAGAGTGAGCGATCTTGGAGAAGAAGCTCTCCATCTTCTCTCTTCATCTTCTCCTCCTCTCTTCTCTTCTCTTGTCTCGTGCGTGGCTATGGAGGATGAAGCTCATGGGAGAGGGATTGAGGTTGCTTGAGCTTTCCTCAAGGATTGTGGAGCTGCCGGTGTGCAAGAGAGAGGAGGGTACTTGATCGAGCATCAAGATAAGCTCACTACACCCGTAAGGTAGGCATTGCGTGTCAGCTATGTGAGAGGTAGCCATGGCTGCTTGGTTCGAAACACTTGAGCAATAAGTGGTCCGTAGGTCTCAGGGTAGAGCTCGAAGAGCTCCCACAAATGCCTTGAAGAAAGGAAAAATATATGTTAATGAGTATGTGTTGAAGGTGAGAAGCATTGCAGATGCTTTAGCAGCGATTGATGCAATGCCTAATGATGATGATTTGGTTTCATCCACTTTGAGTGGCCTTAACAATGAGAAGGCATGGAAATCATTTGTTACTTTAGTATATGTACACAAGCCATTTCCAGATTTTGATGAGTTGATCTCTCTCATGATTACCGAAGAGATCAATATGCAAGGTGACTCATCTGAAAAAAATGGTTAATAGGTTCAAGCATTTTACTCAAGTTCAAGAAGGGGATGTGGTAGATCCTCTTTGAGAGGCCGTGGTATGGGACGTGCTAGCGATAACTAGCAAAACAGGTTCAATTAACAATTTGGTGAAATGCAGGTTTCACGAGGTTGAGGAAACTTTAGAGGCAGGGGGAGCTCTAGAGGAAGAGGTGAATGGCAGAATAGAGGTTCTGGAAATTCTGCTATTGTTTGCCATTATTGTGGCAAAACAGGTAATATTGCAGCCAATTGTTATTCTAAGAAGAATGACATTCGCAGTGGTAAATTGTAGCAAGGAAACTATGCATCGTCTTCACGACAGAATGAAGACAAAAATGAGTGTCTATTTGTCATGTAGCATATGGTGAATGCAGTTACATGAAAGGGGACATATCATCGATGATGTATGGTATGTTGATTCAGGTGCATCTAATCATATGACCAATCATGTTGAATGGCTTAGAGAGATGCAGGACTTACAAAATCCAGGCTATGTGGAAAGGGGTGATGATTCATGCCACCCAATTTCACACATTGGAAAGGTTCCCTTGTCCTTGTATGACGGCTAGACAAAGAGTATGATGGATGTATTACATGTGCCATCAATCACAAAGAATCTAGTGTCTGTTGGCCAAATGATAGAGCAAGGATTGCAGGTCGGATTCAATGCAAAAGGTTGTTTTGTAGAAATCACTTTAATGATAAGTGCAGGTTGGTCGCAAAAAAGGAAGTAGAGTTGGTCAAATGTTCACTTTAGATGCTAGAATTTCTGCAATGGATGCTACTATGTATGCTAAAGGAAAAGGAGTAGTTGTAGATATTGAAATATGGCATAAATGTATTGGACATGCAAATGTGCAAAGGCTGAAATTAATGCAGTCCAGAGGATTGGTTACAGGGTTGCCTTCTTTTAGAGTTGCAAAATTGCATAAAGTCTGTGAAGCATGCCAGTTGGGTAAGCAGGCAAGACAACCCTTCTTGCATGACAGAGAAGTGAGTGGAAAAATACTTGATGTAGTGCATACAGATGTTTGGGGGCCTACACAAAATGTATCTCTTGGTGGCAGCAAATACTTTGTTACATTTATTGATGACTGTTCAAGGAAGTTATGGGTATACTTCATGAAGGAAAAGAGTGATGTGTTTGAGCACTTCAAATCTTTCAAGGTAGCTATTGAAACAGAAATAGGCTTAAAAGTGAAGTGCTTGAGATCAGATGGAGGGGGAGAGTACCTCTCTAATGAGTTTACTGGCTTCTTGAGGACTCATGGGATAAAGAAGCAATTTACTTGCAGGTATACCCCACAACAAAATGGGGTTGCAAAAAGAAAAAATAGGCATATTGCGGAAGTCGCACGGGCATTAATGGCTGAAAAGAATATGCCCAAACAATTTTGGTCTAAGGCTTTCCATATGTTCTCTACATTATGAATAGAACTCCCACAGGTGAAGTTCAAGGGATGACTCTTGAAGAGTGCTTTACTAGCAAGAAGTCCGATGTATCACACTTGAAGATATTTGGATGTGTTGCATATGTTCATGTGCCAGATGAGCTATGGAAGAAGCTTGATCCAAAGGCTAAAAAATGTATTTTTACTAGGTACTCTTTAGAGCAAAAAGGGTATCGTTGTTATAACCCTGTCACGGGTGAGTTCAGAGTGAGCAGGGATGTTATCTTCGATGAGATGGGTAGCTGGTATGGACTTGATGGTGATGTATTAAATGATGATAATTATCAGGATAGCTATGTGTAGAAAGAAAAACAAGAATCACGGAGTCTTAGTAGACCAGAAACATCATCTGGTACTATACCTACAGTGAGCACTTGGTTTGGGAGACTAAGGAGTAGCCCCACAACTTCAGGTGGATCACGGAGTCTTGGTAGACCAGAAACATCATCTGGTACTATACCTACAGTGAGCGCTTGGTCTGGGAGACTAAGGAGTAGCCCCACATCTTCAGGTGGATCTATAAGTGTTGCAGGAAAGGACAAAGGAAAGAAGAAAGTGCTAGATGGTAATGATGCATCTACCAATCATTTGGGATTTGATGGAGATTCCAATGGTTCAGAGAGTTTGGATGATGAGCTTGGTATTCCTTCAATCAGGACACCAGGTGTACAGAGAGCTCATAGTAATGTAAAGGCTCCATTGAGTGATCCGGTGGTGCGCAAATCTAGCAGGGTCAAATACCCCTATTCAAAGATTTGGGTTTGAAGGTTATGCAACTCACCATTATGCTTATATGGTGAAACTAGTTGAGGATGTTGATCCCACTTGTTTGGAGAATGTTGTTGGTCATGCTCATTGGGATGTAGCAATGGATGAGAAGATGGCTGCATTAGAAGCCAATAAGACTTGGGATTTGGTACCCTTACCTAAGGGTAAGAAAGCTATTGGCTGTAAGTGGGTTTACAAAGTCAAGAATAATGCAGATGGTTCAGTAAGCAGGTATAAAGCTAGGCTGGTTGCAAAAGGCTATTCTCAAACATATGGCATAGATTATGAAGAGACATTCAGTCCAGTTGCTAGGATGGCAACTGTTAGATGTGTGATTGCCTTGGCAGCAGCCAAAGGTTGGACTTTGCAACAAATGGATGTTAAGAATCCCTTCTTGCATGGTGAATTGCAAGAAGAAGTGTATATGGAACAGCCAGCAGGTTATGAGGATTTAGAGCATCCCACATATGTGTGCAAGTTAAAGAAGACGTTGTATGGGCTAAAGCAAGCACCTAGAGCATGGTCTGACAAGATTGGAGAGTATCTTGTCAATATTGGATTTTGTATTTCTGATGTTGATCACTCCCTTTATGTGAGAAAGTGAGATGCATGTTTGGTCATCATAGTCATCTATGTGGATGACTTGATTATTACACGTGACAATGACAATGGGATTGCTGAAGTTAAGGAATTCTTGAAGAAGAAGTTTGAGATGAAAGATTTGGGTGAGCTGAGATACTTTCTTAGTATTGAAGTGATCAGATGTGATGATGGTATATGGCTATCCCAAAGGCGGTATGGCTTGGATATGTTATCCAAGTATGGTATGACAGCATGTAAGCCCCTTTCAGTACCATTGGAACAAAATGTGAAGTTGAGTGTTGACATTGGGGATGAGATAAAAGACCCTACTATGTTCAGGAGGATAGTAGGGAGTTTGATTTACATGACTATCACAAGGCCAAACTTGAGCTATGTTGTTGGCCTTGTCAATCAGTTTATGCAAATGCCTAGAAAGTCTCATTTGGATACAGCTAGAGGTATATTGAGGTATGTGAAGTCCACATTACATTATGGACTTTTTTATGAGGCAGGTAAGGACGTACAGGTCTTTGGATACACAGATGCAGATTAGGTTGGTAGCATGTCTGATAGAAGATCTACAAGTGGATTCATGTTTTACCTTGGTAGTTCAGCAGTTACATGGAGCAGCAAAAAGCAACCTACAGTTGCTTTATCGAGTACAGAGGCTGAGTATAGAGGTGCTGCTATGGCAACATGTGAGGTGGTAGGGCTGCAAAAGTTATTAGGTGATTTGGATGTGTAGGGAGATGGTCCAGTTGCCATTCATTGTGACAACATGAGCAGCATACAGTTAGCTAGGAATCCTATGCTCCATGCTAGGACAAAACACATTGAGGTGCACTACCACTTTGTGAGAGAGAAGGTACTTGCAGGAGAGATTAACTTAGTATATGTCAGCACACATAATCAGATAGCTGACATTTTCACAAAGGCATTGGGTGCAGAGAAGCTTCGAAAGTTCCGAAGCTTACTTGGAGTTGCAGAGATAGAATTGAGCTTGAGAGGGAGTGTTGAGATGGCAAGCTCAACACGTGCGGACATTGATGATGGACCGCCTAGCTAGATGAGTTCGCATGTCTACACTTAGCACGTTGGTGGTCATTATGATACTCACATGGCCACTGACTTATCACTTATTATATTTAGTTTGTTACATCTACCTATAGCTAGCAAAGATATAGCGCCAGTCGATTAGTGTAGTTGGGTATGCACTGTTTGACTTAGAAGGCCACTTTCCTTTATGTTGTATCTTATCTATAATTTTTGTATATTGTATAGTGTGTGAAAGAAGAAGAAAAATCAGCACGAAAACGTTTTGGCCTCCATCTCTCTTCTTATGTTCTTGAGTGAGCTTCCTCTTGTGTATACAATGTGTGTTTGGCGCAACAACTCAAGCAAATCCCCCCATCACGTGATTCTTGACAAAGAGGGGTTAAGGTCAAAAATCACAAATGATTCAAGATTAGCTAAGTTTCATTAGGAGGCAATCGAAGTATTGACTTTCAATAGACTCATGCATACAAAGAGGGTTGAACTAATAAAGCCTATGTAATCTTTAATCTCTCCAACAAAAGGATTAGGCTCAGCAAAAGTGGATAAATATGAGATATTAAGATCATCTTGGCATACCTCTTCAGTGCTTGGGGAAGATGGTTGAAGCATAGCCCATCATGATGCCCATTGCTCCATCAAGCAAGCCCGGTTGGTTGGAGCATTCCCATGGATGAAGACTTCAGGCATTCAAATGCTTCCACTGATGATGATGAGGGCTCACGTGCTTGTTCTTGGACTTGAACTTCAAATATGAAAAGCTTCAAACGAAGCTTTCATGGCTGCCCACAAAACTCTCTACATGCTAAGCTCCGTGTCTTCAAGTTAGGTAAAAGAGGCAAAAAGGGTGAGGGATCTCTTGAGGGTTGAGCTCCCAGAGGTTGTGCGCTAAATCAAGAGCTTGAGCTGATCTATAATGGTTGCACACAAATGGTGTACAATAGGGTTTTCATATTGGTGAACTCAATGCCGAAGGGAGAAGTGCCAATCTTACTAAAGGAAGGTTCAACCACTTTCCCAGGGGGGGCCTGGAATGCCTAGGAGGTTGCCAATAGTTGGAGTAGAAGGCCGGAAGAGGGCAGGGGTAGCCACATAATTTGCACTGCAAATTGCAGGCTACTACCTTGCTACTTGGAATAGGGTTTCCCAAGCCTCCATGGTATGGAAAATGGAGCTGGGAATGTGGGGATAAGTCCATGGTGATGGCTGATGTCCTGGAGGGGGCTAGAGCAGGCTTGGAGAGATTGTAGGGGCTGGCAACCATGGCAACTTTTGCAGGAGAAGAGAGAGGAGGGCTAAGGAAAAAATAGCTAGGGTTTTTCCCTCTTATAACTCACGGGACTCTACTTGGCCTCGAACCCCTAAATTTTGCATGAAAAGAAGTGATGACTTGCTATTTTAGCCATTTTACCTCTGGATGTGTTTGAATCTCTAGCCATAGCTCCTACGTGCTTCAAAAAGCTGAGACTAACTATAGTCCTTCCTGTTGTACCTATACATGTAAACTTAGTAAGTAGGGTTTTTGGGATTTGAGAAAGGAGAAAGGGGAAAGAAGAAAAGGACCAAAGCATGAAGCTCTGATACCACTTGTAATGAATGAAGCTAAGAGGAGAGAGGAGAAAGAGCTGAAGAGAGAGAAAAGAGCAAGAAGAAGAGAGAGGAAGAGAAGAATAGGAGAGAGACAGATAGATAAGAGGGGAGAAGGAAGGAGGAAGCCATGGACATCTGAGGATGAAGGTGAAGAGTATGTGCTTGATAATCATTTGTTGCCCTCATCTGGGACTCTTACACCTTATATACCCCGATCACTATGATCGGGTGTCTAACCCCTAGTTTCTATGTATCCCGCTTGTTACAGAAGGGCCCTAAGACCTTCTTCCTTTCACCTTATATAGATTCTTCCCTAGGTAATGCTTCTTAGCAAAAGCCTTCTATGTTACAAAACATTTTCTTGCTTTCCATTCATTTAAGTTTAAAAAAATTAAATCTTCAAAATGAGGTAAAGATTAAAAAGCCTAAAAGCTTTCAACTTCTTAAGCTTTTTAGGAAGCTTTAAATGGATCTTCATTTTTCCTTTACTTTTCTATGTTGATCTAATTTTGATGTTGTCAAATTGAAAAGCCGATAGCACATTATCCATGTCATCATCTTCATGGTCCTCCTTATCTTCATCCTCATCTACTCTGCCTTCATCTTTCTTTGCAACTTCAGGAATTTCAGCTTCATCTTAGCTTTTTTAGATCCTAGTGTTTTGGCTCTTGGAAGAAGTCTTTCTTTGCAATTAACACCAGTGGACTCGAGCCTCTGTCTACCTCATTGAAGAAAGTCAGTACATGAGCAACAACTCCATTTCCAATTAAACATATAGTGTTTTCATTTAGTATTCATGATGGTATAAGTTAAAGAGAAAAAAATTTCCCCTTCATTATTGTATATAATATGGCAAGCATTTGATCCCCATCTTACCACTCTGCAAGAATGTTGACAAGTTTTCCATTTTCTTCATTACCCTACTGAGTTCCAATCACGGCACATACTTGACTCAGAGATTTGTACGGGTTGACACTAATCATCTTCTCCTCTAGCAAGGCCTAGGAGATAGTGGTGTTGAGCTGTGTGATCTCTTCCACAATAGCCCGGGCACGCTTCTTGTTGGTTGTGGCCTCATTAACCTTCCTATTCTCATTTTTAAAGTAGTGACTTGGCAAAAGAGACACTTCCCCAAATTGCAAATGCCCAAGGGCCTTCTTGTATTTATCTTTGAGAATCTAATTGTGATCTAGTGTTGATTTTTTTGAGCTTTTCGAAATCATTATCTTGTAGAGTGATTTGATTTTGTCATACTGTTCAACATATCTAGAGCATGTAGCTAGGGACTTCCATACTTGGTCATTAAAAAACATGGAGGCATCATGCAACCACTCATGCTTGTATGTCTGCACCTCCCATGATCTTACTCTACTAAGCAAGTGCTTATATATTTCTTTGACTTCAGCCACCATCAGAGCAAAACTTTCAACACTTTGCTGGTCACAAAACTTCTTCTATGCCATCACTATCAATGTTTCCAACAACTCGAATCTCATTAATCAAAGCAGCATTCAAATTTGTATTCCTTGATGATCACCCAAATTGTTAATTTCATAAATGTGCTTAGCAAATCCAATGTTTGAAGTCTCCCCCAGGTGCCACAAACCATCTTATGAGGGGTGAGTATTCTCCCCACAAAATTTCACTTCTTGCATCTCATTTGATATCTTCAATCATTTGAATCCTTTCTTAAATTTTTCTTGTTTTGGATTAGTTCAAACACAACATATTTGACATGTACCCTCCAATAGCAAGATTTCAAAGTAGATCGTACAAATTTCTATAAACCTTCAAAGCCATAAATATTGAGAAACTACACCTTTGAAGTTGTTAACCCAAAACCTGATAACAAGCTTGAATGGTAATAAAGGTGATGACATTAGAGAACCAAAGAACCAAGGGTGCAAAACTTGATGTAAACTAATCCATGCCAACAAGATGATCTTGGATAATTTTCCCATAAGTAAGAGATAAAAGTGTTAATAGGCTATTGGATGAAGCCTTTAAATTTTGATGGTCTTAATAAATTTGACATGATCTGTTGAGCCTTCAAACTACTATGTTTTCTTTGAACATACATACTTTATCGCAATGCAATGTGTCCTAACAAATATATGCTATTGAAAATAGAACTTTCATGTCCAATCAAACATGGTTTAATAAAATATGCAACGTCGATCCATGCTATGTAACTAATCAAGCAATGCTCCACACCAAAAAATTAATGCACTACAAAAATAGTGCCTAGCAGCCTATCTACATGTGCTTGTGCATCATGCAGGCTGCAAACGCAATTCCTTGATTAGATTAAATCTTTCATCTCACCTCTCAACACTCAGAAAAGAAAATGATGTACTCTGCTTCACTCACCCATAATCTCAGTCACTCAAGAAAATAATGGTCCTCAAGTTAATGACCGAGAAAACAACCCATCTCACAATTGGCAGCATTCAGGACCCTCAAAATCACCGAACGACCTTTCCCACTCAACCAAAGGTTCCTAACTTGGTTATGAATATACTAACTCTCGTGCGTGTAAGGAAATATGAGTGTTGATTGAAAGGTGCTCTCTCAGGTGCATGCGCATCTAAGATTTATTGCATATAGCTGTAGCGGGCCTCATGCCATACAAGTGCTCAACGATGGTGCAAAATATGCATCAACCCAACCGTTGGCATGGAATTAACTAAAAATATCAGGAGATGACCCTCGAGTGCAATGTGTTAGACAAGTGCAACGTGATGTGCTTGTGAACCCATAATTCCCTGTGATGTGCAAGAGTCTAAATAAGAAAACATACATGTTCCACAATGTTTGGCAGTTTCTATCAAAATTTAGCTCTAACCTATCCAAACAAATACCAATCTCGACCAACGCTATCTGTTAACCCTCATAAAAACAAGGGGGAACATCAAGAAACTCTAAAGCAGAGGACAAGGCAAGGCAAAAGCAAAACGGAAGATGAAAACGTGCCAAGAAAAATATGGAAACACAAGAAGTGTATTAAAAGTCCTAAATCAAGGAGAAAGGCACACAAGAAAAAGCCCAAGTCAATACTTTTGTATAAAAGCACAAGGTGCACCATGATTTATTTTAAGAGTGATGGGTTGCAAATTGTAAAGGTAGATAGGTGGTAGGAAGGAAGCTAGGAAGATAGAACAATGGAAAAAAGAGCCTAGGCTCTACGACTGGCCATGTAAATAGGGGATGACCATCCAAATGGGATTTAGGGCCTTGTATATAAAGTTCAAAAGAAGAATGAGAGCTCATTCTTTGGTGTGCAACAAAGTGGACTCTTCTTCTTCTTCTTTCCTTCTCTTCTCTTGCTTGTTTGTGAGTGCTTAAGGGAGGGAGTGTTAGGGAGTGAAGGAGTGAGCTTGTGAGAGTGAGGGATCTTTGAGGCAAAGCTCTCCACCTTCTCCTCTCTTCTTCTTCTCTTCTCTTGTTTCATGCTTGGCTATGGAGGATGGATCTTGGAGGAAGTGGCTTGAGGATGCTTGAGCTTGCATCACAAATTGTGGATCTATCGGAGTGCTTGAGAGAGGAAGCAACTCAATTGGGCATCAAGGTAAGCTCACTACACTCATAGAGAGGGATAGTGCGTCGGATATGTGAGAGGTAGCCATTAGTTCTCACTTGAAATGCAAGCAATAAGCGGTCCGTGGGTCTTGGCGGTTGAGCTTCTGCTCTCGCCTCTACATTTTGGTTCCGTTGTCGAGACCAACGGATTCAAGCTTGAGCACTTTAAATTGAGCATCAAAGTAAGGGTTTCATCTTGAACACTAGAGCTTGAGGTAGATAGGAGATTTAGGCATTTTAATCGTCAATGCAAATCAATATTTTGGGTTTATGATGTGTAGATGACTAGACTAAAGAAGTAGGAATATTGTCTTATGATTTTTGTTTGCATTTAGGTAGGATAGGATTAAAATAGTGTGAGCACACTGTAGGGTTTCTACTGCTGTATAATTGGTTGAAACAAGAAAAAGAAGGGAAAAAAATGAAACCTTGGGTTAAATACTGGTGAGAGGAGCAAGATTAAGGTGAATATATACATGGGTAGGGCAATAAGAGGCTAGGAGCAGTAAGGAAAGCCTCATTTTTCATTAGAGAGAGAGATCTGATGATCACAGAGGAGATCATGCACGTTGATTTTTTAGTTTTCGACCAATCTAGGTACGTCAGGATCTTCTTTATATGCCATTGATGTGATATGGAAGGTATGACAAGGGGCCATGATGAGCGCTATGAGAAATCAGCCAAAAATCATCACATTGCATCGTCATGTTCATAGTCGAGACCACCATGTCCTAGTCCCCCGACTCCCAGAGTCGGGATAGTTGTGGACCATCCGACCAAAAGAATCAAACCATATGACTACTAGGAGTCAAACCACAAGACCATCCAGTCGGACACCCACCTCCAATTGGACGACCTTCTCCAGTTGGACTGCCCATCAGTCGTGGACCATGTAGCCCGATCGGACCAAAAATTGTAGTTGGGGTCGGATCAAACTAGTCGAACCGTCCGACTCTGAGAGTTGGACCACCTAGAATTGGGAGTGTCCAATTCTAGGAATCGGACCATAGTTGGGTAGAAGACAAAAGAACCAGGCGGAAACCACCCCCTAGGGAAGGACCTATTGGGACACATTTCCAAACACCTCAAGAAACCCACCCTAGCTCGTCAAGGCGAAGAACTAGAGAAAACTGTAACTGTGCCACTTAGAGGTAGACTCTAGGAGCCTGGTTGCATAGCTGACTAGGCTTGTAGCCCAAGGATTGACCTCTTGACTGTGACCCAGCCTTGAGAGAGCATGGAGGGAGCAACATAGTTCTCATACTACCCTCAAGAGTGACCAGAGACTGCGCATGCAGACCCATACTAGGTCATGGACACAAAGGGGGGATAGCTAGAATTGCATGATCATTTCATTGATGCACCCCACACAGTAATTTCTTCCACAAAAGTGCAATGGAAAAGGATAGAAAATTTGATTTTTCACTGTGGCACAACAGAACACCCACCAGCACACTGTGTACACAAGTTGAGGAATATTTTTAATAACAAGGAATGCAATAAGCAGACTTGATAACTCAAGGAACACACCAATAGGAGGAGACCCCATAACATAGTCGGATGCTTTGGAGCCCCATCAATAGGACCTTTAAAAATGGAGGGGGGCCAAAAGGACCGCAAGATTGAGGGCAAAGCACTATCAGAGCTGCTAGGACTGATTGAAAACTTTGTAGAGCAAGCAAGAAGCAGGAACGATGTCAAGAGCAAACGCAGACCGCTGGGACCTGGGTGAATTCCCAGTTGTGGTCCAAGACATGGTCAATGAGTAGGACATGCTAACCAGGACACTAATCGATAGTAGGCCAGTAGAGGAGGTAGTGGCAAGCCTAGAGGAAGAGAGGAAAGTGGTTAGGAAAGCGCTGCAAGGCATAGCTGCCTACAATCGAGAGCAAAGAACTAGAAAGCTGCAGCAAGATATAGATGTGCATGAAGCTTGGGCCTTAGCCGGCAAAAGCAAGGCGAGACCGAATGCGAAGAGAGAGAGAGAGAGAGCGCTAGAGGTAGACCTCACGCTGAGCGAGCTTGTGACCAAGTGTCTCATGGTGGACAAGATAGCTGCTAAACATAGCATGGTAGCACTAGCGACCTCGCTACTCTCAGGCCTAGGGATTAGTCAAGAGGTGAAGAGCCAATCAAAAGTCCCCGCAATAGCTAAGCAGTTGGACAAGTACCAACCTAGTAGCAACACGTATAGTTTTGTGGAGCAGTTTGAGTAAGTTTGTGAGGCCAACGGTCTCATGGTGATGGGACCTGGCACTGGCTATGGCACTAGCCAAACCTCATGCATACAATAGACACCTCCACCACCACCCGGCCTCATGGTCCAGAAGCATTTGTAATAACAAAATGCACACTAGGTACTTCTAATATTGCATTTTTAGCTGGATAAGAGTCCAATGACACCTTTCCCAGAACCCCTCAAAGGGGGTATCCCACACATATTGGCAATAAGCGTCATGTATCACACACATAGGAGGCATACATCGGCTAATTACCGTGACCCCATTGCAGCTCTCCTACATCTTGTGGATTGACCCCTAGATGTGCTGCTTTTACATGTAAACACATTCGCACAAAACTCCTCTCTTTCAGTGAGATCCAGGAGATACCATGTTTCTTACCAATAATTTTCCCCAAGAAACGAACAACTAACCTACCGCAAGGGAAATCTCACCCTCTCAAACGTGGGTCAATTATAATTCAAACAATTGCTATTCATTTCCAAGAGTTGATACCACATGTATGATTAATGCAATAGTGTATGTGTCATCGTGCACAAACAATTATGTTTCGAAATCAACCTATGTGCTAGTACACAAACAATCTTTCCATGAATTCCAACTAATACACATATGCTTCGTTGCAAGAATCTAGCGTCAAGGTGAACTTTGTGCTACTAGATCCCCAATTTCCAAATAAATTGTCACCTTAATTTTATGCATAGAAAAAACCAATCAAAATTTGTATTATTTCAGCCCTCAAACTATTGCACAACATTCTACTCCCCCTCACCGTTTAAGTTTTACTTCGTTGCATAGGTGTATAGGGGTTGTTTTGTCATGATCTAGTGTATAAATAACAATAAATCACACACTATAACAAAAATATAGGGCAAATTGAGGCCAAACCTCATGCTTTGCCCCACCATACATCCATAACCACTTATTATATTTTTCTGTATTTTTCTAAGCCATATTCTATTTTTTCACTTATTTTCCTCCATTTTCTCTATTTTCCTCTATTTTTCCAATTAAAATGGATATATTTTCAGATCTGTGACTCTTGATTCTTAAAATAATAAAATATAGATTTTATCAGCATTTTATCCCATGTGTATTGGTTTATCCCACCCGAAAACACCAAAAATCCCATTTTCCTCATAAAAACCGTATTTTATGGGTTTCTAAAAATTATTTCCAGCGTTTTAACTTTATGTTTTCTAATTTTTTCATCATGGAAGAATAGAAAAAATAGTGAACAACATTCCTACCAATTTTCACTCCATAAGAACAACATTGACTCAATCGAATGTCAAAAACAAGCAATTTTCCTTTATAAAATAGAATTACCGATTTATTCCTTCTTTGCGGGTTTTAAAATCTAATGTGGGACTGCAGATCATCCCTCATTCAATGCTTAGCCCACCTCCGAATAGCAAACTCTAGCCCTCCACCAATCTGGGAATAATCCGGTACCATGCCGGACAAGCGGTCTTCAATTGGTCTTCAATCCTCTTCATAGGCATGAACTGCCTCTTAAGGGGAGAGAGAGGGAGAAGAGAGAAATATTGTTTTTTTATCTCTCATCATAGTGCCCTCTCCATTCCTTATGCATCAGACAATTGCAAAATGCCATCTGATTATAGCCTGCAAAACAGTCCATGAATGAATATATCTCCCTGCCCACCAATTGATCTAGAATCCGGTCAATAAAGAGCAGTGGGTAATAATCCTTAATTGTTTGCTTATTCAACTCTCAAAAGTCCACACACAGCCGAATTTGATTATTTTTCTTCTTCCTGATCACAACTGGTGAACACCATTCAATGTGCTGCACAGGAAGATCAAACCCGCTTTCCGTAAATTTTGCAAGTCCTCGAACAGCCCATCCTACAACTCAAATGGCATACGCCTAACTTTCTCTCACACAAGACAACTTCTTTCCTTCAATGGAATTGTATGGACAGTGAGGCTGGGAGGAATGCCCCTAAGTTCATCGTAACTCCAAGCAAAAATATCGCAGAACTCTTGGATTAGAGTGAATCCTCCCGTTCCTCCACACTAAGCATAGAACCTAGCTTTATTGGCCGCTCATCGTCTAGCGTACCAAGGTCTAGTTTGATAACATCTGCATCCCTTATTCTATCTTGAGCTTCTAATGGCTCATTTAGTGTTACTTGGTAGATGTCCTCTGTGGTCGATCCCTCTTTGGATTCATCAGACGATGACGTCTCACTTGCAGACACATCTTCCGTTGTCTTTAGCTCTATAAAAGATAGGGGAGCTCGCTCACTTTGAGGTGATTCAGGATATGCATCACCTACCACACGTTCCAAATAACAATCTACCAGTGGGTATATCTACTTGACAATCTACTTGTAAAATCCAAGGTCTACCAAGCAATACTTGGTAACTCGAATGCCCTGCAAATCAGATTATCCCAAAGTCCAACATGCATTCTACGTTGGCAACTGTCATGTGTACTTTAGCAATGCAGCCCTCTAGCTATCTCAGACTATCGTCAACCATTCAAGGATTGTGGAGGCAGCTTTTTGAATCGCAAGACCCAACCTCTGCATCAATTCATAACTCATAATATTAACCAAGGATTCTGTGTTGATAATAGCACTATCCACTAGAATCCCATGAACATAGGCTGCAACCCTTGGGCAGTGCTTTTCGGCATGTTCAAACCAGTCTCCCCTACCCGCGCTATTCCCAAGGGTTCTACAATATAACCCATATGCACGATCTTTTTAAATTCTTTGCGTACTCCTGGCGACAACTTGATTAGCTGCAAAAGATTCACGTATGGTTTAACATCGCAAAGGGAGCTAGCTAAATCAAATTTGTGATAATTTGCTAAAGCTCACTTCTCATGCCAAACCATCCACTCTTTAGGATGCTGCACCGACTTTATTGCCTCTTTTTTAACTCTCACCTTCTTTCTCGACACCTCTTTATCTCTCTTGGTGTCAGCCTTACTCTCTACAGGCTTCAGAGGTCCCCCTTCCTTATCAAGATTTAGAACTTGCATTCCTTTATCATCCTGCGTAGGGTTTTTATCGATAGGTTTTACATTATCTTTGTTACCTCTTGTTACGGAACGTAGGCTAGACGCGTCAGTGCCATTAACCTACATGGCCTCGATGAGGCTCACCCCACTGCCACTTGGCAGTTTCTTGATAGTAGCCTTACCCCTTTGGAGTATTTGTTTCGGTCCATCATATTACTGAAAATTGTTTCCTTGCGTATGATGATTAACAGACCCTGGTTGCCGACTACCTTACTGGAGGGAATTGATCTTGCTCCAATAGGTGGTTGCTAAATGGTCGGACTTCCCGCAAAATGTTGCACTTGACATTTCGGTAATTATGTGGATAATGTTGCCCACCACACCATTTGCAGCTGAATCTAGAGGGTGCACCCTCTTCAAGGGCGTCGACTCCCTATAAGATTCTGTTGTTTCTTTAAGAAGTTAACGTCAATGGCTATTTTCCGATATTGTTTAGAGATCATATCCATGTAGTGCTTCATCATGTCCTTGACTTCGCTGAGGACATTTGAAAAACTCGACTCATAGCCCTTATCATCTACCCGGTCCCTTGGCCGCACAATTTGATTAGGCATTGGTTGCGTGTGTTGCTGACCCACAAGAATGATGTTAGGGTTCATTGCTTGGCTTTCCACATTTGGAGGAATCTGACTAGCCATAAGCATAGTCACACTAGGCGGAGCTGGCAATAAAGGCACATTTGGCACCACATTCCCTCTCTCATTAGGGTTGACCATCCCCATCCCTTGGCTTCCACTGCCATTGATCAATTGCAAATTATCTCCCGATGCTAGACCCATGTTGGGTTTGATTCGAGAAGCATAGGCCATTGTAGATGGGACTGTGTTTCTTATGCTTGTATAATGGCAGTGTCTATATCCGCCAAGGTGACACTACTCAGCTGCACCTAGATATTAAAATCAAGGCCATGCAAGAAGTATTGCAATTGGGCAGCGGGTGGAATAGGGATGGAGGCATCCAATTTACGGAAAAACCTCTTTGATCTTCTTGGCATACGCTCGTATATCTTCATGCGGTTCTTGGCATGTCAAATTCAACATGCGCAGCCAAAATTGGCCACCTCTCTCTCGAGCAAACTCCCTTTGGAAGGCTTCATAAAATAAATCCACGATGGTTATAGTTCCAAGCTCAAGTCCTTTGATACCATATAGTTGCTCTTCCCTTCAGGGTCATGTTGAAGAACATCATTAGATGCCCTTCCTCTTGGATACGGCAATTAAACATCAGATTTTGGAACTCCCTTATATGAAGCTATGCATCCTCTTCCACTAACCCATTAAAAATGGGTAGGGAGAAACCTAAGGCTTGCAAATCCGTTGTTCTCGCAGGGATTGCGATATGTTGCACCATGGCAATGATCAAATTTGCTAATGGAATCGGGACAGGAAAAGCTATCACACCACTCGAAGTGGGAAAATTAATTGGGAGAGGGGAAGTACTAGAACTTCCACTTCCTGTGACAGACTTTGATTTAGGCTAAATTTACTAAGACCCCGCACTTGAATAGGTTCAGGACTAATCCTTTTACGAGAATAATGCCTATTGATTTCGGCCCTCCATCTAGCCCCTTGGCTCTCTCTTATTTTTGGATTTCGGCTTGACGAATCTCTTCAAAGGACATCAACTAACAAATAGGCCCCAAGACACCCTAGATTTGGAAATGACCACTTTGAGGAGGCTCCCGATAGATGCACCCCTAATGGGACCAAAAATGGGCCATGGAAATAACCACTCTCCTGGGAACACAACAAGAGAAAAGTTTATGCTGAGATTTCATCTCTCGCTCAAGGAATATAACTAAAAAGAAGCATGAATTTGAATTAGCATCCTCTCCTTTTTCATCTCTCTCTCAGATTCATGCTTCTCTTTAGTTATATTCCACGAGCAAGAGATGAAATCTTAGCATAGACTTTGCTCTTATTGTGTTCCTAGGAGAGTTGTTATTTCCATGGCCCATTTTTGGTCCCATCACATGGACCTAACACAACGCTCCCAAGCATTTGGGCTCTGCTTAGGTGATAAAGGTAGGACATGGTACACCAACTTGGATGTGGCAGAGCGGGCAAACTTTGCCCGACTAAAAGATCTCTTCATTATGAGATTCTTGAAAGCAGGATACTCTAACAACCTCATAGTCTGACTGATCACCGTTAGTCAAAAGGACAAGGAGGACATAAGAGACTATGTCGTTCATGTGCGCAGCAGCCTCTTAAAGAGAATCCCCATGAATGAGTGACCAAATGAAAGAGCAGTCTCCACCGCGTTCATGAAAGGAATCCACAGTGAGGAGTTGTACAAGGCTTTGGCAAGCAACTCTAGCTTGCAATAAGATGCATTAGCTAGGGTCTTTGATGAAGCAATTAGGGTGGATGATCAGCTAAGAGAGAGAAGCTCTCAAAGCTCAAACCGCGACAACTCCAATCAGAGGACTACAGAGAGGACCACAACCTCTGGTGAGGGAGCAACCTCTAGCATGCAAGACAAGGGGAAGAATGTAGATTAGGGCCAGGAGCTCGCCAAGGTGAGAATGGAGCTAGCACAACTACATGAATTGGTGAGAAAACCAATGCGACCACATGTGAAATGTGTGCATTGTGGCAATGACCACCTACCGACCAAGTGCCATGATCCTTGGTCTAGGCCTTACGTGAACCATGGTAGATTCAGCCATGATGCCATGCACTGTAGGTTGCCTAGGAGATTCCCCTATATCTAGTAGGTTTCCTTGGAAGAGGAGCCCAGTTGGCATTTCCAGCACCAAATGATGCAAAACCCATCATCCCTAAAATGGAGATCAACCCGACAGGCATACCGTGGTCACCAAGTCCCTACATGATCCATCCACCGAGTGATGCTCCAATCCATTACGTGGAGGAGCCTAACAAAGACAAAGCCTACGTAAACCCTTACATCTCATATGACGAAGAGGGAAATCTAGTCTTGATGGACTATCAACACTGCCAGTGATGGTGTTAGGTGAAGGTAGGGAAGAGGATTCACACGGCCGACCCAAGATCCAATTTTGTGTTGAACTTGCGGTCACCCATGCCACATCTCATCACGTTGTCCAGAGAGAGAACAAGCAAATAGGAAAAAAGCTGACCTCGAATGTGTCGAGTACGGCATCACTCACCTCTTTGCTGACTGTCCTAGATGGAAGCCACCCCCTAGCCCAGCAAGCGTGCCCTCAGTGCCCTTGGGGCTATTTGGATTAGAGACATTCAACAGCGAGAACAAAACCGTCCCCCTGCATGTCATGACCAAAGCACATACAAAGCAAGCAAGCATATCAATGCCAGGGCTCAGCAATTTAGATGTAGCCTCACTAGGAAAAAAGAGCCAACGGAGACAGAAGAAAAGGACTAATGCAAAGGTCACTCTTAAGATTGAGGGTGCAACAATGCTAGTGAGCGGCAATAAGGTCACAAATGCAGAGGCAGGAACTGCCGCTCCAAAGACGATAGAGAAAGGGAGTGCAAATGTAGGGGACTATGCCCTCCCTAGGCACCAACTCGAGGCAATAGCCAAGGTCAAGGAGTGGGTAAAAGAAGCCTAGGCACACCTCAAGGATGCTAAGCCTTTTTAGAGGACGAGATCAAGGATCTCTCTAGTGTAAGCACGCTAGTCTCACCTGCATGACCAAGGTCGAGAGACGCACCCATGCCACAAGCGATGCCACATAGGCCAAGTCTAAACAATATGGGCCAGTCGGTCAGTCAAAACCACTGGCCAAGGAGCACAAACCTAGGAGAGAGACAAACAACCAGCAACCTCCTCGTGACCTTAGTGACCACCCCAATGACCTTGAGTTTAGGAGACCTGCTTAGACAACACCCCACGCTATGGCAAGAATTGAAACACTAGGTAGAAGAATCAATGGAGCATGTTGTCACTGACTAGAAAAAACATGATGCAGTTATGCAAATACCCAACTTGACACTACACTTAGTGCCGAAGTCACTACAGGTTAATGCCTTTTGGGAAGGCACTGAGACACACACAATTTTGCCTATCCTAGCCCTAGGAGATGCAGTATGTAAGGGAATCCTAGATACCGGGGCGGGAGGGAGTGTGTTGAGCCATACTGTGCTCCAAGATTGGAAAAACCCGACTGTAAAAGTCACTAGGTTCAACATCACTCTAGCTAATAGAATGAAAGTAAGGCCATTTGTAGTCTTAAAGAATTGGCCAGTGAAGATCGCCGGTGTTTAGCTCTCAGTGAGCTTCATTGTCATGAATGGAGTGGACTACAACATTCTGCTAGGATGGCCCTAGATGAGGAATGCTCAAGTCATTGAGATGGGGGCGACGGTCTAATGTTCCTAGGGAGCTAGACAAAAGTAGTAAATATCAAGATGAACACTTGGAAGATGACCCCTGTCAACCTGGATGCCATCTCTCCCATGCTCAGGGGTGATGCATTAATGAGGAAGTCTCACAGACCCCTAACCAATTACATCCCTTGTCCTGAGGATGAGCGAGATTGAATGCACGTCCTAGCAACCATCAATCTCCCATTCTCATACAAGGAGGAGATGTACAAATAGGTTGCAAAAACCATAAGTTTGTTAAGGAGGGAGCCCGCAGTGCCACTCTGTATAATGGCTAGGAGCTCAAGCAACTGACCTAGAGCTATCTCCTTCCATGTTCCTAACAATAGGCTAGAACTACACGAGATCCTTGAGTATCTGGCAGGAAAATTGACTGGCAATTTTGCTGCTAATCTCAAGCCCCTGAAAGACCTCTTGGATGATCCTAGGTGGAAATGGTCTAAGGTGCATGACCTGAACTTAATGTACAATTGGGCCTTAGTCACTGCAGGCTGGAGACAAGAGTTTAGGGAGACGAGAGTTTAGGGAATGACGAGCAGATAGGAGAAGCTAATTCTGATGATGAGTACAATTGGGCCTTGCACTGCAGACTAGAGATGAGAGTTTAGGGAATGGCAATCAGATAGGAGAAGCTTATTCTAATGATGAGTACGAGAACTGCCAATCCAGTAGTGAGGAAACCGAGGAAGAAGTAGACACCATAGAATACGACACTGAAGGAAGAGTGATAACACAGCTCAAAGAAAACTCCAAGCCTAAAAAAGGGAGCACTTCAGGATCAAGAGAGGATTCATGCGAGTGGAATGCAATTGCTTCTGGCTAGAGCATATGGAAGCAATAGATTACAAACAAGCAAGGATAGCCCAACCATCGGAAACACCCTTGCTTAGGACAGGCACACCCACCAAGATCTAGCTACCAAGGGAAACTCCTTCCTCTAGCAAGGATTGCGAGTTTAATTCTGAATCAGAGATTAGAATAGAGAGTGACCTGGAGATAACACGAGCTCCTAGGACCAAACGCACCAAGGGGGACTTGCCAATCCACCTAAGATGCAAGCAATTAAGGGAAAAAAGAGAGGACAGTCAAGGAAGGCTGAGGCATGAGCCACCAGGAAGAATGATGCTAGGACCAAAACGAAGTTCTTGTGGGAGCAAGTTATCTCATCATTTGGTTGCCCTATTGAATTAGTGAGCAACCAAGGCACTCACTTCATCAATGAGGTGATTGCCCACCTGCTCTCAACCTTCTTAGTCATCCAGAAAAATACCTCACCCTACTACCCTCAAGCTAATGGCCAAGCAGAATCCACAAACAAGATCTTAGTCAACATCCTTACAAAGGTAGTTTCTACCTTGCAAAGTGACTGGGAAAACAAACTTATGGCAACATTGTGGGCTTATCGAATGGCTTATAAAACGGCTATGGGGGACAAACTCCCTTCAAGATGACCTACGGGACCGAGGCAATTTTTCCATTAGAATTCTTTGTCCCTAGCTTGAGGATAGCAGTGTAGGAGAGATGGGAAGGGAAGGAAGCTTGGACTAACTGCCTCGTGGAATTGGAGTGACTCACTGAGACTCAGCTCCTAGCCACCCACTCCCTAATTTGTGAGAAAGCACAACAGAAGATGTAGATCGACAAGTCAACAACGCGACTTTGAGCCAAAAGACCTTTTTTTGCTCTACTCCGTAAAGGGCCACAAGCAAAAAATGGAATTTTGAGGGTTGGGACCATTTTGAGTGCACACCATTAGTAGGAGGAGTAACATAGAACTCGAAACCCTTGAAGGTGAGGGCATAGCCTTCTTTAATGGTAGTCACATAAAGAAGTACTACCCCCCCACACACCCACTGCATGAGCACCCTATGCTAGAAGCCCCTGTCAATTTCCACATAGCCACCATCACCAAATTGGAGGACAAGGATGAGGAGGTAGTAGCACCAGCATACTTGTGCATCATGGCCACTTCCCGACACACACACGCTTTTGATGCCTTGATCAATGAGGGAGCTAACTCCAATGTCCTGACCTATGCTCATTGGACCCTCATTGGTCAGCCATAGTTACAATCCACCAACGCTAAACTTAGCCCATTTGGGGGTAAGTGATATGCACTACTAGGGAAGTGTCAGATCGCAGTCTCTATCGAGTCTGTGAGCCTACGAGTCATCTTCTATGTATTGCCAAATACAAAGGATGCAGATCAAGAATTGCTATTAGGATGCACTTTCAAGAAACAAGTGCATTGCAACATGGTCTACAATCTGCAACAGATTCACCTTTCCATTGGCAACATTCGAATCGTGATAGCTTTTAGCAAGGGCAATAAGGCTCCACCAAAGCCTACTATGCCACTAATACAGCCACCTAGGACCAAGCCTAAGGAGGGGGGTCGTGAGTTGTCACGACCCACCCAGAACACAAAATCGCCGCCAACTAAGGCCATCCCCAAGGCCATAGATCCCACACTTCAATGGGTGCCAAGGCACCAAAAATAGCCTACGCACAGCAAACAAACATGGCCACGTAGGGCCAATAGCTATCGATCGAAACCTAAGCAATCGATCTAATGCTATCGACATAGATGCACAATCAAGTTGCAATGGATTCCCAAATATATATTGTGAGCCCAAGGATACTACCAAGGCAATACTTGGATATGGGTACCCAAGATGAGAGATCCTAGAAGCATAGCCCAACCACGACCATCGACTGCCACCCCATCTCCAAGAAGTCCCACTCCTGCTAAGGCAACAAATGCCCAGGAAACTTGACCTACAAAACCTATAGAACCCATGACAGTTGCGGTCAAAAGACCCCAACCAATATATCGAAAAAAATAGTAGCTCGATATCTCAGAATCATCTAAGTCCAGATAACTTGGCACCCTAGTGGCTATGCAAGAGGGAAGCAATGTACCGCCCAGGCCACTGGAGCCACCCTTAGTACCCCAAAGCAACACTGGACGTGCGGATTAGACTATAGAGTTATCCTTAGATCTAGCACTACCTAGTTCGCCGCCCCTCAAACTACTACTATCTAGCTCAATTCCACCCCAACCACCAATAGTCTTAGGCCTTCCTACAAGTGACGTTCATTACTATCAGCCATAAGGACCTTGCTGAGAATACGAAAGATGACTTGGTGACTTGTATCAAGCTCTTGGATAACACCTTTACCACGATTGCAAGGAGCTATGAAAGACTTGACCTCGGCTTGCTTGATGAACCCCTTGTCTCTAAGATTTGTTCCTTATGCTGCACTTGCGAGTTCATAACCATAACATCCCCCAAAGTCTCAAAGGAGTTGATCGATAATGGTGAAATCTCAAAAGAGCACATGTTCATCAGACAATTAATAACATCCTACCGCAAGCCCCAAAGGGTTGTGTCAACCGTTAAGATTGAGGAACTTACTTGCCTCGTTGACTCTAACTCCTCATTCCTACAAAAATGGGGTAACCTACGTCTCCAATGGGAGAAACGGGGTTGCCAAATAATGACTAATGCTGAGCAATGAGATGCCATCAAAACAACAGAGTATGATCCGACTTACGTGGCACCAACCTCGTTTAGGGTCTTGGCCACCACTCGATCCAAACACCTAAACAACCACATCTTGGCCCCCATCCTTATATTGATTGTATCCTTACACAGAAGAAGAGCTACATGTGGCTAGCCGCACCCACTCGAGTGGCTTTCTAACCGATGTCCTAACTTACATTACCCAAGTATGCATTAGCCCTCATAATCTCTATCGTCATGTCCAACTGGAATACAACCTTGATTTCTATAATTGGCTAATGCCCAAGTAAATAGCACCCTACGGTGCTCAAATGTCTTGCCTCTCCCATGTCCAATCCTAGGAAGGATTCTTCTCATTCCCAAGGGGGGAGGGGGTAAAGGTGAAGAAATGTGAAATCAGGGAAAAGTATCATAAGATATTGGAAATGAATAGAACTGCTCAAAGGGAAATTCTTTTTGTTGCTTAAACCATGTTCTTTTTTCCATAAAATCATGATCAATTCTTGTTTATTTTCCAGCAAGAAAATATCTTAGGAATAATAATGGTGAACTAGGGCCCTTCATTCTTTTGATGACCAAAACAAATAAAACAATAATTCTTCACGCAGCATCATAGTAGATATCTCCCACAGATTTGATAGAATCAACCATAATCTTCAGCATCTTCATAAAATCCATCAATAGAACAATGAACATAAAATAATACACCATTTTTGAATGGAAATCAATCACATAGTATTCATCTTCAATGTCTTCATAGTTCTCTCTCTCTCAATCTCTCATATACAGTTACATTGTTTTGATAGAATTGACTATCTCTGGCTCTCTCTCTCTCTCTCTCAATAGTACATCATTTTCTCACTACAATACTCAATAATGACTCTCAATAATCCTTCTTAGGTCGTGGATGCACCTCCCAAGAGGTATGTCTGATGTGAAGAGGCACCAAAGCCACTACAATGTCTCTTCATAGCTCACTATTGTCATTGTCACTCCAATCTTCTCTTCAGTCTTCAGCAGCTCCTTCTTCCATTTTTTAAAGCTCTTTTGAACTTATATTCATCCTTTCCAAAAGTTATAAAACTTTCCCAAAGTCACACATACATTCTACAGAACACTTACAGATTATCTATAGAACATAACAGAACAGATATAGAACAGAACAGAGCAGATACAGAAGGTTTACAGAGGGTTACAGAAGGTCATCAAAGAACATCAAATCCTCATAACTCATACTAAAACCACTCCAAACTACCAAAAACTATTCAATAATATTTCAAAATATTTCAACCTTCATCAATCATCAATCCATGCTTCATACAGAAAAAATTAGAACAAAACAGAAGCTATACAGAATGTATTAGAACCAATCAGAACCTCAACAGAACCTATCAGAACATCACTGAGCTTCATATCTCCACTAAGAATCATCATGAACTTCCAAAACATAATCAATATCATCCAAAACACTCTCAAACACTTCCATTAACAACCATACATCACTCTAAATCCATCAAAAATCAATCATTTAGACCTCAAAAACAACAAAAATCACTTTAAAATTCAGTCCTTTTCCACGCTCAACATATCCCCACACTTAGAAAGGAAGCATCCTCACGACATAAGGAAAAGAAGAATATAAGTTCACTAAAGAGCTCAATTTTTATCTTCTATAGTATCTTCAATAATCTCGCCAAACCACGACCCCAACTTATCACTTATATTTCTAGAAATGAATACTACTAAAGGAAAACTTCATTATTCATTAACACATCTGATAAACAATAAAAAGTCATAACAAATTTGTAAAGGATATAAGAGGTTCTTCAACTTTCCATCATAGGCTTGCCATCCACCATCACCATCAATAGTTGAAAAGAGAGCTCTCAAACAAATTATTCAACCAGCACGAACTCATCACATAAGATTATTACAACACACACACAAACACAACCATCTGAATGACACCTCCAAAAAGAGATATATATAATTAAGAATCATCCAAAATACATTGCAAAGGCATCAATGAAGGTGATCCCTTTTGAAGGCTTGGTGATTACGAAAAATGATCTAGGGAGAAGGACTCATCCACAAATGTCTTGGGAGGATTTTGAAAGAACTGAAGGCAGCACATCCTTTCTAGCAAAACAAGGTATCTGCTAGGTAGACATAGGGCATGAAAATATAGGACATCCAAATATTGGGAATCAATGTTGACATTTACATTCATACAAAGCTTTGGAATGGCCTTTTGATATTTATGGGAATGCCTATGCATATGTGCTAGATACCAAGCAAAATGAGCTGTCAATCTCACTGAAGGATCTAGAGATTATGAATATTGGTGAGAAAAATGGAGGTAATTCTAGTATGCTTAACTAACAGTTGTCTAGTCCCCTGGAATTAATGGCTAGTTAATTTGTGGTCTCGTGAGAGAATCAGTTGAGCTCCATCCTCTTCTTCTCCAAATGTGCTAATCAAATCCTTCGTACCCACTAACCAACTGAGGGGGTTAAGAAATAGAAGTGGCAGGAGATGGAAGTGGAATAATTAAAAGAGGATGAAGAGATAGGTAGGCAAAATCATAAAAGGAGGAATAAGCTAAAGAAGGAGTGGCTGAAAATTTAAGCGAATCAGTTAGGAAAGGTGTCAATTGATAAGCAGGAAAAGTAGAAGGTATATGAATAGATGCAAAAGGGCATGGGCGAGAAGGGGAAAAGACTCGATCTTCAATGAAAGAACAATAGGTAAATATAGGAATTTGAGGAAAACCCTGAGGTTGGAAAAGGAGAGGAAAGATAGCTGTTGAGTTGGATTGATAAAGGAAAAAATAAGCATCATAGCGATGGGCCATTTGTTGATAGTACAATAGGCTAGGAATAGAGGGACCTAAAATAGATTGTCTATGGTAGGCATCAAAGAAGGATTAATCAAATGGATGGTTTTTGAAAAGATAAGCTAGGAGATCCACCCTCAGTTGGTTAGTGCTCTGCATATAGGTAGAAGCTATATTCTGACGTTGGTTCAAGACCATAGAATCAATCATTGAATGCCATGAAGTGTCAGGACAAGTAGCCACTTTAGAAGAATAGCACTCGAACATGTCATCTATCCTCAACTCCAAATAGTTGACATATAAGACAGCTTGCAAAACCATATCCCTCACATACCATGCCAGATCTACATCATTTGAAATTAACAGATCTCCTTGTAGATACATGTAAGACAGCAACATGGCATCCATCATCACAGAATCTTCAAAGACCATACGAACAACTTCTGTCAACAAATCAAAAGACCAAGCCCCACTCCAACCATTCTCTAGAAGAGGGAGATCCATCGTTGAAAGCTTCATATAGAAGGCCAACTTCTACAACTGATAATTGTCAAGAATCGCGTGGTGGGGGGATTTGCTTGAGCTAGTGCGCCAAACAGACACTATATACACAAGAGGAACCTCACTCAAGAACACAAGAAGAGAGACAGAGGCCAAAACATTTTCTTGCTGGTTTCTTCTTCTTCTTCCACACACTATACAATGTACATAAAGTATAGATAAGATACAACATAAAGGAAAGTGGCCTACTAAGTCAAATAGTGCATAACCGACTACACTAATCGATTGGCGCTATGTCTTTGCCAGCTATAGGTAGGTGTAACAAACCAAATATAATAAGTGATAAGTCAGTGGCCATGTGAGTATCATAATGACCACCAACGTGCTAAGTGTAGACGTGCGGACCCATCTAGGCAGGTGGTCCATCATCAATGTCCACACATGTTGAGCTTACCATCTCAACACTCCCCCTCAAGCTCAACTCTATCTCTACAACTCCAAGTAAGCTTCAAAACTTTCGAAGCTTCTCTGCACCCAATGCCTTTGTGAAAATGTCAGCTATCTGATCCTGTGTACTAACATATACCAAGTCAATCTCTCCTACAAGTACCTTCTCTCTCACAGAGTGGTAGTGCACCTCAATGTGTTTTGTCCTAGCATGGAACACATGATTCCTAGCTAGCTCTATGCTGCTCATGTTGTCACAATGAATGACAACTGGACCATCTCCCTACACATCCAAATCACCTAATAACTTTTGCAGCCATACCACCTCACATGTTGCCATAGCAGTACCTCTATACTCAGCCTCTGTACTCGATAAAGCAATTGTAGGTTGCTTTTTGCTGCTCCATGTAACTACTACACTACCAAGGGAAAACATGAATCCACTTGTAGATCTTCTGTCTGACATTCTACCAGCCCAATCTACATCTGTGTATCCAAAGACTTGTATGCCCTTACTTGCCTCATAAAAAAGTCCATAATGTAAAGTGGACTTCATATACCTCAATATATGTCTAATTGCATCCAAATGAGGCTTTCTAGGCATCTGCATAAACTGACTGACAAGGCCAACATCACAGCTCAAGTCTAGCCTTGTGATAGTCATGTAAATCAAACTCTCTACTATCCTTCTAAACATAGTAGGGTCTTCTATCTCATCCCCAACATCAGCACTCAACTTTACATTTTGTTCCAATGGTATTGAAAGAGGCTTACATACTGTCATACCATACTTGGATAACATATCCAAGCCATACTGCCTTTGGGATAGCCATATACCATCATCACATCTTATCACCTCAATACCAAGAAAGTATCTCAGCTCACCCAAATATTTTATCTCAAACTTCTTCTTCAAGAAGTCCTTAACTTCAACAATCCCATTATCACTGTCATCTGTAATAATCAAGTCATCCATGTAGATGACTATGATTACCAAACCTGCATCTCCCTTTCTCACATAAAGTGAGTGATCAGCATCAGAAATACAAAATCCAATATTGACAAGATACTCTCCAATCTTGTCAGACCATGCTCTAGGTGCTTGCTTCAGCCCATAGAGTGCCTTCTTTAACCTGCACACATATGTGGGATGCTCTAAATCCTCATAACCTACTGGCTGCTCCATATACACTTCTTCTTGCAATTCACCATGCAAGAAGGCATTCTTAACATCCATTTGCTGTGAAATCCAACCTTTGGGCTGCCAAGGCAATCACACACCTAAGAGTTGCCATCCTAGCAACTGGACTGAATGTCTCTTGATAATCTATGCCATATGTTTGAGCATAGCCTTTTGCATCCAGCCTAGCCTTATACCTGCTAACTGAACCATCTACATTATTCTTGACTTTGTAAACACACTTACAACCAATAGCTTTCTTACCCTTAGGTAAGGGTACCAAATCCCAAGTCATATTGGCTTCTAATGCAGCCATCTCCTCATCCATTGCTGCATCCCAATGAGCATGACCAATAGCATCCTCAAAACAAGTGGGCTCAACATCCTCAACTAGTTTCACCATATAAGCATAATGGTGAGCTGCATAGCCTTCAAAATCAAATCTTTTAATAGGGTACTTGACCCTACTAGATCTGTGTATTGCCGGATCACTCAATGGAGCCTTTACATTACTATGAGCTCTCTATACACCTGGTGTCCTGACTGAAGTAATACCAAGCTCATCATCCAAGATCTCCAAACCACTAGAATCTCCATCCAATCCCAAATGTCTGGTAGATGCATCATTACCTTCCAGCACTTTCTTCTTTCATTTGTCCTTCCCTGCAACACTTATAGATCCACCTGAAGATGTGGGGCTACTCCTTAGTCTCCCCGACCAAGGGCTCACTGTAGGTGTAGTACCAGATGATGTTTCTGGTCCACTAAGACTTCGTGATTCTTGTTTATCTTTTTGCACATAGCTATCCTCATCATTATCATCATCGAAAACATCACCAGTAGGTGTATACCAACTTCCCATCTCATCAAAGATAACATCCATGCCCACTCTGAACTCACCTGTGACAGGGTTATAACAACCATACCCTTTCTTCTCTAAAGAGTATCCAATAAAAACACATTTCTCTACCTTTGGATCAAGCTTCTTCCGTAGCTCATCTGGCACATGAACGTATGCAACATAGCCAAATATCTTCAAGTGCGATACATCAGGCTTCTTGCCAGTAAAGCATTCTTCAGGAGTCATCCCATGAACTGCAACTGTGGGAGTTCTGTTCATAGTGTTGACAGCAGTACGGACAGCCTCAAACCAAAAATGTTTGGGCATATTCTTTTCAGCCATTAATGCCCGTTCCACTTCTGCAATATGCCTGTTTTTTCTTTCTGTAACACCATTTTGTTGTGGGGTATACCTACAAGTAAATTGCCTCTTTATCCCATGAGTCCTCAAGAAGCCACTGAACTCATTAGAGAGGTACTCTCCCCCTCAATCTGATCTCAAGCACTTTACTTTTAAGCCTATTTCTGTTTCAACAGCTGCCTTAAAAGATTTGAAGTGCTCAAACACATCACTTTTTTCCTTCATAAAGTATACCCATAACTTCCTTGAACAGTCATCAATAAATGTGACAAAGTATTTGCTGCCACCAAGAGATACATTCTGTGTATGCCCCCAGATATCTGTATGTACTACATCAAGTATGTTTCTGCTCACTTCTCTATCATGTGAAAAGAGTTACTTACCTGCTTACCAAACTAGCATGCTTCACAGACCTTATGCAATTCTGTAACTCTAAATGAAGGCAACCCTGTAACCGATCCTCTAGACTGCATTAATTTTAGCCTTTGCACATTTGCGTGTCCAATACGTTTATGCCATATTTCAATATTTGTAACTACTCCATACAACACAGTAAGCTAGTCCTCTGCAATCTTTCACAACACGTGCATAGCACTACACCAAGCAACCTTTTTCAGTGATTACCCAATAGTACATGTAATCTGCAACCTATTTGCAAATAAACCTTATATTTACTTCTTGAAAATACCTCAAAATTACAGATTCACAATCTGTAACCTGCGCACCCACTTTCGGTCAATACAGCCGAAATCACAGTGTACCCTGAAACTACTGTCCGCAACCTTGCAGCTCTAAAATGAGGCCTAAAACGGTCTCAGACACCCAAAATAACAGCGGGCAAGGCCTAAAGGGATTATTTGTAGAATATACAGTGATTTACTCACACACGAAATCTCACAGCAATCTGAGATTTTTGCTCAACCCTGCTTTTGATGCCTCCACAGGCACTATCCAAGAGAGAGAGTGGAAGAATGGGAGAGCTTATTACCCATTGCTTGCTTTCTCGAACCTTGCTTCTTCTCTTTCACTTCAGACTTAGAAATTAGTCTCTCTCAGTGGCGCAGCTCTGATACCATATCAAGAATCGCATGGTGGGGGGATTTGCTTGAGCTGTTGAGCCAAACACACACTATATACACAAGAGGAAGCTCACTCAAGAACACAAGAAGAGAGATGGAGGCCAAAATTTTTTCTTGCTGGTTTCTTCTTCTTCTTCCACACACTATACAATGTACATAAAGTATAGATAAGATACAACATTAAGGAAAGTGGCCTACTAAGTCAAACAGTGCATAACCGACTACATTAATTGACTAGCGCTATGTCTTTCCTAGCTGTAGATAGGTGTAACAAAATAAATATAATAAGTGATAAGTCAGTGGCCATGTGAGTATCATAATGACCACCAACGTGCTAAGTGTAGACATGTAGACCCATCTAGCCAGGTAGTCCATCATCAATGTCCACAAGTGTTGAGCTCGCCATCTCAACAATAGTGGTCAAAAAAAGAATGGTCCGGAGGAACATACCCCTAAAAGTGCTCAAATGTAGACCATAAAAAATCCATCTTAGACTGCAATCTTTCCACTTTATCTTGAAACAACGGACATAATGTGGCCTGTCTCTGGAGAACTGGCAAGTCCTGCTAAGATATAGAAGGAATCATAGGAACATTGGGGCTTGGAGGAATGGACCGCGACTGCACCAATTGGTCTTGCAACTGCTTAATCTAGGAAGCGTGTGATTCCAATGTATTATGAGCAGTTTGCAAAGCTGATAGTTTTGCATCTAAAAGAGTCTTAAACTCTTGAGATTCTTTGGACATTTTCTCTTTCTCTTCCGAAACTCTAGTGACCTCTGACTGAGCTTCTGCTAACTGAGTTTTCAAAGAAGATATTTCTTCTCTCTAGGTCTTAATCATTTGGGTGTGCTGCTCCATCTGCTTAAACAGATAAGCAAGAGTGTCTTTAGCAAAGGCTAACTCTATGGTTGCCTTATGCAACTGGTCTTTAGATTGTAGAAAGAAGCATATAACTGTCGAATACAAGCTGTCACTAAGAGTTCAATAGAACTTTGGATATCATTACAAAGGAAAGGAGTGGCATCTTCTGACACTAAATTGTTCAGTGAAGGAATTGATATTTCCAAAGAACCCTCTCGATGTGCCCTGAATAAATTGTTACATGTGAGGTAGGCAGGGAGGTCATTACCAAAGTAGCAGGAACTATTATTGAAGGAATGACTGAGGGAGTTTTATCTACCACATGCTTCAAGCACTTCCGCTGAATGACCAATGGAGGAGGGGAATACAGGATCCTCTATGTCAATGGGTTTTGAATCCTCTGAAGGTGGAGGGGGAGAAACTAGATCAGATGGAGGAGGGGGAATCACACCCTTCTTAAGGCCTGAATATGTCAAGAAAGCATATTAATAGGAACCATAAGTGACATTTGTGACATTCCCTCTGGTCACTTTGACAAAATGTTGGTCCATCTTCGTAAGGAGGTAAGTACTCCAATCAATGGCAACCCCTTTTAACACCATCCTAGAAGCTGTGAAGAGATCTTTGGACAAATAATGGGATGGTGTTTTGGCAGGTATAAACCTGTCTTGGAGAAATTTGCAGACTAACTTCCAAAGAGGATCAGTGATCATGGAAAAAGACACTCTTGAAGTGTTAATCACTTTCTTGACATCAAGGACCTCTTTTATCTGCTTCTGTAACAGCTTGAGAATCTCATCATTTGATAATATTTGTCTAGCTGTAACAAAGGGTTCTCCTTTGTAGGGAATAGACAAAGCCTTCCCTAACCCTCTACGTTTCAATACCATGGAAGTTCCATGAACCAAGCCCGATTTCTTACTATATGATGCAAGAAACTCATCACACAGGGCTGGATCGTCTAGAATCAAAGGAAGTGAAGCAGCCACAAAAGTTGCAAGGCCTACTTTTGCTATAGGCTCAAAAGCCAGTAGAGAAGAATAATCCCCACTGATCAACGGGACATACTGGACAGGAGGAGGAGCATGAGGCATCATTCAGATGGAAAACACACACACCACAAACATAGACAATCACAAAGAATGCCTGCAAAATAACAAAATAGTGATAAAAAAGAAATCGATCAAAAGAAGCACACACACAGACGCAACTAACCAATTGACCACCCCCAAACAACCCACATCCTAGAAAAAATTCAGCATGACCTCTACACATGCGACCGAAAACTTCATGCGATGCAACAAACAGGCACCCAAGACCCTGTATCAAGCAAAAAAAAAAAAAAACTACAAACCGCACCCGTAATCGTATCTCACAAGCAAACCATAATACCTTAAAAACCTAATCAGGACATAACCAGAACTTTGACCAACAATGTCAACTTAAAGGACTATACGTGCCCATCCCGCGAAGCGTATTTATTAAAAAGGAGAAAAAGTGCAGTGAGAAACACAATATTAGTGAGTTTGGGAATCTCCCAATTCCCATTTTTTCAATACTAAAAAGGTGGCACCCGGATAACATGCCCATAAATTTCTCAAAACCATATGATGTGACCTATCATTGGAAAGCGCTTGAAAAATGGAATCTATTGAGCTATAGAGCGCTCGATTTGGAGTTATAGTGTTCAAGTTATGACGAATCCAAATATTTGACCATGTGTCCCAAACTTATGGGAAATTCCCATATTCCCCTATATGGTATTTGAGAGGAATGATTTTAATGAAGGGTTTTTTTTAAGAAATTATTAACAATGGGTGAAATTTTATTAGGTTATAAACCTTAATAAGAAAATGGCGGCTCCTTCTTAAAATTTTAATTACAATTTATTAGGGTGAAGTAGTGCTTTAACGAAATGCAGACTGCGATGCCTAGACTGGGGTCTCTAAATGCATACTTATTAATTAGAAATTAATGGCGATGTGGAGAGCTTTTTTTTTGCCAGCACGTACTTTTTTGTGATGGCTGGTTCATTTTGTATTAAAAATTAAAGTGCCTTTGAAGCGCAAGTAGTGCGTGCAAAGTGAATAGCAGGTTGGTTTGAAGTTATTAGAAAAATGTGTGTTAAGCGCGAGCACGTGTGAAAAAGTAGGTGAATATAGTTCATTTTAATAATTAACTGTGGTTAAGGGATGATCAAAAATAAATAAAGCACAAAAAATAGATACCTGGTAGGGGTGTGTATGCAAGAGATTGAGGGCGCACAGAGTAGTCCCAAATGCAAGGAATCCAGTAAAAAAAGCAAAAACCACTGACTGGAAAAAATAAAGCACCTTAGTGTTTTTTAAAAAAATTAAATAAATATAAAAGAAATATTAAGGGAATCACATGTGGTACAGTTAATGTTGACTAGTGTTTGGGTGAAACTGTTATTATAATTTTTTTATTATAATATAGGTGTGTTTTGATTTTGTATTTTGTGTGTGTGCGTTCTTTTTTTGTTTTTTTAATGATTAAAACGTGATATAGGATACATGAATATGTTGTGAAGTGTAATGGTGGAATTTCAGCAATCCAACAAGTATCGACAATGTGTTTGAATTTATCCATCATTTTTTAGCTTGTTTTTTTAAAATTTAAAATAAATTTTCATGAGATGAGATATTAAAATTAGGCTTTTGGCTTCAAATAATACTTTGGAAATTTATGGAAGCATTTTCAATTGAGAAAGTATTGGAAAAAGGTGCAAGGGGGTTTGTGAAATTTTTTGAAATTTTTTTGAAAGTATTCTTGAATTTTTTACCAATTTTTAATTTTTTTGCTAATTTTGCATGTATTTTCAAAAGAATTTTGAAGTTTTGAATTTTTTGCAATTTATTTTCTTGAATTCCCACTTTAGAAAATATTGCAAATGATTTTAGTAATGTTGGAAGTCTTTAAGGAATTTTTTAATAATTTATTTGGATTTTAAATAAAATTTAATGAATTTTTGAAGTTTTTTGGTGTTTGAGGTTTGTTTTTATGTGTTTTTAGGGTTTTTCGGGCTTTGAAATTGAAAGTCAGTACCCGAGCTGCGTGTGAACAGCTGAGGATGACTACATGAGAATGGCTGACTGCAACACATCACTGCACGAACAAGTCGGAGGCGCATCCTCGTGCGTGAACGCCCGCTAGCAGCTCACGTACGAACAGACACACGTCAAGGCCCGTGCGAACATATGCACACACAAAACCATTGGTAGCAAGGATGCCTGCGTGTAGGCGGTGGTCGGAGATTGTGGGTGTACCCTGTGAGAAAGTGGGGGTCGACGGGTTTGCTGCGGGTGGGGGTAGTGAGAAAAGGAGCTATGAGGGAGATAAGTGGGTAGGGGTGGGAAAGGGGGCTTGGAAAGGGGTAACTGGGGTTAGTTGGGGGTCGGTTAGGATAACTGGGGTTAAATTGGGGGTGGGTTAAAGTAACTAGGGTTAGGGTGAAAAATGGGGGATAGGGCCAAATCTGGCGGGTGGGGGTAAATCAGGCCGCGGGGGGGGGTAAATCTGGCCAAGGGGATAAAAAGATGGGCGGGTGGGGGTGCGGACACAAAAGGCGAGGCCACGAGAGGAGGGCAAGGGCGTGGGCGAGGAGGCGTAGAGGGGGGAGGCGGCGGGAGGGAAGCGACAGGAGGAAGGCGACAGGAGGGAGGCAACCTGGAGGAAGGCGGTAGGAGGGAGGCGGCAGGAGGGAAGCGACGGGAGGGAGGCGAGGTGGAGCGAGGCAACGGAAACGGAGGAGAGAGGGAGGAAGGAAGCGGAAGGGGCCGCAGGAAGGAGGGCGGGAAGAAGCGCGAGGGGAGGAAGGGGCTGCAGAAAGGAAGGAGGGAAGAAGCGCGAGGAACGAACAATTAGGTACGTTGTTTTTTTTGTTTTTTTGTTCTTTTTTTCATTTTTTTTCTTTTATGTTTTTCTTTTTGTTTGTTTTGTGTATTTGTGTTTTTTTTTGTTTGTTTTAAATGTTTTTTTAAAATGTATTTTTTTCTGTTTTTCTTTGTTTTCTGTTGCTTTTGTTTGTGGTTTGTTTTTGTTTGGTTTTTTTTGTTTTAATTATTATTATTATTAATTAGGATTGTGTTGTTTTTTTTGTGTTCTTTTTTTTGGTATTTTGTTTGGTGTGTTTTTTTTGTGTTTTGTTTTTTTTTTTCGTGGTTGGTTTGTATGTTTGTGTGTGTTTTTTTTGTCTTTTGTTGTTTTTTTTGTTTTTTAAATTTGTTATGGTTGTTAAAATGAGTGCACCGCCGTCCCGCGCACATGCGCGGGGTGAGAGTAAAACAATTTGCATCTCCAGGATCAGACGGAGCAGGGATGGCGAGACGTGAATCACAGAGGCCACGGGGGCATCTCGAGGCGCGTAAAACCAAAAACAGGTGCGTTCATGCACGACACGAGAAACGTGGCAACATGACAAAAAGGAAGAAAAATTAATAAAACTCAAACCGTACGTTGGATCGAAAATCATAAAAAGAAAAAATGTGCCAGGAGATGAGGGGAAAAGGATAGAAAAATGTGACACACGTTGCAGGGCAAAATCAGGATGTTCACATGGGAAAAACGCAAAAAACAAACCCAAAAACACATACATGTGATAATATCGAAAAATCCGCGTGTCGAAATAAAGTGCATAAAGAAGGGAAAATGTGCATAAGAATGTGTCCAACAACCCTATCATGGCAAAACACAGTTCCAATCGAGATAGGATGTGTTCACATGGAAAGAACCCCAAAACGGACCCAAAAATGAACTCGAAAATTAATATGAGAAGAACCAATTGCTGGAACGAAGTGCGATAAAAAAGAAAAATGTTTGAGGGAAAGGGATTCACAGGGTTGGTGCATCAAACTCAATTTGGGGGGAATGAGGAGGGGTTCATATGGGAAAAACACAAAAAGCACACCCAAAAAACAGTCGAAAAAATTAATAACGAAAAATTCAGAAGTCGAAAGATGGGGGAGGAAAAAGAAAAAAGTGGGAGAACGCCTGGGAGACACGGTTATCAAATTAAACTGGAATTCTGGTGCAAATAGGGCATGTTCATATGGAAAAATGTAAAAAATAGGCATAAAAACGGTCTGAAAACCTACAAAAATTAATAGCGGACCAACCATGCATTGGAATGACACGGATTAAAAAGGAAAAATGTTAGGAGGAATGGATAGGGTAGGGCTTGTGCATTAGATCAGTGTTCTGAAATAATTAAGATACGTTCATATGGAAAACCGTCCAAGGTACGGGAATTGCTTCAAAAATTAATAACTTTAGAACCGTCTGTCGGAACAAGGGTTGGTAAAAAGGAAAAATGGGTTGTTTAAAGGGACAAACAAGGTTTTAAGGTTGGATGTAAGTCTTAGTGAATGTAGGGTGTGTTCACATGAAAAATTCGCAAAACAAAGAATTATGGCAAGCGGTCAAGGAACAGCTCCGAGAACAGAGTGAAATAGAACGAAAGAGTGGGGAAGGGACCCCATCAGGGTAAAATGAAATCATGGCGTAGATGCATGATCATAGCAAGGTATATGCATGGGGGTATGCAACATAGACGCGCAGGGACGCGTCCCCACACTTAAAGTCTTAACAGGAAGGGTAAACCGAACATCAAGGACCTAGTACCACACATCAGACCAACCACGAATGTCCCCACACTTAAGACATGACCATCACTGAGAAACAGAAGGTGTAGGGTTAGAAAAACTTGGCCCATATTGTCGAGATGCTTCACATACCTTCTAAAATTCTGCAACTTTAAAAGTAGGCAAACCTGTAACCAACCCTTTGGACTGCATTAATTTCAGCCTTTGTACATTTGCATGTCCAATGCGTTTGTGCCAAATTTCAATGTCTGCAACAACACCTTTTCCTTTGGCATACATAGCAGCATTCATAGTAGGAATTCCAGCATCTAGAGTAAACATACATCCAACTCTACTTCCCTTTGCTACCAACCTGCACTTGTCATTGAAGTCTTCTACAAAGCAGCCCTTTGCATTAAATCTGACTTGCAGCCCTTGCTCTACCATTTGACCAACTGACACCAAGTTCTTTGTAATAGATGGCACATGCAATACATCTGAAAGACTCTTTGTCTTACCATCATGCAAGGACAAGGGAACTTTTCCAATGTGTGAAATTGGGTGGCATGAGTCATCACCCGTCTGCACATAACCTGCATTCTGCAAATCCCGCATCTCTCCAAACCATTCTGCATGGCTGGTCATATGATTGGATGCACCTGAATCAACATACCAAACATCTTCATGTGTTCCCTTTCCTGTAACAGCATTCATCATATGCTGCATAACGAACAAACATTCATTTTGTCTTCATTCTGTCGTGAAGACGATGCATAGTTTCCTTGCTGCAACTTACCACTGCGGATATCATCTTTCTTAGCATAACATTGGGCTGCAATATGACCTATTTTGCCACAATAGTGGCACACAATACCAAAGTTGTTAGAGCCTCTATTCTGCCATCCACCTCTTCCTCTAAAGCTCCCCCTGCCTCTAAAGTTACCACGACCTCCTGAAACCTGCATATCGCCAAATTGCTGATTCAATCTGTTTTGCTGGTTGTCACTACCACGTCCTGTACCACTGCCTCTTGAAGAGAACCTACCAGGTCCCCTTCCAGAACTGGAGTAGAAAGCTTGGACCTATTCACCACTTCTTTCAGATGTCTCACTCTGCATGTTGATCTCTTCAGTGATCATAAGGGAGACCAATTCATCAAAATCTGGAAATGGCTTTCTGACATATACGGAAGTTACAAAAGACTTCCAAGCCTTTTCATTGTTAAGTCCACCCAAGGTAGACGACACCAAATCATCATCATTGGGCATTGCATCAATCGCTGCCAATGCATCTGCAATGCTTCTTACTTTCAGTGCATACTCATTGATAGACATCTTCCCTTTCTTCAATGTATTCAACTCTTGCTTGAGTTGAATCTTTCGTGCCTTTGTATTTACAGAAAACATACTTTCAAGTATGGTCCAAGCTGCATATGCATTCTCTGCATTTCTAATGTGTCCCAGCATATTATTGTCAATTACTGCAGACAACCAATACATGACCTTTTTGTCTTTTGCATTCCATTCCTTTCGTGCCTTTGTCTCTTCTACAGTTGGAGGATCACTCACCTCCGGCTCCTTTTCTTCACCTGAAACGAACTCGTAGAGGCCTTTTCCAATAAGGAAGTTCGTGACACGAAACTTCCATGACGGGTAGTTGTTCTTGTCGATCTTCTCAATGATGGGGCTTCCACTATTCTCTGCCATTATCACAAAACTAATACCAAACAGCAAGCAAATCTTCTGCAACCCTTGACCTGTAGTACACAACAGTATACCAGGCAGTCGTTTTCACTGTCTGCTCAACAATACATGCAATCTGCAACCAGTTTGCAGATAAGCCTTGTGTTTACTCACTAGTAAACACATTTGAACTTACAGATCTGAAATCTGTAACCTGCGCACCCACGTTCGGTCAATACAGTCGAAGTCACAGTGTACCCCGAAACTGCTGTCCGCAACCTTGCGGCTCTAAAACGGGCCCTGAAATGGCCTCAAATGCCCAAAATAACTGTGGGCGAACCCTAAAGGGCTTATCTACAGAATATACAGCGCTCTTCGCGCACACCAAATCTCACTGCAATCTGAGATTTTTGCTCTGCCCTGCTTTCGGTGCCTCCATAGGCACTATCCAAGAGAAGGAGTGGAAGAATGGGAGAGATTCTTACCCGTAGCTTACTTGCTTGAACCTTGCTTCTTCTCCTTTACTTCAACCTTCGAAATCAGCCTCTCTCAATGGCGCGGCTCTGATACCATGTCAAGAATCACGTGGTGGAGGAGGTTGCTCAAGATGCTGCGCCGAACATACACAGAATGCACAAAGAGAAGCTCACTCAAGAGACAAGAAGAGAGATGGAGGCCAAAACGTTTTCTTGCTGATTTCTTCTTCTTCTTCCACACTCTTTTACAATGTACACAAAGTATAGATAAGATACAACACAAAAGGAAACTGGCCTACTAAGTCAAACAATGCATAACCGACTACACTAGTCGACTGGCGCTATAACTATGCTAGCTGTAAATAGGTGTAACAACCTGAATATAATAAGTAATGAGTCAGTGGCCATGTGAGAGTCATAATGACCACCGACGTGCTAAGTGTAGACGTGTGGACCCATCTAACCAGGAGGTCCATCATCAATGTCCGCATGTGTTGAGCTTGTCATCTCAACAGAATAGATGGAGCATCTAGGGCAGCTGGCTTGCAAAGGTGCTCTCCGATGTCGAAGGGAACATGCGGCACAAGCTCCCCCACCCATGCGCTACATGCCTACCCTCAAAAGGTATGCAAAGAAACAAGGTCCCAAGCGACGCCGCCCCTGACGTAGGCCGAAGAATCCCCAGGCCAGGGGAGTAGAAGCTCAAAGAAGCGCACAAGGTGTGGCAACACTGGTTGTGCAAACCCCCAATAGACGCTCGGGCACCAGGTGCTCAAAGGTAGAAAGGGTAGCTCGAGACAGGGAAGAATTTGATGAATTGTTCAAAAGCATTTCGGAAACGGTGGCGGCCAGAGACCACCATTCAGGTCCTGACCGACATCTTCCCTGCCCAACCTCACAAGAGCCCCACACCAGCAGAGCCTCAGTCGCGTGACCACCCGGACTCACCTCACCTTGGGCAAATTGAGTAGCCCCTATGATCTACAAGCAACTTAGCAAGCCATCTTGCCATAACTTTTTGTCTTTTGATGATTAAAGGGGCAAGCTCCCCACTTGTACACACTTCCTTTACCTATCGTTAATATATGCCACATCTTTAACAAACATTGGAATAGGCATTGCAATCATCATCATAGCATTTTGAAAAGTTATATCTTGACATGAATGCATTTGTTCATTGTACTTGACGCATGCGACTTGCATATACTCTCATGAAGTGACAAGTGGATGCAGGATGACACACGTCCTCGTGCAAACGTGTTCAATACCCAAGTCACCGCAAGACCACCAACCTCACAAAGAACCGCAACAAAGCCACGCTGTTGAATGCAAAAAATCACCCTTGCGAGTGCCCACGTCGCACGAACCAAAGCATAGTCATGGGCTATGCTCTATTCTTGGGCCAAGCTCTATAGTGGGCTCACGATAGTTGTTACCTCAATCATACCAGCATCGTGGGTCGCAAAGAGGTTTGCAATATCTCCAATGTATCTCCCCATCTCAACAATGGCTTCTCTAACAACGAGGCTAGGGCACAATCGTCACTGTAATATCCATTTCCTGAGCCTTCGAAGCTTGACATTTCCCAACCCATTGAAAGGCTAATAGCCTCAACATATTGCAATGGTTGTACTCAGGCAAGTCAAAAAAAAAGGAAAGAGAAACAGAAAAAGAAAAAACAAAGAAAAGAAAAGAACGAAAAGATAAGAAGCACCCACGATCACAGCACAACACCTAGGGATCCTCAAACTAGGTGTATCCAGTGACCTTGGTTGGTTGGCTCCGTCCCTATTCTCCTAGCCCCCTAGCATCACCCATAATAGTTCAAGGCACATCAAGGGCAGGACATACCTAGGGAGCTTGTCTCGCCTATGGTTAGACCTGTCACCCTAACCCATTCACACGATTCCCTCTTGCACTCTGCCTCAATACCATTGCAATCAATTGTGGTAAGCACTGCATGAAGGGCCATGAAAAGTACACTGTCCTCATCACACAGGTCCAATAGCTACTAGCTATACCGATAGTGCATTGTCCCTATGTTCAATTATGTTACGTCGTGCAGTCACAATTCAAAGGATGTTGCATACACCTTCACGTGTACTTCGTCTCAACATGGACAACTTTGCTTCATCCACACATCGTTATGAGCAACCAGCCCGCGGTCTTCTAACTACGTAATATCTAAGTATGCACGAGCACTCACATAATATCTGCACCAAAATATATACATAGTTTGGGTCCTCAAGTTCAAGACACCACTCTCACCTTGCTTAGAGTTTGACCTGTCTCCCAAACAAATTAAACTATGTCTTGTGCATGATAGAGAAGACTAGCACTACCCCTAAGGAGAGACCACATAGGACAGGTTTTCAATTACAGGTATCGAAGTCTCCAGTGAACGTGTCATTCGCTCTTCATTGACACTCAGCTCTGAATTCCTATCATTTACCATCCTGCAAGCCCGCTAAGAATTGTCATGTCCAGAACCCCCAACAAACCGCCACTTGTACTTCATCAGTGCCATCCCCACAAAGAATATCCCTACCACTAGCCACCTAAACAACCAACATGCCCCCAACGACCTTCCTCCCCACCACTACCAACACTCCGCCATGGCAACCACAACCGTCCTTGCCACCCACGTCCTTGGAAGCCTGCTACCTACGACGGTGAGTGCCATGGGACTGGCACTCGTCTAGGAGGGGGGTAATGTTAACCCTCAAATCAACGAAGGTGAAAACTTCGAAAAGTTAAAGTAGAAGATAAAGACAAAGGCTAAGGTAAAGAGAAACGGAAGACAAAGACGCACAAGGAGAAAAGTCCTAAATAAGGGAGAAAGGCGCACAAGGAAAAGTGCAAGTCAATACTTTAGTAAAAGAGAGCAAGTGCATCATGGTTTACTTCGAGGAGCGCCAGGCTCTCACCCGTGCAATTTGTAAATGTAGACGAGCGGTGGAAAGGACGCTAGGAAGATAGAAGGACAATGGGAAAAAGGGCCTAGGCTATGGTCAGCCATGTAAAAAAGGGGAAAAGGGGATGACCGCCCAAAAGGGATTTAGGGTTTTGTATATAAAGTTGAAAAGTGAATGAGAAGCTCATTCTTGTGTGTGGCCAAAAGTGGCTCTCCTCTTCTTCTTCTTCTTCTTATTCTTGCTTGCTTGAGCTTGTGCTTTAGAGAGGGAGTGTGAGATTGTGAGGGAGTGAGTGTGTGAGGGTGAGGGACTGGGGAAGATAAGCTCTCCATCTTCTCCTCTCTTCTTCTCTTCTCTTCTCTTCTCTTCTCTTGTCTTGCTCGCGGCAATGGAGCTTGGAGCGTGGAGCTTGAGGATGGAGCGTGCTTGAAGGTTGCACTTGGATCATGGATCTACTAGAGTGCGTGGGAGAGGAGGTAACTCGATCAGCATGGAGGTAAGCTCACTACACCCATAGATATGGATGGTGCGTCGGCTATGTGAGAGGTAGCCATTAGTACTCATCTTGGAACGCTTGAAACAATAAGCGGTCCGAGGGTCTTAGCAATTGAGCAAAAGCTTCCACATTTTGGTTTTGTTTCCGGGACCAATGGATTCAAGCCTTGAGCACTTGCACAATTCGAATCGAGCATTGGAGTAGGGTTTTTCCCGAAGTGGTGCTTGAGGTAGATAGGTAGAAGTGAGGGAGTTTGAGGAGATATTCAATCTCCTTAGCAAGTAGGTTTTTGATTTGTTGTTGAATATTAGAGTAGGACAATCCATCTCATCTCTGGTTTTGATTTTTGTTGCATTAGGTTAAGGTTAGGATAGGAAAAAAGAAGAAAAATAGTAGGGTTTTTTGTTGCTATATAACAGGCCGAAACAGGGAAATAAGGGCATAGATCTAGAATTCTGGCTGGAAGAGTTTGAGGGACTAACCTCTGAGCTCACAACAGGCTAAAATGGGGCAATAAGAGGCCCAGGGAACCAAGACAGGCCACATTTGACATTCGGCCCTCTAAGAAGAGAGTGAGCTTGAGAGCTAGGGAGAGAGAGAGAGAGAAAGAGAGAGAGAAACCTGCGGGGAGATCGTCAGCCTGCTGGTTGATTCGAGCGTCACACCATTTTAAGGTACGCGAGGGGTTTCCCTATGTGGCTTTGCATCTCATTAGGCGGCTCAGCACGATTTGGTGAAGTAGACGTCAGTCTAAGGCATCGCGTGCAACTTGCGGGTCATCGGCCGCACAGTCGCACCAGTGCGTTCGAGTCCCAGAATAGGATTGCCCTATCTCTGGGGTCAGACCATCCGACTCCCAAAATCGGATCGGACCACCCAGGATCGGACCAGTCCCAGAGTCGGACCACATGTCAAAATCAGACCATTGGTCCTAGCATAAAAATCGGACCACTTTTTCGATCCGACTACCAGATTTGGACTATCCGACTACTAGAATCGAACCACCCTGTCCGATTCGATTCCTAGAATCTGACCACCGCAAGAATCGGATGTGACCAAAATCGGACCACTGGGCCGATGGGACCAACCCAAAATCGGACGTCCGATTGTGATAATCGGACTCCTGAGAATCGGACATCTGAGAATCGGATAGAAAACTATCAGAATTGGACATGTATCTAGGACACAAATTTTGACGCATGTAAACCCCGAAATTGACCCCAAAGGCTACGTAAAGTTAAAGGCAGATCACAAATCCATCACTAGGCTGAAACTTAGAGCAAGTAGTTCAAAATTTGGCTATAAACAGTCCTCCAAATTGCGCATGGTGTTTACCATAATGGCCCTGCGGGCCGGGGGGACTGCCCCCCGGACCCCCGCCACAGAGGGGGCTCTGCCCCCTCTACACCTCCCCCCAGTAGGTTGGAGAGAAAACGTGCGCCATGACAGGTCCTCTAAATTAGACCCTAGTGTATTAATGGCTCTACACGACCATGAATTCTCACTTACAAATGAGAAACCAAAAACCCATGCCCGAACAGAGATTAACAGAGACCCTAGAACCTCAATGGACCAATCTAGCCACCATCAAGGGCAAAAAGGCCACACCACAAGAACACAAAGACATTGTGTTTAGACCGTGTCTAGTCAGAGAAAAATACAACATCATGAAGCTACAAATGCAAAGATGAATAGACATGACACCCTTGACGAGAGATGTAGCTTGAGCAACACTGCATAGATAACCCAAGACATTGGTGGAGAATCCACGTCTGGTCATGCAGTTGGGGACTCAAGGGCATCTGTCAGAAGGCTTAAATTTACAAGCCAAGACCCGGAAGATGAAGACATAGTACCACCTACTTATCTTAGGGTCAAACTCACCGCGAAAAGAGAGCATACTATCGATGCTCTGATTGATGGAGTAGATTTTAATATCTTGACCTACGAATCATGGACCCTACTAGGCCAACCAAAGCTCACATCGACTAGTGCAACTCTTAGCCCTTATGGGAGACACCCACAAGCACTCATAGGGAAGTGAAAAATCCTTGCGACAATTGAAATAAAAATCTTGCATACCTTATTTCATGTCCCTCCAAATAGTGCTAGCTATGGAAAAGAAACCCTCCTAGGAAGACCCTTCAAAAGGGCGACGAAGTGTGAGGCTGACTATGTAGCACAGAGGGTACACCTCACGCTACCGGGTGTGAGGATAGTCACGACCTTTAGCAAGGGTGACCTCATCGAACCTCGAGGGAAAGGCAAGGAAGGTGCTGACATAATAGTCAAGCCTGCTAACGAGATCAAGGACTTGGTGGAAGAGTTGATACAAGCATAGGTCGAACAATGAGAACCAGTGAGTGACACCATGCCTGTAATAAGAAGGTTAAGAGACAAGGCCAAGGACGGGCTTTGGACTTACAAATATTGTAGAAGACCCCAAAAGAAGCCCAAGCCTTATAGACACGGGCATCGATGGAGGGTCAGTACAAGGCCTCGATGGACATCCAAAGCGTTGCTACGTGCTCAAGGGTATTACGTAGGTAACCGATGGATTTGGGTACCAAAATCCCCTGCTAAACCACCTCTATCAGTTGAAGGCCAGGTTGCATCAGAAGCAACGAAGAACAGGAGGAGCTCTAGGAGAAACTCTAGGTCTTGAGGCAAGAACCCAAACATGAGTGTTCGAAAGAAATAGCCTCGGCCTAGCATGCTTAATAAGCAGATGTCATATGTAACCATTGAGCGTGCACAAAAGTCATTTGTGCCCAAAAATCCTTTGATTTTCCAAGAGGATAACAGGCATCATAGGCACAACATTGCTCATGGCAAGGCTGATTGCTCAACAAAGCAAATGGTGCAATGATCTGATAGCCTCGAGCAAATCATTCAGCCAATGCCATGTCCACCTAAGAGTCCTAGATCTCCTACACCCTCTTTTTCCAAACGGACACAGGAAGCACAACAGCGGTCGTCAATGGTGGCTACTCACTCCCAATCTCTATCTCCATCAAAGCTTCCAAATGTCCAAGAGGTGGGACATGACACTAGCCGTAGCTCTTGGCCCAAGGATATGCCTGTGCAACCTAATGCGACTAGATCAACTCATGCTCGATCTACATAGATGAATGATCAAAGGGCAACAAAAGACACGACCACTTTCGATCGCCCTAGGGACCTGACATCGCAATTCACCAAGAGTAGCCAGCCCACTAATCTAGCCTCTACTACTTCCAATCAGGGATCATAGCAGTCACAACCCTTGGCCATGGCAATGCCCCTTCTTGCAGAACGTGTCCTTAGTAGTTTACCTGTGGAGGAGGTGTCGCAACCAACTTCCTTGACAACTCCAGCACTTCCAAAGTGCCTAAAGCCTAGGCTGGAGGAGTTAAACACAAGGGAATTGCTTGAAGAGCTAGATTCTCTGAAAAGGGAGACAATTGTGCCCTCACAGCTTGGCATGGCTATTTAGCAGGCCATGGCTATGGCCCATAAGAACACACTAGAGAAAGAGAATGCTGAGGCCCTAAGCACATCAACGGTTGACCTGGTCCAGGGTCCTAAGTCATTGAGAGATGCACCTACATTGACTAGGAGAAAGAGGAGAAAACAATGAAAACAACAGCAGTTGCAGGTGGCTGTGGACCCCAAGAACATTGAGATGAAGAGCGCTGGATAGCTGAGGAATAAAGTCAAATGGCCGTCTCAAAGAGACCCAACACCAACTTCCCTTTGAGTGTACTGAATGCCATTCGGGATATGAACTTAGCTGAAACTAGCCAAGAGAACTCTCTATCTCATAAGGTTCTCACTGAGGAGGAGTTACATGTTGCCAGCAGACTCGGACAAGGTTCCATGCTACTTGATGTTGCAAAATATCTATCGGTATTGAGTAAGCTGCCACGAGTACTAGATGCGTGTGCCACGCTCCAGTACAATCCGGAGTTCTACAATTGGCTTTTATCCTCGTGAAGTGACATGGATTCATGGATATGTATATAAATAAACAATGACTTTTGTGATCTTGTCTAGACACTATCAACACACACAAGCAATAATAGTCAAGCGCAGGGAGAAGAGTTGGGTTCAAAAGCTAAGCTCCTAAGGTCCTCCTCTCACCACACATTTAGAAGTTCTGTGACCATTCCCACCGCTTGGTGAAGGGCATGCAACCCTCATTACCACCATAGGAAGCCCTGACCAACATCTCTGATGGTGTAGAAGGTGTACCGTCCCTCTCTATACACCTTTCCCCTTTCTGCTCTATCCTTCTGAGGATGAGCCTTGCCCCACTCCATGACCACCAATTCGTGTAACTTAGCATGAGCCAAGATCTCCTAATGGCTAGAGGCTAAATGAACATTATCATGGGGCCACCCCTCTACAACAAACATTGCATGCCTCACCCCTCCCCTTCTCGTCATATGTGCTTGATAACCCACACTATAATCCCTTCCATGCGAATGGTTTGTCCTGTATCAAGGCCTAATCCTTGGTCTGCATTTTGCAAGCCCCTCTACGAGGAAGACATGGAGCACCTAGGGCAACTGGCTTGCAAAGATGCACTCCGCTGTCGAAGGGAACATGCGGCACAAGCTCCCCCACTGGTGCACTACGTACCTACCCTCAAAAGGTATGCAAAAAAATGAGTTCCCAAGTGACATCACCTCGGACGTAGACCGAAGAATCCCCTGGCCAGGGGAGTAGAAGCTCAAAGAAGCACACAAGGTGTGGCAACACCGGTTGTGCAAACCCCCAACAGACGCTCGGGTACCAAATGCTCAAAGGCAGAAAGGGCAGCTCGAGACAGGGAATAATTCGATGAATTGTTCAAAAGCATTTTGAAAATGCTAGCAGCCAGAGACTACACCATTCAGATCCCGGTGGACATCTTCCCTGATCAACCTCACAGGAGCCCCGCACCAGCAGAGCCTCAGTCACCTGACCACCTGGACTCACCTCACCTTGTGCAAATCGAGTAGCCTCTATGATCTACAAGCAACTTAGCAAGCCATCTTGCCATAACTTTTTGTCTTTTGATGATTAAAGGGGCAAGCTCCCCACTTGTACACACTTCCTTTACCTATCGTTAATATATGCCACATCTTTAACAAACATTGGAATAGGCATTGCAATCAGCATCATAGCATTTTGAAAAGTTATATCTTGACATGATTGCATTTGTTCATTGTACTTGACGCATGCGACTTGCATATACTCTCATGAAGTGACAAGTGGATACAAGATGACACACGTCCTCGTGCAAACGTGTTCAATACCAAGTCAATGCAAGACCACCAACCTCACAAAGAACCGCAACAAAGCCACGCTGCTGAACACGAAAAATCACCCCTGTGAGTGCCCACATCGCATGAACCAAAGCATAGTCATGGGCTACGCTCTCTTCTTGGGTCAAGCTCTACAATGGGCTCACGATAGTTGTTACCTCAATCATACCAACATCACGGGTCGCAAAGAGGTTTGTAGTATCTCCAGTGTATCTCCCCATCTCAATAATGGCTTCTCTAACAACGAGGCTAGGGCACAATCATCACTGTAATATCCATTTCCTGAGCCTTCGAAGCTTGACATTTCCCAACCCATTGAAAGGCTGATAGCCTCAACATATTGCAATGGTTGTACTCAGGCAAGTCAAAAAAAAAAGAAAAGAAAGAGAAACAGAAAAGAAAACAGAAAAAGAAAAAAAAAAGAAAAGAAAAGAACGAAAAGATAAGAAGCACCCACGATCACAGCACAACACCTAGGGGTCCTCAAATTAGGTGTGTCCAGTGATCTTAGTCGGCTGGCTCCGTCCCTAGTCCCCTAGCCCCCTAGCATCACCCACAATAGTGCAAGGCACATCAAGGGTAGGACATACCTAGGGAGCTTGTCTCGCCTATGGTTAGACCTGTCACCCTCACCCATTCACACGATTCTCTCTTGCACTCTGTCTCAATACCATTGCAATCAATTGTGGTAAGCACTACACGAAGGGCCATCAAAAGTACAGTGTCCTCATCACACAGGTCCAATAGCTACTAGATACCGATAGTGCATTGTCCTTGTGTTCAATTATGTTACATCGTGCAGTCACAATTCAAAGGATGTCGCATACACCTTCACGTGTACTTCGTCTCAACATGGACAACTTTGCTTCATCCACACATCGTTATGAGCAACCAGCCCGCGGTCTTCTAACTACATAATATCTTGAGAGCGGAGTTTTGAGCCTGGGATATGCCTAAAATTTGCCAAAAAATCCAGAATTTAGGGAAAAAAATATTTAACATTGAAGGCGTGCGGCGGTTGCAGCTAGGATGATTTCAAGCACCAAGTGAAAGACAACTTTTAAGAGGCACCTGAGCGACAGTTGTGGATTTTTGATAATTTTTCCGACTTCAGTGCAGGATGTCAGGAGCTGCCAGTTAGTGCGGGATGTTCAAGCCGGATGCCCAGGATTTTTTAGAGCTCGAATTGGAGTCCGAACAAGAGAAAGGCCACAAAATGGCCAAGATTTGAAAGGGTGGCCACAACTTGGACCAAAGGGGGGTGCCCTTTGGAAATTTTAACCCCCCCTAATTTTTGGAGCAGAACGTGGAGAAAAAAACGTGAGCAGGGCAGCGCATTTTTCACCATGATCCTCTCTCCTCATGATTGGGGACTGAATGTAAGCCATGGAACCGACAATGGGCAGCAACTTCTCTCTGATACTATTGTCGGTCTTCACATGAGGAATGGCTGTCCGGATGAAGAGAACATATTCTAGTATTTCTCTCTCCTCCCTCTCTCTCTTCTCTATGGGTTGTTCATGTATATCATCTTGATGGAGGAATCAGGGATGGAGAATGAAGGAAATGGTGATGAAGATTGATGGAGATGCTAAAGATTGAAGTATAGCATTGGATTGAGAGCAATGGAGGATTTGACTGCTGGTTATGCAATCATTCAAAGCGTCTCGCAGGTTACATAAAAACATGCTATGACCATTTTTATGAAGGAAAATGAAGGATTTTTGATAGTTTATGATGATAATTATGTTCTTATTGGATGAAAATTTGTTTATGTGATGTTTGCATTATGAGTAATTGATGTGTATCAGAAAATCCTGATTTTGTAATGATTTACATGCTTTATTTAATTCCCGTAAACCCGAAATGCGGTTTTTAAGCGGTAAAATGGTAGTTTTTTCATTTTGGGTGGGTAATAGATATTAAAGCATATTTTATTGCCAAATAAGTCAAGAAATTGGAAAAAATACAGGAAAAAATAGAAATACGTCTTGGAAAAAATAAGGAAAAATATAATGATTTTTTGCGGATGTAAGGTAGTGACAAAGCATGAGGTTTAGCCTCAGTTTGCCCTATCTCTTTGTCAAAGTTTGTGATTTATCGCTTTTAATACATCAAAACATGACAAAATGAACCTCTACACCTATGCAACGAAAGCAATACCTAAACGTAGGGGGTTGGGATGTTTGAATGGTGTGATTTGCATGCTGATTGTTACTGATTTTCTGATGCACATCATGTCATAGAGTCCGTGGTATGTTAATTAAGAGGATAGTAGCACGAGTGTTATCTCGGTGCTATCGTTACATCACCGCAACGGGTTAGTGAATAAGCATTTGAAAAGCCTAGTTGTACACAAGCACGTTGCTGATTTGAAAAAAATGTTTGAGCACTTTAGGATAATTCACCTTTGCATGTGCATGTCAATCATGGTATCGGAATAAAAAACCTAGATGCATAGCACATGTTTTCAATGACAATGGCCCACGATTGAGTGTGGAAAGGCATCCTAAGCTGTAGGATAGACGCTCGGTTCTTGGGGAATTATTTAGTGAGGAAACATGGTATCTCCTGGAGACATTTGAAATGAAGAGTAGAGCTTGTTCGTTTGTTTTATACGATGAGCAACGCATTAAGGGGCTAATCTCTGTGATGTAGGAGAGCTGCAGTGGGGCCGCGGTGATTTCTACCGAGAAGTTGCCTCCCATGTATGTGATTATCGTGGTATTTATTGCCAATGTGTATGGGTTCTCCCTCCGTGGAGTTTATAGAAAGGAAAATGTTGGACTACAAAACTATAAAACTATAAATGCATAGATTAGACTTTAGGGCAGTTCGCCCTTTAGCAGTAGATTGATGCTCCTGGCCCGCGAGGCCGTGAGGGTGTGTTGTCTGTTATGAGCATGAGGTCCCTGGCTAGTGCCATAGCCAGTGCCGGCCCATTTCAGGTCCCATCAGTGGTGCATTTGCCAGGAGCTGCCAACAAGTGGTGGTTCTCGAATCTAGGGTTTTTAGGGACCAAAAAGTTGGTTTATGTCCTATGACAAGGACCACCAAGCCGAAATACAAAAATCAGAATGTGCTGAGAGGGCTAGACGGTGGTTGGAGATCGTAAGTCGCTAATCTTCTCAAAGGAGTAGCCCGATACGCATAAGATGCAGTGATCTTAGTAACCCAAATGCTGTACATAGTCCTTTAGATGCGGAAGGAAGCATAAGTTCTTCCTCTCTACCACCAAGTCAACCCACTTCAAGTGGGGGTGTGATCCCATTAGTTCAAACTCCTATTGTCAATCCGATTGTCGTCATGGCACAACCCATTGCAATTCTTGCAGGGACGCCGGATTTTCCAGCTTTAGGAGTTCCTTTGCCCATTTTTAATGGGTTAGCCGAAGAAGATGCAGAGTTTCACATTTGTGAATTCCAAAGATTAATGTTTAATTACCGTATCCAAGATGAGGGACATCTCATGATGTTCTTTAACATGACATTAAAAGGAAGGGCTGTAGTATGGTATCATAGTATCGAGACTGGAACCATAACCACAATTGATCAATTTTATGCAGCTTTGTGAGGAGTATATGCCCCTGAAAGAGGTGGCCAATACTGGTTGCGTGTTTTGAATGTAACACGCCAAGACCCCCATGAGAATGTGAAAGCGTATGCCAAGAAGCTTAAGGAAGTGTTTTGTAAGTTACAAACTTACATTCCCATTCTGTCAGCTGCCCAATTGCAATACTTCTTGCATGGATTGGATTTCAATGTTCAGGTACAGTTGAGCAGTGTGGCTTTGGCTGATATAGACACCGCCATCGCGCAGGCAGAAGGAGTAGAGTCACGATTACAAACGACACTCCTCTCAAATAAATCTTAATGCGGATTTAGTACCTGGAGAAAATTTACCATTGTTAAATGGGAATCAAAGGGGATGCCCATGAATAACCCTAATGGGAGAGGAAGTATGGTTCAAAATGTACATTTGCTGCCAGCTCCCCCCAGTGTGACTATGCCTATGGCTAGTCAGTTGGCTCCACCAAATGTTGGAGGCCAAGTTTCCAATCCTAATGTTGTTCCTGTGAGTCAACAACCAATGGCCAATCAAATTGTTAGGCCAATGGAACGATGGATAGACAATTAAGGCTATGAGTCGAGTGCCTCTAATGTCCTTAGCGAAGTTAAGGTTATGATGAAGCACTACACTAACATGATTTTTGAGCAATATTGGCAAATAGCTGTTGACGTTAATTTCCTGAAGAAGCAGCAGATGCTGATAGGGAGTTGATGCCTTGAGGAGGGTGGACCCTCAAGATTCGGCTGTAAGTGGTGTGGCGGATAACATTTCCCTAGAAATTGTCCAAATGTTAAATGTGATATTTGTGGGAAGTCGGGCCACTTAGCCGCTACCTGTTGGAGTAAGATTAGTCCCCTCCAACAAGGGAATAAACAGCCAGGTCTAGTTAATCATAGAGCACAAGGTAATAACTTGCAGCAAAATGATGGACCAAGACAAATACTGCAAAGGGGAAAGACCACTATAGAGGAGTTGCCACAAAGCAATGGAGTTATCCTTATCAAGGGTGTACGTGTCAATGGCGCTGAAACCTCTAACCTACGAGCCACGACAAGAGGCCAAAAGGCTAAAGAGGGTGATAAAGATAATGCAAAACCAGTCGAGGGAAACCTTAAGTAAGGGGATAAGGGGATGCAAGTCCTGAATCCTGGCATGGAAGGTGGACCTCTAAGGCCTGTTGACAAGAAAGTAGATCCTAAGAAGGATGAGAAAGTGCCAAGAAAGAAGGAAAGAGCTAAAAAAGAAGCACCAAAGTCGGTCCCAAGACCAAAAGAAAGAATGGTCTGGCGAGAAAAGAGAGCTTTGGCTAACTATCATGATTTTAATTTAGCAAGTTCTCTTTGAGAAGTCAGACGAGATGTAAACCTCTTACAGTTGATTAAATTATCTCCAAGAGTACGCAAGAAATTCAAGAAGATCCTGCGTGTTGGGTATATTGTAGAACCTTTGGGAATAGCACGAGTAGGGGAAGATTGTTTGATCATGCTAAAAAAAATTGTCCTAGGGTTCGAGCATACGTGGATGGAATATTAGTAGAGCATGCTATTGTAGACACTAGGTCCTCCGTCCATATCATGAGTTCAGAGTTGATGGAAAGGTTGGGTCTAGGCATCCAAAAAGATAGCTCCACTCTTCTTAGAATGGTTGATGATAGTCTAAGATAACCAGAAGGTTGCGTTACTAAAGTCCATGTTACAGTTGCAAGTGTAGAGTGCTTCTTGGACTTTATAGTGATAAGATTTGCAGGACGTCCGAGCTATCGAGTCTTGCTAGGCAAGCCTTGGATTTTACGAACAGAGTGTCAAGTCAATATACCCGCCGGTCGTGTGGTTCTAGGTAGAGGTGCTAATCGAGTAATAGTCGATGCTTACCCTGAGTCTCCTCAGAGTGAGAGAGATCCTTTATCCTCTACTAAATTAGAAGCAGTAGATGATCCATCTGGTAGTGAGACATCATCCAGCAATGAATCTAAATAGGGGTCCACTACAGAGGATATTTATCAGATAACTCTAAATGAGCTGATAGAGCCGCAAGATAGGATAAGAGACACGGATGTGATTGAGTTAGACCTTGGCACGCCGAATGATTCGTGGCCAATTAAATTAGGTTCCATGCTCAATTCAGCAGAAAGGGAGGACTATGTATCCTTGATTCAAGAATTCCGCAACATCTTTGCTTGGAGTTATGATGAGCTGAGAGGCATTCCTCCTAGCCTAGTTGTTCATACTATTCCTGTAAAAGAATGCAGTCATCATGTGTATCAAAAAGTAAGGCATATGCCTTTTGAATTGAGGGACGTGCTGTTTGAGGAGTTACAGAAGTTACAGAAAGCTGGTTTAATCTTCCCTGTATAACACACGGAGTGGTGTTCACCGATTGTCATCAGGAAGAAGAAAAACAACCAGATCTGACTATGTGTAGATTTTAGAGAGCTGAATAAGCAGATGGTTAAGGATTACTACCCGTTGCCATTTATTGACCATATTTTGGATCAATTGGCGGGTAGGGAAATATATTCGTTTATGGATTGCTTTGTAGGATACAACTAGATGGCAATTGCAGAAGAGGACAAGTTGAAAACAACTTTCATTACTGTCTTTGGTACTTTTGTGTACCATGTGATGGCCTTTGGTTTGTGCAATGCACCTGAATCATGGCAACGAACTGTAGACAAGACCTTTGGTGACATCTCCCCAGATGAGTTGAAAGTATTTATCGATGACCTGGGGGTAGCCACTGTAAGGGAAAGGATGTTGATTATTTTAAGAAAGTGCTTTGAGCATTGCAGACGTCGCTCTTAACCCACGGAAGTGTGTCTTTGGAGTGCCTTATGGGCTATTGCTAGGCCATGTGGTCAGTTCAGTAGGGATCGCAACTGACCTAAAAAGATCAAGGTACTATCAGAGTCCACCATGAACTCCGAAAGAGGTACATATCTTTCTGTCCCCATGAGTCCACCATGAACTCCGAAAGAGGTACATATCTTTCTGTCCATCGATAGGGTACTATCAGAGGTTTATGAATGCTTTGGCAGAAAGGACGTTGCCATTAACAAACTTATTATCCTTTAGCTGTCTATTTGTATGGAGCGACCTTGTAAAGTAGCTTTCAAGGATGTGAAACAGGAGCTAGTAAAAGCACCAGTTTTAAAAGCACGTAAAAGAGGCAAGGTATTTTACACATTTTCAACAGCCACCATGCATAGTATCAGCTGCTGTTTAGCCCAAATCTAGGAGGAAAAGTGGTATCATTTGATAGCTTTTGCTAGTCGAAAATTGGGCATATCAGAAATTAACTACACCTATATGGAGAAGTTGTGCCTTGCGATGGTCTTTGCGACTAAAAAATTCAAGCACTACATACTCTATGAGAAGGTAGTATTCTATACGAAGGCGGAAGGGCTTAGATTGCTTATGAACAAGCTACAACCGCCTGATCGTCTGGCAAAGTGGTTGATCACTTTGCAGGAGCTCGATTATGAGATTAAGAGTAAGCCACCGAGGTTACAGGGTATTGTGGAATGCCTTGTGGATTTTGGGGAGCCAAAAGAGACTTTGGCTAAAGGAAGTGATATTGAAGAAATGTTTAAAATTGATACGGTTTCTATTCCATCTTGATATGTTGCTATTACACATTATCTATCAACGGGAGAGACTGGAACTGGTTTATCAAAATAAAAAAAGAGAAAAATTAGACAACAGGCTTTGAATTTTATTTTTCCTTGATCGCAGGAATACTATATCGGCAGGGCGGTGATGATATCTACCACCGATGTGTGATGCCTGACAAGGTTCCTTTCATCTTGGAAGAGTGCCATGACTCTGCGTGTGGAGGGCACTTCGCTGGACTGTTAGACGACACAGAAAGCGTTAAGAGCTGGATATTAGTGACCGTCCATCTTCCAAGATTCCTTTGAGTATGTTAAGAGATGTGATACCTGTCAAAGACATGACAGTAGAGAGAATAGGAAATGTCCACTTACGTTTATTATGGCTATCCTTCCATTTGAGAAGTGGGGCATTGACTTTGTGGGTCCTATCACCCCGTCGTGTACTACTCAGAAGAAATACATTATAGTAGCAACCGATTACTTTACAAAATGGTCAGAAGCGCGGGCAATGAGGCAGGACAATGCAAAAGAGACTGCAAGTTTTCTTTTAGAGCAGATTATCTGCCGTTTCAGTCCACCGAAGGAGCTAGTGTCAGACCATGGAATCCACTTTTTGAATAAAGTGATCAAAATTCTGACTGAAGCTTGGCAAATCAAGCATAATAAAATGACCCCTTATAATCCGCAATCCAGTGGAGACAAGTCAAAAGTACTAATAAGCAACTTGTGGGTATCTTGTCTAAAATAGTATCTGAGAAGAAACGAGACTGGGACAGGAAGTTGTATGTGGCAGTATGGGCGTACAATACAACATTCAAGCGAGCTACGGGCCATACTCTATTTAAATTAGTTTATGGGAAAGAGTGTGTGTTACCCCTCGAAATCGAGTTGCCAACCATATAGTTTGCAATTAACCACTCTTTGGGAGATGAGGATTCACTCTTTGAACAGTTCACGACCATAGCCCACCTGGACGAACTGAAATTGTAGAGCTTATTACACCAGGAGGTAGCTAAACGTCAGATGAAGCAGTTGCACGACCTTAAAGCAAAGAAGTATACCTTTAAAAAAGGGCAATTAGTTCTGTACTATGATGCGTGTAGGGATCTGTTTCCAAGGAAGCTGGAACCTAGATGGGATGGGCCCTACAAGATTTTTAGGATAGGGAAAAATAGGTCTACGGCTCTACTAGCTGATATGCAAGGAGTAGAATTTAAAACTAAGGTTAATCTTAATATGATTAAACCTTATTATTTCTGAGTATGCTAACACGAAAAATGCATTGTGGGTCCATGCAGGGGCTAATTTGAGACATGCAAAAGAGCTTAAAGCTGGTTGATGGGGCGGTTAATTCCTTATTTGGAGCACCCATATCTGGAGCAGAGATACCATCAGGGGAAACTTATCTGGTGGAGCAAAGGATACAAAGTGATTGAGCAAGAAGACGGAACCTTTGTGTGGGAGATCAAAGTCTTTTGCCATCACTGCTTACGAATGTTGACAAGTATCCCTGTTGAGTTCAATGAAGAAGGTGGGATGGAGCCGTTAGTTCATCCTCTAAACATGTTAAATTTTGACTATCATAATTACGAATAGAGGAGTTCGTGATGGTAGGCTCTGTAAACCCATTGTGGACGTACACATTATATTTTGATGGAGCATCCCAAGGGTCCTAATAAAAAAGGGAGTGTTGGAGTAGTAATCCGAGATCCCCGACGTAGAGTTACGATGAAGTTAGCTACTTATCTCGGGGTAGGATTCACTAACAATATGGCGGAGTATAAAGCCTTGATTATGGGACTGCATATTGCTAAATCAGGTGGTATTCGGCAGTTGTTAGTGTAAAATATTACACGGTGCAGCGAACAGAATCTGAGAAAGAGATAGAGAGTACACAACAGATAAGAGGAGAATCAGTAAATTCTTTAACTCCAAACAACTAATACAAAGATGGCTCTGTCCACCCGTGCGCTTCCACTGTGTGAAGCTTAGATGGCGATCTAGACAGAAGATAGGTGAAGAGCTTAAGGCTAGCTGGAACAACAACTCTGACTGGGTGAAAGATGAGTGATAGATGGGTGTGAAGGGGTTTAGCTTTTATAGCATGTGAAGCCTGTTAGGTCGGCCTGACCGACCTACCATATGAGCCTCCACTAGTCGACTAGGGAATATTCCAGGGATTAGACCCAGAACGGTCACCTTTTTGCCATCCGGTCACATAGACCTCATCTGATATACAACTCAGGACTCAACCAATGTCTGGGCTCACATTTGGCTTCTCCTCATAGTGGGGGCCTTACAACTTTAAGCACCATGGATCATTGGTGGCACCTAATGAGGGTGGGGCATTGATCATATCTAACACCCCCCCTCAATGTCCACCCATAGGTGAACTATCTCCTCGGCCCAATGCCGAGTCTTTGAAGATGAACTTGAAGTAGATCCTTCGTAAGTTCTTTGGTGAAGATATCTTATTCATTCGCCTCTGTTGGACAGTAGACCAGTTCCACTATCCCATTATCCATCAAATCATGCACATAGTGATACTGGATCTCTATATGTTTGGTGCATGCATGAAACACTGGATTTTTGGCAATGGCGATGCAACTCTGATTGTCACATCTCACCACAGTTGGTTTTTCATCCTGCACTCCCATATGCCATAGAATCCTTCTCAACCATACTGCTTCACATGCAGCAAAACAAGCTGCCTTGTACTCTGCTTCGGTAGAAGACAATGTCACTGTTGGCTGCTTCTTACTAATCTAAGAGAAAATTCATGAACCCAAAGAGAAACAATAACCAGAAACTGACTTCCTGGAATCACTGTCTCCTGCCCAATCTGAGTCACAGGTCCCCACAAGAGAAGTTCTGAAATTGTATGTGATACCATAGTCAAGAGTTTTCTTCAAGAAGGTGAGCACCCGTATCCCAGCCTTCCAATGACTTTCATGAGGTTTGTTTGAGAACCTGCTCAAAACACCAACAGCAAAACTGATATCTGGTATGATGTTACACAAGTAGATCAGACTGCCGAGCAACCTCCTATACCTCCCAATGTCTGCTAGTGCTGATGTATCCTCAACGGATAACTTTGCATTCATCTCCATAGGTGTAGCTATCTCCTTGCACTCGGTCATGCCAAATGCCTTCAAGATCTCCCATGCATACTTCTTCTGAGAGATGAAGATCTTTCCTGGCTCTTGCCAGACTTCAATCCCCAAACAATAGTGTAGCAAGCCCAAGTCTGTCATTTCAAACTCAGAACTCAAAGCCTTTTGAGTTTGGTTGATCATATCTTCATAGTCACTTGTAATAAGAAGGTCGTCCACATATAGGACAATCTCTATAGAATTTTTACCATCCCTGTAAACATACAAGTTAGCATTTGAGGCACATCTTTTGAAGTTTAGGTTTAAAAAGAACTTATCTATCCACTGGTACCATGCTCTGGGGGCTTGTTTCAACCCATATAATGCCTTCTTCAGCTTACACACTTTGTTCTAGAATGGGGGGCCTCAAACCCTGGTGGCTGAGCCATGTATACCTCCTCCTTGAGGTCACCATTTAAGAACGCTAACTTAACATCCATTTGGTACACTGGCCACTTCTTGTGGGCAGCCACTGCAAGTACCGTGCGAATAGTGGTCATTCTGGTAGTTGGGGCAAATGACTCTTGAAAATCAAACCCTTCAACTTGTGAAAATCCTTGGGCAACCAGTCTAGCTTTGTACTTTTCTAAGGTACCATCAACCTTGTACTTTACCTTCCAGATCCACTTGGTGCCAATAACCTTCCGCTTTGCTGGTTGATCCACTAGCTCCCAAGTGTCATTCTTCATTGTGCTGTCATACTCTGCCTGCATAGCAGCCTTCCATGATGGATGTGCAAGTGCTTCTTCTAAGTCAGTTGGCTCATTTACTTCTCTCATAATCTCAACCATCAAGGCCATATTGACAATGTGAGCAGAAGCCCTCCTTTTCTCCTCTATTCTCTGAGACCTCCTTGGTCCGTCTGCCTTCTCCTCAACAGATGCAGGCATAGGATTATTGTGGTCATAGAGCTGCTTCACCCAGCGCGGCAATGGCTTTTCCGGTGGGGTGATGTCAGGTTGGTGAACTTTTTCCTCATCATCTAAAGATGATGCTTCCTCTTCCTTAAGGATAAGGATAGCTCTCGAGACAGGTTCATAGTGGACTACTTCTTCGCTTGATGATAAAGTGGAAGAACTTGCCTTCTCCTCCTCCACTATATGCGGCTTCTCCTTGAACACCACATCACGGCTCGCGATGATCTTCTTTGCCTCTTGGTTATATAATTTGTAAGCCTTTTGCTCATCACTACAACCCAAGAAGATACATTTTGTGCTTTTTGGTTTTAACTTGTTTCTCTTCTCATCTAGAACATGTGCATAACATTCACATCCAAAAAATCTGAAATGTGAGACAGATGGTTTCTTACCAATGTAAGTCTCATGAGGTATTTATCCCTTGAAATCCTTTGTGTAGCTCCGATTTAGAATGTACACTGCAGTATTAACAGCTTCAGCCCAAAAATGATTAGGCAATCCCTTGCCCTTTAGCATGCATCTTGCCATCTCCACAATGGTGCGATTCCTACGTTCCACAACACCATTCTGCTGAGGTGTGTGAGGCGTCGTCCATTGATGCTTGATCCCTTTGCTCTTGCAAAAGCCTTCAAACTCCTTTGAGTTGAACTCACCACCACCATCTGTTATAAATTTCTTTACACTTTTCCCTGTTTTATTCTCAACAAGTTTTAGCCATTCTTTAAACTTACCAAAAGCTTGAGCCTTATCACGAAGGAAGTACACCCACATGATGGGATCTGAAATGGGCCGGAACTGGCTATGGCACTAGCCAGACCTCATGCTCATGACACACAAACACCCTCACGGCCTCACGAACCAGGAGCGTCAATCTAATGCTAAAGGACAAATTTCCCTAAAGCTTAATTCATGCGTTTATAGTTTATAGTCCAACATTTCCCTTAAACTCCTCAGAGGGAGATCCCAAAGTACTTAGGCATAACGCCTCGTCACACACATATAGGAGGCACTCCACCGACTAATAGTCGAAGCCCCACTGTAGCTCTCCTACATCGCAGGGCTTGGCCCTTTGATGCACTGCTAAACATATAACACAAACGAGCACAAACTCCTCTCTTTTATATTTCTCGTATTTCCAGGAGATATACCATGCTTTCTCACTTCACAGTCCATTAGGAAACCGACCCTCTACCCTACGGCAAGGGATAACCTCACACTCTCAATCGTGGGTCAAAGTCCTAAGAAAACAATTGCTATGTAGTCCAGGAGGTTTTCCTTCGATACCATGAACCATACATAGTGCATAATGTGAATGGTTTAGTGCACAAATAATAGAAAATCAGCATTGTGCATCATGCGAAACCAATCTTTTCATGATTTCCATGCTAACGTTTATGTATTGAAACGAGGAGAGACACCGAGCCTTACGCTCATGCTGCCTTTTCCTTTATTTTAAAACAACGTCCTATAGCCATGATGCAACACATAAATCAGGTTTAAGATTGTACTTTGACGCTCAAACTCTCCTCTCATCCTACCGTTTAATGTTTTGCAACCGTTGATATATGTAAGGGTCGTTTTATGTGTATTTCTTTGTAGAGAAAGCAATAAACACGAACAAAAACATAGAAATGAGGGTAAATCGAGGCTAACCTCGTGCTCTACCTTCATTATACATTGCACAAACACTTGTGTGATTTTCTAGAATTTTCCTTTTATCGTTTCCTAATTTTCTCCCATTTAAAATCCATTTTCCACCATTTTTTGGTATTTTTTCTCTATTATCTTCAATAAAAAATGACTAGAAATTGAAATTGATTGTGGGCTATGGCCCTTAGGTTTCTTGAAAGCAAAATTTTAGGTTTTATTGATGTTATATCTCATGTTTCCTCTTTTTTTTGCGAAAAAAACCCCATTTTGCATCTTAAACGCGTGTTTCAGAGGTTTTATACCATTAATTTCAGCCATAACACTTATGATTTTCTGATTTTCTAAGCATAAACTGATCAAACTCATAGCAAACAACAATATAATGCATAATCATCCCATGGGAACAAATATTCATGAAGCAAATTGCATAAAACATCAATTTCCTTTGTAAAAATGAAATTACCGTTCTTTGCGGGTTGCAGGTTTTTATTTGCCATGTCTCGAGACTGCTTTCCAGCATCCATTAATGTCCATGACAGTCCACAATCAGCAATCTTCCTTCCTTTTGAACCACGGAGCAATCCGGTCTTCATTGGACAAGCATCCGTCATCCATTCTTCTTCTTCTTCTTCATCGCATGAATCTGCCCTTAGGGGAGAGAGAGGGAGGAGAGAGAAAGACTGAAATCAAAGATCTCCATTGAAGCCACCATTTGACGGGCGAAGCACGGCGATAGAGTCAGCATCCACAGGGGAATGAATGTCAAGATTGTGGGAGAGAAGGAAGGAGTCTCACTTGTAGCTTTCTTGCTTGCACAATGGGGGAATACACACAAAGATGGAGGCTAAAAACAGTTTTCCTCTTCTTAGTTGTGTAAGCCAAAAAGAACTCAAGTACATAGAAATAGATGAACCCTATATATGGGTCTCAAACCAAACTCAACTAACTAAGGTGGCATACTAACTGAGCCACGAACTAGAGTAGATAAGGATAGCTGTAATTTAGCTATTATTCATGGGCGGTGTACCGACCGCATCTGCAACTAACAAGTCGGTGACATAAATGCACAACGGTTACCCTGGCATGTCACGAGTGGAGCTCGATATCTCAACAATGAATGCCCATGATCATTGGGGGGGTTGTTTGCAGGCTGAAGATTGCATGATCAACAATGGGGCGCATTTTTCGGCCGCCTGATGGCACCTCCATCCTCCTCACGTTTTTTTCATCTTGTGCATGAAAAGTTTCATGCTACATTAAGTTTTGGGCTCCCAAGGGTCACTTGCCCATTTGACCAAAGTTTTGTCCACCTCTTCGCATCTTGACTGTTTCCTTGGCCATTTCCCCGTCCGGACTCCGAATCGAGCTCTGAAAAATCCTGGGCGTCCGGCTTGACATCCCGCATTGGCCGGTAACTCCTAACCAGCTGCACGGAAATTTAAAAAATTATAAAAAATCAACAAGTGTCGCTTGGGCGCCTTTAAAGCACTTTGACGCTTAAAATCGTCCTAGGTTGAGCTGTCGCCTTCGACGTTGAATATTTTTCCCTTGATATTCGTAATTTTTAGCTATTTTTAAGCACTTCTTGACATCAAAATTCCGCTCTCACCACATCTTCCTACTGTAATCGTCGACAATCAACATAAAATAAGAAGATCCCCCCATGCTTGTGTAGGCATCTTACCACACAAGTCAGCATGCACCAACTCTAGAGGAGCCTGTGCTCTATTCTTGCTTTCTTGTGAAAATGCCTTTCTTTGTTGCTTGTCCATCATACAAGCTTCACATGGTTCCTTCAATGCAGTTGTTGTAGGTAGGTGAGCAACCATACCTTGCTTTTGCATCTCCTTCAACACTGCAAATTTGATGTGTTCAAACCTTTCATGCCAAAGCTTACTTGTGCCCACTCCAGCGGTGGCTGTAAGAGCACTTAGCTCATACAGGTTGTTCCTTCTTTCTCCTTTGCCAACAATTGTGCTAGCACTATCAAGAATTTCTGCACCTGTCTTCTTGAACCTCACTTCATGAACAATATCAGTTATGGCAGCAAAACTGATAAGAGATTTCTCCTAATTTCGGAAACATACAACACATTTGAAAGCTTTTTGACTTCACCATTTGTAGCAACAAAAGAAATAGTATCTGTGCCCGCAGCAGGGCATTTAGCATCATTTCCAACCATCACAGTGATGGGTTCTTGTAGACGCTGCATAGAACTGTATAGACCTTTCTTGTTGATCATGCGAGGGGAGGCCCCACTATCCAACACCCATGAGTCAGTGGTAGATTCTTCTTGCGTTGAGGAGCACACTTCCTCAATGGTCGCCATGAATAATTCCAGCTCTGCTTCAGCCATATTGGCTATCTCTTTTCCTTTAATTTTAAGGGTACCATTCTTTTCATCTGTCTTCTTGACACGACAATATCCAATTGCATGTCCTTTCTTCTTGCAGTAGAAGCACTCTCCTTGAAACTTCTTCTTTCCGCCCTTCTTCTTTTTGTCACCATCATTTTTGGTGGGAGGAACCACCTTTGCCTTTTGCATTGGCAAAGAATGCAGCATCTCCATTGTTGCTTCCTTCTCGGGCTTTCAGCCTCAACTCCTCCTCCATTAATAATGCACAAAACTCCTCAAAAGTCAAAGCTTGAGGTCTCACTTGAGTATTAAGGGGAGTTACTAGTCCATCAAACTTTTGTGGAAAAATCCGAAGACACCTCCGAGCTAGCTCTTCACTAGTCTTTTGTATCCCAGCGCCAGCCATCTGGTCGCGTAGATTCTTAATCCGAGTGATGAATGCTTCAACCGTCTCTCCTTTAGCAAACTTCTCCGCTGCTAGTTGATTCTCCAAGTTTTGAATCCTTGTTTGGTTTCGTGTTTCATACTGACTCCTTAGTACATTCCAAGCCTCTGACGCTTTGGTTGTATGCTGAATAAAAGTCAGAACACTGCCAGAATAGCTTGTAACTAAGGCACAATATGCAACTGCATTCCTTCGTTTCCAAGCTCGTAGAAGATCTGCATTCGGAGGAATCATCACACTAGGATTTGATGGGTCGGGGATAGGCTGTGGTTCTGCGTCAGTCCCCAGCACAGTCTCCAGAAGCTCATAAGAATCAAGGATAGTTGTAATTTTGAACTTCCACAAGGTGTGGTTTGTACCATCTAACTTGCCTTTGCTGAAGGTTGGTGGAAGAATCCTCAGTGTTTGAATAGCCGATATAGCAACACCACCTCCTGCACTGCTTTCTGATGCGCCTGAACCACTTTCGGAGGTCGACATAGTTTCTCTTTGCTGTTGAAGCCTTTGCCTCTTGCACACTCTCTAATCTTTAGAGCCCCCTGGGCTCTGATACCATGTAAAATATTACACAACGCAGCGAACAGAATCTGAGAAAGAGATAGAGAGTACACAACAGATAAGAGGAGAATCAGTAAATTCTTTAACTCCAAACAATTGATACAAAGATGGCTCTGTCCACCCGTGCGCTTCCACTGTGTGAAGCTTAGATGGCGATCTAGACAGAAGATAGGTGAAGAGCTTAAGGCTAGCTGGAACAACAACTCTGACTGGGTGAAAGATGAGTGATAGATGGCTGTGAAGGGGTTTAGCTTTTATAGCCTGTGAAGGCTGTTAGGTCGGCCTGACCGACCTACCATATGAGACTCCACTAGTCGGCCAGGGAATATTCCCTTTAACATCAGGCCGGGGGCGTTGCCCTCGGATCCCCACCAGGGGGGCCGCTGGCCCCCTTGGGACCCCTAGCCAGGGGCTGCTTCCGCGGTCCCCGGACCCCAAAATAGGCCCCTTTTAACTCCCTTACTCCGCAACTCGATGCAATGCGCCTCGAGTTGCTACCAACTTAACCACTCTGTCTAACCCAAAGATTAGACCCACAACGGTCACCTTTTTGCCATCTGGTCACATAGACCTCATCTGATATACAACTCAGGACTCAACCAATGTCCGGGCTCACATTTGGCTTCTCCTCATAGTGGGGGCCTTACAAATTTGAGCACCATGGATCATTGGTGGCACCTAATGAGGGTGGGGCATTGATCATATCTAATAGTTAGTAAAAGGGGATTCCCAATTGATATTGAATCAGCTAGATGGGACATACACAGTACGGAATTCCATTCTTTGTATGTATCATCGAACTGCGATGATCCTATTTGAGGAGTTTGAGAGCATGTCTTTTTAGCTGATTCCGCGTTACTGGAATCAATTTGCGGATTCACAGGCAAATCTTGCTTATGAAGAAGACCTTTTCTTCAATTGTGATCCTAGTTTGGATATTGCTATCAACAATGAGACAGGACTCAGTTGCTTATGGGGAATGTTATCAGAGCATGCGATATATGGCAGGCGATGGTTGATATGGGTGATGCAAAGAGTAGCCGAGACCAATCTACCGTTGTTATCTTGGACCCATAGGCAGATTAGACAACATTTTATGCGTATGCCTCTTGCTATATATACAGGAGGGATGGGTCATAACCTTATGCATTTAGTTTAGGGTTGCGAGTCCTATTTTTCCTCCTTGGAAAGGAGCATATTATTGTATATCTGTACTATTTCGGGGAGGGATGTGTAGGCGTTATTCTGTTTTATTTTGTTAGACCAAGAGGGCCAGTTTTGCGAGGTTTTAACTGTTTCATTAGGCCAAGTGGGCCGATTAGTTTTTGTAGAGGAATGTTTTATTTCTTTAGGCTAAGAGGGCCAATCATCTGTTTAGTACAGGTATGGTTAATGGTTTCTTGTTTTAGTTCTGTGCTAGACAGGTTTAAAGAAGAGCTTGGAAGGAGCCTATGTCACGTGGGAGCTTCTCGTGGCCATATCCAGGTGATATGTCTCCTTTACGAGTACAGTGGTTTTTATGCATATGTGTCTGTGTACTTGTAGGGGATTTTCTTTTCTTGATTGGGGACCGATGTCCAAGGCATGAAGTCCCAGAAGGCAGTCCTAGTGACCCTGTTCTGCTAGCCTGCTAGGCAACCATTCTAGGAGTTCTTGTTTAGTTGTGAGGCAGTTAGAGAAGCATGCGAAAGAAAAATGATGCTGATAGAGAGGAAGAAACCCTGAATATCTCTAAAGAAAATAAATATATACAAAGGTGTGTAAAAAGGGGTTCTAGCCCTATAAAGTTAGAAAAGAAAAGAAAAGAAAATTTATAAGCAGTTGATCATCGCCTTGTGAAGGCAAGGTAGGTTCCAAACCCGAGGCCGATGCCTTGTCTTCCTAGGGGTGGCGTCTTGCTGGAAAAGAAGAAATTACGGAAGGTTGGAGCGAAAATAAAAGTGAGCATCGAAAAAGGATTAACTGTCGCCTTGCAAGGGCTTGGTATGTTATTGGGTACCGAGACAAGACCTGAGGCCGATGCCCTATTCTCCTTGGGCCAATACGCTCAACTCCCTCATTTTTACATGCCCGAGTATGGGGAAATAAAAACCTAAAAGAAGAAATGTGCTAAAAGAAAATACTTCTTGATCAGGCTATAGGAGTCCTCGCCTAGTAGGAGCTCCTGGTTGTGTTTTTCTTAGTTAGGTAGGTAGTTCATACCACCACTTAGGGCGACCTCTTTGATAGTTCTTTTTAGTTTGGCCGTGTGGGAGCAGTCGGTTAGTGACTAGCTTCGGGTCTTCTATCAGATTATGCTAGGCCTACTCCTTGTGGATTTTATGCCTTGGTTTTGTCAGGGGATAGGGTGAGCATTGTGCTGTGTTTTAATATGTATCTATTTTGTATTAGCTTGATGCTTCCTTTGGTTATTTTGTGCAGATCTGTTGTGGGATTCGACGAGCTGAGTCGCCCCATCCCGTGGTCGTCAATGAGAGCAAAGTTTTGAGCCCGAGATGTGCCTAAAATTTGCCAAAAAATCTAGATTTTAGGGGCAAAAATATTTAACATTGAAGGCAGCGGTTGCAACTAGGACGATTTTAAGCACCAAATGAAAGACCGCTTTTAAAAGACACCCAAGCGACACTTGTGGATTTTTGATAATTTTTTCGACTGCAGTGCGGGATGTCAAGCCGGATGCGTAGGATTTTTCAGAACTTGAATTGGAGTCCGGACGAGGAAAAGGCCACAAAATGGCCAAGATTTGAAAGGGTAGCCACAACTTCGACCAAAGGGAGAGTGCCCTTTGGAAATTTTAACCCCCCCCCCCCTAATTTTTGGAGCAGAACATGGAGAAAAAAACGTGAGCAGGGCAGCGCATTTTTCGCCATGATCCTCTCTCCTCATGATTGGGGACTGAATGTAAGCCATGGAACCGACAATGGGCAACAACTTCTCTCTGATACTATTGCCGGTCTTTGCGTGAGGAATGGCTATCCGGATGAAGAGAACAGATTCTAGTCTTTCTCTCTCCTCCCTCTCTCTCTTCTCTATGGGCTGTTCATGTGTATCATCTTGATGGAGGAATCAGGGATGGAGAATGAAGGAAATGGTGATGAAGATTGATGGAGATGCTAAAGATTGAAGTACAGCATTGGATTGAGAGCAATGGAGGCTCTGTCTGCTGGTTATGCAATCATTCAAAGCGTCTCGCGGGTTACATAAAAACACGGTATGACCATTTTTATGAAGGAAAATGAAGGATTTTTTATAGTTTATGATGATAATTATGTTCTTATTGGATGAAAATTTATTTGTGTGATGTTTGCATTATGAGTAATTGTTGTGTATCAGAAAATCTTGATTTTGCAATGATTTACATGCTTTATTTAATTCCCGTAAACCCCAAATGCGGTTTTTAAGTGGTAAAATGGTAGTTTTTCCATTTCGGGTGGGTAAAAGATGTTCCCATGGGGGAAATATGGAAGATAAATTGAATGTTAGTAAGCTAAAGTGATTGGAACAAGAAAAATAAAAAAATAGCATATTTTATTTCCAAATAAATCAAGAAAATGGGAAAAATAAGGGAAAATTTAGAAATACATCTTGGAAAAAATAAGGGAAAATATAATAATTGTTTGTGGATGTATGGTAGTGACAAAGCATGAGGTTTAGCCTCAGTTTGCCCTATCTCTTTGTCAAAGTTTGTGATTTATCGCTTTTTATATATCAAAACATGACAAAATGAACCTCTACACCTATGCGACAAAAGCAATACCTAAACATAGGGGGTTGGGATGTTTGAATGGTGTGATTTGCGTGCTGATTATTGCTGATTTTCTAATGCACATCATGTCATAGAGTCCATCGTATGTTAATTAAGAGGATAGTAGCACGAGTGTTATCTCGGTGCTATTCTTACATCACCGTAACGGGTTAGTGAATAAGCATTTGAAAAGCCTGGTTGTGCACAAGCACGTTACTAATTTGAAAATGATGTTTGAGCACTTTAGGATCATTCACCTTTGCATGTGCATGTCGATCATGGTATCGGAATAAAAAACCTGGATACATAGCACCTGTTTTCAATGACAATGATCCACGTTTGAGTGTGGAAAGGCATCCTAAGCCGTAGGATAGACGTTCAGTTCTTGGGGGATTATTTAGTGAGGAAATAAGGTATCTCCTGGAGACATTTGAAATGAAGAGTGGAGTTTGTTCTTTTGTTTTATATAATGAGCAGCGCATTAAGGGGCTAATTGAAGAGCACCCTGCCACGGCACCATGAGAACCACGAACCGGCCAAGAGAGGTTGCAAATACATTTGCTGGCCACAAAACCTGCAAGAAAACTCTCCTTCTTCTCACCAAGAACCATGCTCTCCAAACACACAAGAGATAGGCACACAAGAAATTGAGAGAAAGTCTTCCATCCTCACCCTCTTCCTCTTCCTCACTCTCCATTAAAGATAGGCATGAAGCACAAGAGAGGAAAGCAAGAACAAAAAAGATGAGAGTTGTGCCAAAATGGGAGAGGAAGAAATGAACCGTGAGAGAAGAAGATAAAGGAAGAGAGAGGGTGTAACCACCTCAACCTCCCACCTCCTCAAATCCCACGACTGCAACCACCTCCTTTTCCTTTCTTGAATTATGAAATTCAAATTTGCATACATTGGCTAAGGTCTAAAGACCTTTCAATTTTTGGAATGAGACAAAAGGGTTTGACCTTTCCTTTTCCTTGGAATATTTTATAGTGTGTCTCTTTTGGACTACACATTTTACATTGCTTCATATTTGAAATTTTACAAAAGAGTACAAAAGCAAAGTGTTATTTTGCAAAGGATGTTTCCATGTTGAGCACATTGTGGTGCCTTTATTTGCACATATTTCCTGGTCATCACTAATCCTCCCATGCTTAAGTGTGAAGCGTCCCCGCGAACAAACTTGAAGAAAAACCACGATCAGCTCTTTGAAAAAATCTTCATCTTCAATCTTCATTTCTTTTCTTCAATCGTCTTTGAATTGTCATTGGATAGGGGGGGGGGAAAAACACACAAAATAAAAACACACAACTAGGACGTTGAGCCTAGGTTTAAACACATGCCAAATAAAACTACAAAAGATAGGGCTCTTCAACAACTTGTGGACAAGAGCAACATCACACTCAAGTTAGAATTAAAGATAACCAGACTATAAAGCTCATGAAGAAAACCCAAAAAAGATATCACATATAAGCACACCCTTATGAAGGATTTTATAATAAAGTTCTCCCACCCAGTCTTTTTTTTTTCAAAGGAAAGGTGGTTTTATTATAAGCAAAACACAAAAATAATTTTTAAAAGAAGAGATTTATAGGAATTTTTGTGTGTATCAAGGATGGTATTCTCGTGAAGAGAAGGGATCAATAAAAGATAGGAAGATGATGCACATGAATGGGTGTTAGAGAGGGTTATTTTGATCAAAGGTTTAAAGTGTTAGCTTTACTGTGTGAAAAAATTAAAGATTAACATGTAAAATGTCCAGGATAGCCTATTGTGTGGAAGAGATAAGGAAAGAAAAAATGATAGACGCTAATGGAAGAAGGGAAAAATCTGTCCGCCTTATCCTCGATGTAGGGCCACAAGTGGAGAGGAAGAGTCTGCGTACTGCTATAGTAAACGAGGAAGAGGAAATTCGCCGCCCATGGAAACAAGGCAAAGGGTCAGATCTGGATCACTAGTTGTGGGAACGGTCGGACGGACCACATCATTGCCGATGATTATGGACTGCAGGTGGCGGTAAGCCGGCTCGCAGGCAAGCGGCCATATGCTGATAATATTTGGGTTGCGCTTGCTGGACGTACCGCCGCTGGGTCAGTTCGTCTTGCGATAGCGGGGCCAGCCACGGCTGGGGCTTAAACGCCTCATTATTGCACTCCGACGGCATAGTGCTGTCATCGGTGCAGGACAACGACGTCGTCCTGGACGTTGTGGTGGAGTTTGGGCTCCCATCACGCTTACCATGCTGTTGACCTTTGTCTGCTCCATGACTGGCAGATGCAGATCTGTTGATCGTATAGCTCCTCCTTTCGATGTTGCGATCCTGCAACGCTGGCTGTTGGTGCATCATTGAGCGAATGGTAATAGACCTGGAGATTTTGTAGCAAAACTATCTCTTCTTTTGCAACTCTTTGAGTGTGACAATGTGGAGCATTGGTTCTTGAACTTCACACAAGCATAGCTTCACCCCTTTCCTCATGTTGAGCAGAAGCGTTCCCTTTCGTTTGCAGATTCATTGAACAAAGAACTCCTTCAAAAGCACCACAAGAACTCTACAACTTCATCTTCTTTATCTTCTTATCAGATTTTCTTTGCCTTGCAAGCTCCATAGCCGCCTCTTTTCCCGGCCAGTGCACCAAATGAAGAGCACCCTGCCACGGCACCATGAGAACCACGAACCGGCCAAGAGAGGTTGCAAATACATTTGCTGGCCACAAAACCTGCAAGAAAACTCTCCTTCTTCTCACCAAGAACCATGCTCTCCAAACACACAAGAGATAGGCACACAAGAAATTGAGAGAAAGTCTTCCATCCTCACCCTCTTCCTCTTCCTCACTCTCCATTAAAGATAGGCATGAAGCACAAGAGAGGAAAGAAAGAACAAGAAAGATGAGAGTTGTGCCAAAATGGGAGAGGAAGAAATGAACCGTGAGAGAAGAAGATAAAGGAAGAGAGAGGGTGTAACCACCTCAACCTCCCACCTCCTCAAATCCCACGACTGCAACCACCTCCTTTTCCTTTCTTGAATTATGAAATTCAAATTTGCATACATTGGCTAAGGTCTAAAGACCTTTCAATTTTTGGAATGAGACAAAAGGGTTTGACCTTTCCTTTTCCTTGGAATATTTTATAGTGTGTCTCTTTTGGACTACACATTTTACATTGCTTCATATTTGAAATTTTACAAAAGAGTACAAAAGCAAAGTGTTATTTTGCAAAGGATGTTTCCATGTTGAGCACATTGTGGTGCCTTTATTTGCACATATTTCCTGGTCATCACTAATCCCTGCGATGTAGGAGAGCTGCAGTGGGGCTGTGGTGATTTCTACCGAGAGGTTGCCTCCCATGTATGTGATTATCATGGTATTTATTGCCAATGTGTATGGGTTCTCCCTCTGTGGAGTTTATAGAAAGGGAAACGTTGGACTACAAAACTATAAAACTATAAACGCATAGATTAGACTCTAGGGCAATTCGTCCTTAGGCAGTAGATTGACGCTCCTGGCCCGCGAGGCCGTGAGGTTATGTTTGTCTGTTATGAGCATGAGGTCCGGCTACTGCCATAGCCAGTGTTGGACCATTTCACGTCCCATCATATCTAAGTATGCATGAGCACTCACATAATATATGCAGCACAATATATACACAGTTTTGGTCCTCAAGTGCAGGACACCACTCTCAGCTTGCTTAGAGTTTGACTTGTCTCCCAAACTAATTAAACTATGTCTTGTGCATGATAGAGAAGACTAGCACTACCCCTAGGGAGAGACCACTTAGGACAGGTTTTTGATTGCAGGTATCGAAGACTCCAGCGAATGTGTCGTTCGCTCTTCATCGACACTCAGCTCTGAATTCCTATCCTTTACCATCCTGCAAGCCCGCCAAGAATCATCATGTCCAGAACCCCTAACAAACCACCACTTGTACTTCATCAGTGCCATCCCCACAAAGAATAGCCCTACCACCAGCCACCTAAACCACCAACGTGTCCCCCAACAACCTTCCTCCCCACCACTACCAACACTCCGCCATGGCAACCACAACCGTCCTTGCCACCCACGTCCCCGGTGCATGCCAAAGCCTGCTACCTACAATGGTGAGTGCCATGGGATTGGCACTCATCTAGGAGGGGGATAATGTTAACCCTCAAACGAACAAAGGTGAAAAATCCGGAAAAGTTAAAGCAGAAGAAAAAGACAAAGGCCAAGGCAAAGAGAAACGGAAGACAAAGACACACAAGGAGAAAAGTCCTAAACAAGGGAGAAAGGCGCGCAAGGAAAATCGCAAGTTAATACTTTAGTAAATGAGCGCAATCGCATCATGGTTTAATTCAAGGAGCGTCAGGCTCTCACCCGTGCAATTTTTAAATGTAGACAGGCGGTGGAAAGGAAGCTAGGAAGATAGAAGGACAATGGGAAAAAGGGCCTAGGCTACGGCCGGCCATGTAAAAAAGGGGAAAAGGGGATGACCGCCCAAAAGGGATTTAGGGTTTTGTATATAAAGTTGAAAAGTGAATGAGAAGCTCATTCTTGTGTGTGGCCAAAAGTGTCTCTCCTCTTCTTCTTCTTCTTCTTCTTCTTCTTCTTCTTCTTCTTCTTCTTCTTCTTGCTTGCTTGAGCTTGTGCTTCAGAGAGGGAGTGTGAGAGTGTGAGGAAGTGAGTGTGTGAGGGTGAGGGACCGGGGAGGATAAGCTCTCCATCTTCTCCTCTCTTCTTCTCTTCTGTTCTCTTCTCTTCTCTTGCTCACGGCAATGGAGCTTGGAGTGTGGAGCTCGAGGATGGAGCATGCTTGAAGCTTGCATTTGGATCGTGGAGCTACTGGAGTGCGCGGGAGAGGAGGTAACTCGATCAGCATGGAGGCAAGCTCACTACACCCATAGACATGGATGGCGCATCGGCTATGTGAGAGGTAGCCATTAGTGCTCGGCTTGGAACACTTGAAACAATAAGTAGTCCGAGGGTCTTGGCAGTTGAGCGAAAGCTCCCACAAGATCTATTTAACAGCCTCTCCGTCTCTTGATGTACCATATGTTATCTCGTTGGAGGAGTCAGTTATGACTTTGAGGGATGTGGATCCATTGCCTTTTTGTGATCCATACAACTTCAACACCACTTTGTTGGGTCCTCTACCTAGGGTTAGGGTTCCTTTGAACCAATCTGTCCTGGCTCTCGCTTCAAAAAGCCAAGGTCTCCCCAACATCAGAGGGTATGAGGTCCTATAAGAATTTGGTTTGACCACCAAATATGTCAGCCAATTGTCTCTTCCTGCAAGGGTTGTTTTTACGTATGGGAGGATGCCCAATGGTTTAATTCTACTTTGATCTGCCAATCTGATAAGCCACTGTAGTTTGAATTCCTTCCAAACCTAGATCCTTCATTGTCACATCTATCATTATGTTTACTGATGAGCCTCCATCAATCAGTGCATCTAAAATAAAGCATCCTTCAATCCATACACTAATCTCTGGGGGTTCCAGGATCTAGGAAGGCGTTAGCCACATCTACTTCCTTTATAGGCTCCGGGGCCTTATTGGTCTTGGTCGCTATTGAAGGAGCGATCCTTAGTCCACATCTTCTTGTCAAGATGCTTTTAAATTTCTTTCGACAGCTAGGAGACAGCATCAGTAACTGTCGGAATGTTAAGTTAGGTTTAAAAGTATCTAGGTCTTTGACCAAGTCATATTCTTTGATAGGTTCCATAGGCTTCTCCAGCCTGCTGGAACATGGGGCTACACCTATTTTCATCTTTCCTTTTTTTTCTAAAAATTGCATCATCGGCACTTCTGTGTTTTTGGAAGTGCTTCTGTATCATCTATCTCTTGTAACTCTAGTCTTATTTCTAGGAATGTCTCTGTTACTCTCTGTGGCACTACAGTGCTCTGTACTGCACTATTCCGTCTTGTACTGCTCTTTTCCTCTTTTGGCAGGTCAAACTTCACAGTCTTAGTAGGAGAATTATTTTTATTCTGAACAACTGGTTCCTTCTTCTTGGCGCATGTGACAGTGGCAACTTCCAACTCTACCAAATTGGAGGCAGGCTCTTGTGCCTTCTGCTGGCTATCAGTGCCATTGGCCTTTACAGGGGCTGGACTTGGAAAATCCTTCGCAATGTGGCCTTCTCCTTTTCATCAGCTGCATAAGGACTTATAATTCATAGATCATGTAGGGTTTGGACAATTCGGGGAGATATGACCCTTTTCTCCACACCTATAACATTCCACCTCTGATCTCTGACCACTGCCAGACTGTCGTCCTCTGTAACTTTGAGAGGGAAACCTCCTTAGATCAAAATTAGGACCAAATTCCCTAGGCTTTGGTCCAATATCCTGTGTTGTCATTTTGGATTCTAGCAAGTTGAATCTTGCATTTTCATCTTTCTGTCTTCGTTTGTGCATCTCTTTTAGAGAGCAAATATCCTCTGCATGGTTCTTCCGTAAACAGTAGGAACAGAAGGCTCCATGAATGGTTGGTTTTTGGGTACATTCAGTGGCTAAATGTCCCACTTGATGACACTTTTCACACCATGTATTAGAGCACATCACATCTCTTCTAGCTCCCATAGGGGTGGATATATTGGCGGTATTCACCTTCATCGTCTGTAGCTACTCTCTAATCACATCCATAAGCTCTTTCTTGATACTTGCAAACTGAGTTGGATAAGTATTCCTTTAGATTTTCACCTCCTCAAGTACTTGTAGTGGGGTTTTGGGAAGCTTCTATAGTTACTGCATACACTGGTTGGGTCGATCCAGAGGGTCCTCTATTCTGATTCTCATTCAGAGCTCTTGCTAAGACTTGGGATTGTTGATTCCAGTTGTGGTAGGATTCCACTGTTATTGAGTCGCCATTTGGAGGAACTATTTGAGGCCACTATTGTTGTGGTTGAACCATCATTTGAGGCACTGTCGTTTGTGGTGACCACAATGGATTAGGTGCATTATACTACGGCACTGTTTGCATCTGGGGATAGGGGTAGGGAGCTGTTCTTGGGACTGCATTTGGTGGGTATACCATTCCTGGCATGGAAGGAGATAAGACTCCTCTTCCTGGAGTCATTGACAGCCTTGCTTCAACTTCATCATACAATCTTGCACCTTCCACTGCAGCTTGCAGATTGACTGGTCCTACGAACTTGCAAACTTCTGGTTGTAGGCCTCTAAGAAACACTCCTTTCTGAATGCCTTCGTCCAAATGATGGTTAGTCCATCTCTTTAGGATGGATTCCATTCGCGAGACATAAGCTTCTACTCTTTCTCCAGAGGACTGACTTAGGTTCATGAACTCCTCTCGTATCTGCTCTTCAAAACCTTCACGCCTAAATTTAGTGAGGAAGGCCAAATTCCCATGTGCCAAAAGGTCCTACTGCTTGTCTCTCATATCACTGAAACTCCGCACCCTTGAAAGTGGCAGCGAATATCGCTAACCAGTGGGGTTCTAGCATTGTTAGCCACACATACTACCATGAACTCTACTACATGAAGATCAGGGTCTTCATTGTACTCTCCCTTAAAAACTAGAAATGGGACTACATTTATGGCCTGTCATCAATATTTCTAGGACGAATCTGGCTAGGAAGGGGACCTTGAGTTGCCATGGGGACTACTGTAAAGAGTGCTTTTAGGCATCAAAGGAGGCTTCTGTTGCAAGCTCATTCTCAACTTTGATTTTTGCCTTCTCTCTTCTTATGTACCTCTGGACTCATTCTAACGCTTGCCTCTTGACTGCGTCATTCATCAAGGGGTTGGCTCCAACTAGTTGTTCAATACTCAACAAAATAGAATCAAAGAGGGCTTTAGTCTCTGGGGGATTCTTTGGCCAACATCTCTTCTACTTCCTTCTTTTCAACATCTCTGAATTCTGCTTTCAAACCACTACAGAGTGGGAGATATTCCATTCTTAAAGTATCAAAACTCATTCTTCTTAGGATCGTTGTTGTGCCATTATAATAATTCCAGCTTCTAAAGGTTTCAACAATGTATGTTGTGAAAAACACGTTGAGCATCCACGAACAAATCCCAACTCTTTTCCTTCTTGTTTTCGTGAACCTCCACACACCACGACTCTTGAAGCTTCTTCATGATCTCCCACTTGATGATGTCTGGAAACTTCTCAATGAATACCAAATCTTCCATGGATAGTCATTCTCCCTACTTCTACTCTTCATTTTGTTTCCAAACAGTTTGCCACCAAGATGCAAGTTTATGTTGCCTCAACGGGAAGAGGAAATAGTCCACCGCATAGAGCTTGCATTATTATGGTAATATGTTTCCGTCATTGTGGGATGAAATTCTTGTGGAAAGTGGCTTTGGAAATGAGAATCTCCAACTCTTTAGTGGAAGAATGAACTTTGCAAACATCCATTGAATTCTCCTCTTCATGGCAATGCCATTTTCTTCATTCTCAGCCTCTTCTGATGCTTGTTGATGGCAAGCTTCCCTAGCTACGCACCAAAAACATGGAGCCCCAAGAGGAACACCAAGAAAAAGGGGATTCTACTACAAGAAAATCTATCTTGTATCATCAACAAGATTTTATTTCATTCTTTTGATGACCAAAACAAAGAAAACAACAATTCTTCACGCAGCATCATAGTAGATATCTCCCACGGATTTGATAGAATCAACCATAATATTCAATATCTTCATAAAATCTATCAATAGAACAATGAAAATAAAAGAATACACCATTTTTGAATGGAAATCAATCACATATTATTCATCTTCAATGTCTTCATAGTTCTCTCTCTCAATCTCTCATATACAGTTACACTGTTTTAAATAGAATTGACTATCTCTTGCTCTCTCTCTCTCTCTCTCTCTCTCTCTCTCTCTCTCTCTCTCTCTCTCAATAGTACATCATTTTCTCACTACAATAGTCAATAATGACTCTCAAAAATCCTTCTTAGGTCGTGGATGCACCTCCCAAGAGGTATATCTGATGTGAAGAGGCACCAGAGCCACTACAATGTTTCTTCATAGCTCACTACTATCACTGTCACTCCAGTCTTCTCTTCAGTCTTCAGCAGCTACTTCTTCTATTTGTTTTAGATCTTTTGAACTTAGATTCATCCTTTCCAAAAGTTAGAAAAATTTTCCAAAGTCACACATACATTCTACGGAACACTTACAGAAGATCTACAGAACGGAACAAAACAGAGACAGAACAGAGATAGAGCAGATACAGATGGGTTTACAAAGGGTTATAGAAGGTCATCAAAGAATATCAAATCCTCATAACTCATACTAAAACCATTCCAAACTATCAAAAACTATTCAATAAGCTTTAAAAATATTTCAACCTTCATCAATCATCAATCCATGCTTCATACATAAGAAAATTAGAACAAAATAGAAGCTATACAAAAGATATCACAACCAATCAAAACCTCAACAGAACCTATCAGAACATCACAGAGCTTCATATATCCACTAAGAATCATCATGAACTTCCAAAAAATAATCAATATCATCCAAAAAACTCTCAAACACTTCCATTAACAACTATACATCACTCTAAATCCATCAAAAAATCAATCATTCAGACCTCAAAAATAACAAAAATCAGTCAAAAATTCAGTCTTTTTCCACTCTCAACATGAGCCATGATATATGACAAGAACCTAAAATGGTAGGGTAAGATAAAGGTAGCAAGCTTCTGTTCATGGAGGAAGAGCAAGCTAAGTATGGCTTGACGGTAGAAATGAGGGGCTACACCTAGTTCACATTCAAGCACACTGTGAACCTAGAGGATGTCATCATGGAAGAGCCACCCATAAAATGACTCGTGGACCAGTGCAGCCTATAGAAGTACGTAGAAAAGGTTGGGTAGGTAGTCAACTACAAAAAATGTGCTAAGTTTTTGAGGAGCTTTAATGTTGAAAGGAATTGTGGCATGGTGACAATCAGGAAAGGGGAAGAAGCCCACCAAGCAGAGGTGGAATTGAGCCATGAGGTGGTGGAGAAGGCCCTAGGCTTAACTAGCAAGACTGAGCAATGCCCAAAGAGGGATGTGTACAGCATGCTAGGGATGAACAAGGCTGTTGTACGCATAGTGGATGGGATACGTTTAGTGGATATTCCAAATACTAAGATCAAGCTACATGCAAAGATGGTCCATACTCTCTTCTCTAGCCAAAGGTACAATGCCCTTATGAACAGAGTCAAGGTGCCATTTTGAAGAGCATTGCACCAGGATCCCCAAACGAAATAGATTGGAATGCCTTCATGCACAAAACTATTGAAAGCTTAGTAAAAGCTTTGACCACTGGTAGAACGATACTAGGAGGAGAGTCCCAAAACTCCACAATAAGATCGGCTTGAAAGAAGTCCTCCTCCAAAGCATCCACCATTAAGTTTGGTGGAATCCTCATGGCCATCATCCAAGAGGCCTTGACGGACACAGAGGAGGGTGGAGAGGAAGTAGGGGAAACCCCTAATTGACTGCCTCACCATGAATAGATGTAGTAAAGCAAAATGACTCTAAGTGATAAGGAAGAGCAGGAGACGCAGTCTGTAGCCAAGGAGAACCAAAGGAACACATGAAGGGAACCCCATCAAAGCTACAGAAGGAGACAAAAGAAACGATGACAAGGGAGGAATGGGCTGAGTTGAGAAAGGCCCAAAAAGAGTCCAAGAGGGCCAAAGATTAGAATAAGAGAAGAGTTGAGAGAGAGGTATAAGAGCTAAAAAGAAAGGAAGATGAAGACATGGCGGAGACCATCCACAGGTCTGTAGAGGAGGCCTACGCTTCTAGAGGAATGGCCAACTTGAGCCCACAGTAGTAAGGAAAACCAAGTGGGAGCAGTGAAGTAGCCCCAGTTGTTGCAAGGAAGGGCAAGGTCCCATTGCACCCCCTCCCTTCAATCCTCACACCTCAAACCACCACCACCACCTCCACCACATAGGGGCCAGCGTTTGCCATGGATACCACTCAGCTCATGTCCATGATGCAGTTCCTAGTCATAAGAGTACAAGAAATAGCATGAGGGATAGGAGCCAAAAGGTTTTCTACAGTGGACGCCAAGTCCAGGAAAGACCCAAAGCGGTAAAAGCTGGAAGCATCCACCATAGCACTGCTAGCGATGGCCCTGACTGCAAACTATGACACCTATGTGGCTAAACTCCTAGCCCAACTAGAGAGGGCCAATGAAGAGAAGAAGTCTGCTACTATGGAGCTGGAGGCCGAAAGAGAGGTTGCCACGGCCCTATGACTAGAGATGACACAGAAAGCCTCTAAGAATTAGAAAGAAATTTGGAGCTTGAAAGAGCAACTCAGTGCCCAAGAAAAGAAGGCTTAAGAAAATGAAGATCGCCTAAGGCAAAGACTAGAGGATAAAGCCCAAGACTTGGTGGCGGAGCAGTGGGACCAAAAGTGGCTCATCCAGCAATATGTTGATCTCCAGCACTGAATGACATGGGTGGAAGCTATGCATGCAAAACTACAGGAAAGGCCGCAAGGAGACCAGGTACCAAAAGAACGATACCAAGAATAGGAGGATGCCCTAGTATTTTAGCTGTGGTTAGCAATGGAAGAGCAAGGAAGGCTAGAGAGAGAAATAGAAGCCATGTGAGAAATGAGGGACAAGGCCATCAACAAAGCCACTGGGAGCCTACAAGATGACCTGAACAATGCCCGGGAGGAGGTGAGGTACTAATGGCCATGGCTATGACCGAAAAAAAGAAGCTACATCGGGGTAGAGCTTGAAAGTTGTGCACAAACCACTGAAAATCTATCAAAACAAATTGCGAAATCCTACCAATAGTACTCTGTGGCTGAACAAGGTAGGAGGATAGTGGTGGAGTAGCTGAACCACCAAGATAAAGAGAAGACCCAGATGATGGAAATCTAGAGTGAGCAGCAGCAGGTGGTAATGATGTTGTCTCAAGAGATGGAGAGGGGTAAGGAAAATATGGAAGAAAAGGCAAAACAGTTGGATGAATGCAACCTTGAAAGAGTGTGGGGACTGATAGAGTGTCTGGCAGTACCAGAATGTGAGAGGGTGCTCATAGAGTCTAGAGCTGAGGCTGTTAAAGAGTGCTCCAACACACATAGGCAAAACTTTTTGAGCACTGTGCTTCATGTCACACAAGTTGAAGGTGAGGACTTGGTGGAGAGAATGAGGAGGAAGCTGGAACTGACAACTAGAGTTTTAAGATATGGCCTACAAGAGCACACACTTCCAACCAGCATGGGCATAACCAAGGATTAGCAACGTAGCTACTTGGCTGGTCTCTTCATCGATGAGCTTAGGGAACTTGGATTTGAGAAACAAGAGCAGCCCCACCCACCCCTAGTCCAACTCTCTATGGAACAAGACACCGAGGAAAGGCCTAACCTTGAGCAAGCATTCGAAGAAGAACCACAAATTAGGGAGGCTAGTTTGCCCTCACCTGATCTACCCTTAGAAGAGCCAGAGGGTGCCCAAGTTCCCAAGCGGGGTATGGATGCAAGAAAAAGAAGACGAGAACTTATGAAGCAAGTCCAACAGAGGACGCAGGCATGTCCACAACAGCTTCCTGACAAGCCCATGCCACCACACGAGGATCACCACCCCATTAATTGGCCGCAGGAGAGCTGACTATCTAGAAACAAAAAGAGTTCCAATCCAGACCCTTTGAGTTCTCCTTCCTCTACCCACATGACTTAAACCAAGTCCTACCCCTGGAAGTAGTGGAAGGAATCATTTTTTTGGGCAATACTCTAGCGAACCGATGGGTCGAGGAGCAGAGCATCATCATTACACAATGGAAGTGGGAGCCCATAGACTACTAGCAAGACAAGGTCTATTAGGTTCCCAAAACCATCCAAGGATACGAGGCACAGCCAAAGTGGTAGAGGAGGATTTGGGACACCAATTTTGATGCATGGATAGCCTTCTACGGCATGCTACAAGAAGAACAAAATGATCTCGCCTACATGCCCTACCCTTGTAGACACAGAGTGGATTATGATACGGGGCTGCATGGCAGGTATGACTCTTTGAACATCTACAATGTCAATGTAGCAACTCCTGAGGAATGCATAACCTTTAGAGTAGGGGACTTGTGCCCTTCTATTAACTACTTCCTCAAGGATTTCTCTTCTTGCTGCCTAGACCCGGCCTTCATAACCACTTGCAATTACTTGAGGATCATTAAGTTTTCTGCTTAAACAAAAGCTAGTAGCTGAGGAATCCCACCTCTTCCCACTCATTTTTGACATTAACCTAGGAATAGATAGCTATGCTATGGCTAGGCTCATGATGAGGGCAACCCTACTTCCCTCATTTTGTATGAGGATCCTTGAATACATGAATGATAGCCACTTTACAAGGTGAAACCACCCTTTTTTTTTCAACCATACCTCTCAATGCAAGAGCTAACATCAAAGAATACCTGCAGAGCTGACTAAATCCCTTAGACCACCTCGCGACTCATCCGATGAAGATCAGGGTAGAGTCTGAGAGCACCCTTGGTATCCCAAAAAAAAAAGAGAAAGAGAGAGAAAGAAAAAGCAAAATCACTTTGCATGCCACAAATCACTCCACCTAGTGTACACATCCACGCAAAGCACAATCAAGCAAAAAGCGAACGCAACAGTCACAATCAGAAAGTGAATCAAGAAGCTCCTTTGGAACAACATAGACAAACTTAGTCATGGAGGGTCACATGATGGATCCGGCTAACACCATCTTAAATTTCAAAGAAGGATTTGTCCACCCACCATCCTCCAAGCATGGATCCATCTAACACCATTTTGAATTTCAATGATGGACCCACATCTCACCATCCCTCCAGTACTAGGGCTCATTCCACCCTCCTCAAGAGCCTTCCAATTCTAGTCATCCCTCCAACACACCCTCAACACGGTATGTCCACAACCTCAAGAAGCCCCTAGCCACCCAGCACCACCGTCCCTCTCACCACCAGCAAGTGCCATGGGACTGGCACTCATCTAGGAGGAGGGTAATGTTAAGCCTCAGACGAACAAGGGGGATCATCTAGAAACTCTAAAGCACAGAACAAGGGCAAGGCAAAAGTTAAACGGAAGACGAAAACATGCCAAGAAAAATATGGAAACACAAGAAGTACAGAAAAGTACTAAATCAAGGAGAAAGGCACACAAGAAAAAGTGCAAGTCAATACTTTTGTAAAAAAGTGCAAGGTGCATCATGATTTATTTTAAGAGTGCCAGGCTCCTGCCCATGCAAATTGTAAAGGTAGATGGGCGGTAGGAAGGAAGCTAGGAAGATAGGAGGACAATGGAAAAAAGAGCCTAGACCAACCATGTAAAAAGGCAATGACTGCTCAAATGGGATTTAGGGCTTTGTATATAGAGTTCAAAAGAAAAATGAGAGCTCATTCTTTGGTATGTGGAAAAGTGGACTCTTCTTCTTCTTTCCTTCTCTTCTCTTGCTTGCTTGTGAGTGCTTGAGGGAGGAGTGTGAGGGAGTGAGCTTGTGAGAATGAGGGATCTTGGAGGTGAAGCTCTCCACCTTCTCCTCTATTCTTCTTCTCTTCTCTTGTCTCGCGCTTGGCTATGGAGGATGGAGCTTGGAGGAAGTGGCTTGAGGATGCTTGATCTTGCATCACGAATTGTGGAGCTATCGGAGTGCTTGAGAGAGGAAGCAACTCAATCAAGAATGAAGGTAAGCTCACTACACTCATAGAGAGGGATAGCACATTGGCTATGTGAGAGGTAGCCATTAGTGCTCGCTTGAAACTCTTGAACAATAAGCAGTGCTAGAGGGGTTTTTTTGAAAGGTCGAATCCACCGGGGATCAGAAGTAGAAGGAAGTAGAGATAGGAGATGAAGAGAAGATAGAGAATACACAAGTGGTAAACACGACAAAAACAAATCACAATGAATTGAAACAATATGTATTGAAAGAACCTGGAATCTTTGCTCTACTCAGAAGCAATCTCCAGGCATTAGTTCTCTTGGAGCTCCTTCGTAGACCAAAAACGTGGATGAGAAAAATTAGCTCTTTCTCTGCTGTTCGGAACCCAAATCTGATGGTTTCGAAAGGGGGGTAAGAACCCCAGGACGCTTGGTCACGGATCTCCCAGATCACTCCTTCTTCTTTCAGTTAAATCTGCAGTTTTCATCTTATTTACAGCGATCATGACGCGCACGATTTCGTCAATCTGTCTTTTTATGAAAAATCTCCTAATTGGCTGAAAAAGCAACTAGCTTTTTGCATGCCATCCTAATCTAGAAGCTTTTTCTAACTTTTTCAGATTTTTATAATAAATAATATAAAAAATAGACTAAAAGTATAAAAAAATCTAGTATTTTTGGATAATCCATGCAACTCACACTAGTACTAATGGCTCAGATCACATTAACTCTCTAGATCAATAGAGAAGTCGGATGATGATGCATTCCATACTTTTTCACACTGTGTCCTCATAACATCACGACATCCACCCCCTCTGAACCTGCACATCCTTTGGTATGTGCCAAAATCCTAGTTGTCACCAGATTCTGAGTCCTCCTCATCCTCTACAACCATATCCTTTACTTCTTCATCTTCCATATCTTCCTGGCTAGCCCCTATATCATGGCCACTATTTTCTTCCAATTCTAGCAACTCATAGGGAGTAGATTCCCACCTTTTGAATAATTTGATTCTTTTCCCTACTACCGGAAGTTTTATGGATGTCCCATCCAGCTCATTTAATGCATAAGTAGCATTATCAAACACCTGTCTTACCAGATAGGATCCAAACCATCTTTTGGAAACTTTACGCATGGCACTATGCTGGTTATCTAAACTACTATCATAAACCAATACCCAATCCCCATCTTGTATGGTTCTTGGTCTCAGTCTATGTCTTTTTTCAAACCGTTTCTTGTTCTATATCCTTGCTGCCCTTAACTTTGTAGTTGTTGCCTCTATGTCTTCTGACTTTCTTTCCAACTGTCTAATGCGTAAGGCCAACAACTCCTCTCGATTCAACTCCTCCTCCCAAGATAACACACTCCATGTGACTGACATCTCTTCTATCAGCATGATAGATTTTTGACGATACATCAATTCTGCAGCCATATATTCTGTAACAGCACTATGAGTTGTTCTGTCAGCCCACAAAGCATAAGGGAGCAATCGTGACCACTCTTTTATCTTCTCTCCACATGCTTTTGCCAATGCCTTCATAATAGGTGGATGACCTCTTTCACTTTTTCCATTTCCTTCAGGGTTATAGGCTAAAGTTAAAGCAAGCTTTATCCCCAACCGTGCAAAGAAATCATGAGCTTCATCTACATCCAACTCACCCCTATCTGCTGTAATTTTTCCCACACAGTCATATTGACAAAAGATCTCTTCTAAGAGAAAAGTACATACGACATTTATTGTCTTAGTATGTAGAGCTCTCCCTTCCACTTGCGTAGTCAAGACTTCACGAGCAAGCACAAGATACCTCATTTGCCAAAGACCTGTAGGCATTGTGACCAAATCCACCACCCACTTAAAATGAAGAGACAATGGATATGTGGGTTGCAATCCATCCCGATGTCTCACAGTTGAATACATTTGACATGTTGTACATGTTTCCACAAAATGAGCAACATCCTTATACATACCCTGCCACCAATACCTTTCTTTGATCTTTGTAAAAGTACCCCAAACACCTCTATGACTAGCCCATAAGCTTTCATGAAATTCTTGCATTACTTTTACTTGTGAAGCTCCATCACCCAAAACTCACAATGGCATACCCTATTTCTTTTTAGCATGTTTCCATAAGTATCCATCTTTTAAGAAAAATCCATAGGCTTTCCTATTGATCTTCTTAAACTCCTCATCTGACCATTCATCTCTCTTTGTTAATGTGCTGAGGTATTGACCAATTCTCAGCCACTCTCCTGCATATTTGTCTTCCAGAAACACTTCTACACAATATGCAAAGCATCTAAAGTGTCTTATCTTTGTTGTCCAAGCTTCTGTTAATGCTATAGCAACACCTTGCATTGCTAAATTCACTCTTGCAACATCATTTTCAGCCATAAGAAAGCCATCTTCTTCCTCCTCATCCATCATCCCATCTTCATTCTCATAATGTGCTCGTGATAACATGTCTACCACCACTGGGTTATCTCTTCCTACAATACGTTGAAATTCAGGGTTCAAAGATTTATTGTATGAAATCCACCGGAGCATAGCAATGTCCGGGGTAGCACAACTAGTAATCATACCCAATACTGGCAAACAATCAGCCTCAATGACTACATGAGCACCCGTAAAATACTCCTTATCACATTTAAGGGTGGTCACAATTCCCCATAATTCTCTTTTAACCTGTGGATATCTTCTCTGTCGTTCAGTCAATACTTTTGCACCAAAGCGTATTGCATATCTTTGCCCTTCCTCATCATCTTGCCCAATTGCCCATCCAATCCCGATTGGGCTTGTATCAACAGTAATAATGATAGGCTTTCCATGTGAATAGTCAGCCTTTCTCAATGTAGGAGCAGATTTTAAGAGTTGCTTCAATTTCTTCATTTCTTTCTGATGCTTCCTTTCCCAATGAAAATTTTGACATTTCCTTAGAAGCTGATAAAGAGCATCGGCCCCATATCAAATAGAACACACGTTCACCCAAGAATCTATGCACCTCTGATACATTCGTGCATACATCTTGCATTCTATCAATCCCATCTATTTTTGCTGGTGATGGCCTTCGCACATAAGGCCCACACATATGCCCAATAATCAAAAACTCTTCAACTCCAAAGACAGATTTTTGTCCAGAAAGAGTTAAATGCACCTCTTCTAGATGTGTCAAAATCCTCTCACAATCCATGATATGATCTGTAACAAATTATCTACATACCCTCACTCTCTGGTGGAAGTGGCAAAGCAATTGGTTTCACCTTTTTGTCAACTGTCTTATACTTTGTCTCCACTTGTGCTTCAGCCCATTGTAATCCTTCCTACTAAAAGCAAACAATCCTATAACATCATACATATCCAAATAACATACTAACAACACTCTGTTTTCAGCCTCATTTTCTGCATGTATAGTTGCTGAAATTTCAGCCATAGTGTCAGTAATATTCAGCCCATAAAAGATGCGTGAAATGCCATCATTTTTAGCTAATAGCCCCAATGCTCTTAGTTTCTTAATAGCCTATTTCATAGATATGCATTCAGCCCTACACATAGCTTCCATAGGCTTAAACCAACATGAACTGTTTGCTGTAAACTGAGAATTACCAATAGTAAATACATGCTTCATTTCATCAAGAGGCGAGTATACCCTCTGAACAGCACTATTGTAGCCCCGCATTACAACAGTGCTTAATGAAAATCCAGGTCTTTTAATTCCCTTGCATTTGGAACCAAAGGAGACTCTCGAAGCATATCATGATTTCTAGGATGATTAACACAAACAGTAAGAAATTGGACCACTTTTCTTCCATCCTTGCTTCTGACTCTTGCATAAGCAGAACCATCATCAAGTACCTTTGTTTCCATACACACACCTGTAATATAGGGCTGTCCCAAAATCACTGCATATGAGGAATTACCTTGCACAAAGAAGTGTTGCTCTTCTTGTACATCACCAATTGTCATTTTTACATTAGGACATGTAGCATAGAGCTCCCTTGAAGAATTATTTTCAGCCCTCATACGCCAACCATGATCATTGTCCACAGGCCATGCACCATTTTCATACAATCCCCACTCAATGACATTTATCTCAAACCCATTGTCAAGTAAAGCAACACAAGGAGTTTCACGCTCCCCTATTTTCAATACCGTTTTAGTGGTAGCTCTAGCCCAATGATTTCTTATGTAGTGACTTCGAGGAGTAAATCCTAGAGTCTCTTCTCCATATTGTTGCATTTGTCTTACTCCACCATGCATATTGCTACAAGACAATGCATTTTCAGTCACTTTCTTCTCTTTTCCACATGATGTCCACTGATTAGTAGTATCCTGCATAGATAATCCAGTACTTACTTCATGCTCATATTCAACCCGAATACCCAACAAACTAGTTTCCTCTTCAAATTGCAGCAATGCACTAGCGGTATCACCAAGAAACTAATGGTTCCTTTTAATTATGTCAATGATCTCATTATGAAATTCTCGCTTGGCAATACCAAGCACCTCTCCCAAGGTAAATTCCACTCGACTGTTTAAGATCCGTTCTTCAAGAACCTTCTTAAGATCTATGGTTGTCCCAATGTCAGATTGCAACTTATATCCTGGCTACTTGCTCTTCTTTTTGCCCTCTTGTTTGTTATCCTATTTTTGCTTCTGATTGACCTCTTCCATAACATGCTCGGGAGGTGGCTAATTTGCAGCTTTAGGCTGATCCATAATTATTTTTGTCACTCTTTTAGATGTCCCTGCAATATCTTCATCTCTTTTTCGTTTTTCTTCCACAAGTACATCAGTGTTTTGTACCTTTGCTAAATATGCATACACTGAATATGTATCTACTGGTGATTCCCAACTAGTTATGCCACGAATGTCTTGCCCTGCATGAGACATTTCACTATTAGTGACCTTTCTCTTTTCATATGCATGTAAAGCATGTGTCCATATTCAGCCTTTGGACCAACCATCACTTGGTCATGCATTCTATCCAACTGTAGACCAAAAGTAGAAGCATGTACCGTCGCATAAGCATTTTGGATAGCCAAGTCTTCCAACAACTTCTGCATAACTCCCTTTCCAAAATTCAAAGCAAGAGGCAATCCTGTTTCTTGTGCATGGATCTTGCCATCTTTCCAAAAGATAAGCTTTCATGCCAAGGCCTCCTGAAAGGTAGCACAATCCTTTCTCTCATGCTACAAACTATCACACCACATACATCTTTTCCTAGGCTTAGGGGCTACTGCCCGTTTCCTTTCCTCTTGTCCTTTTTCATCCAATTTTGCAACCTTAAATTGAATATCTCACATCCCTTTGACCAATTCATCCAAGACATCTTCCCTAACAGAGGGAACAATAGCAGGTACAGCCATAGGGTTAGCCACAGAAGCGGGTGGCTTACTGGATACTTCAACTGCCTTACCCGTAACAGTGGGCAAGCTAGAGACATGCAATCTTTCTCTTCTTCTATGCTTCTTCACAAGCGCAATAACAGCTTCCCTGACATCTCTCCACTCTGTTTTCAAACATGTCTCTGTAGTCTGACCCTCCAGCAAATCATCAAGCTTCTCTTGAAGCTCAGGATCAACTGCCTATAGAAACAATTCAATTTTCTGACTTGCAAGAGCTTGCTATTCTGCAAGATCCAACTGCTCAAATCTACTTTCAAATTCTCTTAACAATTCTGTAGCCACAAGAACCTTATTGGGTTGTATAACCCACTCCTGAAAAGTCTTGCGTGTAATCAAACTGGCGTCCTCAATATAAAATTCTTCCCTGAGTGTCTTCTTGAAGGCTACCTAGTCAGCATCCTATAAGTATAATTGAGTAAGCCGTGCTTTCAGTTCATGAATAGTAACACGTACAAAATATCGGCTCCATGCAGATTGAGCCACTCCAAAGAATTCCATCTTCTGAGCATAGGTATGTACATATGCAGATACATTCCTGCCATTGAATAACTTCACCTCACGCTCAACTGCTTGCAAAGCATTCATCACAACACTTTCTCTTTGAGCTGAAGCTTGCATCACGTGTTGTTGTTGTTGTACCTACACAAGCATATTCATATTTTGCACCAACTGTTGCAAAACATCACTGGAGATTGTATTTGAAGGTTCTCCCATATTATCTTTCCTTCTTCTGTGATGACCTTTCACATCGGGTTCACCAATGTTGGAGGGGTTTTTGTCGAAAGGTCGAATCCATCGGGGATCAGAAGTAGAAGGAAGTAGAGATAGGAGATGGAAGAGAAGATAGAGAATACCCAAGTGGTAAACATGACAAAAACAAATCACAATGAGTTGAAACAATATGTATTGAAAGAACCTGGAATCTTTGCTCTACTCAGAAGCAATATCCAGGAATTAGTTCTCCTGGAGCTCCTTCGTAGACCAAAAGCGTGGATCAGAAAAATCAGCTCTTTCTCTGCTATTTGGAACCCAAATCTAATGGCTCCGTTGGCTCCAAAAGGGGGGTAAAACTTCAGGACACCTAATCACGGATCTCCCAGATCACTCTTTCTTCTTCTTTCAGTTCAATATGCAGTTTTCATACTGCTCACAGCGATCGTGACGTGCACGATTTTGTCAATCTGTCTTTTTTATGAAAAATCTCCTAATTGGCTAAAAAAGCAACTAGCTTTTTGCATGCCATCCTAATCTAGAAGCTTTTTCTAAAATTTTCAAATTTTTACAGTAAATAATATCAAAAATAGACCAAAATTATCAAAAAATCTAGTATTTTCGGATAATCCATGCAACTCACACTAGTACTAATGGCTCAAATCACATTGACTCTCTAGATCAATAGAGAAGTCGGATGATGATGCATTCCATACTTTTTCACACTATGTCCTCATAACATCAGGATAGTGGTCCATGGGTCTTGGTGGTTGAGCTTGTGCTCACCTCTACACTATCAAATTTCCACACTAAAAAATCCAAACATAATAACAAAAACAAATTCTAAGCTAAACAACTACCGAAAAATCAACTACTTAATGATTTAAAAATAATCACATAACATCTAAACTATTAAAAAACTTCCTACCCTAAGTTGTCCTAGGGGGTTTTTTGTTTTTGTGAAAACACTTGACAATGCATAGAACTAGATTTTTTATGTGATTTACGAGTCTATCTGCCATACAAACAATGATCACATAAATCAAAACATGAATAATCCAAGGATGGAAGAGATTGCAAACGGGTTGATACTTTCATTCCTTTCACGAACATATGCACAAGATGACAATGCCAAAGAGATATATGTGAAAGATTGGTCATCGCCGACAAAACATGATCAATACATCCATATACAAGAAGCGGATATAGGCTGCTAACCTTGGCACCTCGAGAAAAAACAATGTTACTAGGGGTAATCTTCCCTATAAAATCACCAAAGGAAACATAATACCTAGTATCATCCAATTGTCTTGAGATTACGCTTTTGATCAGAGTTGGTATATGGCATACATCATGAAAAATAAATGGAGAACTAGTATCAAAATAAAACCAATGACGATGCAAGGTAATATGGAATGAAGCCCTGAATCAAGAAGCCAACATTGAGTAGAAGACAACTAAGCATCAGTCAACTAAGTGTCATCAAGTGAACAAGTAGTAAGAATGTAGTGATCTGAATTGTACTCCAAGAAATTTATCTCATTTATCTTCATTCTCAACTTAGGCACAAAATCAGTGGACTTTGCATTTCACTACACTTATCACTACACTTTTTATGTCTTTACAATCTAATGTGCCCCTTATAGAAATTACACAGCATAGTAGATAGGATCTAAGCAAGGAGTAGAGAACACACAACAAATATGAGAAGAACAAATATTACTTTAATTTCAAATGAAGTGATGCCAAGATAGCTTTTTCCACCCATGCACTTCCATTGTGAAGCTTAGATGGTGATCTAGATAGATGATATGCAAAGAGCTTAAGGATAGCTAGAAGACTAGGTGAAAGATAGATTGATGGTGTCTTTAGAGGGGTCTTCCTTTTATAGCCTGAGAACGTAGTCTAGTCAACATGTCCAACCATATTATGAACATTTTCTAGTCTCCCAAGAAATATTATAGGGAATATTTCCTTCATTATTAGGCCAGGGATGCTTTCCTTGGACCCCCATCAAGGGGGCAATTAGTTCCCCCCTGAGACCCCTACCTAAGGGCCACTTCCACAACACCATAAAATCCCAAAATAAGGGCCCCTGATAACTCCCACACCATGCAACTCAATGCATTGTGCCTCAAGTTACTATCAACATAACTACTTTATTTAGCCCAAAGGCTAGATTCACAAAGGTCACCTTTTTGCCATTCGATCACATAAACCTCATCTGGCATATCAGTCACGACTCACCCAATGTCCGTGCTCACACATGGCTTCTCCTCATAATGGGGACTTAATACTTAGAGTACCATGGATCATTGGTGGCACCTTACAAGGATGGGGCATTGAGCATATCTAACACCCCCTCAATGTCCACTCGCAAGTAAACTACATTCTTGGCCCAATGCTAAGCCTCTAAAGATGAATTCAAAGGAGATCTTTGGTAAGAGCTTTGGTGAATATATTTGCTCCATTATCCTCCATTGGATAGTAGATTAGCTCTACTATCCCATCCTTGATCAAGTTACATACATAGTGATACTGGATCTGAATGTGTTTCATGCATGCATGAAAAACTAGTTTTTTGGCCATGGTGATGCAACTCTAATGGTCACATCTTAACACTGTTGGATCTTCATCATCCTGTACTCCCATATGCCATAAGATTCCCCTTAACCATACCACTTCACATGCAGCAAAGTAAGTTGCCTTGTACTTTGATTCAGTACAAGACAATGCCATAGTTAGTTGCTTTATATTGATCCAAGAGAAGATTCCTAAACCTAAAGAGAAACAATATCTAGAAATTGACTTCCTGGAATCACTGATCTAAGTCATAGTTCCCTATAAGAGCACTTCCAAAACTATATGTGATATCACAGTCAAGAGCTCTCTTCAAGTATATGAGCACACGTATCCCAGCTTTCCAATGAATTTCTCGTGGTTTGTTTGAGAACTTACTCAAAACACTAACAACAAAACTACTTTCTAGCTCGGTGTTAAAGTAGATGAGGCTGTCAACCAACCTTCTATACCTCCCAATGTCTGTTAGTGCTGATGTATCCTCAATGAATAACTTCACATTAACCTCCATAGGTGTAGCTATCTCTTTACACTCGGTCATGCCAAATGATTTTAAGATCTCCCATACATACTTCTTTTGAGAGATGAAGATTTTGCTAGTCTTGCTAGACTTCAATTCCCCAAATAATAGTGCAACAAACCCAAGTCTGTCATTTCAAACTCAAAGCTCAAAGCCTTTTGAGTCTTATGGATCATATCTTCATAGTCACTTGTAATAAGAAGGTCATCCATATATAGGACAATCACTACATACTTTTCATTATCCCTGTAAACATACAAGTTAGCATCTAAGGCACATATTTTGCAATTCAAACCTAGAAAGAATTTATCTATCCACTAGTACCATGCTCTAGGGGCTTGTTTTAGCCCATATATGCATTTTTTAGCTTACAAACTTTGTTCTTAGAATGGGGGGCCTCAAACCTTGGTGGTTGAGCCATGTGCACCTCCTCCTTAAGGTCACCATTGAAGAATGTTGATTTAACATCCATTCGGTAAACTTGCCACTTCTTCTGAGTGACCACTGCAAGTATTGTGTGAATAGTGGTCATTCTAGCAGTTGGAGCAAACAATTCTTGAAAATCAAATCCTTCAACCTATGAAAATTCATGTGCAACTAATATGTCTTTTTATTTTTCTAAGTTGCCACCATCAACCTTGTACTTTACCTTCCAGGTCCACTTGGTGTTGATAATCTTCCTCTTTTCTGGTCAATCCAGTAGCTCCCAAGTATCATTCTTCATTATACTATCATACTCACCTTGCATAGCTACTCTCCATGTTGGATTGGTAAGTGCTTCTTCCAAGTCTATTGGCTTCTGTACTTCTATCATAATCTCAGTCATCAAGGCTATATTGACTATGTGAGCCTTTTCTCAATTGTAGTAGGCATAGGATTACTACAATCATAGAGCTGCTTCACCCATCGTGGAAATGGTTTTTTCGGTGGTGTGATTGTAGTTTGGTGAACTTTGTGCTCATCATTTGAAGACGATTCTTTCTCCTCCTTGAGAGTAGGGATAGCTCTTGGGATAGGTTCATAGTGGACTACTTCTTCACTAGATGATAAAGTGGAATAACTTATATTCTCCTTCTTCACTATATGTGGTTGCTCCTTGAACACCACATCACGGCTCGCTATGATCTACTTTGCCTCTTAATCATACAATTTATAAGTCTTTTGCTCATCACTATATCCCAGTAAGATATGTTTTGTGCTTTTTGGATTTAACTTGTTTCTCTTATCCAGAACATGTGCATAACATTCATATCTAAAAGTTTTAAAATGTGAGATAGATGGTTTGTTACCAAAATAGGCCTCATGAGGAGTTTTTTCCTTAAGAGCCTTTTTGTAACTCTGATTGAGAATGTAGATTGCAGTATAAATAACTTTTGTCTAAAACTAGTTAGGCAATCCCTTGTCCTTAAGCATGCACGCTACCATTTCCACAATGGTGCAGTTTTGGCATTCAACAATGCCATTCTACTAAGGTGTATGAGGCATTGTCAATTGACACTTAATCCCTTTGCCCTTGCAAAAGTCTTCAAACTCCTTTACCTCCTTTCCCTTATGGTAGCTGCCCCTAGATCATCAATAAAGACTTTTAATTCCTCTGGGAGATGTCACCAAAAGTCTTATCAGCTATATGTTGCTAAGAACCATGCGCATTGCATGACCCAAAGGCCATCACATGATACGCAAAGGTACCAAAGATAATGATGAATGTCATTTTCAATTTTTCTTCATCAGCAATAGCCATTTGGTTATATCCAACAAAGAAATCCATAAACGAATAAATTTTTCTACCTGCTAATTGATTCAAAATGTGATCAATGAATGGAAACATGTAGTAATCCTTAACTATCTACTTATTAAGCTCTCTAAAATCCATGCAAAGCCAAATCTAATTAATATTCTTCTTCCTGATAACAACTAGCAAACACCACTCTGTGTGTTGCTGTATAAGAAATATGAAGCCAACTTTTCATAGTTTTGCCAATTCCTTGAATAGCCCGTCCCTTAATTCAAAAGGCATATGCCTTACTTTTTTATGCTGGTGTGCAAATCGGATGCTGGATGTGTACGTAGCGAGCGTCGGAAGGTCCCCAAGAACAAAAAAACTCTACTTAAGCTCAAAAAGCAAGAAGATAGATGAAAGCCGGATTTTGGAGCAGAAAATGAGCCTAAAAATAGCAGAAAAATGTGGAAATGGAGGGGAAAATATCAACTTCCGAAGGCGGCGGCTCGACCTAGGTCGATTTTAGGCATTAAGGGCTTGACGGGCGCCCGTGCGACACTCCAAGATTTTTTGTAATTTTTTCCATACACCTGTGCTAGTCAATGGAGCTGCCAGCCAGTCCGCGACTCTGAGATGAGCTCACAGAAATTTTCAGATCACAATTTGGAGTTCGTACGATTAAATGGGGTCAAAAAATCGGCCGGTAGGCGGACAAATGTCCCAAAAAATGAGAGAGTGCCCAAGTGGAGAAGTGAGGGGGTGCCTCTCCAAGGGGCATCCCCCCTCATTTTTCGTGGAAAAACGGTGGATGTTTGTGGCGACGACAGCGCGTCGAAACCCCCCCCCCCCCCCCCCATAATCAATTTCGTGATGGCCAGAGAGCCATGGAGGCAACAGCACACGATGATTCAGCAAGTTTGACGCTCTCTATCGCCAGCCTCCGCACATAAAATGGCAGCTTGCAGATGGAGACCAAAACCTAGTCTCTCTCTCTCCTCCCTCTCTCTCCTCCAAGGCCTGATTCACGCGTGGGAAGAGAAGAAGATGAAGAAGGATTGACGGATGCTTGCCCAATCGAAGGGAGATTGCTCCGCGATGCAGGATGAAGATAAATTGCTGATTCCGGACTGAAATGATGGTTGGAAATTAGTCATGAGGCACATCAAATAAAAACCCGCAAAAGACGGTAATATACTTTTCATAAAGAAAAATGGTGTTTTTTATGCAATTTTCTTCATGGAAATTTGTTCCTATGGGCTGATATTTAAATAAAATGATGTTTGTAATGGTTGCTATCATTTTTTTTTAAAAAATAAAAATTCATTTGTTGTATGGCTGGAAATAGTGAAATAAAATACGCAAAAGACGAAAAACAAGGGAAAATTGGGTGTTTTTTGAGACATAAATGGAAAATGTAATAAGACACGCCAACTAAATTTGTGTTTTTGCTGCAAATGAACCTAAGGGCCACAACCCACAACTCATTTTGTATTTTTAGTCATTTAATATTGCAAAAAAAAAAAGAAAAATAGAGAAAAACCACTGGAAAATAAGAGAAAAATGGATTTTGAGTGCCGAAAATTAAGGAAAAATAAGGACCATGTTTGTGGATGTATGGGGGGTTTGAAGTATGAGGTTTAGCCTCAATTCAGCCCTACCTTTATGTTTTAGTGAGTTTTTATTGCTTTTTATACAATAAAAACATGGAAAATGAACCCTAAACCGATCAATAATGCACAACCTAAACGGGTGAGGGAGTAGAGTGTATAAAAAGTGTTTAAATGCTGAATGAAATGATGAAAAGCTTGTTGGTTTTTATGCATACAATTTAGGTTGGCCGATAATTAAAAATTAAGAACCTAGTAGCACGAGGGGTTTCTCGGTGCTAGGTTCATGCAACACCGCATACGAGCGATAGTCGAAATCATTGAAAGAAATGTTTTCCACATGTGCACCAATGTTGATTTTTCTTTGTTTGAGCACATAAATATTCACAATTTGCATGAAGCATAAAATGATAAAAGGTATCAGACAATACCTCTTGGATGCATGGCAATTGCTTTCTAGAGGAACATGACCAACGTTGAGTGAGTAAGGTTGTTCTAAGCTGTAGGCTAGGCGTTGGGTCTAAGGGGGAAAGTAAAGTGAGGAAGCATGGTATATCTCCTGGAAATACGCGAATCATAAAAGAGAGAAGTTTGTGTTCGTATGTGTTGTATATGTTTAGCGACGCATCGAGGGGCCAATCCCCAAGGTGTAGGAGAGTCGCAGTGAGGTAGCGGCAGTCAGGCGTGGGAGGACCTCCTATGTTTGTACTTCGTGCTATTTGGCAATGTGGTGGGACTCCCTCTGAGGAGTGTTAATTGGGTTAGAGTTGGACTACAAGACATAACACAAACGCAAGATGTTTAGGAAGATGATGTATGTGTCATCCACGCTCCTGGCCTCAAGGCCGTGGGGTTGTTGAGCGGATGATAGAGGTCTGACTAGTGCATGAGCCAAAGCTGGCCCGTTTTAGATCCCATCAGTGGTGCGTCTGCCGGGAGCCGCTTAGAAGTGGCGGTCCTCGAATCCTGGTTGTCTAGGGACCAGTTAGCAGTTTATGCCAAAGGATACTGAGATTGACCCATTATTCATCGATAAGCATCGTCTAGCCAAAATCCAAAAGCAAGAGAGAGATGAAAGAGCTAGGCGATGTGCTGAAATTATTAGGAGGTATTCTCCTAAGCGTAGCGGTGCTGAACCCTTATGAGGGAGTGGATCTAGTGGTCTTGGTTCCACAAGCAGTAAGTTAGAAGAAGGTGGAAGTTCTAGTGCTCCCCTTTCTTCCATAAGGCAGTCTACATCAAGCGCAGGAGGTGTAACTTCACCATCCCCTATTTCTAGTGCAAATCCAATTTCCGTCATGGTGCAGCCCATTGCAATTCCTGCAGGAACGACAGATTTGCCGACTCTAGGTTACCCCCTACCCATTTTTAATGGGCTAGTTGAGGAAGATGCGGAACTCCACATCAGGGAGTTTCAAAAGTTGATGTTTAACTGTCGCATCCAAGAAGAAGGACATTTAATGATGTTCTTCAACATGACTCTCAAAGGAAGAGCTGCCATATGGTATCATGGCTTAGAAGCCGGAACCATATTGAATATTGATTCATTTTACGGAGCTTTTCAAAGGGAGTTTGCCCCTGAAAGGGGTGGGCAATATTGGTTGCGTGTACTCAACGTGACCCACCAAGAACCACACGAGGATATTCGTGCTTATGCGAAGAAACTAAAAGAGGTTTTTCGTAAGTTGGACACCTCTATTCCTATCCCCGCAGTTGCCCAATTGCAATATTTTCTGCATGGTTTGGACTTTAATATCCAGTTGCAGTTGAGTAGTGTCCCTTTGGGGGATATAGATACAGCCATTACACAAGCACAAGAAGTGGAATCCCGACTATAAGCAGCCTATGCCTCTCGAGGTAATCCGAATATGGGTCTAGCATTGGGAAATAATATGGCGACGGCCAGTGGCAGTAGTTGCCAAGGGATAGCGACGGCTAATCCTAATGGGAGAGGGAACATGATGCATAATGTGCCTTTATTACGAGCTCCCCCTAGCATGTCGATAGCTCCAAATGGTGGAGGCCAGGCAGTTAATCCCAATACCATGCATGTGGTTCAACAACCAATGCCTAATCGAATTGTTAGGCCGATGGAACGACAGGGTAATGATCAAGGCTACGAGTCGAGCGCTTCCAATGTTCTTGGCGAGGTTAAGGACATGAAGAAGCATTATAACGACATGATTACGGAGCAGTATCGACAAATAGCCGTTGATGTCAACTTTCTTAAAAAACAACAAAATTTGATAGAAAGTAGATACCCGGATGAGGGTGCACCTTCGAGGTTTAGCTGCAAATGGTGTGGTGGGTAACATTATCCACAAAATTGCCGAATGTCAAGTGCAACATCTGTGGAAAATTCAGCCATTTAGCAGCCACTTGCTGGAGTAAGATTAGTTCCCTCCAGCGAGGTAGTCGGCAACCAGGGCTTGTTAATCATCGTGTGCAAGGAAATGATTCCCAGCAAGAAGACAGACCTAAACAAATACTCCAACGACCAAAGTCCACAGTGGAGGAGCTGCCTAGTGGTAGTGGGGTTAGTTTGATTGAGGCTGTGCACGTTAATGATGCTGAAACCTCTAATCTGCGAGCTGTTCTTACAAGAGGTCAAAAGGGTAGAGAGGCCAACAAGGATAAGCCTCTCGACGGAAACCCTAAACAGGGCAATAAAGGAACGCAAGTTCTGGATCCTGCCATGCAAGGGGAACCTCTGAAGCCCGTGGAGAGCAAAGCCAATGTTAAGAAGGATAAGGAACCACCGAGGAAGAAGGGGAAAGTTAAAACACAGGCAATAAAGCCGGTTCAGCGGACCTAAAGAGCGGATGGTTTGGCGTGAAAAGTAAACTCTGCCGAACTGTCATGAATTCGATTTGGCGAGCTCTCTTTGTGAAGTCAAGCTAAATGTGAACATTTTACAGCTTATTAAGCTTTCCCCAGGAGTACGCAAGGAATTTAGAACGATCCTACATACCGGGTATATCGTAGAACCTTTGGGTATTGTGCAAGTTGGTGATGACTGGTTTGAGCATGTTGAGAAGCATTGCCCAAGGGTTGTAGCCTATGTCGATGGGATATTAGTAGATTATGCCATTGTCGACACGGGATCATCTGTTAACATTATGAGTTCTAAACTGATGGAGAGGTTGGGTCTTGCGATCCAGAAAGATACCTCCACAATTTTCAGAATGGCAGATGATAGTTTGAGACAGTCGGAAGGCAGCATTACTAAGGTCACTGTTGCAAATGTAGAATGCCTGTTGGACTTTAGGGTAATTCATTTTGCAGGGCGTCCAAGTTACCAGGTATTACTTGGACGACCTTGGATCTTGCAAGCGGACTGTCAAGTGGATATACCCGCCGGTCGGCTGATTTTCGGCAGAGGTGCTCAGCACGTGGTGATTGATGCCTATCCTGAGTCTCCGCAGAGTGAGAGAGCTCCTCTATCTTCCACAGAATTGGAGACATTAGAGGATTTATCCGCCAGTGAGACATCATCGAATGATGAGTCCAAAGAGGGATCCACCACGGAAGACATCTATCAGATCACTTTGAACGAGCCGATAGAGGCCCAAGATCGTATAAGAGATACAGATGTTACTGAGCTAGACCTTGGTACGTCTGATGAATCGTGACCAATCAAATTAGGGTCCATGCTTAGTGTCCAAGAATGCGAGGAGTACGTCTCTCTGATCCAAGAGTTCCGCAATATTTTTGCCTGGAGTTATGATGAACTTAGAGGCATTCCTCCTAGTTTCTCCATTCATACAATTCCGTTGAAGGAAGGAAGCCACCCTGTGCGACAGAAAGTAAGGTGTATGCCTTTCGAACTGAGGGACGGGCTGTTTGAAGAGTTACAGAAGCTTCGGAAAGCGGGTTTGATTTTTCCTGTGCAACACACAGAATGATATTCATCAGTTGTGATCAAAAAGAAGAAAAATAATCAAATCCGATTATTTGTAGATTTTAGAGAGCTGAATAAGCAGACGGTTAAGGATTACTACCCGTTGCCATTCATTGACCAGATTTTGGATCAATTAGCGGGTAGGGAGATATATTCGTTTATGGATTGCTTTGCAGGATATAACCAGATGGCAATTGCAGAAGAGGACAAGTTGAAAACAACTTTTATTACTGTCTTTGGTACTTTTGCGTACCATGTGATGGCCTTTGGTTTATGCAATGCGCCTGGTTCGTGGCAACGAACAACAGATAAGACATTCGGTGACATATCCCTTGAAGAGTTGAAGGTGTTTATTGATGACTTAGGGGCCGCCACCGTGAGAGAAAGGCAATTGATTATTTTGCGAAAATGTTTTGAGCGGTGTAGGCAATTTTGCATCGCTCTAAACCCACGGAAGTGTGTTTTTGGTGTACCTTATGGGCTATTGCTAGGCCATGTGGTCAGTTCGGTAGGAATTGCGACAGATCCGAAGTTGCCATGGGTCCACCACGCACTCTGAAAGAAGTTCATAGCTTTCTATCTTCGGTTGGTTATAATCGTAGATTCATAAACACCTTGGCAAAAAGAACGTTGTTGCTTACAAATCTATTGTCCTTTAGCCGGTTGTTTGTATGGGGTGACCCTTGTAAGGTAGCTTTCTAGGATGTGAAGCAAGAGCTAGTAAAAGCACCTGTTTTGAAAGCACCTAAAAGAGGCGAGGTGTTCTATATATTTTCAGCCAGCCACCATGCATAGTATCAGCTGTTGTTTTGATGTTTAGCCCAAATTTGGGAGGAAAAGTGGTATCATCCGATAGCCTTTGCTAGTCGAAAATTGGGCATTTCAGAGATCAATTATACCTACATGGAGAAGTTGTGTCTTGCGATGGTCTTTGGGATCAAGAATTTCAGGCACTATATCCTCTATGAGAAAGTTGTGCTTTATACGAAGGCGGAGGGGCTTCGATTATTGATGAATAAGCTGCAGCCGCCTGATCGTCTAGCAAAGTGGTTAATCACTTTGCAGGAGTTTGATTATGAGATCAGGAGTAAGCTACCAAGGCTACAGGGTATTGTGGAATGTCTTGTGGACTTTGGGGAGCTGAAAGAATCTGTGGCTGAAGGTAGTGACATGGAGTTGTTATTTAAGATAGATACGACATCTATTCCCTCCTGGTATGTTGCAATAACGCATTATTTATCGACAGGAGAGGCTGGATCCGAACTATCTAAAGCTGAGAGAAGGAAAATTAAGCAGCAGGCGTTAAAGTTTGCCTTGATCACAGGTACATTATATCGGTAAGGGGTTGATGACATCTATCGCCAATGTGTGATGCCTGACAAGGTGCCATTCATTCTGGAAGAGTGCCATGATTCCGCTTGCGGAGGCCATTTTGCTGGACGGCTTACAGCACAAAAGGCTTTAAGAGTAGGTTACTGGTGGCCTGCCATATTCCAGGATGCGTTTGTGTATGTTAAGAGATGTGATATTTGTCAACGACATGATAGTCGAGAGAATAGGAAAAGACCACTCACCCCTATTATGGTGATACTTCAATTTGAGAAGTGGGGAATAGACTTTGTGGGTCCTATTACTCCATCGTTGACTGTGCAAAAGAGGTATATTATTGTAGCAACTGACTACTTCACAAAGTGGTCAGAAGCACGTGCAACAAGGAAAGATGATGCTAAAGAAACTGCTAGTTTACTTTTAGAGCAGATAATATGCCATTTTGGTCCCCCGAAAGAATTAGTGTCGGACCATGGAACCCATTTCCTGAATAAGGTGATCAAAAGCTTGACCGAGGCTTGGCAAATCAAGCACAATAAAACGACTCCTTATAATCCGCAAGCAAATGGATAAGTTGAAAGTACTAATAAACAGCTTGTGGGTATCTTGTCTAAGATAGTCTCTGAAAAGAAACGAGACTGGGACAAGAAGCTGTATGTGGCAGTATGGGCATATAATACCATGTTCAAGCGAGCCATTGGCCACACGCCGTTCAAACTAGTTTATGGTGAAGAGTGTGTTTTACCCTTAGAAATTGAGTTGCCAACCATTAGATTCGCAATAAACCATTCTTTGGGTAATGAGGATGCCCTATTAGAGCGATTTACGACCTTAGCGCACCTCGATGAAATTAAGCTGCAAAGCCTATTACACCAAGAGGTGGCTAAACATCGCATGAAGTAGTTGCACGACCTTAGAGTGAAGAAATATAGCTTTAAAAAATGCAAATTAGTCCTCTATTATGATGCATGTAGGGAGTTGTTCCCAGGGAAATTGGAACCTAAATGGGATGGCCCCTACAAGATTTTCAGGTTAGGGAAGAATAGGTCTACAACCCTATTAGCTGTTTTACAGGGAGTAGAGTTTAAGAATAAGATTAATCTTAATAAGTTAAACCTTATTACTTCTAAGTATGCTAATACAAAGAAAACGCATTGCAGGTCCATGCTAGGAATGATCTGAGACCTGCGGAAAAGAGCTTAAAAGTTGGTTGATGGGTCAATTAATCCCTTATTTGGAGCACCCATATCTGGAGCAAAGATACCATCAGGGGAAACTCATCTGGTGGAGCAAAGGATATAAAGTGATTGAGCAAGAAAAGGAACCTTTGTGTGGGAGATTAAAGTCTTCTGCCATCACTGCTTACAACTGTCAACAAGTATTCCTGTTGAGTTCAATGAAGAAGGTGGGATGGAGCCGTCAGTTTATCCTCTCAATATGTTAAACTTTGATTACCATAATTACGAATAGAGGAGTTCGTGATGGCCGCCTGTGTAAACCCATTATGGACGTATACATTATACTTTGATGGAGCGTCCTGGGGCCCTAATTGAAAAGGAAGTGTTGGAGTAGTAATCCGAGACCCCCGACCTAGAGTTACGATGAAGTTAGCTGCTTATCTCGGGGTAGGATTCACTAACAATATGGCAGAGTATAAAGCCTAGATTATGGGACTGTATATTGCCAAACAAGGTGGTATTCGTCGATTGTTAGTAAAAGGAGATTCCCAGTTGATCTTGAATCAGCTAGATGGGACATACACAGTGCCAAATCCCATTCTTTGTATGTATCATCGGACTGCTATGACCCTACTAGAGGAGTTTGAGAGAGTGTCTTTTCAGCTGATTCCACGTTACTAGAATCAGTTTGTGGATTCAGTAGCAAATCTTGCTTATGAGGAAGACCTCTTCTTTAATTGTGGTCCTAGTTTGGATATTGTGATCAATGATGAAACAGGACCCGGTCTCTTGTGGGGGATGTTATCAGAACATGCAATATATGGCAGACGATGGTTGATATGGGTGATGCAAAGAGTGGTCGAGACCAATCTACCGTTATTATCTGGGACCTATAGGTTGATTAGACAAGATATTATGCGTACGCCTCTTGCTATCTATGCAGGAGGGATGGGTCATAACCTTATGCATTTAGTTTAGGGCTACGAGCCTGTTTTTCCTCCTTGGAAGGGAGCCTATTATTGTATATCTGTGCTATTCCAGGGAAGGATGTGTAGATGCTACTTTGCTTTATTTCATTAGGCCAAGAGGGCCGTTTTGTGAGGTTTTACTATTCTATTTCGTTAGGCCAAGAGGGCCGATCAAGTTTTGTAGTGAAGTGCTTTATTTCATTAGGCCAAGAGGGCCAGTTGTCTGTTTAGTGCAGGTGTGGTTAATGGTTTCTTGGTTGAGTTTTGTGCTAGACAAGTTCAGAAGAAGAGCTTGGAAGGAGCCGTTTGTTTCACAGAAGCTTCTTGTGGCCCTATCCAGGTGATATCTATCCTTTATGAGTACTGTGGTTTTTATGCTATATGTGTTTGTGTACTTGTTAAGGGGTTTTTCGTTTCTTGTTGGGGACCGGAGACCAAGGCATGAAGTCCCGAGGTTTTGGTTCAGTATGTTTGAGGGAGGCTTGAGTAGTTTTTGCCTCCTGTAAAGACATTGTCGAGCATTGAAAGACCTGTTTTAGTAGGGAGTCCTAGTGACCCTGTTCTGCTAGCTTGCTAGGCAGCCGTTCTAGGAGCTCTTGTTAGTTGTGAGGCCGTTAGAGAAGCCTGTAGAAGAAAAAGGATAATGATAAGAAAAAGGAAAACCCTAAATATCTTAAAGCTAATAAAAATATACAAAGGTGTGTAAAAAGGGGTTCTAACCCCTATAAAAATCGAAAAGGAAAGAAAGAAAAATTTATACGCAGTTGATCATCGCCTTACGAAGGCCTGGTAGGTTCCTGGGGATGAGTCGGACCCGGGGCCGATGCCTTGTCCTCCTCGGGGTGACATCTTGCTGAAAAAGAAGAAATTCAGGAAAGTTGGAGCAAAAATAAAAGTGAGTGTCAGAAAAGGATTAAGTGTCGCCTTGCAAGGGCTTGGTAGGTTCTTAGGTACCAAGACAGGACCTGAGGCCGATGCCCTGTTCTCCTTGGGTCACTACGCTCAGCTCCCTCCTTTTTACATACCTAAGTATGTCAATAAAATAAAACCTTAAAAGAGGAAATGTGCTAAAAGAAAATACTTCTTGATTAGGCTATAGGAGTCCTCGTCTAGTAGGAGCTCCTGGTTGTGTTGTCCTTAGTTAGGTAGGTAGTTCAGACCACCACTTAAGGCAACCTCTTGGATAGTTCTTTTTAGTTTGGCCGTGTTGGAGCAGTCGGTCAGTGACTAGTTTCAGACCGTCTATCAGATTATGCTAGGCCTACTCCTTGTGGATATCATGCCTTGGTTCTGTCAGGGGGTAGGGTGTGCACTATGCTGTGATTTAAGTATATGTCTATTTTGTATCAGCTTGATGCTTGCTTTGGTTGTTTTGTGCAGATCTATTGTGGGATTCGACGGGCTGAGTCACCCTATCCCATGTTCGCCAATGAAAGCCGGATTTTGGAGCGGGAAACGAGCCTAAAAATAGCAAAAAAATGTGGAAATGGAGGAAAAAATATCAACTCCCGAAGGCGGCGGCTCGACCTAGGTCGATTTTAAGCATTAATGGCTTGAGGTGGTGCGCAAATCGGATGCTATACGCTTGCATAGTGAATGCCGAAAGGTCCCCAAGAACAAAAGAACTCTATTTTTTGCACAAAACTCAAGGTAAAAAGCATGCACGACATGAACAAGAGACCAATTGGGTGCAATCTCCCCCCATGCCTTGTGTGAGCGCTCCACAAAGCATGTAATTTATGTATTAATCATCTTCAAGCTCAAATAATAGCCCAAATTACAAAATAGCAAGCGTTTAGCTTTTGAGTTTGCTTTAGCACAAAATAGAAATAAAGCTAATGGGCGGTGGCCAAAGAGTCAGGCGTACCCAATACAATGTCCAAGTACAAATGACATAGTCGTGCGCCCATGCACATATAAAATAATAAATAAATATCTAACACCTCAATAAATAGGCGCAAAAAAATATAGGCGCCATGCCTAAGGTATGCGCCCATCAAAATATAAATGATAAATCGAATACTCGCTATCCTCCAATGCTTTCCTCTGCCACTGCTGCTATCTCTACACATCAACTGAAGCATTCACAATCGTTAGTAAAATAATACAATTAAACTGACAAAAGTGAATACCTAGCAGTCTTCAGCTACATAAATAAATCAACTAGTTAGAAATCAATCATAACCTTAATTTATTACGAGTGCGCACTCTAAACTCATAAATGTTTATTAATTTAATATGCATTTTGTAGAATCACCCGCTATGGAATCACCCATGTACACACTAAATTAATGAAACGCCCGAAAATGATAGGTGTCCCCATCAACTTCTTGCACAAAGAATCCACTTTGTGTATGAGCCCCGGTCATCAAAGTTTACGGAATCCACCGTAAAACCTCACGGAATCCACCGTGGAATATGCCTCCTGGCATCATACCCTCGGGGTGGGATAGCAATTGACCTCAATTGCTATTAACTCAATGTGGAGCTAGCAGAGTGGGAAAAGCATTTAAGTCTCTAGCGTGCATCCATTGGGCTTCTTCTACAAGATGGTTCTTAAATTTGACTAGATATCTAGAATATCTTCGGCCAGTTTGAGTGGTCATAAAGTCAGTATCTATGATAGCTTCAGGTCCAAGTATTTCAGTCTCTTCCTCTAACAAAGGTGGGTTTTCATATATAGGGTGTACAGGTAATTGGCCTCTAAAGGGTCGTAATAAACTAATGTGAAATGTGTTGTGAATTTTCCAATGAGGTGGTAATTCTAACTTGAATGCATTGTCATTAATTTTGCGAATGATCTTAAATGGTCCATAGAATCTAAGGGCTAATTTGACAACTGGGTGTCTATCTACACTTTGTAATCTACATTTTTCTATTCTCAACCAAACATAGTCATCAACTTTGAAGTTCATTGCTTGTGTTTTCTTATTGGCTTGTTTGGTATATGATTGCTGGGCTTTGGCAATCATGTCTTTAACCTCATCAAAAATAGTAGCGTGCATACTAGCTATATCATCAGCACTCTGAATTCTATTTGATAAAGATGCAACAGGTGTAGACAATCTATAAAGATCTAGAATAGTACTGTTAGTGGCTTCTGTTTGTCCATTAGTTTCAGGATGAAATGCAGATGAGAAATCAATTTTTATGCCTAGGTTAGCAAACAAAGTAATCCAAAAGTTGTTACAAAATCTAGAATCACGATAAAAAATAATAACTTTTGGTAATCCATGGTTAGTGAAAACAGTTTTCAAAAACAATTGTGCTGCCTGTGATACTATTAAAGTTTTCTTACATGGAATGAAATATGCTTGTTTACTAAACCTATCTACTACAGTCCAAATCATATCATGGTTAGCTTTAGTATTAGGTAAACCAGTAATAAAATCCATAGAAATATGTTCCCATGGTCTTGATGGAATAGACAAAGGCATAAGTAATCCATACTGTTTACCATGATGTCTCTTAACTCTTTGACAAATCAAACATTCAGAAAAAAAGTTAGATACATCAGTGTCCATATGTGGCCAATAAAAATCTTCAGTTAATGTACGTAAAGTAGATATGATACCTCTATGACCTTGATATGGAGGACAATGAATCTCATTCAAAACAAAAGATCTGAATAAAACTATAACACATAATCTCTTTTCATAAAACATGAATCCATCATTATAAGACAGTGAATCGATAGGAATCCAGTTATTTCCAACTAATTTATTCCAATCAGCATGAAAAGTAATGTCCTAATGATAAGTATCTTTCATAGGAGTTAAAGAATCAAATGATATAACATAAATATTATGAATGGCAGGTCTTCTACTTAATGCATCGGCCACTACATTTTCTTTACTGGGTTGATATTGGATAATCGGATGAAAACTCTGAATAAAGGTTGCCCATTTGATATGTCGGTCAGATATTTGAGGTTGGCTAAGTAAATGTCTAATACTTTGTTGATCAGTCTTAACCATAAACTCAGAACCCATTAAGTAGTGTTTCCATTGTCTTAAGGCTTGTACTACAGCTAATAATTCTTTATCATATGTGGAATATTTAAGTTCGAAGGGTTTCAGCTTACAGCTAGAATAGGCTATGGGATGATTGTCCTGCATAAGTACGGCTCCTATTCCAGATCCGCTAGCATCAGTCACTACTAAAAAGAATGGTCTATTAAAATCAGGCAATTGTAATACATGAGCATGGGTTAATGCATGTTTCAATAAGTCAAAGGATTTCTGTTGATTATCGGACCAATGATAAACAATACCTTTCTTCAAAAGTTTAGTCAATGGTAAAGCAAGTAATGAAAAATTACGCACAAACTTCCTGTAGAAACTAGCAAGACCTAGGAATGATCGTAACTCATGCACATTTTTAGGTATAGGCCAATTCAATATTGCTTATATTCTCTTAGGGTCAACCTTAATACCATCTGATGATACAATATGACCTAAATACTCAATTTCTGTTTTAAAGAACTCACTCTTTTCCAGATTAGCATACAGTTGATTATCTTTTAATAACTTGAAAACCAAGGACAAATGTTCATAATGTTCTTTCTCATTTTGACTAAACACCAAAATATCGTCAAAGAATACAATAACACAATGCTGATATTTCAAAAATATATGATTCATCATTCTGCTAAATGTAGCAGGTGCATTAGTCAATCCGAAAGGCATCACTAAAAATTCATAATGACCAAATTGTGTCCTAAATGCAGTCTTGAATATGTCAGACTTATCTAGTCTTACCTGATGATAACCAGATTTAAGGTCTATTTTACTAAATATGGCAGAACCTTGCAGTTTATCCATAAGGTCATCGACTAGGAACTGGATACCTATTCTTTACTGTGATTTTATTTAAAGCTCGATAGTCAATGCACATACGATAGGTATTATTTTTCTTCTTTACTAACAAAACAGGTACACCAAATGGAGAACTACTAGGTCTAATCAATCCTCTATTTAGTAATTCCTCAACTTAATTTTGAATTTCTTTTTGCTCTATCTGGTTATGCCTATATGGTGCTTTACAAGGTGGTTGTGTACCAGGAATCAAATCTATTTTATGGTCTTCTGGACGTGAAGGAGGTAAACCAGGTGGTAGATCTTCTGCAAAACAGTCTTTAAAGTTTGCAAGAAATTCTTTATGCCTAGGGTGCATATGATTTTCTTTAACTTGCAGTTCATTCACCCAAATGAGATAAGATTTACTACTTTTGTGTAATGCATGTTTAGCTTGAGTATGCGAAAGCAGTGGAAAAGCATTAGATGCATGCATACCATACAATGTAATATGTTTTCCTTGAAAATGAATATTAGTCGAATGTGTGGAATAATCTATGTTAGGGTTATGCTGATGACGCCAAGGCATACCTAAAATAATATCACTGGACTGTAATGCTACAACTAGAAAATTCCTTCTTTCAATGTATTCACCAATTTGAATTTCTAAATCATGCACTTCTTGTGTTCCATTATACCTAATACCTAAGAACGCTGCTTTAATGCGATAATGCATAGGTACAGTTTGTAACTTCAATTCTTTCACTAACTTTGCAGAAATAAAATCATGAGTACTACCATCATCATGCAAAATAATCTTTTCCTTTCCATGCACTAAACATTTCATTGTCAATAAAGAATGTGGAGTTGGCATACCTGGTAAAGTATCCGAAGAAGTGGTAATGTCGTCTTCATCTTCTGTGAAATTAGACATTTCTTCATGTTCGCCATCTTCCATTGCTCCAAGGTAGTTGATATGGACAGGTGGCTTCTTCGAATGGCAATTGACTGCTAGATGTCCAGGTTGGTGGCATTTATAACACACTATAGGTTTGGCTTTGGTTACATTGTTTGCAATGGCGGGAAGTCTAGGGATATTAGGATTTGGCTATGGAATAGGCTTGGGGTTTTGATTGGTATTTGATGGTAAAGCAGGTGGTTTTGCCCAAGTTTTATGGAAAGATGATGAAGGAAAACGACCTTGATTAAATCTTCTAAAATTTGAGTTGAATTGCTTAAATCCATAGTTACCATTGGTTTGGAATTGTTGTGGACGCTTGTCTCTTCCTCGCATCTTGTCTTCAGTGTAATGAGCTAATGAAATTGCGTCTTCAAGAGTTGCAGACTTGAACATATTAACTTCAGCGTAGTAATGCCCAAGTAGTCCAGACATATACTTGTGCTTGTGTGTCACTTCAGGTACGTCTTCAAGCATGCGTAACTGGAGTAATGCATTCCAAAAACGCTCGGTGTACTGAGGAATAGGCTCACGATCTCATTGCTGAAGAAGGTCCCATTGCTTTATGGCTTTTTCATGAAATTGTGGAGGAAGGAAATTCTGCATAAACTTCTTCTTGAAATTCTCCCAAGTAGTGGGACAATCTATACTCTTACGAACCACGGTCCACCAAAGAGATGCTCTATCCACTAAATGATTAGTGACACACTTGATTTTATCTTTTTCTGCATATGTTTCCTCATGAAAGTAATCATCAAACTGACTGATGAATGCAAGAACAGTTTTTCCCTCTCGAGTGCCATTGAAAGTACGGAATTTGAAATTTCTTCTACTTATCTTTGTTTCCTTGCGGATGGATTGAGCTTTGAGAGTTGCGTCGATGGTACGTCGAATAAGGTCTTCAAATTGAGGTTCCTCTTTGTTGGTAGTCGATCTTTGTAAATTAGCCAATTGAACTTGCAATGCTTGCCTAGCTCGTCGTTCTTCATCCAACTGCATCATAATTAAGTCCAGCTTTTGCTCCATCGTAGGTTCAGGAAGATCGCCTTCAACCATTAAATCATCCATATGTGGTTCCGTCATCCTGCAAAACTTCAAACAACCTCACACTCTCAAAATCCAATTAGCGGGATGAGCGTAGCTCAAGATCGGGTGTACAAGGCTTATATATTTTTGTGTGTGGCTTTCACAATCTTCGTCTTTGGCTATTTCGGAATTTGTAATCTTTGAAAAATCTATGTTTTAATCTTCTATGTGTGCTGAAAATGGTTCAGCAAACCTGTGTATACGAACAGTACCTTCCAATGAACAACTTTGTAGTTTGGAGTTTCTCTGCAGGAACTGCCCTTCTATGAGTTTTGAACAGAAGTCAGTTTTGACTTCAGATGACTTGTCTAACTTGCAGAGTTGCAGACTTATGTGACTTGCAGAGTACTAGAACTTGCAGAACTTGGTTGATTTATCAGACTTGCAAGATTTAGACTTGGAAGACTTGCAGAAGTTGGGAGCTTTTGTGTGACTTGTGGCTTAAGTAACTTAGCTTAGTAGTATAGTTTAAGGCTTTAATAAGCCTATTTGATTTTCAAGTAACGCGGCATGCTGTCGATGGGTTTGAACGCGGCGGAAAGATACTGACGCCGCCCGAGATGAAATTTGTGGTATTAAGCTTATTAAAGCTTAATACTAAGCTTTGTAGTCTTTAGTTTTAAGCTTTTAAGCTTATAGAAATTCAGACTTATCTCTGTATAACCACGACATGGAGAAGAGGATGTAGGAGTGGTCCTCCGCTGCTGCAGGCCGGTCCTTCGCAATTTGAATATGGAAACAGAGGTTCTTGATCGCCAGGAATCCACCCGTATCGACCGTTCGCAATGAGATTGACCATAGAGCTCGATCGTTCCAGGAGCTCTGCCTTCGCACAAGATGGGTAGCGATTGGAAGCTCTTGATCTCAACTTCGCTCTGATAGCACTGGTGCGCAGATCGGATGCTGTACGCTTGTGTAGTGAATGCTGGAAGGTCCCCAAGAACAAAAGAACTCTACTTTTTGCACAAAACTCAAGGTAAAAAGCATGCACGACATGAACAAGAGACCAATTGGGTGCAATCTCCCCCCATGTCTTGTGTGAGCGCTCCACAAAGCATGTATTTTATGTATTAATCATCTTCAAGCTCAAATAATAGCCCAAATTACAAAATAGCAAGCTTTTAGCTTTTGAGTTTGCTTTAGCACAAAATAGAAATAAAGCTAATGGGCGGTGGCCAAAGAGTCAAGCGTACCCAATACAATGTCCAAGTACAAATAACATAGTCGTGCGCCCATGCACATATAAAATAATAAATAAATATCCAACACCTAAATAAATAGGCGCGAAAAAATATAGGCGCCATGCCTAAGGTATGCGCCCATCAAAATATAAATGATAAATCGAATACTCGCTATCCTCCAATGCTTTCCTTTGCCACTGCTGTTATCTCTACACATCAACTGAAGCATTCACAATCGTTAGTAAAATAATACAATTAAACTGACAAAAGTGAATACCTAGCAGTCTTCAGCTACATAAATAAATCAACTGGTTAGAAATCAATCCTAACCTTAATTTATTACGAGTGCGCACTCTAAACTCATAAATGTTTATTAATTTAATATGCATTTTGCGCAATCACCCACTATGGAATCACCCATGTATACACTAAATTAATGAAACGCCGGAAAAGGATAGGCATCCCCATCAACTTCTCGCACAAAGAATCCACTTTGTGTATGAGCCCCAGTCATCAAAGTTTACGGAATCCACTGTAAAACCTCACGGAATCCACCGTGGCACGGAATCCACTGTGGCACGGAATCCACCGTGGAATATGCCTCCTGGCATCATGACGGGCGCCTGTGCGATACTCCAAGATTTTTTGTAATTTTTTTCGTACGCATGTGCTAGTCAGTGGAGCTGCCAGCCAGTCCGGGACTCTGAGACGAGCTCACAGAAATTTTCAGATCACAATTTGGAGTTCATACGATTAAACGTCAAAAAATCGGCCGGTAGGCGAAGAAATGTCCCAAAAATGAGAGAGCGCCCAAGTGGAGAAGTGAGGGGGTGCCTCTCCAAGGGAACCCCCCCTCATTTTTCGTGGAAAAATGGTGGCTATCTTTGGCAACGACAGCACGCCGAAAATTGCCCCCCCCCCCAAATCAATTTCGTGATGGCCAGAGAACCATGGAGGCAGCAGCACAGGATGATTCAGCAAGTTTGACGCTCTCTATCGCTAGCCTCCGCACGTAAAATGGCAGCCTGTAGATGGAGACCAAAACCTAGTCTCTCTCTCACCTCCCTCTCTCTCCTCCAAGGCCTGATTCACGCGTGGGAAGAGAAGAAGATGAAGAAGGATTGATGGATGCTTGCCCAATCGAAGGGGGATTGCTCCACAATGCAGGATGAAGATAAATTGCTGATTCTGGACTGAAATGATGGCTGGAAATTAGTCATGAGGCACGTCAAATAAAAACCCGCAAAAGACGGTAATATACTTTTCATAAAGAAAAATGGTGTTTTTTATGCAATTTGCTTCATGGAAATTTGTTCATATGGGCTGATAGTTAAATACAATGATGTTTGTAATGGTTGCTATCATTTTTAAAAAAAATTAGAAATTCATTTGTTGTATGGCTGGAAATAGTGAAATAAAACATGCAAAAGACGAAAAACAAGGGAAAATTGGGTGTTTTTTGAGACATAAATGGAAAATGTAATAAGACACACCAACTAAATTTGTGTTTTTGCTACAAATGAAACTAAGGGCCACAACCCACAACTCATTTTGTATTTTTAGTCATTTAATATTGCAAAAAATACAGGAAAAATAGAGAAAAACCACTGAAAAATAAGGGAAAATGGATTTTGAGTGCCGAAAATTAAAGAAAAATAAGAACCATGTTTGTGGATGTATGGGGGGTTTGAAGTATGAGGTTTAGCCTTAGTTCAGTCCTACCTTTATGTTTTAGTGAGTTTTTATTGCTTTTTATACAATAAAAACATGGAAAATGAACCCTAAACCGATCAATAATGCACAACCTAAACGAATGAGGGGGTAGAGTGTATAAAAAGTGTTTAAATGCTGAATGAAATGATGAAAAGCTTGCTGGTTTTTATGCATACCATTTAGGTTGGCCGATAATTAAAACTTAAGAACCTAGTAGCACGAGGGGTTTCTCAGTGCTAGGTTCATGCAACGCCGCATACGAGCCATAGTCGAAATCATTGAAAGAAAAGTTTTCCACATGTGCACCAATGCTGATTTTTCTTTGCTTAAGCACATAGACATTCACAATTTGCATGAAGCATAAAATGATAAAAGGTATCAGACAATACCTCTTGGATGCATGGCAATTGCTTTCTAGAGGAACATGACCAACGTTGAGTGAGTAAGGTTGTTCTAAGCTGTAGGCTAGGCGTTGGGTCTAAGGGAGAAAGTAAAGTGAGGAAGCATGGTATATCTCCTAGAAATACGTTAATCATAAAAGAGAGAAGTTTGTGTTCGTATGTGTTGTATATGTTTAGCGACGCATCGAGGGGCCAATCCCTAAGGTGTAGGAGAGTCGCAGTGAGGTAGCGGTAGTCAGCCATGGGAGGACCTCCTATGTTTGTACTTCGTGCTATTTGGCAATGTGGTGGGACTCCCTCTGAGGAGTGTTAATTGGGTTAGAGTTGGACTACGAGACGTAATACAAACGCAAGATGTTTAGGAAGATGATGTATGTGTCATCCACGCTCCTAGCCGTGAGGCCGTGGGGTTGTTGAGCGCATAATAGAGATCCGGCTAGTGCATGAGCCAGTGCCGGCCCGTTTTAGGTCCCATCAATAGACTTGCACAACATGAAGAAAATAGACAAATTTGGTACAATCTCCCCCCATGCCTTGTGTGAGTGCTTTACAAGGCATGTATTTATAAATTTACTCATCTCAAAGCTAAAAAATAGCCCAATTTTACAATTAGAATGCTTTAGCTTTTGTGTTTGGTTTTGTCCGAATAAAGAATAAAGCGATTGGGCGACCCAGAAGTCGGGCTATGCCCAAATACAATGTCCAAAAATGAAATATTTAAACCGAGTGCCCATGCGCATACAAAATAATAAATATTTATCAAGTGCTTCAATAAATAAGTGTGCCTAAATAAATATTAGCACCACGCCTTAAATAATAAGACGCGCGTCCATAAAAAATGATACTTTATTCTAGGTAATTTGAATACACGGTATCGCCCAGTACTTCCCAATGCCACTGTTGCGTGCTCTACACATCAACTGAAGCATTCACAATTGTTAGAAAATAATAAAATTAAACCAAAAAAAGTGAATACCTATCAATCCTTAGCTAAAAAATAAATAAATAGATTGAAACTCTGTCATAACCTCAATTTAATAAGAGTTCTCATAAACGTCCATTAATTTAAATATGTATTTTGCGGAATCATCCATCATGGACTCACCCACATGCACATTAAATTAACATGACACCCAAAAAGGACAGGCATCCCCATCAACTTCTCACACAATGAATCCACCTTGTGTATGAGCCTTGACAATAAATATAGTTTTACGGAATCCACCGCAAAACCTCACAGAATCCACAGTGGTCTCACAAAATCCACTGTGGAATATGCCTCCTGGCATCATACCCCTGAGGTGGGATAGCAATTGACCTCAATTGCTATTAGCTCAATGTGGAGTGAGGAGTGAGGGGTAAGCACTTAGGTCGCGGGCGTGCATCCATTGCGCCTCTTCAACAGGATGATTTTTAAACTTAACAAAATATCTAGAATATCTACGGCCAGTTCTAGTGGTCATAAAGTTAGTGTCTAGAATAGTTTTAGGTTATTCAAGGATTTTAGTTTCTTCTTCTAACAAAGGAGGGTCTTCGTACACAGGGTGATTGGCCTCTAAAAGCCTTCGTAACAAACTGATATGAAAAGTATTGTGGATTTTTCAGTGTTGGGATAGTTCTAATTTGAATGCATTGCCATTGATTTTGTGAATGATCTTGAAAGCTCCATAAAATCTAGGGGCTAATTTAACAACAGGGTGTTTCTCAACACTTTGTAATCTTCTCTTTTCAATGCGTAACCAAACTTAATCATCAACTTTGAAACTCATAGCTTTTCTTTTCTTGTTAGCTTATTTTGTGTATGATTGCTAGGCTTTCGCAATCATGTCTTTAACTTCAACAAAAATAGTAGAATGCATATTGGCCATATCATAAGCAGCTTTAACTTTATTTGACAATGATGTAACAGATGTAGGAAATCTATGTCCATAAATGGTTTTAAAATGTGCTTTTTGTGTAGTTGTATAGGGTGTAGTATTGTATGCAAACTGAAGTAAATGCAAGTGTGTATCCCATGTTTATTGTTTTGAAATTGTGTATACATGTAAAAGATCTAAAATTGTATTGTTAGTAGCTTTTGTTTGCCCATTTATTTTAGGATGAAATGCAGATGAAAAATCAATCTTTGTATCTAAATTAGCAAACAAAGTAGTCCTTGCAAAATCTAGAATCATGATCTAAAATAATAACTTTTGGTAAACCATGGTTAGTAAAAATAGTTCTCAAAAACAATTGTGCAATTTGAGATGCAGTTAATGTTTCTTGCATGGAATGAAATATGCTTATTTGTTAAATCGATCTACAATGGTTCAAATCATATCATGATTAGCATGGGTGTTAGGAAAACCAGTTATAAAATCCATTGAAATATGTTCCCATGGTCGTTCAGGAATCAGTAAAGGCATTAGCAAACCATATTGCTGACCATGATGTCGCTCAACTCTTTGACAATTTAAATACTCAAATATAAAGTTAAAAACATCAGATTCCATTTATGGCCAGTAAAAATATTCAACCAATGTACGCAAAGTAGAAATAATACCTCTATGGCCTTGATATGGGGGACAGTGAATTCCGTGCAATACAAATGATCTAAATGGAATAGTTACACACAACCTTTTCTCATAAGACATAAATCCTTCATAATAAGACAACTAATTTATTCCAATCTGCTTGAAAATTTACAACTAATTTATTCCAATCTGCTTGAAAATTGGGGTCTTGATCAAAGGTATCTTTCATAGGGTTAAGGGAATCAAAAGATATAACGGAGATATTATGGATACTTGGTCTTCTACTTAAGGCATCAGCACAACAAGATTCTCTTTTCCAGGTTGATATTGGATAAGTGGATGAAAGCTTTGAATGAAAGCAAGCCATTTGATATGACGGTTAGAGATTTGTGGGTGACTACGGAGATGTTTGATACTTTGTTGGTCACTTTTGATCATGAGTTTAGATCCCATTAAATAGTGTTTCCATTGACATAAAGCTTGTACTACAGCTAGCAATTCCTTATCATAGTAAAATACTTGAGTTCAGATTATTTAAGTTTGCAACTAGAGTAGGCTATGGGATGTGAATCTTGCATAAGGATAGCTCCTATTTCAAATCCACTAGCATCAGTGACTACTAGGAAGAATGGTCTATTAAAGTCAGGTAATTGCAAAACATGGATATTTGGTAAGGCATATTTCAGTAAATCAAAACACTTTTGCTGATTATCAGACCAATGATATACAATACCTTTCTTTAATAATTTTGTCAAAGGTAATGCAAGTAATGAAAAATTTCTCACAAATTTCCTGTAGAAACTAGCAAGACCTAAGAAAGAACATAATTCATGGACATTTTTAGGGATCAACTAATTTAAATTTGCTTCTATCTTTTTAGGATCAACTTTAATACCATCAGAAGAAACAATATGTCCTAAATATTCAATGTGGGTTTGAAAAATTTAACTCTTTTCAGGATTAGCATATAATTGATTCTCTTTCAATAATTTGAACCAAATATAAATGTTCATAATGCTCATTCTCATTCTTACTGAAAACCAATATGTCATCAAAGAAAAAAAATACACAATGTTGATGCTTCAAAAATATACAATTCATCATACGACTAAATGTGGTTGGTGTATTAGTTAAACCAAAAGGCATAACAAGGAATTCGTAATGACCGAATTGAGTTCTAAATGCAATTTTGAAAATATTAGGTGTATCCAATCGTACTTGATGATATCCAGATTTAAGATCTATCTTACTAAATATTGTGGCTCCTTGTATTTTATCCATGAGGTCATCTACCCTAGGGATCAGATATCTATCCTTGACAGTAATCTTGTTCAGGGCACGATAATCAATGTACATCCTATAGGTGTTATTTTTCTTCTTGACTAGCAAGACAGGTGCACCAAAAGGAGAACTACTGGGCCTAATGAGTCCTCAGGTAACAATTCTTCAACTTGGGTTTAAAATTCTTTTTGTTCAATTTGATTATGTCTATAAGGTGCTTTACATGGTGGTTGTGATCCAAGAATTAATTCTATTTTATGATCTTCAAGACATGTAGGTGGTAAGCTAGGTGGTAAGTCAACAGTAAAACAATCTTTAAATTGTGAAAGAAATTGTGCGCACCTAGGATGCATCTAATTTTCCTTAGCTTCAATTTCATTAACCCATACTAAGTATGATTTGCTACATTTTCTTAATGCACATTTAGCTTGTGTGTGACTAAGCAATGGAGAATTATCTAAAGTGTGCGTACCATGTAATGTGATTTGTTTTCCATTAGAATAAATCTTCATTGAATGCATAAAATAATCTATATTGGGATTATATTTATGAGGCCAAGGCATTCCTAAAATAATGTCACTAGATTGCAAAGGCACAACTAAGAAATTTCTTATGTACCATTGTATCTAGTACCTAAGAATGCACCCTTGATGTGATAATGAGTTGAAATAGTATGCAAAATCAATTCTTTGACCAATTTTACAAAAATAAAATTGTGTGTGCTTCCATCATCATGCAAAACAATCTTTTCTTTACCATGCACAAGACATTTCATCATTAATAAAGAATGAGGATTTGGCATACCTAGCAAAGTATCTGAAGTAGCATTAATATCGTCATCGTCTTCTGTGAAATCTGACATTTCTTCGTGATCTTCATCTTCAACTGCTCCCAAGTAGTTGATGTGAACAGTTGGCTTTTTAGATTGACAATTCACCGCTAGATGTCCAGGTTGATGGCACTTATAGTAGACTATGGGTTTGACTTTTGAAAAATTATTGGTAATGGCTGGGAGTTTAGGTATGTTGGGATTTGGCTTGAAAGATGGCTTAGGATTTGGGATTTTGTTTGATGGTAAAGCAGGGGATCGTGTCCAGGATTTATGGAAAGAAGATGGAACAAAGCAATTTTGATTGAATCTTCCAAAGTTAGAATTGAATTGCTGTGTACCAAAGTTATCGTTAGTTGAAAATTGTTGTGGTCGCTTCTCTCGTCCTTAAATTTTGTCTTTAGCATCATGGGCCAAAGAAATCACATCCTCGAGAGTCATTGGCTTGAACATGTTCATCTCTGCATAGAAGTGACCAAGCAAACCAAACATAAACTTGCGCTCGTGGATCGTCTCAGGTACATCTTCAAGCATTCAAAGTTGTAATAAGGCATTCCAGAAACGCTCAGTGTATTGCAAAATAGACTGATCATGATCTCTTTGTTGCATAAGATCCCACTGTTTGATTTCTTTTTCGTGGAATTGAGGTGGAAGAAAATTTTGCAAAATTTTCTTTTGAAAAGCCTCCCAAGTAGTAGGACAATCAATACTTTTGCGGGCAACATTCCACCATAGCGATGCTCTGTCCACTAAATGGTTAGTGACACACTTGAGTTTGTCTTTTTTAGCATAGTGTTTTTCATGAAAATAATCACCAAACTGACTTATAAAAGAAAGAATAGTCTTTTCGTCACGTAGTCCATTAAAAGTACAAAATTTGAAATTTCTTTTACCTATCTTGGTTTCTTTCCTAATAGATTGTGCTTCGAGTGTCACATCGATCATACGTTGCGTATAACATCTTTGGGTTGTGATCCATCTTGATCGATAGTAGATCGTTGAAGAGTAGGCAATTGAGCTTGCAAAATTTGACGTGCTCTTCGTTCCTCTTGAAGCTGCATCATAATTGGGTCCAATTTTTGCTCCATTGTTGATTTCAAACAACCTCACATACTCGAAATCTTATCAGTGAGATGAGTGTAGCTCAAAGTTGGGTTTACAAGGCTTGCTTTTTTTTATAAATATGGCTTTTTGCTATCTTTCTTCTTTTTACGAGTATAGAAATTGATGAAATCCTTCTTCCAATGAATACTTCGTCCGTGCGACTGCATATAGCAATCTGCTTTTGCTGGGAATTGGCTCTATAAGAGTGCAGGTACAAACAAGGGCTTACTGAGGCTTTCGATGGTAGGACGAGGTAAGCTCGATGTGAATGCCTGCTAAGAAAGAGAATTAAGATTAATTTTTTTAAAGCCTTTGTAAAGCTTAGAAAGCTTAAGCTTTAGATAAAAAGCTTTAAAGAATCAAAAAAAATTTATGCCTGGACAACGACATGTCCTAGACGATGCCAACGTCGTGGAGTACATCCTCCCCTCATAGTCGATTAGATTTGGAGAGCTTAAGATTTATTATAAATCTTACAAATATTATTAAGCTTTATAACCCTAATTAACTAATGAAAGCTTTCTGATCTCTAAGAAAAAAAAGGACTTGATAAAGGAACTTCCCGAGTGGTCCTTCGTTGACAGAGAGTGGTCCTTCGTGATCCAACAACACAGCAGGGGGTTCTTCACCGCTAGGAATACGTTGGTATTGATATTTCACGAGACTAATTGTAGAGCCCGATCATTCTAAGAGCTTCGCCTTTGCGCAAGATGGTAAGCAATCGGAAGCCCCTGATCTCATCTTTGCTCTGATTCTGCTGGTGCACAAATCGGATGCTGGATGCGTACGTAGCGAGCGTCGGAAGGTCCCCAAGAACAAAAGAACTCTACTTAAGCTCAAAAAGTAAGAAGATAGACTTGCACGACATGAAGAAAAGATACAAATTGGGTACAATCTTCCCCCATGCCTTGTGTGAGTGCTTCACAAGGCATGTATTTATAAATTTATTCATCTCAAAGCTTAAAAATAGCCCAATTTTACAATTAGTATGCTTTAGCTTTTGTGTTTGCTTTTGTCCAAATAAAGAATAAAGCGGCTGGGCGGCCCAAAAGTCGCGGGATGTGTCCAAATAAAGAATAAGGCAGCCCAAAAGTCGCGGGCTGTGTCCAAATACAATGTCCAAAAATGAAATATTTAAACCAAGCGCCCATGCGCATACAAAATAATAAATATTTGTCAAGTGCTTCAATAAATAAGTGTCTAAATAAATATTAGTGCCACGCCTTAAATAATAAGACATGTGCCCATAAAAAATGATACTTTCTTGTAAGTAATTTGAATACAAGCTATCACCCAGTGCTTTTCAACGCCACCACTGCCTACTCTACATATCAACTGAAGCATTCACAATTGTTAGAAAATAATAAAATTAAACTAGCAAAAGTGAATACCTAGCAGTCTTCAGCTACAAAATAAATAAATAGGTTGGAACTCTATCCTAACCTTAATTGAATAAGAGTGCACTCTAAACTCATAAATGTCCATTAATTTAAATATGTATTTTACAGAATCACCCATGTGCACATTAAATTAATATGACACCCGAAAAGGATAGGCATCCATGTCAACTTCTCGCACAAGGAATCCACCTTGTGTACAAGTCTTGGCAATAAATATAGTTTTATGGAATCCACCGCAAAACCTCACAGAATCCATCGTGGAATAAAAACCTCACGAAATCCACCATGGTCTCACAGAATCCACCATGGAATATGCCTCTTGGCATTAGATACACAAGGTAGCTGCCTTTCTTTAAAAATGAATAGTATGAACAACCAAGCTGGGAGGAATACCTCTCAATTCATCATAACTCCAAGTAAAGATATCCTGGAATTCCTGAATCAAGGACACATAGTCCTTCCTTTCTTCCAAACTGAGCATGGACCCTAACTTAATTGGATGTGACTCATTGAGCATACAAAGGTCTAACTCAATTACACTTGTATCTCTTATCCTCACTTGAGCCTTTATTGGATAATTCAAAGTTACTTGATAGATATCCTTTGTAGTGGACCCCTTGTTGGACTCATCACTTGATGACATCTCAGTAGTAGATAGAGCATCTAATGTATCAAGCTCGCATGAGGATAAAGAAACTCTCTCACTTTGAGGTAATTCAAGATAGGCTGATAGTTTGCTTGTGAGATCCATGGCCTGCTTAGCAATAGTTGATAGCTAGGTCGCCATGTAAGCCTAATGACCCTAAAGTCTAGAATGCATTCCACATTGGCAACATGCACATGGGCTTTAGTAATGCAATCTTTAGGTTGTCTTAAACTATCATCAACCATTTGGAGAATCGTGGAGGCATCCTTTTTTATTTCTAATCCCAACTTCTCCATCAATTCTGAATTCATAATGTTGATAGAGGATATTGTGTCCACAATAGTATGATCCACTAATATTCCATCAACATATCTTGCTACCCTTGGACAATGCTTTTTAGCATGTTCAAACCAATCATCAGCTACTTGTGCTATTCCCAAGGTCAACGATATTGGCATTAGTGCCTCTTTCTTGGCTTTTGTCTTCTTCCTTGGCAACTCCTTATCCTTCTTGGGGTTAGCTTTACCATCTATGGCCTTTAGAGGTCCACTATCCATATCAGGATTAAGGATTTGCATTCTCTTATCATCATGCTTATGGTTTCCTTCGACAAATTTTACCTTATCTTTGTCGGTTTCTTTACCCATTTGACCTCTCATAACGAACCGTAAATTAGAAGCTTTAGTGTCATTAACACAAACAGCCTCAATGAGATTGACTCTGCTACCACTAGGCAGCTCCTCTACCATAGCTTTCCCTCTTTGTAGTATTTGTTTCGGTCCCTCATCTTGCTGGAAATTATTTCTTTATGCTCGATGATTAACTAGACCTAGATGTTTACTTCCTTGCTGGAGGGAAATAATCTTACTCCAATAGGGACTAGCTAGGTGGTCCGATTTTTTGCATATGTCACACTTAACATTTGGACAATTCCTAGGGAAATGTTGGGCATTACACCACTTATAGCTGAATCTTGAGGGGTCACCCTCTTTAGAGCGTCGACTCCCTATCAAATTTTGTTGTTTCTTAAGGAAATTGACATCAATGTCTATTTGCCTATATTGTTCAATGATCATGTTAGTATAGTGCTTCATCATATCCTTAACTTTTTGAAGGACATTTGAGGCACTTGACTCATAGCCATGATCATGTACATGTCATTCCATTGGCTTGACCACTTGATTAGGAATTGGCTGTTGATTTCTTGGAACAATGGTAAGATTTGTCATTTGGCTTCTAACATTTGGTGGATCCATTTGACTTGCCATAGGCATGGTCACATTGGGAGAAGCTAGAAACATAGGAACATTCAGAATTACACTTCCTCTCCCATTAGGAGTACTCATGGGAATCCCTTGATCCCCATTCATCAATGCCAATGTATTTCCAAACCCTAAACTCCAATTCCAGTTTTCCCTAGAGGTATAGGCTGATTGTAATTGTGGCTTACCTCTTCTACTCTTCTAATAGCTATATCCATGTTGGCAAGAGCAACATTGCTCAAATTTTCTTGAATGTTAAAGTCTAGCCCATTCAAAAAGTATTGCAACTCAGTGGCAGTTAGAATAGGAATATATATTTGTAACTTACAGAATACTTCTTTTAGTTTCTTGGCATACCCATGAACATTCTCGTGAGGTTCTTTACATGTCACATTGAGGACATGTAGCCAGTACAATGACCTCCTATTTCATGGGCAAACTCTCTTCAAAAGGCCGCAAAGAAAAAGTCAACTGTAGTTATGGTTCTAGCCTCTAGACTGTGATCCTATACTACAGCTTGTGTCCTTCTAGAGTCATACTGAAGAACATCATCAAGTGTCCTTCATCTTTAATTCAATAGTTAAACATTAAGAATTCATTGATATAAAGTTTCGCATCTTCCTTTGCTAACCCATTAAAAATGGGTAGCGGAAACCCTAAGGATGGCAAGTCCAACATTCCTATTGGGATTGCAATGGGTTGAGCTATGGTAACAACCTGATTTACTAAAGGAGTTTGAATGATCGAAACTATTATTCCACTTGAAGTGGACTAACTAATTGGAAGGAGGGAATTACTAGAACTTCCTCCTCCTAATGGACTATGCGTGGAGCTAGGGTTGCTAAGACCCCTCCCTTGTAGGGATATTGGACCACTCCTTTGCAGAGAATATCTTCTAATAATTTTGGCCTACCGTCTGGCCCATTTAGCTCTTTCTTGCTTTTGAAGCCTAGCTTGACTATTTTTTGAATCTATCTCACTGCCTTTTATCATACACTAATTAATTGGTCTCTATTGATTGAGATTCAAAAACCACAACTTATTAGCGGCTCTTGGAAAATGCACCACGTTTCAAGATCTAAAACGGGCTTGACACTGGCTCTATGGCACTAGTTGGGCCTCTACTACTCACCTAAAACCACCCCACACAGACAATGAGCGTCTAAGAACTTTACTTTGTCTTTGTAAAGTTTATAGTCCAATGAGTAATCCTTTCCCCACTCCTCAAAGGGATTCCCTAAACATGTTGGTGTTATACAACATGTAGGCACACACAAAGAGAGCACCCCTCGGCTGATCACCACAGCTCCACTAGCTCTCCTACACCTCGGGGATTGGCCCCAAGATGCTATGAACATAGAATACATTTGAAACATAGTTCACTCTTTTGATTAAGCGATAGACTAGGAGATCATGAATAATCCTCATTAAACAAACTCAAAGGAACCAAATATCTAGCCCTACTATGGCTTAGGGTACCTGACACTCTCCACATAGATCATCACTCTTATACAAACATGTAATATGCATCCATGATATGATACCATATGGTGCATCAATGCAATTGTGTATGACCATCGTGCTCAAATAAATTTATTCATTAACAATGAGCATTGTGAAAGTGCAAAGACAATCCTTTTTGTGCTTTTCTTCTACTACACGATAGTACTTCATTGCCTAGGGCTAGTACTGAGCTTTCTCGTACTAGTAGACTCTTTAAATTTTAGAAAACAATGAGCCCTATATGACATCCATCATAAAACATTAGAATACATTGTACTTTAACCACTCAATGACCCCCTTCTCCCTACTGCTTAAGATTTTGCATGTGTTGGCAGGTTTAATGCTTATTTTTTGTGTATTCTTCTTTATTGAAAGTGATAAAACTCACTTAATAAAGTGATAAGGCTCCATTTAGGCTAAACTTCATGCTTCAACTCTACCATACATTCACAAACATAAATCCTATTTTTTTATGTGAAAAATCTTTTTTTTTTAATTTTTCTTATTTTTCACTATTTATTTATAAAAAATTACTCATAATTACTAATTTCTTGGTTAGATTGATTGATCTTATGGTAAATTATTTTCTTAGCATGTTTCAACCCATATGGATAGCAAATGCACACCGAAAACCCAAAAATTGCATAGTTTCGGATTTTGCATGTTTAGTATAAATTATTATACGATTGATTTTTTGTGATTTCTTCAACATGACTAATCAATCAAAGTATTGAAAATCAAATACAATCATTTTCAACCAAAATCTATCATAAAATAATAAAATCTACCTTTTTCTCATAAAACCACTCATTATGATGTACGCATTTTGAACTTGGAGACCCACCGATACTCTTACACAGTTGGTGTGATGATTCATCCAACCTCGGTTCATGTCTCTTTACACTCTCGCATCATTGCATGATCGAATTCTTTCATCTCAACCCAGCCCCTTCTCTTTTACATTGATCCATGAGAACAAACCACAAGAGGAGAGAGGAGAGAGAAAGACTAAAATTAGATATTTCTATTCAGTGCACTATTTCTCATTATTTCTGAAGCGATGGAAGGCAAAGATTTGAAGGAACTTGTTGCCTAGAGGATTCTCAAGATCATCAACAGTAGGAAAATGTCCCCCCCCCCCCCAACTTTCATGGAAGTTACACCTCTTCATTCTTCCTACTAACTGAGGCTTAACACTTAACCACTAAAAGAACTAGTTCAATTTGGAGGTTTCACACTCCAGAGGAAATGGTTTTTTCACTTTTGAAGGGGCAAACGAGATCGGATTTGAGATCCGACTAGACGTCTGGCTTCATAGCATCGAAATCCATAAAGTTGGCCTCCGTCATGGACTTTTCAACTTCCGGATCACATAGTTGCTTCATAATGTGAAACCATGTAGGGATTAAATTAGGGGTCAGAATGATTCTAATTGAGGGACCAAGACTTGTATTGGGTTCGTGGCATCGAACTCCATCCAGGAAAACTCCAACTCATCGATCCATAACTGTTTCATTTTGCATGAAGATTTGGTCCTCTACGGTCTCCCTGGCTCTTTTTTGCTTCAAAAATGGCCTTTAAAATCCACTCTCATGCAAAGAGTACAAAATTTGAGCAAGGAGTAGAGAATATATAGCAAATATGAGAAGAAAAAAAACTGTTTTTTTAACATCAAATGAACTGATACAAAGATGGCTCTATCTACCCATGCACTTCCATTGTGAAGCTTAGATGGCGATCCAAACAAATGATAGGTGAACAACTTAAGGATAATTGGAAGAACTCTGATAGGGTGAAAGATAGATTGATGATGGTTTTAGAGGGGTCTTCCTTTTATACCCTAGGAAGGTAGTCTAATCAACATGTATGACTATGTTATGAACCTTTCCTACTTGACCAAGAAATATTCCCTTTACTATCGATTGGGGGCACTGCCTTCCTGGACCCTCATCAAGGGGGTTGTTGCTCTCCCTAAGACCCCCTAACTAGGGGCCACTTTTGTAGCCTCAAAACCTTAAAATAGGGATCCCTAGTAGCTTCCACACCACCTTGCATCTCGATGCATTGTGCCTCAAGTTATTACCAACATAACTACTCTATCTAACCCAAAGGCTAGATCCACAAAGGTCACCTTTTTGCCATCCTATCACATAAACTTCATTTGACATACAAGTCAGGACCCACCCAATATCCGTGCTCACACATGGCTTCTCCTCATAATTGGAGCCTTACAACTTAGAGCACCATGGATCATTGGTGCACCTTATGAGGTGGGGTATTGAGCATATCTAACAACCCTATTACCCATAATAATAACATGTCAAAGATAACTTATGAGTGACTATAGGACTTACTGTGAGATTTCCCATGAGACTTGGACTAAGACTATTATGAGTCTTTACCATGGTTATGATTTCCATTTCCACCATTTTTTTCCTCTGGAAGTAAGTGCATAGAATTGTGGATTGTATCCATATTCTTCCTATTCTCTTCTTTTGAAAGTAAAGTATTCTCTACACTACATTTAAAACCACTTTAGGAGGATTACCACTCATAGCAATATGGAATGTATTCCATGACTTTGGTGGTGAGACAAGTAAGAACAATGCTTTATGTTATCCTCAAATTGCCCTCCAAGATAAGCTGGCTGAAAATAGAGTGGAACTCATTCAAATGAGTAGACATAGGGGTGCTCTCCTTCATGCCAAGGTCCAAAAGCTTCTTCAACCAATACCATTGAGATACAAGACTTTTCTTGTCATAAAAAATACATAATTTCTTTCATAAATCATATACACCACTATCAATTGAAATAAAATTGAAGTACACTTGCTTAGACAAAGACAATATGATAGTAGAATTGCATAACTCATCAAGTTTATCCCAATCATCTCTGTCCCAATTTTTTGGCTTTATACCCTTGTTTTTTAATGGCCTAACCTACTTCTTTTGCATCAATACCTACCATATTTGAGTCTTTTAATGTTGGGAGTTATTACTATCCAATGTTTTGATGTTGAAAATAGCATTGTCATTGGATGCATGTGAAGCTCCTACCATTGTGCTAGCAAAGGACTACAAATTGCAAGAGTATGGAATATTATAATCATAGCCAAAAAACCCGAAAATTGAGCCAAAGGCAAGGGTAAGAAGTGGGAGACTGAAATCACCATCTCGAAAACATCCTCAAACATGTAAAATTAGTGGTCACATATGACTCCTTCCACAAGCATAGCTTCAACTTTATTTGCTTAGTCCTACATGCTACTTATCTACACATTACCCATCAAGACGTATGATATAGCATCATTTTTATATAGTTATAGTGTGTAGTCAAAGACTAAAATGTAGTCTAAAGTTGGAATGATATCACAATCTGTGCTCATAAATAATATGGTTGACCCTTATCCATAGACTTGAGTGACGACATGCATTAAGTAAAACAATGGATGTGGCCCCATATGGCTCAGTACCTTGTTCAATCATTTCTTGGAACAAGTTGAAAATCATTTCAACATGTCCAAGCTAGCTATAGCTTCAGTTTGTGCATTCAAGGAAGCTAGTTTCCAAACTAGAAACTCATCAAATACTTCTCATACTTTTCCAAATGCACCAATCCAAACTAGAAACTCATTAAATATTTTTCATGCTTTTGTAACTACACCACATTTTGCATACATATTGACCAACACAATGCAAAGCATAGTGTCTTTTTCTAGCATAAGTGCTATCTAATAACCTTAGCATATATTTCTCCACCCTTCTCAGCTACTCTTACATTGCCACATATTTTAAGGATGCAAGTAAAGGTAACATCATCTAGAGCCCACCCTTGCTATTGCATATGCTCAAAACAATCCAATTCTTCATGATCCTATTCCTTTTGGGCATACCTTGTAATTCATGCATTCCAAACAGCCACACATTTAACAAGAAGTTTGTCAAACAATTCTTGAGCTTTTACAAGTAGACCACATTGGTATACATATCCATTAATGCAATGTTAGAATTATATCTCCTTCCAAAAACACTTATTGGAAAACCTCAACCTGTATGCCTTCACCTTTCGTAACTCTTCCTATATTGCCATAGACTTTTGAGGTGTAGCTAAATGTAACATCATTTGAAGAAATGGCTTGCTATTATGTCATATCAAAGCAATCTAGTGCTTCATGTGCATGTTCATGTTAGCCTTACCTTAGGGCATGCAATATTGCTCTTCTAGAAAATTCCTCTATAAATCTCATCCACAATAGGGACATAGTCCATTAGGGGGAGGAAGCTCTAGTTCTTCCGCCCCTCCAATCAATCCCTCCACTTGAGTTGTTCGAGGAGCTACAAAAATTGCAAAAAGCGGGTTTGATCTTCCTTGTTCAAGCACACTAAATTGTGTTCACTAGTTGTGATCAAGAAGAAGAAGAAAAATAATCAAATCCAGCTTTGCATGGACTTTAGAGAGCTAAATAAGCAGACAATTAAGGACTACTACCAATTTCCCTTTATTGACCAATTTGGATCAACTAACTGGTAGGGAATTATATTCATTTATGGATTGCTTTTTGCAAGTTATAACCAGATGCCAATTGCAGAAGAAGACAAGATTAAAATGATGTTTATTACTGTCTTCGGTACCTTTGCGTATCATGTGATGGCATTTGGTTTATGTAATGCACTTGGTTCATGATAACGAATAGAAGATAAGACCTTTGGTGGCATCTCCCCATAGGAGTTGAAAGTATTTATCGATGACCTAGGGGCATCCACCATAAGAGAAAGGCAATTGAGTATTTTGTGGAAGTGTTTTGAGCATTGCAAACAATTTTGCATAGCTCTTAACCCATAGAAGTACGTATTTGGGGTGCCTCACGGACTATTGTTAGGTCATGTGGTCGCAAACAACTGAGCCTAAAAATTTCAAGGTCATAGTCGTCATGAGCCTGCCGCGCACTTCAAAAGAAGTGTGTAGCTTTCTGTCATCGGTAGGGTATTATTAGGGGTTCATAAATGCCCTAGCAGAAAGAACGTTTCCATTAATGAATATGTTGTCCTTTAGCTGTCTATTTGAATGGAGTGACCCTTGTAAGGTAGCTTTTAATTATGTGAGATAGGAGCTAATAAAAGCACCAATTTTAAAAGAACCTAAAAGGGGTGAAGTATTCTATATATTGTCAACATCCACCATGCATAGTATCAGTTGTTGGCTTATCCCAAATCTAAGAGGAAAAATGGTACCATCATCCGATCGCTTTTGTTAGTTGAAAGTTGGGCATATCAAAAATCAACTACACCTACATGGAGAAGTTGTGCCTTGCAATGGTATTTGCGACCAAAAAATTTAGGCAGTGCATCCTCTATGAGAGGGTAGTTTTTTATACGAAGGTGGAAGGGCTTAGATTGTTGATGAACAAGCTACAATTGCCCAATCGTTTAGCAAAGTGGTTAATCACTTTGCAGGAATTTGATTATGAGATTAGAAGTAAGCTACCAAAACTGTAGGGTATTGTGAAATGCCTTGTGGATTTCGGGGAGCCAAAAGAGACTTTAGTTGAAGGAAATGATATTGAGGACATTGTTGAGATGGCAAGCTCAACACGTGCGGACATTGATGATGGGCCACCTAGCTAGATGGGTCCGCATGTCTACACTCAGCACGTTGGTGGTCATTATGATATTCACATGGCTACTGACTTATCACTTATTATATCTAGTTTGTTACACCTACCTATAGCTAGCAAAAAATATAGTGACAGCCGATTAGTGTAGTCTGTTATGTATTGTTTGACTTAGTAGGCCACTTTCCTTTATGCGGTATCTTATCTAGACTTTGTCTCCATTGTATAGTATGTGAAAAAAGAAGAAAAAAGCAGCAAGAAAACATTTTAGCCTCCATCTCTCTTCTTGTGTTCTTGAGTGAGATTCCTCTTGTGTATACAGTTTGTGTATACAGTGTGTGTTTGGCCAGCAGCTCAAGCAAGTCCCCCCACTATGCAATTCTTGACATGGTATCACAACCGCGCCATTGAGAGAGGCTGATTTTGAAGGTTGAAGTGAAGGAAAAGAAGCAAGATTCGAGCAAGCAAGCAACATGTAAGAAGCTCTCCCATTCTTCCACTCTCTCTCTTGGATAGTGCCCGTGGACGCACCGAAAGCAAGGTAGAGTGAAAATCTCATATCACTATGAGATTTGGTGTGTGAGCAGAGAACTGTACATTGTTTTGGGCATCTGAGGCCGTTTCAGGTCCCGTTTGGAGCTGCAAGGTTGCGGACAACAATTTTAGGATACACTGTGATTTCGACTGTATTGACCGAAAGTGGGTGCACAAGTTACAGATTTTGAATATGTAATTATTGAGGTATTCGCCAGGAAGTAAACATAAGGTTTATTTGCGAATAGGTTGCAAATTACATCTACTATTGAGCAACCAGTGAAAAAGGTTGCTTGGTGTATTACTATGCACTTGTTGTGAAAGGTTGCAGAAGACTAGCTTGTTGTGTTGTATCTTTTTTTGTGATAATGGCAGAGAACAGTGGAAATCCCATTATTGAGAATCTCGACAAGAACAACTATCCTTCATGGAAGTTCTATGTGGAAAACTTCCTCATTGGAAAGGGCCTTTATGAGTTTGTTTCAAGTGAAGAAAATGAGCTAGAGCTGGGTATCCCTCCTACTGTGGATGAGTTAAAAGCAAGGAAAGAATGGAATGCAAAAGAGAAAAAGGTGATGTCCTAGCTATCTAGAGTAATTGATAAAACGATATTGGGATAAATTAGGAATGCAAAAACTTCACATGTAGCTTGGACAATTTTTAATAACATGTTTTCAGTAAATACAAAGGCACGAAAGTTTCAACTCAAGCAAGAGTTGAATACCTTGAAGAAAGGGAAAATGTCTTTCAATGAGTATGTTTTGAAGGTGAGAAGCATTGTAGATTCTTTAGCAGTAATTGATGCAATGTCTGATGATAATGATTTGGCTTCTTCCATTTTGAGTGACCTTAATAATGAGAAGGCATGGAAATCATCTTAGATCCCAATCAATGCCATTTTAGGGGATTGGAGTCAAGATTATATTCTATAGGTAGAGAGGCAATGTGTATTGCTCCCCCTCATTTTGTTGAGAGATAGGCATATGAACCCTATGTATACAAGGGTAGCTAGGTGTGACTGGACTAGATGGTAGGGAAAACCCTAACACTAGCCATCTGGAGGCTATTTAAACAACCAAGAGGTCACTCTCACTGATGTGAGAGAGTGTACCAGTTGTACTCCATAAACAAATTATAACAAGATTTCCTTCTTGCACTTCTTGAGCTCTCTTCTCCCTCTTGTGCACATTTCTTGTCATGCTACAAACTCTAATTTTCAACATGATATTCGAGCCATATTTGATCCAACAAGCTTCCTTCAACTCTATTTCCTACTAAGTGCACATGAGCATGCCAGTTTCTCATCATACCCTTCACCTCCATAGTTGCCTACCATACCCACCTATGTTGGTGGACATGAGGAGAGAAAAAGAGAGAATTTTAGCTTAAGATCTCTTTTGAATATCTATTTCCTACTCAATGCATAGCAGATTGGCACATAAAACCTTAACATTGTGGTCCCAGGAGCACAGTATTACTACAAACAAATTTGGCGCAGTTTCAGGTAGCGACCTGCTTTGAGCTAGAGCACAGGCAATATAGGGGGCATTGGAGGTGCCTGTTATGGGGCTTTCATAGTCTCCCAAGAGGGTCATCTAATCTAAGAGGGCTCAGAGAAATTCCCTCTTTGTTGCACATATTCAACAAAACCCTAGCTATGAGTTTTTGGGTAGCCAGAGCCAAAAATCTTCAAGATTTATTATTTCAACATTAATCACCCTAGTTAACACTAATAGTGATTTAAGTCTTATGGAGTCTCTTGCAAATCTGGAAGGTTCATCTCGAGTGTAAAGACACTTGTTGAACATCATTAAGCTCATAAGTGTCAAGAATCGCGTGGTGGGGGGACTTGCTCAAGATGCTGCGCCGAACACACACAGAATGCACAAGGAGAAGCTCACTCAAGATACAAGAAGAGAGATGGAGACCAAAACGTTTTCTTGCTGATTTCTTCTTCTTCTTCCATACACTTTACAATGTACATAAAGTATAGATAAGATACAACATAAAGGAAAGTGGCCTACTAAGTTAAACAATGCATAACCGACTACACTAGTCGACTAGTGCTATAACTATGCCAACTATAAATAGGTGTAACAACCTGAATATAATAAGTAATGAGTCAATGGCCATGTGTGAGTCATAATGACCACCGACGTGCTAAGTGTAGATGTGTGGACCCATCTAACCAGGCGGTCCATCATCAATGTCCGCATGTGTTGAGCTTGTCATCTCAACACTCCCCCTCAAGCTCAACTGCATCTCTGCGACTCCAAGTAATCTTTGAAACTTTTGAAGCTTCTCTATACCCAATGCCTTCGTGAAGATGTCAACTATCTGATCCTGTGTGCTGACATACACCAAGTCAATCTCACCTACTAGTACCTTCTCTCTCACAAAGTGGTAGTGTACCTCAATATGTTTTGTCCTGGCATGGAACACATGGTTCCTAGCCAACTATATACTGTCATGTTGTCACAATAAATGACAACTGGACCTTCCACCTGCACATCCAAATCAACCATTAACTTTTGTAGCCATACTACCTCACATGCTGTAACAGCAGCACCTCTATACTCAGCCTCTGTAATCGACAAAGCAACTGTAGATTGCTTTTTGCTGCTCCAAGCAGCTGCTGCACTACCAAGAGAGAACATGTATCCGCTCTGGTAGATCTTCTATCAGACATACTACTAGCCCAATCTCCATCTATGTATCCAAACACCTGTACATCTGTACCTGCCTCATAGAAAATTCCATAATGTAATGTGGACTTCACATATCTCAATATGCGTCTGACTGCATCCAAATGTGGCTTTCTAGGTACTTGCATAAACTGACTCACAAGACCAAGAGCGTAGCTCAAGTCTGGCCTTGTAATGGTCATGTAGATCAAACTCCCCACTATCCTCTTGAACATAGTAGGGTCTTCTATCTCATCCCCAACATCAGCACTCAACTTTACATTCTGCTCCAACGGGACTGAAAGTGGTTTGCATGCTGTCATACCATACTTGGACAACATATCCAAGCCATATTGTCTTTGGGACAGCCATATACTATCATCACATCTGATCACCTCAATGCCAAGGAAGTACCTTAGCTCACCTAAATCCTTCATCTCAAACTTCTTCTTCAAAAATTCCTTGACTTCAGCAATCCCACTATCACTATCACCTGTAATAATCAAGTCATCCACATAGATGACTATGATGACCAAACCTGTATCTCCCTTTCTCGCATAAAGTGAGTGATCAGCATCAGAAACATAAAATCCAATATTGACAAGATACTCTCTAATCTTGTCAGACCATGCTCTAGGTGCTTGCTTGAGCCCATAGAGCGCCTTCTTCAACCTGCACACATACATGGGATGCTCTAAATCTTCATAACCTACTAGCTGATCCATATACACTTCTTCCTGCAAATCACCATGCAAGAAGGCATTCTTCACATCCATTTGCTACAACCTCCAACCTTTGGCTGCTGCCAAAGAAATCACGCATCTGACAGTTGCCATCCTAGCAACTGGACTGAAGGTTTCATCATAATCTATGCCATATATCTAGGCATAGCCTTTTGCAACCAGCCTAGCTTTGTACCTACTAATAGAACCATCTACATTGTGCTTAATCTTATAAACCCACTTATATCCAATAGCTTTCTTGCCCTTCGGCAATGATACTAGATCCCAAGTCTTATTGGCCTCTAATGTAGCCATCTCCTCATCCATTGCTGCATCCCAATAAGTATGACCAATAGCATCCTCAAAACAAGTGACCTCAACATCCTCAACTAGTTTCACCATATAAGCATAATGGTGAGCTGCATAACCTTCAAAACCAAATCTTTTAACAGGGTATTTGACCCTGCTAGATCTGCGTACCACCGGATCACTCAATGGAGACTTTACATTATTATGAGCTCTCTGTATACCTGGTGTCCTCACTGAAGGAATGCCAAGCTCATCATCCAAGCTCTCCGAGCCACTGGAGTCTCCATCAAGAACTGCATCAATGCCATCTAACACTTTACTCTTTCCTTTGTCTTTACCTGTAGTGCTACTAGATACACCTGAAGATGTAGAGGTACTCCTTAGTCTTCCAGAACAAGGACTACCAGATGATGTCTCTGGTCCACTAAGAGTCCGTGATTCTTGCTTTTTAGCATGCACATGAGTGTCATGATCATCATCATCATCCAATGCATCACCACTAGATGCATACCAAGTGCTCATTTCATCAAAGATGACATCCCTGCTCACTCTAAACTTACATGTGACAGGGTTATAACAACGATACCCTTTCTGCTCTAAAGAGTATCCAATAAAGACACACTTTTCAGCCTTTGGATCCAGTTTCTTCCGCAACTCATCTGGCACATGAACATACACAATGCAGCCAAACACTTTCAAGTGTGAGACATCAGGCTTCTTACCTGTAAAACATTCTTCCGGGGTCATACCATGAACTGCAGCTGTGGGAGTTCTGTTCATAATATAAACAGTAGTATGAACAGCCTCAGACAAAAAATGCGTAGGCATATTCTTTTCAGAAATCAAGGCGCATGCAACTTCTGCAATATGCCTATTTTTCCTTTCTGCAACCCCATTTTGCTGTGGGATATACCTGCATGTAAATTGTCTCTTTATCCCATGAGACCTCAGAAAATCACTGAACTCATTTGAGAGGTACTCTCCCCCTCCATCTGACCTCAAGCACTTTACTTTCAAGCATGTTTCTCTTTCAACTGTAGCCTTGAAAGTTCTAAAGTGCTCAAAAGCTTCACTCTTTTCCTTCATAAAATATACCCACAGCTTTCTAGAACAATCATCAATGAATGTGACAAAGTATGAACTGCCTCCAAGAGATACATTTTGTGTAGGCCCCCAAATGTATGTATGCACAACATCAAGGATATTTCTGCTTACATCTCTATCATGTGAAAAGGGTTGTCTTGCCTGCTTACCAAACTGACATGCTTCGCATACCTTATGAAATTCTGTAACTCTAAATGTAGGCAAACCTGTAACCAACCCTTTGGACTGCATTAATTTCTACAACTCTAAATGTAGGCAAACCTGTAACCAACCCTTTGGACTGCATTAATTTCTACAACTCTAAATGTAGGCAAACCTGTAACCAACCCTTTGGACTGCATTAATTTTAGCCTTTGTACATTTGCATGTCCAATGTGTTTGTGCCAAATTTCAATATCTCCAACAACACCTTTCCTTTAGCATACATAGCAGCATTCATAGTAGGAATTCCAGCATCTAGAGTAAACATATGTCCAACTCTACTTCCCTTTGCAACTAACCTCACTTGTCATTGAAGTCTTCTACAAAGCAGCCCTTTGCATTAAATCTCACTTGCAACCCTTGCTCTACCATTTGATCAACTGACACCAAGTTCTTTATAATAGATGGCACATGTAATACATCTGAAAGACTCTTTGTCGTACCATCATGCAAGGACAAGGGAACTTTTCCAATGTGTGAAATTTGGTGGCATGAATCATCACCCGTCTGCACATAACCTGCATTTTGCAAATCATGCATCTCTCCAAACCATTCTGCATGGCTAGTCATATGATTGGATGCACCTGAATCAACATATCAAACATCATCATGTGTTCCCTTTCTTGTAACAGCATTTAGCATATGTTGCATAACAAACAGACATTCATTTTTGTCTTCATTCGGTCGTGAAGACGATGCATAGTTTCCTTGCTGCAACTTACCACTGCGGATATCATCTTTCTTAGCATAACATTGGGCTGCAATATGACCTGTTTTGCCACAGTAGTGACACACAATACCAGAGTTGTTAGAACCTCTGTTCTGCCATCCACCTTTTCCTCTAAAGCTCCCCCTACCTCTAAAGTTACCAAGACTTCCTGAAACCTGCATATCGCCAAATTGTTGCTTCAATCTATTTTGCTGGTTGTCACTACCACGTCCTATACCACGGCCTCTTGAAGAGAACCTGCCACGTCCCCTTCCTGAACTGGAGTAGAAATCTTGGACCTGTTCACCACTTTTTTTAGATGTCTCACTCTGTATGTTGATATCTTTAGTGATCATAAGGGAGACCAATTCATCGAAATCTGGAAATGGCTTTCTAACATATACGGAAGTTACAAAAGACTTCCAAGCCTTTTCATTGTTAAGTCCACCCAAGTTAGACGACATAAAATCATCATCATCGGGCATTGCATCAATCGCTGCCAAGGCATCTACAATGCTCCTTACCTTCAGTGCATACTCATTGATAGACATCTTCCCTTACTTCAATGTATTCAACTCTTGCTTGAGTTGAATCTTTCGTGCCTTTGTATTTACAGAAAACATACTTTCAAGTATGGTCCAAGCTGCATATGATTTCTCTGCATTTCTAATGTGTCCCAGCATATTATTGTCAATTACTACAGACAACCAATACATGACCTTTTTATCTTTTTCATTCCATTCCTTCCGTGCCTTTGTCTCTTTTGCAGTTGGAGGATCACTCACCTCCGGCTCCTTTTCTTCACCTGAAACAAACTCGTAGAGGCCTTTTCCAATAAGGAAGTTAGTGACACGGAACTTCCATGAAGGGTAGTTATTCTTGTCGAGCTTTTCAATGATGGGGCTTCTACTGTTCTCTGCCATTATCACAAAATTAATACCAACAACAAGCACATCTTCTGCAACCCTTGACTTGTAGTGCACAGCAATACACCAAACAGCCTTTTTCACTGTCTGATCAACAATACATGCAATCTGGAACCAGTTTGCAGATAAATCTTGTGTTTACTCACTGGTAAACACCTTTGAAATTACATGTCTGAAATCTATAACCTGTGCACCCACTTTCAGTCAATATAGTCGAATTCACAGTGTACCCTGAAACTGTTGTCCGCAACCTTGCGGCTCTAAAACGGGGCCTAAAACGGCCTCAGATGCCCAAAATAACTGCAAAATATCCCTAAAGGGCTTTTCTGTAGAATATACAGTGCTCTTTGCGCACACCAAATCTCACGGTAATCTGAGATTTTTTCTCGGCCCTACTTCCGATGCCTCCACAGGCACTATCCAAGAGAGAGAGTGGAAGAATGGGAGAGCTTCTTACCCGTGGCTTGCTTGCTCGAACCTTGCTTCTTCTCCTTCACTTCAGCCTTCGAAATCAGCCTCTCTTAGTAGCGCGGCTCTGATACCATGTCAAGAATCGCGTGGTGGGGGGACTTGCTTAAGATGCTACGCCGAACACACACAGAATGCACAAGGAGAAGCTCACTCAAGATACAAGAAGAGAGATGGAGGCCAAAACGTTTTCTTGCTGATTTCTTCTTCTTCTTCCACACACTTTACAATGTACACAAAGTATAGATAAGATACAACATAAAGGAAAGTGTCCTACTAAGTCGAACAATGCATAACCGATTACATTAGTCGACTAGCACTATAACTATGCCAACTATAAATAGGTGTAACAACCTGAATATAATAAGTAATGAGTCAGTGGCCATGTGTGAGTCATAATGACCACTGACGTGCTAAGTGTAGATGTGTGGACCCATCTAACCAGGCGGTCCATCATCAATGTCCGCATGTGTTGAGCTTGTCATCTCAACAATAAGGAAGTTGACTTGTAAACATATACTATGAGATGAGTGCTTGCAAGCAATAATGCTACATCTCATAATCATAATCCTATTTCTAATCAGTATGTAAAAGATGTTTTACCCTAAATCTCAATCTTGAGGAGATTAGTCTCTATCTTAAGCATATTCATTAAGTGCTTAACTATTAGTATAAGGCTATGTGTAGATTATAAACACATAGACCAATTTACTCACCCCTTATCTCATCTTATAACACATCATATTTGAACTTGCTACATATTAATCATCTCTTTTTCTTCCGCATATATTGGCCAGTGTGTGTAAAGGACTAGATACTACCATTGTCTAGTGCAATCGATAAGAGCTTCTTATCATGGCCATGGCCTATGCTAACATTAGACCTCAAATTCGTAAGTTTGATGGAAAAGACTTTCATCCATGGTAAGTATTAGTGAAGTATAAAATGATGGAATGGGACAACTGGCCCTTTATCAAAGGGACAAAGGTTATTAACCCATCAAACCCACTTTATGTAGAAGATAATGAAAGAGCCCAAGCCATAATCATGCTTCATCTAGATGAATCCTTGATTCATCACATTGACCAACTCTCCACTACCAAAGAGAAATGGGATGAGCTTGAAAAGCTTTATGGGGATAAAGCAAAGAACCCTAAAATTTTACTTAAGATCAAATTTTTTATCTTGGATTATAAGCAAGGAGAAGACCTAGGTAAGTTCATCTCTCACATGAAAGGGCTCATGGCATAACTATCCTCAATTCAATCTCCAATTCATGATGAAGATGCCATTGCAATTCTCTTGAAAGATGTAAATAAGGTATTCCCAACCCTTGTAACTACTCTTATAAATATCCCTAATCTAACCCTGGAAAGCACCATCCAATCTTGTTTAGATGAGGAGAAAAGAAATTAGAAAGAAGGTAGCACCAGTCAAGCATCTACTTCAACAACCTATGAACAACTCTTGGTCCATATTGTCTCCACAAAATGCTCCTTTTGCAATAAGAAGGGACATCTTGTCAACAACTATTGGAAAAAATATCATGAAAAAATGAAGTGCAAAAAATGTAAGAAGGTAGGGCATATTATTAGTATAAGTTTCCTACCACCCCTGAAGTACCAAAAGAATTAGCGGCCAACTTTCTCTCCGAAACACTTGATGATAAACTTTCCTAAATATATAAATCCTCTACTTATAAGAACTCTTGTAGCTTGATTTATAAAGGGGGGAAGGGAAAGAAGTGAGTTTTTTGGGTGAGTTTTTTTGGCAACCCCTCCTTTCTTATTTCAAATAATTCACTTATTCCAGCCTTAAACATACCCACCTTCACTTCCACTTCCACCACCGTCGCTGCTTGCACGCCAACTCTACCACCACCACCGCCATCATTGCCTTTACCACCACCTTCATTCTCTCTCTCTCTCTCTCTCTTTCTCTCTCTCTCTCTCTCTACAACCATATCGATAGAGGAGGAGACACCACAATACCCACCATTTACAATATTATCATGCTTATTCTTGCATGTTCTTCATCTACCAATTAAGGATTTTGTGATTTGTCTTACGCTTACGAAATCAATATGATCTTTGACGCATTAAATGGAATCAGGACTACTAAATCAAATATAATATGGAAAAATTTACAATCAAGACGTCATAATATTATTTACGAGGTGTCTTTGCTTTTTGTTGACATCTTCTTGTTTCAGATTGCGAAATTGATTTAATGCAAGACTAGATATTTAAAAAATTACGTGCAGTCACTTATGTGATAGCTTGACGAGTAATTTTTCAAAACCCCTCAAACCCGAATTCGTTTCTTAATATGAAGTGTTATGGCAAGAATATTACAACAATTCTCTTGAAAGTTGTAAAGAAGGTATTTCCAACCCTTGTAACTACTCTTATAAATATCCCTAATCCAACCTTCTTCAATAATAAGTTGATTTTTATCCATTTTTTTTGCTTTTGGACGTTGATTGAGGCTTAGGGTTTGTTTTTATGTTCCACACCTTACCCCCTCCCCCTTTCGAAATGAGAAGAATCCTTCCTAGGATTAGAGGTTGAAGGGTTAAGGCCATTCAATGCATGTGCACAATGTTTCACTTTCGCATGATCCAAGCATAGAAGTTCCAGTTGTACTCCATGGTAGCATAGTGGTCCATGTTAGCAGGTCAAATGCCTATGTGGGTGATGTAAGACATCCATTAGGAAGTCACTGGATTTTATTCGGCTAGCAATGTGCAACTCCTCAATTGAAATGTGATCTAAATAGGGGTGGGTTAGGATGTGCTCTTCTAGGGGTCGGCTACGAATGGTGGTCAACACCCAATAGAAGATTGGAGCTACATAGGTTGGGTCATACTCCAAGGTTTTGATTGCACATCTCTGCTCAATGTTGATCATGATTTGGTAGACCTTTAGCACCAATTGGCAAGAAAGAGGAGTCATTGTCAACAAGTTGTTCCAACTCTTCAATTTCCAGGTTTGTGACAAGGACCATGCTCGTGTCATATGATGTGATGAGTCATCATTTGTGTGCATGCTCATGGGAAATCTCAGTGTGGCAATCAGCTCTTCAACTACTTGGGGAGCCTTAATGAATACAATTTTTTATTCTTCCCAAGAGCAAGATAGTGTATGTACCTCTGTTGCTAAAGGTTCTTCTAAAAGGACTAGGTCTCATCGATCATAGCTTTTAGTAAGCGTAGTAAAGATAGTATCCAAACATCGAAGGCAATTACCCAAGTCATCCCATGTATTTTCAACTAATTCCTAGGCCAAGGTAATAATTGATCATCCCACATAAGAGGATTTTATGCCTATGGATGGGCTAGACAAGTTTGCAACAATTGAGGTTGGCAATTTTGGTTGCTTTTGAGGGAGCGGTGTAGTCACTTGCACATGGGTTGTGATGTAGATGGTGTGCTGCTCAATGCTTGTGAGGCTTTATGGGCACTATAGTAGTGCTAGGTTGAGGTAGCTTGGAGGCATCAAGCTACAATTTTGGTCGATGGACTCGTTGAGGCTTTGCACGTGTAGTGGGTTTGGGCTCTATGGGCTCCACATCTTAAGTCGTTCAGGCTATTTGTTTTTTATCTGCCATGCGGGCTTGTGTGGACAAGCTCAAGGGTTGCACTTGAGTAGTGCACTTGGTAGTGGCTTTAGGCACCCATATCTAGGTATTACCTTTGTAATAGCCGTGTGCTTGCAATAAGGTTTTGGGGACCCACCGTGGCTTGATGGTTCATCGATACCTATAGAGTTTTTTCTACCTCCTAGATTTTGAGTATGAATTCGTAGCCTTGTAAGGGCATGGTTGGCTATTTTTAGATGGCACTCCCCTTGATGTTTAGATACCCATTTAGACCTAGGTTCATGGACTTTGGCCTTCATCTCAGTAATTTGTTGGCATTGAGGCTTGGTGAATTGTGACAAGTCATGACCTCTCTCCTTAGATTTGGTTGTGGGTTTCTCTATCAGTGGCTTTGTGGGCTTGGATGGAGCCGCGATGCCCTTACTAGAAGTTGTCACTATGCGGACTTTGCCAATGGCAATGTGAATGCACTATGACTCATAGTGGACATTGCATTGGGCTTGTTTTTTAAAGGCGTGTCCTAACAGCGATTCCTTACTGGCATCTTTCCTATTTACCAACACATAAAAGATCATGGGTATGCTCTCAAACTTGATAGAGACTGCAACTTTGCACTTTCCCAAAAGTGCAAATTCTATGGTTGACCCCAAAAGGGTTGAGTCTAGCGCTCCTAGGGTGTAGTTGTGGTCGGCCGATTTGAGTCCAATGATCATGACTTAAGATATGAAAATCAACTCCCTCATTGATCAATGCATCAAAAGTATGTGTTCGTTGGGCGGTGATTGTTATGCAGAGGTAAGTGGGTTCCACAACTTCTTCATCCTTGTCTTCCATTTTTGTAATTGTGGCAATTCGGACTTTCATGAGACTCTATCATGGGAGGCTCATGTAGTGGATGTGTGGAAGGGTAATTCTTCTTTATGTAGTGGATGTGTGGAAGGGTAATTCTTCTTTATGTAGTGGATGTGTGGGATGCGTGGGAGGGCAATTCGGACTTTCATGAGACTCTATCTAGGGTCTCGAGCTCCACATTGTTAATTTGACTAATGGTGCAAACTCAGAAAGGCCCTAATCCCCTAAATTCATCTTCTGCTTGTGTTCTTTCACTCAGTATAACAACACGAGGTCGCCCCAATCAAAGTGTTGCTACTTGACATGCTTGTCAAACCAAATCTTACTCATGCCTTTTCACAAATCATTGCATGGATAGCTAGAAGTCAAGTCTTTGTTAGGAGTTCTAACTCAACTAGGTGTTCTGTCCATGCCTCCTTCCCATCCCATCACTCTTGAATGGCTACTCTTAGGGTAGGGACAAAAAATTCCACTGGTAAAGTGGCTTCAATTCCGTAGGTCAACCCAAAGGGAGTATGTCCTACAGTCATTCTTGTTGTCCCAGTCGTTGCATGAAGTAGAGACTACCTTGGTCAAGACATTCACTAAAATCTTATTTATAGATTCTACCTTGTCGTTCACTTGAGGTAGTAAAGCAAGGATTTTCGATGGATGATCAGAAAGGTAGATAGGAGGTGAGCAATCACTTCATTGATGAAATGTGTGCCTGAATCACTAACTAGTTCAATGGGGCAGTCGAATCGCGAGATCACCTGCTCTCAAAGGAACTTGGCTGTGGTTTTAGTGTCATTCTTTCTAATGGCTCGTGCTTCTACCCACTTTGTGAGGTAGTATGTGGCAACTATGATGTACTTGACCTGCAAGTATTGTGCTATGGGAATAATCGGCCCAACAAAGTCAAATTTTCATTTTTCGAAAGGCTGCCTTGCAATGATTGGGATTAGATCCATCTTGTCCTTCAGAATAGGTACCTTGGTCCATTGGCCCTCATCGCATTGCTTTACAAATCATGCTGCGTCTCAAAAGAGTGTAGGCCGCCATAGTTGAGACTGTAGCACCTTGTGGGCTATCGTGTCTCCACCATTGAAGTGTCCTCTGGCAATTCCATTGTGTGCTTCTGCAAGTACATCATGCATTTTATGCTTGCACATACATCTACACAGCAAGCCATCCTACTCTAGCCTATAGAGCTGACTTGCTATCAACTGATAGGGTTGTATCTTGAGGATGAGCTGCCTAAGTCAGGCTTTGTCGATGGGTCTTTGGGGTAGTCCATGTTCAAGCACTTGGACTATGTTATCTGCCCAATATGGCATCAAGTCAGCTCTAAAAAAATCTTTCTCACTAGACAGGTTAAAGATATGCATGTCTAGCAAATCATCAGTGATACCCTGTCCAGTGGCTTCTCCTATGGGTATGTAGGACATGTGGTCAGTCATGTAATGATATTTCCCCTTGCGCATAACCATAGAGAAGTCAAATTCTAACAATAGAAGTAACCATCGAGCAATGTGTCCTATAGCGCAAGGTTTATTAACAAGATAGAGCAAGGATTAATGGTCAACAAAGAAAGTAAAAGGCATAGCCAACAGATAATGCCAAAAAATATTTATAGCAAACACCATGGCTAAACCTTCTCTCTCCATCGTGGAATAGTTCATTTCAATATCCATGAGTTTTCTGAGTTGTCTCTACTGGTAAAACTCACTGGATAGTCTAGATTGTGTTCACCACATTGGCAAAACACTACTCCCATGGAAAACTTTGAGGCGTTAATGTGGACTTGCAAGGTTATGGTCCAATCTAGGTCTTGTAGTATTGGTGTGATTGTCAGAGCCTTTTTCAACTCTTCATATGCACATTGGCATTCCTTGATCTGTTTGAATATTATCAGTAGTTTGTAACACATAGTTCAATACAAATTGTCGATAGTATCATGTATGATCTAGGAAGCACTGCACTTCTTTGTAATTGGTTGGTGGTGGAAGTTCAACAACAACCCTAACTTTTGAAAAGTTAGTGGCAATGTCATTCTTGGACACCACATGCCCTAGGATGCATCCATGCTTCACCTAGAATTGGCACTTAAGGGGGTTCAATGGGAGACGATATAGTTTGCAACATTCAAAGACTGCACAAAGTTTGTTTAGGTGTTATTTCCAACTTGATTAAACACATAGGTCATCAACAAACACTTCTAATCCTCATGGCTACATGTCCTAGAAGATCGCGCACATGAGCCATTGAAATGTGGCTGGTGCATTTGTCAGCCCAAAGGTCATGACTTTGTAAGCAAAAACACCCCATTTGGTAGCAAATGTAGTCTTATGCATGTCATCTAGATGCACTTGCACCTGATTATAGCCTAAGAAGTTGTCCTAGAAAATTGTAGTCTTCAGCTACTCTTTTGATCATATACTCAATGTACGGCAATGGATAGTTGTCTCTCTTTTTGTAGCAGCGTTGACTTTCTTATAATTGACACACACTCTAATCTTTTCATTCTTCTTCAATACAATCACAATGGGTGAAACCCAGTCTGTGTGCTATATTTCAAAAATGAATCCCACTTTTAACAACTTAGCTATTTCCTCTTTGACAACGTGAGCATGGTTGGGATTCATCAAATATGGTTGTTGCTTGATTGCCATTGCATCAAGTGTCATGGGGATGCCATGAGTCACTACCCTTGGATCCACTCCCTTCAGCTCATCGAGTAACCAATCGAAGACATCCATGTACTCTCATAAGAGAGCAATGAGACTTGCTTCTTCCTTCTTGCTCAAGTCGTCTTGGCTATAAAGACAAGTTGAAGCATCTCCCCTTCCCCTTAGCCAAATTAACCTCTTTCTTTTTGGTAGGTCCTTCTATCAACTCGCTCACTTGCCCTTGTCCTTTGGCTCCTAGCAAGATAGTCATTGATCACACACTTTATTATAATTGAAATTATTGCGTTGACTTTCTTATAATAGGGACTGTCATTTTCCTACTTGAGTAGATTATCTACCATTTTGGTCCGCCAAAGGAAATAGTATCGGACTGTGGAACTCACTTTTTCAATAAGGTGATTAAAAGCTTGACTGAAACTTGGAAAATTAAGCACAATAAGATAACTCCCTATAATCGGCAACCCAATGGACAAGTTGAAATTACCAATAAGCAGCTTGTGGGTATCCTATCCAAGATAGTCTCCGAAAAGAAACGGGACTGGGATACAAAATTATATGTGGCATTTTGGGCGTATAACACAACATTTAAATGAGCCACTAGCCATACCCCATTCAAATTACTTTATGGGGAGGATTGTGTCTTGCCCTTAGAAATTGAGTTGCCGACCATAGCCACTTGGATAAGCTTAAATTATAGAGTTTGTTGCACTAGGAGGTAGCTAAGCGTCAGATGAAGCGGTTGCATGATCTAAAAGTAAAGAAATATACCTTTAAAAAAGGATAGTTAGTTCTATATTATGATGCACGTAGGGAGCTATTTCCAGGGAAGTTGGAACCTAGATGGGATGGCCCTTACAAGATTGTTAGGATGGGTAAAAATAAGTCCACGGCTTTATTAGCTGATCTACAGGGAGTGGAATTTAAAAATAAGGTTAGTCCTAATAATATTAAACCTTATTATTTTTTAGTATGCTAACACACTAAATGCATTGCAAATCCATGATGGGGTTGATTTAAAACCTGCAAGAGATCTTAAACTGGTTGATGGGACGATTAATCCCTTATTTAGAGCACCCATATCTAGAGCAATGATATCATTAGGGGAAGCTCATCTGGTGGAGCAAAGGGTACAAAGTGATTGAGCAAGAAGGCAGTACCTTTGTGCGGGAGATTAAAGTTTTCTGCCATTGCTATTTACAAATCCTGACAAGCATCCCTGTTGAGTTTAATAAAGAAGTTGGGATGGAGTCGTCAGTTCACCCTCTAAATATGTTGAATTTTGATTATCATGATTACGAATAGGAGAGTTTTTTATGGTTGGTTGTGTAAACCCATTGTGGACATACATGTTATACTTTGATGGAGCGTCCCAAGGCCCTCATACAAAGGGAGTGTTGGAGTAGTTATCCAATATCCCCGATGTAGAGTTACAATGAAATTATCTATTTATCTCAGGGTAGGATTCACTAACAACATGGCAGAGTATAAGGCTTTGATTATGGGACTAAATATTGCCAAGAAAGGTGGTATTCGGCAGTTGTTAGTAAAAGGGGATTCTGAGTTGATCTTAAATCAACTAAATGAGACATATATAGTCTGTTATCCCATCCTTCGTATGTATTATCAAACTGCTATAACCCTACTTGATGAATTTGAGAATGTCTCTTCAGCTGATTACACATTATTGGAATCAGTTTATGGATACATTAGCTAATTTTTCTTATGAGGAGAACCTCTTCTTCAACTGTGGTCCTAGTCCAGATGTTGTCATTGATAATGAGACAGAACCTGGTCACTTGTGGGGAGTTTTATCAGACCACACATTATATGGCAGGTGATAGTTGGTATGGGTAATGCAAAGAGTAGCCGAGACCCATCTACCACTACTATCTTGGACCCATAGGTTGGTTAAGTGACATGTTATGCGTACGCCTCTTGCTATATATGTAGGAGGTATGGGTCACAACTTGATGCATTTAGTTTAGGGAAAAAAAACCCTATTTTTTCCCTTGGAATAGAGCATATTTTCGTGTATCTTCCTTCTTCCAAGGAGGGATCTATATGAGCTGGTTTGTTTGATTTCTTTATGCCAAGAGGGCCAGTTAGTTTGTAGTGAAATGTGTTATTTCTTTAGGCCAAGAGGGCCCTATGTTTGTTTGGTGCAGGTACATTTAATGGTTTGTTGTTTTAGTGATTGTATCATACAAGTTGACAAAGTCGTTGGAGGGAGCCTTTGCTGCAAAGAAGCTTCTTGTGGCCATTCTAGGTGGTTTCGTCCCCTTTCCAAGTCTTTTTCCCTTAAGCAAAAAATGATGTATATGTCTGTAAGGGGTATTTTCTTTTTTGTTTGTTGGGGACCATCGATCAAGGCATGAAGTCCCAAGTTTAAGCTATGTATGTCTGTGGGAGGTTTGAGTAGTCATTGCCTCCTGCAAAGGCATTGTTAGGCATTGAAAGACTTGTTTTAGCTAGCAATCCTAGTGACCCTCTTATGTGATCTGCTAGGCAACCGTTCTAGGAGTTTTTGTTAGTGTGAGGTAGTTAGAGAAGCCTACTAAAAATAACAAAGATGAAAAAAAATCCTAAATATCTGAAGGAAACTATATGAATATACGGAGGTGTATAAAAAGGGGTTCTAACCCCTATAAAAATAGTGAAGAAAGAAAAATCTTTGAGTAGTTGTTTATCGCCTTGCAAAGGCTTGGTAGGTCCCTGGGGATGAGACAAGACCCAGGGCTGATGCCTTGTCTTCCTGGGGATGGCAACTAGCTAAAAAGCAAAGTAAATAAAAGAAGGATTGGAGCAAAAATGAAAGTGAGTGTTAGAAAAGGATTAAGTGTCGCCTTACACGGGCTTGGTAGGTTCTTGGGTATCGAGACATGACTTGAGGCCGATGCCTTGTTCTCCTTGGGTCACTACGCTCAGCTCCCTCCTTTTTACACGCTTGAGTATGGAAAATCCGGGGCTATAAGGGAAATGTGCTAAAAGACACCATCTATTGATTAGGCTATAGGAGTCCTCACCTAGTAGGAGCTCCTAGTTGAGTTGTCCTTCATTAGGTAGGTAGTTCAGACCACCACTTAGGATTACCTCTCTGATGGTTCTTTTTTGCTTGGTCGTGTTGGAGCAATCGGTTAGTGACTCACTTTGGGCTTTCTGTCAAATTATGCTAGGCCTGCTCCTCGTGGATTTTATGCCTTGGTTTTGTCAGGGACTAAGGTGAGAGCTGTGATGTGTTTTGTTGTGTATTTATTTTGTATCAGCTTGATGCTCTTTGTGGTTGTGTTTATGTGTAGATTTATTCATGGGATTCGATGAGCTAAGTCACCCTATCCCATGGTTGTCAATGACATATGATTTTTTATGTCAAGAAGAAGTGCTTAAAAATAGCCAAAAATTCTAAATTTCAGGGAAAAAATAGACTTCGTCGAAGGCAGCATCTGCAATCAGTGCGATTTTAAGCGGCAAAGCCCCAAAAGTGCTTTAAAGACCCACCGAGTGTCAGTTTGGGGAATTTTCATAATTTTCCATGATTTTGGATGAGACTTCAAGAGATTCTTCGTAGTGGGGGACTTCAAGATGGACGTGACGGGGGGGAGGGGTGCCATTTTTTTTCATGGCAAAAAAAGAAATGGAGGTCCTGCACGGCGACGATTTGAAGAAAGGGGGAAAGGGGGCTATGCCACCTATATACAACCCCATGATCTGATTGTATTAGCCTGACATTGCTTCTCTTCGCTCTCTATCGCCACCCTCGCCTTTAGAATTGGTTGCCTAGATGAGGAGATACAATTTCAGTCTTTCTCTCTTCTCCCTCTCTCTCTTCCAAGTAGTGGTTCATGTGGAAAGAATCAAGAAGAAGACCGGTTGAAGGATGCTTGGATCGGGTTGCTCCAAGATCAAGAGGATTTGAGAAGAGATATTCAACATTGAGGATTTGCTGCTAGTTAGTCCATTGGTAACCCGAAGAAATTAATTACAAAACCCGCAACACGCAAATAAGCGGTATGCCTCATTTTTACAAAGGAAATTTGCTTCTTGTTGATGTTTGATAGTTGAAATGGAATTCATATGGAATTAAAAAAAAATTGGATCTTGTTTTCATTATGATTGAGGGTTGTGCAAAAAAAAAAGAGATCCATAATAATAAATAGTTGCAATAATTAAATTATAACCCGAAAAGTACATTTTTTAGTGTAAAAATGATGGTTTTATTGGTTTCGAGTGGGAAAAAGAGATGCACATGGGATAAGATTCTGAGACAAAACATCTTTCAACTTTCATGATCAGCCACTAATCATAAATCAAAAATAATATATTTTTATGCACAAATAAATAGAGAAAAATAACTAAAAATGGAAAAAATAGGATTTTCGCGTTACCAAAATCTAGAAAATTATGATTCATGGTTGTGGCTATAAAACAAAGCCGAGGCATGATTTTTGTCTTCATTTTGGCTTTGTTTATCCGTTATAGTTCATGTTTTTTTCATTTTATGCAAAAAATACATACGCAATAATACCCTACACCTATGCAAGATAACTTAACCTATACATTAGAGGGAAAGGGTGAGGTTAAGAGATTAAAAGGGCTAAGAGGGTTTGAATTTTTGAAAATTTAGATTGTGAATTCCATTTAGAATTGCGATAATTCAGTTTAAGGGGCTAGTAGCACGAGAGATCGGTGCTAATCTCCATACATCGAAGCATGCATTTAGTGAAAATCATGAAAGGGTTGTTTTTTCCACATCACAAAATGCGAATTTGATAAATATTGTTTGTGCAATAGGATCATATGCACTATGCATGACACATGACATGGTATCAGTCCTGGATTGCATAGCAATTGTCTTCCTAAGATGTGACTTATACATTGAGTGGAAAGGAGCATTTGCTGTGTAGATCAATTGTACGCTTTTCTTGGGAACGTTTGGTGAGGATTTACATAATCTTGGATCGTACAAAATGAGAAAATAGTGAAGTTTGTGTGTTATGTCTTATATGTTGAGTGACGCATATTGGGGCCAATCCTCGAGGTGTAGGAGAGTCACAGTGGAGCCGCAGCAATCAACTCTTAGGGGAGCTTCCTGATGTTTGTGTGATGAGGCACTATGCCTATATGTTATGGGATCTCCCTCTGAGTGTTAAATGATGTGGATCTAGGACATGACACAAGCTATGGTGGATCAAAGATGTAAACCAAGTTCATAATGACATGGACAAGTAGAGATAAACTATTACACAAGTGAATTAGGTTCCAAGATAGATTAGCTTGGACTCATAAACAAATCTTGTGTAGAATCAACAATGACAGACACTTAATTGAAAGTACAAAGCATCATGATATTGTGTTCATTTCATAGTCAAGTACAATGCTTTATAGGCTTTGAGTTGTTCCACTCTCCTCACTGTGCATATGGGATTCAGGACAGCTCCTCTTGGAGCATACATCATTTGTCTATTTCTCAACATTGAGGAGAAGGGAAGGTATACGTTGGACTAAATATTAGCTACAAATGCATAATTAAGTCTATCTAGTATTCATTGGTGTATTAGAGACGCTCCTGGCCCGAGAGGCCTTGAGGTGGGTTGTCCGTTTTGTGCATGAGGTCCGGCTAGCACCATAGCCAGTGTCGGCCCATTTTAGATCCCATCAACTACCCTATCACATTTCTTAAACTTTGTGAATCATTTTGATAGATCTTGTGGTTTTTTCTATTCCCTAGCTTTGGATTCCCTGAATTGTCTCTTCCTTTCCTCCTTTAACCATCGCCGCCTTAGATGGACCAGTAGGTCTCCCTTGGCGCATTTTGTATTAGGAGGTTGTCGGGACCTAAAATGGGCCTGACATTGGCTCTTTGGCACTAGGCAAAGAGCTGGACCTCTAAGACACACAAGACCCCACACATTGTCGGGCCAGCAGGAGCATCTAAGGCTCACACTATACTAAACTCTAATGTTTATCTTCCATTGTAATAGGACACAGTCCAACGTTTACCTTCCCCTACTCCTCAGAGAAAGATCCCATACACATTGGTATAATATACCACACATCACATACATAGAAGGAAACCTCTCCATTGAAAGGCCGTGGCTTCACTGCAGCTCTCCTACATCTCGGGGATTAGCCCCTTGATGCACTGCCTCAACATAAAAACAAGCGTACAAGCTCCACTCTTTGATTTATCAAACAATCCAGGAGTTAATATTTCCTCACTGAACTTACCCCAAGGAACTAATCTATTCTACAACAAGGAATTCCTCACACTCTCAGTGTTGGTCAATGTTTGGCATACAAGTGTTATGTATCTAGGATTTTATATCATGTGGCATGAAAAGTGCAAATGTGGATGCCTATTGTGCACAAACATTTTATTTTAAAGAAAATCAATAAAGTGGAGTGTAAAATCACTCCTTTAATGATTTCCAATCTATTCGTTATTGTTGCGTTGCTAGAGACTAGCACCAAACTTAATCGTGCTACTAGCCCCTTTAGACTTAAATTATTATCATCCTATATGACGTGCACAAACAAAAGATTAGACTTTACTTTATTTTCTGCACTTAAACACTTCCACAACACCCTTCTTTTTACCCTACCATTTATATATTGCATCGTTGCATAGGTGTAGGATGTTGTTTTTTGCCATTTTTTAATGTATAAAGCAATAAAAATGCACTAAAACATAAAGAAAAGGGTGAACTGAGGCTTAACCTCATGCCTCAACCTTGGTAAACATTCATGGAGATTAATCATAATTTTCCTTAATTTTTAAAGCACGAAAACCTAATTTTCCCTAATTTTCTCTATTTTTTACCTTTTATTTATTATAAAAATATATTTTTAAAGCTATGATCATTAACTGATTATGACAATTGAAAAATATTTTCTATCAGAATTCTATTCCATGTGCATCTATTTTTCCCACCCAAAACAACAAAATCTTCATTTTTCCTTTAAAAATACACTTTTCGGATTATAATTTAATTATTGCGACTATTTATCATTATGATTCTGCATTTCTTTTATGCATATCCCTCAATCATGATGTAAAAAAGATCCAAATAAATTTTTGTTCCATATGAATTTCATTTAGACCATCAAACATAAAAAAGAAGCAAATTTCCTTTGTAAAAATGAGGCATACCGCTTATGTGCGTGTTGCAGGTTTTTTAATAATTGATATGGACTGCCAATGGACCGCTTGGCGTTTGTTCTTTAGTGCTGAACACCTTCCCTCATCCTTCTCTTGATCTTGGAGCAATCCGATCACTGCCGGAAGCATCCTTCAACCCCTCTTCTTCTTGATTTCTCCCGCATGAACTGCAGTTCGGAAGAGAGAGAGGGAGGAGAGAGAAAGACTAGATTCTGATCAGACCATCTGGGTAGCCATCTCACGCATGAAGCCAGGCAATAGGAAGTGAAGAAGATCATAAGATCATTGATGTAATCAGATCAAGAGGTTGTTATTTGCCTCCCCATGGCCTCTTCTCTCTCACATTCGCCTACTGGCGCCATGGCTTCTTTCTTCTTTTCCGCAAAAGAAAACGCCCCCCCCCCCTTGTCGCATGAGTTTTTTGGGGGTGGAGGCCCCAAAGGTCACACCCCCCACTAAAAGATCAATTTATACTACTTCCCTTTTGAATCTCCGCTTCGGGAACCGCCATTTAACTGTCCGACGGCCAATTTGACTCCCAAAAATTATTGCATGTCTGTCTTGAAGTCTCCCACTGCCAGGCACTTCTAAAAGTCTCATCTAACATCCCAAGAAATTATGAAAATTCTACAACCGTTGCTTTATGGGTCTTTAAAGCAGTTTTGAAACCCGTATGTTGCTTGCCACTTAAAATCGATCCAATTTCCTTTGCCACCTTCGATGGACTTTAAATTTCCCTTGAAATTCAACTTTTTTGGCAAATTTTGAGCAATTTTCTTGGGTAAAAATCCATCATTTATTAGTGACCAGGGAATAGGGTGACTTAGCCCGTCAAATCCCACGAAAAAATATGCACATAAACACAACCACAAAGAGCATTAAGCTGGTACAAAATAGATACACAACAAAACACATCACAACTCTCACCCTACCCCCTGACAAAACCAAGTCATGAAATCCACGAGGACTAGGTCGAGTATAGTCTGACAAAAATCGTAAAGCTAGCCGCTAACCAATCGCTCCAACACGGCCAAGCTAAAAAGAACTATCAGAGAGGTCATCTTAAGTGCTGGTTTGAAGAACTACCTACCTATCTGAGGACAACTCAACGAGGAGCTTCTCCTAGGTTAAGATTCCTATAGCCTGTGATCAAGGAATATTGTCTTTTAGCATATTGTCCTTTTAGGCCTTTATTTTCCATACTCGAGTGTGTAAAAAGGAGGGAGCTAAGCGTAGTGACCCAAGGAGAACAGGGCATCAGTCTCTCAGGTCCTGTCTCGATACCCAAGAATCTACCAAGCCCTCACAAGGTGACAATCCTTTTTCTGACACTCACTTTTATTTTCGCTCCAACCTTCCTTATTCTTACTGTCTCAGACAACCATATGCCACCCCTAGGAAGACAAGGCATCGGCTCCGACTCTTCCGCCCCGAGTCTTGTCTCATCCCCAAGGACCTACCAAGCCTTTGCAAGGCGATGAACAACTACTCAAGGATTTTTCTTTCTTTCCTTTTCTATTTTTATAGGGATTATAACCCCTTTTTACACACCTCTGTATATTTATGTTTAGATAGATTTAGAACTTGCTCTTCTCTTGATATTTAAGTGTAGGCTTCTCTAACTGCCTCACACTAATAGAAACTCCTAGAATGATTGCCTACCAGGTTAGCAGAACAAGGTCACTAGAATTGCCTTCTAAAACAGGTTAAGTGTAGGCTTCTCTAACTGCCTCACACTAATAGAAACTCGTAGAACGGCCGCCTACCAACTTAGCAGAACAAGGTCACTAGAACTGCCTTCTAAAATAGGTCTTTTAGCGCCTGATAATGCCTTTGCAAGAGGCAACAACTGCTCAGACCTCCCACAGACATTCCTAACCTAACCATGGGACTTCATGCCTTGATTTTCGATTCCCAAAAAGAAAGTAACCCCTACATACACATATATCATCATCCACTTAAGAGACAAACTCAAGAAGGGGACAAAACCACCTAGAATGCCATAAGAAGCTCTTGTGGCACAGTAAAGGCTCCCTCGAGTGACTTCAACAACCTATATGATGCAATCACTAAAACAGAAAACTATTAAACGTATATGCACGAAACAGACATATGGCTCTCTTGGCCTAAAGAAATAGCATATTTCACTACAAACTAATTGTCCCTCTTGGCCTAAAGAAATCAGGCAAACTAGCTCATATACATCCCCCCTTGGAAGATCTTATTTAAAAAAATAACAATATACTCCATCCAAAGGAGAAAATAGGGATCCTGCCCTAAACTAAATGCATCAAATTATGGCCCATACCTCCTACATAAATAGCAAGAGGTATACGCATAACATATCGTCTAACCAACCTATGGGTCCAAGATAAGAGAGGCAAATGGGTCTCCGTCACCCTTTACATTACCCATACTAACAATTGCCTACCATATAGGGCATGCTCCAATAAAAGTCCCCCATAATTAACCAGGTCCTATCTCATCATCCATGGGGATATCCAAATTAGGACCATAGTTAAAGAAAAGGTCTTCTTCATAAGCAAAGTTTGCTAATGAGTCCGCAAACTCATTCCAAGAATGTGGTACCAGCTGAAGAGACACTCTCTCAAACTCATCGAGCAGGGTCATAGCAGTCCAATAATACATTGAGAGAATCAGATTTTGAACTCTGTATGTCCCACTTAGTTAGTTCAATACCAACTGGGAATCCCCCTTAACTAACAATTGTTGAATACCACCTTTCTTAGGAATATTTAACCCTATGATTAAAGCTTTGTATTCCGCCATGTTATTGGTAAATCCAACCCCGAGATAAACTACCCCTTCTTTAATAACTACCCCTTCTTGTTGGGACCCCTGGTGGATGCTCCATCAAAGTACATTGTGTACGTCCACAATGAGTTCACACAGCCAGCCATCGTCAACTCTACTTGTAATTATGATAATCAAAATTTATCATGTTCAAAAGATGTACGGAAGGCTCCATCCCACCCTCTTCATTGAATGTAATAGGGATGCTTGTCAAGATTCGTAAGCAGTGATGACAGAAGACTTTTATTTCCAAAACAAATGATCCATTCTCTTGCTCAATCACCTTATATCCTTTACTGCACTAGATAAGCTTCCCCTGATGGTATCTCTACTCCAAGTATGGGTGTTCCAAATAAGGAATCAACCGCCCCATCAATCTCTTTTGTCTCTTGCAGGTTCTTGATCGGCCTAGTATTGACCTACAAGGCATTTTGTTAGTGCATTTAGAGATAACAAAGTTTAATATTATTAATATTAATCTTATTTTTAAATTCCACTTCCTCAAGACTAGCCAGCAATGCTGTAGATTTATTCTTCCCTTGTCTTATGATCTTGTAGGGACTATCCCATTTGGGCTCAAGCTTTCGTGGAAACAACTCTCTCCGTGCATCATAATAAAGAACTAACTACCCCTTCTTAAGGGTATATTTCTTCACTTTTAAATCATGCAACCACTTCATCCGATGCTTAGCCACTTCCTGGTGCAACAAACTCTGCAATTTGAGCTCATCCAAGTGGGCCAGAGTCATAAATGCTCAAATAGGGCATCTTCATTACCCAAAGAATGATTGGTTGCGAATCTTATGGTTGGCAATTCAATCTCTAAGGGCAAGACACACTTCTCCCTGTAAACTAATTTGAATGGGGTGTAGCCAGTGGCTCGTTTAAATGTCATGTCATATGCCCACACTGCCACATATAGTTTTTTATCCTAGTCACGTTTCTTCTCAGATAGTATTTTTTATAGAATGCCCACAACCTGCTTGTTAGTACTTTCAATTTGCCCATTTTCATGTGGGTTATAAGTAGTCATCTTCTCATGCTTAATTTGCCACGCCTTAGTCAAGCTTTTAATCACCTCGTTTAGGAAATGGGTTCCATGGTTTGATACTAATTCTTTTGGCGGACCAAATTGGCATATAATCTACTCTAAAAGGAAACTGGCAGTCTCTCTTGTCACTCGTGCTTCTGATGACCACTTTGTAAAATAGTCAACTGCCATGATAATATATCACTTTTGCATTGTGGATGATAGAGTAATAGGACCCACAAAGTCGATGCCCCACTTTTCAAATGGAAGTATAGCCATAATCAGGGTAAGTGGTCGCTTCCTATTCTCCCTATTGTCATGCCATTGACAAGTATCGCATCTCTTAACATACTGGAATGCATCTTGGAAAATGAATGGCCACCAATATCCAGCTCTTAAAGCTTTTTCGGTTGTCAACCATCTAGCAAAGTGCCCTCCACAAGCGCAGGCATGGCACTCCTCCAAGATAAATGGAACCTCGTCAAGCATCACACCTTGCCGATATAGTGCTCTTGCAATTAATGTAAATTTTAAAGCTCGTTGTTTAATTTTCCTCTTCTCCGATTTTGATAGAGTAGCGCTAGTCTCTCGTGTAGATAGATAGTACGTTATAGCAGCATACCAGGAGGGAATAGAAGCTATATCAATCTTAAACAGTGTTTCCATGTCACTTCCTTCAGCCATGATCTCTTTTGGCTCTTTTAAATCCACAAGACATTCTACAATGCCCTGGAGCTTTGGTGCCTTGCTCTTAATCTCGTAATCAAAATCCTACAAAAAGTGATTTACCACTTTGCTAAATGATAAGGCGGCTGTAACTTATTCCGGAATAGTCAAAGTCCTTTCACCTTCATATAGAATACAACCTTCTCATAGAGAATGTAGTGCCTGAATTTTTTGGTCATGAATACCATCACAAGGCACAACTTCTCCATATAGGTGTAGTTAATTTCCGATATGCCCAAATTTTGACTAGCAAAGGCTATTGGATGTTATCACTTTTCCTCCTAGATTTGGGATAAGCAACAACTGATATTAAACATGGTGGTTGCTGAAAATATATAGAATGCCTCGCCAAATTTAGGTGCTTTTATTAGCTTCTACTTCACATCATCAAAGAATACTTTGCAAGCTTCACTCCATCCAAATAGATAGTTAAAGAATAATAGGTTTGTTAGTGGCACCATTCTTTCTACTAGGGCATTGATAAACCTTCGATAATACCCTACCGATGATAAAAAGCTATGCACCTCTTCCGGAGTGCGTGGCAGACTTATGTCAACTATGACCTTGAACTTTTCAAGGTCAGTCGCAATCCCTATTGAACTGACCACATGACCTAACAATAGCCCATAAGGCACCCCAAAGACACACTTCCATGGGTTAACAGCTATGAAAAATTGTGTGCAACGCTCAAAACACTTTAGCAAAATAATCAACTACCTTTCTCTTATGGTGGCTGCCCCTAGGTCATCGATAAATACCTTCAACTCCTCTAGGGAGAGGTCACCAAAAGTCTTATCAGTTGTTCATTGCCATGAACCAGGTGCATTACATAAACTAAATGCCATCACATGGTACGCAAAGGTACCAAAGACAATAATAAACGTCGTTTTAAGCTTGTCCTCTTTTGTAATTGCCATCTGGTTATAGCCCGCAAAATAATCCATGAACGAATATATTTTCCTACCCACTAGTTGATCCAAAATTTGGTCAATAAAGGGCAACGGGTAGTAGTCCTTAACCGTTTGCTTATTTAGCTCTCTAAAGTCCACGCAAATCCAGATTTGATTATCTTTCTTCTTCCTAATCACAAATGGTGAACACCATTTAGTATGCTGAACAAGGAAGATCAAACCCACTTTTCGCAACTTCTGTAGCTCCTCGAACAAGCCTTCCCTTAGTTCAAAAGGCATGTGCCTTACTTTTTGACGTACGGGCCGACTTCCTTCCTTTAGAGGAATGGTATGCACAGCCAGGTTGGGAGGAATGCCTCTAAGTTTGTCATAGCTCCAAGCAAAGATATCACAGAACTCCTAAATCAGGGACACATAGTCCTCTCATTCTTCTAAACTGAGCATGGATCCCAATTTAATTGGCCGCAAATCATTTGGTGTACCAAGGTCCAGCTCAATAACGTCCGCGTCTCTTATTCGATCTTGAGGCTCTATCGACTCATTCAATATTATCTAATAGATGTCTTCTGTAGTGGATCCTTCTTTAGATTCATCGCTCGATGACGTCTCACTAGCAGATACGTCTTCTAATGCCTCTAATTCCGTAGAGGATAGAGGAGCTCTCTCTCTTTGAGGAGACTCAGGATAAGCATCAATTACGATGCATCGCACACCTCTACCAAATATTAATCAACCAGTGGATATATCCACTTGGCAGTCTACTTGCAAGATCCAGGGTCTTCGTAGCAACACTTGATGCTAGGACGCCGTGCAAATCTAATCACCCTAAAGTCTAGAAGGCATTCTACAATCACAACAGTGACGTGGACTTTAGTTATGCAACCTTCAGGCTGCCTTAGACTATCATCAGCCATTCTAAGAATCGTGGAGGCATCCTTTTGAATCATGAGACCCAGCCTCTCCATCAATTCTAAACTCATGATGTTCAGTGAGGATCCCGTATCTACGATAGCATGATCCACTAGTATTCCATCAACATAGGCTCTTCAAGCCTTGGGCAATACTTTTTTGCATGCTCAAACCAATCATCTCCTACTTGTGCTATACCAAAAGATTCTACAATATATCCAGTACACGGGATCTTTTTGAATTCTTTGCATACTCCAAGAGACAGCTTAATCAGCTGCAAGAGGTTCACATCTTGTCTAACTTCACAAAGAGAGCTTGCCAAATCAAATTCATGATAATTTGTTAGGGCTCTCTTCTCACGCCACACCATTCTTTCCTTTGGTCGTTGAATTGGCTTTGGCACTTCCTTCTTAGCTTTTGCATTCCTTCGTGGCAGCTCCTTATCCTTATTGGAGCCGACTTTACTTTCCATGGGCTTTAGAGGTCTTCCCTCCCTGTCAGGGTTAAGGACTTGCATCCCTTTATCGTCTTGCTTAGGGTTTCCATTGACAGGTTTTACATTGTCCTTGTCAACCTCTCCACTCTTTTTACCCCTTGTAATAGCTTGTAGACTAGAGGCTTCAGCCCCATTGACCCGCACAGCCTCAATAAGGTTGACTCCACTGCCACCAGGTAGCTCCTCTATAGTAGCCTTACCTCTTTGAAGGATTTGCTTCAGTTCATAATCTTGCTGAAGGTTGTTCCCTTGCGTGTGATGGTTAACAAGACCTAGATGTCTACTACCTTGTTGGAGAGAGCTAATCTTACTCCAACAATGTTGAAATGACAAGCTCAACACATGCGGATATTGATGATGGACCGCCTGGTTAGATGGTTCCACATGTCTACACTTAGCACATCGGTGGTCATTATGACTCTCATAGGGCCACTGACTCATTACTTATTATATTCAGGTTGTTACACCTATTTACAGCTGGCATAGTTATAGCGCCAGTAGATTAGTGTAATCGGTTATGCATTGTTTAACTTAGTAGGCCACTTTCCTTTATGTCGTATCTTATCTATACTTTTTGTACATTGTAAAGTGTGTGGAAGAAGAAGAAAAAAACCAGCAAGAAAACATTTTTGGCCTCCATCTCTCTTCTTGTCTCTTGAGTGAGCTTCTCCTTGTGCATTCTGTGTGTGTTCCGCGCAGCATCTTGAGAGCAAGTCCCCCCACCACGCAATTCTTGACAAACAAGTGGTAGCCAAATGGCTGGACTTCCCACAAATATCACATTTGACATTGGGACAATTCCAAGGGTAATGCTGGCTACCACACCATTTACAACTAAATCTCGATGGGCCACCCTCTTCAAGGCATCGACACCCTATCAAATTCTGTTGTTTTTTAAGAAAATTAACTTCAATGGCTATTTTTCTTTATTGCTGAGAAATCATATCCGTGTAGTGCTTCATCATGTCCTTAACTTTGCTAAGGACATTCGAGGCACTCAACTCATAGCCTTGATCATCTATACGTCAATCCATGGGCCTAACAATTTGATTAGGCATTGGTTGTTTCTAACTCATAGGAGCAACATTAGAGTTTGATATTTGACCTCCAACATTTTGTGGAGCCATTTGACTAGCCATTGGCATAGTCACAATGGGAGGAGCTGGCAATAGTAAAGGTACATTTTTTACCATGCTTCCTCTCCCATTCGGGTTAGTCATAGCTATCCCTTGATTTCCATTGCCATTGGCCAATGCCAAATTATTTCCTGGAACCAAACCCATGTTAGGATTGGTTCGAGAGGCATAAGCCGCGGAATTCTACTTCTTGTGCTCATCTAGTAGCAGTGTCTACATCTGGCAAAGTGACACTACTCAATTGCACCCAAATATTGAAATCTAGACCATGCAAGAAATATTGCAGTTGGGCAGTCGTTGGACTAGGGATAGAGGCTCCCACATGAACTGTCGTTCGAAAGAGAGAGAGCAAGGAGAGAGAAAGACTAGATTCTGATTAGACCATCCAGGCAACCATCTCGCACACAAATCCAGGTGATAGGAAGCAAAGAAGATAGGATGATCATTGATGTAATCAGATCAGGGGGTTGTTCTTTGCCTCCCCATGGCCTCTTCTCTCTCACATGTCACCTCCTACCACCATGGCTTCTTCCTTTTTTTTCACAAAAAAAAGTCCCCCCCCCCCATCACTTGATTTTTTTGGGGGATAAAGGCCCCAAAGGTCACACCCCCCCCCCCCCACTAAAAGATCAATTTACATTACCTCCCTTTTGGCTCTCCGCTTCGGGCACCGCCATTCAACTGTCCGACAAGCAATTTGACTCCTAAAAATTAATGCATGTCTATCTTGAAGTCCCCCCCTGCCAGGCACTTTCCAAAGTCTCATTTGACATCCTGATAAATTATGAAAATTCCACAACCGTCACTTAGTGGGTCTTTAAAGCAGTTTTGTAACCCATCTGTTTCTTGCCACTTAAACTCGGCCCAATTTCCTCTGCCACCTTCGACGAAGTTTAATTTTCCCTTGAAATTTGGATTTTTTGGAAAATTTTGAGCACTTTTTTGGGGCAAAAATCCACTCCTCAGATGTTGAGGTATCTCAAGATCGCTGTTTGAGCTTACTCTCGACTTAAAATCGAACTCTTTGTCTTCGCTAGAAGAGGGAGTCTCTCTTGGTGGTCATAGAATCGATGGTGATTTTGTTCTTAATAGAGGCACGACACTTGGCTAAACTAACCGTGTTTGCTCATATTCTATCACCCTAAATGGTCTAGCCTAGTGTGATCACATTCGGTTCTGAAAACTCCTCTTTCAATTCTAAATGCATCGACGCTTTGCAGCTTTGAGTCTACCCTAATCTACTCAATTACTCGACCATCTGTGTCGGTCTCCTCTTCACTGTCTTCATTCGTGGGATAGCAATTTTTGTACTCATCATCTGAACTATCCTCATCTGGCTGCTCCTCATCTCCTAAGTCTTGATACTCCGTTTCTTTCTCTTCAGTGACTAAGGCCCAATTGTACATCAGGTTCAAATTGTTCACCTTGGTTCACCTCCACTTGGGTTCATCTAAGAGATCCTTGAGAGGTTTGAGATTAGCGACTGGCTTGCAAGCTAGCTTCATCTGTCAAGTGGTCTAAGATCTCGTGGAGCTCTTGCTTGTTCAGGTTATGGAATATGGCATTGAGGGTTTGTCCTTGCCCTCACCAATTGCATTAGCAGCTTGCTTGTATTTATCATTGTCCGAGAATGGCATATCGATCATAGCTAGCATGTGCATCCAATCGCACTCGTCCTTATGGCAAAGGATATGCTTTGTTAGCGGCTCGTAAGATTTTATAACCTAAGTATCACCCTTCAGCAATAGCTCAGATGGTGTCGAGGTTGACTGGCATATTCTTCTAGGTGTCCATCTCTATCCTCACTGCTTTCTTTTGATTTCCTAAGAAGATCAAACAGTTGTCCCAGTCTTCTATGGCGTGCATTTCACATTGAGGGTCAGCCTAGCAAGATATCGTAGTTGACTCCGTTCATGACAATGAAGTTTACGAAGAACTAGACTCTTGCAATCTTCAATGGCCAAATTTTTAGCACTCCAAATGGTTTCCATTGGCCAGTGTGACATTAAACCTAGTGTTCTCAACAGGCGGGTTACCTCAAGCTTGGAGCACTAGATGGCTAAGCACACTGACTCCTACCCCCATGTCTATAAGACCTTTCCTTATAGTGTCACCTAGTGCTAGGACTAGCAAGATCGCATGCAACTCCATGCCCTCCTAGAAAGCTTTGACATGTAAGGACTTGGACATTTAGTGCAATGTCAAGCTCAGTATCTGCGTCACATCGTTGCTTGCTTATCTCCTAATTCTGCGTTCCTTGGCTAATGGCCTTGGCTAGCTTCCTAACCCATGGCATTCAAGCTCTGACTATTTGACACTACTTGAGGTGCAATGGCATCTCTCAACTTAAGTCGCGTATGTGAAATTGATATGCTCACACTAGAGAGATCATTGATTTCATCCTCCAAGATGGGCTCAGCATCCTTTAAGTGTTCTTGGGCTTTTCTCACCCACTCCTTGACCTTATCTACTTTTCGAGTTGGTGCTTTGGATTGGGGTACTCCCCAACCTTAGCACTCTCTTTTTCTGCAGTCTTTGGAGTGAATGTTTCTACCTCTGCATCCGTGAATTTCTTCCCTATGGGTAGTGTTATGGCACTCTCAATTTCAAGCATGATCTTTGCTTCACTTTTCTTCTTTCTTCACCTACGGCTCTTCTTTCGTCTAGGTTGCTAGGCCATGGTAGTGATACGTCAGCCTGCTTTGTCTATGCTCAGGTCATAACATGCAACAAGATAATCATAGCCTCTCCATCATGTGTTTCAACTCCAAACAACCCCAACCGTACTAATGGCATGATTACCAAGCTAGAGGATGTTTTTCATCTAGGGAAATTGGCAAATAGGTGGGTGATTCCATACTTTACACATGTGAGGTCAATCTTTTCTTGGTTGGCTTGCTCCCTCTTAAGGCAGTGTGAGGAAATGTGCCCTAGGTGACCACAAGTCCAACAAGAAATCGGTTATTGGGTCTATCCTCTTAGGCCTCTACCTTTGCCTCTATCTAACACCATCACTGGCACGAGTCCATACTCCATAAGGATCAAATTGCCCTCTTCATCATATGAGACATAATGGTTCACATAGGCCTTTTTGTCATTCAGCTCCTCCACGTAGTGGACTGCATCACTTGCGAGTGGGCTACAAAAGGTCCATGTGATCGAGGTATGCCTGTTGGGTTAATTTCCATCATAGGGATGGTTGGCTTCATGTCATTAGTTGTTGGAAGAGCCAATGGGGCTCCCCTCCTTAAGAAATCCATTAGCCTATTCCCTAGGTACAATTGGTTGTAAGGTTATGAGTATGGAAGTCTCCTTGGCAGTCTACAATGCATGGCATCATGACCAAACCTATTGCAATTGACACAAGGCTTGACACTCTGCTAGGAGGTGTTTTTTTCTACAATGCACACATTGGACATGTGGGCACATAGATCTCCTTACCATTTGTTGCAGTCTAGCTAGCTCCATCTTCATTTCTACTAGATCTTGACTCTAGTCAGCGTTTTTTCCTTTATCTAAGGTGCTTAGCACTAACTGTTTGCTAGATGTTGGTGGGGCCCTTTTTGAGGATCTAGGATTGGCTTCATCTCCATTAGAGCTCCTAGAGCTTCTCTCCTTGAGTTGGTCATCCACTTTTATGGCCTCTTCAAAGACCCTAGCTAGTGCATCTCTTTGCAAGATCGAATTTCCTACCAAGGCCTTGAAGAGTTCTTCACTATGTATTCCATTGATAAAGTCTATGGACACCGCTCTCTCGGTGGGTCATTCGTTAGTTAGGATTCTCTTATAGAGACTCCGCACATGGGTAACGTAGTCCCTAATGTCCTCTTTGTCCTTCTGTTTGACATTCATTAGCCGAACTATGAGATTTTCGGAGTATCCAGCCTTAGAGAATCTCTTAATGAAAAGAGTCTTGAGTTTGTTAAAGTTTTTGCGTTTTGTAGCATCTAAACTTGTGTACCATGTCCTACCCTTATAGCCTAGGCATAGGCCAAAAGCTTGGGAGTGCTAAGCAAGATTAGTGAGGCTATTAGCCTTGCACATCTGCTCAAATTTCTCTACAAAACTATATGAGTCATTGCTCGATTGGTATTTGTCTAGCTACTTTGCAACTATAGTGTTGGGACCTAAAACGAGCCCGACACTGGCTATAGGCACTAGTCAGGCCTCTATAACACTCATAAGACAACCCCACACGGCCTTGTACCTAAGAGCATTTAAGGGATACACTGCCCTAACTTCTAATGTAGATATTGCATTTTTAGTGGAACGTAGTCCAACAATTTCCCTTGTCCTTAGAGAGAGATCCCATACATCTTAGTATAATATACCACATAACACAAACATAGGAGGCAACCCCTCTGGCTAAATGCCATGGCCCCACTACAACTCTCCTACATCGAGAGGATTGGTCCCCCCGATGCGCTGCTCTGACATAAAGAACATACAAACAATCTCCACTCTTATATATTTTGAACGATCTAGGAGATTTGATATTCCCTTACCAAGCTTGCCCCAAGAAACCGTTCATCGACCCTACAGCTCAAGTTTCCTTATACGCTGCATGTAGGTCAATGTTTGGAAAATAATTGCAATGCGTACATGTTTGATACCATGTTATGCTCAATTCAAGTGTGGATGACCATTGTGTTCAAGTATTTTATCATTAGAAACCAACTAGGTATAAGTGCAAAAATATCCCTTTAATGCTTTTCCAACTAATCGTATGTGCGATGTTGATAAAGACTAGCATCGAATTTCTTCGTGCTACTAGTCTCCTTAATTTAGACAATAATCCGTCCTACATGTTGTGCATAGCCAAATAGATCAGAATTTGAATTGTTTTCAGCAACTAACCACTTTCAGAAACCCTCCTCCCTTCTATTTCATTGGGTAGGTGTACGGTTCATTTTTATGTAATTTTCCTTATAAAATTTGATAAAAACATACTCTGACATAGAAACAAGGCTTCATCATCATGCTCCAGTCTTGTTATATGTTCATGAACCTAAATTTTATTTTTTTCTAATTTTTTAGGCACAAAAACTCAATTTTCCCTATTTTTCACCATTTATTTGGTCATAAAAATGTGGTATTTTCTAATTTATTTGTCTTGACTGATCATATTGACTAAACACTGATTTTTATCAGTTTTTTATCCCACATGAACTCCAGTTTCCAACCCGAAACGAAAAAAATTCTCATTTTCCTTCATTATGATGCATTTCGGGTTTTAAATTATTAATTACAACAATCTACAACTACGGGTTCTGAATTTTATCATGTACAACCCTCAAACATACTCCAAACATGATTCATACAAATTTCCTTTCTATGTGCACATCATTAAAGCCATCAAACATTAAAACAATTCAATTTTCTTTGTAAAAATTGAGCATACCGCTTATTTGCATGTTGCATGTTTTTATGCAATGCTTTTGGGCAACCAATGGACCCATCATTTTTTCCTCGAACGTGCTGGATGTTTCCTCTCATCCTCCTTTTGATCTTGAAGCAATCCAGTCTACACCAAACAAGCATCCTTCATCGCATCCTCTTCTTTATTTTCTACGTGTGAAGTGCCTCTTGGAGGAGAAAGAAAGATTGAATTTGATCTATCCCATCAAGCAACCATTTCAAGAACAGAATGTGGTGATCGGAGGCGGAAAAACTAGGAATATCATTGTTGTGATTAGATTGGGGAGTTATTTGTAGCCTCCCCAATGCCCCTCATCATAACGTTGCCAAAATGGAGGGGGCGGCACGTACTATAGGCCACTGATTCAAAATAGTGCCCCCCCCCCCCCCCCCCAAAAATTCATTTTTTTAAGTTTAATTAGGAGGCCAATGCCCCCCCCAAAAAAAAGCATGTCCAAGAAGTTTTGATTTTGGTCCTTTTTGGCTTTGTCCCTACCCCCGGCTTCTCGTCTCAACCATCTGGCTTCCAATTTGACTTCTGAAATTTTTTGCCTGACCGACTCAAGGTCCCGCATTGCAGGTCATTTTGTTTGCCTCAATTCAATGTCTTAAAAAATTATGAAAAACCTGCGATTTCTCTTAAAAACCGCTTTGAAATCCTATCTTCCGCGTCTCGTAAAAATTGCCAAATCTGTATTTGCTACTTCCGAGATGAGGTCCAATTCTTGCCTTAATTTGTTCTTCTCTCCATCTTTTCCACACTTTAATGGTCTTTAAATCCCGCTCTCATTGGTGACCATGGGATAGGGTAACTCAGCCTATCATATCCCACAAATAGATCTACATATGCATAACCACAAAGAGCATCAAGTTGCCACAAAAATTATAATCAACAAAGCACAAAAACAGCTCTCACCTTACCCCCTGATATAATCAAGGCATGAAAATCCACAATGGATAGGCCGAGCATAATCAGACAAAAATTCACAGAAAGTTTCTAACCAACTGCTCTAACACGGAGTGGCTAAAAATCCCATCAAAGAGGTCATCCTAGTGGTGGTCTGAACGACCTACCTAACTTAGGACAACTGGACCAGGACTTCCTACTAGGCAAGGAGTTGTATAGCCTAGTCATCATATTTCTCTCATAACACATTTTCTGTTCAAAGTTTCACACTCTAGCATGTAAAAAGGAGGGAACTGAGCGTAGAGTGACCCAAGGAGAACAGGGCATTGGCCTCAGGTCCTGACTCAATACCCAAGAACCTACCAAGCACTCTTGAGGCAACACTTAATCCTTTTTGAATGCTCACTTTTATTTTCTCTCCAACCTTCCCTTCACTTTTCATTTTTCCGACTAGCTACTACCCCTAGGAAGACAAGGCATTGGTCCTAGGAAGACAAGGCATCAGGATCCTAGGTCTGACTCGTCCCCTGGAGCCTACCAAGCCTTCACAAGGCAATAATCAACTGCTTGTAGAAAATTTTTCCTTTTTCTTTTTCTTTTCTTATTGAGGGATTAGAACCCCTTTTTATACACATCTGTAATGTTTATTTTTAGATGGATTCAGAACTTGCTCTTCTCTTTATATTTTGGCATGCTTCTCTAGCTGCCTCACATTAGTAGGGACTCCTAGGACAGCTTCCTAGCAAGCAAGCAGGACAGGGTCACAAGGACTACACCCTAGCATAGGTCTTTAATGCCTAACAATGTCCAAACAGGAGATAGACAACTACTCAAATCTCCCCCAGATATACCTAACCTAAACTTGAGACTTCATACCTTGAGTGTCGGTCCCCAATAAACAAAAAAAAAATTACCCTTACATACACATATAACATTATTTGCTTAAGGAAAAAACTTAGAAAGGGGAGTATGCCACCTAGAAATGGCCACAAGAAGCTCCTCCGCAGCAAAGGCTCCCTCTAGTGACTTCATCAACTTGTGTGATGCAATCACTAAAACACAAAACCATTAAACGTGCCTGCACCAAACATACATATGGCCCTTTGGGCCTAAGGAAATAAAACATTTAAACTCAAGAAAATCAGTATTTGTGGCCTAAGGAAATCAAGCATGAAAACCCTAAAGAATCGGCCCTTTTGGCTTAACGGAATAAAACAAAACAGCTCATATGCATTCCCTCTTGTAAAATCTTATATTATACAACAAAATGCTCCATCCCAAAACAAGGAGGAAATAGGGCTCGTGCCCTAAACTAAATGCACCAAATTGTGACCTATGCCACCTTCATAAATAGCAAGAGGTGTATGCATAACGTGTCGTCTATGGGTCCAAGATAACAAAGGCAAATGGGTCTCGGCTACTCTTTGCATCACCCATACTAACCATTGCCTACCATATAGGGCATGTTCTGAAAAAAGTCCACCATAATTTACTAGGCTCTATCTATCATTAATAGAGCTATCCAAAAACCAGAACCACAATTAAAGAAAGGGTCTTCTTCATAAGCAAAGTTTGCTAACGAGTCCACAAAATAATTCCAATAACATGGAACCAACTGAAGAGACACTCTCTCAAACCCATCAAAGCATGGTCATAGCATTGCAATAATACATAGAAAGAATGGGATTTTGTACTATGTAAGTCCCATTTAGTTGGTTCAATACCAATTGGAAATCCCCCTTTACTAACAACTGATGGATACCACCCTTCTTAGCAATATTCAGGTCCATGATTAAAGCTTTATATTCTGCCATATTATTGGTAAATCCAACCCTGAGATAAACAGCTAATTTCGTCATGGCTCTACATCGGGGATGTCTAATAACTAACCTATAATCCCTTTCTTGTTGGGACCCCTGGACACTCCATCAAAGTACAATGTATACATCCACAATGGGTTCACATAGCCAACCATCGTCACCTCTACTCGTAATTATGATAGTTAAAGTTAAGCATATTTAGAGGCTATACTGAAGGCTCCATCCCACCTTCTTCATTGAATATAACATGGATGCTTGTCAAAATTTATAAGCAGTGATGATAGAAAACTTTAATTTCCTAGATAAATGATCCGTCCTCTTCTCAATCACTTTATATCCTTTACTCCACCAGATAAGCTTTCCCTGATGATATTGCTACTCCAAGTATGGGTGTTCCAACTAAGGAATAAGCCGCCCCATCAACCAATATTTTCTCTTGCAAGTTTTTGATCAGCCCAACATTGACGTGCAAGCCATTTATCTCATTAGTACATTTAGAGATAATAAGGTTTAATCTTATTAAGATTAAGCTTATTTCTAAACTCCACTCTCTCAAGATCAGTTAGTAATGGCGTGGACTTATTTTTTCCTATTCTTACAATCTTGTAGGGAGTGTCCCATTTGGGCTCAAGTTTTCCTGGAAACAATTCTCTACATGCATCATAATATAGAACTAATTGTTCCTTCTTAAAGGTATATGTCTTCACTTAAATCATGCAACTGCTTCATGTGGTGCTTAGCCAATTCTTGGTGCAACAAACTCTACAATTTTAGCTCATCTAAGTGGGCCAAAGTAGTAAAGCACTCGAAGATTGCATCCTCATCTCCCAAATAATGATTGATTGAAAATCTTATAGTCAAAAACTCAATCTCTAAGGGCAAAACACACTCCTCCCCATAGACTAACTTGAACAAGGTGTGGCCAATGGATCATATAAACATCCTGTTATATGCCCACACTACCACATATAATTTCTTATCCCAATCTTGCTTCTTTTTAGACACTATTTTTTATAAAATACCAACAAGATGCTTGTTAGAACTTTCAACTTGCCCATTTTCCAACGGGTTATAAGGAGTTTTCTTATTGTGCTTAATTTGCCACACATCAATCAAGCTTTTAATCACCTTGTTTAGGAAATGGGTTCCATGGTCCAATACTAATTCTTCTGGTGGACCAAATCGGTGTCGAAGGGTTTCGAAAGCAATTTCGCAACTTCAGAAGTCCTTCATAAATTTCAGAATAGAAGATCCATCAAGCAAGTAAGCAAGATGAGAAAATGATGCCAAGTCTCTGTTTAATTTCTGTTAATAACAAAACAAGTTTCAAGATGAAGAAATCGGTTCATTCAGTTCATCCTCCCCGAATCCAGGAAAGAAAATAGTAAATCCATTAACTCTTTATCTTCCATCGTTGTTCTAGCCTTTGCAACTTTCCCTTGATAAGTTTTGGACTTATGGGTGATGATAAGAATTCAAGAATATGCTGTTATGTTATGACTCCAATGTCCTGCGAACACACCGTCTGACTTCCCTGTTGTCAAAGACATTGTCATTCTAGTATAATGAGGGATCTTCTGGATTTGCAGGAATTTGAATCTATCAGGAGAGACAAAATAGAAGTGAGAATGGTGAAGAAATTATGACATGGAGTTCGAGCATCCTGAATAATATCCTTACATAGTGTATCATCACTGTAAACATTAGGATGGAACATTTGAGAAGTGAAATACATACGAGGAGGTTTCTCTGGAACTGGAGGTAAACAGATATCAATTAACTCAAGAGTTTGAAACAATTTCAGAAAACATCCTCTCCTCATAGTCTTCAACAACCAGATGGATTTCTAAATCTATTGAAGGCCTAAGATTGGCAACCAGCAGACTGAAGAGCAGAGGGTAGTGATTTGCGCACGCTTTCTGCATCCTCGTGGCGAAGGAGAACAAACTTGCGAAGACCTTCAACATCCATGTTCTTACAGAACGAATCAAGCTGTGAGCTGATTTCCGCCTGTGAAACAGCTTTGACCTTATTAATAGCCTCCTCAAGGCTCATAGCATCGTTAGACTTGCCTTTGACAGTCGAAGGGGCCTTCTCCTCATCACCTAAGTTTCTCACGGTCCTCAAAGAACGATAAGCATTTCTTCTTCTGCAATAGGGGTTTTTTGCCTCTCAGATAAGCTGAGAACTACTACACGATGAAACAAACCTTTATGTTATCACGGAAGGGCACTCTTTCACTCCTGGTTGCAATCTTCTGTTGTATCATGCATCGGTGTATGATGAGTCGATGAACTGCAGTAAACCAGATCGATCATTTTGTTCTCGCTGAATCAAAAAGAAGCTCTTCGTCTCCCTCCAATTGATGAGTCGACCTATGCCATGACAGTTGAAAGAATCTGTATGAAATTCACTAAATCTCTGATGAAGCTGACATGCTTTTTCAGCTTTTTGCTGTAATAGTGCATCAGACAGACTCCTTTAAATTCCCAAATTCCCATTGCTTGCAATCATCGTCGACATTGGGGCAGTGATTTCAATCGTCTTCATCTTCCTCGCAGCTCTTCCTTTATCCTTTCTTCGTATTTTCAGTAGCTTCATCACTAATGCCATCGTCTTCAGTTTTGTTATCACATTCTTGTGCCTTCGTTCACAGTGTTACGTATGCATCTCTTCGTCTCGACCTCCCAGCTCCTCTCCCATAGCAGCGTTCGCTTCATCTAATCCCCTCTTCCACAGCAGCGTTCGCTTCATCCAATCTCCTCTCCCACAGCAGCGTCCATGTCCTCCATCATTAGCTTTAAAGCTAGCAATAGCTCCTTCTTCTTCATCGCCTCCAAGATCCCCTTCAGAGCTCCCCTAGATTTTCCAAGATATCCATCATACTCCCCCCCATGCTACCTTTAATCGATCCCTCTCATTCCTTCAAGTCGAAGCATACTCCTAAAACGAGTCGCACTGTTGAGCCGCAGAGTACAGTATATCTCCCCGATTGAAAAAGCTTCCCCCCCTGTTTCTTCCTCATTCGTCTATTTTCTTCCTCGTCCAGCCGCAGAGTACCGTATTTCTCCCCCCTTTTCGATTCAAAAAAAGCTCCTCCTTTTTTCCCAAAAAAGCCTCTTTTTCCTTCCTTTTCGTTCCACACCAAATTAGCGTCCCTCAGATTTGGCCTCATTGCGACCAACAGGCCCAATACGATCCCACGGCTTGACGCTGAGGACTTTCGCCCATCAATGTAGCATCAGGAGTCCGTACAGGGTGAAGATCAGGAGCATTTCCCTCCCAGAAATGATCATCGTATCCCTTCCTCAGAGATGTCAGTCTCCTTAGTCTTGCACTTGCATCAGATTGCTCCTTGGTCTACAACGGCTTGTCTGGATCATACAAGTCAGGCTTACCACCTTGTCATGTTCCTATGGTTGCACAAGCTTTCAAGCAGATAACATATGTAATAGAATTGGCATGCACCCCTTGATGTTGCATCTCCTCATAGCATCGCATAGCCATATCACCTTCACGATTATGAACATAGGCATCTAGCATTATTGTCCACGATATAACATCATGGACAGTCAATTTCTCAAATGCTTCTCGTCCTTCCTTGATAAAGCCACATTTTCCATACATGTCCACGAGCATGTCACCAACAACAAGGTCTCTTTCTAGGCCCCTTAGGATGATCTCAGCATGTATCTCTTGGCCCATTGGGAATGCTCCTATACTGCCACAGGCTTTCAAACAAACCCTTGGTCACAATCAAAGTGGTCCATGAGATTGCATCTCGAGTTACCAGTTTACCAAAACTCCTTGTTCTTCTCCGTCTTCAGCATAGAATAAAAGAGCAAACATAACAACTAAGTATGTACAAAGTATCAATTCACACGCACAACTTTTGGGTAGTTTTCACACCTCGAATGCGCAGCAATACAACATCGGCATATAATGTACTCGAATAGGAAATTAGAAATCTCTTTTGTGTCATCCTTCCTCATCACTCGTGCTTCTGACCACTTTGTAAAATAGTCTGTTGCCACTATGATATATCTCTTCTGTGTAGAAGACAACGGGATAATAGGACCCACAAACTCGATGCCCCACTTCTCGAACAGAAGTATCGTCATAATCGGAGTAAGTGGTCGCTTCCTATTCTCCCTACTGTCATGTCATTGACAAGTATCGCATCTCTTGACATACTCGATGGAATATAGATGGCCACCAATATCTGATTCTTAAATATTTTTGGGCAATTAGTCATCCAGCAAAATTCCCTCCATAAGCGGAGTCATGGCACTCTTCCAAAATGAATGGAACCTTGTCAAGCGCATCACACATCGGCAATAGATATCATTAACCCCTACCGATATAGTGTTCCTACGATCAAAGAAAATTTCAAAGCATGTTGTCTAATTTTTCTCTTTTCTGATTTTGATAAACCAGCTCCAATCTCTCTTATTGATAGGTAATTTGTGATAGTAGCATACCAAGATGGAATGGAGGCCGTATCAATTTTAAAAATTTCCTCAATATCACTTCCTTCAACTAAGACTCCCCGATATCCACAAGGCATTCCACAATACCCTGCAACTTTGGTGACTCTTCTAATCTCATAATCGATTTCTTGCAAAGTGATTAACCACTTTGCTAAATGATCAAGCAGTTATAGCTTATTCATTAGCAATCTAAGTCCCTCCGCCTTTGTATAGAAAAATACCTTCTCATAGAGAATGTAGTGCATGGGTTTCTTAATCGATCGCAAATACCATTGCAAGGCACAACTTCTCCATGTAGGTGTAGTTGATTTCTAATATGCCCAACTTTCGACTAGCAAAAGTGATCAGGTGATACCATCTGTCCTCCCAGATTTAGGATAAACATCACCTAATAATATGGATGGTGGCTACTGAAAATATGTAGAATACTTCACCCCTTTTAGGTTCTTTTAAAACTAGTGCTTTTACTAGCTCATATTTCACTTCATCAAAAACTACCTTGCAAGGGTCACTCCATACAACGATAGCCAAATGATAATAGATTTGTTAGTGGCAACATTCTTTCTGCCAAGGCATTTATGAACCTTTTGTAGTACCCTATAGATGATAGAAAGCTATGTACTTCTTTCGGAGTGCATGGCAGTCTCATGGCGACTATGACCTTGATCTTTTTAGGGTCAGTTGCGCGATCCCTACTGAACTAACCACATGGCCTAGCAATAGCCCATAAGGCACCCCAAAGATGCACTTCCGTGGGTTAAGAGCTATGCAAAATTGTCTCCAGTGCTCAAAACACTTTCTTAAAATAATCAACTACTTTCTCTTATGGTGGTTGTCCCCAGGTCATCGATAAATACTTTCAACTCCTCTAGGGAGATGTCACCAAAGGTCTTGTCAGTTGTTTGTTGCCATGAATGAGGTGCATTGCATAAACCAAAGGCCATCACATGGCACACGAAGGTACTGAAGAGTGTAATGAAAGTTGTTTTCAACTTATCTTCTTCTACAATTGCCATCTGGTTGTATCACGCAAAGCAATCCATAAACGAATATATTTCCCTATCCCCAAAATCTGATCAATAAAGGGCAACGGGTAGTAGTCCTTAACTGTCCGCTTATTCAACTCTCTAAAGTCTACACAAAGCTTAATTTGATTATTTTTCTTCTTTTCCTGATAACAATAGGTGAACACCATTCAGTGTGCTGAACATGGAAGATCAAACCAACTTGTCGCAACTTCTGTAACTCCTCAAACAACCTGTCCCTCAGTTTGAAAGGCATATGCCTTACTTTCTGACACACATGACGGCTACCTTCCTTTAGAGGAATGGTATGAATAGCCAAGCTAGGAGGAATAACTCTTAGCTCATCATAAATCCAAGCAAAAATGTTGCGCAACTCTTGGATAAGGGACACGTAGTCCTCCCTTTCTTTCACACTGAGCATGGACCCTAATTTAATTGGTCGTGGATCATTTGGCATACCAAGCTCAACCACATCTGTGTCTGTTATTCGATCTTGAGCTTCTATTGGCTCATTCAAAGTTACTTAATAGATGTAATATATAGTGGACCCTTCTTTGGATTCATCACTCAATGACGTCTCACTAGCAAATACATCTTCTAATGTCTCTAATTTCGTAGAGGATAGACGAGCTCTCTCACTTTGAGGAGACTCAGGGTAAGTATCTACTACCACGCGATTGGCACCTCTACCAAATATCAATCGACTAGCATGTATATCCAGTTGAATTGCAAGATCCATGGCCTTCCTAAACAATACTTGATAGCTTGGCCATCTTGCAAACCTAATAACCCTAAAGTCCATAGTGCAATCCACACTCGCACGGTCACAAGGACTTTGGTAATACAAACTTCAGGTTGTCTCAAACTGTCATCAACCATTTGCAGAATTGTGGAGGTGTCTTTTTGGATTGCTAGACCCAACCTCTCCATCAATTCTGAACTCATGGTGTTAACAAATGATCCTGTATCTACGATAGCATGATCCACTAGTATTCCATCAACATAGGCTGCAACCCTTCAACAATGTTTTTCAGCATGCTCCCACCAATCATCTCCTAGTCGTGCTATGCCCAAAGGTTCCATGATATACCCAATACACATTATCTTTTTACAGTCCTTGTGCACTCCTAGAGACAGCTTAATCAACTGCAAGAGATTCATGTTCAGTTTAACATCACAAAGAGAGATTGCCAAATGGAATTCGTGATAACTCGTTAGAGCTCTCTTCTCTCTCCAACCAATTCTCTCTTTTGGTCATTGAACTGGCTTTGGTAATTCATTCTTAGCTTTTTCCTTTCTCCTTGGTAATTCTTTATCCTTCTTGGTGTTAGCTTTACTCTCTATGGGTTTTAAAGGTCCCCCTTCCATGTCGAGGTTAAGGACTTGTGTCCCTTTGTCGTCTTGCTTAGGGTTTCCATCGACAGGTTTTACATTACCTTTGTCACCTTCTCTGCCCTTTTGATCTCTCGTTAATGGCCCAAAAATTAGAAGCTTCAGTGCCATTGACCCATACAGACTCAATGAGGCTAACTCCACTGCCACTAGGTAGCTCCTCTACAGTAGCCTTACCACTTTGAAGTATTTGTTTCGGTCTGTCATCTTGCTAAAGATTGTTCCCTTGTGCATGGTGGTTAATAGGACCTAGCTGTCTACTACCTTATTGAAGGAAGCTAATCTTACTCCAACAAGTGCCAGCCAAATGGCCGGACTTCCCACAAATATCACATTCAACATTTGGGCAATTTCTAGGGTAGTGTTGGCCGCCACACCATTTACAACTAAATCTTGAAGGTACACCCTCTTTAGAGCATCAAGTTCCTATCATATTCTATTGTTTTTTAGGAAAATTGACACCAATATCTATTTGTCAATATTGTTCGGAAATCATTTCAGTGTAGTGCTTCATCATATCCTTAACTTTGCTAAGAACATTCGTTGCACTTCACTCATAGCCATGATTGTTTACTGGTTGTTCCATTGGCCTAACAATTTGATTGGGCATTGCTGACTCATGGGAACAATGTTAGGGTTCGATGCTTGGCCTCCAACATTTGGTGGAGCCATTTGACTAGCCATAGGCATAGTCATAGTGGGAGGAGCTAGCAATAGTAAAGGTACATTTTGGACCATGCTTCCTCTCCCATTCGGGTTAGTCATAGCTATCCCTTGATTTCCATTGCCATTGGACAATGCCAAATTATTTCCCGGAACCAAACCCATATTAAGATTGATTTGAGAGGCATAAGCCACTTGAAGTCAGGATTCTACTTCTTGTGCTCGTCTAATGGCAGTGTCTACATCTAGCAAAGTGACACTACTCAACTACACCTCAATGTTGAAATCCATGCCATGCAAAAAATATTGCAGTTGGCTAGCTGCTGGAATAGGAATAGAGGCTTGCAATTTGCAAAAGACCTCTTTTAACTTCTTGGCATATGCTCGGATGTCCTCATGTGGCTCTTGACGTGTCACATTTAGTACACATAGCCAATATTGACCACCCCTTTCAGGGGAAAACTCCCTTCAAAAGGCTTCCAAAAAAAACTCAATAATGGCATGTAGCAGCTCTTCCTTTGAGATTCATGTTAAAGAACATCATTAAATGTTGTTCATCTTGGATACAATAGTTGAACATCAACTTTTGAAACTCCCTTATGTGGAGCTCCATATCTTCCTCCACTAACCCATTAAAGATGGATAGGGGAAAACCTCAAGCTGGAAAATCCGTCGTTCTAGCAATGTATAGCAATAGGTTGTGCTGCCATGGTAACAACTGGATTCACTACAAGGGTTCAAACAACCAGAACTATAGCTCCACTCGAAGTGGAGGGACTGATTGGAGGGGGGAAGGACTAGAGCTTCCTCCCCCTAATGGACTATGTGCCGCCGAACTAGTGTAAATAAGACCCCGCCCTTGCAAAGACATTGGGCCATTCCTTTGCAAAGAGTATCTTTTGATAATCTGGCCCACTGTGTCTACCTCGTTCAGCCCTTTCTTGTTTTTGGATCTCCGCTTGACGGTCTTGTGAGTCTAGCTCACTAATCTTTGTCATACACTAAAGAATAGGTCCCAATTGACCAAGGCATGAAAAGTACCACTTGTAGACAGCTCCTGGAAAATGCCCCACCTGTCAGGACGTAAAATAGGCCCAACACTGGCTATAGGCACTAGCCAGGCCTCTATAACACTCATAAGACAACCCCACATGGCCTCACAGTCAGGAACGTCTAAGGGATACATTGCCCTAACTTTTAATGTAGATATTGTGTTTGTAGTCCAACAATTAGGATAATTTTCTTCCAAGAAATATACCCAAGTTCACACACCACCTTTTGGGACCTAAATGGACCCGACATTGGCTATAGGCACTAGCCGGGCCTCTATAACACTCACAATACAACTCCACATAGCTTCGCGGCTAGGAGTGTCTAAGGGACACACTGCCCTAACTTTTAATGTAGATGTTGCATTTGTAGTGGAACATAGTCCAACAATTGCCCTTCCTTACTCCTCAGAGGTAGATCCTATACATCTTGGTATAATATACCACATAACACAAACATAGGAGGCAACCCCTCTGGCTAAATACCCTTGTTGCAGCGCGTAGGTTGAAGGTCACCATAGGGGTTTGGCAAGAAAACCAATCAAGATAGATGGAGATGTGTCTTCAAGGAATAATTTGATTCAAGTGAATGTTTACAGGTTCAAGAGGAGCTTCACAACCTTCAATTCACTGCATACTTTAACTTATCTCAGAAAGACAAATTTATACATAAGTCACTTGAATAAATGGGTTAAGACCTTGTAACTTATGGTCACAAAGATGGAGGAATTGCAAATAGGAGTACAACTTCAATTGATACAAGAAGAGTCTTGTCCTTCCTTGCCTATGAATATAGCTGTCTATTTCAGCCTAGGCATGAAGAAGACCTTCAAGAAACTTTCTCTTTTCAACTAATTAGTACAAAGAAGATAAAGGTTCAAGATGAAGACTGCCTATATCAGTCTTTGGATGATTCAAGGTTATGGAACTAGCTTCACTGTTGCTAGTTTTTCATTAAAAGATCATGAGATTCATGATTTAGTTCAATGTAACTTGAATAAAGTAGCTGCATATAAGCTTCAACTTATGGATTGACTATTATGGACATCCAAGATTCATTCCAAAACATAGCAAGAAATCACCAAAAGACTTCTTTGAAACCTTCCTTGAATTAAGAGGAAGCAAGATACTATATAGAGAGAATTACAAGTCTAGTTTGTACTTGCAATGATTGTAATTGAACTAGAATTTGCATTAGGAAAAAAATGAACTCACAAATGGGCTTTTTAGTCCCCCCCCCTCTCTCCTCCTTAAAACAAGAAAAAGAGGAGAGAAGAATAGTAAAATAATCCTCCTCTTGCTCCAATTGTGCAATCTCGTTTTGCCTTTTTTATATTATCTACAAAGATGTACTCAAATTCATTCTCTCTCCTCATTCAAGAAGTCTTTTTCAACCAAATTTTATATTCAAAAAGGAGTTAGTTACGAGAGTGTGGTGCTTTGTTTTCAATGCAAAATGATTAGTAGATACGAGGTAATTGATTTTTTAATCGAGAACAAGGAAAATGAAATTTTGGAAGTTTCTTTTAAGATATTTTGGGGATTTTTTATATCCTAGATTTTGGTCAAAAACAAACCAACTAGTTAAATTTCGTGTTTTTTGGAGATGTTTTTGGAGGAAAAATAGAAATATCTAAAATACAAAAAGTCTTGGACATCCCTACCCTCTGAGCTATTTCCCCCCATATCTATACTCTCTCATGGCTCTATTGTGACCTCTTCTCTATGTTTATGCAACCTTCATTAACAGAGTGAATTACTTACACCCTCCTTTCCCTTGGCACCTTTGTGTGCCTCTTTGTGCATCTCCACTCTACCTCTTGTGACAACCAACTAGGGTCCCTGTTTCTATCAATAGTAAAATGAATACATGAAAGGAGCTGCATATTGAGGTAGAGATTGAATATGCCCCATTATTCAAAAGAACCCCGCATATCAGTGTCAACCCTCAAGTTTTGCAGAGTTACAGGCAAATGGGATTAAAACATGTGGATCTGTGGGTTGATGGGGGAATTCACCCAATTGACCCCTTAAACAATAGACCTCCAACTGTCTCAAGAATCACAAATTTTCTTAATTATGTATGCGAGGGTGAAAATGGGTTACTTGGTTATACTAGGCGGCTCAATGATCAGGCGTTCAAAGTATTTATAGCTTGCCAAGCAACCATAAAAAATTGCCATGATGTGATTGCTGCACATCATTCATATACAACAGCTCATAGGACAAGTGATACAGCTGAATGACAGTATAATTCAACAAAACAATCAAATTATTTCAATGCATGACACTATCCATGACATTGGTATCTCATATGAGGAGGAAAAGGCACAATTGGACGACTTGAGAAAGATCAACAGCAAGCTAACACAAGAGCGCAAACGAAAGAAGAAGCCAATCAATGAGTTAATTGTGAATAGTGGCCAGTGGAAGTGACTTATCAAAGGATGTAAGGTAGCTCAGAAAGAGAAACTAGCTGAGGGTGAGGTTGGATCGTGTATTAGTAGATTGCTGAAGGCAAGTACATTCAAAAACGCTTTGAGCAATCCTAAGTTTAAGGCTGTGAAGGAAAAGGTGATTGAGTGCACATTAAAAGATGTGTCAAATGAGTTCTCAGCTGTGGATGCACAATCTATTTGTGATAGGGTTGGCATTAGCACAATGACTTACTCAAAGATATTCAAAGATGTGAAGGCTGGGTTTGGTTGTGTGCTAAAGAGAAATAGAATCGTGCCTCTTCCTCAACCTTCAAAGTTAATAGAGGCCCGATGGCAACTTAATACAAAGGTTTTGGAGTTGATAGGAGATTCCATGTATGTTCAATGTGTGGAAACACTAAAGGTTGGGACCAAAAATGCATATGAGGTGAAGTTCACTGAACTCAATAATTACTATTTAGATTTGAACGTGCAGTCGACAATGGTAATATACTACAATATGCTTGTTGAGGAATGTAATGGTAAATTTCAGCTTGTTATAAAATTAGATGAAAAATAGGTCATCAAAGGAGTAAAGCTTGAAAGAGTTAGTGTAACTCTGATGAATAGAGCTTTACAATTCGACAAGAATAACCCAGGGAAATTTAGTGTTCAATCTGAGCGCCATGTGTGGTGGCTCGTTGCATTTGAAGTTTCTAAGGAAACATTTGAGGTGCTGCAGCTATTCTTTATGCACACAAGCATTCCAAGCATCATCGATCTTCATGAACATGGTGAGATGCTCTCGGTTGAAGGGTATGGTCAATACTTGGTGGAATGGCATCTTGCAGGAGACTTGAAAACTTTAAAATGCATGTGTGGAATCTCCAGTGGTGCAAATACAAAGAATCCATACCTATATTGCTTGACAGAGAGGGTGGAAGGAAACGACAAAAAGAAGAATTGGCGAAAGGTGACAAGTGCTGCACCGAGATGCAATAGAAAAGATCCCACTTGGAAGCCCATCTTCAACATTCCCTTGGATCGTATTCACATTTGTTCATTGCATTCTTTTGTCAGAATCATGGAGAAACTTGTATATGAATACATTTTCTTTGCTTATAGGATGCAATCAGAAAAAGAAGCCATTGTAACATGTAGGAATGTGGAGCGAGTGCTATCAAAAATTGGGCTACACAAGCATCAAATGACGATTGAAAAAGATGAGAAGAGATCATGAAAATCTGGTAACTTGCCAAAAAAACCTTTCTTTGGAGGAGCAAAGGCTAGGAAGTTTCTCTCAGTACCCATCAATGAGGAAGGGAATGTCATGGTTCGTAGGCCGCAAGACTACGATGGGTGGAAAAAGTTACATTTTGCAGTTCCTGATCGAAGTAATGGAGGAAAAACAAGATTGGCCAAAGCTAAGGTTTGGATAAGTCTTAATAAATTGGCTCCCTTACTTCGCAAGATGGTGTTTATCAATGAAGATAAGCAAGAATTTATCAATGTTGTGCATAGCTTCTACAAAAACATGGTGGAAGCATGGGGCAAAATCTCTATCACACATTACATGGTGCGTACTAAGTTAATATTTTAAAATTGTATGAATTGTATAAACTATTGAGCATAGTTTTACTCATGTGTGATATGTGTCTTTGTAGCATATCCTTGAGGCATATGGGCCATACTTTGCAAAAAAGGGAAGCACCGGAATTCGATCCACACAAGGGATGGAAAATTCACATGGATAGCGCATGGTGCATACCAAACAAAAACTAATCATGGTGGAGAGGTGAAAGGTAGCAATCCAATGATCCAATTGCTATCTTGGCAGTATAGGATTATAGTAGCGGATGAAGCTAATTCTCACAAAACAGAGCAAATGAAAGTGCTTATGAATCGGCTGCAGACATGATGGAATCACGTCGTGTCACTAAAAGAATGTGTTATGAAGCCTCAAGTGCCAAAGAAAACCATACCAAGTGGCTAGAAACAAGGCTTTGACAAGGCAACAAATGGGTTTGAAGAGAGCTAAGATAGTAAGATGAACAATGTGAGTTAGTGTAAATGGAATTCATAGTTTAAGAGAGAAAGAGAGAGTGTGCATCTATGTGAATGAGTCTCACAATTTAGGATTATATAAAAGAGGGTTTCACTTTCTATCTTATTCATTGATTTCTCACATCTCTTGTGCAAGAGGTCTAAGGTAGTTGCAAATAAGCTTCCGCTTAGAGCCCCATATCGTGTTCAGCCCCTTGGAGCATCTACTAGCTCAGATGCACCCCCTTCTCAACCTAATCCACCTTCCTCAAGCCACCCTCACAAGGGTCCTCCTCAGCATAAACGCAAGTGGAAGGCAAGTACAATAGCCTTGAGAGAAATTAGAAGGTATCAATGCTCTTTTGATCTCATCATTTTGAAGGCGAGCTTCTCAAGACTTGTTCACGAGATTATGCAAGACCTCTACCGCACAAAAAGCAGGAGGTGGATTTTGGTACAAGGTTAGGATAGACCTAATCGCTTCACAAAAGAATGTATTCATGCTCTAGAGTGTGCTACAGAGGCCTTTTTAGTTGACTTGATGACTGATGCTCAACATTGTGCAATACATGCGAAGCGCATCACTGTAACTCCCAAGGACTTCCAACTTGTAAGAGATCTTCAAGCAGTGAAGGATGCATTCGTTCCAATGGAATGAACACAATTTGTAATGTTATCTTTTTTTTCATAGTTTTATCCTTGTGCATGGACATATAACTATGTCCAAGTGCAAAACTATTGTATGCGCCCTTAAAATATGAATTAAAATTTTACACTTGTCCTTCGCTCTCAACTTTGGTTGTGCATCTTCACTGTATTTTCAATTCTTACTTACAGTTTTTGTTAGCACTGTCAATTTCAATATGAATAACATGCAAAAATTTACCATTTCTTGTTGTAGACTTTACTCCTAATGCCTCTGTATAGTCTATGGTGTGAAGTTTCTAAGGGCTATTATTCGCGATGTTGATTTCTCAATTATCAATCCATCCATAATTTTGGTGTGGGATAATTTTTAAAATACTAAACTGTATCGGAATGCGACAAAACTTCACATGCGCACTCGTTAAGTGGCCAAGAGCTCTTTTTTTTTGAAAAAAAAGTGCCTGAAGATCCCTGGTCCAAAGTCTGGCATCTGAAGCCACTTTCCTGGCCAAGACCCAAAAAAAAAAAATTCAAAGTGGCTCCAGACACCAAACTTCGGACCAGGGGTCTTTAGGCATTTTTTTTTCAAAAAAAATAATTTTGGATCTTGGCCACCTAACGAGAGCGCGTGTGAAGTTTCGTCACATTCCCATAAAAAGTTATGGATTTACGATCACACGATGGACAGTGCGTACGAAGTTGCATTAACCCGGTTTTGGGATTTAAATGGGTTAAAAGTTTATTCTTCTTCTAATTTTCACATCTTGATTTCTTTGCTTCCTTCATTTTCACATCCCCAACCTCTATCTCTTCTCTGTCTTGCCCTCCTTAAGCTTGCATGGCACGCACAAAGCAAGCATGTTACCGTTTTGGCCTCAGGAAGACATCACGCTAAGGCCTGCCACCTGGAGTGTAAGGTGGATCCTCCTCTAGTGCAGGTGCTCCCCATAGAGCACAAGGACCACCACAAAAGAAGAGGAGATGGAAACCGGGCACTATCGCCCTTCGAGAGATAAGGAGAATCCAATGCGGATCTCGAGGGGGGGGTCACTCATGAATATATGTAAATATAACGCGAGTTCAAAATAAGGGGTTTTTTTAACACTATTTTTATACATTTTTTACATACAAAAGGATGTCATATAAAGGGGTTACTTACAGATTGAATAGAAAAGGGTTGTGTTTTATTCAAGAAAAATTCACCGATTAGGATATTTATAAATAGGCCATGAACGCACGTTATATAGAGAATATATATATAGTGAACCCCCCGTGACGCAGATACAAGCTTCTCATCTCGAAAAGTTATTTTCATAAGGTTGTTCGAGAAGTCATGCAAGACTTGGAGCTGAAAGGGATGGGAAGATTTTGGGCACGAGTGCGGGATGGCCCACTAGCAAGAAGGTAGACTACTGCAGCTATGGAGGCCCTACAAACAGCTGTGCAGAGGGGTTTCTCATCAACTTGTTTGATGATAGACAGCTTGCAGCCATCCATGCAAAGCATGTCACAATCATAGATAAAGGCATGAACTTTATCATTCGGCTTCAACACGGCAAGGGGACTCTGCCATAGTTTACTAGATTAATGATGCAAGGTTTGTAATGAGTGCTACAGCGCCATAACATCTTGGAAGGCCAAAAAATTTTGTATACTCTGCCACATTGGAATATTTATTTATATATACATAATATCTCATGCGATGTGTATTGAATTCAAATAATTGAGTAAAGTTGTTTTGTTTTGTGTCTTGAAACGCATGACTCTTAATTTTTGTTTAACATGTGAACGCATCAAAAGTACTAATACGTATGGATACAAGTTACGTTATTGCTTATGCACAAACACAAGTGCAAACTATGCGTTGAATTATGTTAATATATGCGGATATGTTATTCACGTACCACACATTATCGTCACACTTACACAATCGCAAGTGCAGTATTACACGTTGAATTATGTTAATGTATGCGAATGCATCATTCACGTACCACACATTATCATCAGACTTTACAAACCACATATTTATTTAATAAATATTTATTTGTAGGGACAAAGTAAAGTATCTTATATTCATTAAGAAAAATACATGTGATGGCTGTTAATGATGGTAGATACAAAAAGCCAATAGCCAACAAGAACTCTCAATTGTTCATTGGCTTTTTCATCGGTAGAGAGGAAGGGCCAGCTTCCGATGAAAATATAAGTTCCTTCTTTGCTTCAAAAATGATGTGCTCCCCCTTCAGCTCTTTCTCCAGGAGAAGTGGATCTGAACTTTAGCAAGGTCACCTAATGTAGCAAGAACACACATTACTCCACCATGCGTTTGGTCAAACAAGTAAAGAAGCTTTGACCACTTGATTAGCACCACCTTCTCTAAGCTAGATGTCACAGGTATCACTCGAAAAGGTCCAAACTTGGTCAAAACTCAAATTTTCATGATTATTTCTTGCCCTGCTAGTGAGCACTTCTTATGAAAGACCACCAAATCTGCAACAAGGTTACAAATATCCTCCTTTAGAGCTGAATCCTTCCGTCGATCCCCATGTCGCGCTCATCCTTGCCTTGATGCAAACTCATCTATATACAATATGTCCTGAACGACAAAATCAAATCAAACAATATATTTAACGACTAACCTAGAGCTATCAAAAAGTCATGAAACTTGATGATAGGGTGTGTAGGGTCCCCCGGAGTCCACCGATGAAATCTTGGCAAAAAATGATGCCTGCAGCTGCCCTGTCCGAAGTTGGCATTTGGACGCCTGCACTTGTCCTATCCGAAGTTTGGCATTTGGCGTCCAAACTCTAGACATCGGATAGGGCAGTTGCAGGCATCATTCTTGGCCAAGATTTCACCGGTGGACTCCAAGGACCCGACACACCCTATCATCAAGTTTCATTGCATAAAAATATATGGTAGTTAGAAATCTCATCTTCTCCAGATCATCTTGTATCTTAATTTCCTTGTGTGTCAGGGAGGCACCTCTTTGGGCAGAGGGATCTACAAACTCCTTGGTAGGAAGCTAGGGCCTTAGTCCGAACAAATCATGCTGTAGTGCTTCAAATTCGGCATGTGGCACAAGGTAATCTTCTTCAACCGAGGTAATATGCTCCTGTGCTGCTATGATTGCGCTCATAGTATCTAAGCTTGTGCCATCATATCTTCCAATCTCTGCCATTGTTGGATACACATCCATGTAATCATAATCGATCAGGTCTTCCATTGAATCCCTAGCTAGGATAGAAAACAACTCTTCTTCCTTCATTTCCAAGTATTGCGGTACATCTAATAGAAGTAAGTATTGTACACCATCTACTTCAATGGGTGTCAAGGAGGCAAGGTTGGGTTTGTCGACTTGTGGCTGTTCTGAAGAAGATGGCATCATGAGAGCCAACCCTTGCTCTGCCACCACTCAATGTTCCTCTTCAAAATTTATGAGCTCTTCAATCGGTTCTTCTCCCATGTATGTGATAGAAACAACCTGTGGAGTTGTATCTTCATCACTCTCCTCCTCTAGGGGTGTATCCAATGCAAGGAGGTAAATTGTAAATGCGCAATCACACTCCAGGAGATCCAACGGTGATGTACCTAGTGCACTTCCCATGGGAATAGTGCATACTCTATGCGAAGGATCCACATGGGATGGGACAGACACCTATTCACCACTTTTTGGTGATTCTTCCCTGCCTGAAATATCATGAGATGTTCCAGAGGCACCGAAGTCATGTCGGATCCCTCGATGGAGTATGTGCATGTAGCAATGGTGCTCACAAAGTCTTCCAAAACCTGAAGGGGGGATCCAGGAATGAGAGCACACTTTCAAGTTTGAAGTTCTTAGAGAAAACCTGGAATATCTCATCACCCTGGTTGGCAAAGATAGTCTCGTGGATCCACTCATCAAAGTGTGCGTGAGCATCCATCATAGCAGGTAGAAGGGATGCGGTGGATATAAAGAGATGAAGAGAGAAAGTGTAAAATGAAACAATGAAACAAGAACTAAACTAGTTCTATCTTAAAAACCTTAAGTTTTAAACCATTAAGGGTTATTCGTATACGATATTTAGTTATGGCTTTACTTACATCTTTATAATGTTTACATGCATATGTAAATGTGTTGATGTGGAAAGTGCATAACAAGTGTATGATTTTGCATAAATACCATAATTTTTAAATATTGCAAGTTTGTGACAATATTATATTGGCCAAAAAAATCCAAAAAATTATAGGTGTTGGATATTACAACTTGTGGTGTTGGGATTTTTAGGGAGACTCTACAATTTCTAAAATATGTGGAGCCACACACTTTCTGTTGGTAACAGTATCCTCAGCTCGGCTTCAAATTTTCCTACCATCTAGTTTAAAATAGAAGCTAATATGTGGATTCTGCATTAACATTGTAATTTCCTAGCGCATTTTACTCAAGGGCCAATCATCCTCCATTTGCAACACTTGGGGCTCGCAGCCCTTACAAATGACAGTAACATCCACAGCTGCACTTTCATGCATGTCTTGATCAAGGCACAACCATTTACCCTTGAGCATCTTCCATCTACGATACTTGAACACTAGGCATAAAGTTTGTTGTGCGACAAAGTACTTGTATTTGGAAAGGAAAGTTAGCTGATTCATCCCAAAGTAAGATAATAGTCAACTAAGAGAGAAAATTTTTACCTAAAAGCCATGTCCCTTGTTGTGACTCGACACTCCACTGTGTCAGGACTGTGAGTTATTTTTTATGTCCAAGTTTTGCCTAGAATCCTTGTTACATAATCCTCTGACGTATTTTTTATGACGTACGTCCAAACCCTTATATTCCTTGAACATGTATGCAAAAATTGCAATCGGTATGAACCAGCTTAGATGTACATTCTTTGAGCCGGTGGTTGGCTTCATAGAATTCAATATGTCTACTGGAATTTTTGTGCCACACATGTGCAAAATGTCGCTACTACACAATGGCCATTCTATGCTATTGAGATTCGATATGTGCATAGACTCAAGGGGTCCATATTCTCGACTCCCCTTGGGCAATATGTACTTAGGGTCATAGAAAAAAACAAGGTTCTCTACGATTTGCTTAGTTGTACGCCCCTCAAAGAGAAATCTACGAATTTCAAGGTGGTAACACTTAAAAGAACCAGTGAAACTCTCAAGACTTTGCCACTCACATAAATCCGAAGGGTATACTTTTGTAAATACGAGACAAGTTGTTACATAGGTATCATGAAATTTCTCATTCTCAATGAGTTGCAAAATAGTTACTATTTGCAATGTTTCATTGAAAGGACACACTGGGTGCAATATGTATTTGTTTTTACATGAATACATGTTGTACAAACGCCTCTATTACAAGGTGAGAATCAACATTCCTTTGTTTGAGAGCTAAAATTTTACCCTGCCAGTGCTTTGATACATCTACAATTGCAGATGCTTTCACCCTAAAAGCTCCCTTCATACTTGGACGCATATGTACCCAACACGAGCAATGATACATATCAGTGATCCAATTCCCTTCTTCATCTTTTCTATTACATACTTCTATCGAGAGAATGCTTGTTCTTCTCTCAAGCATTATAACCTACGCATTAGATCTAAAGAAGTATGTATTAACCCCTAAATAATAAGCATTTTAAGTCTATCTAGTAATCACCAATATGCCATACAAATCAACATGGCATTAAGCGATGTTTACACTTTTGTAAATAGACATAAACATCGATATCAAAATGCATGTGGATATATACATCAACACAAAGTATAGATTTAATTCCAAGACGTTACTTTAATCATACCATTTACATGAAATATAATGAAAAGAATAGCACAAGAATACTCAGAGAATTTTTCCAAAATAAATTTTATTATAATAAAGAGGAGTCTAATTTGACTCAATACATTGTATGAAATGTGGGTATTATAGAGTAGTTGTTACAAGGATAGCAGCCACATGGCATGCAAATCTTAATAGGCACATTAGATTGACACCTGAGATATTCTAAGACTCAACACATTGTGTGTTATATGGATGATATGATACAAGAGTTTCATGGATCATTGCCAATTGGCATGGAGATCCAAATGGAAACATAGGACCAATAAAGTAGAGGATTTTTTAACCATCGACTTCCAGCAGATCCATATCATCCAACACAAAGGAATCACTCACCACATCAAAATAGTTGATCAAGAATTATATGCTTCACCTAAACCTTGTACAATACCTGCATGTACAAAAAAACACTTGCATGAATCCCTTTTAACAAAAATACTTGCATGAATCCCTTTTAGCAAAAAATATCTAGATAACTGCATGAATAGAAGCAATACAAAACAGGGCCAATTTACCTAAAAGCTGATCTGCTGAAGATAAGATTGAATCATTGCTAATCAAAACCCATTGCAATTGATGGACATAAGAAAACATCAATCCCATCAAATATAAAAGTCACTAATTAAATGAATAAATTTGGCACCACAAAATATGGCAGATTTACCTGTAAATTGAGCTACAGAATCTCTGCTCTACCTTGTGTTAAGTGTTGCAACAATAATTGATCCTTAAGTTAGAACTAGCATCAAACCCTATTGTAAAGATAGTAGAAAAGGGATAATGCAGAGAGGAAGAAAGAGAGAGTGTATGAGTACGTGGGAGAGAGAAAGAAATGAGCACCTATCCAATCTTGCCCAAATTGATATCTGCAAAAGACAATTTTGCAAGAGTATGTATTCACATGAAGGTATACTGAAAAAACAATAGAAAAGAGGAAACATAGAGAGAGAAAGAGAGAGGGAGAGAGAGATAAGCACTTACGCAATGTCACCCAAAATGACCTCTACAATAAAACAACAACAAGGGTTAGAACTAACATTATGTTGTATTGAAAAGATATCAGCAAAAAAAAAAAACAAACAGAGAGAGAGATTAATACCTTTGCCTCTTGCTCCAAATAAACTCTGCAAGAAAACAACAATTAGAACGAACATCAATTCTATTGAAAACACAACATAAAAGAGAAAAAACACATAGAGAGAGGGAGAAAAGAAAGGAGAGAGAGATGAGCACCTCTGTCTCCTGCCCCAAACAACCTCTGCAATAAAACAACAACAACAATAGTAAGAAACAACATCAAACCCTATTGAAAAAATAGCGAACAAGAGAAAATGCAAAGAGAGGTGGGCACCTGTGTTTTGCCCAAAATCTGGAGCTATGTGGAGAAGAAAGTGCAGAGGTAAGTAGAACGCTCAAAACCCTAATTACTCTCAGCAAGGAGCTTCAATGGAGATGAAATTTCACAAGTATAGAGAAGAGAGGGAAAGTGGTATGTTGCACTATTTTTGGGTCAAACTGATTTCATGAGAAGGAAAAAAACCGAAATTAAAAATTCTCCAAAAAAATGGGAAAAATACGAGGTGAGAGAAACTCAAATTTTGTATACTATTCATCCTCCCTTTTTTTAATCCCCCACTACCCCGTTTTTTAATAGAAAACCCAAGATTTGGAGAGAGAAGATTCACCCTCCATGGATGTCAACATCTAGCCTTCTTATTGGAAAATCCAAAAGGCCCACATCTTAAACTATATTATTTTTAAGGGCCCATTTGTGAGTTCATTTTTTTCCTAATGTACTTATAGGTTTCAGCCCATGAATACCTTATTTTAGGCTGAGAAGAAGAGACTAAAAGTATCTCATAACAGTGCCAAAAGATGTCCTTGAAACTTACTTACAAATAGTAAAGTTTGTAGTCACTCATATGAACCACGAATAGCCCATGATCTACCAAGATTAAAGAAAAGAATCACAAATAAAGCTTCATCCCATAAATACCCTATTTTCCGCTGCCAAGATTAATCCAAGATGACACAAATAATCTCCCAAAGAGTATTTACAATGCCCTTTTAAGGCAAGAGTGTTTAAATGTAGCAATTACAAGTGAAAGTAGAGTATGTCCTTTTCATAACCATGAGAATAAAAATGGAGCATTAGTGTGACAAGTTTCAGCCCACAAAGAGAGTATTGGGCTGCATATAACAGTCCAATATTAGAGCTTTATGTTTCCCAATATCTCTTCTTGATAGAGAAGAGAGTCTATATCAAGATGTAGGAATATAAGACATTTCCCTTCTCTTTTCCTTCACAAATGCAAGTGCCTCTTGAACCGTGCAGGAGATGCTTTGTAAAACAAAAATTCAGCCCATTAAAGGGCATTCTTGGGCCTTTTAGTTCAGCCCACAAGTCTTGATAATAAAGATCAAGAAGTGGAACAAGACGCTCACTTGATAGGAGAGAGTTGCTACTCCATAGACATAGACACAATCAATGTTCAGAGCTTCCTTCTTTATTCATCCATGAGCATGAATCACTCCCTGAATGGGCTGTTGCCCTCCTTTTTATACATATTTACCCTATTTTACATAGTCAAGAGTGGCCTTCCATTTTCTTCAATACATGGGAAGAGTGGTACTTACATGTCAAGTGGAGTCTTCTGAAGTTGCTTGTGGTTGCATGGCTTCATCTCCTTTTGTTGTGGCAGTGAATGAGCTCCTTTCTCCCTCATCCAGAATGCGCCTTGTGCTCAGCCTGAGAATGCCCAAAAAATGTGGCATTGTTCACGATGTCCTCTTGTTCTTAACTTGACTATTTCAAAGGTTACATAAGCCACATAAGGAAGTTACAAGACATATACAATATCCTATGCTTAAAGACATAGAAGACTTCACAAAATTTAGTGGAAAGAAGCCACAACCAAGCCATATGATTGTCCAAGATCACATATATCATGACATATGTAGCATGACTTACAGAACTTCTTTTTCTCAAGTAGTGAATGTACTCTTAGAGAGGAAATGTTTCAAACTTAGAAGTCATCCCATATTGCCAATTAACTAAGTTGAATATTTCTTCTAAAACAATGAATGATTTATAGATCATACTTCATGTCCCATGGAGTAGATTTAGGTGACTCATCCTTGTCAAAGCATGAAAAACACCTTACAACTTGTCCTTGCCAAGAGCTAGCAAGACCATCATGTAGACAATCAAATTGCAATTTTCACATCGTGAGCCTAGAAATCCATGATACCGTGGCCCCACTACAGCTCTCCTACACCGAGAGGATTGGCCCCCCGATGAGCTATTCTAACATAAAGAACATAGAAACAATCTCCACTCTTATATATTTTGAGCAATCTAGGAGATTTGATATTCCCTTACCAAGCTTGCCCCAAGAAACCGTTCATCGACCCTACAGCTCAGGTTTCCTTACATACTCCATGTAGGTCAATGTTTGGAAAACAATTGCAATGCGTACACGTTTGATACCATGTTATACTCAATGCAAGTGTGGATGACCATTATGTTCAAGCATTTTATCATTAGAAACCAGCTAGGTAAAGCGCAAAAACATCCCTTTAATGCTTTTCAACTAATCGTACGTGCGGCGTTGATAAAGACTAGCACCGAATTTCTTCGTGCTACTAGTCTCCTTAATTTAGACAATAATCTGTCCTATATGTTGTGCATAGCCAAAAAGATCAAAATTTGAATTATTTTTAGCAACTAACCACTTTCACAAACCCTCCTCCTTCCTACCGTGGTTTAGGTTTTGCATCCGTTGGGTAGGTGTAGGGTTCATTTTTATATAATTTTCCATATAAAATCGATAAAAACATACTCTAACATAGAAACAAGGCTTGATCCTCATGCTCTAGCCTTGTTATACATTCACGAGCCTAAATTTTATTTTTTCCTAATTTTTTAGGCACAAAAACTATAATTTTCCTATTTTTCACCATTTATTTGTTCATAAAAATTTGATATTTTCTAATTTATGTGTCTTGACTAATCATATCGATTGAACACTCATTTTGATTTTTATTAGTTTTTTATTCCATATGAACTCTAGTTTTGTAAGAAGCTGAGAATAAGGAATTAGTGTAAATAATATTGATTTTATGCCATGTCACACTAACATTGGTATAAAAGGAGAGGACATGTAATTTTACATATCTTTTTGACATATCAATACAATTACAATCTTTCTCTCCCTTCTTGCTCACAGCTTCTATGGCTTCTTCATCTTTCTTGTCTTTCTCTCTCTAAATCTAGTCTTTCTCTCTCCTTGTCACTCTTATTCTCTCTCTTCTTGCAGTCTTTCTCTCTCCTCTATAGTCTTTCTCTTTCCTCTTTCTCTCTCCCTGGCTCTCTCTCTGACAAGTGGTATCAGAGCTTCAGTCTTTGATCCATTATTTTCTCTCAATTTCAGTCTCATTTTCCTATTTCAAAACCAATTTCAGACAAAAATGGTACAAGACAATGACTAGTGGAGTACTGCAAGGACAACTACAGTTAGCAAGTGACTACTTCTGGAGATATCTAAGGTCAGATATGGCGGGTAAAGGCTTAAATGACTAGATGTCATCAAATTTTATGCAAAATTGAAGGTAATTAGGGTAAAGGATGGTTAACCGGGCTTAGTTTGGGGTTCAACTGTGGTTACTTTTCAAAAGAGGTCTTCCTTTCCTCTTTCTCCAAGCTTTTGCCAAGCTTTCATGGAGTTCTAGCACATATCTTCTCCTAGCTTTCAGCCATGAGTTTTTTGAAGGCATTTCATGCTGGAAACTTTCTTTACTCTTCATTCTTAACAAGTGGAGCACCATTATTGAAGGCTTTGAAGAGGCTTTAGGGATATTTTGTTCTTCTTCAAACCCTAAAGACAGGCAACACTGAAGATTTCTTTTAAAAGCTGAAGGAAAAATGGAAGAAAATCTTGGAGAACAGAGCTGTCAAGAGCGGGAACCCTTCCACTGAAACTGTCATTCTCCATGACAGACATGTCCAAGAAAGAAGGAACGATTTCTGCTCTCACAGCAGAGTCGGAATCACTTGATGGTTTTCAGCAACTGCTTTATTCGGGTCTGGAAACTGTGTGTAAGGGGATAGTGGTGTAGAACACTAAGGAAGTTCTGAGGATGCTGATGTAGAGTTGACGGACTTCTCAGTTATGGCATCTGGCTTAACTTCTTACAATAGAGGCAGCAGTCGAAGATTCAACTGCAACTGGCTCTGACTCAACAGGTGAGGGAACTGTCGGTGCAGCATCAGTAGTGACAGCTCCATTCGTAGAGTCTGGAGAAATCTCGTTGTATTTTGGTACTAGCACTCCTCCAATTTGGAAGATTCAGAACTGGCATGCTCGTACAGTCATAGGATGGACAATAACAGAATGCAGAACCATCGTTCTTTACTGTCTTCTCAGAAGTAACTCCTCAGCTACCTTCGAGAACACCGCTATAGCATTGGTCATAGCAAAACTTGCCTCCCTGAATATAGCCAACTTCTCCCTTTCAAGGGCCAAGAGCTCTTTGTGCCTGGCATCCTTCCTATCTTCAATGTAGCTCAACATTTCGTAATCTTTCTTATCGTTCAGAGACTTGTGGGTTCCAGCTGCCACAGTTGCTGGGTTGTCTCTTCTCACATCAAAGGCACCACTCCCATTGCTTCTCTCAGCAGTCTGTTGACTGTTTAGAGCTTCTCTGTATGAGATTGGGAGTACTTCTCTGCTATCAAATGCCAGCTTCTGAGGAGCAAGACTCTTCTCTTCATACAAGTATGACGGTGCTGTTGAAGGGGCTTCCAACTCCTTTCAATTCATACATAAGTTCCTTGGGTGCAATTTTCGTATCAAGGAAAGTTTGCAGCTCCTTCAATGTTTTCTGACGATCTTTAGCAAAAAGAAATTTCTTCACAAAAAGTTGGATCAAAGCAGCTTATCCCAAGAGTTGCAGAGTTGCCTCAGCCTCAGAAAACACTGCTTCTTGCAGCATCTACTCGATCAATGACATCTCGGACTCAACTTCTAAGTCTGTCCATTCCTTAACAGCAGAAGGGTAGTCTACAATCATTATTGATGATATTTCAGAAGTATCCTGACCACGAGGAAGACGCTGCCATAGCTCTTCAGTTACAAATGTCATGAAAGGATGCAAAAGACGCAGTCCTGTTTCTAAACAAATCCACAGAGTCTCTCGAGTGACCTTCTTCAATGTACAGACATCACTGTTTTGATCATCTACAGCTAATGCTGGCTTGGATAATTCAATAAACACATCGTAGAGTTCATATAGCCACCATTTATAAACTGCTGTTGTGGCTCCAGCTAAATCATACGCCTCTAGACAAGCATTTGTTTTGATGATGGCTTTTGGTCAGTCTAGCACAGAGTTGAAGTGCTGCTTGAACCGTTGTTGCTGGCAGTTTCATTGAGAGAAGTTAGCAAGCAGCAGACATGGTCATGTGCTATTCATCTTCAGTCATATAGCCAGTGGGCTTTCCCAGGATAGCTTCCCACCTTCTCGATCTCCTGGTAAGCAAGCTTTGCAGCGTCTCACTGAAGCAGCAGAGAAGGCCAAAGTGGAACTGCCCACTCTGACACAAACCACTATAAGTTTGCCATTCATTACTGCCATAACAGATGGGCCAAAGCACATTAACTCTAGCCTTACCAGAGCCAAGTTTGAGGAACTATGCTCAGACTTGTTGGACAGATGCTGCACTCAAAGCTTTCCAGATCTTTGCCTGATTTACATTGAATTGGGGACTGTACAGGCGAGGTTCAGGGGCTCTTTCAAATTGGCCCATGAATAACATTTCCTCAACCAATTACAAGGTATTGGCAGACACCACACCAGCATGTGACACGAGCTCATCTTCCTAGCCTTGGGAGTTTGCAAAAGGCATGCACAATGACCATCTGCAACATTGGCTCCTCCCTTGAGCCAGGCACCATCCCACATTGCCTCCTCCTTCATCTGGGTATGGCTATATCGAATTTGGTTTTTGCATAGATGCATTCGTATTGCAAAGGGAAAAAGTGTCAAATGCATATCATCCAATTCTACTCAAAGGCTTGGAGTTCATAAGCTGCAATGGAATCCAAGATCCACGTATGTTCAGCAACCCTGGCACCTGCAGCTACCGATGATGCCATGCACTTTGCCTCCAATCGCCTGCCCTTGATAACCTCTTCCCAGTTGCTCACTTTGCCATCAGAAGAGAAGTCCCTATTGTAGATTATAATACAACTAGATCCCACATCTTCCATCTGAGCATCTGGCCTTGCATTAAGAAGATCTCCTCCAGTAGCAGTTATAAGAGCTTGCAAGTCAGCTTTGTAAGCTGTAGCATAAGCACCCATGAGATAAAATTCCAGACCTTCAAAAAGGGGTTGCTTCCTGGATATCACCATGAGACGCCCATGCTTTGGTCCACCAACCATCCCATGAATATCTTTGTCTACTTCATACAGCTCCTCTTTAACAGTGCAGAAGCATTAAAGACCACGAAGCCTTGAAGACCAGTGCAATTGTCTGCGAGCTTGCGGATCTGATCAAGGCAGAACTGCCTGTTGGTGCCAGTGCAAACTACTTACAATGGGGGATGCGATCTTGTAATGCCATATTCATGGAATTTTGTTTCCTACTCATTTGAGTGTATAGGCATTGGGTATCGACTCAAGTTGGATAAGAAGTACTCAAAACACTTGGAACAGGGCCAAAACAGGGTGCAGTCCAAACATGGACAGATTTGGAAAAGTTGCTACAAAAATTAGTAGCATCATTCTAATGACAAAGAAACAACTGGAAGTGATACTAGATATCATAATCTTCGAGTGGAGCCATCAAACGTCTCATTTGGACACATATTTCTCGAGCTAGAGCCTATTAAGTACCGGCAGTTCACTAGCAGTTTACTGTGGACAGTTCTGGAAATTCTTAAATAAAGAGGGGTATTGCTATTCCTAAATTCAAACCAAGATTTCTAATTGATACTAGACATCCTAACCTTCGAGCCAAGCTATCATACACCTTATTTGGACTTCTATTTTTCAAGGAATAACATATCTCTTCAACTTGACTGCAATGGCAGTTGAGAACAATAGCTCCAGCTCTAGTGAACAACGTTGGCTTCAAATACAGGCTGAAATGGACAAACTTGGACAAGGTTGGCTTCAAACACAGGATAAAATGGACAAACTTGGACAAGGTTGGCTTCAAACAAAAGCTAATATTGACAAACTTGTAGTTTCGACTGAACAGTGTATTGCTCTTACAAAGGCACTTATGGAAAAAACAGCAGGACCTGAATCAAATGCTTATGCTCATGGCCAGCATCTATATGCTGATGGTACACTTGGATCAAATGCTTATGCTTATGGACAACATGTATATGCTGATGGTACACACTATGATCTACATGCATCTTATGAATATGAACAGCAACAACATGCAAATGAATATGAGCAGTATGCAAGTACATCTGGACAGCATGTTAATGCTTATAAATATGATGTACCATATCATAATGCAAAGTATCATTCCATTGAACCTTGGCAACATAATGGTTACTATGGTCAACATGCTTATGCTTATGAGCATCCATCTCTTCAACAACAAGATTTGGATAATGAACAACATGATCGACAAGCTGATGAGCAAGAAGAAGACCAAGAAGATGTACGAGTCCAAGAAGATGTACAAGAAGTGAACAATGAAGAGCAAGATGTACAAGCTGATGGTATCTTCGTTGATGAATTACATGAGGCACTTGTAGATGAGCAAGATGTACAAGCTGATGGCATCTTCGTTGATGAATCGCATGAAACACTTGCAGATGTAGATGGTCATGTTGAAGGTTTTAGACTCTTAGAGAAATCTCATGATGATATTTTTGGGCATCAGTTTACACTTAATCAAGGTTTACAACAGCCATTGAATGCATTTGATAATGAGTACCTTGATCATGGTTATGATGACCGGCACATGTCTGATGATGATATAATGCATGATTTGGGCATACATGAATATGAAGATGGCATTGTGCTTCCCTATGATCCAGAGGATTATGGACGTGATCATGGATTTGATTATGGGGATACTTCATCGTATCCATTTGATCCGGGTGGATTGGAGTATGTGGTTGAGAGGCATTCTATTCTCTTGGACAATCATTATGATGGAATACCTTTTGATCCAAGAGGTTTTGAGCTGGATTTTGCACCTTCATTTCCCACTTACGATCCTCTCCATTACTTAGTACAAACTAGTGCTTTTCCTATTTTTGTAGCCCTTGTATCAGAGTAGTACTCTGTTTCATCTATCCTTTTCTAGTCTTTCAGGTTTGTTTTTTAGGACAAAAACTTTTGGGAAGGGATGGATTGTAAGAAGCTGAGAATAAGGAATTAGTGTAAATAATACTGATATTATGCCATGTCACACTAACATTGGTATAAAAGGAGAGGACATGTAATTTTACATATCTTTTTGACATATCAATACAATTACAATCTTTATCTCCCTTCTTGCTCACAGCTTCTATGGCTTCTTCATCTTTCCTATCTTTCTCTCTCTAAATCTAGTCTTTCTCTCTCCTCGTCACTCTTATTCTCTCTCGTCCTGCAGTCTTTCTCTCTCCTCTGTAGTCTTTCTCTTTCCTTTTTCTCTCTCCCTCGTTCTCTCTCTGACAAGTTTCCAACCTGAAATGGAAGAAATTCTCATTTTCCTTCATTTATGATGCATTTTGGGTTTTAATACGATAATCTACGACTACACGTTCTTCATTTTATCATATATAGCCCTCAAGCATACTCCAAACATGATTCATAGAAATTTTTTTCCATGCGCACATCACTAAAGCCATCAGACATCAAAACAATGCAATTTTGTTTGTAAAAATTGAGCATACTGCTTATTTGCATGTTGGTGTTTTTATGAAATGGTTTTGAGTAGCCAATGGCCCATCATTTGTTCCTTGACTACGCTAGATGTTGCCTCTCATCCTCCTTTCGGTCTTGGAGCAATCTGGTCCATGCCGAACAAGCATCCTTCATCGCATCCTCTTCTTTATTTTCTACGTGTGAAGTGCCTCTTGGAGGAGAGAGATGGAGGAGAGAGAAATATTGAATTTGATCTCTCCCATCAAGCAACCACTTCATGAATAGAATGTGGCGATCGAAGGTGGAAAAACTAGGAATATCATTGATGTGGTTAGATTGGGGGTTTGTTTGTAGCCTCCCCAATGCCCCTCGTCATAACGTCGCCAAAATGGAGGGGGCAGCACGTACTGCAAGCTGCCGATTCAAAATGGTGCCCCCCCTAAATTCATTTTTTAAAGTTTAATTGGGGGCCCAATGGCCCTCCCAAAAAAAACCATGCCCAAGGAGCTTAAATTTTGGCCCTTTTTGGCTTTGTCCCTGCCTGGCTTCCCATCTCAACCGTCCGGCTTCTAATTTGACTTCTAAAAATGTTTGCATGCCCGACTTGAGGTCTCACACTGTTGGCCACTTGCTTTGACTCAATCTGGTGTCTCAAAAAATTATCAAAAATCTACAAGTGCTCTTCAAAACCGCTTTGAAATCCCATCTTCTGCAACTCGTAAAATTTGCCAAATCTATCTTTACTACTTCTGACGAGGTCTAATTCTCGCCTTAAATTTGTTCTTCTTTGCATCCTTCTTCCCACACTTTAACAATCTTTAAATCCCACTTTCATGTAGGGATCTTCGATTGGTTCTTGGAGCCCTAGGTGACTCCTCTAAGGCTGCCACGCTCTGCTCTGCTGACATATTGTCAATGAGCCACTTTGTAAGAAGCTCGTTCAACGTTAAGTCTACCTCTAGCACACACACACACACACACACACACTCTCTCTCTCTCTCTCTCTCTCTCTCTCTCTCTCTCTCTGTGCATTAGGTCTTGTTTGATTCTTATTCACTAGAGCTAACACGCACTGGACTTCTCGCATCTCTATGTCCTGCCTCAATTTCCTAGCATTCTACTCCTAGTTGTAGGCTACGAGTGATGCTCTACAATGCCTCATAACACGATATTAGTGAGTTTGGGAATCTCCCAATTCCCATTTTTTGAATACTAGAAAGGTGGCACCCGGATAACCTGCCCACAAGTTTCTCAAAACCATATGATGCGACCTATCATTGGAAAGTGCTTGAAAAATGGTTTCTATTGAGCTATAGAGTGCTCAATTTGGAGTTATAATGTTCAAGTTATGACAAATCCAAGATTTGACATGTCCCAAACTTATGGAAAATTCCCATATTTTCCAATATGGTGTTTCATGTGCTCATTTCCTCTCCTCCTTAAGGTCTATGTTGATTTCCTCTCTGATGGCCTACCATGGTGGTCCATCTGGGTTTGTAGATCGTATTTACTCACCATTTGCTAGATTTCAACTAGAAAATCTCTATGATGATTTCCTCTCTGATGACCTACCATGGTGGTCCATCTGGGTTTGTAGATCGTATTTACTCACCATTTGCTGGATTTCAACTAGAAAATCTCCCAAGTTGAGCTTGGTTGTCACTTCTATGATTTGCACTAGTTCTTGTCATGTATGTGGCCTCTTGCTCCACCAAGTTGTTGATGAGGTTGATCAAGTCAGGCAATCTTGCACCTCCAATGATGTCAATCCTTCTATGTGTCTGGCTTTCCATGTCAGGTCTCTCTCCTGGTCCTACAAATTGGGATTCTTGATAGCCTATCTCAATTTGAGGGTTGTCTCCTATTGGTGGGTTCATTCTGCTTATTATGTCCGAGTGTATTGTTTTCTTTATTACAAACCATCCTCAACTTATGAACACTCTGAGTGTGAGTGATGTTATTTCTGTGCACTATGCAAAATCAGTCTTTCAGTCTTTTTAAGTGCACTTCAACTGTCAAAACTAGTGTGGGATGCAAATACAGGATGACAAATACAGCTCTCACACTCCCTTCTACATTCTCGGCCAAATATGGCTCCAGGCTCAATTGTTGGCCACTCTCAATGGTCTTTAGGGCCTCTATTGTGTCTTTTAGCTTGATCGATTTATAATTGAGGTCTACGGGTCGATTTGTGGCTCTAAGCAGGTGGACAGCTCTAGCGAATCGGCTAGCATTGCTTCTAGGTCTATAGGTCACACTGAGCACAGACAGAAGACTCCACGAGCCATCCGATGCATCTGGAGGGCTATCAAAAGGTTTCCTTGTTATGAAAGGTGCTAAGCTTTTCCCAGGATGTGTTGGATCTGTCAATTTTCACTTCTACCGTTTGGTTTGATTTGACAAGGTCTGATTCTCAAAATCGAACGTCCGAGTATGGGTGTTCAGATTTTTGTTTGTCTGATTTTGATGTGTTCGGTTTCCAAGCGATTCGATTTTAGAAGGTCCGAGTGTCTGATGGGCCAATAGTCAGAATCAGACAAGTTATGCATTCTATCGGACAATTCACAAGGGGTCGAAATCTGATTCTCAATCTTGCATCTAATCGAACGGTTTGAAGAGTGTCCGAGTGTCTAATTGTTGAGAATTGGACCGTTCGATTATTTAGAATCGGATGTCCAAGTCCGATCCCCAGAATCGGACTCTATCGACTTGGTCCAATTCCAATGGCCCAACAACAACAAAGGCAAAAATTCGATTCGTGGTGACAATTTATGGCATGTTAGGTCACATACACTTCCAAAATGCAAGCATGGACAAGGGACAAGGTTCGTATATACTTGGAATGGTAGAAAAACTCTTGCACAAGCTAATCAATTACATGAGGGGTGTGTGTGTGTGTGTGTGTGTGTGTGTGTGTGTGTGTGTGTGTGTGTGTGTGTGTGTGTGTGTGTGTGTGTGTGTGTGTGTGAAGCTAAAAATGAGCCTTCAACCCCCCTTCCTTGGGTCTTAAACCTTCACTCCAATGCCCGAGTGTTGCCCCATTAGTGCTCATGCCTTGTCAATGGATTTCAACCCCATTTTTCCCATGTTTTGGGCCTATTTACAACAACAATCCTAAAGCAATTCGCTTCAATATCTCAATCCTATCCTACTCTAAATGCAATAAAAATCAAAACTTAAGTACTGAAAGGATTCATCATACTTGCAAAATCATCAAAACCCAAAATACTTACTTGCATTGAAAATTAAACTCCAAAATATCCTACCTATATCAAGCACGAGTTTAGGGATGAAACCCTACTTCAACACTCGATTTGAAGCACGCAAGTGCTCAAGCTTGAATATGTTGGTCCCAGAGCAATGGAACCAAAATGTAGTGGGAGCTCACACTCAACTTCCAAGACCCATGGACCACTTATTGTTCAAGTGTTTTAAGCAAGCTCTAATGGTAGCCGACGTGCTTCCGATTCTACAGGTGTAGTGAGCTTACCTTGATGCTCGAATCAATAGCCTCCTCCCTCAAGCACTTCGATGGCTCCATGATCCTAGATGCGAGTTGAAGCACCCTCAAGCTCCATCCTCCATAGCCACGTGTGAGACAAGACAAGAGAAGAAGAAAAGAAGAAAGGAGAAGATAGAGAGCTTCTCCTCCCTAGTCTCTCACCCTCACACAGTCACTCCCTCACACTCTCACACTCCCTCTCTCAACACAAGCACATATAAGCAAGAAGGGGAGAAGAGAAGAGAAGAAGAAGAAGCCACTTTAGCCACACACCAAAGAATGAGCTTCTCATTCACTTTTTGAGTTTGTATACAAACCCTAAATCCCTTGGGCACCCATCCCCTTTTTACATGACCAAGCATCTTGTCAAGGTCCTCTTTTCCTATTCCCTTCTAGTTGCCTTATCCCTTCACCTATGCCCTTCTAGATTTTTCACATTTTGCACAAGAGGGAGCTTGGCGCTCTTTTACAAAATTTTAGTAGCGCCTTTGCATTTTAAGATGCGCCTTTGCCTTCAACTTGATCTTTTGCGCTTTTGGCATTTCCTCTCTTATTCGTTCGCCATGCTATCTTTTTTTGCATTATTTCATATTTTTGAATTTCTTTTTTCCAATCTCACATCGAGGTTAACATCTTGTAAAAATAATTCCACCTTTTCAAGCTTTAAGGCCACTTTCTGTGCAACATCCATCTCATTAAATTTAGACTTGAACTCCCGTAGAAGCTCAATCGTTGTCACCACCTTGGCTTATGGATCCACTCATGGAAGCTTCACCTTGTATCCATCCCAAGACCCTTTAGGATATTCTTCCTTCAAAGCTTTCTTGAATGTAGCCCAAATAGAATTAACAACATACAACTCCTTGATGAGTGGCTTCAAAGAAAAAGTAACCAGTCGCACAAAAAACTAGCTCATCACGTGAGTAGGCACCCATCTTTGACTCATAGAGTTTCAAGTATCTTGTAGCATTGCAACCATAAAAAAGCTTTCATTGGTTTTTTCTACCACCTCCATAGCCTTCAGATCAGTAGCTTCATATTGCATGTTGGCTTGTAGCCACATCTATTGTAGCATCTACTACTGATAGTGTTGGTGGTGTTGCTCCATGAGTGCAATGACGGTATGGATACACTACTTCACCTCTTTAGAATGTGATATACCTATAAAAAAGGATGATTCTTCCATCTTGCAGCACTCAAGTTGTGGCTTTCATGTCAAGTTCACTGGTGATGTTGGAGGGAAATTGAGTCATGCTACAAATCCACGGAGAATAAGAAGTGAAGTAAGACAGAAGAAGAAAGGTCATCACCATTGTGTCTAAGTCTCCACAGAGAGAAAAACATACATTGTTTGAGAATTTAGGCAATCACACCTAGTGTAGTCTCTTTGTATGAAATAGTGGGCAAGGGAAATCCAAGCAATCTAGGAGAAGGGATTGAATCCCATAAGCACAGTGGTGGAAAGTGCTACCTACTCAAAAGACTACAAAGCATTGTACTTGCCTATCATTTGAATTCAATGTCATAGTACTTCTGTCCCTTCATTCAAGTGTCGTTGCCCACTTACAAAAGATTATGTTTATGAGTCTGTGCTTCAACCTTGGAACCTAATTCACTTGTGTGACAATCAATCTCTCTAAGTCTATGTCTTCATGAGTCTTGTCTTTATCTTCCATCCTCTGTAGCCATGCGCTAGATCCATGCTTTTCAACATGGTCTCATAGCCATGGTAGGCATGGCTCAGATCAATAAACCTCTCATCCAGCCTCTCTCCACCTCTCCTCAACTTAAGTTCAACTAATGAGCTCAATTTTCACCTCCATCCTCATTCTTTCCTTCATGTCTACCATAGCCTACAATACCTACCCTACTTGGAGCTCTCATATCTCTTCATATAAGCCAAATATCTTCAAGCTTCCTTTTGGAGATTTGTTTTCCTACTTTTAAAGCTTCTTTGTGTCACTTCAATTGTTGACGTTGGTGGTCTATATCTCCAATATTGCCAAAATTCATGGTCCTTGTCTCATATATGCATGTTTGTCTATATAGTCATTCTCCCTTTGTGTAGTGTCATCTTCCTTGAGATCATAGGACTTTTGAAGCCTATTACCTAGGCTATCTCTAGCTCAAATATTTTTCTAAATGGTCCACTAGATGAGCTACAATCAGTGAAAAACCATGTTCATGTTTGAAACCCTAAAAGAGCAGTCATGGCCCTTTCACTTGAAGCTCATTTTTCCTTTATTTTCTCACTCCTACCACTTGAACCAAGCTACTACCACTCTGATTCACTGATCCACTAAATTTTCTAGCACGTCTATACATCAAATTTGCGAGGGGATATTTTGGAAGATTTGGAAGACTCAAGCTCAACTCAAGTAGATTCAAGCATTGTGTCAATTGACACGCATTTAGTGCCTCTTAACACTTGTGTCCTTTGACATAATCAGCTCATCTGCTATTCAAATCTAAGATTTTTGGTATTGATTTGATGTTGCTCTAGCCTTCTAGCATGGAAAAATACTCATTATCATGTTGCTTCAAAGGAGTTGGGTTTCATACCTAGAAAACAAGCATAAAGCTTATCTTGATGAAGAAAGGCCTATGGGCCATCACTGATGGACAAGAGAAGAAGCCCCGGGATGCAAGTCTTGCAATTTCCTGGCAGAAAAATGATGACAAGACTCAAGCCATCATAATGCTTGAGTTTTTTGGCAATTGTATCCATCATGTGGATACATGTGACACATCCCATGACACTTGGAAACAATTGGATACTCTATTTGGTGCATAGTCGAAGTCTTCAAAGTATGGTTCATTAATTGAATTTCTCAGACTAGGCATGAAACCTAACACATCTCTTGCAACGCATCTGAATTACATGGAAAATCTCTTAACCTAGCTTGTAGGGGTCAACAACAAAGTGGATGAAGATGTATGCATTGGTGTTTTGTTAAAAATTCTACATCCAAAGTATGATAATGTCTCCAATGCTTTAACCAACATGCCAAATTCTAAACTTGTTGACATTCAAGCCTCTCTATTAGAAGAAGACAAGAAGATCAAAAATAAAGAAAAGCCAAGTATTCTAAGGATGAATAAATATTGTATGTTAGTAATAAGTACAAAGGCAAAAAGGATCAGCTAATTTCTGACTTTTGCAAAAGTATTGAACATACTAAAAAGTTCTATCAAGCTAGAAAGAGACATCAAAAGGCCTATCTTGCAGCTGTGAAGGAAGAAGACCATGGACATGAAGAAGCACGAGAAGAAGAAGAAGAAGAAGAAGAAGAAGAAGAAGAAGAAGAAGAAGAAGAAGAAAACCATTAGGAGCAGAAGGACAAGCCTCACTACCCCTTCTATTCACGCTACTCTCATTGACTTTTTTGAAGCCTTGTATAACCTTGCCCTAATGTTCCTTTCATAAGCTTGTAAACTCCTCATGTAACTTGGCACTATAGCATTTGTACACTTTGTGAAGCCCCTCTTACATCCTCTAGATTTCCACCATGTTTTTGGTACCCACACTTAGCTTTGTTTGTGACAACCTCTAGATGGTTACCATGTTTGTTATATGCCCAGACTTTGCATGTAGTTGCTCACTATATCCTCTACATACTTTATGCTTTTCTGGTTGTGACTGAGGAGGGATGTTGAGAATTTAGGCAATCTCACCTAGTGTAGCCTCTTTCTATGAAGCAATGGGCAAGGCAAATGCAAGCAATCTAGGAGAAGAGATTGAATCCCATAAGCATAGTGCTAGAAAGTGCTACCTACCCCAAAGGCTATAAAGCATTGTACTTGCCTATCATTTGAATGCAATGTCATAGTACTTTTGTCCTTTCGTTCAAGTGACATTATCCACTTACACAAGATTGTGTTTATGTGTCCAAGATTCAACCTTGGAACCTAATTCACTTGTGTAATAATCAGTCTGTCTAAGTCTATGTCTTCATGAGTCTTGTCTTTATCTTCCATCCTCCATAGCCATGCTCTAGATCCATGCTTTTCAACATGGTATCAGAACCATGGTGAGCATGGCTCAAATGAATAAACCTCTCTTCCAACCTCTCTCCACCTGTGCTTAGCTCAAGTTTAGTTAATGAGCTCATTTCTCACTTCCATCCTCATTCTTTCCTTCATTTCTGCCATAGACTCCAAGACCCTACCCTGCTTGGAGCTCTCATATCTCTTCATATAATCCAAATCTCTCCAAGATTCCTTCTAGAGATTTGTTTCCCTACTTCTGAAGCTTCTCTATGGTACTTCAATTACTAATGTTGGTGGTCTATATCTCCAATATTTCCAAAATTCATGGTCCTTGTCTCATATGTGCAGTCATTCTCCCTCTGCGCAATGCCATCTTCCTCGAGATCATAGAGCTTTTGAAGCCTATTACCTAGGCTATCTCCAGCTCAAATCTTTTTCCCAATGGTCCATCATATGGATACATGAGACACGTCCCATGACACTTGGAAAAGATTGGATACTCTGTTTGGTGCACAATCAAAGTCTTCAAACTATGGTTTATTAATTGAGTTTTTCAAACTAGACATTAAACCTAACATGTCTCTTGCAATGCATCTGAAATTACATGGAAATTATTTTAACCGAGCTTGCAAGGATCAACATCAAAATCAATGAAGATGTATGCATTGATGTTTTGTTAAAAAGTATACCTCCAAATGTCTCCACTACTTTAACTAACATGCCAAATCTTAAACTTGTTGACATTCATGCCTCTCTATTGTTAGAAGAAGAAAAGGAGATAAAAAATAAAGAAGAGCCAAGTACTTCTAAGGATGAATAAATGTTGTATGTCTATAACAAGTACAAAGGCAAAAAGGATCAGCTAATTTGTGACTTTTGCAAAAGGACCAAACATACTAAAAAGTTCTCATGCCAAAAATGTGAAAAATCAAAGTTGGAATCATGAAAGAGTGTGCACATGAGGGAGAGAGAGAGAGAGAGAGAGAGAGAGAGAGAGCTCAAGTACAAGAATAAGATCTTGCTTAGTAAGTTGTTCAAAGGTACAACTAGTACACTCTCCTCAACAATGAGAGTGACCTTTAGGCAGTTTATATATCCCTTGGAGAAGTTAGGGTTAGGGTTTCCCCTTGCTCCCCTATCCTCCAATTTATTTACACCTAGCTATCCTTCTCCTCTCCAATATAAGGAGAGTTCACGAGCTTGTTTCTCAACACCCCCCCTCAATGCCAGGTGGCATTGGATAAATCATGATAGGATGCCCCCCCTTAATCCACAATGAGATGCCTTTATAAATCAGGCTACAAAAGATTGCTATAGGTAGAGAGTGTTGCAAGACTCAAAAGAGTAAATCATCTATGGATTGGGAGGCAAAGTTAGCCTCCAATTCCTTATGTACTTCGAGAATACTGGGACACTTACTGGTGATATGCCCAGTCTTTTTGCATTTATTGCACTTCATTTTTTTGGGATACTTCTTCCAACAATTACTTAAAATATGTCCTTTTTTATGACAAAAGGAGCACTTTGTAGAAGCTGTATGGACTAACACTTGCTCATGGGAAGTAAATGTTGAAGTCTCTTCATTATGGTTCCTCTTCTCTTCATCCAGGCATGACTGGATGGTACTTTCCAAGGTTGGGTTTGGGATATTAGTTAGGGTAGTAATAAGGGTTGGAAATACCTTCTTCACAGACTTCAGAAGGATGGAAATGGCATCTTCATCATGAATTGGTGCTTGAACGGAGGCTAGATGTGCCATGAGCCCCTTCATATGTGAAATAAAATTTCTTAGATCTTCTCCTTGTTTATACTCCAAGCTAAAAAACTCAATCTTTAGAAAGATATTGGAATTCTTCCCTGTAGCGCCATAGATCCTTTCAAGCTCATCCCACTTCTCCTTTGGCAGTGGAGAGTTGGTCAATATGATGAATTAAATATTCATCCAAATGAAGCATCATGATGTCTTGAGCTCTTTCACCATCTTCTACATCAAGGGGATTGGATGGGTCAATAACTTTGGTCCCTTTTATGAAGGGCTTGTAGCCTCATTCCACCATTTTATAATTTACCAAGACTTTCCAGGAATGGAAATATTTTCCATTGCATTGTGAATTTGAGGCCTTACATATGCATAGGCCATGGCCATTATAGGAAGGTCTTACATGTTGCCTTAAGTAATGGTAGTGTCTAGTCCTTTACAGGTGGCCAAGTACGAACCAAATAACAGAACTGATAGCCCTACAAATGATAACCAACTTTAAAGTTGTAGAGATGAAAAAGGTTGGAAATCATGTGTAATATCTCAAGATAAGATTTTGGAGGTCATGTTCTTTGAAAAACCCTTTATTTAAGTTTTATTGTTTTCCTAGGTTTCAATGAGGTGAGCTTTGACTGGCCTTCAGGCTCCTCCTGATAATGTGGCCTATTAGAGGAGTTCTTGGTGGAATACGGCTTATCAATCAACTCTATGCTATGGGATGAATCAGAGAGAGTACAATAACACTCATTTCTCTGATTTACCAGCAACAAACAGTAAGAAGCATCAATTGAATGCATCAATAGTGCTAAGAAGCACTCTTACCAACTTTCATTCTTGTACTCATAATGTAGGTTGATCTTAATGAGCTTAATATTGCCCATGGAATGAGAAGAAACTCTGTATTTAAGCTCCACAGGGTAGTAACAAATCTTGACAAGGGTTTTTAGTGATTAAAATCACTGTTGATAATAACCAGATTGAAAAAAAATGAAAATGAGTGAGCTTCAAGCTTTCTGGCTATGGCTGTTAGAAACCCGCAGTTAGGGTATAACAGCCAATAGAGGAGGAATTTCTCCAAACCCTCTTAGAGGGAGTTGGCCCACTAGGGGGGGCTATGAAAGCCCTATGGCGACCGAGAAGAATGTGCCACCAATAGTAGGCCACATCACACACAAAGATGGCATGTTGCCCCAGACTATGCATTTTCCTATATTTTCAGCAATGTCATCATTATGCATCCATGATGTTGAGGTCTCTCATGCTATGCTACTACGCCTTGAGCTGGAGAGGAGTTCCTTAGAAGAAACCTTGAGCTGAAACGCCCTCCTTTGTTCTCTCCAAGTCCTCCATCAAAGGTGGGTCAGGTTGTGGCTATGGTGGTCAAGAGGTAAGAGGTAGAAGTTGAAAGCTCATGTGCACTTATTGATTTAAGGAAGCTGGGAGAAGCTAAAGGATTAGAGATGGCTCTGATACCATGTGGAAAATCAGAGTTGGAAGCATGAAAGAGTTTGCACGTGAGGGAGAGAGAGAGCTCAAGTACAATAATAAGATCTTGCTTAGTAAGTTTTTCAAAGATACAACTAGTACACTCTCCTCAACAATGAGAGTGACCTTTAAGCAGTTTATATAGCCCTTGGAGAAGTTAGGGTTAGGGTTTCCCCTTGCTTCTCTATCCTCAAGTTTATTTACACCTAGCTACCCTTATCCTCTCCAATATAAGGAGAGTTCACATGCTTATTTCTCCAAAAAAAAAAAAAAGGCATCCAGAGGCCTATCTTGCAGCTGTGAAGGAAGAACAAGACCATGGACATGAAGAAGCACAAGAAGAAGAAGAAGAAGAAGACCATCAAGAGCAAAAGGACAAGCCTCACTAGTACTTATATTCGCGCTACTCTCATAAACTTTTTTGAAGCCTTGTATAATCTTGCCCTAATGTTCCTTTCATAAGCTCGTAAACTCCTCATGTAGCTTGGCACTATAGCATTTGTACACTTTGTCAAGCCCCTCTTACAACCTCTATATTTCCACCACGTTTTTGGTACCTACACTTAGCTTTGTTTGTGATAGCCTCTAATGGTTACATGTTTGTGATGTGTCCACACTTTGCATGTAGTTTCTCACTACAGCCTCTACATACTTTAGGCCTTTCTGGTTGTGACTAAGGAGGGATGTTGAGAATTTAGGCAATCTCACCTAGTGTAGCCTCTTTCTATGAAGCAATGGGCAAGGCAAATGCAAGCAATCTAGGAAAAGGGATTGAATCCCAAAAGCATAGTGCTGGAAAGTGCTACCAACCCCAAAGTCTATAAAGCATTGTGCTTGCCTATCATTTGAATGCAATGTCATATTACTTTTGTCCTTTCGTTCAAGTGACATTATCCACTTACACAAGATTGTGTTTATGAGTCCAAGATTCAATATTGGAACCTAATTCACTTGAGTAACAATCAGTCTGTCTAAGTCTATGTCTTCATGAGTCTTGTCTTTATCTTCCATCCTCCATAGCCATGCTCTAGATCCATGCTTTTCAACATGGTATCAGAACCATGGTGAGCATGGCTCAAATGAATAAACCTCTCTCCACCTGTGCTTAGCTCAAGTTTAGTTAATGATATCATTTCTAACTTCCATCCTCATTCTTTCCTTCATGTCTGCCATAGCCTCCAAGACCCTACCCTACTTGGAGCTCTCATATCTCTTCATATAAGCCAAATCTCTCCAAGCTTCCTTATGGAGATTTGTTTCCCTACTTCTGAAGCTTCTCTGTGGCACTTCAATTACTAACATTGGTGGTCTATATCTCCAACATTGCAAAAATTCATGGTCCTTGTCTCATATGTGTAGTCATTCTCCCTCTGCGCAGTGCCATCTTCCCGGAGATCATAAAGCTTTTGAAGCCTATTACCTAGGCTATCTCCAGCTCAAATCTTTTTCCAAATGGTCCATCATGTGGATACATGAGACACGTCCCATGACACTTGGAAAAGATTGCATACTCTGTTTGGTGCACAGTCAAAGTCTTAAAAGTACGGTTTATTAATTGAATTTTTTAGACTAGACATTAAACCTAACACATCTCTTGCAACGCATCTGAATTACATGGAAAGTATTTTAACCAAGCTTGCAGGGATCAACATCAAAATTGATGAAGATGTATGCATTGGTGTTTTGTTAAGAAGTCTACCTCCAAATGTCGGCACTACTTTAACCAACATGCCAAATCTTAAACTTGTTGACATTTAGGCCTCTCTATTGTTAGAAGAAGAAAAGAATATCAAAAATAAAGAAGAGACAAGTACTTCTAAGGATGAATAAATGTTGTATGTCAGTAACAACAAGTATAAAGGCAAAAAGGATCATCTAATTTGTGACTTTTGCAAAAGGACCAAACATACTGAAAAGTTCTATCATGCCAGAAAGAGGCATCAAAAGGCCTATCTTGCAGCTGTGAAGGAAGAAGAAGACCATGGACATGAAGAAGCACAAGAAGAAGAAGAAGAAGAAGAAGAAGAAGAAGACCATTAGGAGTAGAAGGACATGCCTCACTAGTCCTTCTATTCACGCTATTCTCATAGAATTTTTTGAAGCCTTGTACAATCTTGCCCTAATGTTCCTTTCATACGCTTGTAAACTCCTTATGTAACTTGGCACTAAAGCATTTGTACACTTTGTGAAGCCCCTCTTACAGCCTCTAGATTTCCACCATGTTTTCGATACCCACACTTAGCTTTGTTTGCAACAGCCTCTGCTTTGTTTGCAACAACCTCTGGATGGTTACCATGTTTGCAATGTGCCCACACTTTGAATGTGGTTGCTCACTAAAGCCTCTACACACTTTATGCCTTTCTGGTTGTGATTGAGGATGGATGTTGAGAATTTAGGCAATCTCACCTAGTGTAGCCTCTTTCTATGAAGCAATGGGCAAGGGAAATGCAAGCAATCTAGGAGAAGGGACTGAATCCCATAAGTAGAGTGCTGGAAAGTGCTACCTACCCCAAAGATCATAAAGCATTGTACTTGCCTATCATTTGAATGCAATGTCATAGTACTTTTGTTATTTCATTCATTATCCACTTACACGAGATTGTGTTTATGAGTCCAAGCTTCTAACAATCAGTCTCTCTAAGTCTATGTCTTCATGAGTCTTGCCTTTATCTTCCATCCTTCATAGCTATGCTCTGGAACCATGCTTTTTAACACATTGTTTATTTAGTAGTTACACTTCGCAAAAAAAAAGGAGAGAGTTGTATGGTTTCTTCAACTTTCGTATGTGATAGGGTCCAAATCCTAGGTTGGCTCTTGAGATGGCATACTTGGAATCAAACAAAGGGAGTTTTCACATAATGTAGATATTGGCATAGAAAATCTCTAACACTGGAGAAAGTATTCCAATCATGCGGCTTCTTCTTCCTGTCAAAATCTTCTAGGCACCTCTTGCTTTACTTTAAGAACATGGAATATAGGTTTGAATTCTCTTTAGGCATTCACATGTTGAAGGATTCCTCTGCTTAGTTTTTATTTGATGCCACAATTGGAAGATTGGGATTGGAGTGCTCCAATCAAGGAAAATTCCAAACCCTAGAAGATCTATGGATTACAAGCCCTTATGCAGTCGATGCAAAGGAGAAGGTCACACTGCAAAATATTGTCCAAGTCCAGCCCCTATGAAATCTACTTCTAACACCCAATAGAAGACCCAAGAACATGCTTCCAATTTGGTGGAATTTGAAGTGGCCGCAATAATGTAAGCAAAGAAAGGAGAACTTGTAGTTCCAAAAGAGAACGTTCCTTCTGCCAAGACTATGAAGTTCAACCTTCCTCAAGAAAAGCACAACAATGCAATCCAGAATATGGAAGTACAAAGCACTACAAAGCCACATATAGTTATAGATATAGGACCAGAGGTCCAAGAAATAAAGGATGCAAAAGTACCTCCTCATGAAGAAGAAGCGCAGATGTTGCCACTCCTAGAAGAAAAAGGCAAGATAAAAGTGGGTGTGGCCCCATTTCCTAGTCGATTCGAAAAGCATGTGGATCCTATCAAAGAGTATGATTTGATTAAAGACCTAGACACCTTTAAACCAAATATAACCTTTCGACAGTTGGTTGATGCTGTCTCCTAGTTGTAGAAAAAGATTTAAAAGCAACTTGACAAGAAGCGCGGCCTAAGGATTGCTCCCCCAACCACAACAAAGTCCAATAGAGCCTTAGAAGCCGTGAAGGAAGTAGATGTGGCTAACGCCTTCCTAGATCCTAGAACCCTGGAGATTGGTGTATGGATTGAAGGGTGCTTTATTGCATGTGCATTGATTGATGGAGGCTCATCAATAAACATAATGACGGATGAGACAATGAAGGATCTAGGCTTGCAAGGAATATAACCTACACAGTGGCTTATCAGATTGGCAGACCAAAGCAGAATCAAACCGTCTCATACCCTCTGTTGTTGGGAAGACCTTGGCTTTTTGAAACAAGGGCAAGGACACACTGGTTCAAAGGACCTAACCCTAGGCAGAGGACCCAATAAAGTGGTATTGAAGTTTTATGGATCGCAAAAAGGCAATGGATCTATGTCCATTGATTTCATAGCAAACTCCTCCAATGAAGTAATAGATGGTACATCAGGAGACAAAGAGACTACCAAACAAATCTTTCCCAAGAAAACAGAGGCACAGTCCCTAACAGTGGGCACTGTAAGCCAACTACTAAAGGAAGCAAAGTCTTTGTCCATGGGAGAATGCCTCCTTACCTGAACCCGAATTAACTTCTAAAATCACCTCTAACAACAAAATAGAAGCATGGATATATTATTCTCCCTATTACATGGCAGTCGCGCAGAGTCAGAGATAGAGACAAAGTCAAAGACAGAGACAGAGTCAGAGACAGAGATAAAAGCAGAAGCAGAGGCAGAGAACATAACAGAGAGCTTGTTCTTCTCTTATAGAACACCCACAGATGTAGAAACATGACCTGAAGAGGACAAAAGTGATAATACAAACAAAGATTATGAAAGTGAGCTAGAAGGATCTATCCTACTCATAGAAGGCAGAGATGAGAAAGTCGTTCTTAATGTTCCTGAAGCCTCAGAAGTAAAAGATCCCTTTTTGTTTGACAAAATGATTGTGGTATCCTTTGGACTAATCCATGAATCATTTCATATGCAAAGCCTTTATAAGAAATGGATTAAGAAGAATAGGCCTTTCTTCAGCAATGGCTCTTGTGATCCAAAGTTACCCTTTCTTAAAGATAATGATGATGCACCTTACCAACAACCCCCAGTCCTGTAGTTTAAATAAAACGCAGAAAGTTCATGTTATGTGACATTCTTTGATGCATCTTCAGAAGACAAATTCTCAAGCCAAGAAGTAACTCATCCCCAACCCAAACTCAAAACCTTAATGATACCCTTTTAGCCTCCCAAAGAGTGAGCTAAGCCTCCATTAAAAGACAACAGTAGTGACCAGAGAGGGAGAGAGATTCAATGGAGAGTAGACGGCATGAGATATGGAAGCTCAAACTTTTTTCATTCTCTTCTTCTTCATCCTCATACTATCTTCTCTTCTATCTACTTTTCCAAGTCTCTCTCAAAGAGATAGACACTTTGACCTTTAGGACACTTTACACAGCCTCTCACACACTTACTTAATACAACCATAGGATAAGGCTTAGACTATGCTTTATTTCTCAACACTCCCCCTCAAACTCAGAATGAGCTTGCAAAGTTAATACCCCAAGTGCACTCCTAAAATACTCAAACTTATATTTACCTAATGCTTTGGTAAAGATATCAGCAACTTGGTCATTTGTTTTCACATGGACCAAGTCAATCTCTCCATCAATGACTTTTTCTCTAGTGAAGTGATAGTGCACTTCTATGTGTTTTGTCCTTGCATGGTAGACTGGGTTCTTTGCCAACATAATGCTGCTAACATTGTCACGATACATAATGACTCCACCATCAATCTCTATCCCCATGTCATATAAGATCAGTCTCAGCCATGTCTGCTCACATGATGCCAATGCAATGCCTCTATACTCTGCTTCAGTGCTTGATAGAGCAACTGTAGGTTGCTTCTAACTACTCCAACTTACCATGGCTAACCCAAATGAGAATGCATAGTCACTAGTAGATCTTCTATCCATAGAGTTTCCTGCCCAGTCTGCATCTGAGTATCGATGTGAGTTATGGGGCAAGCGATTGTTCCTCCCTTTCCATTTGAGTGACTGAGCGCTGTGTGCAACCTTCTTCGTCATCATCGGATTTCTGCACTTCATCAGCAAAGCTACGTCCCTGGGTGCTGTTGTGTGGTCCCTGCCGCACTGGACGTATGTTGTGAAGACATCTGGGTACCTCCTACAGCCGACTGCGGCACAAGACGCGACATCAACCGTCAATCGCAACTCTCGGCACCATGAGCCAAGTTTTAATAACCCTACACCTTTTTTTTGCACATGATGGTAACTTTTTTAAGTGTGGGGATGCTAAAGTACAATCCGGTGACAAGTCTTATGTTCATGCGGCATCATTTACCCCTACCCAATAAGGTTTTAAGTGTAGGGATGCGTCCTTGCGCGTCTGCCGAGCATACATCTTGCATTTGTGATTCACAGAATTTGTGTCTATCTCATATCTTCCTTTCACTTTAATGGGTCCCTCGCCCACCCACGAGCCCTCGTCTACCTTTCCTAGAGGCGGTTCACATGGTTATTTCTTTTTAAATGGTGTTTTGGTCATTTTTTGTGTTAACACCCTCTACGTTCACCAAAATCCAAATCCCACCTTATACCCATGTTTATCCCTTTCAACTATTCCTTTTTCCTTTTTTTCCCGTCCCCTATTCCATGTAACGGATTGGAAGTTATTAATTTTAGAAGAAATTCCCGCCAATTGGACATTTTTCCATGAGAACACTCCTTTATTGTTTCGACATGCTAATCTGATGTGATATTCCTATTCTACACCTTCCATAGGACATTTTCCCTTTTTACACCATGTCATTCTGATGCACGGTTCATCGGTTATTAGTTTTTGTGGGTTTTCGTGTCTTTTTTGCTAGTATTTTCGCCCTTTTTTATATGAACATGCCCTATTCTCCTCGAAATTCAATTCTAATTGGATAGCCTTATCCGGCCACCCTTCCTACACATTTCATCTTTTTCCTCCACCCTATTTTGAACTCTCCATTTTTTGTTATTAATTTTTATTGGTGGTTTCGAGCTCCATTTTATTGTTTTTTCCATGTGAATGCCTCCTAACCCCATCAAACCTAAGTTTTCATGTAAAAACCCTAAAGATCATCTATGTCCTGGAATTTTTCCTTTTGTCTGCCCTCCATTCCAATGCACAGATCATTCACTATTCATTTTCGAATCCCTTTTCGGGTAAGACTTTTGGATTTTTTCCATGTGAATGGGGCTTATTTTGATCGGCACTATGTTCTGATGTGATAAGATTGTCGGGCACGTTCTTCTGCACGTTCTCCTTCTTCCCTCACTTCATTCTAGCTAATGGATTTTTCAATATTAATTCCCATATGCGTTTTTCATCTCGTTTTTCACATTTTTTGCATGTGAACGGCCTCATTTGCCTTCGACACCCTATTGCACTTTTCCTTGATCTTCCCTTGTTGCTCGGCACATTTTTTTTTTGGAATTTCATTCTGATGCACGATTTGCATGTTATTAATTTTTCATTGTTTCGTCTTGTTCCCGTGCACCTCGCCTCGCGCATGAACACGCGTGTTTTTGCTTTTACGCATCTCGCGATGTCCCCGTGGTGTCCACGACTCCCCGTCGTTGTCCTGGCCCCGTCTGATCCCGCTGACACAAATTTTTTTACCCCCACCCCCCACTTATGCACGGGACAAGTGGAGGCTCCCTCAATTTTCTTTTTATTATTCTTATTCTCTTTTTTCCTTCTTTTTTTAAAATTTCAAAACAAAAAAAAAAAATTCCCTCCATCCTTCCTCAAGGTTTCCCCCCTCTCCTTCCTCCCTCTTCTCTCTCCTCTTCTTTCTCTCTCTCTCTCTCTCTTTCTCCTTCTCTCTCCCCGACCTCTCTCTCTCTCTCTCCCTCTCCCTGCTCCTTTCACCATCTCCTTCTCCTCCTTCTTCTTCTCCTTCCACCATCTCCTCCCCCCCCCTTCTTCTTCTTCCCCCCTTGCATCTCCCCTCTCCTCTCTCCCTCCTCCCTTTCCCTCCTTCTCCAACAGCCTTACTCCCCTTTGTCGCCCCCGCTCGCTGATTGGCTCCTCCTCGCCACCCTCCTCGATACCTCTTGCCCCCGCCCGGTGACTTCCGTTCGGCTACAAGGCTGCAAGGCTCTGCCACCACCTACGCTCGGCTGCCACTTCCGCTCGGCTGCAAGGCTCTGCCGCCACCTACGCCGCCCCCATCGGATCTACCGCCCGTGGTGCCACCTTCGTCCCGCCGTCGTGCCCTCCACCCGCGTCGCCCACCTTTGCACCACCCACCACCTGCAACACCCCCCTTCCCTACCACCCCTCAAACCCCCTACCTTCCTGCCCGCCACCTCCCTTGCCTACCCTCTATCCCACCCCCCTGCCCAACCCACCTTGCCTTCCCGTTCCCCTCCCATTAACCCCCCGGCCCACCCAACTAGACCCCTCCAACTAAACCCAACCCCCCCCCCCCCCCATCTAACTAAACCCCACCCCCCTACCCCTCCCATTAAGCACCCCTTCCCACCCTCACCCCTCTTAGCCCCCTTTTCTCCCTTTCTTTTGCCCCCCTCTACCCACACCTCCATTCCCTTCTCCCTACGTGTTCATGAGACCGTTCATGGGCATTTGTGTGTGGCTTTGCATGGAGTCGTCGGCGTGTTCATGCACTTGCGGGGTTATCGTAGCTATTCACACGCAGATATGAGTGATTTTTCGTGCAGGAGTCCGTGTGGCTTTTTGAGTAGCTGTTTGATGCACCTGAGTCAACATACCATACATCGTTGCTTTCTTCTGCACTTGTCACAGAATTGTTCATGTGCTGCACCATAAACAAATGCTCATTTCTGTCATCACCGTGTCTACTAGAAGATGCATAATTTTCTTGTTGCAATTTCCCTTTCATGATGTCATTCTGCTTTTTATAGCAGTCTTTAGCCATATGACCCATTTTACCACACTAGTAGCATTCAACATTGCTGTTTGCATTTTGGCCTCTTTGCCATCCACCACGACCTCTTTGGCTCCCCCTACCTCTAGAGTTACCATGTCCTCCTCCACACACGAGGCCCGGTTACCTCCTTTTATTTTCCAAAAACTCGACAAATACCTAAAAATACTTACAAACACTTAAAAATTTTATAAAAAATCATATAAATCCAATAAAAAACCAAAAAATAGCTGAATTTTTTATGATAAGTGGTAATTTTCCAGATTATTTTTCCATTCATAATTGTATCAAAAATTTAATAAAATATTATTAAAATTAATAAAAATAAAAAATAATTCTAGAAAAAGTTTAAAAAATCCTACAAACTCATTTGAATTATTTTTGCCTATTTCATTCGCTAAAAATGCTATACCCACCACTGGACAAAATATTATTTTAAGGTCAAAATGTTTAAATTTTTACCTAAATTCATAAAAATTTCATTTTACATTCCAACAATACACTAAAAAATGCTGAAAAATAGTGACACATTGTTGAAACCAAATGGTTCAATTTTCACTCAAGGTTGATTGCCAAAAGCTCATTATTACAATTCTTTAATTAAAAAAACAAATAGAATAAAACAAAACAAAAAACAAAAAATAAAAACACATAAATAATAACAATAAAAATAATAACAACACCCAAACACTAATCAAAATTAAATAAACCAAATATGACCCCACTCACCTTGCCTTGATTTTTTTTTTAGACAAGGTGTTTTATTTTTTTTCCTATTTGTGGCTTTTTGTTTTTTCTTGTTTGATTCATTACATCTTGGGACCCATCTATGCACCCTTAGCTTCTTGCATACATACCCTTACCAAGTATTTATATTTTATATTTTTTACTTTATTTATGATCACCCCATAACCACGATTAATTGTTAAAATAATTTTTAATCACCCACTTTTTTTACGCGCTCTCACGCCAAACACACATTTTTCTAATAAAATAAAATAAACCAGTCATTCATTTAGCACACGCTTCATGTGCTATAGACACATCTAAGTTTATTTAAAATTGAACCTATAGTCACAAGTGCACACACTACACAAAAAAGTACTAAACACATACTTAATTTTTAATCAATGAAATTGCATTTAGAGACCTTAGTTTGGGACACGAAGTCTGGGTTTCGTTTAAAGCACCGCTTCACCCTAATAATTTGTAATTAATATTTTAAGAAGGAACTACTGCTTTCTTGTTAAGCTTTAACTCCTAATAAAATTTCACCCATTTTTAACTTATTTTTGAAACCAACCCGTTCATTAAAACTAATTCCCCTCACTGCACTTATTTCCATTTTCAATGAATGTGCTTCGTGGGATGGGTACGTGCAATCTTTCGAGTTGTCATTGCTTACCAAAGCTCTAGTCACGTTATGAGTGGGTTGTTTTCGTATTATGGTTTGGTTTCTATGATACGATTATGAGTACGGTCTGTAGTTTTCCTTTTTTTCCTGATACTACGAAGTTTTTGAGTGCTTGTGTGTCATCGCATGAAGCTTTCGGTTGCATATGTGTAGAGGTCATGCCAAATTTTTTCTAGGATGTGGATTTTTTGGGGCGATCAGTCGGTCAGTCACGTCTGTGTGTGTTTATTATGGTTGATCTCTTATTTTTGGTTATTCTGTTATTTTCCAAGCATTCACTGTGATTTTCTATGTATGTGGTGTGTGTGTGTAATCTATCTAAATGATGCCTCAAGCTCCTTCTCCAATTCAGTATATCCCCTTGGTATCTCACAATTATTCTTTATTGCTGGAGTAATACTGATACTCATCCTTTACTACTCATCCTAGAGAATACTGATACTTGTGATCAGTTTCTAGTCTCTTACAGTAAGAGATCTGGTCCTATCAGAGGAAGAGTTGTTCAATTGACGCCTAAAAGTTAAGGCAAGGCTCTGTCTTTATCCTATCGGGGAGACTCTTTTCCTACTGCTAGACAACTGTTTTTGAATGAGGATATCCTCAAATTGTTGCAAAAGCAGACACACGATGTGTTGGATCCCAAGAAGGTTCTTACCATTTCTGGCATCAGTGTCTCTATGATCTCCAATCTTGTGTGAAAGTAGTTATGCCAGTTCCTTCAAGACAGATTTATGCCTGCCAAGACACCCTCTGATTACCTTTCAAAGGAGTTGTTTACAACTTCTAGAATGGTGTTGAAGGGCATAACGATTGATTGGAGTTCCTACCTTCTGTCAAAAATGGGTCAACACTTTGTCAAAGCCACAAGAGATAATGTAACCAATGTTACATTTGGTTTCTGCCTTTCTATCTTTTTGGCATATGTCGCCCCTTTGAAGGAAGTTCCTGCCTTGATAGTTGATCCACCAAAAGCTCCTCCCCCTCTTGAACACTCTGATGTTGTCATTGAGAATCTTGATCATATCCCTCCTATGGTAGTTCAGAGGAAATGCTTAAAACGAGTGGATGAAACAGCCCCAGCTCCTCCTCTAGTCTCCGTTCTTGATCAATCTAGTAGTCACCTACCAGCTTTCCTCACAATGCCAACACATCATGAGGGTACTCTAGAGATTTCAATTCCTTCAGTACAACACGTGGTAGCTGGAGATGCAATTCCCTTCCTATGTCAAGATGTTCATTGTTCTATTGAGCTCTCAGTGTGACTGCATATATCCAGCAACTCTATTCCTCTTGCTATGATGAAGCCCAACAGACCAAAGAAGAGCTAACAAAAGCAAATGTAGAGCTGGCTTTTGCTCATTAACATTTTTCCAATCTTTGTACCCAAGTGGAGCAACAAACTAAGATCATTAACGCTCAACAAATGGATATTTCTAATTTGCACACTCAGTTGGCTGATTTTAAAACCCAAGTGGTTAATCTGACTCAGAAAGGATATAAATTATTGAAGGAATCTCAAGAGCTTCAGGCTCTGCTAGCTGTCCAGACAAAGGAGTTTAAGATAGCAAACACCACCTTAGAACAAAGCAAAATCCAAATTCAGCAGCTTAATGAGCAATTGGTCCAGTCACATTCTTCTACACCGAGTCCTGAGCAACCAATTTCTTCTTTGACCCTTGCGGACTTGGTAGTTCTCCAACGACTGGCCACCTTATGTCCATTGTTCCAAGCTAAAGCAGAAAGACTGCAGCCTACGATGGACTTATTATGGTCTTCATTTGAGCAATTTTAGGAGTATGTTCCTCCCAACTATTCCTTTTTTGTCCACTATCAGTTGCAAAAGTTGGCATTCTATATTAAGCTCTCAAAGATGGATCTACCTCTTCCAAAGAATGATTGGAGTGGAGCTTGGTCTTCTGATTTGCTGACTAAAGTAGTCCGTATGGTCTTTGAAGATTCTATGACTTTGGATACCATGCTGCTATCTTATATGTATTTACAAGGTGATCTGTTGATTCTAGATGATGAAGATCTGGCTTGGTATGTAGGGGATGTGGTCTTACAAACTACCTTATATCTAAAATGGCAGTTTGCCCTGACACTTTATGGCATACAATGATTGATTCTGTAGTCCTGAACCAACGATAGAATAAAGCCTCTACTCATGTGTAGAACACTAACCAACTGAGGGTGGATCTTTTAGCTTATCTTTCCAAGAACCATTCATTTGATTCATCCTTCTTTGATGCCTACTATCGACGATCTACTTTAGATCCCTGTGTTCCTAGCTTAACTTATTATCAACCAATTGTCCATCACTATGATTCTTATTTTTTCCTTTATCAATCCAACTCAGCAGTCATTTTACCTCTCCTTTTCCAACCTCAGGGTGCTTCTCAAATTCCAATCTTTATCTATTGTTCTTTCATTGAAGATCGAGTATTTTCCTCTTCTCCGCCTTGTCCTTCCCCATCTATCCATATTCCTTCTACTTTTCCTACTTATCAATTAACACCTTTCTTAACTGATTTGCCTAAATTCTCAACTAACCCTTCTTTGTCTTATTCCTCATTTTATGATTTTGCCTACCCATCTCTTCATCCTCTTTTACCCATTCCTCTTCCATCTCCTACCACTTCTATTTCCCAACCCCCTCAGCTGGTTAGTGGGTAGTATGAAGGATTTGATCATCAAATTCCAAGAAGAAGAGATGAAGCTCAACTGGTTCTCTTATGGGACCACAGATTAATTGGCCATTAATTCCAGGGGAGTGGACAACTACTAGTCAAGCGTACCAAAATTATCTCCATTTTGCCCAACAATATTCACAATCTCCAGATCCTTCAATGAGATTGATAGCCCACTTTGCTTGGTACCTAAGCATATATGCATAGGCATTCCCATAATGATCAAAAGGCCATTCTAAAGTTATGTATGAATGTCAATGTGAACATTGATTCCCAAAAATTGGATGTCCTATTTTTTTCATGCCTATTGTCTGCCTAGGAGATACCTTGTTTTGCTAGAAAGGATGTGCTGCTTTCAATTCTTCCAGAATCCTCCAAAATCTTTTATAGATGAATCTTTATCCATGGATCGTTTTTGTAATCATCAAGTTTTCAAGAGGGATCATCTTCATTGATACCCTTAGATGTATCTTCTATGCTTCTTAATGATATATATCTCTTTTGGAGGTGCCATTCACATAGTTGTTTTGTGTTTATGTTGTGTTAATTTCTATGCGATGAGTTCGTGGTGGTTGAATATTGGATTTGTTCGAGAGATCTCTTTTCGACCATTGAGTGATGGTGATGGTGGATGGAAAGCCTATGATGCAAAGCTGAAGAACCTCTTATATCCTTTGCAAATTTGTTATGATTTTCTATTGTTTATAAGATGTGTTAATGGATAAAGGTGTTTTCCTTTAGTTGTATTCTTTCGTAGATGCAGGTGATAAGTTGGGGTCATGATTGTGTGGATTATAGTTAGAAGAATCTCACTACATGTTGGGAAGAGTCTTCAATACCCTATGTGAAAACAAGGCTTAAGAGGGGTGGTATAAAAGCTTTAGTGGGCAAGGGGTTTTAATTAATTCCCCCTCGCTCCCTCTCCTCCTCTTTGTCACATAAAAGTAGTTATTGCCTAGTAATATATTTTTTTAAAGGACTTAAATAAGCTTTGAAGCTTAGTCTAAACTGTAATAAGCTTGTTAAAGCTTAATAAAATATAATGCTATCCATTGCTACATAATTGTGCTATTTTTAGGTTGTTTATGTTAATGGATTTGTTAGGATGGCATACATCTATCTGACTGGATTGTCGAGATGATGATGTGAGCATCATGCAAGTTGCTCGAGTTACAAGAACGGAGATCTCGGGTGGTTTTGCAATTCTTAAAACAATGGTAGCAATGCTAGAAATTCACTGTAGTCTCTCTCCCTTCATTGGAGAAAACACCATAGGGAAAGAAAACCACTCATAATTGGTGTTGCTATTAAATGAGTGTTTGAGAGAGAACAAGACCTTAGAAGAAGACCAATATCACCTTGGAAAGGGTGAAATAGACATTTTCCATCCTTTAAAACTATGATCCATTGTGTAATATATTTACTTCGCAATCACTTGAGTGATGCTTTATGGTAAGGAGGGAGGAGGCATTTGTGATGGATGGATGCCTTGATCTTGAAAGAGGCCTTGAAAATGGCACATAGACCAATTATTGCACTTTGATACCAATGTTGCAAGAATTCACCATTCCCTTGTTCAAAATTGAAAATTTTTCTTATACAATTAATAGCCAAAGAATAGAGTTGAGAAAAAGAACTGCATGAGAGACCAATCGGGTATAGTCATCCCCCTATGCATGGGCGAGCACATCCCCCATGCATGTATTTATTTAATTTAATTCTCTCGGTGCCTAGATACAAAAGACATCCCCAAAAATAGGCCACTGATTTCTCTTCCTTGCACATCTCATCTTTCCCAATTCTTTTCTCCAAAGTGGATTTTCTTTTCTAAAGGTAAGATCTAAAATATCAATCCTAATCTATTTAAGATATACATCAATAAAATAATAATTCTAGGCCTTTATAAATTAGCCTGTGAATAATCACTAGTGCTTGTGTGCATACAATAGTCACTATATGAAGTGTATATCCAAAATAAAATAATTCCACACTACTCAAGCACCTAACAAATATCCCTTGTGCACGATAAGCACTCTTCATCAAAATAGTATATTCTTTTAATAATCTACCGCACCAAGCATAAATCACATTAGTCCCTATCATTTAACTACCAAGCATGAGCAACTAGTGTCACAGGCAGCAAGCTTATGCATGACAAGCTACAAATATACGATAATCAAACAATATTTGAGAATCCACAAAAGTAAATTAAATCATCATCTTATTTTCATATAAATATTCATTTATTTTGATAAAAGCTGAAGATTATGTGAATCCCCAAGAAACGAATGATTAAAGCCATGCTCTTATAATATCTCTCATGGAAGAATTAAGACATATTGCTACTTTGCTTCTCCATTTGTTTGACACATGTGGGCCACCAAATGCTCCATTCTGTTACGAAGAGAAACACATGGCAAATCTAGCAAATCAAATCTCAATCACAAACATCTTTATGACACATAAAATAAAACTTGGTGGAAAAATCTAACAAATTAAACATCTCAACTATTAAATACAAACAATATTATAATACATAAGAGGATTTGAATAACTCAATAGATTGAGAAAGACAAGAGAAAAACATACAATTGGGCCCAATCTCCCCCATGGCAAAAGCCATGGTTTGCCATCCTTAATTATATATTATAGTTTTACATGGATATTTGCATTCATATCTTACATATAATTACAAAGAAAGTACAAATATCAATTGAAATACAAAGTTTTAAGAGTTAATAGGTATCTTGTAACATGCTGCAGTTGTTGCAAAAACTTATGTGCTCTGAATCTCGACGTTTTGACATCACCATCGCGCCCGAAGCATGCCAAAATCCCCAAAATAACTTTTGAAGCTCTGAATTCTGACTCCGGATGAGGGACGAACGAAAAAACTTAGTTTTCACCCTATTCTCCTGTTTTGCATGTGATCCTGTTGGTTTTATAAAGAAAGATAGAAAAGTTTTCTAAAACTTAACCACATTAAGAAAATAGCAAGATATTCCATAAAAAAAGCTTATTTCAATAAAACCATATCTTAAATCTCATATTCTAAAATAATTTAAATTAAAAATAAATAAATTAATAGTACTAAGGACAATGATCTAATTATTACTGAAAAAGTTTAAACTTATAACTTACAAATAGAGTAATAATTTTAATAATATAATATCATATAAATATATAATATTATATATTATACTTAAGATAACTAATCATAATTATGAAATTTACGCTTAGACTTACGTTAACGCCCAGTGCTACCCAAAGCCACTGCTACCTACTCTATACATCAACTGAAGCATTCACAATTGTTTATAAATAAAATAAACAAACAATAGTGAATACCTAGCAGTCTTCAGCTACAAATAATTAAAATAAGTTGGAACACTATCTTAACCTTAATTTAATTCGAGTGCGCACTTTAAACTCGTAAAAGCTTAATTAATTAATATGAATTTTGCGAAATCACTTGCTGTGAAATCACCCACGTGCACATTAATTAATAAAACACTTAAGAAGGACATGCGTCCCCGTCAACTTCTCACACAAGAAATCCACCTTATGTACAAGCCCTGATCAAAAAATAAATTTTACAAAATCCACTGTAAAATCTCACGGAATCCACCGTGACTATGCCTCCTGGCATCTTATTCACTATCAATCAACAATGTTGCAATGTTTTGGAATTATTGCAAATACCTTGGGAAAATGTGGCTATCACTTGTGTGCATAGGGGGGCTTTGTGGACTATCCAACTCCTTGATCCCTACCTTAGCCTAGTTCATTGAAAGTATCCAAGCCAAGAATCTAGAGAAGGTTGAGTTTGAGAAGGAAAAGGAGGCAAAACAAAGATTAAGAGACCAAAAGAGGTGGGAGAAACAAGCTCTTGTTGAAGCTCACATCCAACAAAGGGAAGAAGTTAAATCTACCAAAGAGTCTAGGAAAAGGTGGGAAGCAAAACAACTTCAATTTGAGAGAGAGCTTTGAGTAGTATTATGGGAGAGTGCACCATCGGCGAGCAACGTACTTGCCTTGCATCTGCTTACAATGCAAGAGAGGCTGAAGCATGCACAAATGCTATAAAGCATGAGAGAGAAGTGAAGAATAGATGCATCAAATAAGGATCCTCATTTTAGGCTTGCTTTACCCAAGTACAAGCCCAAGTAATCCAATATAAAGTCTATAATTTTTTGTTCCAACTATGTTCAAGCTACCCTATGTCTAAGAGTATTTTGTAGCAGTTGCAGTCCTCACTAGGCTGCCCATATTGTTAACTAACACCAACAACTACAACAACCATTTGTCTCAATGATGTTCAACCTAACAATTAACTCATACTTAGATCAACTACAACCTAACTTACACTTAGTGTTTCTCTCGTTTATTCCTATCTTAATCATTGACTAGAATTATGCAAATATATTGTGAGAGAGTTAAGTAACCGTGAGAGAAAGAGAAACCTCACCAATGGCAAGATTATATTGTCTCACTACAATCATGCTAGTACCCTTCTCGAAGATCCAAACTTCCCCCCAAGGGTTGTATACCCCTATAGAGAAGAGCTTGCATGTGGAAGAGCTCATCTTAGATCAATCAAAGAATGTTTCACTTCTTTTTCTACTTTCTATCTTTATCATTGTCTAGAATGCTGCAAAAGATTCAAAGCATAATGCCACGAGAACAACCAAAAATGAGAGCTAAGTAGCTGAGAGAGAGAGAGAGAGAGAGAGAGAGAGAGAGAGAGAGAGAGAGAGAGAGAGAGAGAAAACTCACCAATGGCCACATTATATTGCTTTGGTTGTAATCATGCCAATATCCTTCTCCCAACTCCAAACTTCCTCCTAAGGGTTATATATTCTTATATAGAAGAGGTTGCATGTGCAAGAGCTAGGCCTAAAATGTTTCATATACTAATCAAATCCTATGCATTGATTTCTGTACAAGCCATACTAGGTGACTTCTTTTGCTACAACAAGAAATACAACTTTATGCATGATGAGTAACAAAATATAGGACTAGTCACTTTATGAACAAACCACATCATATCAGATATTCAGTTGGAGTAGACTTTGTGTAATAAATGAGTTATTAGTTTACCACCACCAAGCTATTGAAATAAAAAACTACACAACTTGCAAGTGCCATAGTTCACATCATATTGCTTTGGTTGTAATCATGCCAATATCCTTCTCCCAACTCTAAACTTCCTCTTAAGGGCTATATATTCTTGTAGAGAATAGGCTACATGTGCAAGAGCTAGGCATAAAATGTTTCATATACTAATAAAAAACCTATGCATTGATTTCTGTACAAGCCATAATAGGTGATTGCTTTTGCTAAAATGAGAAATACGACTTTATGCATGATGAATAACAAAATATAGGACTAGTCACTTTGTGAACAAACCACATTATATCAAATATTTAGTTGGAGTAGACTTTGTGTAATAAATGAGTTACTAGTTTACCACCACCGAGCTATTGAAATAAAAAACTACACAACTTGCAAGTGCCATAGTTCTTTGCTAAGAATCGCATGATCTTTGCTAATTCACTATGCCATAGAAGCATGTGGAAATTGCCTAGAAGAGAAAAGCATGTTTGCAATCAAATATTTCTTTATGTTTCTTTTTCTCTTTTCTTTTGCTAGCAATGAGAGTTAGCTTGCTTGTGGCCACCCACAAGAGGGTGACTCTCTCATTATTCCATCCCCTTGAACTTGCATAGGTGGTGCATGATGAAAAACTTTACAGAAAAACCACCAATATTCCATAGTACATAGGACCGCCTTGTAGGGATGAGTAACTCATTTGGAGTTTTCAGTTCAAAATTTGATGGAAGAAGTTGTAGAAGATAAGCCTCTACTATGAAGATTAAAACATCAGAATTCTCATCATTCTCTCGATCATAAGCTGGTGCGCAGATCGGATGCTATATGCTCGCGTAGTGAATGCCGGAAGGTCCCCAAGAACAAAAGAACTCTACTTTTTGCACAAAACTCAAGGTAAAAAGCATGCATGACATGAACAAGAGACCAATTGGGTGCAATCTCCCCCCATGCCTTGTGTGAGTGCTCCACAAAGCATGTATTTTTTTGTATTAATCATCTTTAAGCTCAAATAATAGCCCAAATTACAAAATAGCACGCTTTTGGCTTTTGAGTTTGCTTTAGCACAAAATAGAAATAAAGCTAATGGGCGAGCGCCCAAAGAGTCAGGCATACCCAATACAATATCCAAATACAAATATCATAATCGTGTGCCCATGCGCATACAAAATAATAAATAAATATCCAACGCCTCAATAAATAGGCGCGACAAAATATAGGCGCCATGCCTAAGGTATGCGCCCATCAAAATATAAGTAATAACTCGAATACACACTATCCTCCAATGCTTTCCTCCACCACTGCTGCTATCTCTACACATCAACTGAAGCATTCACAATCGTTAGTAAAATAATGCAATTAAACCAACAAAAGTGAATACCTAGCAGTCTTCAGCTACATAAATAAATCAACTGGTTAGAAATCAATCCTAACCTTAATTTATTACGAGTGCGCACTCTAAACTCATAAACGTTTATTAATTTAATATGTATTTTGCGGAATCACCCGCTATGGAATCACCCATGTACACACTAAATTAATGAAACGCCCGAAAAGGATAGGAGTCCCCATCAACTTCTTGCACAAAGAATCCACTTTGTGTATGAGCCCCGGTCAACAAAGTTTACAGAATCCACCATGAAATATGCCTCCTGGAATCATACCCCCGGGGTGGGATAGCAATTGTCCTCAATTGCTATTAGCTCAATGTGGAGCTAACAGAGTGGGGAAAACATTTAAGTCTCTAGCGTGTATCCATTGGGCTTCCTCTACAGGATGGTTTTTAAACTTGACTAAATATCTAGAATATCTTCGGCCAGTTCTAGTGGTCATAAAATCAGTATCTAGGATAGCTTCAGGTTCAAGTATTTCAGTCTCTCAATCTAACAAAGGTAGGTTTTCATAAACAGGGTGTATAGGTAATTGGCCTCTAAAGGATCGTAATAAACTAATGTGAAATGTGTTGTGAATTTTTCAATGAGGTGGTAATTCTAACTTGAATGCATTGTTATTGATTTTGTGAATGATCTTAAATGGTCCATAGAATCTAGGTGCTTATTTCGCAACTGGGTGTTTATCTATGTTTTTCTATTCTTGTTTATCTATGTTTTTCTATTCTCAACCAAACATAGTCATCAACTTTGAAATTCATTGCTTGTCTTTTCTTATTGGCTTGTTTGGTATATAATTGCTGGGCTTTGGCAAAATCATTTCTTTAACCTCATAAAAAATAGTAGCGTGCATAGTAGCAATATCATCAGCACTCTGAATTCTATTTGATAAAGATGCAACAGGTGTAGACAATCTATAACCATAAATCACTTCAAACGGTGCTTTCTTTGTAGATGTGTGTGGTGTATTGTTATATGCAAACTGTAGTAAATGCAAATGTATGTCCCATGTCTGTGGTTTAGAAATAGTGTAAGCACGTAAAAGATCTAAAATAGTACTGTTAGTGGCTTCTGTTTGTCCATTAGTTTCAGGATGAAATGCAAATGAGAAATCAATCTTTGTTCCTAGGTTAGCAAACAAAGTAATCCAAAAGTTGTTACAAAATCTAGAATCACGATCAGAAATAATAACTTTTGGTAATCCATGATTAGTGAAAACAGTTTTCAAAAATAATTATGCTGCCTGAGATGCTGTTAAAGTTTTCTTACATGGAATGAAATATGCTTGTTTACTAAACCTGTCTACTACAGTCCAAATCATGTCATGGTTAGCTTTAGTATTAGGTAAACCAGTAATAAAATCCATAGAAATATGTTCCCATGGTCTTGATGGAATAGATAAAGGCATAAGTAAACCATACTGTTTACCATGATGTCTCTTAACTCTTTGACAAATCAGACATTCAGAAACAAAGTTAGATACATCAGTGTCCATATGTCGCCAATAAAAATCTTCAGTCAATGTATGCAAAATAGATATGATACCTCTATGACCTTGATATGGAGGACAATGAATCTCATTCAAAACAAAAGATCTAAATGGAATTGTAACACATAATCTCTTTTCATAAAACATGAATCCATCATTATAAGACAGTGAATCAATAGGAATCCAGTTATTTCCAACTAATTTATTCCAATCAGCATGAAAAGTAATGTCCTAATGATAAGTATCTTTCATAGGAGTTAGAGAATCAAATGATATAACAGAGATATTATGAATGGTCGGTCTTCTACTTAATGTATCGGCCACTACATTTTCTTTACCTGGTTGATATTGAATAATAGGATGAAAACTCTAAATAAAAGCTGCCCATTTGATATGTCGGTCAGATATTTGAGGTTGAATAAGTAAATGTCTAATACTTTGTTGATCAGTCTTAATCATAAACTCAGAACCCATTAAGTAATGTTTCCATTGTCTTAAAGCTTATACCACAGCTAATAATTCTTTATCATATGTGGAATATTTAAGTTCGGAGGGTTTCAGTTTACAACTAGAATAGGCTATGGGATGATTACCTTGCATAAGTACGGCTCCTATTCCAGATCCGCTAGCATCAGTAACTACTAAAAAGAATGGTTTATTAAAATCAGGTAGTTGTAATACAGGAGTATGGGTTAATGCATGTTTTAATAAATCAAAGGATTTCTGTTGATTATCATACCAATGATAAACAATACCTTTCTTTAAAAGTTTAGTCAAAGACAAAGCAAGTAATGAAAAATTTCGCACAAATTTCCTGTAAAAACTAGCAAGACCTAGAAAAGAATGTAACTCATGCACATTTTTAGGTATAGTCCAGTTCAATATTGCTTCTATCTTCTTAGGGTCAACCTTAATACCATCTGATGATACAATATGACCTAAATATTCAATTTATGTGTGAAAGAACTCACTCTTTTCTGGATTAGCATACAATTGATTATCTTTCAATAACTTGAAAACCAAGGACAGATGTTCATAATGTTCTTTCTCATTTTTACTAAAGACCAAGATATCATCAAAGAATACAATAACACAATGCTGATATTTCAAAAATATACGATTCATCATTCTACTAAATGTAGCAGGTGCATTAGTCAATCCAAAAGGCATCACTAAAAATTCATAATGACCAAATTGTGTTCTAAATGCAGTCTTGAATATGTTAGACTTATCTAATCTCACATGATGATAACCAGATTTAAGATCTATTTTACTAAATATGGCAGAACCTTGTAGGTTATCCATAAGATCATCAACTCTAGGAATTGGATATCTATTCTTTACAATATTCTTATTTAGGGCACGATAATCAATGCACATATGATAAGTATTATTCTTCTTTTTTACCAACAAAACAGGTGCGCCAAATGGAGAACTACTAGGTCTAATCAATCCTCTATTTAGTAATTCCTCAACTTGATTTTGAATTTCTTTTTGCTCTATCTGGTTATGCCTATATGGTGCTTTACAAGGTGGTTGTGTACCAGGAATTAAATCTATTTTGTGGTCTTCAGGACATGAAGGATGTAATCCAGGTGGTAGATCTTCTGCAAAACAATCTTTAAATTGTGCAAGAAATTCTTTATGCCTAGGGTGCATATGTTTTTCTTTAGCTTGCAGTTCATTCACCCAAATTAGATAAGATTTATTACTTTTGCGTAATGCATGTTTAGCTTGAGTATGAGTAAGCAGTGGAAAAACATTAGATGCATGCATACCATACAATGTAATATGTTTTCCTTGAAAATGAATATTAATTGAATGCGTGGAATAATCTATATCAGGATTATGCTGATGACGCCAAGGCATACCTAAAATAATATCACTGGACTGTAATGGTACAACTAGAAAATTCCTTCTTTCAGTGTATTCACCAATTTGAATTTCTAAATCATGCACCTCTTGTGTTCCATTATACCTTGTGCCTAAGAATGCTGCTTTAATGCGATAATGCGTAGGAACAGTTTGTAATTTCAATTCTTTCACTAACTTTGCAGAAATAAAATCATGTGTACTACCATCATCATGCAAAATAATCTTTTCTTTTCCATGCACTAAACATTTCATTGTCAACAAAGAATGTGGAGTTGGCATACCTGGTAAAGTATCCGAAGGAGTGGTAATGTCGTCTTTATCTTTTGTAAAGTCAAGCATTTCTTCATGTTCTTCATCTTCCATTGCTCCAAGATAGTTGATATGGACAGGTGGCTTCTTCGATTGGCAATTGGCTGTTAGATGTCCAGGTTGATGGCATTTGTAACACACTATAGGTTTGGCTTTAGATACATTGTTTGCAATGGCAAGAAGTCTAGGAATATTAGGATTTGGCTGTGAAGTTGGCTTAGGGTTTTGATTGGTATTCGATGACAAAGCATGTGGTTTTGCCCAAGACTTACGAAAAGATGATGAAGGAAATCGACCTTGATTGAATCTTCTAAAATTTGAATTGAATTGCTTAGATCCATAGTTACCATTGGCTTGAAATTGTTGTGGATGCTTTCTCTTCCTCGAAGCTTGTCTTCAGTGTCATGAGCTAAAGAAATTGCATCTTCAAGAGTTGTAGGCTTGAACATATTGATTTCAGCGTAGTAATGCCTAAGTAATCCAAACATATACTTGCGCTTGTGAGTCGCTTCAGGTACGTCTTCAAGCATGCGTAACTAGAGTAATGCATTCCAAAAGCGTTCGGTGTACTGAGGAATAGGCTCACGATCTCTTTGCTAAAGAAGATCCCATTGCTTTATGGCTTTTTCATGGAATTGTGGAGGAAGGAAATTCTACATAAACTTCTTCTTGAAACTCTCCCAGGTAGTGGGACAATCTATGCTCTTACGAACCACGGTCCACCAAAGAGATGCTCTATCCACTAAATGATTAGTGACACACTTGATTTTATCTTTTTCAGCGTATGTTTCCTCATGAAAGTAATCATCAAACTGACTAATTAATGCAAGAATAGTTTTTCCATCTCGAGTATCATTGAAAGTACGGAATTTGAAATTTCTTTTACTTATCTTTGTTTCTTTGCAGATGGATTGAGCTTCAAGAGTCGCATCGATGGTACGTCGGATAAGATCTTCAGATTGTGGTTCCTCTTTGTCGGTAGTCGATCTTTGTAAATTGGCCAATTGAACTTGCAATGCTTGCCGGGCTCGTCGTTCTTCGTCCAACTGCATCATAATTAAATCCAACTTTTGCTCCATCGTAGGTTCACGAAGATCGCCTTCAGCCATTAAATCATCCATATTTGTTCCGTCATCCTGCAAAACTTCAAAAGACCTCACACTCTCAAAATCCAATTAGCGGGATGAGCGTAGCTCAAGATTGGGTGTACAAGGCTTATATATTTTTGTGTGTGGCTTTCACAATCTTCGTCTTTGGCAATTACAGGTTTTGAAATCTTTGAAAAATCTGCATTTTGACCTTCTGCGTGTGCTGAAACTGGTTCAGCAAGTCTGCGTATGCGAACAGTATCTTCCAAGGAACAACTTTGCAGTTCGGTACTTCTGCGCAGCAACAATCCTTATAGGAGTTTTGAGCACAAGTCAGTTTTGACTTCTGGTTACTTATCAGACTTGCAGAGTTGCAGACTTACAGAACTTGATCAACTTGGTAGATTTACGTGACTGATGACTAACAGAACTTGTAGGATAGGTAAATTTGAACTTGAGGAGTTGGAGAACCTTAGTAGACTTAGATTACTTAGAAGCTTTAAGCTTCTCCACCAGTCGTCAAATTTTAGGACATATTCATGTCCTTGGCGGAATTTTCGCCGCCCAGCATGTCCTGCCGCCGTTGATCAACGATTTGATTCTTTGAAGCTTTTTTAAAGCTTCAAGCTAAGCTAAGCTTTATAACTTTAAAACTTAAGCTTTGAAGCTTAAGGAAAGATATGGCTTATCTCTGTATATTCACAACTTGGAGAAGAGGATGTAGGAGTGGTCCTCTGTGGTTGCAGGCCGGTCCTTCGCGATCAGAGTCTGTAAACAGCGGTTCTTGACCGCCAAGAATCCACCCGTATCGACCGTTCGGGATGAGACTAACCGTAGAGCTCGATCGTTCCAAGAGCTTCGCCTTCACACAAGATGGGTAGCGATTGGAAGCTCTCGATCTCAGCTTCGCTCTGATACCACTGGTGCGTAGATCGGATGCTGTATGCTCGCGTACTGAATGTCGAAAGGTATCCAAGAACAAAAGAACTCTACTTTTTGCACAAAACTCAAGGTAAAAAGCATGCACGACATGAACAAGAGACCAATTGGGTGCAATCTCCCCCCATGCCTTGTGTGAGGGCTCCACAAAGCATGTATTTTTTTGTATTAATCATCTTCAAGCTCAAATAATAGCCCAAATTACAAAATAGCACACTTTTGGCTTTTGAGTTTGCTTTAGCTCAAAATAGAAATAAAGCTAATGGGCGGGCGCCCAAAGAGTCAGGCGTACCCAATACAATATCCAAATACAAATATCATAATTGTGCGCCCATGCGCATACAAAATAATAAATAAATATCCAACGCCTCAATAAATAGGCGCGACAAAATATAGGCGCCATGCCTAAGGTATGCGCCCATCAAAATATAAGTGATAACTCGAATACACGGTATTCTCCAATGCTTTCCTCCGCCACTGCTACTATCTCTACACATCAACTGAAGCATTCACAATCGTTAGTAAAATAATGCAATTAAACCAACAAAAGTGAATACCTAGCAGTCTTCAGATACATAAATAAATCAACTGGTTAGAAATCAATCCTAACTTTAATTTATTACGAGTGCGCACTCTAAACTCATAAACGTTTATTAATTTAATATGTATTTTGCGGAATCACCCGCTATGGAATCACCCATGTACACACTAAATTAATGAAACGCCTGAAAAGGATAGGCGTCCCCATCAACTTCTCGCACAAAGAATCCACTTTGTGTATGAGCCCCGGTCAACAAAGTTTACGGAATCTACCGTAAAACCTCATAGAATCCACTGTGGCATGGAATCCACCGTGAAATATGCCTCCTGGCATCATAAGCTGGTCCCCTTGAAAGTGAGATAGTCGGCTCTTCAGTTTTTATTGTTGTAAGTTGTAGTCAAAGGACTTGTTAACTAGGAGACGCTCCCCCAAAGACCTACTCCTCTCATATCCAAGCCAATGGAAAGAGATGAAGGTAGTCTCAAGTCCCAAAGGAGCAAGAGCATGACATAGTTTCTTTGAAAAGATGACATCACTACTTGGTTTGAGCTCCAAAAGTCTATTAGCAAGCTCAAATGCACTTTGTTGGTGGCTCCTACTATTGCACCATCACTAGAAAGGAACAAGCAGCATGCACATAATGGCTTGCATATATGATTGGCATGCAAAGTTTTGGGCATCTCTTACCTTGTAGTTTGTTGAGACGAATTGTACCAGTAAAGTTGTCCCATCTAGAGGAACCTCACCAAGACAGTATAATGTGTTGCCTTGGAAGAAGACATCATAGCCATCATTGGCTTATAAGATATATGGGCAGATGTTTGGTTGTCCTCACCATTCTCTTCATCAATTGTACTAAAAAGAATCCCTAACTACATCCTTAATTTGAATGAAATTAATTATGAAAAATTATATCTCATTGAAGGCTTTATGCAATTCATTACAACACCACTCTTGTTCAAACTCACCTATTGGTTGAGGACTGTCCTAATATAGGGAATATTCTCTTGAAACAAAATCAGCCTTGATGACCTGTTGCATTGCCTCAGCATAGCTACTGTGGACATCATTATACCATTTTCTACAAAGAGCATTGTGAGAGCACCAACAAGGAAATAATATTAAATTACACCAATGAAGAAGAAAAGAAATATGAAGATGCACCCGAGGATTTGATCCAATATTTTGCCACCATCGACAAGTCTAGTAAATCCTACCTTTCCACAAACGTATGCAATAATATCAGGAATCATAGCAAAATGTTGGCCATTTCTTGAAATTCTATGAATGGACGGAAGAACGAAGGCGTTGGAGGAAGATAGCACATGTTGGAGCTTGGCAACCATGGGAGTGTTGGAGGGCACTTGGTTTCCCATGGCTTAAACTACAAAACATCGGATGAGAAGAAGAAGAAAGGAGAGAAGGCAGATGCAAGTTGACAAATCAATATACAAAGGATCCAACAAAACCTCTGTAGGTGAGGAGCGATGGCAATCAGTTAAAGGGAGAGGAGCGATGGTGGTCAATTAGAGGGAGAGCGCACTTGCCTGATCGAGGAGACCTGGAGATGCATAGCAACATGCAATTGACTTGGATTGACACTATCACTGTACTATTGTGACAATGCCACTTGGCAAGGCTCTACCATTCATAGAAAGGGGGAGCTTGGCCCCAAAACATTGGGCAATTTTTGCATATCTATTTTCATGTTTTTAATTTAAATTCATAGGTGGCAATGCCAAGTTTTTTGTGGGGCAGCAGAGGGAAGGGTAGGCATTGCTGCATGTGGTTAGATGGGTGGTTTAACCCAAAAACTAGCACAAATGGATGGGGCCCAATAGATGTCACTAAATAGGCCTCCTTACCCTAATATGCCCTTGTTTTAAGAACTCTCAAAACGCACTCGGGCGCCCTACAAACGACAACAAAACCCTACCTCCTCATTACCCCCTCCTGTGAAAGGAGAACGCCAGCAGGCTGGCCACTTAGCAGGGTATGGGACGTCTCATCGTGAAGGAGCAGACGCCATCCTTACCGGCCATGATCGGGAAAAGGAAAGGGCAAAGAGACTCCCTGCATCAGACACGCTCCGACCCCTGCACTTCCGGCGATGGTGAGCCCTGCTCTCGCCAGAAGATACACAAGAAAAAGAAGAAGCAGAAAAAGCTTCGGAAAATTAAGCGTCAGACTGTAGATTGCTTCAATGTCGTGAATACGCAGGCTTCCGCGGAGTCAGAGAAGAGATCCATCCTGGAATGGGTGGAGATGAACCTAAATCATCAGGTAGGCCCTCCTTCACATCTTGCGGCTCATCGTGTAGATGCTGACCAGCAGGTACTGGCAAGGACAAGGGTCCATGGCAATGTCGAAAGCAATGGACATGGCAATGGTCATACGTTCTCTCATGATGGCCCAGGTGGCCCTAGAGCAAAGGACCGTGCTTCTGAGTATGATCATCAAAGTGGCCCATGCAATGGTCATGCCTTTGGATGTAACACAGTCACTGGTTGGCCGATACATACTGGAGTTTGTCAGGATGCTGATCAGTTGAGACCCAGTGGTGCCGGGGAGACTACAGCCCTTGTAAAGAGTCACAGCAATGGTGCCAAGAAACAGAAGTGTCAACATGACAGAATCTTACATTATCTCATGAAGCGGTCCATTGTTGTGAAATCATTTAGTTCTTCTAAGGTTCGAACAGATCAAACAGCTGTGGTAGCATGGGGAAAGCATATTCCTGTCACTATAACTAGTGAAGCTTCAGCTGTGCAAGAGTGGATAGGGAACCAGGATGGGTTTCTCTTTGGTTTGGATGTTGAATGGAGACCAAACAGGACAAAAGATATGAAAAACAAGGTGGCTCTTCTGCAGTTGTCTGGTGAAAAGGAGTGTCTTATTGTACAGATGCTATTTCTAGACAGAATACCTGATGCCTTGGTGCAGCTTCTTTCTGATCCATCAAAAAACCTTGCTGGGGTTGGAGTTCATGGTGATGCAAAGAGGCTGCTTCAGGATCATGGATTAGAGTGTCAAGGTGGTCTTGAGCTCACAACACTAGCTGTTGAGCAACTGAATCGTGAAGAATTGAGACATGTTGGGTTGAAAGTCCTTGTACAGGAAGTTTTAGGTCTTCGGATGGACAAACCCAAGAGGGTCACTATGAGCAATTGGGCAACACGACAGCTGAGTAGGGCACAGATAGAATATGCCTGTATTGATGCGTGGGCTTCATTTGCAGTTTCTCAAAAGCTTCTGAACCAGAATTGGCAGCTACAGTGTTAGCATGGCTATTATGTTTTTTTTGACAGTTTGTGGCTTCATGCAGGATCAAATATCAGGCTCTCATGAATAGAGGCCATTCAACAATTTAAAGGAGAATGCATTGATGAGCTGATGCGGAAAGGCATGTTAATTTTTTCTTTCCTAAGGGAGAGGCTCTTTCTTAGCAGAGTGCTAATGAGATTAAGAGCTTGTGAGCTTTTGAGGAACACTTGAGAGCCAATGATTAAGGGCTTTGGAGCATGTCCTGCAAAATCAACTGTCATTCTGAGTTAACTGATTCTTACACATTTAGGGTGGTTTATTGTACTGCCCAAAAGAGCATGAAGAGCCTTGTATCGTGTATGGAATTGAAGAAGCAGCTGAGTGATTCAACATTTTACAGCTTGCTGAACACTTGACCATTTTGTACTGCTGTGCTATCCGAAGTATGTGCTTTAACATTTTCATCTGCCAATGTTTGGGACATCCAATGTGTACTGGCTGCATGATAAAGAGTGATTATGTTTTACTGAATGTTCTTTGCTTAAAGTCTTCTTAAAGGTTTGTTTTACAGAAGCACTATGCCCATATGCCTGCAAGGGCCATTGCATGTGATTAAAAGTGCATACATCAACATGTGCATGTGCAAGCACAGACATGTTGTAAAGTGAGGTCAACAGCCGTCACATATAACTGCACCTATAGCTTGCTAGACAGTCATGTAAAGAGTTCAGCTCACTTGACCATTGGCAATGGTCTGAAACGGAGTGAGCAAATGCTGGATGGCATTGAGATGAGCGTTGGCAAGTTGTTGCAAGCACTGGTTAGGGCTATAACCAATAGGATAGCATAGCAAATCAATGAACTTACACTGCTTCACATAAACGAGTTTTAGGATGCCTTGTGAAAAACTAGATTAAGCAGCCACTCTAGATGCACATGTTCCTGTTCCACCAATGTAGCGTGCTTGTCTATCGACTGTCTAAGTACGTTTTTAGCGCTTCATCGAGAATTGGGTCCAAGTGTCGTTGCTCCGCGCTCCCATGAAATGTTTCGAGGTTTGTTGCTTAGAGTTTTTTGAGTCCGCCTTGTAATGGAACGTTTGTAACCGAACCCACTAGGATCGACTTGAAATCTAGGCTCTTAAGGTCAAGGTCTTTTGATAGCATTCTAGCACTCAATTTTGGACATCTTACTTTACGTAGAGATATCCAATTCGAAACAAATCGATATCGCACTTGGTTTAAAGAGAATGGGAAATGAGAAGGATACACCGTTTAATCTCTCTGTCCAAAGGGCATAGTTTCATTTTGGTTCTTTAGAACACCATGAATTGGGTTCTTCCAAAGGGCATAGTTTCATTTTGGTTCTTTAGAACACCATGAATCGGGTTCTAACTTAACCATACGTAAAGGTTGAACGACGATAAAACCTTGTGAGAAGCCTTCCAATTCTCTGGGATCTCCCTATCGTAGGATGGATCCGTCAAGGTTTTATCCACTCGCTTTCTTTTATAGCTTTAGTTTTCTAGTTAAGTTTTAACATGTTTATGTGTAATATTCAAAATCAACTTCCTTAATTAGGCCTTTTAAGGAACGGGGCTTGTTTGTGTAATTTATGGTACGGACATGAATGCAAAGCAAGTAGTCTTTTTGACAAAAGTTCCTTAATTTCTCTTCAAGTTAATTTTTATTGTCCTTATAGGATAAATTATATATTCCCTTCTGTTCAATAGAAGTATTACTTCTGTTCTGCAGAAGTAATTGGTTCAAATTACATGGCATCATAATTTTCATTTAGTATCTAAAATAGGATCTTTCAATGTTCTAGACGTTGGGGTCACGATAGTCTATAACTCCGTCCTGGACTCGACAAGGGGTGTTTAGAGCTCCATTGATCCCAAGTGATTTAAGAGTGAGACACAATTTTCGTGGTTGGTCTTTTAACCACTCAACCTTCGGTCCATGAATCGAGCAGTGTCCTCTCGGGTTGAAATGTGGCGTGACCTTGGAGATGATTCATCTGCATAAAATATCATTCTTTAATTAATCCAATTAAGAATTAAGATCAATCAAGGTAATCAGTCTAATATTATCGTTCAAAAAAATATTTTTTAATTTTCCATGGCAACTTGTCATTATTAATACTTATCATGCATTTATCATTAAATACAAACACTTGAAATAATAATCCAAATTGTATTTCACAATCAATTTAATATAAAAGCATTTAGAACGTTATTCGATCATTCAATAAAAATATTGATATCTTTTTCAAACATTGCAAGAATAGTCATGATAACCTTTCATTGCGTATTCGCTCTCTCCCTTGGGATCTAAGCGATTTCATGTAAAATCTACTTAACACTTTTTTCATTCGGCTAAGACATATGTCGAAGTTTCAACATTGCTTAAGACACGAGTTCTAATAATCCCTTTGATTGATAACTGAACCTTCTTCCTAACGAGTACAAAAGCATTGGTATTTCCTTGGACTTAGGGTTTGCTAATCCTTGAATTCTTCTCTTGCCCTAAGGTTGTTATTGCATCTAACTCAACCCCGAATAGGATTGATAAACATAGTCACTATTAGACGGATCTCAAGGCATCATAGTTATAGTCCTAATGAATGTTGTTTGTACTAGCTACGCATAACTTCATGATCCCAATGAACTAATAGTTCGTGATAAATTAGCAAGACTTTAATGCAAGATCAATTTATGTACAATCGATGCATGTGTCATATAAACTTTCCCATGCATGTACCGCCTACGTGCATGTGCGAGCCTTAACAATATTGTCCTGGGTAAAGAATAATCGAGGACTTATCGATACTTAGTACGTTAGAAATATTATATGTCGCTTATGATATGCATGGATTTGTCGCATAGCAACTAGGCAATTAACTTTCCCTGATACAAGCACTTCGCAAACTTCATCCTTGAATATTTGAGACGAACTTTATCCTTTTAGTTAACCTAATCTTGTGCGGCATAGTACGGCCTAATGCACTTCGTGTGGAAATTAAAGCAAGTAGTCCTTTAATTTGGGAATAAATTACTTACGACTGGTAGTACCGCAGTTGGATTGGCAGTGATGCCCTCGCTTGAGGCTTCGTTGCAGAATATGGGATTTCCACCCATACTTGACACTCTTCGCTTGGGGGCCATTCTCAATGTTTCTTTCTAGAATGCGATTTCTACATGAATTTCAGCAACCTCTTGAGTAGAGAGGGGGGGCAATTGGGGAAACTAGCTTGCAAAATAGAGAAATAAACTTGGGGAAGGAGGAAGAGGAAACACGCGTGTGGCTACCCTTTAAGGAGGGGAAGTGGAGGAGCTCTTTCAGAGGGTCTTTTTTCCCCTCTCTCTCTTTCTCTCTCTCTCTCTCTTTTTTCTCTCTTCCTCTTCTTCTTCTTCTTTTTCTTCTTCTTCTTCTCCCTCTTTCTCCCTACTCACCTCTCTCTCTCTCTCTCTCTCTCTCTCTCTCTCTCTCTCTCTCTCAGTGGCCAAGGAGACAAGAGGTGGTAAAGCCCTCCTTCGCTCAAGGGGGGAAATAATAAGGTGGCCTCCTCCTGTATGCTTAAGGAGGGGGGGGGATTATAGTGGGAAGGGGGAGTATTATTAGGGGGGGGGGGGGGGGGGGGAAGCGTGACACGGGGCCCCTTATCCCCCACCTGGGCGCGGCCAGTGTGATGGCTGCCGCCATGTAGTCTCCCCCTTCTCCCTCGTTATGATCGTCCTTCCCCCACGTAGACGACATGTCATTCTCCCTTTCTTTCCTCGTCATTGCCTCCTTTCTCCTTGTAATCGTCGCTACCCTTCTTCCTCTCGCCGTCATCTTCTCTCCCACCATGTCCACTTCTTCCCCTTCGCCATGTGTCATCGACGGCATGTGGGGAGGGGGAAGATTTAAAAAAAAATTAAACTAATTATATTTAAAATTGGGGGGAGGGAGGCACATAACAGAATGTTACATCCTCTCTCCCTTAGAGAACTCGAGATGTCCTCATCTCGGAAGAATTGGGGATTTCATTCTGGAGCTTGTGGGGTGGGACCCATTACACTTTCATTGCTCATTCATAAGCAAATGGTCTTTTGAACGACCACTTATTGTATTAGATATATCCAAGTCTGATTACAGAGAAAAGTTTATTATAGTTATATCTCATGAACATCCTCTAGGTTTTCCCTAAGTATTTGGTATATTTTGGATCATTGGAGCTTGTACAATTTCATTCCTTGTAAATTCAAGCTCTCTTTGAGTCCTATTGGGACAATTGGCATAGTTATGTCCAATGTTGTAGTGTTCGGAGCGTCGGTGTTTAGGGTGCTTTGGACATTCCCTTTTGAAATGACCTAGCTCCTTGCAATAGAAACAATGCGAAGATTTATCACTTGGAGTCATAAGAATTCTGGTCCTCCTTGGTAGGATTTTTTTCTTTAGGCCAAGTTGTCCTAGGATCCTTTTAACAGACTAAAGTGGTCATTTATTGCGGAAACTTTGTTTTCAAATTGTCCTCTTTTTAGACCTGAACTAAGGTCCATAGTCAATTGGGTTTTCTTGTAGTATTAAAGAATACTCCCAAACTTTTTCATTTTGGCAAGATCCAATCTATATTAGTTGAGAAGAACACTTAAGGAAAATTCATTGCAAGTTATAGTTGCCATTCCTCGCTAGAGTATCTCTAATCATTTGCAAGTTCTAGGCTCAAAATAGATGCAACTCATATTACTCGGGTTAAGAGCAAGGTTTATTCCCAATATAATTTGTATTACATGTTGATAAAATTTTTAGGATTCCTAATCATCTTGGAAAGATGTAGTAGACTCTAGGTCTTCGTCTTCATCTTCATCTGATTTCTCAATATATCCAAAGACTGCACTTGTCTAGCTTCATTTCCTTGGAGGTTCAATGTCTTTCGAACTTAAGGATAATTAGCTTGGATGTGTCCTAGCTCATTGCAGTGGAAGCATTGACAGTAGGGACATCTCCTACGGATGTGCCCTATCTTACTGCACGTGTGGCATCTCTTGTCTTGATCTCGGGAAACATCTTTGTTACAATTTTCCGATCCAAGTTCTTGGACGATTGGCTTTGCTTGAAGTAATGCATCTTGCAAGTCCTTGGACACATTGCTTCAAGATGGTGGTTCAGGGGAGTGTTCAGGCCATGGCAAACTTGGATACTTATTGTGCAATATCCATAGGTGGCGCGTATTTTAGTAGGGTTACAAACTTTGAGTAGTTAGCTTCCAAGGTTAATTCCAGCTGCTTGAGCTTGAATAATTCATTCATCCTCAAAGTGTGGTAGGTCGATGGAAGGTAACGTCTGCGTACAACATCTTTCAGCTGAGCCCAAGTAATAGCGGCTTCAGAAACACCTTGATCATTGCACCATTGCTTCCATCATATTCGAGCCTGGCCAATTAAACTTAACTTTGGCTATCATTGCTTGATTGGTAGAGGCAGTTCCCGAAGCAAAGAAATAATCATCTATCGACTCAATCCATATCTCCGCCTCTGCTACGACATCTATCCCTTCTCCACCAAACTCGAGTGCCTTAATTTTACTTGAGAAGGAATTTCTTCTCTTGCATGTCAGCATTCGTGTGTGCCTGACAATCAAACCATACCATTTAGGTTATTCTGTTTAAGATATGTTTACAAACCATACATTAATCAGTCACATAAAATTACAAAGTTTCGCTCTGATACCAACTATAGCGTGCCCACTTATCGACTGTCCAAGTACGTTTTTAGTGGTCCATCGAGAAATGAATCTAAGCGATACTACCCGACACTCCCATGGAATGTTTCGAGGTTTGTCTCCTAGGGTTTCTTGAGTCTGCATCGCAATGGAACGTTCGCAGAATCCATTAGGATCGACCCTGAAATCTAGGCTCCTAGGGTCAAGGTCTCCCGACAATATTCTACTGTTGGATTCTGGACATCCTACTTTACGTAGAGATACCCAATCCGAAGTAGACCCATGCCGTACTTGGTTCAAAGAGAATGGGAAATGAGAGGGATGCACCGCTTAACCTCTTTGCCCATAGGGCATAGTCCCATTCTAGTCCCCTAAAACGGCATGAATCGGGGTCTTACTTAACCATACCTAAAGGTCGAGAATGACGGTAAAACCTTGTGAGAAGTCTCCGAGTTCTCTGGGACCACCTTGATGTAGGATAGACTCGTCAAGGTTCTACCAATGTGCTTCCCTTGATAGCTTTAGTTTTCCAATTAAGTCCTATCACATTTATGTGTGACATTCAAATGAGCTTCCTTAATTAGGCCTTTTAAGGAATGGGGTTCGTTTGCATAATTTATGGCATGGACACGAATGTAGAGCAAGTAGTCCTTTTGACAAACAAGTTCCTTAACTTATCTTCAAGTTAATCTTTGTCTCCTGTCCATATAGAAGAAATTATATATTTCCTTCTGTTCAACAGAAGTACCCCTTTTGCCCTGTAGAAGTAATTGGTCCAAATTTCATGGCACCATAATTCCCATCCAGTATCTAGAGTAGGATCTTCCAATGCCTTAGACGTTGGGCTCACGGCAGTCTACAACTCTCGACAAGGGGTATCTAGAGCTCCATTGACCCCAAGTGATCTAGGAGTGAGACACAATTTCCGTGGTTGGCCTTTTCACCACTCGACCTTCGGCTCGTGAATCGAGAAGTGACCTCTTGGGTTGAAACACGGCGTGACCTTGGAGATGATCCATCCACGCAAAAGATCCTTCCTTAATCAATCCAATTAAGAATCAAGCACAATCAATGCAATCAACCTAATATCATCTTCCAAGAAAACATTCCTTTATTTCCCATGGCAACTTGTCATTATTGACACTTGCCATGCATTTATCATCAAATACAAACACTTGAAATGATCATCCAAATCACATTCCACAGTCAGTTTAATGCAAAAGCATTTAGGACGTTATTCGATCATTCAACAAAAACAATTGTATTCTTTTTCAAACATTGCATGAATAGTCACGATAACCATCACATATTTGCTCTCCCCCTTGGGATCTAAGTGATTTCATGCAAAATTTACTTAACACTTCCTTCATTTGGGTAGGACATATGTCGAAGTTTCAACATTGCTCAAGACACGAGTTCTAATAATTTCTTACTTTGATTGATAACCGAATCTTCTTCCTAATGAGTACAAAAGCATCGGTCTTTCCTTTGACTTTGGGTTTCCTAACCCTTGAATTCTTTGCTTGCCCTAACGTTGTTGTTGCATCTAACTCAACCCCGAATAGGATTGATAAACATAGTCACTACCAGACAGATCTCAAGGAATCATAGTTATAGTCCTAATGAATGTTGTTTGTACTAGCTACGCATAACTTCAAGATCCCAATAAACTAATAGTTTGTGATATTAGCAAGACTTTAATGCAATATCAATTTGTGTACAATTGATGCATGCTTTATATAATATTTCCCGTGCATGTACCGCCTACGTGCATGTGTGAGCCTTAACAATATTGTCTTAGGTTAAGAATAATCGAGGACTTATCGATACTTAGTACTTTAGAAATATTATGTCGCTTATGATATGCATGGATTTGTCACATAGCAACTAGGTAATTAACTTCCCTTGATACAAGCACTTTGCAAAATTCATCCTCGAATATTTGAGATGGACTTTATCCTTTTAGTTAACCTAATCTTGTGCGGCATAGTAGAGCCTAATGCACTTCGTGTGGAAATCAAAGCAAGTAGTCCTTTAATTTGAGAATAAATTATTTACGACTAGTAGTACCGCAATTGGATTGGTAGTGATGCCCTCGCTCGAGGCTTCGTTGCAGAATGTGGGATTTTCACCCACACTTGACACTCTTTGCTTGGGGGCCATTCTCGATGTTCCTTGCTAGAATGCGATTTCTGTATGAATTTCATCAACCTCTTGAGCAGAGAGAGGGGGGGCAATCAGGGAAACTAGCTTGCGGAATAGAGAAATAAACTCGGGGAAGGAGGAAGAGGAAACACACGTGTGGCCACCCTCTAAAGAGGGGAAGAGGAGGAGCTCTTTCAGAGGGTCTCTTCCCCCCCCCCCCCCCCCCCCCCCCCCTCTCTCTCTCTCTCTCTCTCTCCTCTCTTCCTCCTCTTCTTCTTTTTCTTCTTCTCTTCTCTCTCTCTTTTTCTCTCTTTCTCCCTACTCACCTCTCCCTTTCTCTCCCTCCCTCCCTCCCTCCCTCCCTCCCTCCCCCCTCTCTTTCTCTATCTATGTCTCTATCTCTCTCTCTCTCTTAGTGGACAAGGATACAAGAGGTGGTAAAGCTCTCCTTCGCCCAAGGGGGGAAAGAATAAGGTGGCCTCCCCCTACATGCTTAAGGGGGGGGGGGGGGGTATAGTGGGAAGGGGGAGTATTATTAGGAGGGGGAGCGTGAAACGGGGCCCCTTAACCCCGCTGGGTGGTCAGTGTGATGGCTGTTGCCATGTAGTCTCCCCCTCCCTCGTTACGATCATCCTTCCCCCACGTCGACAACAGGTCATCCTCCCCTTCTTTCTCCGTCACCTCGCCTCCTTTCTCCTCATACTTGTCGCCACCCTCCTTCCTCTTGCCGTCATTTTCTCTCCCGCCACGTCCACTTCTTCGCCTTTGCCACCTGTTGTCGACGGCACGTGGGGAGGAAGATCTAAACAAAAAATTCAACTAATTATATTTTAAAAGGGGGGTGGCGCAGAATGGAATGTTACAACCAAATGTATGTTAGGAGGGCCTATGTCTCTTTCTTTTTCTCCCCTCTCCTTGTTCATTCTATCTATTAGTCTCGGTCATATGCTTCCACATTGTTGTGCTCTAATAGGGTATCAGAGCAGTGTAGGGCTGATTGATCCGTGGCAAACTTGAAGGGGAGATTTCAACATGACACAAGATTGCGTTTTCAGCATTCAAGGGCGAGTGGGAGAATTGTGCATTGACACAAGGTTGAGGTGAGCATGGGTGTGTGGGAAAGGAGTTTAACTATTGGAATTTGCTGTTTTTGAAGGAAGAAGGCTGTGTTTTTAGCTTGCCTTGGTAGAATTTTTTTCCTCACCTCCATTGGGTGAAGGAGGTGCAGGATAAGTGGAGAACCCTAGTAGGCCGTGTTAGAATAGTTATAGGGGGTTGGTTTTGTGTTTTTGCAGGCATTGTAGGTGAAGATGTATTTTGAGGCTGACACAAAGTTTCGGGCGATCATGAACCAGAAGGTTCCTCCTACTGGCTTTTCCATAAGGTCAAAAGCTTGATGGTGAGAACTATCGCATATATGGCATATTATGATGCTTGTTATATCAGAGTCCTATGATTTGGTGGAGCTTGTGATGAAGGATATTGATCGACCCTTGAGAGAAGCTCAAACTTTCTACAACGGACTTGCTTGGAGTTGGCCAAGAGTGAGGCATATTGAGATAAATTGAATGTTTGCATTTGTTCATTTCTCTTTCTTTCATGTACTATTGCTATGATTGTTCATAAAGAGTACTTGATGGTCGCTAGGGAGAAAAGGTTGGAACTTGATCATATGTATAATAGAATGACCATTATGAAACATGTTTCTTTGAAAGTACAACTAAGGACCTTGAGCATCAATAAATCATAGTTTATATGACAATATGTGAACAAGCTAAGATAGCTATAGATGTAGGTGCAGAATGGAAGAAAGGCGATGACTTTTGAAGATATGGCGATAATACTCCTATTATAGTTATTGCCTAGATTCAATGCATTTTACTATGCTTTGATTGCTTCAAGGTGATTAGAGATTCTTTGTTCGGAGGAGTTGGTTTCTATGATTTTGGTCTAGGAGGAGCAATTGAAAGGGTACAATGCTTCAAAATTGGAGGCATTGACAAGTTAGTCCTTTTAGAAGAAGGGGAAGGATCAAAAGGAGGACAAATTGAAGGGCAAAGAAAATGATTTTACTTGTCACATTTATGGCAAGACATGCTACTAGAAGAAGAATTGCATTGATAGGGAAAAAAGGGATAAGGAGAAGAAGTCTTCAAAGGATTCAGGCGCGGTGGTTGCTCCCTCATTAGCTGCCTTCCTCCACTTGGAGGTGATTGAGGTATCGACCCTTAGGGCTTCTAATGCTATATTGACGTCCCACACCCTTGTTAGTGGATTGTTGCTAGTGGTGCCTCTTGGTATGACTTCTTTTATAGCTGGTGTTGTCCACGTGTGGGATTTGCATGTGCAAATGCTTATTGGCGATAACTGTTCTGTTCCTATTTAGGGGAGGGGTAACATGCAGCTTATTCTACATAAGTAGGGTGGTGCCCACACTTCGAAGGTACTTTATATGCTAGGCTTGGGTTGCCATTTGTTGTTAGTACACAAGATTTGTGCCCTTGGCCTCTTGGTTGAGTTTGACAAGGATTCCTTTTGGATTCTTGATCATGGATCGAGATAGGTGCTTACTTCCAATTACGAGGAGCATGGAGTCTATAAACTAAGGTATTCTTTTGTCTTGAGTTATCTTATTACCTCTTAGACTTAGTTTAAGCTTTGGCACGCTCGGTTTGGCAATTGAAATTATGATTACCTTTGGAAGGCATCTAGGGGTCAGCTTGTTGGAGGTATGCCACCATACATTGTGGTAAGCCAGCAATTGTGTGCATCTTGCATTCATGGAAAACAATATCATGATGCTATTCTTACCAAGGCTTTGATGTAGTCTTTCGTATCCTTGGAGCTTGTTTCTACAGATCTTTGTGGACCTATGAGGATAAAGTTCCTTAAGGGAAGCTTGTATTTCACGCTAATTGTTGACGATTTTAGTAGGATGACATTGGCTTATTTTTTGCAACTAAAGGGAGAGGCTTACTTCTACTTTAAGGATTGGTTACTCTTTGAGGAGAATTGGTTAGGTAAAAAACTGAAGACATTATGATTGCATAAGGGAGGAGAATTTGTTTTTAATGCGCTTGATAGGTTTTGCGCAGATTGTGGTATCCACCAAGAGTTTGTAACTCAAGAAAATGACATATTGTGTGCTCGCACCGTGATGGAGCATAGAAAGACATCTTAGTGTCTATGGGTTGAGGTTATGGCTATTATAGTCCACATCCTTAATCGATCCCCCGCTTCAACCATTATTGGTATGATACCCTATGAGACTCATTTTGGGTCTATGCTTGATGTTCTTATTTTAGGATTTTTGGGTGTGATGTTTATGCCCACATATCTTGAAGACAACATGATAAATTTGAAGCATCTTTTCAAAGACAAGTGTTTGCATGTTACAACTCATAGTCCCAGGGTTATCGATTGTATAATCTTGTCAAGCGAAATGTCTACGTGAGTCAAGATGTTTGGTTTGTGGAGATTCTCATCTCAGAGGGGGTTGAGGAGCAACTAATGCTCAAAGATCCCAGAGATACTTGGGTTCCAAGGACTGTACCTTTGGAGGCTATACCTCATGGAGATACTTCATCTTCAGATGAGGATACTTCAAAGATCCTAGAGATAGTTGGGTGCCAAGGACTGTACCTTTGGAGGCTATACCTCATGGAGATACTTCATCTTCAGATGAGGATACTTCTTCCCCATCGGCTTTCTCGATTGAGCCCTTGTTGGTGGATATGTGAGAAACTTTAGTAGATGGCATGCGTCGAGGAGAGATCCAGACTTCGCCTTGTTGGGCTTGAGACACACTTTGTGATTTAGGTATTGTCTCATTGCTTGGCATGGAAACTTGTGTTTCTTGCTAGGACAAAGCACATTGAGATATAATATCATTTCATTCAAGAGAAGCTTTTGGATGAGACTATCGATGTGGTGTATTGCGAGATAGAGGACAATATTGCAGACTTGTTTACAAAGGGGCTTTCACACGTTTTTCTTTGATAGCACTTGAGATCCCTCAGTATTTAGCCATGTTTAGGATTTGAGAGGGGGTGTGATGACATGAAACACACACAATTGCACCCTAGATTCATTGCATTCTATTTTTCCTTGATTATTTCAAGGTGGATGGAGACCCTTAAGTAGAAGGAGTTGGTTTTTATAGTCTTGAATCAAGAGTAATTGAAGAATACTAATTCTTAGAAATTTGACACTCTTACATGCCATGCTTTTTAAAAGAAGAGGAAGCAAAAACAAAATAATGATGACAAGAATAAGAAGGATAAGGATTCCATTTGCTATATCTGTGGTAAGATAGGCCATTGAAATAAAGGTTTCCCCAATACGAATAAGAACACCAAGAAGGAGGAGGATACCAAGTGTGATGGTCCAGCCCTCAGAGACCCGCACAGGACCCCCTTGGGACCTTGTCTAGGCCCCGGAGCAGCTCTAGACCCTTCCCCTAGCTCTGCCATCTTGACCCCTCAACATGTCACAGGGCACTCCAACACGACACGGAACATGACACGGATCATAACTCACACACTAGTTTGCACAAGGGCCCATCTTGAGGGCATCATGTCATATTCATAGCCAAAAAGTATGCACAAGGTAGCCGAAGGCAGAACAAGGGACCATGTCACGAGTGGTGGGTGGAGCTATCAACGCACTGCGACACGATGCCAACCATGTGGGTGAGGGAGCTACTACAAAGAACTTAGAAAAGGTGGTTGCTCCTTCCTCAATAGCTGCCCTACATTTAGGGGTGATTGAGGCTTCTACATTGACACCTTCTGATGTAGCGTTGATGGCCACATAGACTTGTGAGTGGATTATGGATGGTGCCGCTTCTCACCATACAACTTGTGATAGTGTTGTGCATATGTGTCAGATGCATGGGTAAATTCTACTTGGAGATAGCTCTATTGTTTCTATCAAAGGAAGGATTATATGCAACCAATTCTAGATAGGGCATGGTGGCACCCATACATTGGAGGTTCTTAATGCTCCAAGCTTGGTCTATCATCTACTTTTGGTGAGTAAGATTTGTGGACTTAGCCTCGTGGTTGAGTGTTGACAAGGATTTTTTTAAGGTTCTTGATGGAAGGACTAGACAGGCGGTTTGCTAGGAGCATGAGAAGAATGATATCTACAAGGTGCATAGTTCTTCAACCCTTGTCTTCTTCTCTCTTCATAGTTTGAGATTGAGTTGTGGCATGCTTGGTTTGGCCACCTCAACTATGAGTATCTTTGGTGTTGAGATATCGAGCTCCACTCGTGATACGCCAGGGTGACCGTTGTATATTTATGTCACCGACTTGTCAGTTGCAGACGCGGTTGGTACACCGCCCATGAATAATAGCTACATGATAGCTATCCTTATCTATTCTAGTTCGTGGCTCAGTTAGTATGCCACCTTAGTTAGTTGAGTTTGGTTGAGACCCATATCTAGGGTTCTTCTATTTCTTTGTACTTGAGTTCTTTTGGCTTACACAACTAAGAAGAGGAAAACTGTTTTCAGCCTCCACCCTTGTGTGTCTTCCCCCATTGTGCAAGCAAGAAAGCTTCAAGCGAGACTCCTTCCTTCTCTCCCACAATCGTGACATGGTATCAGAGCCTTGTTCGTGGTAAGGAGCTCAAGAAAGCAAGCCAAGCTCGCGGTGGTCTGGTAAGAGGAGCAGTGTTGCTTTCATTTCCTGTTTTGGGAGCAGATCTCTGCAGGTAGCACAGCCGGAAATTGCAGGAGTGCATTGTCTCAGGTTGAGACGCCCTTCGCGGTGAAGCAAGAGGGCAGTATATGCTGCGGGAGAGGGCTTTAGCCCTTGGCGACCTTGTTTTTTTGATTTGAGGCCATTTCGGGGCCTGTTTTGCAGACGGAAGTTTTCTGCACGCACTCAAGAAAAGGCTCAGTTTTATGCTGTGCGACCACTGTTCTACAGGTCGGTGAAAAGTTACTGTAGAAATTGCATCGTATGCTTGTGCGCAGAGACATTGGGAGTTTCAGAATCATCCTTGGTTCCTGTTTATGCAAAATCGTCACTAGGAAGTGACTGTGTGGTCAAATACCACTTTCGCCAGTTTTGCAGATTTGCCCTTGTGAGGGTGAAGCTGTGTTTTTTGCAGTGACAGAATTTCTTGCAGTATTCTGTAATGGCGTCTGATTCTCTTTCACAGATTGTCACTGAAAAGCTTGACAAGAACAACTTCCAGGCATGGAAGTTTAGAATGACGAATTTCCTTATGGGAAAAGGATATTGGGAATTTGTTGCAGGAAATGAAGAAGAACCAGTTCTTCCTGATGTTCCCAATCAACAACAAATGCAGGCATTTAAAACATGGCATGAGAGAGCCAGGAAAGTTATGTATTGGCTGTCTATCAGTATTTCAGACTCTATGATTGTGCATATTCAGGATGCAAGTACGCCAAAGGAGGCATGGGATACTTTGTCAAAAATGTATAGCACAAATACGCAAGCCAGGAAAATGCAGCTCAAGCAAGAGTTGCATAATGTGCAAAGAGAAAGTATGAGCATCAACGACTACCACATGAAGGTGAAGAAGATTGCAGATGCACTTGCTTCCATTGGGTCGCCAGTGGAAGATGATGATTTAGTTTCCGTGACCTTGAATGGTCTAGGAAAGGATTATGCACAGTTTCGGACATCCATTTCAGTTCGTGAAAGATTTCCTGATTTTGAGGAGTTGATTGCTCTTCTAATTTCTGAGGAACAGAGAAATGGTGGTGCATCTTCTTCAGGAGGAACTTCAAAAGAAGCTGTCTTCTACTCAAATGCTGGAAGAGGTAGAGGCAGAGGTAGAGGAGGCCGATTTGGAGGCCGTGGCAGAAATCAGAATATGCAGCAAACTCAAGAAAACCAGTCCTATGGAGGAGGACGTGGTAACTCTAGAGGCAGGGGGAGCCAAAGAGGTCGTGGTGGATGGCAAAGAGGCCAAAATGCAAACAGTAATGTTGAATGCTACTATTGTGGTAAAATGGGTCATATGGCTAAAGACTGCTATAAAAAGCAGAATGACATCATGAATGGAAAACTGCAACAAGGGAATTATGCATCTTCTAGTAGACAGGGTGATGACAGAAATGAGCATTTGTTCATGGTGCAGCACATGAACAATTCTATGACAAGTGCAGAAGAAAGCAATGATGTATGGTATGTTGACTCAGGTGCATCAAACCACATGACAGGTCATGCAGAATGGATGGAGGATGCAAGGAAAATGGAAAAACCAGGATTTGTGGAGACTGGTGATGATACTGCACATCCTATTGTGCAGATTGGAAAAATTCCCTTGTCTATGCAGGGTGGGAAAAAGAAATACCTGTCCGATGTATTTCATGTCCCGAATATTACCAAGAATCTGGTTTCAGTTGGTCAAATGGTTGAACAGGGCTTGCAGGTCAGATTTAATCCTCATGGATGCTTTGTTGAGGATATGAAAAATAAAGGTCGCTTGATAGCAAAAGGAAAGAAGAAGGGCAGAATGTTTACATTGGATGCAGACATGTCTAAATTGAGTGCAGCAATGTTTGCACATGGGACCGGTGTAGTTGCAGATATTGATATCTGGCATAAACGCATTGGTCATGTTAATGTACAGCGACTTAAATCAATGCAGGCCCAAAATATTGTTGCAGGTTTGCCGAAATTCAGGGTTGCAGAAATGCATAAGGTATGTGAAGCCTGTCAGTTTGGAAAGCAGGCAAGGAAACCATTTCCTAGACATGTTCAAGAGAGTGAGAAGCCATTGGAATTAATCCACTCTGATGTGTGGACTACTAAAGCTGCATCTCTTGGAGGCTGTCATTATTTTGTCACTTTTATTGATGACTATAGCAGAAAAGTTTGGGTGTATTTTATGAAAAAGAAAAGTGAAGTTTTTGGGCATTTCAAAACTCTTAAAGCTATGGCTGAAAAAGAAACAGGTCTGCAAATAAAATGCCTAAGGTCAGATGGAGGGGGAGAGTACCTCTCAAATGAGTTTGCAAGGTTCCTGCAGGAGCATGGCATAAAGCAGCAATATTCATGCAGTTATACCCCACAACAGAATGGAATTGCAGAAAGGAAAAACAGGCATATTGGAGAGGTATCTCGTGCCATGCTCAATGAAAAAGACTTGCCAGATTTTTATTGGGCTGAAGCAGTTGCTACAGCAGTCTACATAATGAACAGGACTCCCACTGCAGCAATACATGGAATGACTCCAGAGGAGAGGTATACTGGTAGGAAACCAGATATTTCTCATTTGAAAATTTTTGGTTGCATTGCCTATGTACATGTGCCAGATGAGCTGAGATCCAAGTTGGATCCAAAAGCTGAGAAGTGCATCTTTATTGGTTACTCTCTGCAGCAAAAAGGGTATAGATGCTATAACCCTTCTACTCGTAAGTTTACAGTGAGCAGAGATGTTGTTTTTGATGAGATGAGTAGCTGGTATAAACCAGTAAATGTGATTGATGATGTAGATGCACAAAATGGTAATGCTGCACAAAATTCACAGCAGCAGTCACAAAATATTAGTGGACCTGGAGCGTCCTCTAGCAGTGGTTCACATTCTTCGCCATGGACAGGCAGATTGAGATCAGGAGATTCTTCTCAAAGCAATGCAGATAGTGGTATGCAGATATCACGAAAAGGAAAAGAGAAGGTTGATCAGCCCATGTTTGATGTGAATGCAGGTCACTCTTATGTGGATGGTGAATCCAGTGGCTCAGAACAGAGCATTGATGATGAGTTGGGTATTCCTTCTATTGTTACACCTGGAGTAAGGAAGACCAGGGATGTTTTGAGAGCACCTGGGAGTGAACCTACTTTGCGCAGGTCTACAAGAGCTAGGTATCCTGTGGATAGGCTGAAATATGATGGATTTACAGCCATTCACTATGCATATATGGTCAAAGTGATACAGGAACCAGAACCCACATCTTTTGAGCAAGCCATGGGAAAAGAAAAATGGGAGAAAGCCATGGATGAAGAAATGGATGCCTTGGAAGCAAATGCTACATGGGAGTTAGTACCTTTGCCTAAAGGTAAGAATGCAATTGGCTGTAAGTGGGTTTATAAGGTGAAGCACAATGCTGATGGTTCTATGAACAGATACAAGGCAAGATTAGTAGTCAAGGGGTATGCACAAACATATGGCATTGACTATGAAGAAACATTTAGTCCGGTTGCAAGGATGGCAACCGTAAGAGCAGTCATTGCTATGGCTGCATCAAAGGGATGGTCTTTACATCAGATGGATGTAAAGAATGCCTTCTTGCATGGTGATTTGCAAGAAGAGGTCTATATGGAGCAGCCACCAGGTTATGTGCATGCTGTTCATCCTGAGTTTGTTTGCAGGTTGAAGAAAGCCTTGTATGGCTTGAAGCAAGCACCTAGAGCATGGTCTGACAAGATAGGACAGTATCTTGTCACTATTGGCTTTCAGATTTCCAAGGCAGATTTCTCACTTTATGTGAGAAAAACAGAGAAAGGTATTATGCTGCTTGTCATTTATGTTGATGATTTGATTATGACAGGTGACAGTGATGAAGATATCCTTCATGTGAAAATGCTATTGAAGCAGAAGTTTGAGATGAAGGATTTGGGAGAGCTGCGTTATTTCTTGGGCATTGAGGTGATTAGATCACCAAGTGGGATACAGCTCTTGCAGAGGCAGTATGGATTGGACATGCTGTCCAAATATGGGATGACAGGCTGTAAGCCTATTTCAGTTCCTTTGGAGCAAAATGTGAAGCTGAGCACAGATGCAGGTGAGCTTCTAGAAGACCCTACTATGTACAGACGCATAGTAGGAAGTTTGATTTATATGACTATTACCAGGCCAGATTTGAGCTATGCTGTTGGATTGGTAAGTCAGTTTATGCAGGCTCCAAGGAAACCACATTTGGATGCGGCTAGACGCATACTTAGGTATGTGAAGTCCACATTGCAGTATGGACTATTTTATGAGACTGGGGTTCAGATACAGTTGCATGGATACACTGATGCTGATTGGGCTGGTAGTATTTCTGATAGACGATCTACCAGTGGATATGTATTCTCTTTTGGGAGTGCTGCAGTCACTTGGAGCAGCAAGAAACAGCCTACAGTTGCCTTGTCGAGCACAGAGGCTGAGTACAGGGGTGCAGCAATGGCTGCATGTGAGGTAGCTTGGTTGCATAAGCTACTTTATGATATGCATCAGTCTACAGATGGGCCAGTTGTCATTTATTGTGACAACATGAGTAGTATACACTTGGCAAATAACCCAGTCTATCATGCTAGAACAAAGCACATTGAGGTGCATTATCACTATGTGCGAGAGAGGGTTTTACTAGGTCTTATTGATCTAGTTTATGTCAGCACAGAGGATCAGGTAGCTGACATATTCACGAAGGCATTGGGCGCAGAGAAGCTGCGCAAATTCAGAGACCTGCTTGGTGTGCAGGAATTGGGATTGAGCTCGAGGGGGAGTGTTGAGATATCGAGCTCCACTCGTGATACGCCAGGGTGACCGTTGTATATTTATGTCACCGACTTGTCAGTTGCAGACGCGGTTGGTACACCGCCCATGAATAATAGCTACATGATAGCTATCCTTATCTATTCTAGTTCGTGGCTCAGTTAGTATGCCACCTTAGTTAGTTGAGTTTGGTTGAGACCCATATCTAGGGTTCTTCTATTTCTTTGTACTTGAGTTCTTTTGGCTTACACAACTAAGAAGAGGAAAACTGTTTTCAGCCTCCACCCTTGTGTGTCTTCCCCCATTGTGCAAGCAAGAAAGCTTCAAGCGAGACTCCTTCCTTCTCTCCCACAATCGTGACATTTGGAAGGTACTATCTTGTATGTAGATTGCTGTGTTGGAGTAAACCATATGCTATGTGTACCTTGCATTCAAGGTAAATAGCATAGAGATGCGATTCTTAGCTAGATTTCAAGAGGAATAAAGGATCCCTTGGAGCTTGTTTCTATAGATTTGTGTGGACCTATGTAAGGAAAGTTCCTAGGGGAGCCTTTACTTTATGTTGATTGTGGATAATTACAACGTGATGACATATGATTATTTTTTGGCATTGAAATCACATGATTCCTCTCACTTAAGGATTGGCTTATTGTTGATAAGTTGAAAGCTTAAGAAAAGGATTGGCTTATCTTTGACAAGGTGAAAGATTAAGATATCAAGAATTGACAAGGGTGAAAAGTTTGTCTCCAATGAATTAGCTTGATTTTATGTGGATTGAGGGATTCATTAGAAGTTTGCCAATACCAACACTTCTTAGGAGAATCGTTAATTGAAACGGAAGAACATGAGTGTGATTGAGATGGCTTGGACTATGATGAAGCATAAACTAGTATGCCTCCTTTTGAGCCATATTTTGGATTAAATCTAGATGTTTCTTATTTCAGGGTGTTTGGGTGTGATGCTTATGTTGACATCCCCAAAAAACAAAAGGATAAGTTTAAGTTGGCTTCTAAAAGATAGGTACATTGGCTATAAGTCTCAATGAAAAGGGTGCAAGATTTATAATCCCATCTTGGAGGATGTCTATACGAGTTGAATGTGTAGTTCATGGAGTTTTCGGCTGTAGAGGGGATTGAGGAGGATCCTATTCTTAGAGATCTAAGTGATAGTTGGGCACATCAAATCCAACATTGGTAGAGCCTATGACTCTTAAGACTTGCACCTACATATGAGGAGATTGCTTCTCCATCGGATTCCTCATCATCGGTGGATGTTCCAATGACTTCGTGAGAGGTAAGAATGGTGATAATGAGTATCCTTGGGCTCGTGAGACACTCCACGATGAAGAAAGTGAGGGACTTTTTGAGTGGCACCCGCAAGATGGCCACAATGATCTTGGAGGAGCTAGACACATTCCATCAAACTTGTTTGTACTAACGATGGTTTGATGATCCATGCCAAATAGGATAGGTAGCTAGCATTGGTACATGGGAATTTACAGTCTGAACATTGATGAAAGGCCATGGAGCAAGAGTTGGAGTTTATTGAGTAGAATGGGACTTGGTACCTTGTGTCATTACTTTCTCATTAAAAAAAGTTATTGCTTGTCAAGTGGATCTTTAAACCAAATATCTTAGTCATGGTACACTTATGAATCACAAGGCATGTTTGATTGCCAAAGGCTTTGAACAATAGCTGGATATTGACTTTCATGATACGTTTTGAGAGAGTGCACAATGGAAAGGGACAGAAACACAAAGACAAAGGAACAAGAAGAGACTGCAAGAAAAGAAGAATGAAATCTGCACTAAACAAGAAAAATGTTGATATGAAGGGGAAAGTAGAGGGAGACTAATCAGTCCCTGCACATAGTCCACAGTGTTACTGAGGGCACTAGATCAAGTTGATGATGATGGTAGTATCGGAGATGGAGGAAAATGACAAAGTAGGAGTGTGTACCTACCAAGGAAGGAGGAAGATGAGATGGATAATTTGCCAATTGAGTGGGAGAGGCCATAAATAGCCAAATATCCCTAAACTTGGCTGACCTAAATTTGGGGTAAAAAATATAGTCGACTAGAATTTGGTAAAAATGGAAAAAATACTCAGAAAAAATCTCAAAAAGGGTGGACAATGTCTGGTAGGTGTAGACAAACTATAAAAAGTATAAATTACTCGAGAAACACACACAAAATCCTGACAGGAGAAAATGCACTAAAAGGCAATAAATTGAGTACTCTAGAATGAGCTACCTCCTTTGTGAAAATAAGTGATAGGTAGGTTAGAGCTCATAAAGTCCTCATTTGACTCAAACTGAGGCTCACAAATAGGAGATGACAAGGCATGACAAACATGATTGCTAACATCCCCTCTCATATCCTAGATGCGGCAAAAGTCTAAGGAAGAAATGGATCTTGGGTTGGCAAGAGGAATGCCAATGTTGATAAAGTGCGTTGATGTAGATTGTCGATGAAGAAGCTCCTTGAAATTGTGGGAAACCCCCTCTAAAACACTAGGGGCTAGGAAATCCATAGTTGCATCATCAAGATCATCCCCCTTTAAAAGGGATGATGGGTACGAGGGAACCATTAGAGGAAGGGATGGAGGATGGGAAGGAACCTATGGAATAGATAGAGCACAAGTAGGAACAGGTGTAGCAATATACAATTGCCTCGAATGACCCTATATAAGAGAGGGGGATGGAGCTTGTAAAGTTCACTCTCTTGCCATCTTGTCATGATAACAACCTCTATAGAATAATCCTTAATACAAATGGCATGTTCATTGAAGATAACCTAGGTACCAAGCCTAGTAAGGCCATAAACTGAGAGGAGTGGAAAGCCCAAGTTCGAAACGTAAATGCCATGTGAAAGTGCCAACACAAAAAATAAGCACCGATATAATGTCACCAATAGTGAACTGAACCCTTAAAAGGACATAGATCCTGTAACAAATCACCTTGTGGAGTCACATGACTAGAAGCTCTACTATCAACCAACCGAGGCCTCTCAAAAGACGAGGCAACCACTAAAGAAGACTCCTCTAAGGCAAAAAATGAAGGAACATTGACTCATGGGTAATTGGTGGAGTAGAGATAGAAGGCTTGAATGTTTTAGCTCCATCCTTCACTCCCACACAAAGGTGAGGGTACTTTTTCCAACATTTCTCCTCTAGATGTGTCCCCTTACCATAGTATGGGCATTTAGGCTTCTTTGAATTAGAGTTGGAGATTGAAGAACTCTCCTGCCTTTTAGCCTTTGACTTCCCTTTTTTTTTCTTTCCCCCTCTTGAACTTGCAACAAAAGCTTTAGTGGAGGTGGATCACATGCAATATCTGGCACATTCATCATGCTCCAAAACAAGTGGGGCAAGCTTCTCCCATAGAAGTTTCTCACAAGTCCTTGAGGTAAGAAGGTTGGTGTAGAAGACATCAAATCGGGGAGACGGAAGCTAAGTCAAATTAATCATAGCCATATCCTTTGAAGAGATCATTCATCCAAGGGATGACACAAGATTCTTCCTCAGGTGAATCATCAACAAGGAGCATCCATAGTTTCTTCTTGAGAGTAATTGTTGAGCCAAACACACCAACAATCAAGAATTTGGATGGACTTCTATTTGGACAATTTACTTGAATTAGGAGGTTATTGATAAAAGCATATTTGTGGATTTTTTTGCATAATGTTTGAGGGATTTAATTAGATTATCAGTGATAAGCTTGACAACAATAACTTCCATGCTTAGAAGTTCAAATTGACTCATTTTTTAATAGTAAAGGTTATTGGGACCACATTGAAGAAGATAATGTTGAGACTCTAGAGTTATTAGAGGAAAGTTCCATGCTTGAGCATGCCAAGGCATTTCAAGAATGGAATTAAGATGCTTGCAAAGTTATGTATTGGATTTCCACCAGTGTTTCAAACACTATGATTGGGCATATACAAGATGTAGAAGCATGGAATAGATTGGTCAAATTGTTTGGTACAAATACCAATACTAGAAAGTTGCAGTTGAAGTTGGAGTTAAACAATATCGAGTGTTGAAATTTATCTATTAATGACTATGCATTGAGGATTAAAAGCATCATTGAAGCTTTTGGATCTATTAAAGTGTAGGTTGATGATGATGATATAATGGTTGTATGTTTGGATAGCTTGGGTGAGGAGTGCAAGTAGTTCTAAACCTCCATTTATATAAGAGATACTATCCTTGATTTTACAAATGTAATATCTGTGTTGATATTAAAATAGAAAAACCTGAAACTTGCTACAAATTTGTCACAAAAAGCAAGAATAATTTAGAATGTGTGCTCTACTTTAATATATAGGTAGAGATCGTGGTGGTAGAGGTTGCAATGATGGCCATTATGGGAAAAATTAGGGGTAATATCATGACTCCTGGGAGTAGTCATATATAGGTGGTAGAGGCTTAGTCTTGAGACAAGGGAAGACATAGAGATCATGGGAGATAGAATGCATATTATGATAATAGAGAATGCTATAGATGTAGTTCAAAAGGTCATATTGCATATGATTGTCCAAAAAAGAGAAGAGATGGAAACAATAGAAATGGGATAAGACATAATAACATTATACATATATCAGGTTGATAATGAGAAGTTATTTGTCACATGATATATGTAGTAAATGCGGATGCATCATCCTCAATAATAATAGATGATATATGGCATGTAGATTTAGGTCCCTCTAATCATATGATGTCTCACGTAGAATGATTTAGAGAAATAAAAAATCTTGAAATGCTTGGTTTTGTGAAAATATATGATAATACGACATATTATATTGCTTATGTTGGGAGTATCTTATTGTCTATACAGGATGGAAAAGTTGTGTTTGGTTGATGTGCTACATGTGCCTAATATTAGAAAGAACTTGTTTTCTATTGGGCAAATGGTTGTTGAGTAGGGATTGTAAGTAAAGTTCAATCAAAATGATTGCTCTATAGAAGATTTTAAAAAGGGATATAAACTAATTGTAAAAGGCAAGTATGTGGGAAGATGTTTACCTTGGATGTAAATGTACCAGAGTTGGAGGTTGCTATGTTTGCACAAGGTGTAAGAGTTGTGGGTGATATTCATATTTGGCATAAATGTATTGGCCATGTAAATGTGTAGCGGTTAAAGAATATGTAATCATGTGAAATTATGGTTGGCTTGCCTAAGTTCAAAGTGGTTGATATGTAGAAAGTATTAAATAGATGGGGGGGAGAGAGAGGGATATTGAGCTCTTGCAAGACACAAAAACTAGTTTCAACACCCTAGTTACAACACCCTTGTTTCTGACTACTCCAAGTCACAACCCCACTCCTAAAGGAAAATACCTTTCCATTGGTGGGCTTCTTGTTAGACATATTGTTTGCCTAATCTACATTAGTATAACCAAATAACTGCAACATTTAGTTAGCCTCATAGAAGATACCATAATCCATTGTGGCCTTAAGGTACCACAAGGAATGTCTCATACTATCCAAATGAGGGTTACAAGGCACTTGCATAAACTAACTCTCCAAGTCAATTGTGTAGTTACAATCTAGCTTGGTGATAGTGGTGAAGTTCAAACTTCCCACCGTCTTCCTGTACATCATGGGATCCTCCAATATCTCACCCACATCAGTACTTAGCTTCACATTTTGATCTAATGGTATTGAGATTAGCTTACAATCAACCATACCATACATTATCAACATATCCAAGATGTATTGACTTTGTGAGAGTCATATCCCATTAGATGTTCTTATTACCTCAATACCTAGAAAGTACTTCAGCTCTTCCAAATCTTTTATGTCAAATTTTTGCTTGAGAAGACTCTTCATATACTCTACCTCTTGTACATTATCACCCCCAACTATCAGATCATCCACATACAAGGTACTGATAATAATGCCCCTATCACTTTGGTGCCCATAAAGTGAGTGATATATATTTTTAACATAAAAACCAATAGAGACAAGATATTATGCTATCTTGTTATGCCATGTTCTCGGTGTCTATTTCAGTCCATACAAGGCTTTGTGTAGGCTACACACATAACTAGGGTGAACATGCTCTCATAATACTGTGGTTGATCCATATATAATTTTTCTTGAAACTCACCATGCAATAATGCATTCTTTATATCCATTTGATGCAAGACCCAACCTTTTGCTACAGCCAATACAATGACATGTCTTATAGTTACAATCTTTGCCATTTGAGTAAATGTCTCCTCATAATCCAATCCGATAAGTTTGTGCAGAATCTTTGGCAACCAATCTTTCCTTATACTTGCTCGTGCTACCATTTGCATTATGTTTTACTTTGTAAACCCAATTGTAGCCTATAGCTTTCTTTTCCATAAATAGTGGTACCAAATCCCAAGTTTGATTTACATCCAATACATCCATTTCTTCATCTATGGCTTTCTCCCAATGCATATGATCAATAACTTCCTCAAAACAAGTGGGCTCAACAAATTTTGTAACATTCGCTATATATATATATATATATATATATATATATATATATATATATATATATATATATATGTATGTATGTATGTATGTATGTATGTATGTATGTATGTATGTATATATGATACCTTACTATTGTTGACCTACATACTTACAAAGCTTTGTGATTTTTTTGCATGAGACTTGGTTTTTCTTACATTAGGTATATGAACAACTGGAATACCAACAAATGCCTCATCTATACTTTGATTTGAACCATCTAACTCACCATCTACATGTGAATAGCTAGCAGAAACATCTGGCACACCAAGTGACTCAACCACCTTTTGTTTTTCCTTGTGTGATATATTTTATGTACTTATAGGATACTATTCACATGCAACCTGCCACTCCATGGTCTCTCAATAGACCTATTAGAAGAGGACTCTTTTGGCCCAGTTAATGTTTGTGATTGTGGACCCGCATTTTTTGCAATCACTTTTTCTTTTGTATCATCTGCAATAACCTATTTTTCAGTAGCATACCAACTACACATCTCATCAAACAAATCATCTTTGCTTCCCTGCAACTTGCATGCAATTGGATTATAACACTTGTAACCCTTTTGTTCAAGGGAATAGCCAGCAAATACAAAATTTTCAATCTTTGGATCCAATTTCTTTCTTAGCTTATCAATAATATATACATATGCAATGAAACCAAATATTTTATCTGCCATATAGTATTGCTTTCCTTTCATAAGAGTAGCATAGATGGTACGATTGCTAATCTTGTGGATGGATTTTGCCTTGGATAATCGGGTGACTCGATAGTTGAGGCACCTCAAGTGGGCCTTCTCTCTATTTGCTTGCTCCTTCTTAAGGCAATGAGACAAGATATGCCCAGGGTGGCCACATGTCCACCAACATGCTATGGGTTCCTGGGTCTAAACTCCTCCTAGGCCTCTAGCTCTTCCTCTACCTAAGGCCATGATTAGCATAGGTCTTGTCAAGATTATAGGAGAGAAGGAAGGAGTCTCACTTGTAGCTTTCTCACTTGCACAATGGGGGAATACACACACAGGTGGAGGCTGAAAACAATTTTCCTCTTCTTAGTTGTGTAAGCCAAAAAGAACCCTATATATGGATCTCAAACCAAACTCAACTAACCAAGGTGGCATACTAACTGAGCCACGAACTAGAGTAGATAAGGATAGCTGTCATCTAGCTATTATTCATGGGCGGTGTACCAACCGCATCTGTAGCTAACAAGTCGGTGACATAAATGCACAACCATCACCCTGGCATATCAGGAGTGGAGCTCGATATCTCAACACTCCCCCTCGAGCTCAATCCCAATTCCTGCACACCAAACAGGTCTTTGAACTTGCCCAGCTTCTCTGCGCCCAATGCCTTCATGAATATGTCAGCTACTTGATCCTCTGTGCTGACATTCTTGCTAGTATACTTCTCCTTTGATGTTACATCATACGCTACAGTTGTGGGAGTCCTGCTTGTAATATATATAACTATAGAGACAACTTTAGTCCAATAATAATGAAGCATATTATTTTTAGCCATTAAAGATTGTCTAATTTCTACAATGTGCATGTTCTTTCTTTGAGTAACACCATTCTATTGTGGAGTACACCTGCATGTAAATTGCCTTGGAACTCTGAGCTATTTTAAAAAAATATTGAATTAATTGGAGAGGTACTCTCCCTCTCTATATGATCTTATGCACTTAATCTCCACACCTATTTGTTTCTCAACTAGATTTTAAAAATCTTGAAAATGAGAAAATACCTCACTTTTCTCCTTTATGAAGTACACATATCTTTCTTGAATGATCATCAATAAAGGTTACACAATACTTACATCCAACCATTGATATAGTGTTTGTAGGATCCCATGCATCTGAACATACAACATTAAGTAAATGATCACTTGCATGTTTATCATGAGAAAATGCATGCCTTATATGTTTTTCAAATTGACATGCTTTATAAACTTTCTGCATATCAACCACTTTGAACTTAGGCAAGCCCTTCACAATTTCATGTGTTTGTATATTTTCAACCATTGGACATTTACATGGCCAATACATTTATGCCAAATATTAATATCATAGCCACAACTCTTGTACCTCTTGTGCAAACATAGCACCAATCAAATACTTAACTTTTCCATCATGCATAGACAATATGGCATTCCTAATATATGCAATAGGTTGCACTATATTGTCACCCATTTTCACAAAACTAGGTATTTCAAGATTTTTTATTTCTCTAAACCATTCTCCATGAGATGTTATATGGTTAGAGACACTTAAATCTACATATCATACATAATCGATTATTATTGCTGATGCATCTCCATTAAGTACATTCTTTATGTGCTACGCAACAATTTTTTTTTCATTATCAGCCTAATTTGTGGTACATGCATAATTTTTATGTAGTTTTTTCTCTCTTCTACATAGTCATGTGAAATATGACCTTTTTGACCACTATTATAGCATTCTCTATTATCATAACTTGCACGGCTTCCCCTACCTTGAGATTGGCATCTACAACCCATATGTGATTTCTCCTTTGAGTCATGAGATTGCCCTTGATTTTTTCTATAATGGCTACCACTATGGCCTTTACCATCATGACATCTACCTCTACTTGTGTTAGAGTAGAGCTCATATTTTGAACTATTCTTGCTTTATGACGAAGATGGAGCAAGTCCCAAATTTTTCTCTTTTAATATCAACATATATATTAGATCTGTAAAATGAGAGATGATGTCTCTCATGTTGATGGAGGCTCAAAACTGTTTGCACTCCTCACCCAAGCCATCTAAATGTATAGCCACTATATCATAATCATCAACTATACTTTAATAGATCCAAGAGCTTCAACAATGCTCTTAACCTTCAATGCTTTCTTGCTTTGGTATTTGTATAAAACAATTTAACTAGGTTATTCCATGCTTTTGTAAGATTGTCTACATCCTGTATATGCCTAATCATATTATCTAAAACATTGATCTAAAGCTGGTACATAACTTTTTTGGTTCCACTCCTTAAATGCATTGGCCTCCTCAAGAGCGGCATTTTCCTCTGATAACTCCAAAGCATTAGCATTATCCCCCTTGATGTAGTTCCAATAACCTTTACCCATAAGGAAATTGGTAAATCTAAACTTCCATGCATGAAAGTTATGCTTGTCACTAATAATCTGATTAAATCCCTTAGACATTGTGTAGTAAAGCCCACAAAATTTCCTTTATCAACTTGCTATTTTAGGTAAACTATTACTCCTACTATACTCAATACACAATCATGCCCTCAACAACACCTATAATGTTTGATAGTATCCAAATAGTGTTTTCCATATCCAATACCCGCAACCTATTTGTGAAATGATGAGGTTTGCAAAGTTCATGTACCTTACCGGATTTGCATACAAACAATCTTTAACTCTTGAATGGAGTCTGAAATGTGCCCAAAATGTGAATTCAATAATACAAACTCAAACAAAGGGCTATAATACTCACTCCAGTAGTGCAACTCATTAATCAAAGATTGTATCTCCACAATAACACTTCCTTGTAGACTCTTGTACTTGCAACTCACTACTCTGATACCGTGAATATATGGGGGGAGAGAGAGGGAGCTTAAACTCTTGCGAGATACAGAAACACAAAGAGAGATTATACACAAGACAAAAAGTTGAAACCCTAGTCTTTTTATTCTTCTTCTTTACTATATGAATCTACCAAAAATGAAAGAAAGGATAATATACATAATATACAAGCGATCCATAGTGTGAACATGTTAAGTATAAAGATAACTAGATAGATATCTCATAACTCGGGTAGGTGGACTAATTGATATGTAGTTGTAAAGTATTTTCTAGATTTCTCTTCTAATAGGTCTACTGAGAGACCATGGAGTGGCAAATTGCATGCAAATGGCACTGTTATAAGTGTAAAAAATGCATCATAAAAGGGAAAATAAAAAGCAATTTTGTCATTTGGTGTGCTAGATATTTTTGCATGCTATTCACATGTAGATGGTGAGTTTGATGATTCAAATTAGAGTATGGATGGTTTGGTATTCTAGTCATTCATACACCTAGTGTAAGAAAAACGAGGCTTGATACAAAGGGATCATGTAGTGCTCTGCAAGTACATAGATCAGCAAGAGTAAGGTATATTGTAAATAGGCTGATGTATGGTGATTATGTTGATCACCATTATGCTTATATGATGAAGGTTATGAAATTAGTTAAGTCCACTTGTTTTGAGGAAGCTATTAGTCATGTGTATTGGGAGAAAGTGATGGATGAAGAAATGGTTACATTGGATGTAAATTGGACTTACGATTTGATGCCATCTGAGAAAAAGAAAGCTATAGACTACGAATGGATTTACAAAGTAAAGTATATTGTAGATGGAAGTGTAAGCCCATATAAGGGAAGAATCATTGAAAAAAGGTTATGTAAACTTATGGGTTTGATTATGAGGAGACATTTGCTCTAGTGGCAAAGATGGTAACAATTGTAAGAGTTATCATTGTAGTGGATGTGGCAAAAGGTTGGGTATTGTATCAAATGGATGTAAATAGTGTATTATTGTATAGTGAGTTGTAAGAAGAAGTATACATGGAGTATCCATAGGTTTATGAGAGCATGGTTCCCCCAGATTATATGCGTAAGCTATACAAAGCCTTTGGGCTGAAATAGGCACCAAGAACATAGCATGACAAGATAGGATATTATCTTGTCTCTATTCATTTTCATGTTGGAAATGAAAATCACTTGCTTTATGGGTGTTAGAGTGATAGGGACATTATTATGATTATCTTGTATATAGATGATTTGATAGTTGGGGGTGATAGTATACAAGAGATGGAGAGCATGAAGAGTCTTCTCAAGAAAAAAATTGACATGAAAGATTTGGGAGAGCTAAAGTAGTTTTTGAGCATTGATATGATAAGAATATCTAAGGGGATATGGCTCTCACAAAAGAAATATATCTTGGATATGTTAACAAAGTATGGTATGGTTGATTGTAATCCAATCTCAGTGCCATTAGATCAAAATGTGAAGCTAAGTGCAGATGTGAGTGGATATTAGAGGATCCCACAATGTATAGGAAGATGGTGGGAAGTTTGATCTTCATGCCTATCACTAGACTAGATTGTAACTACATAGTTGGCTTAGAGAGCTAGTTTATATAGATGCCTTGTAAGCCTCATTTGGATAGTACAAGATGTACCTTGCAATTGACTTGGTGGTGTAGTTATTTGGCTATATATGTAGATTGGGGAGGCAACGTGTCTGACGAGAAGTTCACAAGTAGCTATGCATTTTCCTTTGGAAGTGGGGTTGTGATTTGGAGTAATAAGAAACAATGAAATATTGCATTATCAAGAACAAAGGCAGAGTACATGGGTGTTGCTATGATACTATGTGAAGTAGCTTGGATGTAAAAGGTACTTGATGATTTGGCAATATAGATAGATAGGAGACTTGCCATTTATTGTGACAACATGAGTAGTATATAGTCGAGGGACCTTGTGTTCCATGCACATACAAAACACATTGAGCTTCATGATCATTTCATCAGAGAGTAGATCTTGGCAAGTGAAATTGATCTCATGAACGTGAGCATAAAAGAGTAAGTTGCATATATTTTTACCAAGGTCCTAGGAGTAGAAAAGTTTGATGAATTACTATCAATAGCTCTAAGTCATATGTAGCATAGTTTTTATAATGTGACTTTAACTTTTTTGAAGAGTTGGAAATGGATGGCCTTCTTCTATGAGTACACAACCCAATGCTTGAGAGCTAGCATTCATCACGACGTGAAAATCTTGGTTTAGATCAAGGAGCTTTAATATAGAGCTATCAAAATAAACTTTGTTTAAGCTTCTCAAAGTTGGACTGCTCAATTTGGTTTCACATTGAGGTTTCACACAAGATAAGTTTGCTCCTTGAGAAAATTGGTGAGGGGTGCAACTATCAAGGTATAATCCTTGATAAAAATCCAATACCATCCAATTAGGTGTCCAAAAATATTCTTAACTGCTTAACTATTTTGGAGGTGGAAATTCCCGGGTATCTTTGATCATGATTGGGCTTAGTACAATTTCCTTCTCAGATATTATAAATCCAATGTACTTTATATTCCTTTTAAAAATGTACACTTACTCTTCTTAGCATAGAGCTTGTATCTTTCTTTAGGATTAGCTAAGATTTCATCAAATAAGATAGGGACAAACTTGTTAAGGCAAGGTTTGAATATGTCCTGTAGTAGTGTCTTAAAGTTAGAAGAGGACATTTATAGTGTCCGTACCATGTATTGGAGGTGGTTTTTTGGGATATCTTCTTTTTTAATCTTGATTTGGTAATGAATTGGCCTCAAATCAATCTTTGGGAATATTTTTACCCCTTGAAGTCTATCAAGAATCTCATCCATCCTAGGAATTGGGTATTTATTTTTGATTATCACCTAGTATCACAAATCACAGGGTGGGGGGACTTGTTTGAGCTACTGTATTGAATACACACAATACACACAAGAGGAAGCTTACTTAAAAACACAAGAAGAGAGATGGATAAAACATTTTCTTGTTAGCTTTCTCTTCTTTCTTCCTCTAAAAATATAATGTATACAAAGTATATATAAGATATCATATAAAGAAAAGCAGCCTACTAAGTCAGACAATGCATAACTAATTATTCTAATCAACTAGTGCTATAATTATGCCAATTGTATGTAGGTATAACAAACAAAATATAATAAGTGATAGGTTCGTGGCCATGTGAGAATCATAATGACCAATGATATGCTAAGTATAGATGTGTGGGATTATCTAATTAGGTGGTCCATCTTCAATATCTACATGTGTTGAGCTTGCCATCTCAACACTCCCCCTCCAGCTTAGCTACATCTCTGCAACTCCAAGTAAGCTTCAAAAAATTTGAAGCCTCTTTGTACCCAATGCCTTTGTGAAAATGTTAGCTATTTGATTCTATGTGCTAACATATACAAAGTAAACATTTGTGAAAATGTTAGCTATCTAATTCTATGTGCTGACATATATCAAGTTGGTCTCTTCTACAAGTACCTTTTCTCTCACAAAATGGTAATGCATCTCAATGTGTTTTGTCATAGCATATAAAATTAGGTCCCTAGCCAACCATATACTACTTCTGTTATCACAATGAATGACAACTAAACCATCACCTTGCATATCCAAGTCACCAAATAGCTTTTACAACCACATCACCTCACATACTGCCATAGTAGTACCTCTATACTCAACCTCTGTACTCGATAAAGCAATAGTTGGTTGTTTTTTACTGCTCTAGGTACAAAACATGAATTCGATGGTAGATCTTCTATCAGACTTGCTACCAACCCAAATTACATCTATGTACCCAAATACTTGCACATCCTTACCTTCCTCATAAAAAAGTCCATAATGCAAGGTGGACTTCATGTACCTCAACATGCATCTGAATGGATCCAAATGAGGCTAAGAGCAGGATTTAGGACCCAAAGAGAGCCAAAAATATGCCAAATTCTATCAAATTGAAGTAAAAATAAAAGCTTGACGAAAGCAACAGATGTGGATTTGACAATTTTAAGCGGCCGTGAAAGACATGATTTAAAATTTTTTTTGAAGACAAACTTTGTAGCAGTCTTAGATTTTTAATAAATTTCCCAAGTATTGGAATAAAGTGATATGAGTTCCAAATAGTGCGAGACTTTGAGGTGGACATGCAAAAATTTTTGGTTCGTGATTCAAAGAGACTAACAAGGACAATGTGTGAAGAGGACTTTAGAGGGGAAGGGGTGTGACCCTTACAGTCCCCTTAACCCCCAAAAATTCACACGGTGAGAGAGGGGGGACATTTTTTTTTGTGAAAAAAAAGAAGGTGCATCTTGACATGACGAGATGATTTGGAGGGGGGACTATAGAGCCCACAAATAAGCATGTTGTCTGATCTCTCCAAGCTGATACTCAAAATTTTCACTTCATATCACTAGTTTCAGCTCCACAATTGATGGCCTAAATAGAAAGATGCAATTTCAATATTTCTCTCTCCTCCCTCTCTCTCCTCCAATGGGTTGGTCATGCGAGAATTAATAAGAGAAGATTAGAATGAAGATTGGTTGTTCGACTTGAATCGAATTGAAGTGGGATCATGTCAACACTGAGGAGTGATATATCACCAGTGCTATTTGGAGACCAACAATGTCATGTCGCTACATGGACACAGTGTGAAAAAAACTAGAGCGCATCATCATTCGACTTTCTTATTAATCTAGAGAGTCAATGTCATCATAGTCATTAGTGCTAGTGTCCATAGTATGGTTAGATCCAAAATACGGGAGTTTTGGACAAGTTTAGTCTATTTGTGATATTTGTGATATTATTTCTTGTAGATATCCTAAAAAGCAATGGAAACTTTTAGAATAGGATAGCATGCAAAAAGCAAGTTGCTTTTACCCAGTTTTGGGAACACTCATTAAAAAAAAAAATGGATTGGAAAAATCGTGATGCGTGACGGTAGTTTATAGGTAGCAAACAACACTTCGAAGAACTGGGAGAGAAAGAAGGAGTGATCTTGAAGAATTTTGAGCAAGTGTCCTTGGGGTTTTACCCCCCTTTCGGAGCTAACCGAGCCATTAGATTTGCGGTTTGAGCAACAGAGAAGAAGCTAGTGTTTGATGCATGTTTTTGGTCTACAAGGGAGCTCCAAGAGAACTAATGCTTGGATATTGCTTCAGAGTAGTGCCACACAATGAATTTGTTTATCTTCTCAGGTTCTATCAATAAATAGTGCTTTGATTCATTGTGCTTTGTCTTTAACTTGTGTACCTCTTGTCTATTCTTTTTGTTCTCTTCTATCTCCTATTCTCTACTTCCCTCTATCTCTGATCCTCGATGGATACGACCTTTTGACTAAAATCCATCCAGCAATGGCTCGCTGTCCATAAAATCAATTCTTGAGACTCGAAATCTGAAAAAATGGCAACAAGCCTCTTTTTAATAGAAATTCAGATTTCTCTTGATAATTCATGGTGCAAATCTTGTTCATGTGTGATGAATTTTTTTTGAAGCTTGATTGTGATGTGCTTGAGGACTATGAAGTGTAAAATGTAGAACTCGTGTCTATGAGTGTGAGTTATTAATTTTTGATATCCCGAAATGTATGCTTTAAATAAAAAATTGATGTTTTTCTTGGTTTTGAGGAATCAAATCATGTTCATATGGGATAATATTAAATATAATGATGGATTAAAGTGTGAATACATTTTTGAATTTAAAAAAAGCATTTTATATAAAGAAAGTAAGAAAAAAAACAAAAAACGTGATTTTGAGACAAAGAAAATAGAGAAAAAATAGTTTTTTGTGTCAAAAAAATTATGAAAAATTAGGATTATGTTTGTGCAAGTATAAAGGAGGTAAAGTATGAGTATTTTTCTTGGTTTATTCCCATTTATATGTTTTAGTATGTGTTTATTGCTTTTATTATACGAAGACATACATGGAAACATCTCTTAATTTATCCATTGCAAGGCAAAACCCTAAAAGATAGGGAGAGAGGGGGTTTTATTCACTGAATGTGGTTCAAAATTTAAAATTTTTGTTGCATTTTTCATATAATCTTCACTCTTATTTTAAATATTAAAAGGTATAGTGGCACGGAATAGTCCGACAACACTGCTTTATTATCACAACCATATTGTTAGTGAAATAAAATCATGGAAAAAATATTTGAGCATATTCACAATGCTGATTTTATAAAAGTAAAAGATTTTTGCACTCAAATTCATCCATGTTGTATTGCATTGCATACATGGTATTAAGAGAATCATTCCCTAGACGCATTGCAACTAGATGCTTAGATATTGACCCACGTTGAGTGTAACGACCCCTTGAGGTGTAGGTCTAGTGTTATTGTTTCCTTTGGGGCCTAATGTGTTAAGGATTATATTATATCTTGGAACATTTTATCAAAAGAGAGGACTATGTTGCATATGTGCTTTATATTGAAATGACACATCTTGTTGGGGCTAATCCCTAGGGTGTAGAAGAGCCGTAGTAGGGCCACAATGATAAGTTGGGGAATGGTCCCTTCGTTTGTGTTATGAGGTGCTAGCCATCAATATGTTTGGATACTTCTTTTTCTTGGAGCAGTTGAGGAGGTTATCATGTTGGAATATGATCTAGAGATTGTATCTACAAACACATTCTTTCGATTAATTAGTTTCAAGTGTTTATGCGCTCTTGGTCACGATGCCATAGGGTTGTTTAGGTATGTTTAGGAGGCCTAGCTAGAGCCCTAGAGCCAATGTCAAGTTCATTTTTTATCTCGACAGGTGGTGCATTTACTAGGAGCCACTAATAAGTGGCATTTTCCAAATCTTGGTTAATTAGGGACTAGTCAGTTAGTTTATGCCTAAGAGCATGATGATAGATGCATTATTTCCTGATAAACCTTGTCAAGCTAAGATCCAAAAATAAGAAAGAGCTAAAAGGGTTGGATAGCGGGCTAAAATCCTTAGGAGGTATTCCCCCTCAATGTACTAGCCCGATACCCCTACGAGGGAGAGGTCTTAGCCTGGCCCTAGTGCCATAGAGAGTCCATGAGGAGGAGGAGGAATCTCTAGTGCTCCCCTTCTCCTAGTAAGTCAGCCCACTTCAAGTGGGATTGTAGTCATGCCATTACAAACTTCTATAACAAATTTGGTTGTCATTATGGTGTAAGTGAGAGCGGATTTTTGGAGCTTGATTTAGTGTTCAACAAGATCCTAAAAGATTTAAAAGAGTAAATTTTTGTGGAAAATGAAACAGTTGTGGATCAATAAGTTGGATTTTTCTTAGATAGATATTTCAATGCCAGGAACCCAACACAAGTCTCAATTCGTCAATCGAAGTCTGTTTGACCCCCCATTTAATGCCCACAAGGTTTCACATTATAAAGCAGCTACAAGATCCAAGAGTCAAAAAAAGTGTGACAGAGACCAAATTGATCGATTTCAATGCTACGAAGCCAAAGCCAGCCATCCAATCGAATTGTGCTTTTGAGGCAGTTTACACCACGAAGACTAAACTACTTGCTGGGCAGTGTGAACATGTAAGATGTGAACTGGTTATTTTATAAATAAGGCTTAAGCTTAAGAAAACTCAAAAAACTTGACGATTGGGAGCAGGGGGCACACATTTTTTTGCGACCCATTGATTTGACAATTTTTGGCATTTTGCAACCATTAGAAGCAGCAAGAATGAAGAGAGGCATGAGATCCACCATTTTTTCACTTCAGATCACTTGATGTCTTGCAAGAAACAACACCATGAATGAAAATATGCATTTTTAGTATTTCTCTCTCCTCTCTCTCTCTCTCTCTTTCTCCTTTTAGTGCCTGTTTTCATGCCTTATTCTATGAGAGAAGGGGGTGGATTGATTTGAGAGATTTCATTTGGGAGATGTGTTGAGAAATCAAAAGAATGTATGCCCATAGAGGCTAGGTGGATTGATTTGAGAGATTTCATTTGGGAGGTGTGTTGAGAAATCAAATGAATGTATGCCCATAGAGGCTAGATGTACGCCGAAAAGAGGCTAGCCCATAAGTGGCTTTGTATGGAAGATATGAGAAAAGATGTATGCTCTAGAAGCTCTATGAGTGTTGCCTAGAATCCCATAAGCATAGTAAGGAAGAGTGGTACTATCCAAAATGCTATATAAGCATGTACTTGACACTCTTTTCAATAAGAAATAGAACTATCAGTTTGTGTTATTATCCCTGTCATCATGAATAGTGTTTTCATCTTTCATCCACCATAGCTAGCTAGCTCTAGATCTGTGTTTATCAACATGGTATTAGAGCCATGGCCAAGCTAGTTGGCTAATGTGTGTGCACTTTCCCAATCTTCCTCTCTCACATTATCTCATTCTCTCCATCTCTCAAAATCATACAATGTTTTCTCTTCATTTCAAGATCAGGAGGTTCAAGTACTGAGTCTTTGCCAAGTTTTTGGAAGTGTTGTAGTCCAAGAAATCATGGAGAAGAGATCAAAGCTTATTACAAAGGGTCATCATCTAGCTCTTCAGTGTGAGTGTTACCATTTTCAATCTCATTTCATTGTCAAGAGAGAGCGATAAAGAAGAGAAGATTTGTTTTTGATTTGGAGGAGGCCTATGCCTTATACTTTGCCCTACTCAAAACCTGTGCCTCTTCTTTAAGTCTGGACCTCATCATTAACACCTTCTAGATCACCATCAAGTCCGAATCTTGTACTTGTTTGGCTATTGCATACATACAACTAATCATAAGTGCTGATGAGGCAAGAGAGAGAGCCATAAGGAGCTTCAACGACCTGGCAACTTAATCTGACCAGACGATTATTCTATCTCAGTGTTGCTGTGGCACGCCACACTATTGGAGGAATTTCTAAGTTGTAATAAAGTTGACCAGATTGGAACTCCTAGGCGAGAGTAAACAAGGCCGCCTACACCAACCTGATGCATTCACTACCTCTGCTATTGGTTCATCTTGCTGAAGGAGGAGGAGAAGAAGATTAAAAGTGTTCACATCAATCCAAGCGATGACATGCCAGAAGATTCAAAGTAAAGCCTCCTCTTACAAACCCTTCTTCATGCCATCTCCTCCAAACCAATTCAAATAAATACCTAAATCCTTATTCACATTGTCTTGTCCATAAAACCTTTCTTACATTGTAAAAAGGATAGACACTACCTGAGTTACTCGTGGTAAGACCTCCTTGCATTAATGGTAGACCTTCCCAAAGAAGAGATGATCTATTTGCACCATGCAAACATATCAAACCTTGGAAGAAAATCTAATGTTAATGTGCTGTCAAGCCACGTATTCCAAGATCAAGAGCTATTCAAAAGGAAATGTATTCATCTTGTATGCTTAAAGCGCTGAAATACCCATGATGACTCAAAAGCTATGTATCCTAAGATCCTTGAAAAGCCAAAATCCAAGTCTATGTATCCTAAGATCAATGCCATGTATGTCAAAGAAATCTTGACGAGTACACATCAGTGTATCCATTGGTAAAAGCATGAAGCAGAAAGAATGTGTCAAGAAGACTAGAGTAAAAATCATGTACCGCACATTGACAAAAGGGATAAGGAGCACAACAAAACCCAAGGAGCATGAAGATAAAGAAGTCCAAGAAGACAAAGAAGATCAAATATTGGAGCAAAAGACCAAGAAGAAGATCAAAGGTTGCAAAGAAGCAATAAAAAATGAATTTTTTTTCCACAGCTATAAACCAACAAAATGACTTCCCTTAGTGGATCCTTATTCCTGTAGTGGATGTAAAAACATTTATATAGATGTAAAGTTTCAAGCCTTAACTTGACTAGGCTGCCAAAGAGCTAGTTTCCTGGTGCATGTTTACATGCAGGGGGGGCAAAAGTCAGCAAGAGTAGAGACTCATAATTTGAGGGGGGGTGTTGAGAAATAAAATGAATGTATGCCCATAGAGGCTAGATGTATACCCAAAAGAGGCTGGCCCATAAGTGGCTTTGTATGGAAGATATAAGAAAAGATGTATGCTCTAGAAGATCTATGAGAATTGCCCAGAATCCCATAAGCACAGTAAGGAGAATTGCCCAAAATCCCATAAACTCAAAGCAATAACATAATCAAACAAAAAGCTCCACCAAAAAAATCCAAGTGATGATCCAAAAAGCTTCTAGAAGCACCTAAAAAGCTCCAAATGAAGAGCTTGCTAAATAATAGTACTCTCCAAAAAGCTATATAAGCATGTACTTGACACTCATTTCAATAAGCAATAGAACTATCAGTTTGTGAATTTATCCATGTCATCATGAATAGTGTTTTCATCTTTCATCTACCATAGCTAGCTAGCTCTAGATCCGTATTTATCAATAAGATGATGCTAAGACACGATGGAGCATAGATCAATGTTTGGAGTAGCATTAGTCGCTGTTATAGTGAGCATTAAGAGCAGTGGGCAGCCTTTCCAATATGAGATACATGTGAGATAAAACATTGTTTTATGAGTAAGTGATACATTTCATCGTTTTATGATATATCTTAATTGCAAATGGTTGGAAATGAATGCTCTTTATTGTCAATGATTTTTTAATTGAGAAACATTAAGAAAATCAACAAGAAGCAATCATCTATTGATTCTTTCACAAACACACAAAACTCACAAAATTGTGATTTCAGGATAAATCATGTATTTTAGGGGTTTTGATATGTCAATGGTATTTTCATGGGATGAAATGAGGGATGAAAATAATTCTTAGCAAGTCTAATCAAGTCACATTAGAAAAATGAGAAAATATAAGTATTTATTGATAATTAAAAAAATATGTTTATGCTTAAAAAATAGGAAAAAATAATACATGTGTCTGTGGATATATGATAAAGATGAAGCATGAGGTTTAGCCTTAGTTTAGCCCTATAATTTAAGTGATTATTTATCAATCTTTATGTCTACCACCGAATGCACAATCCTAAATGGGAGGGAGAGGAGTGGGTAATAAGTGCTAATTACATGCTGAATCTATTTTGAAAAAAATGCATTTTTCATATAAGATAAGTGTGTTTTGAGACTTAAACGGTTTAGTAGCATGAGTATGCTCAGTTTGCCGACCCTATGCAGTAGCAAGTATGCTTATAATGAAAGCATGCAAAGAAATGATTTGGCACTGTCACAATATTATTTTAAATGAATAATGAATCATTCACAATTGCATTACGTTCAACACATGGTATCATCCTGGATGCATGGCAATTGCCATCATAAACATTGACCCACACTGAGAGTGAGGTATCCCAAGCCGTAGGGCTAGCGATTGGTTTCTTTGGGGAGTGTGCCGCAGTGAGGATCATATTCTATCACTTGGAATGATTGCTTATAAGAGAAAACTATGTATCATACGTGCTTTATGTGTTCATGATGCATCTCTTAGGGCCAATCCTCGGGGTGTAGGAGAGTTGAAGAGGGGCCACGATAATTAATCGAGGAGGCTGCTCCTTGTGTTCATTATACATGATTATAACACCAACATGTGTAGGGATCCTTGTGAGGAGTTTGGGAAGGGTTATCTGGTAGACTATGAGCCATACAAACACTTATATGGTTAGATTAGTGTGTAGCCTTTGAATACTCTTGGTGACGAGGCCGTGGAGTATTCTGCTTGAGGATAGAGGCCTGGCTAGAGCCTTAGAGCCAATGTCGAGGCCGTTTTATATCTCGACTGTAATATTCTAGCCAAATGCTTCATATCAAGAAACAGATTTGGTCTTGAGGCATTTTAAAAATTACTTATCAAGCTGTCACATAAGTGACCGCACGTAATTTTCTTGATATCGAGTCTCGCATTAAATCAATTCGACAATTCGATACGAGAAGATGCCTTAATGTTCCCAGCCAACAAAAACCAAAGATGCCTCGTATATAGTATTATGATGACTTGATCATATAACTTTTCCTGCATTATATTTGATTTGGCATTCTCGATTCCATTTAATACATTGAGGATCGCATTGATTTTGTAACCGCAAGACAAGTTGTAAAAGTCTCAATTGATAGCCAAAGAACACACAAGAATGAGCATGATATTGAGTAAGTTAAGTTTCAAAGAGTATGATATGACTTTACATACTAGATAAGTCATGAATTAACTAAGCCAAAAACCACCAGAAGAAGTCATTTTGAAGAATAAAAGACGTTTTTAAAAAAGTAACCCAAAATACATGACGTTTTTGATGCCTAGAGGGAGAGAAAGTATTAAAAAATCACTCCCATGTCACCATCCAATAGATAAGCAATCAAAATGAATATTTAATAAAGCTAAATTGACTCTTGACAAGTATAGCCAAAAGAATCATTCAACTGCATACTACCCCTTATGCCTATAAATACACCCCCTCTCCTTCACAAAAAAGGCAAGAAGAAAGACCCCCTAATGATGGAAAAAGTTCTCTACTTCTCTTATCCATTGAAGCTTGAGCCTTGAAAGAGGAAAATACCCCCTTCTACCACATTTTCATTTTCCCTATCCCTGCTACGCCTTTGCTCAATTACGACCATACCACTAAATGAAACATTGGTAAATTTTTTTTGGACGACCAACAACTCTCCCTAAACTAGTGCCTCAATTTCGCTTGACATCCATGGCTCTGTGACATCATGGAAATTCAAAAAGCACATTTGAAGCAAGGGAAGTAAGGAACGTGATCAATGGAGAAAATGACGCGGTAGGAATTAGCGAGACCCCCATTATAGCAAACCTGAGAGAGGTCACATCTTGTGGTTTGGAAAAAATTAATGTTTTTAAGCTTATCACTTTATTTAGTTTTAAATGATTATAAACATATTCTAATGAAAATACATATGAACTGTCACTTAGGAAAATAACCTAAGTAATGTAATAAGTAACTATTCAATGAAAAGACTATTTCACTTGAAAAAGGACTATATGCTTGTCATTAAGAAAATATATTAATTATATTTTATTTCACAATATTTATTGTTATTTCATTAATGGCGCATGTGATCATAATAACAGAAAAATGATAGACATGAAAGGGAGTGACGGATCGAAGGTTGGACTCGAGAGCTATGGTGAGAGAGCAAGAGCAAGAAAGGGAGAGACTAGAAATGGGAACTCCAACCATCACAATGTGTGACCGGGCCTTCCTTTATTCAAACTGTCACTAAAAGAATAAAGAATAAAGTGATGGTGATGGGCGCCCGCCACCTGCAATGTGCAGTGGCGGTGATTGTCAGTGTAGTAATACACGGGCGACTAGGCAGAGGCACCTTTATCCCCAACAACCTCCCACTTAAAGGCGAATATTCCCCACCAGTGAGGAGCGAAAATTAAAAAAAAAAGACAGTACAACATGTACACATGTACAACAGGATGAGGAAAGACGTCATCTCATCCCACGCCCATCAACCTCCTGAGGAAGGCAAAGCGCTTTGTAGAGAGGCTTTTCGTGAGCAGATATGTAGGATTCTAGTTAGTCGAGATCTTGACAAGATCAACAGACTTGTTCTCAATGACTCCACGTATGAAGTGATACCTCACCTCAATGTGTTTTGTCTTCGCATGGAAGACCGGATTCTTGGCTAACTGAATAGCACTCATAGAATCCGAATGCAGTGTAGGGATAGCATCAATACCAAGGTCTGCAACCAAACGACCCAACCAAATGGCCTCCTTGCAAGCCTTAGTGGTGGCTGCAACATACTCGGCCTCTGTAGTAGAAAGGGTCGTGCATTTCTGCACCCTGGACATCCAAGAAACAACACCTCTAGCATATGTGAATACATAGCCGAAAGTGGACTTCCTACTAGCTGCATGTCTCTGCATAATCAAAGTCAGTGTACCCCATGACTCCTGTATCCTGGCTGCCATAGCATATGCACATATCTGCAGTGCCCTTCAGGTACCTCATGATACCCTTCATGGCATCCCAATGCTTCTTGCCAGGTGTAGCCATATAGCATGCCACAACACCAACTGCAAAGGGAATATCTGGACGAGTGGCTATCATGGCATACATAAGATTGCCCACTGCGGATACATAGGGAATCTTGGCCATCTTTGCCCTCTGCTCATCTGTCTGCGGACAATCAGCCTCTGTGATACCTTCACATAAGAAGGCAATGGACAGCCAATAGGCTTTAGGTCCTGCATGCCGAAGCGCTCAAGGACTTTATGAATGTACTCCCTCTGTGACAAGTAGAGGAGTCCCTGATGCCTGTTATGTGTAATGCGCATACCAAGTATGTGAGCAACCTGTCCCAGATCTTTCATCTCAAAGCTCTTCTTGAGCTGAGCCTTAAGAGCATCTAGCTCAGCATGAGCTTTTCCTGCTATCAGCATATCATCCACATAGAGTACCAAAATCAATAAAGAACCATCACGGGCTTTCTTCGTGTAAAGACACAGATCCATAGCACTCCGACTATAGCCCTGTGATGACTGCATAAGGCATCAAACTTATGATACCACTCCCTAGGTGCCTGTTTCAAGCCATAAAGACTTTTCTTCAATTTGCACACTAGGTGCTCCCTGCCAGGTTCTGCAAAGCCCTTAGGCTGCTCCATATAAATCTCATCATGCAAGCCCCCATGTAAGAAAGCCATCTTGACATTCATCTAGTATAAATCCAAGTCAAGTTGAGCAACCAAAGCCAAGACTAAGCACAGGGTGGTCATCTTAACCACATGAGAAAAGACCTCATTAAAGTCCACACCGTGCTCTTGCTTAAAACCCTTTGCTACCAATCTAGCCTTGTATGCCGGCTTGGGGTGTCCAGGGGTACTTTTGAGCTTGTACACCCACTTGCATGGCACAACCTTCTTGCCCAAAGGTAAGGAAACCAAATCCCAAGTGTCATTCTTATGCAGGGAGTCTATCTCAGACTGCATAGCCCTCTCCCAGGAGTGATTATCACCCCTGTGCATAGCCTCATCATAAGTGAAAGGCTCTCCTGCATCTGTAACCAAGACATAATGCATCGAGGGCTGAAATCTATCTAGTGGACGCCTGTCTCTAGTAGACTGTCTCATGGCAGGCTTTGCTACTTGCCTAGCTACCTGTCCAATGCCCTGACCATGAGCATCTGCTGCAGCTGTAGGCTGTCCAACTGGCTGTGCGGGAGCTCTCGGCTCCTCCTGAAATATGACCCTGCGGATCTCAACAACTCTCTCAGGCTGCCTATGCATCTTGTCTTCATGGAAGACTACATCATGACTGTGGATGACTTTCTGCGCCTGCGGATCTTAGAGATGGTAACCCATCTTGCCTGCATCCCCATAACCAAGAAAAATGCATTTGACACTCTTGGGATCCAGCTTACTTCTCTTGTCCCTGGGCACATGGCAAAATGCCTCACATCCAAAGACATAGAGATGTGCATAAGAGGGAGGTTTTCAAGTCCATACCTCCTTTGCAACCTGGAAATCCAAACCACTAAAGGGTGATCTATTTATGACATGCACAACTGTACTAACTGCCTCAGCCCAAAAGCTCTGTGGTAGGCCTGCATGGCTAAGCATACTGTGTACACACTCTTGGATGGTTCTATTCATCCGCTCAGCCAAACCATTCTGGGGGGGGTGTAGGGGGCGGTCAACTGACGCTTAATATCCCTCTCATCACATAACTTCTCAAAAGCACGTGAGACATACTCACCTCCATTATCTGTCCTTAGGCATTTTAGCCTATACCCAGACTGGTTCTCAACCAATGCAAGCCATCTCAGAAACACAGCCGACACCGGATTTCAACTTAATGGGATAAGCCCAAAATTTCCGTGAAAAATAATCTATGAATGTAACAAAATACTTTGCACCACCCATCCGAATGTATCAATGCCAAGGGCTCACTCATGCGTGGCCTATCAGACTTCTTATGTGTAGACCTAGTCTGCCAGCCATAAAGACAATGCTCACATGAATCAAAACATGCATAATCAAGGGGCGGCAAGTACTGCAAACCAGAAAGCATTTTCATTCCCTTCAAAGACATATGGCCCAAACGGGCATGCCAAAGAGATACATGTGGGATAGAGCCCACAAACAAAACATGATCAAGGGAAGAAGCTGATACAATCAAGGGGTAGAGACTGCCAGCCTTGGCACCTCTCGCAATCACAAGTCTACCACGAGTGATCTTCCATGCAGAGTCCCCAAAACATACATGATATCCTGCATCATCAAGCTGTCTAGCTAACATGACTCTGCATGTCAAAGCAGGTACATGACGTACATCCTGCATAACAAAATTGCTACCAGAAGGAAACTGCAGCCTAACATCACCAATGCCCACAATATCAAGAGAGCTGTCATCATCCATGCGCACAAAACCCGAAACAGTACGGTATGAATGAAACCACTCTCAGCAAGGTGTCACATGAAAGGACACACCTGAGTCCAAGAGCCAACACTGTGCATACATAGAGTGTATCTCTGTCATCTGCGAAGCACTAGAAGAAGCTGCTAGGATATAATCATCATCATCAACATCCTCATGCTGCATAACATTGATCTCTTTAATTTTAACACCAGACTTTGCAGGTACTATGCTGTGATCAGAAGACTTATCCTGCACTTTGTCTTTCCCCTTATCTTTGTGCCTTTCATTGCGCAATTCATGGCATTGTGGTCTAATATGGCCCTTTTTTCCACAATGGTGACAAGTAACATCTGCATTTGTGCCATGGGATTTGCTACATGACTTCCCATGAGACTTGGACCAAGATTTTTGAGAATCCTGTCTATGGCCACTACCACTGCCATGCTTTCCATATCCATCATTCCTGCCTCTAACTGTCATAGCATGAGACACACGAGAGGTATCCAAATTCTTATGGTTAACCTCTTCCTACAGAAGAGCACTCTCAACATCAGATAATTTCAAGGTGGTAGTAGAGGCACATAATGCAGTGCGAAATACATCCCATGACTCATTAAGAGTACCAAGCAAGAAAAGAGGAGTGACATCCTCTGCAAAAGTGATGTCCTGTGAAGTCAAGTTGTTAAGTATAGCATGGAACTGGCTCAAGTGAGCAGACATAGTCACATTCTCCTTCATGCGAAGATCCATAAGTTGCTTCAGCCACAATACATCTAACTCGATGGAATTTTCTTGTCATAGAGATTTTTGATCTTATCCGAAAACTGCCATGCACTCTGTTCTTCCTCAAAGACATTATAGTGAACCTATTCTGTGAGAGACAATACAATAGTGGACTTGCATAACTCATCAAGCTCAAGCCATTCTTCATCTGGCATAGTTGCAGGTGGATGCCCGCTTAACCTCAAAGGTTTGATCTGCGATTTCTACACTAACACCTGCCAAATTTGGCTCTTCCAATAAGAGTAATTCGTACCATCAAGCTTAGTGATGTTGAAAATAGCATGATGAAGTCGCCATAATGCAGGCTGGAAGACTGTAGATAGTGCAAAACTGCTTGTTGTTTACTGCAGAAAATGACCAAAAAAACCGAGGGAAAATGGCGAGGAAAGTGAAATCAAAGCTGCTGCCCACTAAGTACTAGTGAAAGTACATCATTTCAGAGTGTTTCAGCATAAAAATCCATGTCAGTCCATACATATATGCTTGCTGTAATAAATTTCAGATTTCAGTAAAAGAGAGCTAATAGTATCAAAATCGGATCCCAAGGCAATCAGATATTGCCAAGACCAAAGCCGACATCATGGGGGCATAGCATAAGCATATGACAGTCAATAAGCATGAATCCAACACCCAAGTATGTCATACAAACATCTGCCAGTGAGTAGGCACACCCCCCAGTCAACGGGGCAAAGTGTTCCTGCCACAACCAAAACTTGACACAAGTAGGTGTCAGTTCACAAATATACGGATCCAAAACTGAGACTTAGCTCATAAGCATACAATAAACCAAGACATATGATGTATCATCCCAAAGGGTAAGAAGTCCCAAAGTCTCAAGTGTCTGTAAAACTGCTCAATAGCATGTAATGGCTCAATGCATAAAAGTACCGTCTGCTTAATGTTTGATAAGCATTCAAGAATGCTCCCACTAGCAAAAAGTCATATGTACGAGCTCAAGAGCTCAAGCCAAGGCAAAACATAATGCCAATGACATAAGTCCAAGACAATACATCAATAGTACATCTTGAACATGTAGGCAGTAGAGCATCCGTATGTAGCATCCGTAAGCATGTAAGACATCAAATACATCCGGATCTAAACTCTGACAAGCCAAGTAACATCCAAGACTACTCCAGATAATCCAAAATGCATCCAAGGTGGAGCTTCAATGAGCACTCAAGATCAACGTATGCATAGGGTAATCAACCGTGACATGGGCATCAAGCCGTAGGTAACGGGTATGCATAAACCCAAAGAGCATCACTGTCAAAGCATATACCACGGTCAAGCATGAACCATGTCAATGAGTGTGTAATTTCAAAGCTCTTCCAAAGGCATTCGAAATGAAATCCAAGCTCGAAGTTGTACCCTAAAGATCAACACTTCATGGCATATATCCAAGACATAGGCTGGAACCAATATGCATAACCTAAAGCATGTGTAATAGCTTCAGCCTGCTTTTATTACAACATGAAATGACTATAAAAAATGAGAAATTTCAGTCCCAAATCAGTGCCAAAATGATGGCATACCATGTGCAATCCATCCCCAAGTCAATCAGCATCCAATAGGCATCAAACCAATTGACTATGTACGCCTAGACAAGCATAGCATTTATTGTCAATGTAGCATCATCAGCATAACATGACTGTGAACTACTGTAAACAGTCCCAAACAGTGTTTGAATCAGCCCCAAATCAGTGACCAATGCTCAAGCCTTCAAGATCGAGCATCAAGCATGTGCAAATGCCTCAGAGGAAGCTTGTGGAAGTGCCCAATGGCCTGGAGCTTGAGGAGGACCGGGGTGGAGCAGATGTGGATCAGCCTGAAACAGGCGCAAACAGCGTGTTGCTATCTTGGGGGGACTTGCAACCCATGTGGCATACCTGGGGTGGAGTCGGGGCTCAAGTAGGTGCCCAAGGGGGCACACACCGAGCCTCAAGGGTTCTTGAGCAGGGGCAATGAAGATGTGAAGCACCGGAGCTTCAATGGTGGCTGCCCCAAGCTGTTCATAGCCTGTGTGACCAGAGAACTGAAGTAAACCCTAAAGAAAATGATCAAATACATCTGATTAATGCCCTGAAGGTGCCCAACAATGCCAAGAAGGTGCTCGGGAAGCCGGGGAGTGACGGGAGCTCGAAGGAGTCAGATATGGCTGCCGGGAAGGAGACCCAATGTGAGTAGGGAGTCGATGGAATGCTAAGAATGCCACGAACCAAGCTCAAGAGTCCGATTGCAAAGCTCTAATACCAGTTGAAAGGGAGCGACGGATCAAAGGTTGGACTCGAGAACTATGGTGGGAGAGCAAGAGCAAAAAAGGGAGAGACTAGAAATGGGAACTCCAACAATCACAATGTGTGACCGGGCCTTCCTTTATTCAAACTGTCACTAAAAGAATAAAGAATAAAGTCACGGTGATAGGCGCCCGCCACCTGCAGTGTGCAGTGGCGGTGACTGTCAGTGTAGTAATACACGGGCGGCTAGGCAGAGGCGCCTTTACCTCCAACAAGACATTGTTAGTAGGAAAATGAATATTTTATAAGTTTTTCCTAAAAGTGACTATCTCTATTTCATTTTGCTAATGATAAACAGATGCATATGAATTTTATGATAATTTATAAAAAATTATTTTGATAATATCATATAATAATAAATATATTAAATCAACAAAAAATTGCATTAAAAAAATATACTAGATATGCATAAATTAGATATGTGAAAATATAATTTGATGTTTGAAAGATGAAAGAAAATTTACACTTATGATTTTTGCATTGCCTACGATAAAAAAATTCAAAGAAACAATTAGCATTGCACTTAGGATATAGCTAAATGAAAATTGATATTTTTAGATAACGTTGAAAGTTTGGCAAATGATCGCAGACATAATCAATTAAACCATAGAATATGAGTAGAATAAAATAAAATTATTTTCTTGTTGAAAACACACGCAATGTTAATATTAATGATTATATAGCAAGGGTGTCAATATCATGAGTTGACCCACGTATAAATTAGCGATAAAAACTAACCTAAAACATCGAGAATATTGAAGTCAAAACAATTATGAAATACTCGACAACCCTGAAACTATCAATATCATGAAATTAAATAAATATCGAAAGTTTGTAGGACTTGTTGGACATTTATAAGAATTTGTCGATACAAATTCTCAAGTCTAAATAGATTTGGAAAAGCATTTGAAATCCTATTAAGTGTGAGTTAGCGCAGGGTAGTGCATGAATTGCCTACCATAGGCATAAATATCCATATTATCTTTTAGGGTAAAAATATTTTTTTTTTCATCAAGATAAAATAGACTTGTTATAATTAATCAGTTTTGCAAAATAACTTGCGGATCCCAAAAAAGAGTTGCAAGTAGGAAGTGAAACCCTAAGAATAATGTGGGACCTTATAAGAGAAACCCTAGATTTGGGTGGGTTGCTTCCTATGCTAAAAACACTTGGTGTTGTTCCTTTTTTATTTGTGCATGCATTGATGGTTGCACAGGAAAGATTGATTGTACTTGTAGTAGTTGAATTTGATTGTAAATACATAATCAAGGTAATAAGAGAAAAGATCATGCTATGCCTCCCCCATGGCTAGACATGGAACCCTACTCCAAGGGGGATTGTTTTGTATCATTGCGAGGAGCTTTGGACTGGCCTTGACAGTGAGAGGTCGCTCGGTGAGGAATTCCTTAGGCAAGAGGTAGTGGAAGTGTCAGGGGGGTCTTTGGCTATAAATATTTTGATCACTCCTAGGAACTGTCTAACCCTCGCGTGAATCATGATGGGATCTTGGAGTCCTCGGTAACTAGTGAAGGGATGGAAATCTTAGAGGATTTCTTTTCTTCTACGTAGATAGAAGGGATTTTTTGGGGTGAATGGAGGTTTATCTTCGGCGTAGGTAGAAGGAGAAAATCATTGTAAATAACTTTGCAAAATAATAAATAAATATGTTTTGTAGAGCCAAGTGTTGACTTACCTAGGGCCAGGTCTTAAAACTTTGATCAGACATTATCTTAGGGAAAAAGTGTGGTGGCTATGTCAGAAGTTCGTTAAGGTTCCTTGATTTCTAACTAGTTACTGGAAAAAGGCATTACAATCCATGAACCAAGGGTAACTATGATCGCTCCAGTCAGACGAGAAGCCCTTGTGGGACAACTCCAATGGAGCTAGCTGATGTATCAAGACCTCAATTGTCAAATTAGGACCCTAAGCTTGTAGGTTGATCCTCGTGGGGATGACTGGTACCTTTCGTTACAGGGTGGGGACTTTGGGAAACCTAAATGATAGACCCCGTGAATTCTAGCAAGTGCCCAATGAAGCTGTCTTGGATAGTTCACTGAAAACCACTAAAATGTGCTATCAAGGAATTTGGTAGGGCAGACATGTGACACGTGGTATCATAGCATAATTGAAATTAAAAATATTTACGGTTTTTAAGACCAACTATTCTAAGTAATAATTAGCCTGCTAATTAGTAAACTTTGGCAGAATAATGAAACTTGGAACTACTTCCTTGTTTTTTGAGGAATGTACACATCTGCACCATTGAACTCTATGGATGACGAGTGGAGAAGAGAAATGATGAGGATACTTGATTGCCTATACGTTCCATTCCTTGTGAATCGCAAAAGAAGATGGTTCTAGGATGAGCGTTATTGTTACATCGAGGCCGATCGATTTTTCAACATGCAAACTAATCTAAAACGCCTTGAATGGATGGAAAATTTAAAGTAGTTGAGGCTTTTATCTTTTGTGTGTCCAGAATGAATCCACTTATGGAGTCCTAAGAGAGACACCAAGGAAAAGGGGTTTCTACTACAAGAAAGTCTATCTTGTAACATCAACAAGCTTTTATTTCATTCTTTAGAGAACCACAACAAGGAAAAGAACAAATCTTGACGCAGCATCATAGTAGATATCTCCCATGGCTTTAATAAAATCAACCATAATCTTCAACATCTTCATAGAATCCATCAAAACTAACAAGAAAAAAAAATAATACATCACTTTTGAATGGAAATAAATCACATATGATTGATCTTCATTGTCTTCATAGTTCTCTCTCTCAATCTCTCATAGATAGATACATTGTTTTAATAGAATTGGCTATCTCTGACTCTCTCTTTCTCTCTCAATCAATAGTACATCATCTCCTCACTACAATAATCAATAATCACTCATAATAATCCTTCTTAGGTCATGGATTCCCTTCCAAAAGGTGTGTCTGATATGAAAGATCACTAGAGCCACTACAGTGATCCTTCATAACTCACTACAGTCACTTCACTCCAGTCATCACTTGAGTCTTCAGCAGCTACTTCTTCCACTTCCTTGAGCTATTTTGAACTTACATTCACATTTTTCCAAGGCTAGAAAACTTTTCCAAAGTCACATATACATTCCATAGAACACTTACAGAAGTATATAGAACCGAATAAAATATGAATAGAGTAGGAACATAGGCTCATCAGAAGCTCATCAGAGGGTTACAAAATGTCAACAAAAAACATAAGAACCTCTATCTAAGATGTCATGTTCAAGTTTGTATTGACTAGATAGGGGTATTGTGATGGGTCTGGCTACCTTGGATTATCATGCATGCCCATAGTGTGGGCCATAGTTAGACTCTTGAAGGTCAGGGACCATGAAGAAGATGGTATATCGGGGACATGCCACTTTCTTATTGGAAAATCATGAATTGAGGAAAGATTTTCTTGGACGACCTCTAGCATGAATGAATGCCAAAGCTAGTACGAGTTGAAAATGGTCCATAAGGAGTCACATCCAAGTAGAATGCAGCAGTTCTTAGTTTTCTATGAGTCATTGTATTGGATCCACTTATAGATCAACCATTTGTTGGATCCCATGCATATTTTCAAGAATGTGGATAGCTTATTATGGGATCATATCACAGGAAAGAGAGACACTATAGGGGCACAAATGGATTGGAAGGAGGTAGGCAAGATGGAGGTGCTTTTTGGCCACAGTCAAAAAGCTCTAACAGTTGCTTGCAACTACCTCTCACTCCTTGGGTCCTATCACTAAAGAAGAGTGCATAGTGAAGCAAATTATTAGGTCTACTCACACCCTGACGACTATGATGCATTTCCTTAAGTCTGCATTTTCCAAAGATGACTAGGGTTGAAATCCCATGATTGGCATAAGATATGGTAGGTTTGTCTTGACCTTGATAGCAAATAACCTCAGTATTTCACTATTTAGTATCTATTCGATGTTCATAATGCTTCAAATTTTTGACACTTCATACTATCGATTGTGATCGTAGGGTGCCTCACTCTAGAATTTATTAGGGTGATCATAATGCTTCATATTTTTGACAGTTCATACTATCAATTGTGAATTTAGTGCAATGGATCTCACAGAAGAAGATCAAGACATCATGTATTGAATCTGCAAGGTAGGGAGCAGTGGAGATGGTCTGTTTCTTTGAGAAGTATTTGCCCACGAATATGCTCATGATACAAACTCACCTCCTGATACATCTCATAGATGAAGTCGAGATTGCAGACCCATCCATACGCAATGGATGTTCTTCTTAGAGCACTTCATGAAAACCTTGAAGGGCTTTATGCGACAACGATCTTGGCTAGAAGGTAGTGTGGCCAAAGGTTGGCTAGTGTCAGAGGTGTAAGTGCATATTTTAGAGAGGCTACTGACAATGGATTTAGACAATAGTATGCTATGGTCACATAAAGATGATGATAGACTAATCAAAGATGTGGTGGTTGGAAATGGGATAGAAGAAAGGATGGATGTTGCCATGGAAAAGAAAGTGAATTGTTTTTATATGTTACATCATGCATCCATGGAGAAGTGGCTTGCTAGGTACAAGCATGCCAAAAAAGGGCGGGAGGAAGCATGATCGAAATTTTGACATAATACATACCATTGATCGGTTTGATATCCCAAGGGCATGGAGAATATGCCATGGTTTATGTCTATGCTATGGTTGCATGAAGCTTTGATTGTAGTTTCTTGCGAAGGGGTATAGGTCTCTACCGAGGAGTGGGAATTCTCAAGGGGATATAGTTTGAAGATGACCGTAGGCTTTATTTGTTGTCATATCTAGATTTTATGTGCAACAAATAATCTAACCGTTTTGGTATACAATACAAAATCTATAGTGTGGCATAGTTGCATGGGTGACATTTTCGTAGTGAGCCTATTTATGGTGTGGCACTGTTGCATGGGTGACATTTTCGTATTGAGCCTATCGATAAAATGCATTCCACAATGGATTCTGGTGTCATGGCAAAGTTTGAATAAAAGAAATGACAACGGGCCATGGATTTGAACACCATTGTAGATGAGTTAGAGTGTTTTGGCAACTTGTAAAGTATTATCTCAGTAGATTATGGTAGCTTCTCCATGATCATATTCAATGTATAGTGGTTTAAAGTGGTATTAGAAGGAGTTGGGGTAGACTGTTATGGGTGGTAGGGTAGTTTGCCCTACCACCAATTTATTTTTCTTTATAACTGTCGCTATTTGTGTTGCTAATTTACTGCATTCATTGCTATCTCAGTTGCTATTTGCATTGCAAAGCATCACTATTAGCGTCTCTTTTTGTAACATTAATAATGATGCAGATAGTGATGCTATAGCGACAAATTTGTAGAGATGTCTATATTGACGCTTTTAGCAATGACGTGGGAAATTTTTTAAAATGAATATTTTCATCGCTTTGAATGTTAATATGTTGCTTTGAATCTTGTAGTGAAAGGATATTTCACAATGATTTTTATTACTCTCTTGAAGCTTGTTTAGATCCCCCATTCCTTTGCCAATTTATTCATTTGAATATTCTTCCAACAAACTTATTATTTTGTTGAAGATCATAGAACCTTCAAATACTAAAAAAATGAATATCTAATTACCCCTTCTAGAGATTATCCTTTAGCAACAAATTGACCTCTTGCATCACAACTTGGTCGCGGTTATTTGGACAAGTCCTTCACAAGTAGGAAGGGCACGAAAGCCTATCTAACCAAGACAAAGATGTCCATATTGCACATAATCTTCGTGGTTTCTTCAATATGTTATTGTGATGCCACGCATTCATACTCAAAACACCTACCAAAAAACCTAGGTTGTGAAGTTGCAATAAGGCTGCATCACATTCATGTGTTTTGTTAGTTTTAATCTACTATGTCTACTTTTTAATAGAGTTGAATAGGAGGAGAAGTAAGGAGAATCATTATTGTGTTGGAGAATGTTGATGAAGACTTTGTCCAAAACCTTGATATTTGAAGGGTTGTTGCTATACTCATAATAGTTCTTTGGGTTAATGTACCCTTACAAAAAATTTGGTGGGATATGACCCTTTTCTCCACATCTGTAACATTCCACCTCTGATCTCTTACTATCACCAAACTGTCGTCCTCTATAACTTTGAGAGGGAAATCACCTTGGACCAAAATTAGGACCAAAATCCCTAGGCTTTGGTCCAATGTCCTGTGTTTTCATTTTCGATTCGAGCAAGTTGAATCTTGTATCTTCATCTTTCTTCCTTCCTTCTTGCATCTCTTTCAAAGACCAGATATCCTCTGTATGGTTCTTCCTCAAAGAGTATGAACAGAAAGCTCCATGAATGGTTGGTTTTTGGGTACATGTAGTGGCTAAATGTCCCGCTTGATGGCACTTTCCACACCATGTATTAGAATGCATCATATCTCTCCCACCTCCCGCAGGAGTGGATATATTGGCGGTATTCACCTTCAGCATATGTAGCTGCTCTGTAATCACATCCATAAGATCTTTCTTGATACTTGCTACTGAATTGGATAAGTAGTCCTTTAGATTTTCACCTCCTGAAGTACTTGTAGTAGGGTTTTGGGAAGCTTCTGTGATTACTGCATACACTTGTTGGGTTGATCCAAGAGGTCCTCTGTTCTAGTTTTGATTCAGAGCTCCTTCTGTGACACTGTTTGCATCTGGGGGTAGGGGTAGGGAACTATCCTTGGAACTGCATTTGATGGGCATACCATTCCTGGCATGGGAGGAGGTAAAACTCCTCTTTCTGAGGTCATTGACAACCTTGCTTCAACTTTGTCATACAATCTTGCACCTTCCACTGCAGCTTGTAGATTGACTGTGGTCTTCTCAATTCCACAAACTTGCAAACTTGTGGTTGTAGGCCTCTAAGGAACACTCCTTTCTGGATGCCTTCATCCAAATGATGATTGGTTCATTTCTTCAGGATTGATTCCATTTGCGAGACATAAGCTTCTACTCTTTCTCCAGAGGACTGACTTAGGTTCATGAACTCCTCTACTCTTCAAAACCTTCATGCCTGAATTTAGTGAGGAAGGCCAGAGCCTATCATTAAAGCATTAGCAAAGTCATGCAAGGGCAGGATGAAAGAATGGCCAAGAATGTTACCCTTTGCTTTGTGGGCTGATAGGACCACTCATACTACAGTTACAGGGTATATGCATGCTGAATTAATGTATGAACAATAGCCAATCATGCTTATTGAGGAGACTATTGCTACTTGGAGTGTTCTACCATGGGAAGAGGGTTTGAATAGAGAAAAGTTGCTAGTCCTACGCATGAGACTGTTAGAAAGAAGTCCTGAAGACATTGAGGCATCTGTGAAAAAGTTGAAGACTGCAAGGATCAAGAACAAGAAGAGGTTTGACAAACGATACAGACTTCAACCACGAGCTATACAAGAAGGAGACTGGGTGCTGGTTTATGAAAATAGCTTAGAAAATCAGCATATTTCCAGTCGGAAGATGACAAAGTGGTGGTTTGGTCCATATCTGGTAAGGTTTGTTTTTGACAATGCTACCTATGCATTAAATGAGATGGATGGGACAACTCTAAGGATTCTAGTGGCTGGAAAACATATCGAGCTCTTTAAACGAAGGGAGTATTTAGCATATGAGTTGAAGGAGTTGGATACTCAACATGAATATGAGAATATGGAAGAAGAAAAGGTAGAAGTGAAGACATTGACATGGCAGAATATAGTTCTTCTGACATTGAAGATCTGTAAGACTTTGGCACATGCCAAAGGATGTGCAGGTTAGGAGGGGGTGGATGTTGTGCTGCTACGTGCACACCATGTAATAAAATCTAGAGTGTGGCTTTCTTATTGATTTAGAGAGCCAATGCCATTTTAGACATTAGTGTTAGTATCCATGGTTCAAAAATATTAGATTTTTGGACAAGTTTTTAGCCAATTTTTGATATTATATTTTGTAAAAATCCATAAAACTATAGACAACTTCTAGATTAGGATGACATGTAAAAGAAAGCATATAGCTTTTAGCCAAATTGAGAGGATTTTATGTAAAAAGAGACATTGACGAAATTGCACGATGCGTGATCGTTGTTTGTAGGTAGTGAACAACACTCCGAAGTGGGAGATGAAGAAACAGTGATCTCGCAGGATTTTGGCCACATGTCTTGGTATTTTACCCCCCTTTCGAAGCCAATGGAAGCATTAGATTGGCGATCTGAGGAGCATAGAGGAAGGTATTATTTTATACACGTTTTTGTCTACCAGAGTTTTATCTCTCCATAATGATGAAATAAACTGATAGGCTTCATCTCTGTGAGTATTCTTCTACATCTTCTATTCCTTTCTGTGAGTATTCTTAATCCCTTCTCTTTTGTCTACTCCACTCCTTGAATCTCCCTTCATCCTGCTGTCTCTTACCCCCGCAATAGACTTTCGACCCCAGATGCTCCGACAATGTTCCAAAGGATAAGAAAAACAAGTTAAATCCAAAAAGCACAAAATATATCTTCTCAGGTTAGAGTGATGAGCAAAAGTCTTACAAATTATATGACCAAGAGGCAAAGAAGATCACACTGAGCTGTGATATGGTATTCAAGGAGCAACCATATATAATGGAGGAGGAGAATATAAGTTCTTCCACTTTATCATCCAATAAAAAAGTAGTCCACTATGAGTCTATCCCAAGAGATATCCCTACTCTCAAGGAGAATGAGGCATCATCTTCAAACGATTAGGATAAAGTTCACCAACCTCCAATCACGCCACCTCACCCAAAAAGACATTGCCATGATGGATGAAACAACTTTATGATTACAGTAATCCTATGTCTACCATAATTGAGAAAAAGGTAGATGGACCAAGGAGGTCTTTGAGAATAGAGAAGCAAAGAAAGGTTTCTACTTACATAGTCAATATGGCCTTGATGGGTGAGATTATGAGAGAAGTAAAGGAGCAAGGTAAAGAAGCCAATAGACTTGGAAAAAACACTTGTTGATCTAGCATGGAGAGTAGGTATGCAAGCTCAATATGACAACATAATGAAAAATGACACTTGGGAGCTAGTGGATCTCAGCCAAAAGTGAAATATTATATTGGTACCAAGTGGGTCTAGAAGGTAAAATACAAGGCTGATGGCAGCTTAGAAAAGTGGAAAGCTAGATTAGTTACATAGAGATTTTCATAGGTTGAAGGATTTGATTTTTGAAAATCATTTGCTTCAACTACTAGAATAACCACTATTCGTGTAGTACTTGTAGTGACTGCTCAAAAGAAGTGACCAGTTTGCCAAATGGATGTTAAATCAAAACTCTTGAATATGGTGATATCAAGGAGGAGCAGTACATGGCTCACCTACTAGGGTTTGAGATGGATAGATAAATTCTTTCTAGGTTTGAATTCAAAAAGATGTGCCTCACTAACTTCTATGTTTATAGGGATAGTGAAAAGTCTATAGTGATTGTTCTATATGTGGACGACCTTCTACTATAGATGACTATAAAGATATGATCCATCAGACTCAAAAGATTTTAAACTTTGAGTGAAATGACAGACTTGGGCTTGTTGCACTATTGTTTTGGGATTGAAGTTTGCTAGCAAAATCTTCATCTTTCAAAAAAATTATGCATGATGGGAGATCTTAAAAGCATTTGGTATGATTAAGTGTAAGTAGATAGCCACACCTATGGAGATCCATGTGAAGTTATCCATTGAGGATACATTAGCACTATAGCAAACATTGGGAGGTTGGTTGGGAGCCTCATCTATTTGTGTAACACTAGGCTAGATATCAATTTTACTATTGGGGTTTTGAGCAGGTTCTCAAAAAAACCCCTAGGAAGTAATTGAAAAACTAGGATATGGGTGCTCAGATACTTGAAAGGAACTCTTGACTATGGTATCACATAAGTTCTAGAAGTACTCTTATGGAAAATAGTGACTCAGATTGGACAAGTGATAGTGATTCCAAGAAATTGGTTTTTGGATATTGTTTCTCTTTAGGTTTAGGAAATTTCTCTTGGATTAGTAAGAAGCAACCAATTATGGAATTATCTTCTATTGAAGCAGAGTACAAGGCAACTTGCTTTTCTATGTGTGAAGAAATATGATTAAGGATGATTCTTTAGTATATGGGAGTACAAGATGAAGATCCAATAATGCTATGATGTGACAATTAGAGTTGCATTGCCATTGCCAAAAATCCAAATTTTTATGCATGCACCAAACACATCGAGATCTAGTATCACTATGTGCATGACTTGATGGAGGATGGAATAATAGAACCGTCAGTCTACTCTCAATGGAGAAGAATGTCAAAAATCATGTGATGGGGGGATTTTCTTGAGCTGCTGCACCAAACACACACCGTATACACAAGAGGAAGCTCACTCAAGAACACAAGAAGAGAGATGGAGGCCAAACATTTTCTTGCTGATTTTTCTTCTTTTTCCGCACATTATACAATATACACAAAGTATAGATAAGATACAACATAAAGGAAAGTGGCCTTCTAAGTCAAACAGTTCATAACCGACTACACTAATTGACTGGTGTTATATCTTTGCCAGTTGTAGGTAGGTGTAACAAACTAAATATAATAAGTGATAAGTCAGTGACCATGTGAGTATCATAATGACCACCAATGTGCTAAGTGTAGACATGCAAACTCATCTAGCCATGCGGTCCATCATCAATGTCCACACGTGTTGAGCTTGCCATCTCAACACTCCCCCTCAAGCTCAACTCTATCTCTGCAACTCCAAGTAAGCTTTGAAACTTTCGAAGATTCTCTGCACCCAATGCCTTTGTGAAAATGTCAGCTATCTGATCCTGTGTGCTGACATATCCAAGTCAATCTCTCCTGCAAGTACCTTCTCTCTCACAAAGTGGTAGTGCACCTCAATGTGTTTTGTCCTAGCATGGAACACTGGATTCCTAGCTAGCTGTATGTTGCTCATGTTGTCACAATGAATGACAACTGAACCATCTCCCTGCACGTCCAAATCACCTAATAACTTTTGCAGCCATATCACCTCACATGCTGCCATAGAAGCACCTCTATACTCAGCCTTTGTACTCGATAAAGCAACTGTAGGTTGCTTTTTGCTGCTCCATGTAACTGCTGCACTACCAAGGGAAAATATGAATCCACTTGTAGATTTTCTGTCTGACATGCTGCCACCCCAACCCAATCTGCATCTGTGTATCCAAAGATTTGTACGTCCTTACCAACCTCATAAAAAAGTCCATAATGTAAAGTGGACTTCACATACCTTAATATACGTCTAACTGCATCCAAATGAGGCTTTCTAGGCATTTGTATAAATTGACTGACAATGCCAATAGCATAGCTCAAGTCAGGCCTTGTGATAGTCATGTAAATCAAACTCCCTACTATCCTCCTGAACATGGTAGGGTCTTCTATCTCATCCCCAATATCAGCACTCAACTTCACATTTTGCTCCAATGGTATTGAAAAAGGCTTATATGCTGTCATACCATACTTGAATAACATATCCAAGCCATATTGCCTTTGGGATAGCCATATACCATCATCACATCTGATCACCTCAATACCAAGAAAGTATCTCAGCTCACCCAAATCTTTCATCTCAAACTTCTTCTTCAAGAAGTCCTTAACTTAACAATCCCATTGTCACTGTCACCTGTAATAATCAAGTCATCCATATAGATGATATGATGACCAAACCTACATCTCCCTTTCTCACATAAAGTGCGTGATTAGCATCAGAAATACAAAATCCAATATTGACAAGATACTCTCCAATCTTGTCAGACCATGCTCTAGGTGCTTGCTTCAACCCATAGAGCGTCTTCTTTAACCTGCACACATATGTGGGATGCTCTAAATCCTCATAACCTTTTAGCTACTCCATATACACTTCTTCTTGCAATTCATCATGCAAGAAGGCATTCTTAACATCCATTTGCTGCAAACTCCAACCTTTGGCTACTGCCAAGGCAATCACACACCTAACAATTGCCATCCTAGCAACTGGACTAATTGTCTCTTCATAATCTATGCCATACATTTGAGCATAGCCTTTTGCAACCAGTATAGCCTTATACCTGCTAATTGAACCATTTGCATTATTCTTGACTTTGTAAACCCACTTACAGCCAATAGCTTTCTTACCCTTAGGTAAGGGTACTAAATCCCAAGTCTTATTGGCTTCTAACGTAGCTGTCTCCTCATCCATTGCTGCATCCCGATGAGCATGACTAACAACATCCTCAAAACAAGTGGGCTCAACATCCTCAACTAGTTTCACCATATAAGCATAATGGTGAGATGCATAACCTTCAAATCCAAATCTTTTAACAGGGTATCTAATCCTGCTAGATTTGCGTATCACCGGATCACTCAATGGAGCCTTTACATTACTATGAGCTCTTTGTACACCTAGTGCCTTGACTGAAGGAATACCAAGCTCATCATCCAAACTCTCCAAACCACTAGAATCTCCATCAAATCCCAAATGACTGGTAGATGCATCATTACCATCAAACACTTTCTTCTTTCCTTTGTTCTTTCTTACAACACTTATAGATCCACCTGAAGATGTGGGGCTACTTGTTAGTCTCCCAGACAAAGGGCTCACTGTATGTATAGTACCAGATGATATTTCTGGTCCACTAAGACTCCGTGATTCTTGTTTTTCTTTTTGCACATAGCTATCTTGATCATTATTATAATCTAATACATCACCAGCAGGTGCATACCAACTTCTCATTTCATCAAAGATAATATCCTTGCTCACTCTAAACTCACCTTGACAGGGTTATAACAATGATACCATTTCTGCTCTAAAGAGTACCCAATAAAAATACAAATTTCAGCCTTTGGATCAAGCTTCTTTTGTAGCTCATTTGGCACATGAACATATGCAACACATCCAAATACCTTCAAGTGCAATACATTAGCCTTCTTCCCAATAAAGAATTCTTCAGGAGTCATCCCATGAATTGCAGCTGTGGGAGCTCTATTCATAGTGTAGACAGCAGTATGGACAGCCTCAGAAAAAAAATGTTTGGGCATATTATTTTTAGCCATTAATGCCCGTGCAACTTTTGCAATATGCCTTTCTGCAACCCCATTTTGCTGTGGGGTATACTTGCAAGTAAATTGCCTCTTTATCCCATGAGTCCTCAAGAAGCCAGTAAACTCATTAGAGAGGTAGTCTCCCCCTCCATCTAATCTCAAGCACTTCATTTTTAAGCATGTTTCTATTTCAACAGCTGCCTTAAAAGATTTGAAGCGCTCAAACACATCACTCTTTTTCTTCATAAAGTATACCCATAACTTCCTTGAACAGTCATCAATAAATGTGGCAAAGGATTTGCTACAATGCCCCCAGTGCAGATCTTGGTGGTAGTAGCAAATATTCAAATGAGAACTTTGAAGACCGAAGTGGAGAAAGGTTCCATGTGAACAGCAATTGGACATGGGTTAGTTGATCCTAAGAGATGGGGTAGTCCTGTGTCAAGGGCACATGCGCGCTGCTCATCGAAAGGGAATCGGGTTAATATTCCCGAACCGGTACGTGGCAGTGGACGGCAATGTGATCGAATCCAGAGATGCCAGCGGGGGCCCTGGGAAGAGTTCTCTTTTCTTTTTAACAGCCCACCCACCCTGAAATCGGATTACCCGGAGATAGGGTCTAGCGGTTGGTAAAGCACCGCATGTCTCGTGGTGTCCGATGCGCCCCCGCTGGCCCGTGAAAATCTGGAGGAGCGAATGTGTAGGCCCCCAAACATCTGTATGCACTACATCAAGTATTTTTCTTCTCACTTCTTTGTCATGAGAGAAGGGTTGTCTTGCCTGCTTACCAAACTGGGATGCTTCACATACTTTATGCAATTCTGCAACTCTAAAACCATGTAACTAATCCTCTGGAATGCATTAATTTCAACCTTCGCGCATTTGCATGTCCAAGACATTTATGCCATATTTCAATATTTGCAACTACTCCTTTTCCTTTAGCATACATAGCAGCATCCATTGCAGGAATTCCAGCATCTAAAGTGAACATTCGGCCAACTCTACTTCCTTTTGCGACCAACCTGCACTTATCATTAAAGTCTTCTACAAAACAACCTTTTGTATTGAATCGGACCTGCAACCCCTGCTCTACCATTTGGCCAACAGACACTAGATTCTTTGTGATTGATGGCACATATAATATATTTGTTAGACTCTTTGTCTGGCCATCATACAAGGACAAGGGAACCTTTTCAATGTGTCAAATTGGGTGGCATGAATCATCACCCGTCTACACATAACTTGGATTTTGTAAGTCCTGCATCTCTCCAAACCATTCAACATGATTGGTCATATGATTAGATGCACCTGAATCGACATACCATACATCATCATGTGTCCCCTTTCATGTAATTGCATTTATCATATGCTGCATAACAAATAGATGCTCATTTTTGTTCTCATTTTGTTATGAAGACGATGCATAGTTTCCTTGCGGCAATTTACCACTGCGAATATCATTCTTCTTAGCATAGCAATGGGCTGCAATATGGCCTATCTTTCCACAATAATGGCAAACAATAGTAGAATTTCAAGAACCTCTATTATGCCATCCACCTCTTCCTCTAGAGCTCCCCTTGCCTCTAAAGTTTCCTCGGCCTCTTGAAACTTGCGTTTCACTAAATTGCTGATTTAACCTATTTTGCTGGTTATCACCATCATGTCCCATACCACGGCCTTTCGAAGAGGATCTACCATGTCCCCTTCTTAAACTTGAGTAAAATGCTTGAACTTGTTCACCATTTTTTTCAGATGAGTCACCCTGCATATTGATCTCTTTGGTAATCATGAGAGAGAACAATTCATCAAAATCTGGAAATGGCTTTCGTACATATACTAAAGTAACAAATGATTTCCATGCCTTCTCATTGTTAAGGCCACTCAAAGTGGATGAAACCAAATCATCATCATCAGGCATTACATCAATCGCTGCTAAAGCATCTGCAATGATCCTCACCTTCAACACATACTCATTGACAGACATTTTCCCTTTCTTCAAGGCATTCAACTCTTGCTTGAGTTGAATCTTTCGTGCCTTTGTATTTACTGAAAACATATTCTCAAAAATTGTCCAAGCTGCATGTGAAGTTTCTGCATTCCTGATATGTCCCAACATTGTATTATCAATGACTACAGATAACTAGTACATCACCTTTTTGTCTTTTGCATTCCATTCTTTCCATGCTTTTAATTCATCTGTAGTCGGAGAGGGATACCTAGCTCTAGCTCCTTTTCTTCACCTAAAACAAACTTATAAAGGCCCTTTCCAATGAGAAAGTTTGTCACACGGAACTTCCATAAAGGGTAGTTGTTCTTATCGCGCTTCTCAATAATGGAATTTCCAATGTTCTCTGCCATTATCACAAACAAGGATACAACACAACAAGCTAGTCTTCTGTAATCTTTCGCAACACGTGCACAACACTACCCCAAGCAACCTTTTTCATTGGCTACTCAATAGTACATGTAATCTGCAACTTGTTTGTAGATAAACCTTATGTTTGCTTCCTGCAAACACCTCAAAAATTACAGATTTGCAATCTATAACCTATGCACCCACTTTCGATCAATACAACTGAAATCACAGTGTACCTTGAAGTTGTTGTCCGCAACCTTGCGGCTCTAAAACAATGGGGCTTGAAACGGCCTCAGACGCTCAAAATAACTGCGGGGAAGCCCTAAAGGGTGTATCGAAAAAATATACAATGCTTTGCTTGCACATCAAATCTCACGGCAATATGAGATTTTTGCTCTACCTTGCTTTCGGTGCCTCCACAAGCACTATCCAAGAGAGAGAGTGGAAGAATGGGAGAGCTTCTTACCCGTTGCTTGCTTGCTCGAACCTTGCTTCTTCTCCTTCACTTCAGCCTTTAAAATTAGCCTCTCTTAGTGGCACGGCTCTGAAACCATATCAAGAATTGCGTGATGGGGGGATTTGCTTGAGCTGCTGCGCCAAACACACACCTTATACAAAAGAGAAAGCTCACTCAAGAACACAAGAAGAGAGATGGAGGTCAACACATTTTCTTGCTGATTTGTCTTCTTCTTCCACACACTATACAATATACACAAAGTATAGATAAGATACAACATAAAGAAAAGTGGCCTTTTAAGTCAAACAATGCATAACCGACTACACTAATCGACTGGCATTATATCTTTGCCAGCTGTAGGTAGGTGTAACAAACTAAATATAATAAGTGATAAGTCAGTGGCCATGTGAGTATCATAATGACCACCAATGTTCTAAGTGTAGAAGTGCGGATTCATCTAGCCAGGCGGTCCATCATCAATGTCTGCACGTGTTGAGCTTGCCATCTCAACAAAGAATGGAGGAGATATCTTCATCAAAGCTCTTATGAAGGATCTCCTTCTAATTTATGTTTAGAGACTTAGCATTGGGGTGAGAATATATTTCACCCTTGGGTGGACATTGAGGGGGGATGTTAGATATGGTAAACGCCCCACCCTCATAAGGTGCCACCAATGATCCATGGTGCTCTATAGTTGTAAGGCCCCCATTGTAAGAAGAAGCCATGTGTGAGCATAGACAATAGGTGGGTCTTGACTTGTGTCAGATGGGATCTATGTTACTAGATGGGAAAAGGGCGACCTTTATGGATATAGCATTTGGGTTAGATAGAGTAGTTATACTGGTAGCAACTTGAGGTACAATGCATCAAGTTGCGAGATGTGAGAGTTATAAAGGGCCGCTATTTTAGGATCTAGGGGTATCCTAGTTGGGGGGTCTCAAGGGGGCCATTAGCCTCCTTGATGGGGGTCCAAGGGTAGTGCCCCTATCTCGATGGTAAAGGAAATATTCCCTAGCCGGCTAGGGGGATTCATAATATGGTCTGACATGCTGAGCAAACTATCTTTTCAAGCTATAAAAAAAATACCCTCTAAAACCATTATCAATCTATCATACTTCTTCTAGCTATCCTTAAGCTCTTCACCTATCATCTTTCTAGATCACCATTTGAGCTTCACAGTGGAAATGCAATCCACACTTGCTAGAGAAAACTAGATTACTATTGATGTAGCAATGATGAGTTGAGACTAGGTTTGAATCCTAGGAAAAATAGAGAAAGATTTTCATAATTGGATATAAAATAGATGTTATCCATCACCTTAAGGTCTTGGGGGCTAGCTAGATAGTCCAATTATGGAAAACTTTCGATTAAGTGCATTGTGGCGTGAATAGTACTAGGATGGGTGACCTCCTAAGAAGGGGAGATACAACGGCCTCCACCCAGTTTCTAACTTGTTATTAGAGCTCAGGTCAGTGAGCTTGGGTGGCACTAGGACCTCAATGAGAGACATATTTAAAGACTTGGAAAGTGCCAAAAAGAAGTGGATTAATGTGAAATTTAGGCGGGAATTTAAAGCCGACGGAAGCGAAACATGAAGATCTGATAATTTTTAGAGACAGGGGAAGTCGTAAATAAAAACTTTGGCTGTTGTGGTAGTTGTTGATTTTTAGTAATTTTTTCGATAGTCGGATTGAAGAGAGAGAGAGATTTTTAGCCATTCGGGATGTCAAGTCGATGAGGCAAGATTTTTTGGATTCAGAATTGGGTGTCAAACGGATGAGATACGGGAAGACAGACATTTCAAAGGTTGAAGTTGACCAACCAAATGGATAAGTAGATTTAACATGGCCCTTTGGGGGAACCAATGGCCCCCCCAAACAAAAACAATTTTAACCAATGGGCCCCCCAAACAAAAACAATTTTGTGATGTGGAGGGGGGTGTTTTTTAAAACAACATCAATCAAAAAACATGGCCCCCTTGTGCCAATTTGTGGGAGAGGGGGAGGCTATGGAGGGGCTATGTAGCCTAAACACAACCAATGCAATAGATGAAGGCAATCAATTCCCTGAATTTTTTGCTCCTCTTCACTACTTGCTAATCAGAAAACGACTACTCGGCACTACAAGATATAGGCCTTATACCGATGTTTAAAGCGACAAAAATGCAAACAATAAAATTTGCCCCCGTCGTCGCAAAAATCGTCGTTATTGGCGACGCCATAGAATAGGCGGTATTGGCGTCGCTATCAGCGTCACTATTAGCGTCGTTACATGACGTTGATAGCGATGCCAATACCGATGCTGATAGCGACGGTTTGCGACGTGCATAACGATGGTAATAGCGACGCGAGCAGTAAAATTTGCGACGCTAATAGCGACGGTAATAGGGAAATTTTTTTTTGTGGCAGGGCAGCTTGCAAACAAAAATAACATGATTGCATAAAAAGCGATTGGTACAATCATGATAGGATATCACTAATACATAGAAAATGTCTACATAGATCAGGCGACTCAAAAGTAAAGGTGTGTGAGCTCCAGGGATCCAAGGGTGAGCTACGCATCCTCGTCCCCCGAAAGCTCGTCCCGCCACAAAGGAGTATTGAACAGACTCTGTAGAAAAAGAAACAACACATCAGTCCACCATACAATAATGCATTCAAATATCTCATGGTAACTATGGACAAGAAAGATGAGTGACTTACAAGGCCGCCGTGTCTATACAATCGGTCGACCAATGCCCTGAGACTGTGCCTCTCTGCATATCAAGTCTCAAGGCCAGTCGGATCGCGATTTGTAATGGAGTGCTGCAAAGAAAACAAAATGCTAACTGTTAGAAACATGATTGTCAGTACAAAGAATATTTCAAAAAAATAAACAAGCAAAACAAAAGAAAAACTTGCAAAGTCCTCCAAATATGTCCTGTGGCCGCCACTCCCAAGATGATGGACCACTCTGACCTTGAGTCGTACCCTCGCCGCCTCGCGCTGGTGACTTCAATGTCTTGGAGAATCTGTAGCCTCCTCCCTCAATCAGCGCCAGTCATCTGCATCTAACCACTCGAGCTTTACAGCCCCACCCTTGATTGCCTTGCGTGCGTCGGATCGTCTATGTGACATGTATGCATGCATGCAATCCATCATCCAACCAATAGAGAATCTATCTACTGCGGCTGGCACCGAAAACTCCTCGTGCAAGGATGCTACTATGTAGTCCTCGCTCCCCTCTTGTATGTTCTTCTAATGATCCAAGACGTTGTGCCGAAAAACTTGTTGGCACAACTCTCTCATGTGAGCCATCACCCTCCTCCCCTCATCATTCATGATGATGGCTCTTGACCTACTATTGACTAGATATCCATAACCCCCAGGAGTCTGCCTAAGATGGGTCCTCTCCCATCTGCGTCCACGCTCCTGGGCATATCCAGGAGACCCCTGTGCATCTGGTGTACCGACGGGGGTAATATCTCTTCGAGTGGCACCCACAGGGGTGCCACCTATTGACGGCTACACAAAAGTCACAGTAACTGGAGTAGACGTCCCCACAGGTATGACAAATCTTGGAGGTGACGCAGCTCCAGCTGAATGACGAGATAGAGACACTACGTCTGTGTCTCCATAGCATCCACCTGAGCTACGAGAGTGAGGAGTCGCACCTGTATCCCGTGTCGACTGCGGGCTCACTGCCTCTATATCTCTGCAGCATTCCCCTGATCCCGATGCACTCCCTCCCGCTGGCCCAAGTCGTGAGCATCGAGATCATTTGCTCGAAGTCAAAGCATCCGATCGCGTTGAAGCAGATCTAGCAGAGCGCCCTGACAAAGACTGAGACAACTCTTGGTCTGCCATATCTCTGAATTTGGCGATCTGGTCTAGAGACATGCATGCGAAGATGTCCTGTAACTCCTCATCACTTATCCCTTGACTCATCTTGAAAATGTCACCTGCACAGACAAAAAATGATGTTAGAATAATCAATTTAAATAATACAAAACACATTAATATAAATCATTTAAAAAAAATATCACTTAAAATGCATATCTTATGTACCCTTATAAGCGATTGGTCAACGAATTGAGTAAGTGGATGCTCCAAGTATAAAGTATCCTATGGTCCCATGTTAATCTCCTGACACAACTCCGCATACACTGGAAGGTCGATAGACATGTTACCACAAAAGAATGAGTCCGCTTCGTTCTCAAAGAATTCTTGGACTCTTGTATTTCCATCATTGTTAGCCGATGCTGGCTCCAAGCTTTCGACGGCCTCCACCCCTTGCAATATCGACCCCTCTATTTGCATATTATCTTCATCTATGCTCGGAACATCGCTTTGATCATATACTCTCGCACTTCGGGGAGTTGAAGGTATAACATACCACCATCGAGGTTGTCGGGGGTTTGGATAGAAGATTACCTGTTCACAAATACGTACAAGAGAGTTCAAACCATTGTGACATAAACCATGTCATAATACAATTAGTAAGCAAATGAGTCCATGCACCTGTTCACAATGGGCCGGCAACACAAAGGTGTCACGCAAATCTGTCCATTTTTTTCGAAATCTATTTCGAGAAATCCAGATGGACCTCGTCGAACTGTTGCTCCAGCTCCTCCAAGTACCACTTTGAACCACTGCACATCGAATAGTATCATGGAGAAGCTACAGTAATCCACCGTAACAATACTTTGCAAGTTTCCAAAATACTCCATCTCATCCACAACCGTGTTTGGATCCATTGCTCGTTGCTGGCTCTCTTGCTCGAACCTTGCCATGATACCACAGTCCATTGTGGAGTGCATTTTGTCAAAAAGCTCCATGCGAAAATGACGTCCTCGCGACCACGCTGCACTATATATTTTGTACTGTACATTGAAACACTCAAATTAGATGTCGTATATAAAATTTAGATATGACAGATTCTAAACCCCTCATCACCTTTGGACTACATCCCCTCAAGAATTCCCACTCCTCCATTGAGACCTCTGTCCCTTCGCGAGATGCTGCGGTCAAAGCTCCATGCAACCATCGAATTGACATAAACTGCGGCATTTCCTCCATGCCTTCGGGATATCGAATTGGTTGATGATGCATACTACGTCGAAATTCAGCTCGTGCTTCCTCTTGATCTTGCCTAGCGATCTGGTACTTGGCGAGCCACGTCTCCATAGAGGCATGGTGCAACATACAAAAGCAATTCACCTTCTCTTCCATTGAGGCATCCATTCTTTTTTCTACCCCATTTCCAACCACCACATCTCTAGTTAGTCTATCATCGTCCTTCAGCGACCATAGCATTTCATTGTCTGGTTCCACTATTGATAGCCATTGTGAAATATGCCCTAGTGCCTCAAACACCAACCAACCTTCAGCCATGCTACCTTTTGGCGGAGCTCGTTGTCGCACAAAGACTTTCAGGGTTTTCATGAAGCACTCCAAGAAGAACATCCATCGCGTATGTATAGGTCTAGCAATCTCCACTTCATCCACAAGATGCACAAGAAGGTGGATTTGTATCGTGAGTATGCTGGTAGGCAGGTATTTCTCAAATAGACAGACCGTCTCCATTGCTCCCCGCCTTGCGGATTCAATAGAGGACGTCTTAATCTCCTTCTATGAGATTCATTGCACCAAAGTCGACAACTTGTAAATGGCCCTGCTTATTTTTGGAGTAAGACATTCTGCGATCGCGATCGGTAGTACAAACTGCCACAAATGAGAAAGCATTATGAATAATGGCTACATTCCAAATAGCAAAATGCCCACGCTAATTACAATCCATTCGTAGTACAAATGTGACATATCTTATGCCAGTCATGGGATTTTAGCCCTGATAATTGGTCATCTTTAGAAAATGCGGACCTGAGAGAACGTATCATACCCGTCGGAGTGTGGATAGACTTGATTACTTGCTTCACAATGCACTCTTCTTTAGTGGACAAAACCCAAGGAGAGCGAGGAAGCTACACGCGACCATCAGCACTCGACTGCGGCCAAAGCGCCTCCATCTTATCTACCTCCTTCAAATCCATTCGTGCCCCTATAGTGTCTCTCTTTCCTGTGATGTGGTCCCATAATAAGCTACCCACATTCTTGAAAATATGCATGGGATCCAACAAGTGGTTGACTTGTAATTGGGTCCAATATGGCAACTCGTAGAAAACTGAGAACTGCCACATTCCATTTGGATGTGATTCCGCGTGGACCATTTTTAGCTCGTACCAGCTTGCGGCGTTCATACGTGTTGGAGGTCGTCCAAGGAAACCTTCCATGAGTTCATGATCCTTCGGCAAGAAAGCAACGTGTCCTTGATATACCATCTTCTTCATGGTTCGTAACCTTCGGGAGTCTAACTGTGGCCCGCACAATGGACATGCATGATAACCTAAGGTAACCAGACCTGTTCCAACACCACGACCTAGTGAATACTTGATTGAATGAGATAAAATATAGATATTACCAGCGAGAACAAAGGCCTGCTCACTTGAGCACTCTCCCAATCCCGGAAAGTCATGCATCGTCCACATGAGAATGGCTCGAATATTGGCTAACCGCCGACCATCGTGCCTACTCATATCTTGCATAATGATCCCCTCCTCCCACAAAATCTTAAGCTCATCGACTAATGGACAAAGATACATGTCCATATTTTTTACTTTGTAGCGGCCTGGAACGAGCAAGCTAAGGATGAGATGTTCTTTCTTCGTAGAAAGCCATGGAGGGATATTGTAGTTGACAAGGACTATAGGCCACACACTGTAAGAAGTTGAGCGCAGATCGAATGGGTTCATGCCATCCATTGCGAGACCGAGCTGAAGATTCCTTGGCTCTCGGGCAAAGCCTGGGAAGGTAGAGTCAATGTGGCTCCATGCACGCGAATCCGTTGATATTCGTTGAACTCCATCCGTGGACCTATTCTGCGCATGCCACGTTGTCAAGCTCGCCATACCGGACGTACGAAACATGTGGTTTATGCGAGGGATAAGTGAAAAGTGTCTGAGAACTTTTTGAGGGATGGTTTGTCCTTGCAAGTCCTGTCGATACCTATGTTGAGCACCACACTTTGGACATGTCTCCATAGTCTTGTATTCTCCTCAAAACAGACAGCAATCGTTGATACATGCATGGAAGTTATTGTAGTCCATGCCAAGCTTCTGTAAAACATGTCGTGCATCATCACGAGACTCAGGCATGGTATTTGTAGGTGGTAATATGTGATATTTCAATAACCTGAAAAAAATCATAAAACACCTTGAAAAAACACAAATGTTTGTAATAATAGTGCTGAATTTTTTTTTCAATGAAGCATATGTACAAGGTACTTGAACAACTCGGTCACACTCGTATCGCTCCACCCATATTTTGCTTGCACACTTAAGAGTGCAAGCAGTGTCTTCAGCTAAGATACTCAACATCCATCATATAATGGTATGGATGCTTCCTCTCTAAGCAGATCAGAAGTCTTGATATCCATGGGAATCAATGCATCGATCATTGCCTCCATCTCAGACTCCAAGATTGTAGGTAGGTCTAGAAGGTTGCTTGTCTCCTCTGACATTGATGGTATAGATTGGCCTTGCGAGTGGTGGATTGGCTCCTGCACTCCATCCATCGCACACCCACGTACTCTTCTAATTGGCCGCAAAGGGTGCACTCCCCCTTGGGACGAGACATCACCTCCCTGGATAGAAAATTTGCCAGCAAGACCCAATCTTATTGTATATGGTATTCAACTAGCTTGTGAGTACAATGCATGATTGATATTAACTTCAAATTACCATTTGCTGAAAATCCACAATCGCTTGATCAATGATCTCAGATTGAAACTCGCCAAATCTCGTACGTGTTCTATAGACAATCGGCGTTTTTGTCTAATTGCCAACTTGCATTGAGAGCAAGGATATGGGACATGCTGATTAAGATACGTCTCACGATCTTGAACAACAAGACCTTCTTCGTTTTCCATCTTGTCTACGTTACAACAAACAATTTAATGACTTGTAATAAAATTTGGGAAAACCCTTCACTCATTGTTTATTGGAGGTCACTTATGCTTCTCGAGATATCTATTTGATGTGAGATCGCTTGGGATGCTATGTCAATGTCTTGGCATGCTATTGGACTAATTTGAGCACTCATTTACTCAATTTTATAGAGGTTTTCACTTCTGAAATAAGTAAGGTTGAATGCTATTTTGTCAGAGAAACTTCATTCTTATTGCTTGTTGATGCTTATTGATTACTTTGCATGCTACACTAATGTCTATGGTTGATGCCATATACTTGGCCATGCTTCTAGAATGCACTTGGATTGAGATTGAAGCTTAGTCTCATTGAGTTTGACTGTCACTTCTCACATCAAGCATTAATTTAAGACACTTCATGCCTCTTATCATTGGATGATATATGAGCCATTTGTTAGATATATTATAGTGAGACAATAGGACTAATTGTGACATGTACATGCTCTCTTGATACTCATTGGATGCAGTACCCCTATCGTAGGATGGTTTGATGTTTTGTCTTGGATCTAGTACTTGTATCTGTCATAGTGTTGTCAGTGGTATTTATATGCTTCTAGGTTATGTATTGAGCCTTAGTGCCTTCTCTCATTTCCTTTTCTCTCTCCTCTCTCACACACACATTTTTTCTCTCTCCTCTCCCTCTCTCATTTCGTTTTCTCTCTTCCTCTCCCTCTCTCATTTCATTTTCTTCCTTAAATGTTTTATTTGGAAAATATCTCCCTCTCTTCCTGCTAGCTTTCACTCAAGAGATCATTCCATTTAAATGCTCCTAACACTCTCCAATGAATTGCATTTAGATGAGTTACATTGTGAGTTCAATTTGAATGCAACCCATAGAGTGTTTTATCTAGAGAACTAATTTCATGTTGTAAGCAAAAAAAAATCACTAATTTTTTTCCTAATACAATTGATAAACATTAGACATAACTAATCCTCCATAGCAATCATTAGACATAACAGTAGACATAACTAATTTCTTTCCTAATGCAATTGATAAACGTTGGACATAACTAATCCTCCATAGCAATCATCAATCAATGCAATTCGAATCTTTACTACAAATGATTAGAGAGTTTTTTTATAAAAAATTGAGTTGTTGATTTCTATCTACTTTAATATACTCAACCAATCAAATCATCATCTCAAATCAATTCAGCCTCACAATCCAAGCATGGCTCCCTCAATTGGTTACGCCACTCCATTTTACAATCCATCCATTCCTCAAGTACTCCAACAAAGAGAGGAAGCATAGAAAAGAAAGAGGGTTATCCCAACCTCATCTCAACTCCACCTCTCACCCTCCAAATTGTAGAAGAAAAAGGGGAAGAAGAGAAGAATGCAAGATAGGAGAGAAGCTTCACTCTTCTAGTTCCTCACTTAATTCCTCTCTCACTCTCCCTCACCCTCAATGTGAAGCATAAGAAGATAGGATACAAGGAGAGAGAAGAGAGCTCTCAAGTTTGCACACACAAGAATGATCTATGAATGCATCCTATGTTAATTTGAACACTTCAAAAAAGTGAATAGAGAGTTTTACCCACAACGTCTTCCATTTCCTCCCTCTCCCTCCCTCTCCCTCTCCCTCCCTTCCCCTCCCTCTCCCTCTCCCTCTCTTTCTCTCTCATTTCCTCTCCCTCTCTCAATATATATACACAAATTATAAAAGCAAAAAGGAGAGGGAGAGAGAGAATGCACTCTCCCTCCCTCTCCCTCTCTTTCTCTTTCTCTTTCTCTCCCTCTCTCATTTCCTCCCCCTCCCTCTCCCTCTCTTTCTCTTTCTCTTTCTCTTTCTCTTTCTCTTTCTCTCCCTCTCTCTTTCTCTTTCTCTCCCTCCCTCTCCCTCTCCCTCTCTTTCTCTCTCATTTCCTCTCCTAAACAAGCAAAGGAGAAAGAAAATTAAACCCTAAACAAGAAAAAGAAGGAGAGAATAGACCCATCGATGAGATATGGTGAGGGTTTGGCGGCTCCTGTTCACGATGAAGGCTCCTCCTCTCCTTTGCGAATGACGGCGGTAGCGGCGGCAGCGGCGGCAAGCCTTCTTCCTCTCCCTCTCTCACGACGGTCACTCTCTCTCTCTCGCTCTCGCTCTCAAAACAGTAAACGAAAAAACGCGAAATAAACCCGCGCTCGGTTTCGGCCTTTTTTTTTTCCCTGTGGGGTATCGCTATTTGCGTCGCAAATGCGATGCAAATACCTGCGTCGCTACACGCCATCACTATAGATTTAAATCCTTGTAGTGGGGTGAAGAAGCTGGAAAACTATCTTTCTCTCTCCTCCCTCCTCTCTCCTCTTGATGACTGTTCACACGAGTGGTTCTATGGAAGAAGGAGCAGGAGGTGGATACAAGATATTGATAGGATAATGGAACCAGAGTAGAGTAAATTGTAGATTAGAGTTGGAGAGAGCATTAGCGGCCATAAATTAGTGTCAGCGGCCTCCCAACCATTAAATACGCGCCTCCAAAATCGGGTTTCTATGCGTAAGCAATTCTTTCATTTGTTTTATGAAAGATGTCCGATGAAAGTGTTTGTAAATGGATTCCTTTGATTGATAATGCTGAAATTTATCAAAATTGTTGAAGAAAACTAGAAATTTAGTCATTTAACAATTTATATCAAAACAACAAAATCCACAATTATACGATTTTCATGAAAATGATAAAATTTGGGAGTTTTGTTGCGATTTTGGGGTTTATATGGAGTATAAATGAATATAAAATCAATGCTTAGTGATTGTAATCAGTCCCAATCCATAAATAAAAAATATCATAATTTTTATTTAAATAAATGAAGAAAAATAGTGAACAAAGGGGAAAAAAATTTGCGCTAGAAAATTAAGGAAAAACATGCTTTATGTTTGTGAATGTATGGCATGGCTATAGCATGAAGGTTCCTTGAGAAATTGTTAAGTGAGAAAATATATTATCTCTTGGAACATTCTAAAATAAGAGTAGAGTTTGTGATGCCTATGTTCTTTGTGTTAGCGCAGTGTATCGAGGGGCCAATCCCCGAGGTGTAGGAGAGGACTGCAGTGGGGCCATGACATTTAGTTGAAGCGTGCCTTCTTCTGTTTGTGCTTACAAGGTATTTTATACCAATCTATGTGTAGGGACTCCCTCTGAGGAGTACGGGGCTTAACAGTTGGACTACAATTCAAACCAAATGCGAGATTCATGATATTGTATCTAAGGAGATGTATCACATGCTTTTGAGATGAAATATCACCATTATTGCAGAGTTTTAACTATCACTCACTCTAGGACTGAGATTGTCCTATCTAAGAAGTGGCACATCTATGCTACTTGATTGAAAGTTTTTGGGCTTTCCATTGATGAATTGATGTTTGCTAGATGTCTAGATTGAGTAGGACTAAATTGAATGCAGGGTGCCTATAAATGTACATGTGTTGCTTGAATATTATGCAAGCATTTTAATTAGTGAAAAGTCATCTTAGACTATAGGGAGTAAAACATTAATAGTTTGCATATTGCAATTAATATGATAACTGAAAACATAGCAAATGCAATAGGCACCATCAATATCACTCACATTGTGAGAGAAAAGCTTGACAATAAGAATTTTTCTTTATGGAAGTTCAAGATGCAAAACTTTCTAATTGGGAGAGGCTATTTAGATCCTTGCACAAGAGATGAAGCTGAACCGAGACTCCCTCTGAGGAGTACGGGGCTTAACAGTTGGACTGCAATTCAAACCAAATGCGAGATTCATGATATTGTATCTAAGGAGATGTATCACATGCTTTTGAGATGAAATATCACCATTATTGCAGAGTTTTAACTATCACTCACTCTAGGACTGAGATTGTCCTATCTAAGAAGTGGCACATCTATGCTACTTGATTGAAAGTTTTTGGGCTTTCCATTGATGAATTGATGTTTGCTAGATGTCTAGATTGAGTAGGACTAAATTGAATGCAGGGTGCCTATAAATGTACATGTGTTGCTTGAATATTATGCAAGCATTTTAATTAGTGAAAAGTCATCTTAGACTATAGGGAGTAAAACATTAATAGTTTGCATATTGCAATTAATATGATAACTGAAAACATAGCAAATGCAATAGGCACCATCAATATCACTCACATTGTGAGAGAAAAGCTTGACAATAAGAATTTTTCTTTATGGAAGTTCAAGATGCAAAACTTTCTAATTGGGAGAGGCTATTTAGATCCTTGCACAAGAGATGAAGCTGAACCGAGACTCCCTCTGAGGAGTACGGGGCTTAACAGTTGGACTGCAATTCAAACCAAATGCGAGATTCATGATATTGTATCTAAGGAGATGTATCACATGCTTTTGAGATGAAATATCACCATTATTGCAGAGTTTTAACTATCACTCACTCTAGGACTGAGATTGTCCTATCTAAGAAGTGGCACATCTATGCTACTTGATTGAAAGTTTTTGGGCTTTCCATTGATGAATTGATGTTTGCTAGATGTCTAGATTGAGTAGGACTAAATTGAATGCAGGGTGCCTATAAATGTACATGTGTTGCTTGAATATTATGCAAGCATTTTAATTAGTGAAAAGTCATCTTAGACTATAGGGAGTCAAACATTAATAGTTTGCATATTGCAATTAATATGATAACTGAAAACATAGCAAATGCAATAGGCACCATCAATATCACTCACATTGTGAGAGAAAAGCTCGACAATAAGAATTTTTCTTTATGGAAGTTCAAGATGCAAAACTTTCTAATTGGGAGAGGCTATTTAGATCCTTGCACAAGAGATGAAGCTGAACCGAGACTCCCTCTGAGGAGTACGGGGCTTAACAGTTGGACTGCAATTCAAACCAAATGCGAGATTCATGATATTGTATCTAAGGAGATGTATCACATGCTTTTGAGATGAAATATCACCATTATTGCAGAGTTTTAACTATCACTCACTCTAGGACTGAGATTGTCCTATCTAAGAAGTGGCACATCTATGCTACTTGATTGAAAGTTTTTGGGCTTTCCATTGATGAATTGATGTTTGCTAGATGTCTAGATTGAGTAGGACTAAATTGAATGCAGGGTGCCTATAAATGTACATGCGTTGCTTGAATATTATGCAAGCATTTTAATTAGTGAAAAGTCATCTTAGACTATAGGGAGTCAAACATTAATAGTTTGCATATTGCAATTAATATGATAACTGAAAACATAGCAAATGCAATAGGCACCATCAATATCACTCACATTGTGAGAGAAAAGCTTGACAATAAGAATTTTTCTTTATGGAAGTTCAAGATGCAAAACTTTCTAATTGGGAGAGGCTATTTAGATCCTTGCACAAGAGATGAAGCTGAACCGAGACTCCCTCTGAGGAGTACGGGGCTTAACAGTTGGACTGCAATTCAAACCAAATGCGAGATTCATGATATTGTATCTAAGGAGATGTATCACATGCTTTTGAGATGAAATATCACCATTATTGCAGAGTTTTAACTATCACTCACTCTAGGACTGAGATTGTCCTATCTAAGAAGTGGCACATCTATGCTACTTGATTGAAAGTTTTTGGGCTTTCCATTGATGAATTGATGTTTGCTAGATGTCTAGATTGAGTAGGACTAAATTGAATGCAGGGTGCCTATAAATGTACCTGTGTTGCTTGAATATTATGCAAGCATTTTAATTAGTGAAAAGTCATCTTAGACTATAGGGAGTCAAACATTAATAGTTTGCATATTGCAATTAATATGATAACTGAAAACATAGCAAATGCAATAGGCACCATCAATATCACTCACATTGTGAGAGAAAAGCTTGACAATAAGAATTTTTCTTTATGGAAGTTCAAGATGCAAAACTTTCTAATTGGGAGAGGCTATTTAGATCCTTGCACAAGAGATGAAGCTGAACCGAGACTCCCTCTGAGGAGTACGGGGCTTAACAGTTGGACTGCAATTCAAACCAAATGCGAGATTCATGATATTGTATCTAAGGAGATGTATCACATGCTTTTGAGATGAAATATCACCATTATTGCAGAGTTTTAACTATCACTCACTCTAGGACTGAGACTGTCCTATCTAAGAAGTGGCACATCTATGCTACTTGATTGAAAGTTTTTGGGCTTTCCATTGATGAATTGATGTTTGCTAGATGTCTAGATTGAGTAGGACTAAATTGAATGCAGGGTGCCTATAAATGTACATGTGTTGCTTGAATATTATGCAAGCATTTTAATTAGTGAAAAGTCATCTTAGACTATAGGGAGTCAAACATTAATAGTTTGCATATTGCAATTAATATGATAACTGAAAACATAGCAAATGCAATAGGCACCATCAATATCACTCACATTGTGAGAGAAAAGCTTGACAATAAGAATTTTTCTTTATGGAAGTTCAAGATGCAAAACTTTCTAATTGGGAGAGGCTATTTAGATCCTTGCACAAGAGATGAAGCTGAACCGAGACTCCCTCTGAGGAGTACGGGGCTTAACAGTTGGACTACAATTCAAACCAAATGCGAGATTCATGATATTGTATCTAAGGAGATGTATCACATGCTTTTGAGATGAAATATCACCATTATTGCAGAGTTTTAACTATCACTCACTCTAGGACTGAGATTGTCCTATCTAAGAAGTGGCACATCTATGCTACTTGATTGAAAGTTTTTGGGCTTTCCATTGATGAATTGATGTTTGCTAGATGTCTAGATTGAGTAGGACTAAATTGAATGCAGGGTGCCTATAAATGTACCTGTGTTGCTTGAATATTATGCAAGCATTTTAATTAGTGAAAAGTCATCTTAGACTATAGGGAGTCAAACATTAATAGTTTGCATATTGCAATTAATATGATAACTGAAAACATAGCAAATGCAATAGGCACCATCAATATCACTCACATTGTGAGAGAAAAGCTTGACAAAAAGATTTTTTCTTTATGGAAGTTCAAGATGCAAAACTTTCTAATTGGGAGAGGCTATTTAGATCCTTGCACAAGAGATGAAGCTAAACCGAGACTCCCTCTGAGGAGTACGGGGCTTAACAGTTGGACTGCAATTCAAACCAAATGCGAGATTCATGATATTGTATCTAAGGAGATGTATCACATGCTTTTGAGATGAAATATCACCATTATTGCAGAGTTTTAACTATCACTCACTCTAGGACTGAGATTGTCCTATCTAAGAAGTGGCACATCTATGCTACTTGATTGAAAGTTTTTGGGCTTTCCATTGATGAATTGATGTTTGCTAGATGTCTAGATTGAGTAGGACTAAATTGAATGCAGGGTGCCTATAAATGTACATGCGTTGCTTGAATATTATGCAAGCATTTTAATTAGTGAAAAGTCATCTTAGACTATAGGGAGTCAAACATTAATAGTTTGCATATTGCAATTAATATGATAACTGAAAACATAGCAAATGCAATAGGCACCATCAATATCACTCACATTGTGAGAGAAAAGCTTGACAATAAGAATTTTTCTTTATGGAAGTTCAAGATGCAAAACTTTCTAATTGGGAGAGGCTATTTAGATCCTTGCACAAGAGATGAAGCTGAACCGAGACTCCCTCTGAGGAGTACGGGGCTTAACAGTTGGACTGCAATTCAAACCAAATGCGAGATTCATGATATTGTATCTAAGGAGATGTATCACATGCTTTTGAGATGAAATATCACCATTATTGCAGAGTTTTAACTATCACTCACTCTAGGACTGAGATTGTCCTATCTAAGAAGTGGCACATCTATGCTACTTGATTGAAAGTTTTTGGGCTTTCCATTGATGAATTGATGTTTGCTAGATGTCTAGATTGAGTAGGACTAAATTGAATGCAGGGTGCCTATAAATGTACATGTGTTGCTTGAATATTATGCAAGCATTTTAATTAGTGAAAAGTCATCTTAGACTATAGGGAGTCAAACATTAATAGTTTGCATATTGCAATTAATATGATAACTGAAAACATAGCAAATGCAATAGGCACCATCAATATCACTCACATTGTGAGAGAAAAGCTTGACAATAAGAATTTTTCTTTATGGAAGTTCAAGATGCAAAACTTTCTAATTGGGAGAGGCTATTTAGATCCTTGCACAAGAGATGAAGCTGAACCGAGACTCCCTCTGAGGAGTACGGGGCTTAACAGTTGGACTGCAATTCAAACCAAATGCGAGATTCATGATATTGTATCTAAGGAGATGTATCACATGCTTTTGAGATGAAATATCACCATTATTGCAGAGTTTTAACTATCACTCACTCTAGGACTGAGATTGTCCTATCTAAGAAGTGGCACATCTATGCTACTTGATTGAAAGTTTTTGGGCTTTCCATTGATGAATTGATGTTTGCTAGATGTCTAGATTGAGTAGGACTAAATTGAATGCAGGGTGCCTATAAATGTACATGTGTTGCTTGAATATTATGCAAGCATTTTAATTAGTGAAAAGTCATCTTAGACTATAGGGAGTCAAACATTAATAGTTTGCATATTGCAATTAATATGATAACTGAAAACATAGCAAATGCAATAGGCACCATCAATATCACTCACATTGTGAGAGAAAAGCTTGACAATAAGAATTTTTCTTTATGGAAGTTCAAGATGCAAAACTTTCTAATTGGGAGAGGCTATTTAGATCCTTGCACAAGAGATGAAGCTGAACCGAGACTCCCTCTGAGGAATACGGGGCTTAACAGTTGGACTGCAATTCAAACCAAATGCGAGATTCATGATATTGTATCTAAGGAGATGTATCACATGCTTTTGAGATGAAATATCACCATTATTGCAGAGTTTTAACTATCACTCACTCTAGGACTGAGATTGTCCTATCTAAGAAGTGGCACATCTATGCTACTTGATTGAAAGTTTTTGGGCTTTCCATTGATGAATTGATGTTTGCTAGATGTCTAGATTGAGTAGGACTAAATTGAATGCAGGGTGCCTATAAATGTACATGTGTTGCTTGAATATTATGCAAGCATTTTAATTAGTGAAAAGTCATCTTAGACTATAGGGAGTCAAACATTAATAGTTTGCATATTGCAATTAATATGATAACTGAAAACATAGCAAATGCAATAGGCACCATCAATATCACTCACATTGTGAGAGAAAAGCTTGACAATAAGAATTTTTCTTTATGGAAGTTCAAGATGCAAAACTTTCTAATTGGGAGAGGCTATTTAGATCCTTGCACAAGAGATGAAGCTGAACCGAGACTCCCTCTGAGGAGTACGGGGCTTAATAGTTGGACTGCAATTCAAACCAAATGCGAGATTCATGATATTGTATCTAAGGAGATGTATCACATGCTTTTGAGATGAAATATCACCATTATTGCAGAGTTTTAACTATCACTCACTCTAGGACTGAGATTGTCCTATCTAAGAAGTGGCACATCTATGCTACTTGATTGAAAGTTTTTGGGCTTTCCATTGATGAATTGATGTTTGCTAGATGTCTAGATTGAGTAGGACTAAATTGAATGCAGGGTGCCTATCAATGTACCTGTGTTGCTTGAATATTATGCAAGCATTTTAATTAGTGAAAAGTCATCTTAGACTATAGGGAGTCAAACATTAATAGTTTGCATATTGCAATTAATATGATAACTGAAAACATAGCAAATGCAATAGGCACCATCAATATCACTCACATTGTGAGAGAAAAGCTTGACAAAAAGATTTTTTCTTTATGGAAGTTCAAGATGCAAAACTTTCTAATTGGGAGAGGCTATTTAGATCCTTGCACAAGAGATGAAGCTGAACCGAGACTCCCTCTGAGGAGTACGGGGCTTAACAGTTGGACTGCAATTCAAACCAAATGCGAGATTCATGATATTGTATCTAAGGAGATGTATCACATGCTTTTGAGATGAAATATCACCATTATTGCAGAGTTTTAACTATCACTCACTCTAGGACTGAGATTGTCCTATCTAAGAAGTGGCACATCTATGCTACTTGATTGAAAGTTTTTGGGCTTTCCATTGATGAATTGATGTTTGCTAGATGTCTAGATTGAGTAGGACTAAATTGAATGCAGGGTGCCTATAAATGTACATGCGTTGCTTGAATATTATGCAAGCATTTTAATTAGTGAAAAGTCATCTTAGACTATAGGGAGTCAAACATTAATAGTTTGCATATTGCAATTAATATGATAACTGAAAACATAGCAAATGCAATAGGCACCATCAATATCACTCACATTGTGAGAGAAAAGCTTGACAATAAGAATTTTTCTTTATGGAAGTTCAAGATGCAAAACTTTCTAATTGGGAGAGGCTATTTAGATCCTTGCACAAGAGATGAAGCTGAACCGAGACTCCCTCTGAGGAGTACGGGGCTTAACAGTTGGACTGCAATTCAAACCAAATGCGAGATTCATGATATTGTATCTAAGGAGATGTATCACATGCTTTTGAGATGAAATATCACCATTATTGCAGAGTTTTAACTATCACTCACTCTAGGACTGAGATTGTCCTATCTAAGAAGTGGCACATCTATGCTACTTGATTGAAAGTTTTTGGGCTTTCCATTGATGAATTGATGTTTGCTAGATGTCTAGATTGAGTAGGACTAAATTGAATGCAGGGTGCCTATAAATGTACATGTGTTGCTTGAATATTATGCAAGCATTTTAATTAGTGAAAAGTCATCTTAGACTATAGGGAGTCAAACATTAATAGTTTGCATATTGCAATTAATATGATAACTGAAAACATAGCAAATGCAATAGGCACCATCAATATCACTCACATTGTGAGAGAAAAGCTTGACAATAAGAATTTTTCTTTATGGAAGTTCAAGATGCAAAACTTTCTAATTGGGAGAGGCTATTTAGATCCTTGCACAAGAGATGAAGCTGAACCGAGACTCCCTCTGAGGAGTACGGGGCTTAACAGTTGGACTGCAATTCAAACCAAATGCGAGATTCATGATATTGTATCTAAGGAGATGTATCACATGCTTTTGAGATGAAATATCACCATTATTGCAGAGTTTTAACTATCACTCACTCTAGGACTGAGATTGTCCTATCTAAGAAGTGGCACATCTATGCTACTTGATTGAAAGTTTTTGGGCTTTCCATTGATGAATTGATGTTTGCTAGATGTCTAGATTGAGTAGGACTAAATTGAATGCAGGGTGCCTATAAATGTACCTGTGTTGCTTGAATATTATGCAAGCATTTTAATTAGTGAAAAGTCATCTTAGACTATAGGGAGTCAAACATTAATAGTTTGCATATTGCAATTAATATGATAACTGAAAACATAGCAAATGCAATAGGCACCATCAATATCACTCACATTGTGAGAGAAAAGCTTGACAATAAGAATTTTTCTTTATGGAAGTTCAAGATGCAAAACTTTCTAATTGGGAGAGGCTATTTAGATCCTTGCACAAGAGATGAAGCTGAACCGAGACTCCCTCTGAGGAGTACGGGGCTTAACAGTTGGACTGCAATTCAAACCAAATGCGAGATTCATGATATTGTATCTAAGGAGATGTATCACATGCTTTTGAGATGAAATATCACCATTATTGCAGAGTTTTAACTATCACTCACTCTAGGACTGAGATTGTCCTATCTAAGAAGTGGCACATCTATGCTACTTGATTGAAAGTTTTTGGGCTTTCCATTGATGAATTGATGTTTGCTAGATGTCTAGATTGAGTAGGACTAAATTGAATGCAGGGTGCCTATAAATGTACCTGTGTTGCTTGAATATTATGCAAGCATTTTGATTAGTGAAAAGTCATCTTAGACTATAGGGAGTAAAACATTAATAGTTTGCATATTGCAATTAATATGATAACTGAAAACATAGCAAATGCAATAGGCACCATCAATATCACTCACATTGTGAGAGAAAAGCTTGACAATAAGAATTTTTCTTTATGGAAGTTCAAGATGCAAAACTTTCTAATTGGGAGAGGCTATTTAGATCCTTGCACAAGAGATGAAGCTGAACCGAGACTCCCTCTGAGGAGTACGGGGCTTAACAGTTGGACTGCAATTCAAACCAAATGCGAGATTCATGATATTGTATCTAAGGAGATGTATCACATGCTTTTGAGATGAAATATCACCATTATTGCAGAGTTTTAACTATCACTCACTCTAGGACTGAGATTGTCCTATCTAAGAAGTGGCACATCTATGCTACTTGATTGAAAGTTTTTGGGCTTTCCATTGATGAATTGATGTTTGCTAGATGTCTAGATTGAGTAGGACTAAATTGAATGCAGGGTGCCTATAAATGTACATGTGTTGCTTGAATATTATGCAAGCATTTTAATTAGTGAAAAGTCATCTTAGACTATAGGGAGTCAAACATTAATAGTTTGCATATTGCAATTAATATGATAACTGAAAACATAGCAAATGCAATAGGCACCATCAATATCACTCACATTGTGAGAGAAAAGCTTGACAATAAGAATTTTTCTTTATGGAAGTTCAAGATGCAAAACTTTCTAATTGGGAGAGGCTATTTAGATCCTTGCACAAGAGATGAAGCTGAACCGAGACTCCCTCTGAGGAGTACGGGGCTTAACAGTTGGACTACAATTCAAACCAAATGCGAGATTCATGATATTGTATCTAAGGAGATGTATCACATGCTTTTGAGATGAAATATCACCATTATTGCAGAGTTTTAACTATCACTCACTCTAGGACTGAGATTGTCCTATCTAAGAAGTGGCACATCTATGCTACTTGATTGAAAGTTTTTGGGCTTTCCATTGATGAATTGATGTTTGCTAGATGTCTAGATTGAGTAGGACTAAATTGAATGCAGGGTGCCTATAAATGTACATGTGTTGCTTGAATATTATGCAAGCATTTTAATTAGTGAAAAGTCATCTTAGACTATAGGGAGTCAAACATTAATAGTTTGCATATTGCAATTAATATGATAACTGAAAACATAGCAAATGCAATAGGCACCATCAATATCACTCACATTGTGAGAGAAAAGCTTGACAATAAGAATTTTTCTTTATGGAAGTTCAAGATGCAAAACTTTCTAATTGGGAGAGGCTATTTAGATCCTTGCACAAGAGATGAAGCTGAACCGAGACTCCCTCTGAGGAGTACGGGGCTTAACAGTTGGACTGCAATTCAAACCAAATGCGAGATTCATGATATTGTATCTAAGGAGATGTATCACATGCTTTTGAGATGAAATATCACCATTATTGCAGAGTTTTAACTATCACTCACTCTAAGACTGAGATTGTCCTATCTAAGAAGTGGCACATCTATGCTACTTGATTGAAAGTTTTTGGGCTTTCCATTGATGAATTGATGTTTGCTAGATGTCTAGATTGAGTAGGACTAAATTGAATGCAGGGTGCCTATAAATGTACCTGTGTTGCTTGAATATTATGCAAGCATTTTAATTAGTGAAAAGTCATCTTAGACTATAGGGAGTCAAACATTAATAGTTTGCATATTGCAATTAATATGATAACTGAAAACATAGCAAATGCAATAGGCACCATCAATATCACTCACATTGTGAGAGAAAAGCTTGACAATAAGAATTTTTCTTTATGGAAGTTCAAGATGCAAAACTTTCTAATTGGGAGAGGCTATTTAGATCCTTGCACAAGAGATGAAGCTGAACCGAGACTCCCATAAAGGAATCCAACTGCAAAAAAGCGATGGAGAGCTCATAGGCAGTGGCCAAAAAGAATTAGTAAAGTTTTGCATTAGTTCTTGTTATGCATCTGAGATGCAATGGCTACGAAGATTACTAGTTGTTAGACTCCGTAGGATGCTTAGAAAAGTCTCACGAAGAATTATGGCAATATTACTCATGCACAAAAAATAGAGTTAAAGCAGTAGTTCAATAATATGATTAGAAATGGAAAGAGCACTTAAGCTTAAAAGAAAAAGATTAAACCATTGCAGATCAACTTGCTACTATTGGTTCCAAAGTTGATTATGATGACATGATTGTAGTCACCTTAAATGGTTTGGGAAATGAATACAAAGCCTTTGACACATCAATCTTTGTAAGGACAAAACCCCCAAATTGGGATGAGTTAATCGCTTTGTTGCTATATGAGACAGTCAAGATTAGCTTAATTATAAGTTTTACCTCTCAAAGTAGATATACTGCCTTTTATCTAGTTGTTGAGAGCATGAATTTTGGAGCTTAATTTGAAGACTCGGGAGGTATAAAAGACCAAATTTTCATGCAAAATGAAAGGGTTGTGGATCAATGAGTTGGAGTTTTCCTAGATGGAGTTCAATGCCATGAACACAACGCAAGTCTCAATTTGTTGATCAGAGTTTGTTTGACCCCCCATTTAATCCCCGCAAGGTTTCTTGTTACAAAGTAGCTATGTGATTCGGGAGTTGGAAACTGCACGACAGAGATCAACTTTATAGATTTAATGCCATGAATTCGTCTGGGCAGACGGAATCTGAGTTCGTTTACCCCACCAAAATATGAAATTCCACTTGCACGCAGTGAGGAAATCCAAAGGATGAACTAGTTATTTTGAGTGGTTAAGCTTAGTAGCCTAATTAAAAGGCTAACTCAAAAAATTGAATTGTGGGGAGGAAGGGGGCACCATTTTTTTTGGCACCCCCTCCTTTAATAAAAAAAGGGTTTTTGTGACCCTTGACATCAGCGGGATGGAAGAAAGCACCAAAATAGAGAATTTCCATACTCTCCAATGTTTCAACCCATTCAGAAAATGATGCATTCTATCAAGAGATCAGTTTTTAGTCTTCCTCTCTCCTCCCTCCTCTCTCCTCTTGTTTTGTGTTTCCATGCTTCATTTTATGAGAGAAGGGGATGGGATGAGACGAAAGATTTTGATCGTAGGATGATGCTGGAGCAAAAAGGAGCATAGATCGAGGTTGGAAGGATCATCAATGGCTATTGGGAATCATCATTGGGCTTGCAATCATGAGACATGTACGCCATAAGAGGTGCCATTTTATGAGCAAGTGGTAGATTTTATTGTTTTATGATAAATTTTGGTTGAAAATGGCTGCATTTGGTTGCCAATGCTCTGATTTATGAGAAATGTTAAAGAAACTAAGAAAAATCAGTCATCTAATAATTTCTTTATAAACACACAAAACCTGCAACATAGAAATTTAAGAAAAAATATGCATTTTTTAGATTTTGTTGTGTTGCATATAGTGTTTGTATGGGATGGAATATGATAGGAAAATAATTCTTAGTAAGATCAATTAGTATAAATCAGTAAATAAAAAATATTAGTAATTATCAATAAATAAATAGTGAAAAATAAGAAAAAGGAAGAAAAATACGGTTTTTGTATCTAAAAATAGGAAAAAATAATATTTATGTTTGTGAATGTATGGTAAGACTGAGGCATGAGGTTTAGCCTTCATCCCTATCTCTATGTTAAAGTGGTAGGTTTAGAGAGTGTTTTGATGTCATGGTGACCCTTAGAATACCTATGGACATGCAATAGAATGTATGGAAAAGTCAAAATGCACAAGGCCGGTGAAGATTTGGATCCTTTAGAGGCAAGGAGAGATTACATAGAGATAGAGGTGGTTCTTGCCAGTCTCATGATTAGTATAATAGAGACAAAGATTGTCGTTATTGTGGGAAGTATAGACACATAGCAAAGGATATCATAAAAAGCAAGTTGACATGAAAGCAAAAGGGAGATAGCATGGCAATTATGCATCTTCTAGTAATACTCATGATGATCAGATAGATAGACTATTTGCTATGTAGTATATTTCTAAGGATATGCTTGGTATATAGAGTCAAGAGCCTTCAATCATATGACTTCGCATGGTGAGTGGTTTGATAAAATGATTGCATGATCTCATGGCTATGTATGCATTGGTGATGATACATAGCATGACATCAAGCATACATGTGTGGTATCATTAGTCATGCATGATGGTAGAAAAAAGAGTCTATATGATGTGTTGAGTCTATATGATGTGTTACATGTACCATCTATCACTAAGAATCTATTGTTGGTTGGCAAAACAAAATCTACAAGTTAGATTTAATAGAGATGGCTAATTTATTAAAGATTATGGAAATGATTACAAGCTGATTGCTAAAGGAAAAAGGGATGGCATGATATTTACTTTGAATGCTTCTATTCCTGAGTTAAAGGCAACCATGTTTACCCATGATAATTGAGTAGTTTGAGATGTGAAAATCTAGTATAAGCGCATTGGTCATGTAAACATACAAAGACTGAAAACTATGCAACAGAAGGAGATCGTACTTGGCTTGCCAATGTTCAAGTACATGGATTTAGGACATGTATGTTCCGCTTGTCAATTTGGAAAGAAAGTGAGGTTTTTGTTCATCACACATGTCAAAAATAGCTCTAGACCCTTGCAGGTGGTGCATTTGGATGTATGGGATCCAGCCCATAGTGGATCTTTAGGTGGTGCTAGATATTATGTATCATTTATTGATGATTTTAGGAGATATACATGGTATATATTTTAAAGCACAAAGATGAGGTGCTAGATGTCTTCAGGAATTTCAAAAGACACGTTGAAAATGGACTTGGATATTATATCTCATGCTTGAGATTTGATGGAGATGGTGAGTATGTTTCTCAGGGATTTGATAGGTATTTAGCTAAGTATGGCATTAAAAGACAACCTACCTACAACTACACACCATAGTAGAATGGTATGGCAAAGAGAAAAAATTGGGTGCTTATGGAAGCTGCAAGTGCCATGCTCAATGAAAATAATTTTTCGAATGGTTATTGGATCACTATGTTAAGGAATTTGGGAACTTCCATGCACTTTGGGAATCCCCAATATCTTTATTATTTGACTACATGGTCAAATCTTGTTGTCTTACTCAAAGGTGGAGTCTACCCTAAATGCTATATAAGCCACCTTCCCAAATTACACTTTCAAATATGGATCAAGATTTAGCCACATGATCAAATATTTATCACTTATTTGAAGTTGAGACTTGGGGAATTTCCAAAATATGGTGAAAGCAACCCTCCCACAAATAGAAACAACCACAAAACCGAGGAGAAAGCACACCAAATCTATGTGTATGGCTCTGCCATTAATCTCAAAACTTGAAAAGAAACCATAAATCTCTCTCTTAATAATGAAAAATTTTTTCATCTTCATCCATAGCTTCAACCATTATGCATAAAAGAGCAAAGGGAAAATAGGAATTTCTGCACAAATAGACAGAGGAGAGAGGAGAGAGAAAGATTAGCACCATACAAAAGGAGAATGTGTGTGTTGGAAGAAAGGAGAGAAAGAGGCACATAATCAACCATGCACTCCACCCCACTTTTTTCCCAAAAGACACACAACCCTTCATATTTTTATTATTTCTTTGACTTTTTTGATATATTTTTATTTGTAAGACTTTAGCCTTTACATTTTAATTATTTTTAACCTTTTATAAATGCATGCACGTACACTTTTCTGTATACCATTTATTTATGATGGATGTGGATGTGGCCTCCTCATGTGGTATCTCTTTTTAGTGATTTTTAACAAAGTGAATATTATTCACTTTACAAAAACTAAAAATGTGATGTATGCATGAACGTTTTTGTGCCTTGTTTTTATGCTTCTTTGGGTGTTATCATTTTTCTCCCACATTGAAATGTGAAGCATCCTCATGAACCTTATCAAAGAAGAACCACTGTCTAATAAAAAACACTTCCAAAATTGTTAGTAAATCAACTTCAATTACAAGGCCTAGCCATGGTAGGGTATAGGGACTTCAAATCCATGACCATTAGAGTAAGGGAACTCCTTCATCCATCACACTCCCACACTAAAAACTTGCGTACTTGTTGAAGGATAGGGTTCAATCTTCAATAAGAGTGTCGGGACCTAAAACATGCCCCACACTGACTATAGGCACTAGTCTGGCCTCTCTAATACTCACAAGACAACCCCACATAGCCTCGCGATGGCTAGGAGTGTCCAACGGACACACTATCCTAGTTGCTCTTGTAGATATCATGTTTGTAGTAGAACGTAGTCTAATGATTGCCCTTCCTTACTCCTCAGAGGGAGATCCCATACATGTTGGTACAATATACCATCGTAATACAAACATAAAGGAGGCACCCCTTCGGCTAAATGCCGTGGTCCCATTGCAGCTCTCCTACACCTTGGGGATTGGCCCCAAGATGTGTTGCTCTAACATAAAGAGCATATGAACAATCTCGACTCTTATATATTTTGAACGATCCAAGAGATTTGATATTTCCTCACCAAGCTTACCCCAAAACACCGTTCATCTATCCTATAGCTCGGGTTTCCTTACACACTCCACGTAGGCCAAGTTTATAAAACAATTGCAATGCGTCCAAGTTTGATACCATGTAATGCTTAATGTAAGTGTGGATAACCATTGTGCTCAAGCATTTTATCATTAGAAACCAGCTAGGTGAAGTGCAAAAACAACCCTTCAATGATTTTCCAACTAATCATACGTGTGATGTTGATAGAGACTAGCACCGAATTTCTTCATGCTACTAGTTTCCTCAACTTAAATGATAGTTCCTATATGTTATGCATAGAAAAATATACCAGAATTTGAATCATTTTCAACAACTAACCACTTTCACAATCTCTCTTCCCTCCTACTGTTTATGTTTTGCACGGTTGGACAAGTTTAGGGTTCATTTATATGTCATTTTTCATGTAAAAATTGATAAAAATATACTCTAACACAGAAATAAGGCTTGCTTGATCCTCATGCTCCAGCCTTGTTGTATGTTCACGAACATAAAATGCATTTTCTCCTAATTTTTAAGGCGTAAAAACTAAACTTTCACTTATTTTTTTATTTTTTTCATTTATTTGTTCATAACAATGTGCTATTTTTTGATTTATGTGTCTTGACTGATATGTTGATTGAACATCAAATTTTTATCAATTTTTTATTCCATATAAATTCCATTTGCCAACTTGAAACGGGAGAAATCCTCATTTTCCTTCATTTAAGACGCATTTCAGATTTTAAATTATCAATTACGACTACGTATGATTACGAGTTTTGCATTTTATCACGTGTAGCCCTCAAACATACTTCAAACATGATTCATACAAATTTTCTTTCCATGGGCACATCATTACAACCATTGAACATCAAAACAATAAAATTTTCTTTATAAAAATTGAGCATATCGCTTATTTGTGTGTTTTTATAAAATGGTTTCGAGTAGCCAATGGACCCATCATCAGTTCCCCCACCATGATGGACATTACCTCTCATCCTCCTTTTGATCTTGGAGCAATCCGGTCCATGTTGGACAAGCATCCTTCATCTCCCTTCCTTCTTGATTTTTTGTGTATGATTAGCCCCTTAGAGGAGAGAGGCGGAGGAGAGAGAAAGATTGGGTTTTGATATCAGCAACCGGGTAGCCATTGCACGAGCAGAGATTGGCGATCAAGAGAGTGAGAAATTAGAGGAATCCATTGGTATGATGCATTCAAGGGGTTGTTCTTTGGCCCAAGATGGTCCTATCTCTCAATTCGTTGCTTGGGGGGGGCCTCACATTTTTTGGCGCCATTGTGAAATGGTGCTCTCTACCCCCCGCCCCCCTCGGCGCCATAATCATGATGAGTTTTTAAAATTGGGGGACTGAAGGCCCCCCCAACAATGCCCATGCCCAAAGTTTTTAACTTTGGCCCTTTCTTTTTGGCACTGCCCGGCCTCATTTCTCGATCGTCCAACGCTCGTTTCGTGTTCCATAAATTTCTACTAGTTCTTCTTGAGGTCTCAAATTGCCAGTCACTTGCTCTCGCGCAATCTAGCATTTGGAAAAATTATGAAAAATTCACAACTGCTCTTTGAAACCGCTTTGAAATCCTATCTTCCGCGGGTCATAAAAATTGCCAAATCCGTCTTTACCGCTTCCAATGAGGACCAATTTCCACCTTCAATTTTCTCTTCTCCACGTCTTCCCCACACTTTAGTGGTCTTTAAATTTGGCTCTCATTGGTGACCATGGGATAGGGTGACTCAGCCGCCATCATCGAATCCCACGAACTGATTTGCATAGACAACAATCAAACAAAGCATCAAGCTACGACAAAAATTATAATCCACAAAGCACAATAACCTCTCTCACCCTACCCCTTGATAGAATCAAGGCACAAAAATCCACAAGGGATAGGCCCAGCATAATTTGATAGAAATCCAGAGCGAGTCTTTAACCAATTGCTCAAACACAAACTATCTACCTAACTTAGAACAAGTGGACCATGAGCTCCTACTAGGCAAGGACTCCTATAGCTTGGTCATCATATTATTCTTATAACACATTTTCCATTCAAGGTTTCATACTCGGGTGTGTAAAAAGGAGGGAGCTAAGCCTAGAGTAACCCAAGGAGAACAGGGCATCGGTCTCAGGTCCTGTGTCGGTACCCAAGAAGGTAGGCGAGGCGACACTTAATCTTTTTTTAACACTTACTTTTATTTTTTCTCCAACCTTCCTTTCTCTTTTCTTTTGTGCTAGCTGCTACCCCTAGGAAGACAAGGCATGGGCCGTGAGTTGACTCGTTCTTTCTAGGAACCTACTAGGCCTCCTCAAGGCGATAATCAACTACTTGTAGGAATTTTCTTCCTTTTTCTTCTTCTTTTCTCATTGAGGGATCCTTTTTCACACCTTTGTAATTTGTATTTTTAGACCTATTCAGAACTTGCTCTTCTTTGCTATTTTGGTAGGCTTCTCTAACTGCCTCATACTAGTAAGGACGCCTACGACAGCTACCTAGCAAGCAGGAAGGATAGGGTCACAAGGACTACCCTCTAGCATAGGTCTTATCGCCTGACAATGTCCTAATAGGAGGTAGACAACTACTCAAATCTTTCCTAGATATACCTAACCAACCCTAAGAATTCATGCCTTGATTGCCAATCCCCAACAAATGAAAATAAATTAACCCCTACATACACATATAACATTATCTGCTTAAGGGAAAAATTCAGAAAGGGGACGATACCACCTGGAATGGCCACAAGAAGCTCCTTCGTAGTAGCAAAGGCTCCCTCTAGTGACTTTTTCAACTAAACAAACCTGCACCAAACAGACATATGGCCTTCTTGGCCTAAGGAAATATCACATTTCACACCCAACAAAACTAGCCCTCTTGGCCGAAAGAAATAAAGCATTTAAACTCGTGACAAAAACTGGCCCTTTTGGCCTAAGGAAATCAAGCATTAAATCCCTAAAAAGAACCGGCCCTCTTGGCCTAATGGAATGAAACAAAACAGCTCATATATATCCCCCCTTTTGAAATTTTACTAATATACAACAAGATGCTCCATCTCAAGGAGGAAATAGGGCTCCTACCCTAAACTAAATGCATTAGATTGTGACCCATGCCTCCTACATAAATAACAAGAGGTGTACACATAACATGTCATCTAACCAACTTATGGGTCCAAGATAACAAATGCAAATGGGTCTCGGCCACTCTTTGCATCACCCATACTAACCATCACCTACCATATAGGGCATGTTTTGATAAAAGCCCCCATAATCAACCGGGTCTTATCTCATCATTAATAGAGATATCCAAACTAGGATCACAGTTGAAGAAAAGGTGGAACCAGCTGAAGAGACACTTTCTCAAACCCATCGAGCATGGTCATAGTAGTGCGATAATACATAGAAAGAATGGGATTTTGTATTGTGTAAGTCCCATTTAGTTGGCTCAATACCAATTGGGAATCCCCCTGTACTAACAATTGACAGATACCGCCCTTCTTAGCAATATTCAGGCCCATGATTAAAGCTTTGTGTTCCACCATGTTATTCGTAAATCCAATCCCAAGATAAGCAGCTAATTTCATCATGACTCTACATCGAGGATCTCTAATAAGTACCCCTATACTCCCTTTCTTATTGGGACCCTTGGGCCCCATCAAAGTACAATGTGTACATCCACAAGGGGTTCACATAACCAGCCATCGTTACCTCTACTCGTAATTATGATAGTCAAAATTTAGCATATTCAGAAGGTGTACTGAAGGCTCCATCCCACCTTCTTCATTGAATATAACAGGGATGCTTGTCAAAATTCGTAAGTAATGATACATAAAATTTTGATTTCCCAAACAAATGATCCGGCCTCTTACTCAATCGCTTTATATCCTTTACTCCACTAGATAAGCTTTCCCTGATGATATTGTTGCTCCAAGTATGGGTGTTCCAAGTAAGGAATAAGTCGCCCCATCAACCACTATTTTCGCTTGCAAGTTTTTGATCAGCCCTGCATTGACCTGCAAGGTATTTATTTTGTTAGTGCATTTAGAGATAATAAGGTTTAATCTTATTAAGATCAACATTATTTTTAGACTCCACTCCCTCAAGATTAGCCAGTAATGCCGTGGACTTATTTTTCCCTATTCTTACAATCTTGTATAGGGACCGTCCCATTTGGGCTCAAGTTTTCCTAGAAACAACTCTCTACGTGCATCATAATATAGAACTAACTATCCCTTCTTAAATATATATTTCTTCGCTTTTAAATCATGCAATTGCTTCATTCGATGCTTAGCCACTTCTTGGTGCAACTGACTCTGCAATTTGAGCTCATCCAAGTGGGACAGAGTCGTAAAGCAATTGAAGAGTGTATACTTATCACCCAAAGAATGATTGATTGCAAATCTTATAGTTGGCAACTTAATCTCTAAGGACAAACCACACTCCTCCCCATAGACTAACTTGAAGGGGGTGTGGCCAGTGGCTCATTTAAACATCATGTTATATGCCCACACCGCCACATATAGTTTCTTATCCCAGTCTCGCTTCTTTTCCGACACTATCTTTGATAAAATACCTATAATGGAGATTCAGTCAAAGCCAAGGAATAGTAGGCTCTGGAATCAAAACAAAGGGACTTCCTGGGGCTATGTTAAGTGAGCCCAAGGTCAACGTCCACCTGGTCAAGGAAAGAGGGCCAAAACAAATACAGCCACAAACTTCATACCTACGGGAAGTAATTCAAGAGTACCTAGGTGTTTCCACTATAATGAGCCAGGTCACTTTAAAAGAAAATGCCCAAAGCTTGGCCGAATTCCTTGCCAAGGATAGTACAAAAGTCAGAACCAAGCTTCAATTGCAAAAGGAAAAGCATCTAGTGTAGTTCTTAAACAGCTTGAAGGAGAGGAAAACCCAATAGTGGAAGCTGATATTATGGAGAGGGCATTAGATCACGCCACCCTCCATAAGAAAGGCCCAAATCGCCAGTTTTTGGTGATTCAAACACCAACGGAATATCAAGGTAAGTCCTTTAAAATTTTGATTGAATGTGGAAGTACACACTCTTTCATGTCACAAAAGTGTGCCAAGAAATTAGGTATAGACACAATACCTACATCTAGGTTGCTTGTGGAACTTGCTAATGGAAAAGAAATCCTGCCTACTCAGCAAACTTGCAAAGTGACACTTAACATGGGAAGCAATCTCTTTGAAATAGGATTTAGGATCATGAATTTAGGGGCCTAAGAATGCCTATTACATATGGATTGGCTAATCCCCAATGACACACATATTAAGTGCAGAAAAGGCCAGGCGACTTTTCAAAACCTAAAGGGTAAAAAAGTGATGACCCAAGGTGAGGTAGGAAAACCCAAGGTTCAACTAGCCAAATCATCTCACATAATAAAAGGGTTAAGAAAAGGATTTCCTGTGTATCTCATAAAAGAAAATAAGGTTGGGCAGAATAATCAAGACGAGGGAGAGTCATATTGACTGAAGGAATATGATGACATCTTCCGAGAAGAGCTGACTGAATTACCACATCAAAGAGAAGTTGATCATGATATCAAACTTGAACTAGGAGATACTCCAATCACTAAGAGTCCATATAAGATATCCATGAAGCAATTGAATTGAAAGAGCAACTCAAGCAGTTATTGGATCAAGGATACATCAGACCAAGTAATTTGCCATGGGGAGCCCCAGTATTGTTTCAAAAGAAAAAGGACGGAACTCTCTGCCTTTGCATTGATTACTGAGGTCTAAACCAGGTAACGATCAAGAATAAGTATCCAATCCTAAGAATCGACGAGCTACTTGATAGGTTGCAAGGGACAAAAATATTTTCCAAGATTGATCTCCGATCTGGTTATTACCAAATAAGGATCAAGGAAGAAGATATCCCCAAAACTGCCTTCAATACCAGATATGGTCATTTTGAATTTCTTATAATGTCTTTCGGTCTAACTAATGCCCTTGCTACATTTAGCAGATTAATGTAGGACATTTTTTGACCTTATATTGATGAGTTTTTCCTAGTCTTCTTTGATGGCATCTTAACATACTCCAAGAGAGACGAAGACCATGAGTTGCAATTGTGCATTGTGCTGCACACAATGAGGATGCACAAGCTCTATGCAAAGAAAAAAAAGTATGCCTTTTTTAAAAGACAAATGGAATATCTTAGATTCATAGTATCTACTGAAGGAATCTTTGTAGACCCAACCAAAGTTAGAGATGTTTAAGAGTGGCAACCTCCAACAACAGTTAAGGAAGTGAGAAGTTTTTTAGGGCTGACTGGGTGGTATAGAATTTTCATAAACAATTACGCCCTAATAGCTGCACCTCTCACTAATTTGCTAAAAAGGAAAAGTGTGTGTGGACGCCCATTGAGCAAGCCAATTTTGAGCAGCTCAAGAAGTTTTTGGTAACAACACCCATTTTAAAGCTACTTGACCTAAGTCTCTAACCTAAGTCAAGAGTTTGAGGTCGTAACAGATGCAAGTTCTCTTGCACTAGGTTGTGTGCTTATGCGGCAAGGTCATCCGATAGCCTATTCCTTAAGGAAATTAAAAATCCATGAGAGAAATTACACCGCCCATGATCTCGAGCTATTAGCTGTGATCCATGCTCTCAAATTATGGCGACACTATCTGCTTGGAAGAAGCAAGTTTACTTTGGTCACTGACCACAAAAGTCTCAAATGGATCTTTACTCAACCAGACCTCAATATGAGGCAGCATCAGTGGATTGACGTCTTGTAAGAATTTGATTTTGAAATCAAGTTAAGACATGGAAAAGAGAATGTGATTGCTGATGCATTAAGTCGTAAAGATTTTCTGAATACACTTATCATGGAAGAGCCATCTAAAGGAGAGACTTTAGTTACCATGATATCAATGCCTAGCAATCCAGTCATTGAGCTAGCCAAAGAAGAGGCAGACAAGGATCCTAAGTATCAGCTAATGCTTAGAGAAATCCTAGTTAAGGACACTGATACTAAGCTTAGAGAGTCAAATACCAAAATTTCACTATGGATGATGGACTTGTCTATTTTAGGACAAGGCTCTGCATTCCTCTCAGTCAAGTGCTAAAAAAGAAGATATTATGGCAAGCTCATGACTCCCTATTCTTAGGACATCATGGCTATGCAAAAACTCTTAATGCAATCAGGAAAAGTTACTATTGTGAAAGACTGAAGCATGATGTACTCATATATGTTATTGAATGCCTAAGTTTCGAGCAGGTGAAAGCGGAGCGTGTAAAAATGTCAGGCAAGCTCCAACCACTTGACATTCCATAGATGAAATGGGAGTTCATCACTATTGATTTTGTAGTTGGCTTACCTTCTATTCAAGGAGGGTATAATTAAATCATGGTGATTTTGGATATGTTGACAAAGGTCACTCATCTTATCCTAGTTAAGACCAACTACAGAGCTTCAGATATTAATACATCAAGGATAGCATTGATTTTGTAATCGCAAGACAAATCGCAAAAGTCGCAATTGGTAGACGGAGAACACACAAAAAAGAGCATGATATTGAGTAAGTTAAGTGTATGAAAGAGTATGACATGACTTTATATACTACATAAGTCATGAAGTAACTAGGCCAAAAACCACCAAAACATTAGGGCCAAAAACGTTTCAAAATGGCACTCGTAAGAAAATGACTAAGTTGCTAATTAGAAGAGGTTTAGAAGAGAAAAACCCTCTAAATTTGTATGCCTGAACGTGATTAATGAGAGAATGTATGATTCATTTAAGAGGTCGGGTATTAAATATCATCAATCTTTAATGGACATTAAGTGTCACATTTTCAGTCTTATTCTCTTGGAAATTGCAAAATCTTGTATTTTTGAATTTTTGCACCAAAAGATATTGCTCATTTATTCCTCGATGTTCATTTTTTGCACCTCTCTTTCCTATGGTTCTATTTCCTTCTCTGTGATATTGTTGCCTCGTTTAGGGTTCCTTGCCAAAATGTTTACTAGTACCTCTTCTAGCAATACGAGCGCAGTCCCACCACACAAGTATAAAATTACTATTTAATTAGGTCCTGTCTATTAATCTTGAAGGAGTATACACCATTGAGCATTGTTGGACGAGGATGAAGCTAACAGGTTGTGATTACAAGGAAAGAAGCATGTAGACTTATGGATGGATGGAAATATTTATCCTTCGGACCCTTCTACAGGTAAACATACTCCTTTTTACAATATTCACCACTTAATAAGGTATGTTGGGGATGGTTGTGATGGGATGCTTGGCTATTGCATGTGGTTATATTCTGCATCTTTTACATTTAAAGAACAAATGCATGAAATGAAGGAAGCATTAGCATTGGCACAAAAAACTATTTCTGAGCCAACAGACAAGGTTGATAATCTAGAAAACTCCAATCAGTCATTACAAGAAAAATTATTGCGCTTGAAAGAAACTCCAATAGGATTTAGACAAAGAAAAAGACCACTTAAAAATGTAAAGGACTTGTGTAGTCGGGTGAAAAAAAGGAGACTAAATCTTGCAAAGAGACGTGTCTCTAATATTTCAGGTATTAATATTTGAGAGAATGATGAGAGGATTAAGCTTATTAAAGAAACCATGACAAAGACAGACATTATAGGGATTCTTAAATCACCTGAAAATGTAGACTTGAGAACCCAAATGAAATAGTGGAGACATGTGACAATATGGGTATCAGTTGTAGAGGTTATTGTGCTCTCTCTAAATTGTGGTTAACAAATCTTAAATGTCATAGAATAAGTGCATTTGGTTTGCCTCAGCCTCTTGTAGTTTCAATTGCTAGGACAACTATGAATCGTAGGATTTCAAATGTTTTTGGAGAGTATATCCATATAGAAGGATCTATGCCCTATGAAAAACATAAAACAAAGGCAAATTTTGAATAGAACACATTTAATAATATTTGGATTGATCTTAAAAGAGTTCAGATTGCAATGGTCCATATGTATAAATTTACTGTCCAAGAATGTGGTGGTATTTTGAAGTTCGCACTAAAATTGGATGAAGCACAGATTCAAAAGGGACAAAAGATAGAAAGAGTCAGCAGCTGTATCATGAACAGGACATTGGATTACAGTATTGGTAGGGGGCAAGAACAATAGTTTAAGATACAATCCAAGATGGAGCTTTGGTGGATTGGTGCGGCCCAAGTACCAATTGAAAGTCATGAAATCTTGAAATGGTTATTATCTCATACAATTATTCTTGATATTATAAAGTCTCAAAGTGAAGGTGAAATGTTGATAGTCAATGGTGTTTGTAGTTTTAATGTTGAATGGCATATGAATGTTGACTTAAAAAGTATCAAATGTATGCTTGGATTAAGTAATGGAGCCAATGCAAAATATCCTTGTATTTATTGCATGGAAAGTTTGGGATCCAAAGAATGGAGTACTTCGCGGCCAGCAAGAAGAGCCCTGACTCGAAACTCTATAGATTTGAGCAAGTTCAAAAATGTGGATGGCTTGTGGAATCCTATTCTCTCAATCTCTCTAAGGAACGTTCATATTTGTACATTACATGCAGAGATTAGAATAATTGATAAGTTGCTTAGATTGCATCTTAACTATGCATACTCAATAAAACCAATATCTTTGTTAGATGACTGCATTGATAAATGTGAGGCTTTACTGTCAAAAATGGGTTTTCATGGAGGTCAAGTTCACCTGAGAAAGGATCCAATAGCCTTAGGGAAAACAAGAGAGGTCTTAGTAGATGTCTCTATGAGGGGTGCAAAAGCTAGACAATTTCTAAGAAATCATACTGGTAAACAAATGAACGCATTGTGGGAGTGATGGAGAGAGTTGTGTGCAATCACAACAAATGTGGCTAGCACACTACAAATTGCATTTCTACGAATGGAGGTTTGGAGACACCTTGACATATTTTTAAAAATGCTTAGGGAACAAAAGATAACATCTAACTATTCGAAAGAGTACAAACGTTTAATTGTGAATCTTATTCAAGCAATTAAGGAAGCTTGGGGAGAAAAGGATATTACTTTCTACTCGGTAAGATAGACATAAATTTGAACCTCTTTGCTTTGAAAACAAGGTTTAATGATTTAAATTGATTATTGCTTGTTGGGTTGTCACAGCATATTCTTCTTATTCATGGACCTTATTTTGTGGAAGAGCAAGGGCCCCTAGCAACTTACAGTAGCCAAGATATGGCAAAATCTCACTACCAAGCACGTATGTGTTTCTTTCAGAGCACTAGACATGGAGGAGGAGCAACAAAAACCAATGCCCTCCAGGAGTTATTCAATTGGTTTTTTAGAAGAAAAATTCAAAGATTGAGAATACAATAAATGTGGTGGAATCTAAAATACCGATACTATTTTCAAAATATTATATACATGGCTAGCTTTTAAGAGCCTGTACATCCTCGTCCTCCTCAAGCATTTTTCCTATATAACGTAACAAATTTCTTCTCTTGTATCCAACTATGGATTTGATATCTGTTTTGTTTGCTGCTAAAACATAAGATGACTAGAGGCAGAGAAGCTAGGACCATAACCAGATATTCGCATGGCTGCTGTCTTTTCCAAAAACATAACTTTGTGTGCATTGTACTGCAAACATGAGTATCCAAGAATCCTTGTAAGTGCTTTAACACATACAATTGGCCATGAGGCCTCCTCTGAGAAAGTGCTATGCAAAACCAACAGAATATTGGGATCAATCTTTGATATATGATGCCCAAGTGCAACATCATTTAGGGAACTACCACCAACTCTCGATCCTTTGGCTCTTCCCAAGAAATTATCCTCATCTGCAATCTCCAACTGTAAAAGCAACAATCAGAATGAAAAAACTAAAAATATGTATGTGGTTCCACAAAAACAAAAGAATGCATTACCATTTGATTTCAATCACTCTCAAATTTTCTTGGATTCCATAAGCTAATTGATGTCTCCTTGACATCCTTGAGCTCCTTTACATATTCTATCTCCTCCCTTTCGAAATTGGAGATTCCAAGCTTCTCTTGAAATTGGTCAAACTCTTTGTCAACAGCCTGTAACTCTCTCTCAACATCTTTAACCTTGCTTAAACATAGGAAAAAAGCATTTGATGCATCTATAAACTTATCACCAGACATTTGAGTATCTAATTCAATTAAGTCCTCCTTGAACTCATTTTCAACATCCATTATGCCTTTTGCATCTACAGATGCCTCTGCAATAACTACCAAGCAATAATCTTCTCACAAATTGAAAATAATTTGGAGATTAGACAATAATATATACTCCTTGTCTTTAATTGGAAAAGTAGGAAAGGATGGAACAATAAGGCTTGAAGGAGTGTCAAATGGCTCATCAACCTCTACAGTGGTCTCTTCAATTACTATCTCCGCTTTGAATTCAGCAACATCTAGGTTCTTTGCAACTAATGCTTCCATCTACAATCTCTTTAAGAAGGAAACAACTAGATAATTTTGAGGTTTCTTTATGCTTTTCATCAAATCTTAGAGGGTATTTTACAAGGGAAAATACAATGAATGCAGTAGACTTAAGCATAAGCTTGCATTTTTTTGGATGTAAACAGTATAACTCAGAGGCATAAAATCTATCAAGAGAATGATAACCACATTTCTTGGTAAACAAGGACTTCTCAGTGCCCGACCTTCCAACAGGGGTGTGTACATACTCCTTGTGATCCAATTGAACAACATGATATGCCAACTCTTCAAGTCTGCAAAATATTCCTTGATAAAGTCATTTGAGAAATTAAGAACTTGATCAAGGTCCCACCTTGGATTGAAAATCTCCCTAGCTTTTGGATAGAAAGCAATGTCAATATTGTTTTCTATGAGAAAATCCAAAATCTTCTCAAAGGTTGTGACATTTGTAATTTGAGATAGCACTGGGATTCTCACAAGAGTTTTTGAAGCCTTTCCCTTCTTTGGATCCTTCCTTGAGCCTTCAGTTGTCACAGACATATGAGATGCTATTGAAATATCTGAGGCAACTGACTCCTTTGTCATTGCGGGCTCAAGGACTCTTTTCCTCTTCATAGATGTGGAGGTAGACTTGTGTGACATCTCTGTACTAAACATCTTCTTGAGATTCAATAGCTCTAGACTACCCGCCTATACAACACAAATATCAAGGTATAAGCCTTTTGAAGTGGTGTACTTGCTCCGTGTTGGAGGAGTTATGGATACGACGTGATTAGGTGCCTTTCACAATCTCCAAACCCCATCATCGCGTTGTTTCTGCGAGAGTAGGAAAATGAGTGCTGGACAAGTCCAGGAATACGATGCGATAGGAAGAAAATAAAAAGCTTTCTATTTATCTTCTCGCACTGTGTTGGATGAGTTAGGAATACCACACAATTCTATTTTACAAAGAAAAATTGCTTATTTTTTTACATTTGATTGAGTCAATGTTATTCTTATGGAGTGAAAATTGATAGGAATGATGTTCACTATTTTTTCTATGCTTTCATGATGAAAAAATCAAAAAACATAAAGTTAAAATGCTGGAAATAATTTTTAAAAACCTGTAAAACACAATTTTTATGAGGAAAATGGGATTTTTGGTGTTTTCGGGTGGGATAAACCAATACACGTGGGATAAAATGCTGATAAAATATATATTTCTATTGTTCTGAGAATCAAGAGCCACAGCTCTGAAAATATATCAATTTTTAATTGGAAAAATAGAGGAAAATGGAAAAAAATAAGAGAAAAAAATAAAAATATGCCTTCTAAAAATACGAAAAAATATAATAAGTGGTTGTGGATGTACGGTGGGGAAAATCATGAGGTTTGGCCTCATTTTTCCCTATTTTTTTGTTATAGTGTGTGATTTATTGCTCTTTATACACTAAATCATGACAAAACAATCCCTATACACCTATGCAACGAAGCAAAACTTAAACGGTGAGGGGGAGTAGAATGTTGTGCAACAGTTTGAGGGTTGAAATAATACAAATTTTGATTGTTTTTGTATGCATAGCATTTAGGAGACGGTTTATTTGGAAATTAGGAATCTAGTAGCATAAGGTTCACCTTGGTGTTAGATTCTTGCAACGAAGCATATACATGTATTAGTTGAAATTCATGGAAAGATTGTTTACATACTAGCACATAGGCTGATTTCAAAACATAACTATTTGTGCACGATGAGACATCCACTATTGCATTGATCATACATGTGGTATCAACTCTTGGAAATGAATAGCAATTGTTTGAATTATACTTGACCCATGCTTGAGAGGGTGAGATTCCCCTTGCCGTAGGTTAGCCGTTCATTCCTTGGTAAAGATTATTAGTGAGGAAACATAGTATCTCCTGGATCTCACTGAGAAAGAGAGGTGTCTTGTGCGAATGCGTTTATATGTAAAAGCAGCACATCCAGGGGCCAATCCCCAAGATGTAGGAGAGCTGCAGTGGGGTCACGGCAATCAGTCGGTGGGGTGCCTCATTCGTGTGTGATACGTGGTGTTTATTGCCAATATGTGTGGGATACCCCCTTTGAGGGGTTGTGGGAAAAGTGTTGTTGGACTTTTATCCAACTATAAACACAATATTAGAAGTATCTAGTGTGCATTTAGTTATTATAGACGCTCCTGGACCGTGAGGCCGGGTGGTGGTGGAGGTGTCTATTGCATGTGTGAGGTCCGGCTAATGCTATAGCCAGTGCCGGCCCATTTTTGGTCCCATCAATTATCTAACCTCAAACATTTTATGTAGCATCCAAAATTCTTTTTAGCCCATAGATTTAAATTCCTCAAATGCTTCACTTTTATGCTGCATAAAGTACATCCAAGTCATGAATATGCTAAAATCATCAATGAAAGTGATATAGAATCTACATTTTTTGCTCATGGAGACATTCTGACATGGGCCCCAAATATCTTAGTGTACCATTTCCAAAGGATAGCTGCTTATTCTCCCCCTCTTTGGAAATGGCAATCTAGACTGCTTGCCAAATTGACAAGCCTCACATACGTGATCAAAATTCACATATCCAAAAAGCAGTATACCACAGACTATCTGTCTTGATTGCATTTGCTTCAATCTTTGCAAATTGACATGACCAATCCTTCTATGCCATAATTTGACATCCTTATCTTGCCCATGTCATCTCTCAACATTCATAGAGTTTTGAATCACTGGAGTACATACATCCAAAGTAAATAATCTCCCTTTCTTTCTACCACAAGCAATCAGCCTGCCAATTCTTCCATTATGGAACTCTTCAATGAAACATCCAAACTTATTGAATCTCACGTGCAATCTTTGATCTGTCATTTGATCAACCAATGCTAAGTTCTTAGTTATTGTGGGCACATAAAGTACATCACCAAGCTTATTCTTAATCCCATCTTTAGTAACAAGTGGCACACTACCAATATGAGTAATTTTATGTAAAGTATCATCACCAGTGGTGGCGACATATTCCTCATTTTGCAACTGCTCCTTGCTATCAAACCACTCAGCATGATGAATCGTGTGGTTTGTAGCTCCTGAATCCAAAAACCAGTCATTCTCACGAGGAGAGTGAGTCATGCTCCCAACACATGCTCCATAGCAAATAGGTGACATCTAGGCGAGGTCCATAACCTGTACACCATAAGTGCCTGCATAGTGGCCATATTGGGTCCTTCCACGACCCCTAGACATGGCATTCTGTTTAACAATCCCTCTCAAAATGACCAAACTACCCACAATAATGACAAGTGCCATCTCTCTGTGAAGGACTAGACTGTCCTCTACCTCTAGGGAAAGATCTCCCCCTGCCTCTATGCATGAAGTCACCATGACCAAAGTTATCTCTTCCAGGAGAAAAACTATAATTACCATGACCAAGTGAAAAGCCTCTAGCTCTAGACGAGATGCCATGACATCTCTGGTGATAGAAAACATTGTCTCCTCCTGCATTTTTTCCACTGCTAGATGCATTCAATACCAACTTGATTTCTTCTGTAAGTAGCAATAATCCAATAAGCTCCTCAAAGTCAGGCATAGAGGCTACTCTAGCTGAAATAGAGGTATCCAAAGATTTGAAAGCTGATCCAAGTCCATTTAGTGTCACTGATACTAAATCATCATCATCAACAATGGCATTGATGGATGCAAGAACTTCTGCAAATTGCTTGATTTCTGCCACATAGTCACTGATATTGTGATTGCCTCTCCATGCACCATGTAATCTCTACTTGAGTTGTATCTTACAAGCCTATGTACATGTTCCATACATTTTTTCTATGATTTCTCATGCCTCCTTACAAGTACTTGCCTTTTCAATATGAGGAATCAAGGTTTCTAAAATACATATGGAGATCCAATGCAAAACCTTCATGTTCTTCCCTATCAAATATTTGTACGCTTTCTTTTTCTCTTCAATTGGATGTTCAAAAACTTTTGGACATTCATCATCACCTGTTATGAGGTCCCATAGACCTCTACCCATCAAAAACTTCTCCATCCTGTAAGACCAAACACTATAATTGTCTTTGGTCAATTTGTCTCCCACAATCTGAGTGATCTATGCCATATCAAAAATTATGGCTGTTGCAAATTTAGGAAAAATAGCAATACAAACTATCCACAAATGGTATTCAACAGCGTGCCCCAATCCGGAACATCAATGGTCCAATCCGAGACCAAAAAGTATAAAAAATAGCCCCAAAATGCATGTAAAAATAGCTTCCAGCAATATGAAGGTCATACATGTGTCCAAAAACTATCATATGCATCCATCCATGATGCCAACATGTCATACATTCAGTTACCAACAAGAACCATCCAAATTGGATTCCAAACGATATCCCTATGACCCAAAATGCATCAAAAACACTGGTCTAAAATTGACCATTTTTCTTGCAAATTTTTTGCTAATTTTTTTGTGCCAAGCTAGAAATACATATCAAGCTGAAGCTACAAAAAATTTTCCAATTTTTTTTGAGAAAAATCGGCCTCCAAATAGCCTCTTGTAAGTTGCATATAAAAACTGCCCTTTTTCAATCTTCAAACCAACTAGTTCTTCTTCTCTGCAGTATGAAGTGACAGTCGTCATTGCTGAAGTTATGGCATATTCCATAGCCTATTTGAAGTTGACACATGAGGCTCGCCTTGTTGAGATGACAAGCTCAACACATGCGGACATTGATGATGGACCGCCTGGTTAGATGGGTCCACACGTCTACACTTAGCACGTCGGTGGTCATTATGACTCTCACATGGCCACTGACTCATTACTTATTATATTCAGGTTGTTACACCTATTTACAGCTGGCATAGCTATAGCGCCAGTCGATTAGTGTAGTCGGTTATGCATTGTTTGACTTAATGGGCCACTTTCCTTTATGTTGTATCTTATCTATACTTTGTGTACATTGAAAAGAGTGTGGAAGAAGAAGAAGAAATTAGCAAGAAAACGTTTTTGGCCTCCATCTCTCTTCTTGTCTCTTGAGTGAGCTTCTCCTTGTGCATTCTGTGTGTATTCGGCGCAGCATCTTGAGCAAGTTCCCCCACCACGCGATTCTTGACATGCCTGAGCCCTCATCTCTACAAGTTATGGTGCTTATCAAGGACCACTATTGAGCATCTGTCGGTAGGTCGTTAAGCTTTGGGGTAGTTACTCTAGGCCAGTTGCCAAAGTTGCTACCATCATCACAACCACAGGGCTTATCTGGACCTTTTACAAGTCCGTCAAGGCCAGAAAAGAAGAAGGCAGCTCAATTGCAGTTGTTCTCTCATGAGGCTAAGCCGCGGGCCTTCTCATCGACGCCATTGGACCATCCCTACGTGCTTGAGCGATGTTGCAATCCCAACATCGTCACATTATAAGCATCTGATTGATAAAGACCAACACATCCAAATTCCAACACTATTTAACTGCACATCTGCTAGCTCTAAAGCTACTCAAAAAGCTATCTTCTTTCACCAACTGTAGTTGACACTCCATGTAGCATCTCTATTGCAACCATGATTGATGATTTGTTAATATCCTACTACTGCTTTGATGTTGCAGAGAGGTTGCTTTGCATATGTTCATAGTTGACTAACTAGAACTCATCCCACGATTGAATCCTATGAGCCAGAGTTGACGACTGTGCTGTATGAATGCCTAGAGAGCGTATCACAATCCTTTGTATCTAAAAGCGACTTGCAGAAGAGTGACATGGCACATGAAGTAGCTCTAATACCAAATGGACAGAAAGGGGGAGAGATGCGTAATGGAGACTAGACGACATCGAATATGGAGGCTCAACCATTTTTCATGTTCATCTTCTTCTATCTCTTCATTCTTCCATACTTACAGTCTCATACAAGTGGTATCCTCAAAGTGATAGATACCCTCAATTTAGGGACACTTTACATATGCTTCTACTTTAGATACATACACCCATAGGATATGACTTAGGATATGTCATATTTATCAACAAGAACGAAATTGGCTAAAGTGAGCAAACAATGGGTTCCCCTCCTTCATACAGAGATCCATTAGTTGTTTAAGCCAATACATTTGTGAAGCAAGGCTCTGCTTTGCATAAAGTTCTTGAATATTTTCCCATAGATTCCAAGCACTTGGATCTTCATCTTCAACAACATTATTTTGAACCTCTTTAGAGAGTGATAAAATAATAGTGGACTTGCATAGTGCATCTAAATCAACCCAGTCATCATCATCCATGTTCTCGAGTTTAATACCCTTGTTTTTTAGTGGCTTAATCTGCAATTTTTGCATCAAAACCTACCATATTTGAAACTTTCAGTAGCCGTAGGTGGTGCCATCCAACTTGGCAATGTTAAACAAAGTCGTATCTTTGAGATGGCTAGCCATAATGAAACAGAGGCAGATGATGATGTAGAAAATAGACTAATGTAATTAGTAGGAAACATGCCAAAACCATTGCCAAAAAAGTTGAAAATAAGAGAAAGTACTAAAATGACGAGCTGTCCACCAAATATGACCTAAGGGTGTCAAATAGTAATGATTTCCCTTAGTAAATATTCACACACTCTACAATTTATAGCTTTTTGTAATAAATCACAAATGTAGATAAAAGAAGGAAAAAGCAGAGCTATCACTAATACATGATCAACTACAACTACTAGGAAGAAAATAAATCTAATAGTGAGTAAAAAATAGTAGTGGACACCAAGAAGTGTCAACCAAGCAGGGTTTCAAACAAGAAACATCTCATAGACATAAAAGTCATGCATGCAACAAGTCTTGGGGTAACAAAAAAAGAGACCAAGCATAGGCACAACTAATAGAGCAGTATAAGTAAGGCTCAATAAAAAGCAATTGAAGATGCATACATAATTGACAACACCCCACGACAGAGATAGGTGCCTACCCAAGAGTAGGGTCAGATCATCGCACAAAGCATGAACTTCATACATGAAGCACAAAGAGAGCAGATACATGTAAATATCCCATAGCTCAATTACAAAGTCAAAGCTCTATGTACATCCAAATAGGCCAAAATCTCCCACTTGAAGGAAAGTCAAATGTAGACATGGAGCAAGCAGTGCTCAAATACATCAAGTACATATCATCAGACATCCAACATCCAAATAGGGTACATTTGGAGCATAAATCCCAAGGTAGCTCGAGTCTGTAAAGCATAAAGTATTGAAGCTTCCAAAGTCAAGTAGCTAGCAATGAAATGGAGTATCCAAGATCTCCAAAATTCTCAAATGCAATCACATATGAAGCCCCAAATGTTGATCAGACATAGACATTCCAAGTAGCATCCATTTTTGACATAAGCATCAAAGCATGAAGCCTAGATGTCAAGCATAGACAATAGGCATAAACTATCACAAAGAATGCCAATTGTAGTCCAATACTAGTTAGTGTAGACAAAAACAGAGCTTAATCACTGCTCAAAAGCATTCCAAAACCAAAACAAAGAATTTTCCAACCTCCATATACATCCGTATGGTCAAACGAATTACCTGGGAAGCACCCGTAGCAATAGGTAGAGTATACACTAACCAAATAGGCTTCAGCCTTGGTTATTAAAAAATAAATTCACTATCAAAACTGAGTAAATCTATCTCCAAATCAAGCTCAAAGACACCTCAAATCATGGGCATATGATATATCAATGTACTAGCATCAATGGTACACATCAGTAGTGCATATAGAACACCCGAATCATAGCCAGGAGCAACAGGCATATAAAATCCTTGTTAAAAAAGGCTCAGCCCTACTATATATAGCAATTAATACACTATCAAACAAAGATATTTCAATACCAAAATTAGCTCCAAATCTAACCCATAACATGGGCATAGCATTCCCCTACATGTAGACATCACCCTAGCATAACCAAGCATCATAAGACCAAAAACGTTGACCACCATAGACACATGTTTTATGTCATTTTATGGACTATTATAACAACCCAAAACTTAAACTTAATGCTCAAATCGAATGCCAAGAGTGAAAGGATCAATGCAAAGCATCAAAACCAAGTGTATACATGCTTGTATAGCTACCCACCAATGAAGAAGATATGTTGTAGGAGATGAAAAATGTGACCTGCTGCTAAAAAAAGGGCCTTTTCCATGCAACATAATGTTGCCCCTGGTGGTGGTAACTACTTTGCTTCCTAACATGGTAGCTTCATGGTGAAGTGTGTATCATTTTTTTAGGATGCAAAAAATTGATATGTAAAGTTATTGTAAGCCATTGATGATGTAGGAGTCGTTGAATATTTGCAGTTGGTATATAAGAAGGAAGAATTCAACATGCTTCTAACTACTTTTATGGTATCTCTTGAGCTAGTTGGTCCAAGAATATGGATTTTTTTGGAAGAAGTTCTCATGTTCCTCCCATATAGGGTGCAATTGGGAAGCGAGTATCAATAGATTGGTGTCGACAAATTCTAAATCTATATTACAGATAGTTTCACAAAGCTACCAAATGTGGAGTCCAATTCTAGAAAGCAAATCGTGGTGGGATTTCTAGCAAGTGTAGATAGATCCTCATCCATTTTGTAAATAGAGTTGCACTATTGTGGCACTCTTTAGGTAGTTGAGGAATGAGGCTTATGCTTGCTTGTTCTATAGTGGGAAGTTTGTAGGCATTAGCAAGGATATCATCTTCCCTTAGTAGATGGCCATTGTTCGAGAACTAGGAGGTGGATTTATCTAGAATGGGTAGAGAAGGGGAGATAGGGGTGTTAGGGAGAGATGACATGGAGAAAGAGCCCCTGATCCTAGTTATGAGTTTGGAGCATGGACTTAGTGCAAAACTAGTAACTAGTACTCATGGTGACTTTAGTTGTTGTGGATGTAATTGAAACTATCAATTGTGGGCAATCATGGATAGTTTAGGAAGACAAAGTTGGCAAGAGCCTTCAAAATAGCCTTGGGCTTTTAGAAGTTTTTTTAGAATCCATCCGGACATAATGGATGGTTTGCAATATGAGGCTATTGGCATAATTGTGGTTGCCTTTTCTCATGTTTCCTTGGTGCACATTGTGGAGCAGTGAGGGAAGAGGCTTTAGGTTTCCATTGCCTTTGGGATGGAATGTTGACAGGGATCCTCTTGTGGGCTTAATCTATCAAAAGGTGGGCCAACAATGGTACTATTTCAAAAAAGATACTAATTATTCATGTATTTGCCAAATGTATAGAGGGATGTGGTTATCAATATAATTGACATTACAGTTGGTTTGGAATTTGAAAGTATGCCCTACGAGACTTTTAGTAGTGACTCAATGGTGACTATTAATTTACATCAGCCCAACAAGGAATAAGATCGTCCTCTATAGGGTTTCAACTTTTCTTTAGGGGGTTGCAATTGTGGCTAACCTAGATTATGCTAGTAGCAATAAGGAAGGGTGTTGTTGTTTGATCCTTCATTGGATAAGAGTGTCTATGAGCATTGACTTGGTAGTAATGAGGCAAATGCAAAGGTATGCAATTGAGATTAAGGGCTCATCATCTAGTTCTATGTTGCTAATGGTAACAACTCTAATAGCTACGACTGCCTCATGAGATCTAGGGGGTGGTAGCATAGGGTGTTGATGGTGTTGGTAGGTTTGTTCCACACATAGGATGGGGCTATCTATATTTACCATGGCATGTGAGGGATGTCTAAGTGGACAATATTTCTTAATCCTACTTCCAACATTGAAGTAGCCAATGGGTTGGCCATCTAAGGTTTCCAACTCCATGTTCCTTATTCTATTGATTACATGGATGCAAAAGGGTCTGAGGCCTCTTAGTTTCAATTTTTGTTTATGGGCTTCTATAGAATAGAAAAGAACAAGGTCCTCCTTATCAATGGAGGCTTGGAATTCCTTGGTCCATGCATAGGTAATGAGTAGCTTGTAAAGTGCTCAAGCAATAGCCACATAGTTAAGTGCAAAGCAATGATAATACCCAGTATGGACAACGAAGCACTACAACCCCTTTGAGTTGGTAGGTGGAGAGAGATTGATTATGACCTTGACCTTAGTCATATCCATTGCAATTTTATTTCTAGATACCACATCGCCCAAGTTGATGCTATCCTCTACCCAAAATTTGCATTTCAAAGGATTTGGGGACAAGTTATACTACTCGCATCCGTCAAAGAGTTTTTGAAGGTGCTCTTCCAAACTCGAATGGACACAAAGGTCATTTACAAACACCTCAAGCCTTTTTCATAACATGTCCTCAAAGATGGCACATGAATCTTTGGAAGGTTATGGGATCATTAGTCAATCCAAAGGGTATGAGAAATTATGCAAACACTCCCCATTTAGTGGCAAAGATAGTTCTTGGTTTATCACCCGGATGGACTTATACATTATTGTAACCTGAGAATCATCTAAGAAGCCATGAGATTCTTTTCCTACTACTCCTTTAATCATATGATCAATGTAATGTAGAGGATAATGGCCTCTCTTAGTAGCAGCATTTAGTTTCCTATAATTGATGCAAACTCAAGTCTTTTCATTCTTCTTGAGCTCCACAACAATTGGTGATACCTAATCAGTATGCTCAATTACATATATGAATCACACTTTTTGTAACTTTTTTATCTCTTTCTTAACATGGTGAGAATAATGAGGATTTATGGGATTGGCTCTCTAGTTCACAAGCTTAGCAGCAAGCTTGATTGGAATTGTGTGTGTAAGGACTTGCGGGTTATATCCTTAAGGTCTAAGTAGTTCCAAGAAAAGACATCTTGATATCCCTTTAGTAAGTCCACAAGCTTAGTTTCATCATCTGTGTCAATGGAGCAGCCAACTAAAGAAACCCCTAAGCAAAAGGAAGCATATAAAACCATTGTTGAGAAGTTGAAGGCACAACCACATATAAGGTAACTAACTTCTCTCTTTTACAGAAACTTGTAGTAGAAGAAGAGCAAGGAAACCCTTAATGGAAATGAACTGTCTATGTTCATGCTAAATACACACTATCTGTAAAACAATTCTTAGAAAGGAAGTTGCTTGTACACCTTTGTGAGAATGCAAAGTATCAAGTACTTATTATGGGTAGCAAAGTGGACATTTTAGTGACCCTTGATGAATTCATGAAATGAGTTCAAGTGTGAAAGCTCTCTAGGCTACCCCTATGATTTGCACCACAAAAAGTGGGCTAAATAGGCTCCTACTATTGGTGGGCATGAGACATGGAAAAAGCATTGTGCTACATGCTGAGCACAAGGTGAAAGCAAGGGGAAAGACTGAAGAAGAAACATGGTAAAAGCATTGGATGTGTAGAAGAGGATTGATGCAAGATCTTTGTGACTATTGCGGATTGTTCTAAACAATTAATATAGGTAGTCTAGTACTGCTCACAAAGAGATTTCTTTAAAATACCTTGAATTTGTGTTTAACTCTTGGTTACCCCATGTGGGAGCTTTCGCTCAATTGCCAAGACCCACGGATCGCTTATTGTTTCAAGTGTTACAAGTGAGCTCTAATGGCTATCTCTCACCTAGCCGATGCGCCGTCGATCTTACGAGAGTAGTGAGCTTACGTTGATGCTGAAATGAGTTGCCTCCTCTCTCGCACACACCGGTAGCTCCACGATCCTAGATGCTAGCTCAAGCATCCTCAAGCCTCCTCCATCTCCAAGCTCCATCCACCATAGCCGTGCGTGCGAGAAAAGAGAAGAGAAGAGAAGAGAAGAGAAGAGAAGAAGAGAAGAGGAGATGATCCCTCACTCCCTCACACTCATTCCCTCATACTCTCACACTCCCTCTCTCAAGAGCACACACAAGCAAGGAGAAGAGAAGAATAAGACAACTCTTGTTAGCCACACACCAAAGAATGAGCTCTCATTCAGTTTTTGGATTTTATATACAAAACCCTAAATTCCCATGGGCACCCATCCCTTTTTTACATGACCGGCCATTGTGGCAAGGCCATTTCTCTATTTCCCTCGTCTAGCCTTATGCCTCAAGCCTACACCCGTCTAATATTTTATAATCGGCACAGGAGGGAGCTTGGCGCTCTTTTACAAGAGTTTTTAGAGCTTTTTGAGGCGCCTTTCATTTAAAATTGTGCTTTTTGCCCCAACCTAGATTTAGAGGTCGCTTGCATGTCTTTGCTCTTTTTTAATCTTTTTTCCACTCTTTCCTTCCTTTTTCCACCATCTTTCTCTGCCATCTCGACTTGGGTTAACGTTACCCCCCTCCAAGATGGGTGCCAGTCCCATGGCACTTTTGGCTGCTGTTGGGGAATGGTAGGAAATTGGAAAATTGTTCGGGTAAGGGTAGGGCCACAGGTAGACTCGGGTGCTTGTGGAGGCTTGGTAATGATGTCTATCGAAGAAGCCAATTGGATGCCAAGTGGATGATGGGGGCCTCCAAAATTGGTGGTTTGTCGCCTTTTGTAATGCGTGAAAGGAGAAGGTGCGGTGCACTACCTAGGGGAGACCTAAGGGGAGTGTCTACTTTGTTGTGTGGTGCATCATTCTCATGGTAGTGGAATGGGGAGGTGGATCTAACCATAGGCAAGTCTAGGTGACATCCCACACTTGAGGACCCCATTCGTGCAAAGGGAGGTGTGGTGCAAGTAGCTTAGGGTGATAGGTCTAACCATAGGCGAGTCTTACCTCCCTAGGTATGTCCTGCCCTTTATGCACCCTAAGCGTGAAGTGGGAGAGCAAAAGGGCTAGGGGGTTAGGAGCAGAGTCGGCCGACCAAAGCCACCGGGCATGCCTAACTTGAGGACCCCTAGGTGCAGTGAGCATGTTTTATTTGGTGCTAAGTGCTTTTTCAAGTGAGCCATTTTTTCCATGTTCTTGAGTGATGTTCCTCTTGCTTTTCCTTTCATGCTTCTCTTTTTCTTATTTTTCTTTCTTTCTTTCTTTCTTTCTTTCTCTCTTCTTTTTTTTTTGGATATAAGTATTACACTAGTAGGATGACAGCCACAGTGCCTAATTCTCATCGTCTGAATTAGGTGGAGAAGGGGGTCGGATGGATTTGCTCAAAAATTGCCAGCTTTGCATATATCCTTTAAGATTCATGCGAACGTGGAGTGAAGTGGTGGAGAGGAAGGGATGATTACATCTGGGAAATTGGCTGCCATTCATGTCTTCCAGGAGAGCTAGGCAAAAAAGAGAGAGGATGCTAGCCCTCATCATCGAGCACGCCATGGCACAGCTGTCGATGGTGTTAGGATCAAAGAAGAGGGGAGGCAGGGCACGTTCTTGTGGAGTCGGGTTCTGCTTGAGAAGCCTAAGATAATTACATGTAGTTATGAAAGTTGGATTAGGGCAAGAGGAGAAGTCGGTGAGGAAGGAAGTCATGGAGTCATCCAAGCTTTTCGAGTTGAAGATGAGGGCGTGTTTAAAAGAGACAACATTAGAGTTGTAGATAATGGAAAAATCATATCGCCCGTGGAGGGGGCCAGCAAAATCCACTCCTACCCTATGAGGGTAAGCCATAAAGGTGGGGTTATTCCTCTCGTAGGGCAAGGTATTGCAAAAATCCATCCAGGCGAGCATGCTGATGTCACATACGTGCCTCCTCTATAGGGGCTGGCAGTTATAACCTTTCACGGAATGCGGCAATTCAAATAAGTTATTTTGCCAGAACTCGGCTTCTTCAATTCCCCAAAGAGTGGGGTTCTTCTCTCTTTCTTCTTGCCACTTCTGTCCTAGTCGGCTACCAATCCCAATCACCTCCTCCATCACCTTGAGTGGTAAGATCCTCCACAGGCTATTGGGCATGAGGAAGTTGAAAGTTAAGGGCTCTTTTTCTCTTTCCTGTCGCTCCCAAACTACCAATTCTGCATGGAATCCTGCGGGAATGTCCTCAGGGCATGGTGGGAGGGGCGCGGATGGCTGCACGACTATCTTGGCCCTTAGTTGCTTCTTGGTTTCTTGTACTAATTTTTTCCTTCTTTCCATGAGTGTGGCTTGTCTTTTCGCAGATGTGTCGACCGGTTGTTGCTCTTGGGAATGTAGCGAGGGGGGTTGTGAGATTACCTCTTCTCTAAACCTTCCCATATCGAATTGAAGTTCAACTTCATCCCCTGGTGGTCTCCTTGTTGTGTTCCCTCTTCAAACCCTATCGCATCAATTTCCTGGGGGGTTAGGCCGGCCAGTAACGTGTATTTTTGTTGATTATCCAGGCTCAACTTAACCTCCGTAGGTTGGGGTGGCATGTGCAGCCCTGTGTGTAGAGCTCTGCGTGCGATACTAAGTTTCTTCTTAACCACCTCCAATGACTCTCCTTCATCTGGGCGGGTGGTGTCCATCAGTGTATCTAGGAAGGCCTTTTGCTAGGCATTAAAGGCTACCTAGGCGGCTTCTGCTTTGCTCTCTGCAAGAATCTTCTCTTTCTCTACTAGAGCCAAGTGCCATGTCAATGTCTTTACCCTTCTTTCATTTTGCCCGGCCCATTCCTCGGCTCTCTTCTTCATCTCTTCCATGCTTTCACCCTGCCTCTAGACCAGGGATACAAGTTTCTGCTCCTGGTCCTTTAGCTATTTTCTCATGGTTTCATGTTCTTTCTTTCCTTGGTCCAGCTTATCGACCATCGTTTTGATCTCTTTCTGCTGTAGCTCTAACTCCTGCTTTCTCATCCCTGGCAGTAAACTCAGCCATGAGCTTTTCAATCTGATCAATTTTTGCAGTCAACTCTTCAAGTTGCATGATTAGGAGCTTGTATTCTCTTTGCATCTTCACGAGTTCCTGTGTTTCATCCTCCAGCTGCTGCCTCCAGCCCTCTTCCCTGTCATCCCTAGCCGTCAGCTCTTGTTTGAGATCAGAGATCTCCCTTTGCTGCATGGCTATTACTCGGGTCTTTTCGAGCTGAAATGCAGCCACCGACTCCTTTTCTGCCGCCAACTTAGCCACATCTATCTTCCTTTCCTCCTTAGCCTTCTCCAATTGTGAGAGCAGCTCGGTGACGTACTTGTCGTAATTAGTTGGTGGCATTATTGTTGTGTGGATGGGAGTGGTCGAGGCCTCCACTTTTTGGCGCTTCGGATCCTGCCCTGACTCGACGTCCGTGGCCGACATTTTCTGCCCTGTGGCTATGGTCTCGGTGCTCTTTCCTTGGGCCAATTCCTTAATAAAGTACTATATCCACGACACGAAGTTTGAGACATCAGCGCTGGTGGGGATGCTCGGGGTGAGGGTTGTTGCTTTGGTGGGAGGCACTAACAGGGTCAGAATAGGGTGAATGGGAGCCTTGCCTTTGCCCTCAATGACGGTCAACGGTACAATTTTTGGCACTTGTGTGCTGGAACTGGGCCCCTCCTCTCTGGGCTAGCTCATAATCCCCAGGTCATTTGCCCTGTTTTGTTGTTCGATTGACTGATGTGTGGCTTCGACCAAGTCTTCCTCCTCCTTCCTTCTTAGCTCCTCCTCTTTTTCAGCAGCTCTTCTCTCACTCTCTTCCTCTGTTTTCCTAGACTCTTCTTCTAATCTATCTACTTCCTATTTTTTCTTCTTCTCCCTCTCTTCGGCCTCCTGGAGGGATTCCCTCTTTACCCTCTCTAAATCCTCTTTCTCTTTTTTCCGGCCTTCGTCCTGCTTCTTCTTTTGTGTCGTCCTTTTAACAGGTTTCTTTGCTATCATCTTACTCCTCTGTTCCTTCTGTTCTTCCCCTTCTCCTTCACTCTCAATTCTGTCATTGGATAACTCTTTGTCCTGGTGAGGGGGCGATCTCTCCAGTGTTTCTCCTTCTCCTTCGTCTGCATCCTGAGCCTGTTTTACCACCTCCTAAATGAGGACAGTCAAAATGCTGCTATAGCCAATGATTGAGGCTTTGGATGAGGCCTTTTTCTTTCTGTGGTCTTGGACACTAGGGAATCCCCACGTGCTGGTTTATTGCCCAAAGCTAGCGCTTTTGCTGCCTAGTCAATGGTCTTATGTACATAGCCATTCCAGTTGACTTCGTCCAAGGTGCGAGTTGCCACATTCTCCACCAGCACATGCACGCTAATTCGATGCATTAAGGAGTTGTAGCACTGGCTAGAGAAGAGCGCATGCACTAGCTTTGCTTGTAGACGAGCTTCCATGTCAGGAATGTCCTGGATGCTGATGCCATCATTGGTCAGCACTTCTTCCTTGTTCATCTTAAGCATGGCATAGACATCTCTCTTATGCTTTTTCTCTACCTTCAGCTCCAACCCCAATGCCTTCTCCACCAAGACTAGGTTTAAGTGTACCTGCCCCTGCTTGGCCTTGTCTCCCCTTCCCACCGTCACAGTGCCACACTCCTGGTCTAGGTTGTACATCCTAAGGAACTCCACACACTTCGTGTGGTCAAGCTCTTGTGCAAACTTCTCAAGGTACTTTGTGACGTTGCACTACTCAACAACTCTCTTGGCTATTTCCTCCTTGGCCACCACACCCTCTATGTTATGGATGGTTCAAAATTTGAGCTCGTTGTAGGTGCGGTTTTCTAGGGTGATGCGATATTGTGTCCTTTCCTTCTCCGTGAACGGGAGTTGGTGGGCACGGTCTTGTTGCGAAATCTTTCGTTCCTGTCATGAACCCAAGTTTTCATTAGTGCTTCCAAAATAATAATTTGCTGGAAAAGAAAGACTCTATGTGTTTATTGAACGAATGCATTAAAATTCAAAATAGTTTTTTTTAAAATTTAAGTTCTCTTGCTATTTTTCCTACCTCACTCATTTTTACATGTTTATACGTTTGCTTGATTTTCCTTGGTTTTGCTTTGATTCACCTTACCTCCCTCCCCTTCCACCTTGAGAAGAATCCTTCCTAGGATTGAAAGTTAGGAGGTCAAGGGCATCCTTCCTAGGATTTACCTCCGTAGGAGCCAAGTATAGAAATTGGGATTGTACTCTAACTGAGCTTCACAGTCTAGAGCAAAGGGTCGAATGCCGACTTGTGTGATGTATGTGAGAACATTTGTTAGGAAGTCACTGGAATCGACATGGCTAGCAATATGTAACTCTTCCTCAATCAATAGGTGATCAAGGTAGGGGTGTCCTTTGATGTGCGCTTCCATGGGTCATCCATGAGGAGTGGTTAACACTCTATACGAGGTTGGCGTGACGTAAGTGGAATTGTACTCTGCCGTTTTGATTGTGTGGCACTGCTCAGCGTCGGTCATTATTTGGCATCCTTCAACTTCCCATTGCAATCGAATGTACCAATGCCTTAAGAACGGGGATTCAGTATCATCAAGTTTTGATAATTCTGTGATTTTTTGGTCAATAATGGCGGAATTGGTTTATTTATCATAGGATGTGATGAGGCGTTGTTTGATGGCCTGCTCTTTGGATATCTCGGTGGTGAGCACTTCAACTAGCAGAGTTAGAGGCTTTTGCGAATGCAAATTCAAATGTTTCCCAAGAACAAGGCATGGTTGGAACTTCATTTGCAAAGGGTTCTTGCAGTAGGCCTAAATCCAAGCGATCATAGCTCAGAGCTAACAACATGAAAGTGGCATCGAGTCATTTGACACAATCAACCACATCTTCCTCTGTGTCCTCAGCCAGATCAGCGGCTAATGTTAAGAATGATTTTTGCTCATAAGGGGGTCGAAGGCCTGTGGGCGGTTGGGGTTTGATAGAACTAGAGACTTTGACAACAAATAGTTGCAGTTGCGGGTGTTCTTGAGATTGCGGTTGGACCTCTTGAATTAGGGCTGGAGTAGTAGCAGTGACGTTTGACGGATTGCTGCCTTCGGTATGAATCAGGGAGGTATGAACGGCTCTATCGGGTGTTGAGTCATGTGACAGTGTTTGTCATTTGGGCCGATAGGCTTGTTCGACTTTCTTGGGCGTATGTGCGGATGAGCTTGATGGATATGGGTCTTGGAAGCACTGCAGCTTCTGGCTTTGAGGTTTTATGGGGCTTGGTGTGATTAACCTTGAGGGTGGCGTATGAGTAGTGCCTTTGGCCATGCAGGTCTTAGGGATCCATATCCAGGCATTTCCCTCATAGTAGCTTTGCGCATACAATAGGGCTTTAGGGACCCATCTTGGCTTGCTCATGCGTCGATTTCTATAACTGCGCCTTGGCCTCCTAGGTTTAGAGTTTCTAGTATTATGAGGACGTGAGAGTCAACTCCTAGGCAGTAGTTGTGGTTGTTTGGGCCTCCATTGAAGCCTAGGCTGTTGGACCTTAGCCTTTACTGCTGTGAGCAGTGATTTTAGAGATTCGGTGGGTGGTGGCCAAGCACTACCCCCTTAGACTTGGCTGCTAACATCTCTACCGGTGGTCTTGAGGACTTTGACGAGGTCGCGTAGCCCTTGCTTAAGGCTGTAATAATGCAAACGTTGCCTATGGCAAGGTGGATAAGCTGCGATTCATAATCGACATTGCAATGAGTTTTCTTCTTAAAGGTTCGCCTTAGCAACGATTCCGTGCCTACGTCTCCATTGTTCGGCAACACGTAGAAGATCATTGGTACAATCTCAAACTCGATAGAAATGGCAGCCCTGCACTTGCTGGGAAGTGCATATGAGCGGCCCCCATATGGGCTTAATTTGGCATTGGTGGATTGTAGTGGTGGTTTGCCCAATTGGGTCCAATGATCATTGGTTAAGACGTTGAAGTTTGCTCCCTCGTCGATCAAGGTATTGAAAGAGATGTTCTCTTGGCAGTGATCATGATGTGTAGGTATGCAGGTTCTACAGCTTCCTCATCCTCATAATCCATTTTAGTGATCGTGGCTACTCGTACTTTGACAGGGGGTTCTAACATTGGTGGCTCATGCAGAGGATGCGTGGGAGGGTAGTACTTCTTGACACGATTGCCATTGAAGAAGCCTATGTCCTCGCCATCTAGAGTCTCGAGCTCAACAATGCCAATTTGGCTGATTGCACAAACTTTGAAAGGTCCAATACCTCTAAACTTCATTTTCTACTTATGCCCCTTAACTAAGTACAGGAGTACTAAGTCTCCCCGTTCAAAATCACGCTGCTTGACGTGCTTGTCAAACTAGCTCTTGCATCATGCCTTCTCACATATGAATGCGTGAGTGGCTAGAAGATGAGTTTCCGAGAGGCGTTCGAGCTCAACCAGGCATTGTGTCCATGCTTGAGAGTGGAGTTTTGAGCTCAGGATATGCCTAAAAATTTTCAAAAAATCCAAAATTTAGGGGAAAAATATTTAACATCGAAGGCGGCGGCTCCAGCTAGGACGATTTTAAGCATCAAGTGAAATACGACTTTTAAAAGTTGCCCGAGCGACACTTGTTGATTTTTGATAATTTTTCAGAATTCCATGCGGGTTGTCAGGAGTTGCTAGCTAATGTGGGATGTCAAGCTAGATGCCCAGGATTTTTCAGAGCTTGATTTGGAGCCCGGACGGGGAAATGGCCACAACTTGGGCAAGATGCGAAGAGGTGGACAAAACTTGGGCTAAGTGGGCTAGTGAGAAAGGAAGAAGGGAGCGTGGCAGTCTGGCGTGCACGCCGAAAATTGCGCCCCAATCTTGGGGATGGAGATCCCAGCCTCAATGCAACCCACCCAATTGACATTGGCCCTTGATTGCCCTCTGTCTACTGATCATATCGCCGCCCTTTGCTCATCCAATGGTGACCTGGATGGAGAATTCTGGTTCTAGTCTTTCTCTCTCCTCCCTCTCTCTCCCCTAAGGGGTTGTTCTTGTGTGCAAGAGGAAAATGAAGAATGATGGAGGAAAGCTTGTCCGGTTGGAATCGGATTGCTTCCGAATCGATGTAGACATGAAGATTGCTGATCTTGAAGGTGATGGACATTGAATGAGGGCTGACCCGCAGTCCCGTAGCAAAACCGAGATCCCAAGACACAAAGCCTCAGTGGTAATTCAATTTTTATGAAGAAAAAATGAGTTTTTATGCTATTTGGTTGATGAAATATTGTTCCCATGGACTAATTATGCATTATGATGTTGTTTTCTATGATTTTGATCAGTGTATGCTCTGAAAATCTGAAAATCATAAGTGATATGGTTGAAATTAATGTCATAAAACTTGTAAAATACGCGTTTAAGGGATAAAATGGGGGTTTTCTGCAAAATAAAGGGAAAGTATGAGATATAACATCAACAAAACCTGAAATTTTGCTATCAAGGAACCTAAGGGCCACAGCCCACAATCAATCTTAGTTTTTAGTTATTTTTTATTGAAGAAAATAGAGAAAAAATACCAAAAAATTGTGAAAAATGGGTTTTAAATGGGAGAAAATTAGGAAACGATAAAATGAAAATTCCAAAAAATTACAAAAGTGTTTGTGCAATGTATAATGAAGGTAGAGTGGTTGGCCTCGATTTAGCCTCGTCTCTATGTTTATGTCCGTATTTATCGCTTTCTTATGAAGAAATACACATAAAATGACTATTTCACCTATCAACGAATGCAAAACATTAAATGGTAGGGTGAGAGGGGAGTTTGAGCATGAAAGTATAACCTTAAATCTGATTTATGTGTTGCATCATGCTTATAGGATGTTTTTTTAAAATAAAGGAAAAGGTAGCATGAGCGTAAGGCTCGGTATCTCTTCTAGTTTTAGTACATAAACGTTAGTATGGAAATCATGAAAAGATTAGTTTCGCACGATGCACAATGCTGATTTTCTTCTGTTTGTGCACTAAACCATTCACATTATGCACTATGCATGGTTCATGTTATCAAAAGGAAATCTCCTGGACTGCATAGCAATTGTTTCTTAGGAATTTAAACCACGATTGAGAGTGTGAGGTTATCCCTTGCCGTAGGGTAGAGGGTCAGTTTCCTAAGGGATTGTTAAGTGAGGACACATGATATATCTCCTGAAAATATGAGAAATATAAAAGAGAGGATTTTGTGTTCGTTTGTGTTATATGTTAAGCAGTGCATCAAAGGGCCAATCCCTACGATGCAAGAGAGCTGCAGTGGGGGCCGTGGTGTTTCTACCGAGAGATTGCCTCCATATGTGTGTGATCGTGGCATTGCCAATGTGTATGGGTTCTCCCTTTGAGGAGCTTAAGGGAACCATTGGACTATAAACTATAAACGCATAGATTAGGCTTTAGTGCAGTTTGTCCTTTAGCATTAGATTGAAGCTCCTGGTCCCTGAGGCCGTGAGGGTGTTTGTGTGTCATATGCATGAGATCTAGCTAGTGCCATAGCCAGTGTCGGCCCATTTTGTGTTCCATCAGTGGTGCGTCTACCGGGAGCTGCCTATAAGTGGTGGTTCTCGAATCTAGGGTTTCTAGGGACCAAAAGAAAGTTGGTTTATGTCCTCTGACAAGGACTGTCAAGCCGAAATACAAAAAGCAGAACGTGCTGAGAGGGCTAGACGGCGGTTAGAGCTTGTAAGTCATTATTCTCCTCAAAGGAGCAGCCCGATATGTATAAGAGGCATTCGTCTTAGTAACCCAACTGCTCCACATAGTCCATTAGGTGCAGGAGGAAGCGTAAGTTCTTTCCCTTTTCCACCAAGTCAACCCACTTCAAATGGGGGTGTGAATCCATTAGTTCAAGCTCCTATTGTTAATCTGGTTGTCGCCATGGCACAACCCATTGCAATCCCTATAGGGACGCCGGATTTGCCAGCTTTAGGAGCTCCCTTGCCCATATTTAATGGGTTAGTTGAAGAGGATGCAGAATTTCACATTTATGAATTCCAAAGATTGATGTTCAATTATCGCATCCAAGATGAGGGACATCTCATGATGTTCTTTAATATGACGTTAAAAGAAAGGGCTGCGGTATGGTATCACAGCATAGAGTCTCAAACCATAACTAGAATTGATCAATTTTATGCAGCTTTTCGAGGAGAATATGCCCCTGAAAGAGGTGGCCAATATTGGTTGCATGTCTTGAATGTAACACACCAAGACCCTCATAAGAATGTGAAAGCCTATGCCAAGAAGCTTAAGGAAGTGTTTCGTAAGTTACAAACTTACATTCTTATTCCACTGGCTGCCCAATTGCAATTTTTCTTGCATGGATTGGATTTCAATATTCAGGTGCAACTGAGCAGTGTGGCTTTGGCTGATATAGGCACCGCTATTATGCGGGCAGGAGTAGAAGCACGATTACAAATGGCCTACTTCTCTCGAATGAATGTTAATGCGGGTTTAGTACCTGGAGGCAATCTACCGTTGACAAATGGAAGTCAAGGGATGCCTATGACTAACCCTAATGGGAGAGAAAGCATGGTTCAAAATGTACCTTTGCTGCCAGCTCCTCCCACTGTGACTATGCCTATGGCAAGTCAGTTGGCTCCACCAAATGTTGGAGGCCAAGTTTCGAACCCTAATGTTGTTCCTGTGAGTCAAAAACCAATGCCCAATTAAATTGTTAGGCCAATGGAATGACGGGCAGATGATCGAGGCTATGAGTCGAGTGCATCTAATGTCCTTGGCGAAGTTAAGGATATGATGAAGCACTACACTGACATGATTTCTGAACAATATCGGCAAATAGCTGTTGACGTCAATTTCTTGAAGAAGCAGCAGAATCTGATAGGGAGTCGACGCCCTAAAGAGGGTGGACCCTCAAGATTCAACTGTAAGTGGTGTGGTGGACAACATTTCCCTAGAAACTGTCCAAAAGTTAAATGTGACATTTGTGGGGAGTCGGGCCACTTAGTTGCTACCTGTTGGAGTAAGATTAGTTCCCTCCAATAAGGGAGTAAACAGCCAGGTCCCGTGAATCATAGAGCACAAGGAAATAACCTGCAATAAAATGATGTATCAAGACAAATATTGCAAAGGGGAAAGACCACTATAGAAGAGTTGCCACAAGGCAATGGAGTTAGCCTTATTGAGGCTGTGCGAGTCAATGATGCTGAAACCTCTAACCTAAGAGCCATGAAAAGAGGCCAAAAGGCTAAAGAGGTTGATAAAGATAAGGAAAAACCGATTGAGGGAAACCCTAAGCAAGGGGATAAGGGGACGCAAGTCTAGAGTCCTGGTGTGAAAGGTGGACCTCTAAGGCCGGTTGACAAGAAAGTCGATTCTAAGAAGGATGAGGAAGTGCCAAGAAAGAAGGCAAGAGCTAAGAAAGAAGCACCAAAACTGGTCCAGAGACCAAAAGAGAGGATGGTTTGGCAAGAAAAGAGAGCTTTGGCTACCTATCATGATTTTGATTTAGCAAGTTCTCTTTGCGAAGTCAAACCAGGCGTAAACCTTCTACAGTTGATCAAATTATCTCCAGGAGTACGCAAGGAATTCAAGAAGATCCTGCGTATCAAGTATATTGTAGAACCTTTGGGCATAGCACGAGTAGGGGAAGATTGGTTTGATCATGCTGAAAAGAATTGCCCTAGGGTTTTTGCTTATGTGGATGGAATATTGGTGGAACATGCTATTGTAGACACTGGGTCCTCTGTTAATATCATGAGTTCAGAGTTGATGGAGAGGCTGGGTCTAGGCATCCAAAAAGATAGCTCCACCTTCTTAGAATGGCTGATGATAGCCTGAGACAACCAGAAGGTTGCGTTACTAAAGTCCATGTTACAGTTTTGCAAGTGTAGAATGCTTCTTAGACTTTAGCGTGATAAGATTTGCAGGACGCCCTAGCTATCAAGTCTTGCTAGGTAGGCCTTGGATCGTACGAACAAATTGTCAAGTTGATATACCCGCCGGTCGAGTGATTCTAGGTAGAGGTGCTAATCGAGTGATAGTCGATGCTTACCCTGAGTCTCCTCAGAGTGAGAGAGCTCCTTTATCTTCTACTGAATTAGAGACAGCAGATGATCCATCTGGTGGTGAGACATCATCCAGTGATGAATCTAAAGAGGGGTCCACTACAGAGGATATTTATCAGATAACTCTAAATGAGCCGATAGAGCTGCAAGATAGGATAAGAGATGCGGATGTGATTGAGTTGGACCTTGGCACGCCAAATGATTCACGACCAATTAAATTAGGTTCCATGCTCAGTTCAACAGAAAGGGAGGACTATGTGTCCTTGATTTAAGAATTCCACGACATCTTTGCTTGGAATTATGATGAGCTGAGAGGCATTCCTCCCAACCTGGCTATTCATAATATTCCTGTAAAAGAAGTCAGTCATCCTGTGCGTCAGAAAGTAAGGCGTATGCCTTTTGAATTGAGGGACGGTCTGTTTGACGAGTTACAGAAGTTATAGAAAGCTGGTTTAATCTTCCCTATACAACACACGGAATGGTGTTCACCAATGGTTATCAAGAAAAAGAAAAACAACCAGATCCAACTATGTGTAGATTTTAGAGAGCTGAATAAGCAGAGAGTTAAGGATTATTACCCTTTGGCATTCATTGACCAAATTTTGGATCAATTAGCGGGTAGGGAAATATATTCGTTCATGGATTGCTTTGTGGGATACAACCAGATGGCAATTGCAGAAGAGGACAAGTTGAAAATGACTGTCATTACTGTCTTTGGTACTTTTGCGTACCATGTGATGGCCTTTGGTTTGTGCAATGCACCTAGATCATGGCAATGAACAGCAGACAAGACCTTTGGTGACATCTCCCTAGATGAGTTGAAAGTGTTTATCGATGACCTGGGGGCAACCACTATAAGGGAAAGGATGTTGATTATTTTGAGAAAGTTCTTTGAGCACTGCAAACAATTTTGTATCGCTCTTAACCCACGGAAGTATGTCTTTGGAGTACCTTATGGGCTATTGCTAGGCCATGTGGTCAGTTCAATAGGGATAGCAACTGACCCTAAAAAGATCAAGGTTATAGTTGCTATGAGTCCACCACGCACTCCGAAAGAGGTTCATAGCTTTCTGTCATTGATAGGGTACTATCAGAGGTTTATAAATGCCTTGGTAGAAAGAACGTTGCCATTAATGAATTTATTATCCTTTAGCTATCTATTTGAATGGAGCGACCCTTGTAAGGTAGCTTTCAAGGATGTGAAACAGGAGTTAGTAAAAGCACCCGTTTTAAAAGCATCTAAAAGAGGCGAGGTGTTCTACATATTTTCAGCAGCCACCATGCATAGTATCAGCTGCTATTTAGCCCAAATCTGGGAGGAAAAGTGGTATCATCCGATAGCTTTTGCTAGTCGGAAATTGGGCATTTCAAAGATCAACTATATCTACATGGAGAAGTTGTGTCTTGGGATGGTCTTTGCAACTAAGAAATCCAGGCACTACATCCTCTATGAAAAAGTAGTTTTCTATACGAAGGTGAAAGGGCTTAGATTGCTTATGAACAAGCTGCAACCGCCTGATTGTCTAGTAAAGTGGTTAATCACTTTGTAGGAGTTTGATTATGAGATTAAGAGTAAGCCACCAAGGTTGCAGAGTATTGTGGAATGCCTTGTGGATTTCGGGGAGCCGAAAGAGATTTTGGCTGAAGAAAGTGATATTGAAGAAATGCTTAAAATTGATACAGCTTCTATTCCATCTTGGTATGTTGCTATTACACATTATATATTAATAGGAGAGACTGGAGCTGGTCTATCAAAGTCAAAAAAGAGGAAAATCAAATAACAGGCTTTGAAGTTTTCCTTGATTGCAGGAACACTATATCAGCAGGGTGTTGATGATATCTACCGCCGATGTGTGATCCCTGATGAGGTTCCTTTCATCTTGGAAGAGTGCCATGACTTTGCATGGACACTTTGTTGGACGGCTGACGGCGCAGAAAGCTTTAGGAGCTGGATATTGGTGGCCGTCCATCTTCCAAGATTCCTTTGAGTATGTGAAGAGATGTGTTACTTGTCAAAGACATGATAGTAGAGAAAATAGGAAACGCCCACTTACGCCTATCATGGCTATCCTTCCATTTGAGAAGTGGGGCATTGACTTTGTGGGTCCTATCACCCCGTCATCTACTACTAAGAAGAGGTACATTATATTAGCAACTGATTATTTTACAAAATGGTCAGAAGCGCGGGCGACGAGGCAGGACAATGCAAAAGAGACTGCAAGTTTCCTTTTAGAGAAGATTATCTGCCATTTCGGTCCACCGAAAGAATTAGTGTCAGACCGTGGAACCCATTTTTTGAACGAAGTGATCAAAAGCTTGACTGAAGCTTGGCAAATCAAGCATAATAAAACGACCCCTTATAATCCGCAAGAAAATGGGCTAGTTGAAAGTACTAATAAGCAGCTTGTAGGTATCTTGTCTAAAATAGTATCTGAGAAGAAACGAGACTGGGACAGGAAGTTGTATGTGGCAGTATGGGCGTACAATACAACGTTCAAGCGAGCTACTGGCCATACTCCATTTAAATTAGTTTATGGAGAAGAGTGTGTGTTATGCTTTGAAATCGAGTTGCCAACCATACGCTTTGCAATTAACCACTCTTTGGGAGATGAGGATTCCCTTTTTGAACGTTTCACGACCATAGCCAACCTAAATGAACTGAAATTGCAGAGCTTATTACACTAGGAGGTAGCCAAACGTCGGATGACGCAGTTGCACGACCTTAGAGCGAAGAAGTATACCTTTAAAAAAGGGCAATTAGTCCTATATTATAATGCGCGTAGGGAGCTATTTCCAAGGAAGCTGGAACCTAAATGGGATGGCCCCTACAAGATTGTTAGGATAGGGAAAAATAGGTCTACAGCTCTATTAGCTGATCTATAGGGAGTCGAGCTTAAAAATAAGGTTAATCTTAATAAGATTAAACCTTATTATTTCTAAGTATGCTAATATGGACAATGCATTGCAAGTCCATGCTGGGGATGATTTGAGACTTGCAAAAGAGCTCAAAGCCGGTTGATGGGGTGGTCAATCCCTTATTTGGAGCACCCATATCTGGAGCAGAGATACCATCAGGGGAAACTTATCTGGTGGAGCAAAGGATACAAAGTGATTGAGCAAGAAGATGGAACCTTTGTGTGGGAGATCAAAGTCTTCTGCCATCACTGCTTACGACTGTTGACAAGTATCAATGTTGAGTTCAATGAAGAAGGTGGGATGGGGCCGTCAGTTCACCCTCTAAACATGTTAAACTTTGATTATCATAGCTACGAATAGAGGAGTTCGTGATGGTGGGCTGTGTAAACCCATTCTGGACGTATACACTATATTTTGATGGAGCGTCCAAGGGCCCTAATAAAAAAGGGAGTGTTGGAGTAGTAATCCGAGATCCTCAACGTAGAGTTACGATGAAGTTAGCTGCTTATCTCGGGGTAGGATTCACTAACAATATGGCGGAGTATAAAGCCTTGATTATGGGACTGCATATTGCCAAACAAGGTGGTATTCGTCGGTTGTTAGTAAAAGGGGATTCCCAGTTGATCCTGAATCAGCTAGTGCAGAATCCCATTCTTTGTATATATCATCGTACTGCGATGACCCTACTTGAGGAGTTTGAGAGAGTGTCTTTTCAGCTGATTCCCCGTTACTGGAATCAGTTTGCGGATTCACTGGCAAATCTTGCTTATGAAGAAGACATTTTCTTTAACTGTGGTCCTAGTTTGGATATTGCTATCAATGATGAAATAGGACCCGGTCGCTTGTGGGGAATGTTATCAGAGCATGCAATATATGGTAGACGATGGTTGATATGGGTGATGCAAAGAGTAGCCGAGACCAATCTACCATTATTATCCTGGACCCATAGGCTGATTAGACAATATGTTATGCGTACGCCTCTTGCTATACATGCAAGAGGGATGGGGCATATTATTGTATATCTGTACTATTTCAGGGAGAGATGTGTAGGTGCCATTTTGTTTTATTTCATTAGGCTAAGAGGGCCGATCAAGTTTTGTAGTGAAGTGATTTATTTCATTAGGCCAAGAGGGCTAGTTGTTTGTTTAGTGCGGGTACGGCTAATGGTTTCTTGTTTTAGTTCTGTGCTAGACAGGTTCAAAGACCAGCTTGGAAGGAGCCTTTGTTGCGCTGAAGCTTCTCGTGGCCCTATCCAGGTGATATCTCTCCTTTATGAGTACTGTGTTTTATGCTATTTGTGTCTGTGTACTTGTATGGTATTTTCTTTTCTTGTTAGGGACTGGCGACCAAGGCATGAAGTCCCAGGTTTAGGTTAAGTAGGTTTGAGGGAGGTCTGAGTAGCCGTTGCCTCTTGTAAAGACATTGCCAGACATCAAGAGACCTGTTTTAGAAGGGAGTATTAGTGACCCTGTTCTGCTAGCCTGCTAGGCAGCCGTTCTAGGAGTTCTTGTTAGTTGTGAGGCAGTTAGAGAAGCCTGCCAGAAGAAAAATAATGATGATAAAGGAAGAGAAACCCTGAATATCTTAAAGACAATAGATATATACAGAGGTGTGTAAAAAGGGGTTCTAACTCCCTATCAAAGTAGACAAGACAAGAAAGGAAAATCTATAAGCAGTTGATCATTGTCTTGCGAAGGCCTGGTAGGTTCCTAGGGACGAGTCTTACCCGGGGCCGATGCCTTGTCTTCCTAGGGGTGGCGTCTTGCTGGAAAAGAAGAAAGTAAGGAAGGTTGGAGCGAAAATAAAAGTGAGCATCAGAAAAGGATTAAGTGTCGCCTCGCGAGGGCTTGGTAGGTTCTTGGGTACCGAGAGAGGACCTGAGGCCGATGCTCTGTTCTCCTTGGGTCACTATGCTCAGCTCCCTCCTTTTTACATGCCCGAGTATGGAAAACTCAAACCCTAAAAGAAGAAATGTGCTGAAAGCAAATGCTTCTTGATCAAGCTATAGGAGTCCTCGCCTAGTAGGAACTCCTGGGTGTGTTGTCCTTAGTTAGGTAGGTAGTTCAGACCACCACTTAGGGCAACCTCTTTGACAATTTTTTTTAGTTTGGCCGTGTTGGAGCAGTTGGTTAGTGACTAGCTTTGGACCTTCTATCAGATTATGCTAGGCCTACTTCTTATGGATTTCGTGCCTTGGTTTTGTCAAGGGGTAGGGTGAGTACTGTGCTGTGTTTAGTATGTATCCATTTTGTATCAGTTTGATGCTTCCTTTGGTTGTTTTGTGTAGATCTGTTATGGGATTCGACGGGCTGAGTCGCCCTATCCTGTGGTCGCCAATGAGAGCGGAGTTTTGAGCTCGGGATGTGCCTAAAATTTGCCAAAAAATCCAGAATTTAGGAGAAAAATATTTAACATCGAAGGCGGCGGCTCCAGCTAGGACGATTTTAAGCATAAAGTGAAATACGACTCTTAAAAGGCGTCCGAGCGACACTTGTTGATTTTTTATAAATTTTCAGATTGCCATGTGGGTTGTCAGGAGTTGCCAGCTAATGCGAGATGTCAAGCCGGATGCCCAGGATTTTTCAGAGCTCGGTTTGGAGCCCGGACGGGGAAATGGCCACAACTTGGGCAAGATGCGAAGAGGTGGACAAAACTTGGGCCAAGTGGGCTAGTGACCTTTGGGAGCCCAAATTTTAATGTAACATGAAACTTTCATGCAAAATCGTGGTAAGAGAAAGGAAGAAGGGAGCGTGGCAGTCTGGCATCGAAAATTGCGCCCCAATCTTTGGGATGGAGATCCCAGCCTCAATGTAACCCACCCAATTGTTGACATTGGCCCTTGATTGCCCTCTGTCTACTGATCATATTGCCACCCTTCGCTCGTCCAATGGTGGCTTGGATGGAGAATTCTGATTCTAGTCTTTCTCTCTCCTCCCTCTCTCTCCTCTAAGGGGTTGTTCTTGTGTGCAAGAGGAAAATGAAGAATGATGGAGGAAAGCTTGTCCGATTGGAACCGGATTGCTTCCGGATCGACGTAGACATGAAGATTGCTGATCTTGAAGGTGATGGACATTGAATGAGGGCTGACCCGTAGTCTCGTAGCAAAACTGAGATCCCGAGACACAAAGCCTAAGTAGTAATTCAATTTTTATGAAGAAAAAATGAGTTTTTATGCTATTTGGTTGATGAAATATTGTTCATATGGGCTGATTATGCATCATGTTGTTGTTTGCTATGAGTTTGATCAGTTTGTGCTCTGAAAATCAGAAAATCATAAGTGATATGGCTGAAATTAATGTCATAAAACCCGTAAAACACGCGTTTAAGGGGTAAAATGGGGGTTTTCTGCAAAATAAAGGGGAAATATGAGATATAACATCAACAAAACTTGAAATTTCACTGTCAAGAAACCTAAGGGCCACAACCCACAATCAATCTTAGTTTTTAGTCATTTTCTACTGAAGAAAATAGAGGAAAAATACCAAAAAATGGTAAAAAATAGATTTTAAATGGGAGAAAATTCTAGAAAATTACATAAGTGTTTGTGCAATGTATAATGAAGGTAGAGCACGAGGTTGGACTCGGTTTAGCCTCGTTTTGTTGAGTTGACAAGCTCAATACATGCGGACATTGATGATGGACCGCTTAGATGGGTCCACACGTCTACACTTAGCACGTCGGTGGTCATTATGACTCTCACATGGCCATTGACTCATTATTTATTATACTCAGGTTGTTACACCTATTTATAGCATGCATAGTTATAGCGCCAGTCGACTAGTGTAGTCGGTTATGCATTGTTTGACTTAGTAGGCCACTTTCCTTTATGTTGTATCTTATCTATACTTTGAGTACATTGTAAAGAGTATGGAAGAAGAAGAAGAAACCAGCAAGAAAACGTTTTTGGCCTCCATCTCTCTTCTTATCTCTTGAGTGAGCTTCTCCTTGTGCATTCTGTGTGTGTTCTTGGCGCATCATCTCGAGCAAGTCTCCCCACCACGCGATTCTTGACATGGTATCAGAGCCGCTCCACTGAGAGAGGATGATTTCAAAGGCTGAAGTGAAGGGGAAGAAGCAAGATTCGAGCAAGCAAGCCATAGGTAAGAAGCTCTCCCATCCTTCCACTCTTTCTCTTGGATAGTGCCTATGGAGGCACCGGAAGCAGGGCAGAGCAGAAATCTCAGATTGCAGTGAGATTTGGTGTGCGTGAAGAGCATTGTGTATTCTGCAGATAAGCCCTTAAGGGCTTGCCCGCAGTTACTTTGGGCATCTGAGGCTGTTTCAGGCCTCGTTTTAGAGCCGCAAGGTTGCGAACAACAGTTTTAGGGTACACTGTGACTATGACTGTATTGACCGAAAATGGGTGCACAGGTTACAGATTTCAGATCTGTAAGTTCAAAGGTATTTATCAGCAAGTGAACACAAGGTTTATCTACAAACAGGTTGCAGATTGCATGTATTATTGAGCAGACAGTGAAAAAGGTTGTCTGGTGTATTGTTGTGCACTATAGGTCGAGGGTTGCAGAAGATTTGCTTGCTGTTGGTATTAATTTTGTGATAATGGCAGAGAACAATGGAAGCCCCATCATTGAGAAGCTCGATAAGAACAACTACTCTTCATGGAAGTTCCGTGTCACAAACTTCCTTATTGAAAAAGGCCTCTACGAGTTTGTTTCAGGTGAAGAAAAGGAGTCGGAGGTGAGTGATCCTCCAACTGCAGAAGAGACAAAGGTACGGAAGGAATGGAATGCAAAACATAAAAAGATCATGTATTGGTTGTGTGCAGTAATTGACAATAATATGCTGGGACACATTAGAAATGCAAAGAATTCATATGCAGCGTGGACCATACTTGAAAGTATGTTTTCTGTAAATACAAAGGCACGAAAGATTCAACTCAAGCAAGAGTTGAATACATTGAAGAAATGGAAGATGTCTATCAATGAGTATGCACTGAAGGTAAGGAGCATTGCAGATGCCTTGGCAGCGATTGATGCAATGCCCGATGATGATGATTTGGTGTCGTCTACCTTGGGTGAACTTAACAATGAAAAGGCTTGGAAGTCTTTTGTAACTTCTGTATATGTTAGAAAGCCATTTCCAGATTTCGATGAGTTGGTCTCCCTTATGATCACTGAAGAGATCAACATGCAGAGTGAGACATCTGAAAAAAGTGGTAAACATGTCCAAGCTTTCTACTCCAGTTCAGGAAGGGGACGTGGCAGGTTCTCTTCAAGAGGCCGTGGTACAAGACGTGGTAGTGATAACCAGCAAAATAGATTGAATCAACAATTTAGCGATATGCAAGTTTCAGGAGGTCGTGGTAACTTTAGAGGCAGGGGAGCTTTAGAGTAAGAGGTGGATGGCAGAACAGAGGCTCTAACAACTCTGGTATTGTGTGTCACTACTGTGGCATAACAGGTAATATTGCAGCCCAATGTTATGGTAAGAAAGATGATATTTGGAGTGGTAAGTTGCAGCAAGAAAACTATGCATCGTCTTCACGATAGAATGAATACAAAAATGAATGTCTGTTTGTTATGCAGCATATGTTGAATGCTATTATAGGAAAGGGACCACATGATGATGTTTGGTATGTTGATTCAGGTATATCCAATCATATGACTAGCCATGCAGAATGGTTTAAAGAGATGCAAGATTTGCAAAATGCAGGTTATGTGCAGACAGGTGATAATTCATGCCACCCAATTTCACACATTGGAAAAGTTTCCTTGTCCTTGCATGATGGTAAGACAAAGAGTCTTTCGGATGTATTACATGTGCCATCTATTACAAAGAACTTGGTGTCAGTCGGTCAAATGGTAGAGTAAGGGCTACAAGTCAGATTTAATGCAAAGGGCTGCTTTGTAGAAGACTTCAATGACAAGTGCAGGTTGGTAGCAAAGGGAAGTAGAGTTGGACGTATGTTTACTCTGGATGTTGGAATTCCTACTATGAATGTTGCTATGTATGCTAAAGGAAAAGGTGTTGTTGCAGATATTGAAATTTGGCACAAATGCATTGGACATGCAAATGTACAAAGACTGAAATTAATGCAGTCCAAAGGGTTGGTTACAAGTTTTCCTACATTTAGAGTTGCAGAATTTCATAAGGTATGCGAAGCATGTTAGTTTGGTAAGCAAGTAAGACAATCCTTTTCACATGACAGAGATGTAAGAAGAAATATCCTTGATGTTGTGCATACAGACATTTGGGGGCCTACACAAAATGTATCTCTTAGAGGCAGTTCATTCTTTGTCACATTCATTGATGATTGTTCTAGAAAGTTGTGGGTATATTTTATGAAGGAAAAGAGTGAAGCGTTTGAGCACTTTAGAACTTTCAAGGCTGCAGTTGAAAGCGAAACATGCTTGAAAGTAAAGTGCTTGAGGTCAAATGGAGGGGGAGAGTACCTCTCGAATGAGTTCAGTGATTTTCTGAGGTCTCATGGGATAAAGAGACAGTTCACGTGCAGATATACCCCACAACAAAATGTGGTTGCAGAAAGGAAAAACAGGCATATTGTAAAAGTTGCACATGCCTTGATGGCTGAAAAGAATATGCCTAAGCATTTTTGGTCTAAGGCTGTTCATACTGCTGTTTATATTATGAACAGAACTCCCATAGCTGCAGTTCATGGTATGACCCCCGAAGAATGTTTTACAGGTAAGAAGCCTGATGTCTCACACTTGAAAGTGTTTGACTGCATTGCGTATGTTCATGTGCCAAATGAGTTGCGAAAGAAATTGGATCCAAAGGCTAAAAAGTGTGTCTTTATTGGATACTCTTTAGAGCATAAAGGGTATCGCTGTTATAACCTTGTCACATGTAAGTTCAGAGTGAGCAGGGATGTCATCTTTGATGAAATGAGCAGTTGGTATGCATCTAGTGGTGATGCATTGGATGATGATGATGATCATGACACTCATGTGTAGGCTGAAAAGCAAGAATCACGGACTCTTAGTGGACCAGAGACATCATCTGGTAGTCCTTGGTTTGGGAGACTAAGAAGTACCTCTACATCTTCACGTGCATCTAGTAGCACTACAGGTAAAGACAAAGGAAAGAATATAGTGTCAGATGGCATTGATGCAGTTCTTGATGGAGACTCTAGTGGTTTAGAGAGCTTGGATGATGAGCTTGGTATTCCTTCTATCAGTTCACTAGGTGTACAGAGAGCTCATAGTAATGTAAAGACTCCATTGAGTGATCCGGTGGTATGCAAATCTAGCAGGGTTAGATACCCTGTTAAAAGATTTGGTTTTGAAGGTTATGCAGCTCACCATTATGCTTATATGGTGAAACTAGTTGAGGATGTTGAGCCCACATGTTTTGAGGAGGCTGTTGGTCATGCTCATTGGGATGCAACAATGGATGAGGAGATGGCTGCATTAGAGGCCAATAAGACTTGGGATCTAGTATCATTGCCAAAGGGCAAGAAAGCTATTGGATGTAAGTGGGTTTATAAGATTAAGCACAATGCAGATAATTCTATTAGTAGGTACAAAGCTAGGCTGGTTGCAAAAGGCTATGCCCAGACATATGGCATAGATTATAAAGAAACCTTCAGTCCAGTTGCTAGGATGGCAACTATCAGATGTGTGATTGCTTTGACAGCAACCAAAGGTTGGAGGTTGCAGCAAATGGATGTGAAGAATGCCTTCTTGCATGGTGATTTGCAGGAAGAAGTGTATATGGATCAGCCAGTAGGTTATGAAGATTTAGAGCATCCCACGTATGTGTGCAGGTTGAAGAAGGCGCTCTATGGGCTCAAGCAAGCACCTAGAGCATGGTCTGACAAGATCAGAGAGTATCTTGTCAATATTGGATTTTATGTTTCTGATGCTGATCACTCACTTTATGTGAGAAAGGGAGATGCAGGTTTGGTCATCATAGTAATCTATGTGGATGATTTGATTATTACAGGTGATAGAAATAGTTAGATTGCTGAAGTCAAGGATTTTTTGAAGAAGAAGTTTGAGAAGAAGGATTTAGGTGAGCTAAGGTACTTCCTTGGCATTGAGGTGATTAATGTGATGATGGTATATGGCTGTCCCAAAGACAATATGGCTTGGATATGTTGTCCAAGTATGGTATGACAGCATGCAAACCACTTTCAGTCCCATTGGAGCAGAATGTAAAGTTGAGTGCTTATGTTGGGAATGAGATAGAAGACCCTATTATGTTCAGGAGGATAGTGGGGAGTTTGATCTACATGACCATTACAAGGCCAGACTTGAGCTACACTGTTGGTCTTGTGAGTCAGTTTATGCAAGTACCTCGAAAGCCACATTTGGATCTAGTGAGACGCATATTTAGATATGTGAAGTCCACATTACATTATGGAGTTTTCTATGAAGTAGGTACATATGTACAGGTGTTTGGATACACAGATGTAGATTGGGCTGGTAGTATGTCTGATAGAAGATCTACCAGCGGATACATGTTCTCTCTTGGTAGTGCAACAGTTGCTTGGAGCAGCAAAAAGCAATCTACAGTTGCTTTGTCGAGTACAGAGGCTGAGTATAGAGGTGCTGCTGTTGCAGCATGTGAGGTAGTATGGCTACAAAAGTTAATGGCTGATTTGGATTTGCAGGTGGAAGGTCCAGTTGTCATTTATTGTGACAACATGAGTAGTATAAAGTTGGCTAGGAACCTTGTGTTCCATGTCAGGACAAAACGTATTGAGGTACACTACCAGTTTGTGAGAGAGAAGGTACTAGCAGGTGAGATTGACTTGGTGTATATCAGCACACAGGATCAGATAGCTGACATCTTCATGAAGGCATTGGGTATAGAGAAGCTTCAAAAGTTTCGAAGCTTACTTGGAGTCACAGAGATACAATTGAGCTTGAGGGGGAGTGTTGAGATGACAAGCTCAACACATGCAGACATTGATGATGGACCGCCTGGTTAGATGGGTCCACACATCTACACTTAGCACATCGGTAGTCATTATGACTCTCACATGGCCACAGACTCATTATTTATTATATTCAGGTTGTTATACCTATTTACAACTGGCATAGTTATAGTGCCAGTCGGCTAGTGTAGTCGGTTATGCATTGTTTAACTTAGTAGGCCACTTTCCTTTATCTTGTATCTTATCTATACTTTGAGTACATTGTAAAGAGTGTGGAAGAAGAAGAAGAAACCAGCAAGAAAACGTTTTTGGCCTCCATCTCTCTTCTTGTCTCTTGAGTGAGCTTCTCCTTGTGCATTCTGTGTGTGTTCGGTGCATCATCTCGAGCAAGTCTCCCCACCACTTGATTCTTGACACGTTTCTATGTTCTTGTCCGTATTTATCGCTTTCTTATGAAGAAATACACATAAAATGACTATTTCACCTATCAACGAATGCAAAACATTAAATGGTTAGGGTGAGAGGGGAGTTTGAGCATCAAAGTATAACCTTAAATCTAATTTATGTGTTGCATCATGCTTATAGGACATTGTTTTAAAATAAAGGAAAAGGCAGCATGAGCGTAAGGCTCAGTGTCTCTTCTCATTTCAGTACATAAAAGTTAGTATGAAAATCATGAAAAGATTGGTTTTGCACGATGCACAATGCTAATTTTCTTCTATTTGTGCACTAAACCATTCACATTATGCACTATGCATGGTTCATGGTATCAAAAGGAAATCTCCTGGACTGCATAGCAATTGTTTCTTAGGAATTTGACCCACGATTGATAATGTGAGGTTATCCCTTGCCGTAGGGTAGAGGGTCGGTTTCCTAAGGGACTGTTAAGTGAGGACACATGTATATCTCCTGGAAATATGAGAAATATAAAAGAAAGGAGTTTGTATTCGTTTGTGTTATATGTTAAGCAACGCATCAAAGGGCCAATCCTTGCGATGTAGGAGAGCTACAGTGGGGCCACGGCATTTCTACCGAGAGGTTGCCTCCATATGTGTGTGATCGTGGCATTGCCAATGTATATGGGTTCTCCCTTTGAGGAGCTTAAGGGAACCGTTAGACTATAAACTATAAACACATAGATTAGGCTTTAGGGCAGTTTGTCCTTTAGCATTAGATTGACGCTCCTGGTCCACGAGGCCGTGAGGGTATTTGTGTGTCATGAGCATGAGGTCCGACTAGTGCCATAGCCAGTGCCGGCCCATTTCGTGTGTCATGACCATGAGGTCCGGCTAGTTTCATAGCCAGTGCCGGCCCATTTCAAGTCCCATCAATGCCTTCTTTCCTTCCCATCATTCCTAAAGTGCTATTCTCAGGCTAGGGATGAAGAACTCTACAGGGAGAATTGCTTCAGTTCCGTAGGTCAACCTAAAGGGAGTTTGGCCGACAGCTATTTTATAAGCTGTGTGGTAAGCCCACAAGGTTGCCATCAGCTTGTTGTCCCAGTCGTTGCATAAAGCAGAGACTACTTTGGTCAGGACATTTACAAGAATCGTATTCGTGGATTTCACCTGGCTGCCATTTGCTTGAGGGTAGTGATCCAAGAAAATCACAAAAAAAGATTTGTCTAACACTTTGTTGATTTTTTTGTACATTTGGAGGTTTGAAATAAAGAAGAGAGTGGGAACAACCTCTTGGGAAATCCAAGAAATCACTGGATGGAAATATTTCATGGACCGGTTTACCAAGGGGGGATGAAGAGTAAAGATCAATGGAGGAAGGTGAAGGGAAAATGTGTAATGTGAAAAGAGAAGACATGAAATGGAGTTGGGGCCATCCAAAGGGCATGAAATGGAGTTGTAGCGCGTGAGCTGAAGTTTTGGTTGGTATTTTTTAATAAATTTTTGGAGCTATGAGTCGGGAGATATGGGCAAATGGTAGATGCCAACTTTTTCTAACTACGGTGGACACCACCTCTATACACCCACACTTTCTTCCCCACACTTAACACTTCCATAAAACATCATTCATTAGACTCCCTAATCCAATCTCGCTCGTCTTCTCGGCATGGAATATACTTGGTCAAGGGTCCATAGGTCTTCTTGACTTGAGTGTTCCCTTTAAGCATCGCGGAGATGGCATCCAAGGGTGTCCGTTCTATTGCCAAGGAAGATTAAGCTGTTACCTCAATCTTCGATGACTGTGGCATTGCGCATCTAGGGTCAGCCTAATAGGATATGGTAGTCCACACCCTTCATGACTATAAGGCCAATAGAGAACTCGACACCTGCGATTTCCACTCGCTAGTTTTTTAGCACCCCGAGTGGTTTCACTTTCATACCATTTGCTAGTGTGACATTGAACTTAGCAGTCTCAACAGGTGGGTTTCCCCAAGTCTAAAACACTTCATGGCTAAGCACACTAACCCCAGCTTCCGTGTCTATGATCCCCTTTCTTGTTGTGTCACCTAGGGCTAGGACCGGTAAGACTACATGCATCTCGATGCCCTCCGAGAAGACATTAACCTGCAAGGACTTTGGCGCAGGGCTTGCAGGTCAGATTTAATTCTCATGGATGCTTTGTTGAGGATATGAAAAATAAAGGCCGCTTGATAGCAAAAGGAAAGAAGAAGGGCAGAATGTTTACGATGGATGCAAACATGCCTGAATTGAGTGCAGCAATGTTTGCACATGGGACCGGTGTAGTTGCAGATATTGATATCTGGCATAAACACATTGGTCATGTTAATGTACAACGACTTAAATCAATGCAGGCCCAAAATATTGTTGCAGGATTGCCTAAATTCAAGGTTGCAGAAATGCATAAGGTATGTGAAGCCTGTCAGTTTGGAAAACAGGCAAGGAAACCATTTCCTAGACATGTTCAAGAGAGTAAGAAGCCATTGGAATTAATCCACTCTGATGTGTGGACTACTAAAGCTGCATCTCTTGGAGGCTGTCATTATTTTATCACTTTTATTGATGACTATAGCAGAAAAGTTTGGGTGTATTTTATGAAAAAGAAAAGTGAAGTTTTTGGGAATTTCAAAACTCTTAAAGCTATGGTTGAAAAAGAAACAGGCCTGCAAATAAAATGCCTAAGGTTAGATGGAGGGGGAGAGTACCTGTGAAATGAGTTTGCAAGGTTCCTGCAGGAGCATGGCATAAAGCAGCAATATTCATGCAGTCATACCCCACAACAAAATGGAATTGCAGAAAGGAAAAATAGGCATATTGGAAGGTATCTCGTGCCATGCTCAACGAAAAAGACTTGCCAGATTTTTATTGGTTTGAAGCAGTTGCTACAGCAGTCTACATAATGAACAGGACTCCCACTGCAGCAATACATGGGATGACTCCAGAGGAGAGGTATACTGGTAGGAAACCAGATATTTCTCATTTGAAGATTTTTGGTTGCATTGCCTATGTTCATGTGCTAGATGAGTTGAGATCCAAGTTGGATCCAAAAGATGAGAAGTGCATCTTTATTGGCTACTCTTTGCAGCAGAAAGGGTATAGATGCTATAACCCTTCTACTCGTAAGTTTACAGTGAGTAGAGATGTTGTTTTTTATGAGATGAGTAGTTGGTATAAACCAGTAAATGTGATTGATGATGTAGATGCACAAAATGGTAATGCTACACAGAATTCACAATAGCAGTCACAAAATATTAGTGGACCTGGAGTGTCCTCTAGCAGTGGTTTACATTCTTCGCCATGGACAGGCAGATTGAGATCAGGAGAATCTCCTCAAAACAATGCAGATAGTGGTATGCAGGTTTCACGAAAAGGAAAAGAGAAGGTAGATCAGTCCATGTTTGATGTGAATGCAGGTCACTCTTATGTGGATGGTGAATCCAGTGGCTCAGAACAGAGCATTGATGATGAGTTGGGTATTCCTTCTATTGTCACACCTGAAGTAAGGAAGACCAAGGATGTTTTGAGAGCATCTGGGAGTGAACCTACTTTGCGCAGGTCTACCAGAGCTAGATATCATGTGGATAGGCTGAAATATGATGGATTTACAACCATTCACTATGCCTATATGGTCAAAGTGATACAGGAACCAGAACGCATTTCTTTTGAGCAAGCCATGGGAAAAGAAAAATGGGAGAAAGCCGTGGATGAAGAAATGGATGCCTTGGAAGCAAATGTTACATGGGAATTGGTACCTTTGCCTAAAGGTAAGAATGCAATTGGTTGTAAGTGGGTTTATAAGGTGAAACACAATGTAGATGGTTCTGTGAACAGATACAAAGCAAGATTAGTAGTCAAGGGGTATGCACAAACATATGGCATTGATTATGAAGAAACATTCAATCCAGTTGCAAGGATGGTAACCGTAAGAGCGATCATTGCTATGGCTGCATCAAAGGAATGGTCTTTACATCAGATGGATGTAAAGAATGCCTTCTTGCATGGTGATTTGCAAGAAGAGGTATATATGGAGGAGCCACCAGGTTATGTGCATGCTGTTCATCCTGAGTTTGTTTGTAGGTTGAAGAAAGCCTTGTATGGCTTGAAGCAAGCACCTATAGCATGGTATGACAAGATAGGACAGTATCTTGTCACTATTGGCTTTCAGATTTCCAAGGCAGATTTCTCACTTTATGTGAGAAAAACAAAGAAAGGTATTATGCTACTTGTCATTTATGTTGATGATTTGATTATGACAGGTGATAGTGACAAAGATATCCTTCATGTGAAAATGCTATTGAAGCAGAAGTTTGAGATGAAGGATTTAGGAGAGCTGCGTTATTTCGTGGGCATTGAGGTGATTAGATCACCAAGTGGGATACGGCTCTTGCAGAGGCAGTATGGATTGGACATGCTGTCCAAATATGGGATGACAGGCTGTAAGCCTATTTCAGTTCCTTTGGAGCAGAATGTGAAGCTGAGCGCAAATGCAGGTGAACTTCTGGAAGACCCTACTATGTACAGACGCATAGTAGGAAGTTTGATTTATATGACTATTACCAGGCCAGATTTGAGCTATACTATTGGATTAGTAAGTCAATTTATGCAGGCTCCAAGGAAACCGCATTTAGATGCAGCTAGATGCATACTCAGGTATGTGAAGTCCACATTGCAGTATGGACTATTTTATGAGACTGGGGTTCAGATACAGTTACATGGATACACTGATGTTGATTGGGCTGGTAGTATTTCTGATAGACGATCTACAAGTGGATATGTGTTCTCTTTTGGGAGCGCTGCAGTCACTTGGAGCAGCAAGAAACAGCCTACAGTTGCCTTGTCGAGCAGCACAGAGGCTGAGTACAGGGGCACAGCAATGGCTGCATGTGAGGTATCTTGGTTGTATAAGCTACTTTATGATATGCATCAGCCTACAGATCGGCCGAAATCAAGGGCCGATTCTGGGACTCAGCCCAAAAGCTGACCGCTCAGATAGGCTAAGTTACGCGCGATGTGGCAGTACCGAGGCAATTTTAATCAACACTGACGATTTAGCTAATCATTTTGCTCACAACCTTCCAAATCACAACTAGGATGCAAGGGGAAGTGATTGATATACCTGAAGCGATCGATAGTCTCCGGCGATAAGATCGAATTGATTCTCTACGGGCTCTCTCTCTCTCTCTCTCTCTCTTTCTCTCTCTCTCTCTCATTGCAAGGGTTGCAAATGAGCTCTCCCTTGGCCTCTTGGCTCTTAAACCCCTTCTCGGGTAAGGTTTGGACGCTCTCAATAACTCACTTGCCGGCATTAAGTATCACAAGCAATCTTTTTTGCCATTTTTTGCATGATTTGTGCCCTGTTTTGCCTTGTTTTGCAACAGTAAACCCTACCCTTTCCCAATTCGATTTCCTAGTCCTAACCTACACTAATTGCAACAAGAATCAAAAGCAAAAAACTGAAATGATTTCTCCATGTTTTCTGATCATCAAACAAACAAAATAACCCAAAATACTTACTTGCTTCAAAGATAAAAAAACCCAACTTCCTACCTATCCCAAGCTCCGGTTCAAGGATGGATCCCTTACTTCGATGCTCGATATGAGGTGCACAAGTACTCAAGCTTGAATCCATTGGTCTTGGCAATGGAACAAAATTGTTGGAGCTTTCACTCAACCACCAAGTCACATGGACTGCTTATTTTTTCAAGTGTTTGAAGTGAGCTCTAATGGCTATCTCTCACCTATCTGACGCGCCTTCGATCCTACGAGTGTAGTGATCTTACCTTGATGCCGAAATGAGTTGCCTTCTCTCTCGCACACGCCGGTAGCTCCACGATCCTAGATACTAGCTCAAGCATCCTCAAGCCTCCTCCATCTCCAAGCTCCATCCACCATAGCCGCATGTGCGCGAAAAGAGAAGAGAAGACAAGAGAAGAAGAGAAGAGGAGATGGCAAAGAGCTTCACCCTCTTGATCCCTCACTCCCACACACTCACTCCCTCACACTCTCACACTCCCTCTCTCAAGAGCACACACAAGCAAGGAGAAGAGAAGAAGAGAAGAAGAAGAGAACTCTTGTTAGCCACACACCAAAGAATGAGCTCTCATTCACTTTTTGGATTTTATATACAAAACCCTAAATTCCCATGGGCACCCATCTCTTTTTTACATGACCGACCATTGTGGCAAGGTTGTTTCTCTATTTCCCTCTTCTAGCCTTATGCCTCTAGCCTACACCCATCTAATATTTTATAATTGGCACAGAAGGGAGCCTGGTGCTCTTTTCAAGAGTTTTTAGAGCTTTTTGAGGCGCCTTTCATTTAAAATTGTGCTTTTTGCCCCAGCTTAGCTTTAGATGGCGCCTGCATGTCTTTGCTCTTTTTCCATCTTTTTCCCGCTTTTTCCTTCCTTTTTCTGGCATCTTGCTCTGCCATCTTGACTTGGGTTAACACCCCAATTAAAGGGATATTAAGAAAAATTTTGAGGTTTCTTGAGCTACTATTGTAGTAGGTCGAGGGATTGAAAACTTTGGGATGAAAGAAGGATATTTTGACTCTCCAAAATAGGGTATTATTGATTTGTATGAGCTATAAGTTTTTGAACTGTGACTAGTCACTTGGCCAAAAAGAGGGTAGGAATGCCCAAGGGGGATGGGAAAATTTAAACCTTAAAAACTTATATGAAAAAGATGAATACGAATGGAATAAGCTATTCTTGTGTGTGCTAGCTTTTGGCTCTTACATTCTTGCTTTTATCTTGTGGGAAAGAGAGTGAGGGAGAGAGGTTGAGATTGAGGGAAAGAGAGTGTGAGTGTGAGTGGTGAGGGACTAGCAATGAAGCCTCCATCTCTTCTTGTGTACTCTTTGATGCCTTATCTATGCTCTCCTCTTGTATGATAAAGGTTGTAGAGGGTTTGACATCCTAAGGAGTGCACCTTGGATTGTGGGGTGTGTGAGAGCATGGAGATATGCCTTTCACATTCGTTATAATTGGATGTTGATTCATGTGCAAGAGACTCTGTGAGAGATAGTCATCGATGTACTAGTTGAACGTCTTGAATCAATAAGGGGGTGTCCAAAGTCCCAACATTAAGCACTAGAGGAGAGCTACAGAGCCTTACCCCGAGACCTACGGACCGCTTATTGATCAAGTGTTTCAAGCTGAGCGGCCATGGCTACCTCTCACATAGCCGACGAGCAATGCCTACCTTACAGGTATAGTGAGCTTACCTTGATGCTCGATCGAGTTCCCTTCTCTCTCTTGCACTCGAGTAGCTCCACGATCCTTGTGGCAAGCTCAAGCAACCTCAAGCCCCCTCCGTCAAGCACTATCCTCCATAACCGCGCAAGAGAAGAGAAGAGAAGAGAAGAAGAGAAGATGAAGAGAGAAGATGGGGAACTTCTTCTCCAAGATCCCTCACTCTCACACACTCACTCCCTCACTCCCTCAAAGGAATACTACAATATCACCATGTTTGCTACTACAAAATGTTCTTTACAAACAATGTTGAACTATTAACACATCTTTATGTTGGATTTTTAATCCAAACACCTCCTTTAAGGTTATCATTAATATGATAATCAAATCCTCTAACATAAGATAAATTCAAACATTAACAAATATTCCACATTCCTTTGTTCTTATTTTCTTTCACCAACAAGAAAAGATGCACTCTACTAAAAACTAGCCTAGTTCAGATATGGTAAGGATAGCCTTGCATTCGAAAACAAAGATTTATTACAAAATAACAATACATATTTCAATAAATGGCCTTCATACCAGTACAATAAAACGCTGTAACTTCAATTGAATGAGATTGCTTAAAGAAATTTTCAATATATGCACTTCCAAGATAAGTGAATTGAGGCTTTTGGTTAACATTATGTGTTAAATGTACACTTCATTTACTATGTGCACATGGGGCAAGTGGATAGGTGGGGAGGGGGTTTTGTGGGGGAGTGTAACATAAAAATAGGTACAATAACATATGAACTCAACAAAAGGGGTTTATAATTCATTTATACTTATAGAAAATAACCATCTATAAGAGAAATTTCATTTGAAAATAAGAAATCCCATATGTTGAAGATGTCTTTATCACCGTAATTGCTCAAATCTCACATCATATATAGGGGTTTCAAGAACATCAATAAAACAAAGGTGGTATTTAGCTCTTCTATGTGTTGATCCCGTCAAGCTTCAATTTTGTATTATTAATATTTTTCTCTTGGAATGCCTCACACATTTTGATGGAGAAAATGTTTAGAACTTCTCCATCATCTCCAATTTTTATTACCTGCAAAACCATTACAATAATAGGCATTATTTATCATTTGGAGAATTCTTTGAATAATGTAAGGTAATTGAACATTTGATTAGGTAATAAGTTAAAATGTATTGCAAGACTTATTATACTTCAAGGTGCATGTTTGGTATATTATCTACTATATATTTCAGTAGCCTATAACTAAATACTATTTGTGCAATTTTAACACATGCTTATTATGCATCTATTTTTCCTTATCTTAAGCTATGTGAGAGTGTTTCATAATCACTATGTATGATAGTCCCTCAATAATCACAACCGTGGGCCTCCCCAATCTATGCGCAAGAATCCAACATCCAGTCCTTGTATGAAGTAAACATATCCACACCATTTTGAGAAGAAAGGGTTTTGAGTAGTTAATAATCGATGATCCATTGAAAATGAATACTTAAGAAGTATTTTCTTATGCAAGCATTTATGTTCAAGCTATTGTACAATTGATGAAAAGGAACCACGTAAGAGGTATATCCTTATGCAAGCATCCACGTTCAAGATACAACACATGGTGTATGATATTGTACAATTGATAAAAAGGAACCACATGGTATATCCTTATGCAAGTATGTCCTTATGCAAGCATCCATGTCCAAGATACAATCAATGCTCTATGATATACAAAAAAGACCTTTCATCTTAATTTAGAAATATCAATAATGAAATTGACACATCCACTTAGCATTGACATAATGAAATATGCCTTAGGAAGAAGTTTACATGTCTAGTGAGGGAATTGTATATAAAGGCATGCTAAGTATATAAGTTTCATATGGCCTAGTATCATTAAGCTTTTGTCTTTACTATGCCTTTAGTGTAGCATCAAAACTCACCCAATGATACCTCTAGTATGACAAATAGTAACTTAAAATACTTTCCTTTTGTATAGATACATCAAATAGTAAAAAACAATCTCACCCACCCAACTACATGCCATAGGGTATACCTTGGTACACCAAAGAAGTTACAAACCATTATAGAGGTTCACATAAAAATAAAAATGGCTTATCATTAGAAAAGTTTCACATATTTTAAAATAAAAAGACCAGTAATGTCCCCCACTTCAAGGTCTATTTGAAACAATTTCAAAATATCCCAATATTTTATTTGATTGCCATATGATGTAGATAGTTTGACCACTAAAATCGTTGATCAAACTCACTTGGAAAAGGATGATATAATAGGGGGACATTATATGAAACTCTATTGGCCCCTTTACCCTAGGATTAATGCAATGTTTTTTTAGTGGGTGTGCATGATACCATTTCCTAAATTTGTTGACTTTTTAGCTATGAAGACCCTTTACAGTAGCAATGGGTTTCACGTATCAAAATAATGGTACTCTAAGGAAGGATTATTGGTTTTCAACTTACATGCCCAATGTTGACTTAATGCATTACTTAATTGTGCATTCATTTATCCATTGGGATAAGTAGATCCATGTCTTTGGAATAGAGGTGACTAACACTAATACAAAAATTAATAGCAAAACAGAAGAACCTAAAAATTTTGTGTGAGTTTTGGTTTGCCTTTTATATGTATGTTTGTACATATATCTATGAATGGATGGAGGGAGATGTGTATTTATAGAACCATGGAGAAGGACGATGTTTGTCTCCAACACATTATAATGATAGGGACAAAAAATAGCATATAAAGTCTTCAAGGTTTATTATTGGCCAAGACATGGATCTTACTTCCATGAGGCCATAACGTTTAAACCCTTTCTTTGGATAGGTTAGAAATACGTTGTGGGAGTTTTCCAACAACCATAGGCCACAAGAATTGTCTGGTGGACAACTTGATGTTAATGATAGATGTATTCCCTTCTGAAGTTTGATATCTAGGTGAGTTGAATAGATGATTGATGACTTGAGGGCCTAGTTTTATAGCTTAATCTCTACCCCACTAATACCTAGAACATTATGTAATCCATTTAGCTTCTCTTTCAAAGGGTAAAGTATACATATTATTACTTAGAACACGTAAACGCAAGGGAGGTATGAAAGTATTCTCAACATCAATAGTATGCCGATTTTGTATGTGCATGCACAAGAAGTTTTAAATAAATTCCCACCATGACTCACACATTTTAAACTATGATAGTATCATGAACTTATGTGAGAGAGGGACCCATACCTAGTTCTGTGTGGTAAGTGGTTGGGGCAGCACTACCCTACCTCCAACCACACCTAGTTATGTATCAAGTGCTTTCCCAGGAGAAGCTCATGATATTGACCACTATGGGGGAAACAAGGGTTCGTTTGCCAACAACAATTCTTATGGCCTATTGTTACCACTAAAGGGTTACTAGGCGCTCCGCGCCGGGGGGGGGGGGGGGGGGGGGCGGGTACCTTTCCTTAACTAATAGTATAGATGCAATCAATAAGCAATCCAAAAGTACATCACAATCATTAACATCAAGGTGTCCACTTTGGATCGCTTATTATTACTTGCATACCACTATCAGTGATTACTTGATAACAAGTAAACATGGGAAATATTAAATATGTACCTTCAGGTTTTGATCATCAAGAAGGTCGATCATAACCGGATGACGGCCTAACCGCCATGTCTGGACTCTGGCGCGTATGCGTCTGCAATTGGTTGAAATTGAATGTAATGCTGGATGGATGGATGATTCTGGTCTCTGAAAGACCTGTTCGTGCATTCAGAATTACGAAACATCCAGACGTTACCTCAGTAGCTCTTTGAGGCACGCGATGGCGTCTGGGATGCACTGGGAAACGACACGATTCCTGATAGCGCCGCGCTTCATGATATCTGTGGGGGTGTGTGTGTGTGTGTATGAGTCTGTGAGAGAGAGAGAGAGAGAGAGAGAGAGAGAGAGTGTGTGTGTGTGTGTGTGTGTGCGTGCGAGTGTGTGTGTGAGCGAGAGACTATGCTAGTGATCTGAGTGAGAGAGAGAGAGAGAGAGAGAGAGTGAGAGTGAGAGAGAGAGAGAGAGAGAGAGTGTGTGTGTGTGTGCCACTGTGTGTGAGTGTTTAGCGATTGTTGGCGTTTAGGAGGGCAAGAAACCGTGTTTCTAAATTCCAGACGTAACCGTGTATTACAATTTCGACAGATTCACAACGAGTTAGGCCATACTCATATGGCCATTATGGGCCTCCTCAAGTTAACATTTTGAGCGCCCAAGGATGTTAAGGGCAATTCACAACGGTCCGGGTAGATAGCCTCTCCCGGAGAGGAAGTGAGTGGGCTGGTCACTTCCACATGCTTTACAAACATTTGTTCTTCTATGGCAAAACCTCCTGCATGCTCTTTTGTCGTTGGCAAGTTAGAATTACATTGTACACGAAAAATTGGCTTCATGGTTCAAATCTTCTTGCTAGCTTCATATGCATTGTCTACATTTTCAATGGGGGGGGGGGGGGGGAGGAGTCAACTTTTTCCTCACTTAGACACTATGGCATTGGATGAGTGGATGGCAAGCTAGATGACCTTGTATTCCTTCCTTGTCTAGATCATTGAAACCATCCTTACATGAGCACATGGCAAGCTATATGACCCTATATTCCTTTTTCGTCTAGACATTGTGAATCAAGCCCAAAATTTCCTTCCTAATGCTTCAAGAGTGAAATATTCAATAATTTACCCTAACAACAACTAGCTAAGGCGCCCACTGTTATTACCATTGGAATGTTGAACTTCATGAGGAAGACAAGAGACCAAAGCGAGAGAGAGCAAAAGAGAGAGACTCGAGGCACCAGAGAGAAATGAGAGAGACCAGATGTAGAGTCCCAAAAGTATGCCAAATGAGCACATGAGATAGGATTATAAAGAGAGGACCAGGGTGTTACATATAGACACACTATATATAGGGCAACACCCTCACTCAAATGAGGGTTCCTAACTGTGGATGAAATAGTACCTTGGTCCCCTCTATTTAACCTTTCTCATATACTCAGTTCAGACACTTTTAGGGTTCTAAATACGGTCTCTCTCTATGCTCTCCGGTGCCTCACACCTCTCTCTCTCTCTCTCTCATACATAAGGGTGCCATATAATAGGGTTATTTATAATTTGAATAGAAAAGGGTTGTGTTGTACTTAAGGAAAATTCACAGATATGGGTATTTATAACTAGGCCCTAAACGCACGTGATGTAGAGGATATACATATAGTGAACCTCTCAACTAGTTACATAAAAGTAAAGAAAGTGTTCCAAGGAAACTAGGGACCATGCTTACTAATTTTGCTGGACCATGAGAGTGGTTGGCACCCAAGGACCATGGTTATTGATGTTGCTGGAAGCTTAGTGTGGCAACCATGTTAGAAGTGATGGTTTTCGCCCGCGAAATATTGTTGCCATGGAAATGCAAAAGATTCCTTTGTCCATTTTTTGTAAGAAACTTTAATATCTCACATCATTGGGGACGTGCTACTTGGTTAAAGCTTTTATCGCTAAGGTCCTCCTCCTCCACACTATCTTGCTTCAGGGCGTTTGAATTATTACAAAGATCGAAAACAATCTAAGCACGATGGATTGAGAATAATTTCAAGATCTTTTTCCAAGTGAGAGAAGGGGACTTATTGCTTTGTTGTTCGTGGATGTGAAAGTCTAGTCTCAACTTAATTATAAGGGCTCCATAGAGACAATTTGTCGTGGATGTGAAAGTGTAGTGTGCCAAGAAGTGAAAGTGTAGTGTGAAGCTCGTGGCAAATTAGCTTGTGGGTTTCATCAATTAGCCTAAAACCAAAGGGGAGTTTAGCAATCGATCAGTTGTGGAAGTTCACGGTAGATGGGAATGGCACTATAATATTTAAAAACAAGCAATGTTGTTTAAGTGTCCCAAGGGATTTGCAACCGATGAGATGGAAGTTCATGGTAAATGGGAAATGCACTATATATAAAAACAAGCCATGTTGTTAAGTGTCCCAATGGATTTGCAAGCTTTTTGTTCAATTAACCTTTGGTGTTCGGAATCAAGCGAGAGACTGGGCTTTTGTCTTACCATGGCACATGCTCTCTCTTAGACATTTAATGTCGTCAGACGGTGACATCATTTCGCGTCCAAGAAAAAGAGAGCGGGCAAGATCGAAAGGCGTTGGGCGCTACGAAATCTATGTATGTCAGGAGAAGCTCGTTTGGCAAGCGAATGAGAGCGTTGTGGACTGGGCGACGTTCAGGCAGCTTCGCGCTAGAATGCACGTCTTTTGTAGCTACACGACTCATCATAGTGTGTGATGGATGATATGCAATTATGTAGAACGATCAGAAGCAACTTTTAAAGACGCATTAGTATAATAGAGCGGGACAGACACACAGCGTCGAATGGATGGACATAATTGAAGCTCACTCGGAATGCCGCGGTGCAAGCTGGTACTTATATGACTCCGGAGAGGGTGTGCCTCACACGTTTCGCTGCCGTCCGAAACAACTCGGAAGGAGCTGGCAGCCTCGGTCGCTCTTCGTTGAAAGCTGACAAGCGTAGTGGAAGTAGCTTGCTTTGATGGGTGGTTTGATTGTAATAAGAGAGAAGCGGCCGGTGTGTCGACTGAGGCCCCAGATCATGTTTGAAAAAAGCGACGGATGACGACGTTTGTGGTGGAGGGGGTGCCACCTTGCAATACGGCAACCGCCCTCCATGCACTGCTGGCGGAAGGTTCCTGGCAACGTCAAGCGTGACTCTGACCCGAACCTTCTTCGGATTGCCTTCCACGCCGCTTATCTTGACTGGAGACTCCCCTGCACGCACCTCTCTCTCTCTCTCTCTCTCTCTCATGCGACGCGGGGAAACCACCTCCCAACTTCGAACTTCAGCTCCATGCCTTCCTGCATGATGATGACTTGCTCATCCGAAAAGGTTTGTCACAATCTTGGTAATCATTCTAAGGTTCCTAAACTCATAAATCCTTTTCCCATGAATTACGACAATCACTTGTGTCCCGAAACACTTAGCTATTGTGTGTTTCTGCATCCATTAAACTCATAAATCCTTTTCCCATGAATTATGACAATCACTTGTGTCGTGAAACACTTAGGTATCGTGTGTTCCTGCATCCATTAAAATCATGTGTGAAAGCATATCATTCTCGGCTTTTCATGAGTGGATATGCAATGCCACAACATCCAACCCCCTTTGAACCTGCACATCCTTACGGTAGCAACACTATCCATTGATCATCATCTCCACCAAGCTCTATTGTTGATTCAAAATCTTCATCTTCTACTTTAAGGTCTTCATCCTCCTTTGCATCTAATTCTTCATCTACCTTGTTTGTCATCTTGTATTTCTTTTCTCAAGCCCTCCAAACTACATACTCTTTTGTACCTCTCCTCTTAAATACTTCGTATAACCTTTTCTCTGCTCCAAGTATCCCTAAGTCAGCACTATCCAACTGTGTCAAAGCATAAGTCACATGCAGTACTTCACATCCTTCTGATTATTCAATCTCTCCCTGCCACAATATGACCACTCTACCGAAAACTATCCATATCTTTTGATTCATAACTCCGATTGCCAAGGTTTCTTATGCATAGTTGTAGCCCTGCTTCCGATCTACAAATCTCGTACAGAACTCAAAACCAAATTCCAAGGATTTTAGTCCCTAAAATTTTATGTGTAGCTTGGCAGTACTACAAGATATGAGCCATATACCGACGTTTAAGGTGACAAAATTATTCATCCTAAAATTGCTCCCATGTTGTCTTGCTCAAACTATTGGTATGCACATATCTACAAATTTGTCGCTATTCGCATCGCAAGTTGCAACGTATATAACAATACATGCAAAGTTTATTTGCAATGCTAATAGGCGGCAGTTGCATAAATGGTTTTTTGGGTGGCACGCTATGCAGTCCTGCTACTGTTCCTGCCACATGTGCTAAACAATGTTCCATAAATCATTCACGAGTTGAGCATATAGTTGTTGTCGACGCACATACATCGTGAGATGCTGGAAGGAAAGGGTTTGTTGGTTCAATTTCTAAATAAGTAGAATATCAACACTGACATCTCATAAAACTACATGGATTGATAGGGAGAAGCATCCAAAATGGACAAATGTATCAATAAAGATCACAAAATACCAGTCCAAACAAAGGATGAGAAATATATAAAAGAAACCCTACATGGAAAGAGCCGTCATGGACTATAGGGCCAAAAAAGGAAGGGATGTGTGCTCTATGAATCCGAGCGACTGCTACAACTCCTCACCCTCTGTGAGCTCGTCTTGACGCAATGGAGTGTTCAACCGACTCTACAATATAAAACAACCAAGGAATAATCTCCATTACATAATACATCACCCGAAAACTAGAAATTGAAAATAAGAAAGAGACATGACTTACTTGAGTGGCACACAACGTATAGAATCTATCGATGAGAGAAGTGAGACCATGCCTCTCTACATACCGAGTCTCCAAACCTATGGGATCACAGTATGTAATTAAGTGTTGAAAGGAAAACAAAGTAGCATTGTTAGAAATAATATCATTAGTATAAGTAGTATAACAAATAACAAAGTGAACATAACCAAAAGAAAACTTATGGAATCCTCTAAATAAGTTCTATCTCCACCGCCACTCCGAGGATAATGGATGACTCTTTCCTCTAGTCATGTCCTCACTGCCTCCCACTACTGCCACGTCCATCATCCTTGAGAGTCTTCGACCTCCTCCTTGATTCTCTATCAATCCTCTACATCCAACCACTCAAGCTTTGCAACGCCTCTCTTGATTGCCTTGCGTACATCCAATCATATTTATGACATATATGCACACATACAGTCCATCATCCATCCTATGGACAATCGATCAGTCATTGTAGGTACCGGGAATTCCTCATACAAGATACAACCACATACTCCTTACCTCCCTTCAGTATGATTTTCTAGTGGTCTAGAATGTTGTACCTAAATACCTATTGGCACAACTCTCTCATGAATGCCATCAGCCTTCTCTCCTCAATATTCATGATGAAGGCACCGGTTTTTTCATCCACTAAGTACCTCTAGCCTACTTGGGTGTGTCTAAGATGTGCCCTCTCCCATCTATGACCATGCTTTTAGGCATAACTAGGAGATCCCTATCCATCTCGTGTACGTACAAGGGTGGTATCTCTTAGAGTAGCACCCATAGGGGACAGAGGCTCTAGAGTTAGAGGAGTAGATGTCCATATAGGTCTAATAAATCCTAGAGCTGATAAGTATCCACTCGATTGACATGATGGGAATATTGCATCGGTGTTTCCACAACACACACTTGAGCCATACTCTCTAGAATCAATACGAAAGCTAGGAGTAGCAACTAGCTTCACGGTCACAACATCTGTATCTCCACAACACCCCCCATAACCATCCCTAGAATGAGAAGGAGAGAAAGTCTATGGCTCTCTGAGGCATTCACTACCCTAAAGCATCGACTTCACCTGCTGCTAGAGATGGATAACACACATTTGGTGAATTTGGAAAACTTTTAAGTCCCATTTTTTAATTATTTAGAACATTGGGACTCAAAAAAAGATGCCTTCAAGTCACCTAAAGCTACCATCTGATATATAATTGGAAACCTTATGAAAAATGGAGTCTATTGATCTATTGAATACAAAATTTGGAGCCATGGTGTGAGAGTTTATAGCAAAGAGAAAGTTTTGACCATGAGTCCTAAACTTATGGAAAATTTCCAAATTCACTAATGGCATGTTGGATGTGTTGGAGTGTGCTAAGGTAGAACATTCTAAATGCCCAAACAACAATTGACACAACTCCTGTTCTACCATATCTCTAAAGTGTGCCATCTAGTCCAAAGACATACATGTAAAGGACTCTTGTAGCTCCTTATCTGTCATCCCTTGGCTCATCTTGCTCTCTAGATCATCTATAGTGACTTGCATAAGCTATTTAAAGATGTTAGCACAAAAAACATAAGGGTAATGGTGAAGCATAATAATATATATTTACAAAGAAGGATGCTAGTTTAAAAACATATAATAAAGCACTACTATAAATAAATAGTCAATGAATTTAACAAGTAAACACAAATATGACTAGTCCTACGGCTCTATGACAAGCTATTGGCATAGAAAGAGGAGTCTACTTTATCCTCAAAGTACTATTGTACTCTAGACTCTTCACCTAGATTTCGTGTGATTGTCTCCTTTGCATGTTGCAAGCCCTCCTTGTCCTCCATCCCCCACAATAGTAACTTCTTTACTTGCATAATCTTCTTATGCATACTAGAAACATTGCTTTCATCATACACTCAAGCACTCTAAGGTATTGATGGTACAACATACCACCAACGAGGTTATCGTGGATTTGGATAGAAGATTACATGGTCAATAAGAGCTTGTCGAAAAGAATGAAAAGCATTTATGGCTATTTTGTACTATGGAAAAGTTAACAAAAAAGATCATACACATGTTCACAATGACATGACAAGAGAAACTTATTGTGTAGATCGCTTTATCTTTTCTCAAAGTCTACCTCTACGAATCCAAAGGGTCCTCCTTGAACAATTGACCATGCTCCTTCCAATACCACTTGAAACCATTGTATATCAAATATGATTATGGAGAAGCTACAATAATCTACTAAAATAACACTTTGTAGGTTGCCAAAACACTCCATCTCATTCAATATAATGTTGACTAGCCCATCGACTTTCTCGCTCAAACTTTGCCATGACACCACAGTCAACCATGGAGTGCATTTTGTCAATGTGCTCAACTTGGAAATGTCGCCCACGTGACCACGCCATGCTAAAGATTTTGTATTGTACATTGAAACTCCTAGGTTGGTTGCTACGTACAATTGCTAGATACAACAACAAAAAGCACATGGTTATCTCTAGACTGCATCCCCTCAAGAACTCCCATTCCTCCCTAGAGACTTTCGCCCCTTAGTAAAGAAGAATGTAGACTTGGAAAAGAAGGAATGTACTACGATGATTAGATGCAAATAATATAGCCACAAGGGTGAAGATTCTAATCCATTGTGGAGATCGACAAGTGCAACTAGTATGAACAACACCCATTACAAAAGGTATTTGGGATTTTTTAAAAACATATATATAAGCATATAGATATTGTATATCAAATTACCATGTTAAGAAAGTTAGGCATTGCCACTATGCATGCGTATCAATTTTCCACCAAGTTCTTGGAGCAGTGGTAGTCTTTGTTGAATGAAACTATAATATCTAGTTTAGTCATTTCTGAAGAGCTACAAGCTATGTTTTTGGTCTCCTTTTTTCCTCTATCCTAGAGATCCTTCATCACCATGCAAACATCTATTAATATTCAAGCTTCAACCTCTCATCAATAGCATCAAGGAAGAACAAGTTATGAGGGATACTCTTTCCACTTTCTCTACCCCAGAAACCAAAGCTCTAGGTATAATTGTCTATCATTCAAAATATCTTTACAAAAAGTCTCACTTTTCATCAAAACTCTAAAATCTATCCTTGCTCTAACTTCAAAGAATATTCCTCGGCACTCCTCATAATTTACCTAATTTTAATCAATCATCCATTGATCTATAAATGGGTCCAATATGGCAACTCATAGAAAATTGAAAACCATCACACTCTGCTCGGAAGCGACTTCTCGTGGACTATTTTCTAGTCATACTAGCTTTGGGTATTCATTCATGTGGGGCGTTGTCAAAGGAATCACTCTATCAAATCATGGACCTCTGATAAGAATACAATGTGTCCCTAATAGATCATCTTTTTCATGGTTCGTGACCTTCAGGAGTCAACCTTTGGTCTACACAAGTACATCATACTTAAAACACACACACATACATCCCCCTATTTTATTAACCTCGTGGCGTGGATGCAATACTTCATCAACAAAGAGATGGGCCAGGGACAGAGCATAGAAACCACGGCCACAGGACAAAAGAGGCCAGCTACTAATGCGGAATCCAGGCAAGAGCCTAAAAGGCAGAAGGTAGAAGCCTCAACCTCGCACATCCACACAACGATGACGCCATCGGCTAATTACGATGAGTACGTCGTCGAGCTGCTCTCCTAATTGGAGAAAGCTAAGGAGGAACACAAGATAGCCGTGGCTGAGTTGGCAACTGAGAAGGAATCAGTAAGCTGTCTTCCAGCTGGATAAAATGAGGATGATAGCCATGGAGTAAAGGGAGATAGCAGATCTCAAACAAGAAACGAAGGCTAAGGATGATAGGGAGGAGCACTGGAGACAACAGCTTGAAAACGAAACATAGGAGCTAGTGAAAATGCAAAGAGAGCACAAGCTTCTAATAGTGCAATACCAGGAGCTCGCTACGAAATCTGCTCAGGTGGATGAGCTTGTGGCTGAGTTGAATGCCAGAGATGAGAAAAGAAAACGAGACATAGAGGAGCAGCGAGAGGAGATCGAGCGCTTGACTGATCAACTAAACTCTGAAAAACAAGAGCAAGAGAGGCTGGTCAGGGAGTTGGAAGACCACGAGAAAAAACTCATGATACTAACCCTAAAGTAAGGAGAGAGCTTGGAAGAAATGAACAAAAGAGCAGAGGAGTGGGCTATGCACAATAAAAAGAGGGTGAAGACACTGGCACGGTGCCTTACTCTAGTAGAGAAGGAGATAATCATTGCAGAGAGCAAGGCAGAAGCTGCCCAATTGGCCTTTAGCGCTCAACAGAAAGCCTTCCTCGACACCATCCTGGACACCACCCGCTGAGCGGCGCAAGGAGAGTCGTTGGAGGTGACGCAAAGAAAGCTCGGCATCGCACGTAGAGCCTTACATGCTCGATTGCAAATGCCACCCCTACCTGCGGAGGTTAGTGGACGAGCAACGAAAATACCTATTGCTGGCCAGCCTAACCCCCCAGGAAATCGACGCCCTCGGATTCGAAGAGGAAGCACCACAGGGAGAACGGCAGGGGGAGGAAGCAAAACTTGAAATTGACATGAACCGATTCAGGGAGGATGTAGTCCCACAACCCCCCTCACCGCAGTCTCAAGAGCCACCACAAGAGGACCCATCTGCAAAAAGAAAAGCCACATCTAGGGAAAGACGCAGAAAGCTAGTAGAGGAAGCCAGGAAACAGCTGAGAGCCAAACTAGCCGTGCTGCTATCCGCACCCCTCCCACCGTGCCCTAATGATCTCCCCACAAGATTCCATGCAGAACTGGTGCTGTGAGAGATACAAGAACAAGGAAAGGATCCATTCACCTTTAGTTTTCTCCTACCCAACAATCTGCAGAGGGTCTTGCCGCTCAAGGTGATGGATGACGTGATCGCGATCGGTGGCCGGTTGGGACAAAGATGGCTAGAAGAGCGAGAAAAAACCCCAACCTCTTGGGGCACAGAAGCGGTTTATTACTGGCAGAACAAAGTTTTTAAAGTCCCACACACTGTACAAGGCTACAAAAGCCAACCCCTGTGGAGGAGGCGAGTATGCGACATCAGTATGCTCGCCTGGATGGCATTTTGTAACACCATGCCATTCGGTCGGAACAACCCTACCTACATGGCATACCCTCAAAGGCTAGGGGTGGATTTTGATGCCACCCTCCATGGGCGGTACGACTTCCCTATTATTTATAACTCTAATGTAGTAATTATCTTAGGTTACTTAAGCTACTCCTTAAGCAGGACCCGACTCCACAAGAGCGCGGCCTACCTCCCCTCTTCTTTGACCCTAACGCTATTGACAGCTGCGCCATGGCTCATCTTATGATGAGGGCTAGTCTCCTCCCCTATTTTTGCCTAGCCCTCCTAGAAGATATGAATGACAGCCAATTCACTAGGTGCAATCACCCTTTCCTCTCCACCACTTCTCTGCATGTCCGCATGAATCTGAAAGATTACATGCAAAGTCGCCAGTTTTTGAGCAAATCCATCTGACCCCCTTCTCCTCCTCATTCAGATAAAGACAATTAGGCATGGCTGTCATTCCACAAAAAAAAAAAGAGCAAAGAAAAGAATAACATGAAAGGAAAGGCACACAAGCACTCACTTGCAGAAGCACTTAAACACCACATAGAGCACTATCACTGCACCTAGGGGTTCTCAAGTTACGCGTGCCTGGTGGCTTCGGTCGGCTGGCTCCGCTCCTAACCCCCTAGCCCTTTTTGCTTCCCCACTTCATGCTTAGGGCACATCAAGGGCAGGACATACCTAGGGAGCTAACACTCGCCTATGTTTAGACCTGTCACCCTAAGCCACTTGCACCGCACCTCCCTTAACACAAATGGGGTCCTCAAGTGTGGGGCATCACCTAGGCTTTCCTGTGGTTAGACCCCCCTCCCCATTCCACTAGCATGAGCACACTACACTAACACAGTAAGGTAGACACTCCCCTTAGGGAGAGCACCGCACCTTCTCCTTTCAGGCGTCACGCAAGCAGCAAACCACCAACTTCGGAGGCCCCCGTCATCCACTCGCTATCCATCTGGCTTCCCCGACCAACATCAGTTTCCACACGCACCTGAATCTACTTGTGGCTCTTCCCTTTACACCATCCTTGCCCAATGATGGAAAATGAAGGAAAAAGCGAAAAAAACATGGAAGAAGAGCAAAGACACACAGGCGACCTCTAAAGGCTAAGCCGAGACCAAAGGCGCGATTTTAAATGAAAGGCACCTAAAAAAACTTGAAAAACTCTTGTAAAAGAGCGCCAGGCTCCCTCCTGTGCCATTTGTAAAATATTAGATGGGCATAGGCTAGAGGCATAATGATAGAAGAGGAAAATGGAAAAAGGACCTTGGCACAATGGCCGGTCATGTAAAAAAGGGATGGGTGCCCATGGGATTTTAGGGTTTGTATATAAAGTTCAAAAAGTGAATGGAAACTCATTCTTTTGGTGTGTGGCTAACAAGAGCTCTCTTCTTCTCCTCTTATTCTCTTCTTCTTTCTTGTGTGTGCTCTTGAGAGAGGGAGTGTGAGTGTGTGGGAGTGAGGGATCAAGAGGGTGAAGCTCTTCACCATCTCCTCTTCTCTTCTTCTCTTCTCTTCTCTTCTCTTTTCCCACGCGTGCGGCTATGGAGGATGGAGCTTGGAGGTGGAGGAGGCTTGAGGATGCTTGAGCTAGCATCAAGAATCGTGGAGCTACCGAGGTGTGCGAGGGAGGAGGCTACTCACATCGGCATCAAGGTAAGCTCACTACATTCGTAGGATCGACGGCGCGTTGGCTAGGTGAGAGATAGCCATTAGAGCTCGCTTGGAACGATTGAAACAATAAGCAGTCCGTGGGTCTTGGCGATTGAGCGAAAGCTCCCACAATGGGACCTTCTAATCCCTTGGGATTGGGATGTATGTGATCACACTCCATCCACAGTCAATAGGGAATTTACTGGCTCAGAGCCCCTCTAAGCTTCCCTGAGCCTCCGGAGCCATCCTACATAAGAGGGGCACTTACCACTCGGCCCTTTGCCCTCTCAAGTGCTCGAGTGATCAAATATCAAAAACATCTATCTCCCTCAGGAGCATAGGATCCCCACCCACAGATGAATTTTTCCACACTTTGTAGAGTGTAAGGGAGCATTGGGTTGGGAATCCCAATGTCCCAAACCACCACAATCCACAACTTGTTCGGCTATGCAAGCCCAGAATCATAAGTGCCATAACTCATCATTCACAAATCCAAAAGTAGTCATAACCATAAAACATTTTAAGCACAGTTATTAATGCGATGCATAGAATCTATCCCCTTCATCAATTTGTGTATTCCTTCCTAAAAGCATTTGATAATACTAACATGATTTTACAAGTCTAAGTAAGTTCTAACTAATCGTGATCCTTTTCTTATGTACTAAATTGATTATCTCCATTTGGCCATCCATCGTGATTCTAGGTTATAGACACAACCTCTGTTTGTTGTGGAATAACTGGTCCTTCGGGTTGAATGGATTTGGGGTTAACTTCTGCATCGAGAGGGATGTCAGAGGAGAATATTAGCACTATTGGGGTAAAGCAGGGATGCCCCCTCTCTCCCACTCTGTTTGGGCTCTACATGACGAGATATCAAATTATGTGGACAGACTTGGAGGGGAGGGGTCCTACCTGGGGGGGACACTGATACCCATGCTACTATATGGAGATGATATAGTTCTCCTCTCTAGCATGCTAGAGGGACTGTAGCACCACCTAAATGCATTACAGACCTTCTGCCATGATAAGGACCTCACAATGAACTTGGGGAAAACCAAGATCATGGTATTCAACACATCCACCCAATGGATCCATCAGTTAGTTTTCCCACTTCAAATACGGAGAGGATATAGTCGAGGTGGTCCAAAAATATGTTTACATGGGGATCACATTCTCAGGGCCGAGATTCACCCTGAAGAAGGCCGGCAACCAAGAGAGATAGAGTGAAGATGGAGGTGAAAGATGAAGGGTTTATGTCAAGCTGAGCTAACCAAAGATTGAGAGGAGATGGAGGAGTGATTTGTAGAGCTAATTGTGACTGGGCTTTGATACCATGTAGAAAATGTTGGATCTAGAGCATGGATATGGATGTCGAAAGAGGAAGAGTGAGCTCATGAGGTAATAGACATCAAGACCAAATGTTACACAAGTGAATTAGGTTCCAAGGTGGAAGACTCATAAACAAAATCTTGTGTAGTGGACTGACAATGACACAAGTACTTTTCTCGAAGTAAAAAATGTTAGAAATCAAGCTCCCCGTATTTCCTCGTCCTTCTTTGTGTAGTTTGTAATAGACCTCCCGACTCTAGCTAGATAGAGCTATTCATGTGTGTGTCATTGACTAAGTCGGTGTAGGATTAATCTAACCTTAGTCAGGTATTGGTCAATTAGACCTAGAGTAACACTTACTCTTACTTTGTGTGTTTCAGAAACAGTGTGGAATAATGAAGAAAAAAGAACATGAGGAAAGCTTGAATTAGTTAAGCAAAAAACCTCAAGAAATGAAATGCCATTTGTAGGGGGGGAGGGGGGGGGGGGGGGGGCGTCAGCTTTTCGGCGCCTCCCAAATCCCCATTTTTTTGGTCATTTTTAATCAAACTGAGTGGAGAGGAATCCTCTTGGGCTTGAGATGCCTCTATTCTTTGCCCTCCATCACCAGAAATGGATTAAGAATTGATGCACTGAGCAAAGAGATAAAAAACCAGTCTTTCTCTCTCTTCCCTCTCTCTCTTGCAAGGGGCAGTTCATGCCCATGAAGAAGATTGAAGACTGATTAAAGAATGCTTGTCCGCGGTGTACTGGATTGCTTCCAATTCGAGTGAGGATGAAGATGGATGATTGAAGATGGACTGAGCATGAATGGTGGACTGATCTACTATCCTGAATCAGATTTTAAAAAACCCACAAAGAAGGAAAAAACCGATAATTCTATTTTACAAAGGAAAATTGTGTATTTTTTACATTTGATTGAGTCAATGTTGTTCTTATGGAGTGAAAATTGGTAGGAATGATGTTTACTGTTTATTCTATGCTTCCATGATGAAAAAATCAGAAAACATAAAGTTAAAATGCTGGAAATAATTTTTAGAAACCCGTAAAATACGGTTTTTATGAGGAAAATGGGATTTTTTGTATTTTCGAGTGGCATAAACCAATACACGTGGGATAAAATGTTGATAAAATCTATATTTCTATTGTTCTAAGAATCAAGAGCCACAACTTTGAAAATATAAAAAATTTTAATTGGAAAAGTAGAGGAAAATTGGAAAAAATAAGAGGAAAAATAGAAATATACCTTAGAAAAATACAAAAAAATATAAGAAGTGGTTGTGGATGTATGGTGGGGAAAAACATGAGGTTTGGCCTCAAATTGCCCTATCATTTTTTTATAATGTGTGATTTATTGCTATTTATACACTAAATCATGACAAAACAACCCCTATACACCTATGCCATGAAGCAAAACTTAAACAGTGAGGGGGAGTAGGATGTTTTGCAACAGTTTGAGGGCTAAAATAATACAAATTCTAATTTTTTTTCGATGCATAACATTTAGGAGATAGTTTATTTGGAAATTAGGGATCTAGTAGTACAAGGTTTGCCTTGGTGCTAGATTCTTGCAATGAAGCATATATGCGTATTAGTTGAAATTCATGCAAAGATTGTTTGCATACTAGCACATAGACTGATTTTGAAACATAACTGTTTATGCATGATGAGACATCCACTATTACATTGATCATACATGTGGTATCAACTCTTGGAAATGCATAGCAATTTTTTGAATTATGCTTGACCCACGCTTGAGAGGGTGAGGCTCCCCTTGCTGTAGGTTAGCCGTTCGTTCCTTGGGGAAGATTATTAGTGAGGAAACATGGTATCTCCTGGATCTCGCTGGTAAAGAGAGGAGTCTTGTGCAAATGTGTTTATATGTAAAAGAAGCGCATCTAGGGGCCAATCCCCAAGATGTAGGAGAGTTGCAGTGGGTTCACGGCAATCAGCCGGTGGGGTGCATCCTTCGTGTGTGATACATGGCGTTTATTGCCAATATGTGTGGGATACCCCCTCTGAGGGGTTTTGGTGAAGGTGTTGTTGGACTTTTATCCAGCTACAAACACAACATTAGAAGTATCTAGTGTGCATTTAGTTATTACAGATGCTCGTGGACCACGAGACTGGGTGGTGGTGGAGGTGTCTGTTGCATGTATGAGGTCTGGCCAGTGCTATAGCCAATGCCGGTCCATTTTTTGTCCCATCAATTATCTAACCTCAAACATTTTATGTAGCATCCAAAATTCTTTTTAGCCCATAGATTTAAATTCTAAAAACTTTTCAAATGCTTCACTTTTATGCTACATAAAGTACACCCAAGTCATGAATCTGCTAAAATCATCAATGAAAGTGATATAGAATCTACATTTTCCACTCATGGAAACATTCTGGCATGGGCCCCAAATATCTAAGTGTACCATTTCCAAAGGATAGCTGCTTATTCTCCCCCTCTTTGGAAATGGAAATCTAGACTGCTTGCCAAATTGACAAGCCTCACATACGTGATCAAAATTCACATATCCAAAATGCGGTATACCGTGGACTATCTATCTTGATTGCACCTACTTCAATCTTTGAAAATTGACATGACCAATCCTTCTATGCCATAATTCCACATCCTTATCTTGCCCATGTCCTCTCTCAACATTCATAGAGTTTTGAATCACTAGAGTACCTGCATCCAAAGTAAATAATCTCCCTTGCTTTCTACCATAAGCAATCACCCTGCCAATTCTTCCGTTATGGAACTCTTCAATGAAACATCCAAACTTATTGAATCTCACGTGCAATATTTTATCTGTCATTTGATCAACCAATGCTAAGTTCTTAGTGATTTTGGGCACATAAAGTATATCACCAAGCTTATTCTCAATCCCATCTTTAGTAACAAGTGGCACACTACCAATATGAGTAATTTTATGTAAAGTATCATCACGTGGCAACATATTCCTCATTTTGCATCTACTACTTGCTATCAAACCACTCAGCATGATGAGTCATGTGGTTTGTAGCTCCTGAATCCAAAAACTAGTCATTCTCACGAGGAGAGTGAGTCAATCTCCCAAGCACATGCTCCATAGCAAATAGGTGACCTCTAGGCGAGGTCCATAACCTGTACCACCATAAGTGCCTGCATAGTGGCCATATTGGGTCCTTCCGTGACCCCTAAACATGGCATTCTATTTGTGATAACAATCCCTCTCAAAATGACCAAACTACCCACAATAATGACAAGTGCCATCTCTCTGTGAAGGACTAGACCGTCCTCTACCTCTATGGAAAGATCTCCCCTTGCCTCTATGCATGAAGTCACCATGACCAAAGTTATACCATGACCAAGTGAAGAGCCTCTAGCTCTAGATGAGCTGCCATGACATCTCTGGTGATAGAAAACGTTGTCTCCTCCTACATTTTTGCCATTGCTAGATGCATTCAATCCCAACTTGATTTCTTCTATAAGTAGCAATAATCCAATAAGCTCCTAAAAGTCAGGCATAGAGCCTACTCTAGCTGAAATAGAGGTATCCAAAGATTTGAAAGCTGGTCCAAGTCCATTTATAGTCACTGATACCAAATCATCATCATCAACAGGTGCATTAATGGATGCAAGATCTTCTGCAATTTGCTTGATTTCTGCCACATAGTCACTGATACTATGATTGCCTCTCCATGCACCATGTAATCTCTACTTGAATTGTATCTTATGAGCCTATGTACATGTTCCATACATTTTTTCTATGATTTCCCATGCCTCCTTACAAGTACTTGCCTTTTCAATATGAGGAATTAAGGTTTTTGAAATACATATGGAGATCCAATGCAAAACCTTCATGTTCTTCCCTATCCAATCTTTGTAAGATCTCTTTTTCTCTTCAATTAGATGTTCAAGAACTTATGGACATTCATCATTACCTGTTATGAGGTCCCATAGACCTCTACCCATCAAAAACTTCTCCATCTTGTAAGACCAAACACCATAATTGTCTATGGTCAATTTGTCTCCCAGAATCTGAATGATCTATGCCATGTCGACATTATGGTTGTTGCAAATTCAGGAAAAATGGCAATACAAACTATCCACAAATGGTATTCAATAGCATGCCCCAATCGGGAACATCAATGGTTCAATTCGAGACCAAAAAGTATCAAAAATAGCCCCAAAATGCATGTAAAAATAGGTTCTAGCAGTATGATGGTCATACATGTGTCCAAAAATTGTCATATGCATCCATCCATGATGCCAACATGTCATACATTTAGTTACCAACAAAAATCATCCAAATCAGATCCCAAACAATATCCATATGACCCAAAATGCATCAAAAACACTGGTCTAAAATTGACCATTTTCTCGCAAATTTTTTGCTGTTTTTTTTGTGCCAAGCTAGAAATACATATCAAGCTGAAGCTATAAAAATTTTCCCAAAATTTTTTGAGAAAAAATCGGCCTCCAAATAGCCTCCTATAAGTTGCATATAGAAACTTCCCTTTTTCAATCTTCAAACCAATTAGTTCTTCTCTACAGTATGAAGTGACAGTCATCATCGCTGAAGTTATGGCATCTGCCATAGCCTATTTGAAGTTGACGCATAAGGCACGCTTGAGCCCTCATCTTTGCGAGTTCTGGTGCCTATCAGGGTCCCACCACTAACTATCGGTAGGTCGTTAAGCTTTGGGGTAGTTACTCTAGGCCCGTTGCGAAAGCTGCTGCCATTATCATAGCCACAGGGCTTGTTTGGACCTTTTGCAAGTCTGTCAAGGCCAGAAAAGAAGAAGGCAGCTCAATTGCAATTTTTATCTCACGAGGCTAAGCCCCGGGCCTTCTCATTGATGCCATTGGACCGTCCCTACATGCTTGAGCGACGTTGCAATCCCAACGTCGTCACATTTTAAGCATCTGATTGATAAAGACAAACACATCTAGATTCCAACAATATTTAGCTGCACATTTGCTAGCTCTAAAGCTACTCAAAGCTATCTTCTTTCACCAACTGTAGTTGACATTCCGTGTTGCATCTCCATTGCAACCATGATTGATGATTTGTTAATATCCTACTGCCACTTTGATGTCACAAAGAGGTTGCTTTGCATATGCCCATACTTGACTAACTGAAACTCATCCCACGAGTGAATCCTATGAGCCAGAGTTGACGACTATGCTATATGAATGCCTAGAGAGCGTATCACAATCCTTTGTATCTAAAAGCGACTTGTAGAAGAGTGACATGGCACACAAAGTAGCTCTGATACCAAATGAAAAGAAAGGGGGAGAGATGCGCAATGGAGACTTAGACGACATCGGATATGGAGGCTCAACCATTTTTCATGTTCATCTTCTTCTATCTCTTCATTCTTCCATACTTACAGTCTCATACAAGTGGTATCCTCAAAGTGATAGATACCCTCAATTTAGGGACACTTTACATATGCTTCTACTTTAGATACATACACCCATAGGATATGACTTAGGGTATGTCATATTTATCAACAAGAACGAAATTCTCTAAAGTGAGCAAGCAATGGGTTCCCCTCCTTCATGCAAAGATCCATTAGCTATTTAAGCCAATACATTTCGGAAGCAAGGCTCTGCTTTGCATAGAGTTCCTGAATCTTTTCCCATAGATTCCAAGAACTTTGATCTTCATCTTCAACGACATTATTTTGAACCTCTTTAGAAAGTGATAAAATAATAGTGGACTTGCATAGTGCATCTAAATCAACCCAGTCATCATCATCCATGTTCTTGGGTTTAATACCCTTGTTTTTTAGTGGCTTAATCTGCAATTTTTGCATCAAAACCTATCATATTTGAGACTTTCAATAGCCATAGGTGGTTCCATCCAACTTGGCAATGTTAAACAAAGTCATATCTTTGAGATGGCTAGTCATAATGAGTCAATCAGAGGCAGATGACGATGTAGAAAATAGGCTAATGTAATTAGTAGGAAACATGCCAAAAGCATTGCCAAAACAAGTTGAAAATAAGAGAAAGTACTAAAATATGAGCCGTCCACCACCAAATATGACCAAAAGGGTGTCAAATAGTAATGATTGCCCTCAGTAAATATTCACACTCCGCAATTTATAGCTTTTGGTAATAAATCACAACTGCAGGTAAAAGAAGGAAAAAGCAGAGCTATCACTAATACATGACCAATTGCAACTACCACAAAGAAAATACATCTAATAGTGAGTGAAAAAGAGTAATGGGCACCAAGAAGTGTCAACCAAGCAGGGTTTCAAACACGAAACATCTCATAGACATAAAAGTCATGCATGTAACAAGTCTTGGGGTAACAATAAAAGAGACCAAGCATAGGCATAACTAATAGCGTAGGACAAGTAAAGCTCAATACAAAGCCATTGAAGATGCATACATAATTGACAACACCATGACAGAGATAGGTGCCTGCCCAAGAGTAGGGTCAGATCATCCCACTAAGCATGAACTTCATACATGAAGCATGTACATCCAAATCGGCCAAAATCTCCCACGTGAAGGAAAGTCAGATGTAGACATGGAGCAAGCAGTGCTCAAATACATCAAGTACATATAATCAAACATTCAGCATCCAAGTAGGGTACATCTGGAGCATAAATCCCAAAGTAGCTCAAGTCTGTAAAGCATAAAGCATTGAAGCTTCCAAAGTTGAGTAGTTGGCAATGAAATGGAGTATCCAAGATCTCCGAAATTCTCAAATGCAATCACATATGAAGCCCCAAATGTTGGTCAGACATAGACATTCCAAGTAGCATCCATTTCTAACATAAGCATCAAAGCATGAAGCCTAGATGTCAAGCACAGACAATAGGCATAAACTATCAGAAAGAATGCCAACTGTAGTCCAATACTAGTTAGTGTAGACCAAAAAAAGAGCTTAATCACTGCTCAAAAGCATTCCAAAACCAAAACAACCTCCATATATATCTGTATGGTCAAATGAATTACCCGGGAAGCACCGGTAGCAATAGGTATAGTATACACTAACCAAATAGGCTTTAGTCTTGGTTATTACAACAATAAATTCACTATCAAAACTCAATAAATCAGTCTCCAAATCAAGCTCAAAGCCACCTCAAATCATGGGCATATGTTATATCAGTGTACTAGCATCAATGGTACACATCAGTAGTGCATATAGAACACCCAAATCATCGCCAGGAGCAATAGACATATAAAATCCTTGTTAAAAAAGGTTCAACCCTACTATATATAGCAATGAATACACTATCAAATGAATCTATTTCAATATCAAAATTAGTTCCAAATCTAACCCATAACATGGGCATAGCATTCCCCTACATGTAGACATCACCCTAGCATAACCAAGCATCATAAGACCAACAAAGCTGACCACCATAGACACATGTTTTATGTCAATTTATGGACTATTATAACAACCCAAAATTGAAACTTAACACTCAAATCGAATGCCAAGAGTGGAAGGATCAATGCAAAGCATCAAAATCAAGTGTATACGTGCTTGTATAGCTACCCACCAATGAAGAAGATATGTTGTAGGAGATGAAAAACGTAACCTGCTGCTAACCAGCAAGGTGAGGGACATGGGAGGCCAAGACTTGCTCAAGAAGGCTCAAAGAGTTCCCAAGAAGAATGCAACCAATAAGAAGCTCGAATGGAGTGGCTATGGCTGCCAACAAAGAGATGACTATTGTAGGTATTTGAATGGAAGTTGAGATTCTGTTGAACTAAGCTTGAGCTTGCAAAAGAAGAAGGCTCTAATACCAATTGAAGGGAGGTGAGCCTTGAAGTGGAAGCACGAGAAAGAGCAAGAGCAATGGTGGAAGGAGGAGGAGTAGCAGTAGCAGTAGCAGTAGCAGTAGCAGTAGCAGTAGCAGTAGCAGTAGCAGTAGCAGTAGCAGTAGCAGTAGCAGTAGTAGTAGAAGAGAGAGAGAGAGAGAGTCCAAATGTGGGAACTTCAATAGTCACAAAGTGTGGTTGGCCTTTCCTTTATTCAAATGTCATTTAAATAATAAAGAATGAAGTGATAGTGATGAGTGCCCATTGTGCCTACAGTGTGCAGGCGTAGGTGCTATCCGTGTATTAATACACGAGAAACTAGATAGAGGTGCCTTACCCCCATCAGCAGGATCATCAGCAGATAACATAGAGCCAAGTTTTAAAAGGTACGGATCATTGGGAGTTCCAAGATCTAGCTCTATCACATCAGCATCACAAATCTTATCCTTTTTCTCTATTGGCTCATTTAAACATACTTGATAAACCTTCCCAAGAGTAGAACCCTCTTTAGGATAATTGGAACTTGAGGTTCCAATAGCTGAGGTTCTCTTGAGTGCCTCCCATTCTATAGTGGGAGGTAATGCGCTTTCATTCAGTGGGTGCTCAGGTATGCATCTAGAACTATTCTCTTTAACCCACATCCAAAAATCAATCGACCAACTAGGATATCCACCAAACATTCGAAATGTAATACCTACATATATCCAAGAAACAACTAATCGCTTGGTCTCCTATCAAATTGGATAACATGGAAGTCAAGGATGCACTCAATATTAGAAACCGTCACATGTACTTGTGCTATCATTCCTTTTGATTACCTTAGGTTATCATTAGCCATTTTCAGCCATTTTCAGCCTTTTGACTTCCTCTACAAAGTTTGATGCAGAGGGCTCATATTCAGTGGCTTTAGGAGCTACCCCCACTAGGTTGCACAACTTGAAAAGGGGTTGCTACCTATACTGACCTTTGGTTTACAAAAGGAGTCTAGGGTGAGCTCAATTATGGATTCTTGGGTCATCCATTGTTCTTTACTTTGGATGTTGAATTTGAGCTTAATGTAGTAGTAGTACAAGATGACACCTTCACAAGCTAGAAAGTGGATGGGGCTAGGCATGGCTTTGAGATAAGTTCCTAGTTCACATTTTGATATTAGTTCTCTAAGTGGCTCATTTTTCACCAGTTTCTCAATGTTGCTTGTGACCTGAAATTGGACATAACTCATTTTATACATGTTTATACTATTCCAAATTTGTCACACTATTGGATATTAATTTGGTTTTACCCTTGTTAAGGGTATCTTTGACAAGGATTGACTTGTTCTCGGTTTGTGGTGGTTTTTTAGACTCTTACAAGGTTAAGGAAAGTCTCATGAGTTCTTAAAAAATGCTTGAAATATCATTTCTTATTTGAAGCCCTTCAAAAACTCAACTTCCCAATCATTTTTATAATTGGATAGCATTGCATGATGAAATCTACAACTCTTACTTATCTTCTTACCATCATTAAAATAATTTGTTACTTGGTTGGGAATCATAGTTGTTGGTCTTGGCAAGTTTCTTTCTTGGTCAGGAACTTGATCTTTAGAGGTTGCAAAGATCTTGAGAACTTAGTATATTTAGTCTACCACCCTCCCCTAAAAAATAGGAGCAAGCTTCCTAGCTTAGAAGAGAAGGTGGAAGTGTGTGCAAAATGTTCTTATTTTGCAAAGTTTATAGTTTTATTGTTATGCACAATTGAAGGAGTGGCTTATTTATGTATAATAGGAGAAGGGTCTAGAATCCACCAATCATAAAAGTTGAGATTTTACTCTAGGTTGGTAAGATAATCTAGATTAGTCGGTTGGACAAGTAACTCACAAAAGATATAACGTGAGGTCATCTAAGAGTGAAGGTTTGTTGAATTGATTGATGACGTGTAGCTCTTTCTCGATCAAAAAATTGTTGAAGAGTGAGTGATGCAACAACTCTTTTGGAGGCATGAGCATATGGGATTCAATGATTGCCCATAATGAAGAGGTCTCATAGGATGTCAAGTCATGTTTCAAGAAACTGACAATCATTTTATATTTGGTGGTGGTAAAAATGCTTTGCTTCCTAACATGGTAGCTTCATGGTGAAGTGTGTATCATTTTTTTAGGATGCAAACAATTGATCTATAAAGTTATTGTAAGCTATTGATGATGTAGGAGTCGTTGAAGATTTGCAATTGGTATATAAGAAGGAAGGATTCAACATGCTTCTAACTACTTTTATGGTATCTCTTGAGCTAGTTGGTCCAAGACCATGGACTTTTTTGGAAAAAGTTCTCATGTTCCTCCCATGCAGGGTGCAATTGGGAAGCGAGCAACAATAGATTGGTGTCGACCAATCCTAAATCTATATTACAGATAGTTTCACAAAGCTACCAAATGTGGAGTCCAATTGTAGAAAGCAAATCGTGGTGGGCTTTTTAGCAAGCGTAGATAGATCCTCATCCATTTTGTAAATAGAGTTGCACTATTGCGGCACTCTTCAGGTAGCTGAGGAATGAGGTTTATGCTTGCTTGTTCTATAGGGGGAAGTTTGTAGGCATTAGCAATGATATCATTTTCCCTTAGTAGATGGCCATTGTTGGAGAACTAGGAGGTGGATTTATCTAGAATGGGTAGAGAAGGGGAGATAGGGGTGTTAGGGAGAGATGACATGGAGAAAGAGCCCCTGCTCCTAGTTATGAGTTTGGAGCATGGACTCAATGCGAAACTAGTAGCTAGTACTCATGGTGACTTTAGTTGTTGTGGATGTAATCGAAACTATCAATTGTGGGCAATCATGGATAGTTTAGGAAGACAAAGTTGGCAAGAGCCTTCAAAATAACCTTGGGCTTTTAGAAGTTTTTTTAGAATCCTTCCCGACATAATAGATGTTTTGCAATATGAGGATATTGGAATCATTGTGGTTGCCTTTGCTCATGTTTCCTTGGTGCACATTGTGGAGCAATGAGGGAAGAGGCTTTAGATTTCCACTGCCTTTGGGATGGAATGTTGACAGGGGACCTCTTGTGGGCTTAATCTATCAAAAGGTGGGCCAACAATGGTAGTGTTTCAAAAAAGATACTAATTATTCATGTGTTTGCCAAATGCATAGAGGAATGTGGTTATCAATATAATTGACATTACAATTGGTCTGGAATTTGAAAGTATGCCCTACGAGACTTTTAGTAGTAACTCCTTGAGTATTCAAGAGAACATAGAATAGGAGGGAGATGCTCTTAGTCTCAATTGTGACTGTTAATTCACATCAGCCCAACAAGGAATAAGATCGTCCTCTATAGGGGTTCAACTTTACTTTAGGGGGTTGCAATTGTGGCTAGCCTAGATTATGCTAGTAGCAATAAGGAAGGGTGTTGTTGTTTGATCCTTCATTGTATAAGAGTGTCTGTGACCATTGACTTGGTAGTAGTGAGGCAAATGCAAAGGTATGCAATTGAGATCAAGGGCTCATTCTAGTTCTATGTTGCTAATGCTAACAACTCTAATAGCTATGACTGCCTCACGAGATCTAGGAAGTGGTAGCATAGGGTGTTGATGGTGTTGGTAGGTTTGTTCCACACATAGCATGGGGCTATCTATATTTACCGTGGCATGTGAGGGATGTCTAAGTGGATAGTATTTCTTAATCCTACTTCCAACATTGAAGTAGCCAATGGGTTGGCCATCTAAGGTTTCCAATTCCATGTTCCTTATTCTATTGATTACATGGATGCAAAAGGGTCTAACGCCTCTTAGTTTCAATTTTTGTTTATGGGCTTCTATAGAATAGATAAGAACAAGGTCCTCCTTATAAAAGGAGGCTTGGAATTCCTTGGTCCATGCATAGGTAATGAGTAGCTTATAAAGTGGTCAAGCAATAGCCACATAGTTAAGTGCAAAGCAATGATAATACCCAGTATGGACAACGAAGCACTGCAACCCCTTTGAGTTGGTAGGTGGAGAGAGATTGATTATGACCTTGACCTTAGTCATATCCATTGCAATTTTATTTCTAGATATCACACGGCCCGAGTTGATGCTATCCTCTACCCAAATTTTGCATTTTAAAGGATTTGGGGACAAGTTATACTACTCACATCCATCAAAGATAAGTTGGAGTTTCTGAAGGTGCTCTTCCAAACTCGAATGGATGCAAAGGTCATTTACAAACATCTCAAGCCTTTTTCATAACATGTCATCAAAGATGGTACACATGAATCTTTGGAAGATTGTGAGAGCATTAGTCAGTCCAAAGGGTATGAGAAATTATGCAAACACTCCCCATTCAGTGGCAAAGATAGTTATTGGTTTATAACCCGGATGAACTTATATGTGATTGTAACCTGAGAATCATCTAAGAAGCCATAAGCTTCTTTTCCTACTACTCATTTAATCATATGATCAATGTAAGGTGGAGGATAATGGTCTCTCTTAGTAGTGGCATTTAGTTTCCTATAATTGATGCAAACTCAAGTCTTTTCATTCTTCTTGAGCTCCACAACAATTGGTGATACCTAGTCAGTATGCTCAATTACATATATGATCACACTTTTTGTAACTTTTTTATCTCTTTCTTAACATAGTGAGAATAATGAGGATTTATGGGATTGGCTCTCTAGTTCACAATCTTAGCAGCAAGCTTGATTGGAATTGTGTGTGTAAGGTCTTGCGGGGTATATCCTTAAGGTCTAAGTAGTTCCAAGCGAAGACATCTTGATATCCCTTTAGCAAGTCCACAAGCTCAGTTTCATCATCTGTGTCAATGGAGCAGCCAACTAAAGAAACCCCTAAGCAAAAGGAAGCATATAAAACCATCGTTGAGAAGTTGAAGGCACAACCACATATAAGGTAACTAACTTCCCTCTTTTACAGAAACTTGTAGTAGAAGAAGAGCAAGGAAACCCTTAATGGAAATGAACTGTCTATGTTCATGCTAAATACACACTATCTGTATGACAATTCTTAGAAATGAAGTTGATTTTACACCTTTGTGAGAATGCAAAGTGTCAAGTACTTATTATGGGCAGCAAAGTGGACATTTTAGTGACCCTTGATGAATTCATGAAATGAGTTCAAGTGTGAAATCTCTTTAGGCTACCCCTATGATCTGCACCACAAAAAGTGGGCTAAATAGGCACCTACTATTGATGGGCATGAGACATGGAAAAAGCATTGTGCTACATGCTGAACACAAGGTGAAAGCAAGGGAAAAGATTGAAGAAGAAACATGGTAAAAGCATTGGATGTGTAGAAGAGGATTGATGCAAGATCTTTGTGACTATTGCGGATTGTTCTAAACAATTAATATAGGTAATCTAGTACTGTTCACAAAGAGATTTCTTTAAACTACCTTGAATTTGTGTTTAACTCTTGGTTACCCCAATTAAACGCATATTAAGAAAAAATTTGAGGTTTCTTGAGCTACTATTGTAGTACGTTGAGGGATTGAAACTTTGGGATGAAAGAAGGATATTTTGAAGCTCCAAAATAGGGTATTATTGATTTGTATGAGCTGTAAGTTTTTGAACTGTGACTAGTCACTTGGCCAAAAAGAGGGTAGGAATGCCCAAGGGGGATGGGAAATTTTGAACCTTAAAAATTTATATGAAAAATATGAATTCAAGTGGAATAAGCTATTCTTGGGGGTGCTAGCTTTTGGTTCTTACATTCTTGCTTTTATCTTGCGGGAAAGAGAGTGCGGGAGAGAGGTTGAGATTGAGGGAAAGAGAGTGTGAGTGTGAGTGGTGAGGGACTAACAATGAAGCCTCCATCTCTTCTTTTGTACTCTTTGATGACTTATCTATGCTCTCCTCTTGTATGATAAATGTTGTAGAGGGTTTGACATCCTAAGGAGTGCACCTTGGATTGTGGGGTGTGTGAGAGCATGGAGATATGCCTTGCACATTCGTTATAATTGGATGTTGATTCATATGCAAGAGACTATGTGAGAGGTAGTCATCGATGTACTAGTTGAACCTCTTGAATCAATAAGGGGGTGTCCAAAGTCCCAACATTAAGCACTCGGTGCCCAACAACATTATCATTGTAGCAAAAGGGACATAAAATAAACAATTTGGTGCTAAGAAATAATCAGTGATGAATGTGTAATAGAGTAAATACAAAGATGTATGGGTGCTTTCATGGTGGCATCCAAGCACCCTTAACCATCTCATCCTATAATCTCAAGTTGCATATTCTACACATAACACCACAATATTTATGAGATATTTATGTATTCCATCTTCACAAATCTCATCAATCTAGAAGGTGTGGGAACCAACTAAAGTTGCAATATAGATATCCCATGACTTACAATGACTCTTTTATTTTAAGGTATTGTAGATTTATGAATTGTTGCCATAGATTTGGTACTTTCCCAATTATTCATGAAATTAGTTGGCATGTTTTAGATTTGAGCAATAAGTATCATGAGAAATAAAGAAATTGATCTACATCTCATGCAAAAAATTCATTATGCACTGTCATCAAAGAGAGAGAGAGAGAGAGAGAGAGAGAGAGAGAGGGAGGGAGGGAGTGAAACTCCTTAAAGGACCTATTTCTGAGTCCAAATTTTTCCTATTGGTACTAAAAATGTTGAGAGAGAAATAAAAAATTTAAATTTTCAACCCCTTAAAAATTTTAGATTTTAAAAGGAATACTACAATATCACCATATTTGCTACTACAAAATGGTCTTTACAAACAATGTTGAACTATTAATACATCTTTATGTTGGATTTTTAACCCAAACACCTCCTTTAAGGTTATCATTAATAGAAAAATCAAATCCTCTAACATAAGATAAATTCAAACATTAACAAATATTCCACATTCCTTTGATCTTCTTTTCTTCCACCAACAAGAAGAGATGCACTCTAAAAACTAGCCCAGTTCAAATATGCTATGGATAGCCTTGCATTCGAAAACAATGATTTATTACAAAATAAAAAGGAATACTTCAATAAATGACCTTCATACCAATACAATAACATGCTATAACTACAATTGAATGAGATTGCTTAAAGAATTTTGCAATATAAGCACTTCCAAGATAGGTGAATTGAGGCTGTTGGTTAACATTATGTGCTAAATGTAGACTTCAATTACTATGTGCACATGGGGCAAGTGGATAGGTGGGGAGGGGGTTGTGTGGGGGAGTGTAACATAAAAATAGGAACAATAACATATGAACTCAACAAAAGGGGTTTATAATTCATTTATACTTATCGACAATAACCATCTATAAGAGAATTTTCATTTGAAAATAAGAAATCCCATATAATGAAGATGTCTTTATCACCGTAATTGCTCAAATCTCACATCATATATAGGGGTTTCAAGAACATCAATAAAACAAAGGTGGTATTTAGCTCTTCTATGTGTTGATCCCGTCAAGCTTCAATTTTGTATTATTAATATTTTTCTCTTGGAATGCCTCACACATTTTGATGGAGAAAATGTTTAGAACTTCTCCATCATCTCCAATTTTTATTACCTGCAAAACCATTACAATAATAGGCATTATTTATCATTTGGAGAATTATTTGAATAATGTAAGGTAATTGAACATTTGATTAGGTAATAAGTTAAAATGTATTGCAAGACTTATTATACTTCAAGGTGCATGTTTGATATATTATCTACTATATTTCAATAGCCTATAACTAAATACTATTTGTGTAATTTTAACACATGCTTATTATGCATCTATTTTTCCTTATATTAAGCTATGTGAGAGTGTTTCATAATCACTATGTATAATAGTCCCTCAATAATCACAACTGTGGGCCTTCTCAATCTATGCGCAAGAATCCAACATCCAGTCCTTGTATGAAGTAAACATATCCACACCATTTTGAGAAGAAAGGGTTTTGAGTAGTTAATAATCGATGATCCATTGAAAATGAATACTTAAGAAGTATTTTCTTATGCAAGCATTTATGTTCAAGCTATTGTACAATTGATGAAAAGGAACCACGTAAGAGGTATATCCTTATGCAAGCATCCACGTTCAAGATACAACACATGGTGTATGATATTGTACAATGGATAAAAAGGAACCACATACGAAGTATGTCCTTATGCAAGCATCCATGTCCAAGATACAATCAATGCTCTATGATATACAAAAAAGACCTTTCATCTTAATTTAGAAATATCAATAATGAAATTGACACATCCACTTAGCATTGACATAATGAAATATGCCTTAGGAAGAAGTTTACATGTCTAGTGAGGGAATTGTATATAAAGGCATGCTAAGTATATAAGTTTCATATGGCCTAGTATCATTAAGCTTTTGTCTTTACTATGCCTTTAGTGTAGCATCAAAACTCACCCAATGATACCTCTAGTATGACAAATAGTAACTTAAAATACTTGCCTTTTGTATAGATACATCAAATAGTAAAAAACAATCTCACCCACCCAACTACATGCCATAGGGTATACCTTGGTACACCAAACAAGTTACAAACCATTGTAGAGGTTCACATAAAAATAAAAATGGCTTATCATTAGAAAAGTTTCACATATTTTAAAATAAAAAGACCAGTAATGTCCCCCACTTCAAGGTCTATTTGAAACAATTTCAAAATATCCCAATATTTTATTTGATTGCCATATGATGTAGATAGTTTGACCACTAAAATCGTTGATCAAACTCACTTGGAAAAGGATGATATAATAGGGGGACATTATATGAAACTCTATTGGCCCCTTTACCCTAGGATTAATGCAATGTTTTTTTAGTGGGTGTGCATGATACCATTTCCTAAATTTGTTGACTTTTTAGCTATGAAGACCCTTTACAGTAGCAATGGGTTTCACGTATCAAAATAATGGTACTCTAAGGAAGGATTATTGGTTTTCAACTTACATGCCCAATGTTGACTTAATGCATTACTTAATTGTGCATTCATTTATCCATTGGGATAAGTAGATCCATGTCTTTGGAACAGAGATGACTAACACTAATACAAAAATTAATAGCAAAATAGAAGAACCTAAAAATTTTGTGTGAGTTTTGGTTTGCCTTTTATATGTATGTTTGTACATATATCTATGAATGGATGGAGGGAGATGTGTATTTATAGAACCATGGAGAAGGACGATGTTTGTCTCCAACACATTATAATGATAGGGACAAAAAATAGCATATAAAGTCTTCAAGGTTTATTATTGGCCAAGACATGGATCTTACTTCCATGAGGCCATAACGTTTAAACCCTTTCTTTGGATAGGTTAGAAATACGTTGTGGGAGTTTTCCAACAACCATAGGCCACAAGAATTGTCTGGTGGACAACTTGATGTTAATGATAGTGATGCCAGGAGGCATATTCCACGGTGGATTCCGTGAGGTTTTACGGTGGATTCCGTAAACTTAGATGATCGGGGCTCATACGCAAAGAGGATTCTTTGTGCGAGAAGTTGATGGGGACGCCTGTCCTTTTCGGGCGTTTCATTAATTTAGTGTGTACATGGGTGATTCCATAGCGGGTGATTCCGCAAAATGCATATTAAATTAATAAACGTTTATGAGTTTAGAGTGCGCACTCGTAATAAATTAAGGTTAGGATTTATTTCTAACCAGCTGATTTATTTATGTAGCTGAAGACTGCTAGGTATTCACTTTTGTCGGTTTAATTGTGTTATTTTACTAACGATTGTGAATGCTTCAGTTGATGTGTAGAGATAGCAGCAGTGGCGGAGGAAAGCATTGGAGTCTAGCGGGTTTCCGACCTTTGGATATATTTTGATAGGCGCCACACCTATATTTTGATTATGTCTATAGAGACATCGACTATTTATTATTATTTTGTATGCGCTTATGCGCTTATGCGCCTGGATATGTTATTTTTATTTGGACATTGAGATTGGGCGTGCCAGACTCTTTGGGCACCGTCCATTAGCTTTATTTTCCTATTTTTGGTAGAAAGCAAACTCAAAAGCTAAAAGCTTGTCATATTTTTGTAATTGGGCTATTTTTGAGCAAAAAGATTGGAAATATATATTAAATACATGCTTTGTGAAGCGCTCACACAAGGCATGGGGGAGATTCAACCCAATTTGTCTTTTGTCTCATGTCGTGCTTGTTTTTACATTGGTCTTTGTGCTAAAAAGTAGAGTGCTTTGTTCTTGGGGACCTTTGGGAATTCACTACGTGAGCTACCTGCGTCCGATCTGCGCACCAGTGGTATCAGAGCGGAGCAGAGATCAAGGGCTTCCAATCGCTACCAATCTCGGGCGAAGGCGGAGCTCCAGGAACAAACGGCCTCTACAGTCAATCTCGTCGCGAACCGTCGATACAGGCAGACTTCTGGCGATCAAGAACCCCTATTTCTACTGTCAGATCGCGAAGGACCACTCTCTGTCGGCGGAGGACCACGCAATCATCTTCTTCACTAAACTCGTGGATAATACAGTAAGAAGCCATAACTTTTGCTTCAAAAAGCTTAGTCTTGAAGTTAAAAGCTTAAGAAATTGGAGGAAACTCTACAAAACTTCTCCACGAGGTATCTGAGGACGCCCGAGAAATCCGCGACGTCATCAAACACCTCCTCTCGTCCTCCACGGATCACGCCGTTTTTCAGTCGTTAATTCCTACCTAATAAGCTTAAGCAATTAAGCTTATTAAGCTTAAGCTTAACTCATTAAGCTTAAGACACTTCAAGCTCTCCAAGTCAGTTAAGGCAAACAAGTCAAAATACTCCGGGTCTCGCACTACAGAAGTCAAGTTCAGTAAGTCACTTGGAATCAAGTCCTGCAAGTTCTGCAAATCAGCTAAGTCCAGCAAGTCAACAACCCTGCAAGTCTGTTAAGTCTGCAACTCTGCAAGTCAGACTAAATCAGAACTGACTAACGCTCGAAACTCCTAGAAGACTTGTCCGTTTGCAAAAACTCTGAACTGGAAAGTTGTTCGCAGCAAGCTGTTTTACCTAACTGCAAGTTCGTTGAAGTACTTTCAGCAAACAGAGACAGAAATATTTCAGAATTTCTGAAAATTGAAGAAGAAAATACCCAAAAATACATAGCCTTGTAACCCCAAATTTGAGCTACGCTCATCCCGCTAACTGATTTTGAGTGAGAAAGGTTTGTTGAGTTTTACAGGATGACTACCCCACATATGGATGATCCTATGGCTGAAGACGACCTACCCGAGCCTACCATGGAACAAAAGCTGGATCTTATCATGTTGCAATTAGACGAAGAGCGAAGAGCTAGGCAAGCCTTGCAAGCGCAATTGACAAAGCTACAAGGAGCGTCCACTGATAAAGAAGAACCTCAAGCTGAAGATTTGATACGCCGTACCATCGACGCCACTCTTGAAGCACAAACCATTCGCAAGGAATCCAAGATAAGTAAACGAAGTTTCAAGTTTCGCACTTTCAATGGCATAAGGGAAGGAAAGACTGTTTTATCATTCATTAGCCAGTTTGATGACTATTTCCATGAGGAAACTTATCCTGAGAAAGATAAAATCAAGTGTGTTACTAATCATCTGATAGATAGAGCATCACTTTGGTGGACTGTCGTCCGCAAGAGCATAGAATGTCCTGCTACATGGGAAGATTTCAAGAAGAAGTTCATGCAAAATTTTCTTCCACCGCAATTTCATGAGAAGGCAATCAAGCAATGGGATTTACTTCAACAACGCGACCGTGAGCCTATACCACAGTATACAGAGCGTTTTTGGAATGCACTCCTACAGCTACGCATGCTTGAAGACGTACCAGAGACGACCCATAAGCGGAAGTACATGTCTGGACTTCTTGGACATTACTACGCTGAGGTGAATATGTTCAAGCCTGCTACTCTTGAAGATGCCATCTCCTTAGCTCACGACACTGAAGATAAGTTACGTGGAAGAGATCGACGACCACAGCCATTCCAAGCAAACGGTAATTATGGATCTAAACAATTCAATTCAAATTTCAGAAGATTTAATCCAGGTCGTTTTTCATCACCATCTTTCCGTAAGAATTGGCCTAAACCACCCGCATTACCATCCACTGTCAATCCAAATCCTAAGCCTATCCAACAAGCAAATCCAAATATACCCAGACTCCCAGCCATTGCAAATAATGTGACCAAAGCCAAGCCCATCGTATGTTACAAGTGTCACCAGCCAGGCCATCTCGCAGCAAATTGTCATTCAAAGAAGCCATCAGCACATATCAACTACCTTGGAGCTATGGACGAGGACGAGCATGAGGATATGCCGGATTTCACTGAAGAAGAAGATGATCCTACTACTACTTCTGACACTTTACCAAGTATGCCTACTTTACATTCATTGTTGACTATGAAATGTATGGTGCATGGAAAAGAAAGAACTGTATTGCATGATGACGGTAGTACGCATGATTTTATTTCAGCAAAATTGGTAAAGGAATTGAAATTGCATACAGTACCTACGCATTATCGCATAAAAGCTGCATTTTTAGGCACTAGGTACAATGGCACACAAGAAGTTCAAAATTTAGAAATTCAAATTGGTCCATATATTGAAAGAAGAAATTTCTTAGTTGTCCCATTACAGTCTAGCGACATTATTCTAGGAATGCCATGGAGACACCAACATAATCCTAATATAGATTATTCCACACACACAATGAATATTAATTTTCAAGGAAAAACTATTACATTATTTGGTATGCATGCATCTCATATGTTTCCACTGCTTTCGCATACTCAAGCAAAACGTGCACTACGCAAGAATACTAAATCATATCTCATTTGGGTGAATGAATTGCACGCAAAAGAAACTCATATGCACCCTAGACATAAGGAATTTCTTGCATATTTTAAGGATTGTTTTGCAGAAGACCTACCACCAGGTTTACCTCCATCACGACCAGAAGACCATAAGATTGACCTAATACCTGGCACACAACCACCTTGCAAAGCCCCATATAGGCACAATCAAATAGAGCAAAAAGAAATCCAGACTCAAGTAGAAGAATTACTAAATAGAGGTTTAATTCGACCTAGCAGTTCCCCATTCGGTGCACCTGTGCTCTTAGTCAAGAAAAAGAATAATACTTATCGAATGTGTATTGACTACCGAGCATTAAACAAGATCACTGTAAAGAATAGGTATCCTATACCTAGAGTTGATGACCTTATGGACAAACTGCAAGGATCTTCTATATTTAGTAAAATTGACCTTAAATCTGGATATCATCAGGTGAGGTTAGATAGATCCGACATATTTAAGACTGCATTCAGGACACAGTTTGGCCATTACGAATTCTTAGTTATGCCATTCGGATTAACTAATGCACCTGCCACTTTCAGTAGAATGATGAACCGTATTTTTCTAAAATATCAATATTGTGTGATTGTTTTCTTTGATGATATTTTAGTGTTTAGTCAAAGTGAAAAAGAGCATTATGAGCATTTATCATTAGTTTTTCAATTACTGAAAGAAAATCAATTGTTTGCAAATCCTGACAAGAGTGAATTATTTAAGACAGAAATAGAATATCTAGGTCATATTGTATCAGAAGAAGGAATAAAAGTTGATCCTAAGAAAATTGACGCAATATTGCATTGGCCTATTCCTAAAAATGTACATGAATTATGCTCATTCCTTGGTCTTGCTAGTTTCTATAGGAAGTTTGTACGTAATTTCTCATTACTTGCTTTACCACTGACCAAACTTCTTAAGAAAGGCATTGTTTATCAATGGACTGAAAACCAGCAGAAATCCTTTGATTTACTTAAACGTGCATTGACCAATGCCCCTGTTCTACAATTGCCTGACTTTAACCGACCATTCTTTTTAGTTGTGACTGATGCTAGCGGATCAGGAATAGGAGCCGTGTTAATGCAAGACAACCATCCAATAGCATATTCTAGTTCTAAGCTGAAACCCTCTGAGCTTAAATATTCCACCTATGACAAGGAACTCTTAGCAGTTGTTCAAGCATTGAAACAATGGAAGCATTATCTAATGGGTTCAGAATTTATGATAAAAACCGACCAGCAAAGCATTAGACATCTACTTAGCCAACCCCAAATTTCTGACCGCCATATCAAATGGGCTTCATTCATTCAAAGTTTCCATCCTATCATTCAATACCAACCTGGAAAAGAAAATGTAGTTGCCGATGCATTGAGTAGAAGACCTGCAATTCATAACATTTCTATCATATCTTTTGATTCTTTGATTGCTATGAAAGACACATATCACCAGGATATTACTTTTCATTCTGATTGGCAAAAATTAGTTCAAAATAATTTCATTCCTGTTGATTCATTGTCATATAATGATGGATTCATGTTCTTTGAAAAAAGACTGTGTGTTACTATTCCATTCCGATCTTTTGTTTTAAATGAAATTCATTGTCCCCCATATCAAGGTCATAGAGGTATCATTTCTACATTACGCATGTTAACTGAAGATTTTTATTGGCCGCATATGGATGCAGATGTATCTAATTTTGTTTCTGAATGTTTGATTTGTCAAAGAATAAAAAGACATCATGGTAAACAGTATGGGTTATTAATGCCTTTATCTATTCCATCTAAACCTTGGGAACATATATCTATGGATTTCATTACTGGCTTACCAAATACTAAATCTAACCATGACATGATTTGGACAATTGTAGATAGATTTAGTAAGCAAGCATATTTCATTGCATGTAAGAAAACTTTAACAGCATCACAAGCAGCACAGTTATTTTTGAAAACTATTTTTACTAACCATGGATTGCCGAAAGTGATTATTTCAGATAGAGATTCTAGATTTTGTAATAATTTCTGGATTACACTGTTTGCAAATCTAGGCACAAAGATTGATTTTTCATCTGCATTTCATCCAGAAACAAATGGACAAACAGAAGCCACAAATAGCACTATTTTAGATCTTTTACGTGCATACACTATCTCTAAACCTCAAACATGGGATACTCATTTACATTTATTACAGTTTGCATATAATAATACACCGCACACATCTACAAAGAAAGCACCTTTTGAAGTTATTTATGGACATAGATTATCTACACCTGTTGCATCTTTGTCTAATAGAATACAAAGTGCCGATGATATTGCTGTTATGCATAACACTATTTTTGATGAGGTAAAGGATATGATTGCTAAAGCCCAACAATCATATACCAAACAAGCCAACAAGAAAAGACAAGCCATGAATTTCAAAGTTGATGATTATGTTTGGCTTAGAATAGAAAAGCGTAGACTGCAAAGTGTAGATAGACATCCAGTTGTCAAATTAGCCCCTAGATTCTACGGACCATTTAGAATCATTCATAAGATTAATGACAATGCATTCAAGTTAGAACTGCCATCTCATTGGAAAATTCATAATACCTTTCATATTAGTTTATTGAGACCATTTAGAGGACAATTACCTATCCACCCTGTCTATGAAAACCCACCTTTACTAGAAGAAGAGACTGAAATACTTGAACCAGAAGCCATTATAGACACTGACTACATGACCACTAGAACTGGCCGAAGGTATTCTAGATATCTAGTAAAATTTAAGAACCATCCTGTAGAAGAAGCACAATGGATGCACGCTAGAGACCTAAATGCTTTCCCCACTCTGTTAGCTCCACATTGAGCTAATAGCAATTGAGGTCAATTGCTATCCCACCCCGGGGGTATGATGCCAGGAGGCATATTCCACGGTGGATTCCGTGAGGTTTTACGGTGGATTCCGTAAACTTAGATGATCGGGGCTCATACGCAAAGAGGATTCTTTGTGCGAGAAGTTGATGGGGACGCCTGTCCTTTTCGGGCGTTTCATTAATTTAGTGTGTACATGGGTGATTCCATAGCGGGTGATTCCGCAAAATGCATATTAAATTAATAAACGTTTATGAGTTTAGAGTGCGCACTCGTAATAAATTAAGGTTAGGATTTATTTCTAACCAGCTGATTTATTTATGTAGCTGAAGACTGCTAGGTATTCACTTTTGTCGGTTTAATTGTGTTATTTTACTAACGATTGTGAATGCTTCAGTTGATGTGTAGAGATAGCAGCAGTGGCGGAGGAAAGCATTGGAGTCTAGCGGGTTTCCGACCTTTGGATATATTTTGATAGGCGCCACGCCTATATTTTGATTATGTCTATAGAGACATCGACTATTTATTATTATTTTGTATGCGCTTATGCGCCTGGATATGTTATTTTTATTTGGACATTGAGATTGGGCGTGCCAGACTCTTTGGGCACCGTCCATTAGCTTTATTTTCCTATTTTTGGTAGAAAGCAAACTCAAAAGCTAAAAGCTTGTCATATTTTTGTAATTGGGCTATTTTTGAGCAAAAAGATTGGAAATATATATTAAATACATGCTTTGTGAAGCGCTCACACAAGGCATGGGGGAGATTCAACCCAATTTGTCTTTTGTCTCATGTCGTGCTTGTTTTTACATTGGTCTTTGTGCTAAAAAGTAGAGTGCTTTGTTCTTGGGGACCTTTGGGAATTCACTACGTGAGCTACCTGCGTCCGATCTGCGCACCAGATAGATGTATTCCCTTCTGAAGTTTGATATCTAGGTGAGTTGAATAGATGATTGATGACTTGAGGGCCTAGTTTTATAGCTTAATCTCTACCCCACTAATACCTAGAACATTATGTAATCCATTTAGCTTCTCTTTCAAAGGGTAAAGTATACATATTATTACTTAGAACACGTAAACGCAAGGGAGGTATGAAAGTATTCTCAACATCAATAGTATGCCGATTTTGTATGTGCATGCACAAGAAGTTTTAAATAAATTCCCACCATGACTCACACATTTTAAACTATGATAGTATCATGAACTTATGTGAGAGAGGGACCCATACCTAGTTCTGTGTGGTAAGTGGTTGGGGCAGCACTACCCTACCTCCAACCACACCTAGTTATGTATCAAGTGCTTTCCCAGGAGAAGCTCATGATATTGACCACTATGGGGGAAACAAGGGTTCGTTTGCCAACAACAATTCTTATGGCCTATTGTTACCACTAAAGGGTTACTAGGCGCTCCGCGCCGGGGGGGGGGGGGGGGGGCGGGTACCTTTCCTTAACTAATAGTATAGATGCAATCAATAAGCAATCCAAAAGTACATCACAATCATTAACATCAAGGTGTCCACTTTGGATCGCTTATTATTACTTGCATACCACTATCAGTGATTACTTGATAACAAGTAAACATGGGAAATATTAAATATGTACCTTCAGGTTTTGATCATCAAGAAGGTCGATCATAACCGGATGACGGCCTAACCGCCATGTCTGGACTCTGGCGCGTATGCGTCTGCAATTGGTTGAAATTGAATGTAATGCTGGATGGATGGATGATTCTGGTCTCTGAAAGACCTGTTCGTGCATTCAGAATTACGAAACATCCAGACGTTACCTCAGTAGCTCTTTGAGGCACGCGATGGCGTCTGGGATGCACTGGGAAACGACACGATTCCTGATAGCGCCGCGCTTCATGATATCTGTGGGGGTGTGTGTGTGTGTGTATGAGTCTGTGAGAGAGAGAGAGAGAGAGAGAGAGAGTGTGTGTGTGTGTGTGTGTGTGTGTGTGTGCGTGCGAGTGTGTGTGTGAGCGAGAGACTATGCTAGTGATCTGAGTGAGAGAGAGAGAGAGAGAGAGAGAGTGAGAGTGAGAGAGAGAGAGAGAGAGAGAGTGTGTGTGTGTGTGCCACTGTGTGTGAGTGTTTAGCGATTGTTGGCGTTTAGGAGGGCAAGAAACCGTGTTTCTAAATTCCAGACGTAACCGTGTATTACAATTTCGACAGATTCACAACGAGTTAGGCCATACTCATATGGCCATTATGGGCCTCCTCAAGTTAACATTTTGAGCGCCCAAGGATGTTAAGGGCAATTCACAACGGTCCGGGTAGATAGCCTCTCCCGGAGAGGAAGTGAGTGGGCTGGTCACTTCCACATGCTTTACAAACATTTGTTCTTCTATGGCAAAACCTCCTGCATGCTCTTTTGTCGTTGGCAAGTTAGAATTACATTGTACACGAAAAATTGGCTTCATGGTTCAAATCTTCTTGCTAGCTTCATATGCATTGTCTACATTTTCAATGGGGGGGGGGGGGGGGAGGAGTCAACTTTTTCCTCACTTAGACACTATGGCATTGGATGAGTGGATGGCAAGCTAGATGACCTTGTATTCCTTCCTTGTCTAGATCATTGAAACCATCCTTACATGAGCACATGGCAAGCTATATGACCCTATATTCCTTTTTCGTCTAGACATTGTGAATCAGGCCCAAAATTTCCTTCCTAATGCTTCAAGAGTGAAATATTCAATAATTTACCCTAACAACAACTAGCTAAGGCGCCCACTGTTATTACCATTGGAATGTTGAACTTCATGAGGAAGACAAGAGACCAAAGCGAGAGAGAGCAAAAGAGAGAGACTCGAGGCACCAGAGAGAAATGAGAGAGACCAGATGTAGAGTCCCAAAAGTATGCCAAATGAGCACATGAGATAGGATTATAAAGAGAGGACCAGGGTGTTACATATAGACACACTATATATAGGGCAACACCCTCACTCAAATGAGGGTTCCTAACTGTGGATGAAATAGTACCTTGGTCCCCTCTATTTAACCTTTCTCATATACTCAGTTCAGACACTTTTAGGGTTCTAAATACGGTCTCTCTCTATGCTCTCCGGTGCCTCACACCTCTCTCTCTCTCTCTCTCATACATAAGGGTGCCATATAATAGGGTTATTTATAATTTGAATAGAAAAGGGTTGTGTTGTACTTAAGGAAAATTCACAGATATGGGTATTTATAACTAGGCCCTAAACGCACGTGATGTAGAGGATATACATATAGTGAACCTCTCAACTAGTTACATAAAAGTAAAGAAAGTGTTCCAAGGAAACTAGGGACCATGCTTACTAATTTTGCTGGACCATGAGAGTGGTTGGCACCCAAGGACCATGGTTATTGATGTTGCTGGAAGCTTAGTGTGGCAACCATGTTAGAAGTGATGGTTTTCGCCCGCGAAATATTGTTGCCATGGAAATGCAAAAGATTCCTTTGTCCATTTTTTGTAAGAAACTTTAATATCTCACATCATTGGGGACGTGCTACTTGGTTAAAGCTTTTATCGCTAAGGTCCTCCTCCTCCACACTATCTTGCTTCAGGGCGTTTGAATTATTACAAAGATCGAAAACAATCTAAGCACGATGGATTGAGAATAATTTCAAGATCTTTTTCCAAGTGAGAGAAGGGGACTTATTGCTTTGTTGTTCGTGGATGTGAAAGTCTAGTCTCAACTTAATTATAAGGGCTCCATAGAGACAATTTGTCGTGGATGTGAAAGTGTAGTGTGCCAAGAAGTGAAAGTGTAGTGTGAAGCTCGTGGCAAATTAGCTTGTGGGTTTCATCAATTAGCCTAAAACCAAAGGGGAGTTTAGCAATCGATCAGTTGTGGAAGTTCACGGTAGATGGGAATGGCACTATAATATTTAAAAACAAGCAATGTTGTTTAAGTGTCCCAAGGGATTTGCAACCGATGAGATGGAAGTTCATGGTAAATGGGAAATGCACTATATATAAAAACAAGCCATGTTGTTAAGTGTCCCAATGGATTTGCAAGCTTTTTGTTCAATTAACCTTTGGTGTTCGGAATCAAGCGAGAGACTGGGCTTTTGTCTTACCATGGCACATGCTCTCTCTTAGACATTTAATGTCGTCAGACGGTGACATCATTTCGCGTCCAAGAAAAAGAGAGCGGGCAAGATCGAAAGGCGTTGGGCGCTACGAAATCTATGTATGTCAGGAGAAGCTCGTTTGGCAAGCGAATGAGAGCGTTGTGGACTGGGCGACGTTCAGGCAGCTTCGCGCTAGAATGCACGTCTTTTGTAGCTACACGACTCATCATAGTGTGTGATGGATGATATGCAATTATGTAGAACGATCAGAAGCAACTTTTAAAGACGCATTAGTATAATAGAGCGGGACAGACACACAGCGTCGAATGGATGGACATAATTGAAGCTCACTCGGAATGCCGCGGTGCAAGCTGGTACTTATATGACTCCGGAGAGGGTGTGCCTCACACGTTTCGCTGCCGTCCGAAACAACTCGGAAGGAGCTGGCAGCCTCGGTCGCTCTTCGTTGAAAGCTGACAAGCGTAGTGGAAGTAGCTTGCTTTGATGGGTGGTTTGATTGTAATAAGAGAGAAGCGGCCGGTGTGTCGACTGAGGCCCCAGATCATGTTTGAAAAAAGCGACGGATGACGACGTTTGTGGTGGAGGGGGTGCCACCTTGCAATACGGCAACCGCCCTCCATGCACTGCTGGCGGAAGGTTCCTGGCAACGTCAAGCGTGACTCTGACCCGAACCTTCTTCGGATTGCCTTCCACGCCGCTTATCTTGACTGGAGACTCCCCTGCACGCACCTCTCTCTCTCTCTCTCTCTCTCTCATGCGACGCGGGGAAACCACCTCCCAACTTCGAACTTCAGCTCCATGCCTTCCTGCATGATGATGACTTGCTCATCCGAAAAGGTTTGTCACAATCTTGGTAATCATTCTAAGGTTCCTAAACTCATAAATCCTTTTCCCATGAATTACGACAATCACTTGTGTCCCGAAACACTTAGCTATTGTGTGTTTCTGCATCCATTAAACTCATAAATCCTTTTCCCATGAATTATGACAATCACTTGTGTCGTGAAACACTTAGGTATCGTGTGTTCCTGCATCCATTAAAATCATGTGTGAAAGCATATCATTCTCGGCTTTTCATGAGTGGATATGCAATGCCACAACATCCAACCCCCTTTGAACCTGCACATCCTTACGGTAGCAACACTATCCATTGATCATCATCTCCACCAAGCTCTATTGTTGATTCAAAATCTTCATCTTCTACTTTAAGGTCTTCATCCTCCTTTGCATCTAATTCTTCATCTACCTTGTTTGTCATCTTGTATTTCTTTTCTCAAGCCCTCCAAACTACATACTCTTTTGTACCTCTCCTCTTAAATACTTCGTATAACCTTTTCTCTGCTCCAAGTATCCCTAAGTCAGCACTATCCAACTGTGTCAAAGCATAAGTCACATGCAGTACTTCACATCCTTCTGATTATTCAATCTCTCCCTGCCACAATATGACCACTCTACCGAAAACTATCCATATCTTTTGATTCATAACTCCGATTGCCAAGGTTTCTTATGCATAGTTGTAGCCCTGCTTCCGATCTACAAATCTCGTACAGAACTCAAAACCAAATTCCAAGGATTTTAGTCCCTAAAATTTTATGTGTAGCTTGGCAGTACTACAAGATATGAGCCATATACCGACGTTTAAGGTGACAAAATTATTCATCCTAAAATTGCTCCCATGTTGTCTTGCTCAAACTATTGGTATGCACATATCTACAAATTTGTCGCTATTCGCATCGCAAGTTGCAACGTATATAACAATACATGCAAAGTTTATTTGCAATGCTAATAGGCGGCAGTTGCATAAATGGTTTTTTGGGTGGCACGCTATGCAGTCCTGCTACTGTTCCTGCCACATGTGCTAAACAATGTTCCATAAATCATTCACGAGTTGAGCATATAGTTGTTGTCGACGCACATACATCGTGAGATGCTGGAAGGAAAGGGTTTGTTGGTTCAATTTCTAAATAAGTAGAATATCAACACTGACATCTCATAAAACTACATGGATTGATAGGGAGAAGCATCCAAAATGGACAAATGTATCAATAAAGATCACAAAATACCAGTCCAAACAAAGGATGAGAAATATATCAAAGAAACCCTACATGGAAAGAGCCGTCATGGACTATAGGGCCAAAAAAGGAAGGGATGTGTGCTCTATGAATCCGAGCGACTGCTACAACTCCTCACCCTCTGTGAGCTCGTCTTGACGCAATGGAGTGTTCAACCGACTCTACAATATAAAACAACCAAGGAATAATCTCCATTACATAATACATCACCCGAAAACTAGAAATTGAAAATAAGAAAGAGACATGACTTACTTGAGTGGCACACAACGTATAGAATCTATCGATGAGAGAAGTGAGACCATGCCTCTCTACATACCGAGTCTCCAAACCTATGGGATCACAGTATGTAATTAAGTGTTGAAAGGAAAACAAAGTAGCATTGTTAGAAATAATATCATTAGTATAAGTAGTATAACAAATAACAAAGTGAACATAACCAAAAGAAAACTTATGGAATCCTCTAAATAAGTTCTATCTCCGCCGCCACTCCGAGGATAATGGATGACTCTTTCCTCTAGTCATGTCCTCACTGCCTCCCACTACTGCCACGTCCATCATCCTTGAGAGTCTTCGACCTCCTCCTTGATTCTCTATCAATCCTCTACATCCAACCACTCAAGCTTTGCAACGCCTCTCTTGATTGCCTTGCGTACATCCAATCATATTTATGACATATATACACACATACAGTCCATCATCCATCCTATGGACAATCGATCAGTCATTGTAGGTACCGGGAATTCCTCATACAAGATACAACCACATACTCCTTACCTCCCTTCAGTATGATTTTCTAGTGGTCTAGAATGTTGTACCTAAATACCTATTGGCACAACTCTCTCATGAATGCCATCAGCCTTCTCTCCTCAATATTCATGATGAAGGCACCGGTTTTTTCATCCACTAAGTACCTCTAGCCTACTTGGGTGTGTCTAAGATGTGCCCTCTCCCATCTATGACCATGCTTTTAGGCATAACTAGGAGATCCCTATCCATCTCGTGTACGTACAAGGGTGGTATCTCTTAGAGTAGCACCCATAGGGGACAGAGGCTCTAGAGTTAGAGGAGTAGATGTCCATATAGGTCTAATAAATCCTAGAGCTGATAAGTATCCACTCGATTGACATGATGGGAATATTGCATCGGTGTTTCCACAACACACACTTGAGCCATACTCTCTAGAATCAATACGAAAGCTAGGAGTAGCAACTAGCTTCACGGTCACAACATCTGTATCTCCACAACACCCCCCATAACCATCCCTAGAATGAGAAGGAGAGAAAGTCTATGGCTCTCTGAGGCATTCACTACCCTAAAGCATCGACTTCACCTGCTGCTAGAGATGGATAACACACATTTGGTGAATTTGGAAAACTTTTAAGTCCCATTTTTTAATTATTTAGAACATTGGGACTCAAAAAAAGATGCCTTCAAGTCACCTAAAGCTACCATCTGATATATAATTGGAAACCTTATGAAAAATGGAGTCTATTGATCTATTGAATACAAAATTTGGAGCCATGGTGTGAGAGTTTATAGCAAAGAGAAAGTTTTGACCATGAGTCCTAAACTTATGGAAAATTTCCAAATTCACTAATGGCATGTTGGATGTGTTGGAGTGTGCTAAGGTAGAACATTCTAAATGCCCAAACAACAATTGACACAACTCCTGTTCTACCATATCTCTAAAGTGTGCCATCTAGTCCAAAGACATACATGTAAAGGACTCTTGTAGCTCCTTATCTGTCATCCCTTGGCTCATCTTGCTCTCTAGATCATCTATAGTGACTTGCATAAGCTATTTAAAGATGTTAGCACAAAAAACATAAGGGTAATGGTGAAGCATAATAATATATATTTACAAAGAAGGATGCTAGTTTAAAAACATATAATAAAGCACTACTATAAATAAATAGTCAATGAATTTAACAAGTAAACACAAATATGACTAGTCCTACGGCTCTATGACAAGCTATTGGCATAGAAAGAGGAGTCTACTTTATCCTCAAAGTACTATTGTACTCTAGACTCTTCACCTAGATTTCGTGTGATTGTCTCCTTTGCATGTTGCAAGCCCTCCTTGTCCTCCATCCCCCACAATAGTAACTTCTTTACTTGCATAATCTTCTTATGCATACTAGAAACATTGCTTTCATCATACACTCAAGCACTCTAAGGTATTGATGGTACAACATATCACCAACGAGGTTATCGTGGATTTGGATAGAAGATTACATGGTCAATAAGAGCTTGTCGAAAAGAATGAAAAGCATTTATGGCTATTTTGTACTATGGAAAAGTTAACAAAAAAGATCATACACATGTTCACAATGACATGACAAGAGAAACTTATTGTGTAGATCGCTTTATCTTTTCTCAAAGTCTACCTCTACGAATCCAAAGGGTCCTCCTTGAACAATTGGCCATGCTCCTTCCAATACCACTTGAAACCATTGTATATCAAATATGATTATGGAGAAGCTACAATAATCTACTAAAATAACACTTTGTAGGTTGCCAAAACACTCCATCTCATTCAATATAATGTTGACTAGCCCATCGACTTTCTCGCTCAAACTTTGCCATGACACCACAGTCAACCATGGAGTGCATTTTGTCAATGTGCTCAACTTGGAAATGTCGCCCACGTGACCACGCCATGCTAAAGATTTTGTATTGTACATTGAAACTCCTAGGTTGGTTGCTACGTACAATTGCTAGATACAACAACAAAAAGCACATGGTTATCTCTAGACTGCATCCCCTCAAGAACTCCCATTCCTCCCTAGAGACTTTCGCCCCTTAGTAAAGAAGAATGTAGACTTGGAAAAGAAGGAATGTACTACGATGATTAGATGCAAATAATATAGCCACAAGGGTGAAGATTCTAATCCATTGTGGAGATCGACAAGTGCAACTAGTATGAACAACACCCATTACAAAAGGTATTTGGGATTTTTTAAAAACATATATATAAGCATATAGATATTGTATATCAAATTACCATGTTAAGAAAGTTAGGCATTGCCACTATGCATGCGTATCAATTTTCCACCAAGTTCTTGGAGCAGTGGTAGTCTTTGTTGAATGAAACTATAATATCTAGTTTAGTCATTTCTGAAGAGCTACAAGCTATGTTTTTGGTCTCCTTTTTTCCTCTATCCTAGAGATCCTTCATCACCATGCAAACATCTATTAATATTCAAGCTTCAACCTCTCATCAATAGCATCAAGGAAGAACAAGTTATGAGGGATACTCTTTCCACTTTCTCTACCCCAGAAACCAAAGCTCTAGGTATAATTGTCTATCATTCAAAATATCTTTACAAAAAGTCTCACTTTTCATCAAAACTCTAAAATCTATCCTTGCTCTAACTTCAAAGAATATTCCTCGGCACTCCTCATAATTTACCTAATTTTAATCAATCATCCATTGATCTATAAATGGGTCCAATATGGCAACTCATAGAAAATTGAAAACCATCACACTCTGCTCGGAAGCGACTTCTCGTGGACTATTTTCTAGTCATACTAGCTTTGGGTATTCATTCATGTGGGGCGTTGTCAAAGGAATCACTCTATCAAATCATGGACCTCTGATAAGAATACAATGTGTCCCTAATAGATCATCTTTTTCATGGTTCGTGACCTTCAGGAGTCAACCTTTGGTCTACACAAGTACATCATACTTAAAACACACACACATACATCCCCCTATTTTATTAACCTCATGGCGTGGATGCAATACTTCATCAACAAAGAGATGGGCCAGGGACAGAGCACAGAAACCACGGCCACAGGACAAAAGAGGCCAGCTACTAATGCGGAATCCAGGCAAGAGCCTAAAAGGCAGAAGGTAGAAGCCTCAACCTCGCACATCCACACAACGATGACGCCATCGGCTAATTACGATGAGTACGTCGTCGAGCTGCTCTCCTAATTGGAGAAAGCTAAGGAGGAACACAAGATAGCCGTGGCTGAGTTGGCAACTGAGAAGGAATCAGTAAGCTGTCTTCCAGCTGGATAAAATGAGGATGATAGCCATGGAGTAAAGGGAGATAGCAGATCTCAAACAAGAAACGAAGGCTAAGGATGATAGGGAGGAGCACTGGAGACAACAGCTTGAAAACGAAACATAGGAGCTAGTGAAAATGCAAAGAGAGCACAAGCTTCTAATAGTGCAATACCAGGAGCTCGCTACGAAATCTGCTCAGGTGGATGAGCTTGTGGCTGAGTTGAATGCCAGAGATGAGAAAAGAAAACGAGACATAGAGGAGCAGCGAGAGGAGATCGAGCGCTTGACTGATCAACTAAACTCTGAAAAACAAGAGCAAGAGAGGCTGGTCAGGGAGTTGGAAGACCACGAGAAAAAACTCATGATACTAACCCTAAAGTAAGGAGAGAGCTTGGAAGAAATGAACAAAAGAGCAGAGGAGTGGGCTATGCACAATAAAAAGAGGGTGAAGACACTGGCGCGGTGCCTTACTCTAGTAGAGAAGGAGATAATCATTGCAGAGAGCAAGGCAGAAGCTGCCCAATTGGCCTTTAGCGCTCAACAGAAAGCCTTCCTCGACACCATCCTGGACACCACCCGCTGAGCGGCGCAAGGAGAGTCGTTGGAGGTGACGCAAAGAAAGCTCGGCATCGCACGTAGAGCCTTACATGCTCGATTGCAAATGCCACCCCTACCTGCGGAGGTTAGTGGACGAGCAACGAAAATACCTATTGCTGGCCAGCCTAACCCCCCAGGAAATCGACGCCCTCGGATTCGAAGAGGAAGCACCACAGGGAGAACGGCAGGGGGAGGAAGCAAAACTTGAAATTGACATGAACCGATTCAGGGAGGATGTAGTCCCACAACCCCCCTCACTGCAGTCTCAAGAGCCACCACAAGAGGACCCATCTGCAAAAAGAAAAGCCACATCTAGGGAAAGACGCAGAAAGCTAGTAGAGGAAGCCAGGAAACAGCTGAGAGCCAAACTAGCCGTGCTGCTATCCGCACCCCTCCCACCGTGCCCTAATGATCTCCCCACAAGATTCCATGCAGAACTGGTGCTGTGAGAGATACAAGAACAAGGAAAGGATCCATTCACCTTTAGTTTTCTCCTACCCAACAATCTGCAGAGGGTCTTGCCGCTCAAGGTGATGGATGACGTGATCGCGATCGGTGGCCGGTTGGGACAAAGATGGCTAGAAGAGCGAGAAAAAACCCCAACCTCTTGGGGCACAGAAGCGGTTTATTACTGGCAGAACAAAGTTTTTAAAGTCCCACACACTGTACAAGGCTACAAAAGCCAACCCCTGTGGAGGAGGCGAGTATGCGACATCAGTATGCTCGCCTGGATGGCATTTTGTAACACCATGCCATTCGGTCGGAACAACCCTACCTACATGGCATACCCTCAAAGGCTAGGGGTGGATTTTGATGCCACCCTCCATGGGCGGTACGACTTCCCTATTATTTATAACTCTAATGTAGTAATTATCTTAGGTTACTTAAGCTACTCCTTAAGCAGGACCCGACTCCACAAGAGCGCGGCCTACCTCCCCTCTTCTTTGACCCTAACGCTATTGACAGCTGCGCCATGGCTCATCTTATGATGAGGGCTAGTCTCCTCCCCTATTTTTGCCTAGCCCTCCTAGAAGATATGAATGACAGCCAATTCACTAGGTGCAATCACCCTTTCCTCTCCACCACTTCTCTGCATGTCCGCATGAATCTGAAAGATTACATGCAAAGTCGCCAGTTTTTGAGCAAATCCATCTGACCCCCTTCTCCTCCTCATTCAGATAAAGACAATTAGGCATGGCTGTCATTCCACAAAAAAAAAAAGAGCAAAGAAAAGAATAACATGAAAGGAAAGGCACACAAGCACTCACTTGCAGAAGCACTTAAACACCACATAGAGCACTATCACTGCACCTAGGGGTTCTCAAGTTACGCGTGCCTGGTGGCTTCGGTCGGCTGGCTCCGCTCCTAACCCCCTAGCCCTTTTTGCTTCCCCACTTCATGCTTAGGGCACATCAAGGGCAGGACATACCTAGGGAGCTAACACTCGCCTATGTTTAGACCTGTCACCCTAAGCCACTTGCACCGCACCTCCCTTAACACAAATGGGGTCCTCAAGTGTGGGGCATCACCTAGGCTTTCCTGTGGTTAGACCCCCCTCCCCATTCCACTAGCATGAGCACACTACACTAACACAGTAAGGTAGACACTCCCCTTAGGGAGAGCACCGCACCTTCTCCTTTCAGGCGTCACGCAAGCAGCAAACCACCAACTTCGGAGGCCCCCGTCATCCACTCGCTATCCATCTGGCTTCCCCGACCAACATCAGTTTCCACACGCACCTGAATCTACTTGTGGCTCTTCCCTTTACACCATCCTTGCCCAATGATGGAAAATGAAGGAAAAAGCGAAAAAAACATGGAAGAAGAGCAAAGACACACAGGCGACCTCTAAAGGCTAAGCCGAGACCAAAGGCACGATTTTAAATGAAAGGCACCTAAAAAAACTTGAAAAACTCTTGTAAAAGAGCGCCAGGCTCCCTCCTGTGCCATTTGTAAAATATTAGATGGGCATAGGCTAGAGGCATAATGATAGAAGAGGAAAATGGAAAAAGGACCTTGGCACAATGGCCGGTCATGTAAAAAAGGGATGGGTGCCCATGGGATTTTAGGGTTTGTATATAAAGTTCAAAAAGTGAATGGAAACTCATTCTTTTGGTGTGTGGCTAACAAGAGCTCTCTTCTTCTCCTCTTATTCTCTTCTTCTTTCTTGTGTGTGCTCTTGAGAGAGGGAGTGTGAGTGTGTGGGAGTGAGGGATCAAGAGGGTGAAGCTCTTCACCATCTCCTCTTCTCTTCTTCTCTTCTCTTCTCTTCTCTTTTCCCACGCGTGCGGCTATGGAGGATGGAGCTTGGAGGTGGAGGAGGCTTGAGGATGCTTGAGCTAGCATCAAGAATCGTGGAGCTACCGAGGTGTGCGAGGGAGGAGGCTACTCACATCGGCATCAAGGTAAGCTCACTACATTCGTAGGATCGACGGCGCGTTGGCTAGGTGAGAGATAGCCATTAGAGCTCGCTTGGAACGATTGAAACAATAAGCAGTCCGTGGGTCTTGGCGATTGAGCGAAAGCTCCCACAATGGGACCTTCTAATCCCTTGGGATTGGGATGTATGTGATCACACTCCATCCACAGTCAATAGGGAATTTACTGGCTCAGAGCCCCTCTAAGCTTCCCTGAGCCTCCGGAGCCATCCTACATAAGAGGGGCACTTACCACTCGGCCCTTTGCCCTCTCAAGTGCTCGAGTGATCAAATATCAAAAACATCTATCTCCCTCAGGAGCATAGGATCCCCACCCACAGATGAATTTTTCCACACTTTGTAGAGTGTAAGGGAGCATTGGGTTGGGAATCCCAATGTCCCAAACCACCACAATCCACAACTCGTTCGGCTATGCAAGCCCAGAATCATAAGTGCCATAACTCATCATTCACAAATCCAAAAGTAGTCATAACCATAAAACATTTTAAGCACAGTTATTAATGCGATGCATAGAATCTATCCCCTTCATCAATTTGTGTATTCCTTCCTAAAAGCATTTGATAATACTAACATGATTTTACAAGTCTAAGTAAGTTCTAACTAATCGTGATCCTTTTCTTATGTACTAAATTGATTATCTCCATTTGGCCATCCATCGTGATTCTAGGTTATAGACACAACCTCTGTTTGTTGTGGAATAACTGGTCCTTCGGGTTGAATGGATTTGGGGTTAACTTCTGCATCGAGAGGGATGTCAGAGGAGAATATTAGCACTATTGGGGTAAAGCAGGGATGCCCCCTCTCTCCCACTCTGTTTGGGCTCTACATGACGAGATATCAAATTATGTGGACAGACTTGGAGGGGAGGGGTCCTACCTGGGGGGGACACTGATACCCATGCTACTATATGGAGATGATATAGTTCTCCTCTCTAGCATGCTAGAGGGACTGTAGCACCACCTAAATGCATTACAGACCTTCTGCCATGATAAGGACCTCACAATGAACTTGGGGAAAACCAAGATCATGGTATTCAACACATCCACCCAATGGATCCATCAGTTAGTTTTCCCACTTCAAATACGGAGAGGATATAGTCGAGGTGGTCCAAAAATATGTTTACATGGGGATCACATTCTCAGGGCCGAGATTCACCCTGAAGAAGGCCGGCAACCAAGAGAGATAGAGTGAAGATGGAGGTGAAAGATGAAGGGTTTATGTCAAGCTGAGCTAACCAAAGATTGAGAGGAGATGGAGGAGTGATTTGTAGAGCTAATTGTGACTGGGCTTTGATACCATGTAGAAAATGTTGGATCTAGAGCATGGATATGGATGTCGAAAGAGGAAGAGTGAGCTCATGAGGTAATAGACATCAAGACCAAATGTTACACAAGTGAATTAGGTTTCAAGGTGGAAGACTCATAAACAAAATCTTGTGTAGTGGACTGACAATGACACAAGTACTTTTCTCGAAGTAAAAAATGTTAGAAATCAAGCTCCCCGTATTTCCTCGTCCTTCTTTTTGTAGTTTGTAATAGACCTCCCGACTCTAGCTAGATAGAGCTATTCATGTGTGTGTCATTGAATAAGTCGGTGTAGGATTAATCTAACCTTAGTCAGGTATTGGTCAATTAGACCTAGAGTAACACTTACTCTTACTTTGTGTGTTTCAGAAACAGTGTGGAATAATGAAGAAAAAAGAACATGAGGAAAGCTTGAATTAGTTAAGCAAAAAACCTCAAGAAATGAAATGCCATTTGTAGGGGGGGAGGGGGGGGGGGGGGGGGGGGGCGTCAGCTTTTCGGCGCCTCCCAAATCCCCATTTTTTTGGTCATTTTTTATCAAACTGAGTGGAGAGGAATCCTCTTGGGCTTGAGATGCCTCTATTCTTTGCCCTCCATCACCAGAAATGGATTAAGAATTGATGCACTGAGCAAGGGGCAGTTCATGCCCATGAAGAAGATTGAAGACTGATTAAAGAATGCTTGTCCGCGGTGTACTGGATTGCTTCCAATTCGAGTGAGGATGAAGATGGATGATTGAAGATGGACTGAGCATGAATGGTGGACTGATCTACTATCCTGAATCAGATTTTAAAAAACCCACAAAGAAGGAAAAAACCGATAATTCTATTTTACAAAGGAAAATTGTGTATTTTTTACATTTGATTGAGTCAATGTTGTTCTTATGGAGTGAAAATTGGTAGGAATGATGTTTACTGTTTATTCTATGCTTCCATGATGAAAAAATCAGAAAACATAAAGTTAAAATGCTGGAAATAATTTTTAGAAACCCGTAAAATACGGTTTTTATGAGGAAAATGGGATTTTTTGTATTTTCGAGTGGCATAAACCAATACACGTGGGATAAAATGTTGATAAAATCTATATTTCTATTGTTCTAAGAATCAAGAGCCACAACTTTGAAAATATAAAAAATTTTAATTGGAAAAGTAGAGGAAAATTGGAAAAAATAAGAGGAAAAATAGAAATATACCTTAGAAAAATACAAAAAAATATAAGAAGTGGTTGTGGATGTATGGTGGGGAAAAACATGAGGTTTGGCCTCAACTTGCCCTATCATTTTGTTATAATGTGTGATTTATTGCTATTTATACACTAAATCATGACAAAACAACCCCTATACACCTATGCCATGAAGCAAAACTTAAACAGTGAGGGGGAGTAGGATGTTTTGCAACAGTTTGAGGGCTAAAATAATACAAATTCTAATTTTTTTTCGATGCATAACATTTAGGAGATAGTTTATTTGGAAATTAGGGATCTAGTAGTACAAGGTTTGCCTTGGTGCTAGATTCTTGCAATGAAGCATATATGCGTATTAGTTGAAATTCATGCAAAGATTGTTTGCATACTAGCACATAGACTGATTTTGAAACATAACTGTTTATGCATGATGAGACATCCACTATTACATTGATCATACATGTGGTATCAACTCTTGGAAATGCATAGCAATTTTTTGAATTATGCTTGACCCACGCTTGAGAGGGTGAGGCTCCCCTTGCTGTAGGTTAGCCGTTCGTTCCTTGGGGAAGATTATTAGTGAGGAAACATGGTATCTCCTGGATCTCGCTGGTAAAGAGAGGAGTCTTGTGCAAATGTGTTTATATGTAAAAGAAGCGCATCTAGGGGCCAATCCCCAAGATGTAGGAGAGTTGCAGTGGGTTCACGGCAATCAGCCGGTGGGGTGCATCCTTCGTGTGTGATACATGGCGTTTATTGCCAATATGTGTGGGATACCCCCTCTGAGGGGTTTTGGTGAAGGTGTTGTTGGACTTTTATCCAGCTACAAACACAACATTAGAAGTATCTAGTGTGCATTTAGTTATTACAGATGCTCGTGGACCACGAGACTGGGTGGTGGTGGAGGTGTCTGTTGCATGTATGAGGTCTGGCCAGTGCTATAGCCAATGCCGGTCCATTTTTTGTCCCATCAATTATCTAACCTCAAACATTTTATGTAGCATCCAAAATTCTTTTTAGCCCATAGATTTAAATTCTAAAAACTTTTCAAATGCTTCACTTTTATGCTACATAAAGTACACCCAAGTCATGAATCTGCTAAAATCATCAATGAAAGTGATATAGAATCTACATTTTCCACTCATGGAAACATTCTGGCATGGGCCCCAAATATCTAAGTGTACCATTTCCAAAGGATAGCTGCTTATTCTCCCCCTCTTTGGAAATGGAAATCTAGACTGCTTGCCAAATTGACAAGCCTCACATACGTGATCAAAATTCACATATCCAAAATGCGGTATACCGTGGACTATCTATCTTGATTGCACCTACTTCAATCTTTGAAAATTGACATGACCAATCCTTCTATGCCATAATTCCACATCCTTATCTTGCCCATGTCCTCTCTCAACATTCATAGAGTTTTGAATCACTAGAGTACCTGCATCCAAAGTAAATAATCTCCCTTGCTTTCTACCATAAGCAATCACCCTGCCAATTCTTCCGTTATGGAACTCTTCAATGAAACATCCAAACTTATTGAATCTCACGTGCAATATTTTATCTGTCATTTGATCAACCAATGCTAAGTTCTTAGTGATTTTGGGCACATAAAGTATATCACCAAGCTTATTCTCAATCCCATCTTTAGTAACAAGTGGCACACTACCAATATGAGTAATTTTATGTAAAGTATCATCACGTGGCAACATATTCCTCATTTTGCATCTACTACTTGCTATCAAACCACTCAGCATGATGAGTCATGTGGTTTGTAGCTCCTGAATCCAAAAACTAGTCATTCTCACGAGGAGAGTGAGTCAATCTCCCAAGCACATGCTCCATAGCAAATAGGTGACCTCTAGGCGAGGTCCATAACCTGTACCACCATAAGTGCCTGCATAGTGGCCATATTGGGTCCTTCCGTGACCCCTAAACATGGCATTCTATTTGTGATAACAATCCCTCTCAAAATGACCAAACTACCCACAATAATGACAAGTGCCATCTCTCTGTGAAGGACTAGACCGTCCTCTACCTCTATGGAAAGATCTCCCCTTGCCTCTATGCATGAAGTCACCATGACCAAAGTTATACCATGACCAAGTGAAGAGCCTCTAGCTCTAGATGAGCTGCCATGACATCTCTGGTGATAGAAAACGTTGTCTCCTCCTACATTTTTGCCATTGCTAGATGCATTCAATCCCAACTTGATTTCTTCTATAAGTAGCAATAATCCAATAAGCTCCTAAAAGTCAGGCATAGAGCCTACTCTAGCTGAAATAGAGGTATCCAAAGATTTGAAAGCTGGTCCAAGTCCATTTATAGTCACTGATACCAAATCATCATCATCAACAGGTGCATTAATGGATGCAAGATCTTCTGCAATTTGCTTGATTTCTGCCACATAGTCACTGATACTATGATTGCCTCTCCATGCACCATGTAATCTCTACTTGAATTGTATCTTATGAGCCTATGTACATGTTCCATACATTTTTTCTATGATTTCCCATGCCTCCTTACAAGTACTTGCCTTTTCAATATGAGGAATTAAGGTTTTTGAAATACATATGGAGATCCAATGCAAAACCTTCATGTTCTTCCCTATCCAATCTTTGTAAGATCTCTTTTTCTCTTCAATTAGATGTTCAAGAACTTATGGACATTCATCATTACCTGTTATGAGGTCCCATAGACCTCTACCCATCAAAAACTTCTCCATCTTGTAAGACCAAACACCATAATTGTCTATGGTCAATTTGTCTCCCAGAATCTGAATGATCTATGCCATGTCGACATTATGGTTGTTGCAAATTCAGGAAAAATGGCAATACAAACTATCCACAAATGGTATTCAATAGCATGCCCCAATCGGGAACATCAATGGTTCAATTCGAGACCAAAAAGTATCAAAAATAGCCCCAAAATGCATGTAAAAATAGGTTCTAGCAGTATGATGGTCATACATGTGTCCAAAAATTGTCATATGCATCCATCCATGATGCCAACATGTCATACATTTAGTTACCAACAAAAATCATCCAAATCAGATCCCAAACAATATCCATATGACCCAAAATGCATCAAAAACACTGGTCTAAAATTGACCATTTTCTCGCAAATTTTTTGCTGTTTTTTTTGTGCCAAGCTAGAAATACATATCAAGCTGAAGCTATAAAAATTTTCCCAAAATTTTTTGAGAAAAAATCGGCCTCCAAATAGCCTCCTATAAGTTGCATATAGAAACTTCCCTTTTTCAATCTTCAAACCAATTAGTTCTTCTCTACAGTATGAAGTGACAGTCATCATCGCTGAAGTTATGGCATCTGCCATAGCCTATTTGAAGTTGACGCATAAGGCACGCTTGAGCCCTCATCTTTGCGAGTTCTGGTGCCTATCAGGGTCCCACCACTAACTATCGGTAGGTCGTTAAGCTTTGGGGTAGTTACTCTAGGCCCGTTGCGAAAGCTGCTGCCATTATCATAGCCACAGGGCTTGTTTGGACCTTTTGCAAGTCTGTCAAGGCCAGAAAAGAAGAAGGCAGCTCAATTGCAATTTTTATCTCACGAGGCTAAGCCCCGGGCCTTCTCATTGATGCCATTGGACCGTCCCTACATGCTTGAGCGACGTTGCAATCCCAACGTCGTCACATTTTAAGCATCTGATTGATAAAGACAAACACATCTAGATTCCAACAATATTTAGCTGCACATTTGCTAGCTCTAAAGCTACTCAAAGCTATCTTCTTTCACCAACTGTAGTTGACATTCCGTGTTGCATCTCCATTGCAACCATGATTGATGATTTGTTAATATCCTACTGCCACTTTGATGTCACAAAGAGGTTGCTTTGCATATGCCCATACTTGACTAACTGAAACTCATCCCACGAGTGAATCCTATGAGCCAGAGTTGACGACTATGCTATATGAATGCCTAGAGAGCGTATCACAATCCTTTGTATCTAAAAGCGACTTGTAGAAGAGTGACATGGCACACAAAGTAGCTCTGATACCAAATGAAAAGAAAGGGGGAGAGATGCGCAATGGAGACTTAGACGACATCGGATATGGAGGCTCAACCATTTTTCATGTTCATCTTCTTCTATCTCTTCATTCTTCCATACTTACAGTCTCATACAAGTGGTATCCTCAAAGTGATAGATACCCTCAATTTAGGGACACTTTACATATGCTTCTACTTTAGATACATACACCCATAGGATATGACTTAGGGTATGTCATATTTATCAACAAGAACGAAATTCTCTAAAGTGAGCAAGCAATGGGTTCCCCTCCTTCATGCAAAGATCCATTAGCTATTTAAGCCAATACATTTCGGAAGCAAGGCTCTGCTTTGCATAGAGTTCCTGAATCTTTTCCCATAGATTCCAAGAACTTTGATCTTCATCTTCAACGACATTATTTTGAACCTCTTTAGAAAGTGATAAAATAATAGTGGACTTGCATAGTGCATCTAAATCAACCCAGTCATCATCATCCATGTTCTTGGGTTTAATACCCTTGTTTTTTAGTGGCTTAATCTGCAATTTTTGCATCAAAACCTATCATATTTGAGACTTTCAATAGCCATAGGTGGTTCCATCCAACTTGGCAATGTTAAACAAAGTCATATCTTTGAGATGGCTAGTCATAATGAGTCAATCAGAGGCAGATGACGATGTAGAAAATAGGCTAATGTAATTAGTAGGAAACATGCCAAAAGCATTGCCAAAACAAGTTGAAAATAAGAGAAAGTACTAAAATATGAGCCGTCCACCACCAAATATGACCAAAAGGGTGTCAAATAGTAATGATTGCCCTCAGTAAATATTCACACTCCGCAATTTATAGCTTTTGGTAATAAATCACAACTGCAGGTAAAAGAAGGAAAAAGCAGAGCTATCACTAATACATGACCAATTGCAACTACCACAAAGAAAATACATCTAATAGTGAGTGAAAAAGAGTAATGGGCACCAAGAAGTGTCAACCAAGCAGGGTTTCAAACACGAAACATCTCATAGACATAAAAGTCATGCATGTAACAAGTCTTGGGGTAACAATAAAAGAGACCAAGCATAGGCATAACTAATAGCGTAGGACAAGTAAAGCTCAATACAAAGCCATTGAAGATGCATACATAATTGACAACACCATGACAGAGATAGGTGCCTGCCCAAGAGTAGGGTCAGATCATCCCACTAAGCATGAACTTCATACATGAAGCATGTACATCCAAATCGGCCAAAATCTCCCACGTGAAGGAAAGTCAGATGTAGACATGGAGCAAGCAGTGCTCAAATACATCAAGTACATATAATCAAACATTCAGCATCCAAGTAGGGTACATCTGGAGCATAAATCCCAAAGTAGCTCAAGTCTGTAAAGCATAAAGCATTGAAGCTTCCAAAGTTGAGTAGTTGGCAATGAAATGGAGTATCCAAGATCTCCGAAATTCTCAAATGCAATCACATATGAAGCCCCAAATGTTGGTCAGACATAGACATTCCAAGTAGCATCCATTTCTAACATAAGCATCAAAGCATGAAGCCTAGATGTCAAGCACAGACAATAGGCATAAACTATCAGAAAGAATGCCAACTGTAGTCCAATACTAGTTAGTGTAGACCAAAAAAAGAGCTTAATCACTGCTCAAAAGCATTCCAAAACCAAAACAACCTCCATATATATCTGTATGGTCAAATGAATTACCCGGGAAGCACCGGTAGCAATAGGTATAGTATACACTAACCAAATAGGCTTTAGTCTTGGTTATTACAACAATAAATTCACTATCAAAACTCAATAAATCAGTCTCCAAATCAAGCTCAAAGCCACCTCAAATCATGGGCATATGTTATATCAGTGTACTAGCATCAATGGTACACATCAGTAGTGCATATAGAACACCCAAATCATCGCCAGGAGCAATAGACATATAAAATCCTTGTTAAAAAAGGTTCAACCCTACTATATATAGCAATGAATACACTATCAAATGAATCTATTTCAATATCAAAATTAGTTCCAAATCTAACCCATAACATGGGCATAGCATTCCCCTACATGTAGACATCACCCTAGCATAACCAAGCATCATAAGACCAACAAAGCTGACCACCATAGACACATGTTTTATGTCAATTTATGGACTATTATAACAACCCAAAATTGAAACTTAACACTCAAATCGAATGCCAAGAGTGGAAGGATCAATGCAAAGCATCAAAATCAAGTGTATACGTGCTTGTATAGCTACCCACCAATGAAGAAGATATGTTGTAGGAGATGAAAAACGTAACCTGCTGCTAACCAGCAAGGTGAGGGACATGGGAGGCCAAGACTTGCTCAAGAAGGCTCAAAGAGTTCCCAAGAAGAATGCAACCAATAAGAAGCTCGAATGGAGTGGCTATGGCTGCCAACAAAGAGATGACTATTGTAGGTATTTGAATGGAAGTTGAGATTCTGTTGAACTAAGCTTGAGCTTGCAAAAGAAGAAGGCTCTAATACCAATTGAAGGGAGGTGAGCCTTGAAGTGGAAGCACGAGAAAGAGCAAGAGCAATGGTGGAAGGAGGAGGAGTAGCAGTAGCAGTAGCAGTAGCAGTAGCAGTAGCAGTAGCAGTAGCAGTAGCAGTAGCAGTAGCAGTAGCAGTAGCAGTAGTAGTAGAAGAGAGAGAGAGAGAGAGTCCAAATGTGGGAACTTCAATAGTCACAAAGTGTGGTTGGCCTTTCCTTTATTCAAATGTCATTTAAATAATAAAGAATGAAGTGATAGTGATGAGTGCCCATTGTGCCTACAGTGTGCAGGCGTAGGTGCTATCCGTGTATTAATACACGAGAAACTAGATAGAGGTGCCTTACCCCCATCAGCAGGATCATCAGCAGATAACATAGAGCCAAGTTTTAAAAGGTACGGATCATTGGGAGTTCCAAGATCTAGCTCTATCACATCAGCATCACAAATCTTATCCTTTTTCTCTATTGGCTCATTTAAACATACTTGATAAACCTTCCCAAGAGTAGAACCCTCTTTAGGATAATTGGAACTTGAGGTTCCAATAGCTGAGGTTCTCTTGAGTGCCTCCCATTCTATAGTGGGAGGTAATGCGCTTTCATTCAGTGGGTGCTCAGGTATGCATCTAGAACTATTCTCTTTAACCCACATCCAAAAATCAATCGACCAACTAGGATATCCACCAAACATTCGAAATGTAATACCTACATATATCCAAGAAACAACTAATCGCTTGGTCTCCTATCAAATTGGATAACATGGAAGTCAAGGATGCACTCAATATTAGAAACCGTCACATGTACTTGTGCTATCATTCCTTTTGATTACCTTAGGTTATCATTAGCCATTTTCAGCCATTTTCAGCCTTTTGACTTCCTCTACAAAGTTTGATGCAGAGGGCTCATATTCAGTGGCTTTAGGAGCTACCCCCACTAGGTTGCACAACTTGAAAAGGGGTTGCTACCTATACTGACCTTTGGTTTACAAAAGGAGTCTAGGGTGAGCTCAATTATGGATTCTTGGGTCATCCATTGTTCTTTACTTTGGATGTTGAATTTGAGCTTAATGTAGTAGTAGTACAAGATGACACCTTCACAAGCTAGAAAGTGGATGGGGCTAGGCATGGCTTTGAGATAAGTTCCTAGTTCACATTTTGATATTAGTTCTCTAAGTGGCTCATTTTTCACCAGTTTCTCAATGTTGCTTGTGACCTGAAATTGGACATAACTCATTTTATACATGTTTATACTATTCCAAATTTGTCACACTATTGGATATTAATTTGGTTTTACCCTTGTTAAGGGTATCTTTGACAAGGATTGACTTGTTCTCGGTTTGTGGTGGTTTTTTAGACTCTTACAAGGTTAAGGAAATTCTCATGAGTTCTTAAAAAATGCTTGAAATATCATTTCTTATTTGAAGCCCTTCAAAAACTCAACTTCCCAATCATTTTTATAATTGGATAGCATTGCATGATGAAATCTACAACTCTTACTTATCTTCTTACCATCATTAAAATAATTTGTTACTTGGTTGGGAATCATAGTTGTTGGTCTTGGCAAGTTTCTTTCTTGGTCAGGAACTTGATCTTTAGAGGTTGCAAAGATCTTGAGAACTTAGTATATTTAGTCTACCACCCTCCCCTAAAAAATAGGAGCAAGCTTCCTAGCTTAGAAGAGAAGGTGGAAGTGTGTGCAAAATGTTCTTATTTTGCAAAGTTTATAGTTTTATTGTTATGCACAATTGAAGGAGTGGCTTATTTATGTATAATAGGAGAAGGGTCTAGAATCCACCAATCATAAAAGTTGAGATTTTACTCTAGGTTGGTAAGATAATCTAGATTAGTCGGTTGGACAAGTAACTCACAAAAGATATAACGTGAGGTCATCTAAGAGTGAAGGTTTGTTGAATTGATTGATGACGTGTAGCTCTTTCTCGATCAAAAAATTGTTGAAGAGTGAGTGATGCAACAACTCTTTTGGAGGCATGAGCATATGGGATTCAATGATTGCCCATAATGAAGAGGTCTCATAGGATGTCAAGTCATGTTTCAAGAAACTGACAATCATTTTATATTTGGTGGTGGTAAAAATGCTTTGCTTCCTAACATGGTAGCTTCATGGTGAAGTGTGTATCATTTTTTTAGGATGCAAACAATTGATCTATAAAGTTATTGTAAGCTATTGATGATGTAGGAGTCGTTGAAGATTTGCAATTGGTATATAAGAAGGAAGGATTCAACATGCTTCTAACTACTTTTATGGTATCTCTTGAGCTAGTTGGTCCAAGACCATGGACTTTTTTGGAAAAAGTTCTCATGTTCCTCCCATGCAGGGTGCAATTGGGAAGCGAGCAACAATAGATTGGTGTCGACCAATCCTAAATCTATATTACAGATAGTTTCACAAAGCTACCAAATGTGGAGTCCAATTGTAGAAAGCAAATCGTGGTGGGCTTTTTAGCAAGTGTAGATAGATCCTCATCCATTTTGTAAATAGAGTTGCACTATTGCGGCACTCTTCAGGTAGCTGAGGAATGAGGTTTATGCTTGCTTGTTCTATAGGGGGAAGTTTGTAGGCATTAGCAATGATATCATTTTCCCTTAGTAGATGGCCATTGTTGGAGAACTAGGAGGTGGATTTATCTAGAATGGGTAGAGAAGGGGAGATAGGGGTGTTAGGGAGAGATGACATGGAGAAAGAGCCCCTGCTCCTAGTTATGAGTTTGGAGCATGGACTCAATGCGAAACTAGTAGCTAGTACTCATGGTGACTTTAGTTGTTGTGGATGTAATCGAAACTATCAATTGTGGGCAATCATGGATAGTTTAGGAAGACAAAGTTGGCAAGAGCCTTCAAAATAACCTTGGGCTTTTAGAAGTTTTTTTAGAATCCTTCCCGACATAATAGATGTTTTGCAATATGAGGATATTGGAATCATTGTGGTTGCCTTTGCTCATGTTTCCTTGGTGCACATTGTGGAGCAATGAGGGAAGAGGCTTTAGATTTCCACTGCCTTTGGGATGGAATGTTGACAGGGGACCTCTTGTGGGCTTAATCTATCAAAAGGTGGGCCAACAATGGTAGTGTTTCAAAAAAGATACTAATTATTCATGTGTTTGCCAAATGCATAGAGGAATGTGGTTATCAATATAATTGACATTACAATTGGTCTGGAATTTGAAAGTATGCCCTACGAGACTTTTAGTAGTAACTCCTTGAGTATTCAAGAGAACATAGAATAGGAGGGAGATGCTCTTAGTCTCAATTGTGACTGTTAATTCACATCAGCCCAACAAGGAATAAGATCGTCCTCTATAGGGGTTCAACTTTACTTTAGGGGGTTGCAATTGTGGCTAGCCTAGATTATGCTAGTAGCAATAAGGAAGGGTGTTGTTGTTTGATCCTTCATTGTATAAGAGTGTCTGTGACCATTGACTTGGTAGTAGTGAGGCAAATGCAAAGGTATGCAATTGAGATCAAGGGCTCATTCTAGTTCTATGTTGCTAATGCTAACAACTCTAATAGCTATGACTGCCTCACGAGATCTAGGAAGTGGTAGCATAGGGTGTTGATGGTGTTGGTAGGTTTGTTCCACACATAGCATGGGGCTATCTATATTTACCCTGGCATGTGAGGGATGTCTAAGTGGATAGTATTTCTTAATCCTACTTCCAACATTGAAGTAGCCAATGGGTTGGCCATCTAAGGTTTCCAATTCCATGTTCCTTATTCTATTGATTACATGGATGCAAAAGGGTCTAACGCCTCTTAGTTTCAATTTTTGTTTATGGGCTTCTATAGAATAGATAAGAACAAGGTCCTCCTTATAAAAGGAGGCTTGGAATTCCTTGGTCCATGCATAGGTAATGAGTAGCTTATAAAGTGGTCAAGCAATAGCCACATAGTTAAGTGCAAAGCAATGATAATACCCAGTATGGACAACGAAGCACTGCAACCCCTTTGAGTTGGTAGGTGGAGAGAGATTGATTATGACCTTGACCTTAGTCATATCCATTGCAATTTTATTTCTAGATATCACACGGCCCGAGTTGATGCTATCCTCTACCCAAATTTTGCATTTTAAAGGATTTGGGGACAAGTTATACTACTCACATCCATCAAAGATAAGTTGGAGTTTCTGAAGGTGCTCTTCCAAACTCGAATGGATGCAAAGGTCATTTACAAACATCTCAAGCCTTTTTCATAACATGTCATCAAAGATGGTACACATGAATCTTTGGAAGATTGTGAGAGCATTAGTCAGTCCAAAGGGTATGAGAAATTATGCAAACACTCCCCATTCAGTGGCAAAGATAGTTATTGGTTTATAACCCGGATGAACTTATATGTGATTGTAACCTGAGAATCATCTAAGAAGCCATAAGCTTCTTTTCCTACTACTCATTTAATCATATGATCAATGTAAGGTGGAGGATAATGGTCTCTCTTAGTAGTGGCATTTAGTTTCCTATAATTGATGCAAACTCAAGTCTTTTCATTCTTCTTGAGCTCCACAACAATTGGTGATACCTAGTCAGTATGCTCAATTACATATATGATCACACTTTTTGTAACTTTTTTATCTCTTTCTTAACATAGTGAGAATAATGAGGATTTATGGGATTGGCTCTCTAGTTCACAATCTTAGCAGCAAGCTTGATTGGAATTGTGTGTGTAAGGTCTTGCGGGGTATATCCTTAAGGTCTAAGTAGTTCCAAGCGAAGACATCTTGATATCCCTTTAGCAAGTCCACAAGCTCAGTTTCATCATCTGTGTCAATGGAGCAGCCAACTAAAGAAACCCCTAAGCAAAAGGAAGCATATAAAACCATCGTTGAGAAGTTGAAGGCACAACCACATATAAGGTAACTAACTTCCCTCTTTTACAGAAACTTGTAGTAGAAGAAGAGCAAGGAAACCCTTAATGGAAATGAACTGTCTATGTTCATGCTAAATACACACTATCTGTATGACAATTCTTAGAAATGAAGTTGATTTTACACCTTTGTGAGAATGCAAAGTGTCAAGTACTTATTATGGGCAGCAAAGTGGACATTTTAGTGACCCTTGATGAATTCATGAAATGAGTTCAAGTGTGAAATCTCTTTAGGCTACCCCTATGATCTGCACCACAAAAAGTGGGCTAAATAGGCACCTACTATTGATGGGCATGAGACATGGAAAAAGCATTGTGCTACATGCTGAACACAAGGTGAAAGCAAGGGAAAAGATTGAAGAAGAAACATGGTAAAAGCATTGGATGTGTAGAAGAGGATTGATGCAAGATCTTTGTGACTATTGCGGATTGTTCTAAACAATTAATATAGGTAATCTAGTACTGTTCACAAAGAGATTTCTTTAAACTACCTTGAATTTGTGTTTAACTCTTGGTTACCCCAATTAAACGCATATTAAGAAAAAATTTGAGGTTTCTTGAGCTACTATTGTAGTACGTTGAGGGATTGAAACTTTGGGATGAAAGAAGGATATTTTGAAGCTCCAAAATAGGGTATTATTGATTTGTATGAGCTGTAAGTTTTTGAACTGTGACTAGTCACTTGGCCAAAAAGAGGGTAGGAATGCCCAAGGGGGATGGGAAATTTTGAACCTTAAAAATTTATATGAAAAATATGAATTCAAGTGGAATAAGCTATTCTTGGGGGTGCTAGCTTTTGGTTCTTACATTCTTGCTTTTATCTTGTGGGAAAGAGAGTGCGGGAGAGAGGTTGAGATTGAGGGAAAGAGAGTGTGAGTGTGAGTGGTGAGGGACTAACAATGAAGCCTCCATCTCTTCTTTTGTACTCTTTGATGACTTATCTATGCTCTCCTCTTGTATGATAAATGTTGTAGAGGGTTTGACATCCTAAGGAGTGCACCTTGGATTGTGGGGTGTGTGAGAGCATGGAGATATGCCTTGCACATTCGTTATAATTGGATGTTGATTCATATGCAAGAGACTATGTGAGAGGTAGTCATCGATGTACTAGTTGAACCTCTTGAATCAATAAGGGGGTGTCCAAAGTCCCAACATTAAGCACTCGGTGCCCAACAACATTATCATTGTAGCAAAAGGGACATAAAATAAACAATTTGGTGCTAAGAAATAATCAGTGATGAATGTGTAATAGAGTAAATACAAAGATGTATGGGTGCTTTCATGGTGGCATCCAAGCACCCTTAACCATCTCATCCTATAATCTCAAGTTGCATATTCTACACATAACACCACAATATTTATGAGATATTTATGTATTCCATCTTCACAAATCTCATCAATCTAGAAGGTGTGGGAACCAACTAAAGTTGCAATATAGATATCCCATGACTTACAATGACTCTTTTATTTTAAGGTATTGTAGATTTATGAATTGTTGCCATAGATTTGGTACTTTCCCAATTATTCATGAAATTAGTTGGCATGTTTTAGATTTGAGCAATAAGTATCATGAGAAATAAAGAAATTGATCTACATCTCATGCAAAAAATTCATTATGCACTGTCATCAAAGAGAGAGAGAGAGAGAGAGAGAGAGAGAGAGAGAGAGAGAGAGAGAGAGGGAGGGAGGGAGTGAAACTCCTTAAAGGACCTATTTCTGAGTCCAAATTTTTCCTATTGGTACTAAAAATGTTGAGAGAGAAATAAAAAATTTAAATTTTCAACCCCTTAAAAATTTTAGATTTTAAAAGGAATACTACAATATCACCATATTTGCTACTACAAAATGGTCTTTACAAACAATGTTGAACTATTAATACATCTTTATGTTGGATTTTTAACCCAAACACCTCCTTTAAGGTTATCATTAATAGAAAAATCAAATCCTCTAACATAAGATAAATTCAAACATTAACAAATATTCCACATTCCTTTGATCTTCTTTTCTTCCACCAACAAGAAGAGATGCACTCTAAAAACTAGCCCAGTTCAAATATGCTATGGATAGCCTTGCATTCGAAAACAATGATTTATTACAAAATAAAAAGGAATACTTCAATAAATGACCTTCATACCAATACAATAACATGCTATAACTACAATTGAATGAGTTTGCTTAAAGAATTTTGCAATATAAGCACTTCCAAGATAGGTGAATTGAGGCTGTTGGTTAACATTATGTGCTAAATGTAGACTTCAATTACTATGTGCACATGGGGCAAGTGGATAGGTGGGGAGGGGGTTGTGTGGGGGAGTGTAACATAAAAATAGGAACAATAACATATGAACTCAACAAAAGGGGTTTATAATTCATTTATACTTATCGACAATAACCATCTATAAGAGAATTTTCATTTGAAAATAAGAAATCCCATATAATGAAGATGTCTTTATCACCGTAATTGCTCAAATCTCACATCATATATAGGGGTTTCAAGAACATCAATAAAACAAAGGTGGTATTTAGCTCTTCTATGTGTTGATCCCGTCAAGCTTCAATTTTGTATTATTAATATTTTTCTCTTGGAATGCCTCACACATTTTGATGGAGAAAATGTTTAGAACTTCTCCATCATATCCAATTTTTATTACCTGCAAAACCATTACAATAATAGGCATTATTTATCATTTGGAGAATTATTTGAATAATGTAAGGTAATTGAACATTTGATTAGGTAATAAGTTAAAATGTATTGCAAGACTTATTATACTTCAAGGTGCATGTTTGATATATTATCTACTATATTTCAATAGCCTATAACTAAATACTATTTGTGTAATTTTAACACATGCTTATTATGCATCTATTTTTCCTTATATTAAGCTATGTGAGAGTGTTTCATAATCACTATGTATAATAGTCCCTCAATAATCACAACTGTGGGCCTTCTCAATCTATGCGCAAGAATCCAACATCCAGTCCTTGTATGAAGTAAACATATCCACACCATTTTGAGAAGAAAGGGTTTTGAGTAGTTAATAATCGATGATCCATTGAAAATGAATACTTAAGAAGTATTTTCTTATGCAAGCATTTATGTTCAAGCTATTGTACAATTGATGAAAAGGAACCACGTAAGAGGTATATCCTTATGCAAGCATCCACGTTCAAGATACAACACATGGTGTATGATATTGTACAATTGATAAAAAGGAACCACATACGAAGTATGTCCTTATGCAAGCATCCATGTCCAAGATACAATCAATGCTCTATGATATACAAAAAAGACCTTTCATCTTAATTTAGAAATATCAATAATGAAATTGACACATCCACTTAGCATTGACATAATGAAATATGCCTTAGGAAGAAGTTTACATGTCTAGTGAGGGAATTGTATATAAAGGCATGCTAAGTATATAAGTTTCATATGGCCTAGTATCATTAAGCTTTTGTCTTTACTATGCCTTTAGTGTAGCATCAAAACTCACCCAATGATACCTCTAGTATGACAAATAGTAACTTAAAATACTTGCCTTTTGTATAGATACATCAAATAGTAAAAAACAATCTCACCCACCCAACTACATGCCATAGGGTATACCTTGGTACACCAAAGAAGTTACAAACCATTGTAGAGGTTCACATAAAAATAAAAATGGCTTATCATTAGAAAAGTTTCACATATTTTAAAATAAAAAGACCAGTAATGTCCCCCACTTCAAGGTCTATTTGAAACAATTTCAAAATATCCCAATATTTTATTTGATTGCCATATGATGTAGATAGTTTGACCACTAAAATCGTTGATCAAACTCACTTGGAAAAGGATGATATAATAGGGGGACATTATATGAAACTCTATTGGCCCCTTTACCCTAGGATTAATGCAATGTTTTTTTAGTGGGTGTGCATGATACCATTTCCTAAATTTGTTGACTTTTTAGCTATGAAGACCCTTTACAGTAGCAATGGGTTTCACGTATCAAAATAATGGTACTCTAAGGAAGGATTATTGGTTTTCAACTTACATGCCCAATGTTGACTTAATGCATTACTTAATTGTGCATTCATTTATCCATTGGGATAAGTAGATCCATGTCTTTGGAATAGAGGTGACTAACACTAATACAAAAATTAATAGCAAAACAGAAGAACCTAAAAATTTTGTGTGAGTTTTGGTTTGCCTTTTATATGTATGTTTGTACATATATCTATGAATGGATGGAGGGAGATGTGTATTTATAGAACCATGGAGAAGGACGATGTTTGTCTCCAACACATTATAATGATAGGGACAAAAAATAGCATATAAAGTCTTCAAGGTTTATTATTGGCCAAGACATGGATCTTACTTCCATGAGGCCATAACGTTTAAACCCTTTCTTTGGATACGTTAGAAATACGTTGTGGGAGTTTTCCAACAACCATAGGCCACAAGAATTGTCTGGTGGACAACTTGATGTTAATGATAGATGTATTCCCTTCTGAAGTTTGATATCTAGGTGAGTTGAATAGATGATTGATGACTTGAGGGCCTAGTTTTATAGCTTAATCTCTACCCCACTAATACCTAGAACATTATGTAATCCATTTAGCTTCTCTTTCAAAGGGTAAAGTATACATATTATTACTTAGAACACGTAAACGCAAGGGAGGTATGAAAGTATTCTCAACATCAATAGTATGCCGATTTTGTATGTGCATGCACAAGAAGTTTTAAATAAATTCCCACCATGACTCACACATTTTAAACTATGATAGTATCATGAACTTATGTGAGAGAGGGACCCATACCTAGTTCTGTGTGGTAAGTGGTTGGGGCAGCACTACCCTACCTCCAACCACACCTAGTTATGTATCAAGTGCTTTCCCAGGAGAAGCTCATGATATTGACCACTATGGGGGAAACAAGGGTTCGTTTGCCAACAACAATTCTTATGGCCTATTGTTACCACTAAAGGGTTACTAGGCGCTCCGCGCCGGGGGGGGGGGGGGGGGGCGGGTACCTTTCCTTAACTAATAGTATAGATGCAATCAATAAGCAATCCAAAAGTACATCACAATCATTAACATCAAGGTGTCCACTTTGGATCGCTTATTATTACTTGCATACCACTATCAGTGATTACTTGATAACAAGTAAACATGGGAAATATTAAATATGTACCTTCAGGTTTTGATCATCAAGAAGGTCGATCATAACCGGATGACGGCCTAACCGCCATGTCTGGACTCTGGCGCGTATGCGTCTGCAATTGGTTGAAATTGAATGTAATGCTGGATGGATGGATGATTCTGGTCTCTGAAAGACCTGTTCGTGCATTCAGAATTACGAAACATCCAGACGTTACCTCAGTAGCTCTTTGAGGCACGCGATGGCGTCTGGGATGCACTGGGAAACGACACGATTCCTGATAGCGCCGCGCTTCATGATATCTGTGGGGGTGTGTGTGTGTGTGTATGAGTCTGTGAGAGAGAGAGAGAGAGAGAGAGAGAGAGTGTGTGTGTGTGTGTGTGTGTGTGTGTGCGTGCGAGTGTGTGTGTGAGCGAGAGACTATGCTAGTGATCTGAGTGAGAGAGAGAGAGAGAGAGAGAGAGTGAGAGTGAGAGAGAGAGAGAGAGAGAGAGTGTGTGTGTGTGTGCCACTGTGTGTGAGTGTTTAGCGATTGTTGGCGTTTAGGAGGGCAAGAAACCGTGTTTCTAAATTCCAGACGTAACCGTGTATTACAATTTCGACAGATTCACAACGAGTTAGGCCATACTCATATGGCCATTATGGGCCTCCTCAAGTTAACATTTTGAGCGCCCAAGGATGTTAAGGGCAATTCACAACGGTCCGGGTAGATAGCCTCTCCCGGAGAGGAAGTGAGTGGGCTGGTCACTTCCACATGCTTTACAAACATTTGTTCTTCTATGGCAAAACCTCCTGCATGCTCTTTTGTCGTTGGCAAGTTAGAATTACATTGTACACGAAAAATTGGCTTCATGGTTCAAATCTTCTTGCTAGCTTCATATGCATTGTCTACATTTTCAATGGGGGGGGGGGGGGGGAGGAGTCAACTTTTTCCTCACTTAGACACTATGGCATTGGATGAGTGGATGGCAAGCTAGATGACCTTGTATTCCTTCCTTGTCTAGATCATTGAAACCATCCTTACATGAGCACATGGCAAGCTATATGACCCTATATTCCTTTTTCGTCTAGACATTGTGAATCAGGCCCAAAATTTCCTTCCTAATGCTTCAAGAGTGAAATATTCAATAATTTACCCTAACAACAACTAGCTAAGGCGCCCACTGTTATTACCATTGGAATGTTGAACTTCATGAGGAAGACAAGAGACCAAAGCGAGAGAGAGCAAAAGAGAGAGACTCGAGGCACCAGAGAGAAATGAGAGAGACCAGATGTAGAGTCCCAAAAGTATGCCAAATGAGCACATGAGATAGGATTATAAAGAGAGGACCAGGGTGTTACATATAGACACACTATATATAGGGCAACACCCTCACTCAAATGAGGGTTCCTAACTGTGGATGAAATAGTACCTTGGTCCCCTCTATTTAACCTTTCTCATATACTCAGTTCAGACACTTTTAGGGTTCTAAATACGGTCTCTCTCTATGCTCTCCGGTGCCTCACACCTCTCTCTCTCTCTCTCTCATACATAAGGGTGCCATATAATAGGGTTATTTATAATTTGAATAGAAAAGGGTTGTGTTGTACTTAAGGAAAATTCACAGATATGGGTATTTATAACTAGGCCCTAAACGCACGTGATGTAGAGGATATACATATAGTGAACCTCTCAACTAGTTACATAAAAGTAAAGAAAGTGTTCCAAGGAAACTAGGGACCATGCTTACTAATTTTGCTGGACCATGAGAGTGGTTGGCACCCAAGGACCATGGTTATTGATGTTGCTGGAAGCTTAGTGTGGCAACCATGTTAGAAGTGATGGTTTTCGCCCGCGAAATATTGTTGCCATGGAAATGCAAAAGATTCCTTTGTCCATTTTTTGTAAGAAACTTTAATATCTCACATCATTGGGGACGTGCTACTTGGTTAAAGCTTTTATCGCTAAGGTCCTCCTCCTCCACACTATCTTGCTTCAGGGCGTTTGAATTATTACAAAGATCGAAAACAATCTAAGCACGATGGATTGAGAATAATTTCAAGATCTTTTTCCAAGTGAGAGAAGGGGACTTATTGCTTTGTTGTTCGTGGATGTGAAAGTCTAGTCTCAACTTAATTATAAGGGCTCCATAGAGACAATTTGTCGTGGATGTGAAAGTGTAGTGTGCCAAGAAGTGAAAGTGTAGTGTGAAGCTCGTGGCAAATTAGCTTGTGGGTTTCATCAATTAGCCTAAAACCAAAGGGGAGTTTAGCAATCGATCAGTTGTGGAAGTTCACGGTAGATGGGAATGGCACTATAATATTTAAAAACAAGCAATGTTGTTTAAGTGTCCCAAGGGATTTGCAACCGATGAGATGGAAGTTCATGGTAAATGGGAAATGCACTATATATAAAAACAAGCCATGTTGTTAAGTGTCCCAATGGATTTGCAAGCTTTTTGTTCAATTAACCTTTGGTGTTCGGAATCAAGCGAGAGACTGGGCTTTTGTCTTACCATGGCACATGCTCTCTCTTAGACATTTAATGTCGTCAGACGGTGACATCATTTCGCGTCCAAGAAAAAGAGAGCGGGCAAGATCGAAAGGCGTTGGGCGCTACGAAATCTATGTATGTCAGGAGAAGCTCGTTTGGCAAGCGAATGAGAGCGTTGTGGACTGGGCGACGTTCAGGCAGCTTCGCGCTAGAATGCACGTCTTTTGTAGCTACACGACTCATCATAGTGTGTGATGGATGATATGCAATTATGTAGAACGATCAGAAGCAACTTTTAAAGACGCATTAGTATAATAGAGCGGGACAGACACACAGCGTCGAATGGATGGACATAATTGAAGCTCACTCGGAATGCCGCGGTGCAAGCTGGTACTTATATGACTCCGGAGAGGGTGTGCCTCACACGTTTCGCTGCCGTCCGAAACAACTCGGAAGGAGCTGGCAGCCTCGGTCGCTCTTCGTTGAAAGCTGACAAGCGTAGTGGAAGTAGCTTGCTTTGATGGGTGGTTTGATTGTAATAAGAGAGAAGCGGCCGGTGTGTCGACTGAGGCCCCAGATCATGTTTGAAAAAAGCGACGGATGACGACGTTTGTGGTGGAGGGGGTGCCACCTTGCAATACGGCAACCGCCCTCCATGCACTGCTGGCGGAAGGTTCCTGGCAACGTCAAGCGTGACTCTGACCCGAACCTTCTTCGGATTGCCTTCCACGCCGCTTATCTTGACTGGAGACTCCCCTGCACGCACCTCTCTCTCTCTCTCTCTCTCTCTCATGCGACGCGGGGAAACCACCTCCCAACTTCGAACTTCAGCTCCATGCCTTCCTGCATGATGATGACTTGCTCATCCGAAAAGGTTTGTCACAATCTTGGTAATCATTCTAAGGTTCCTAAACTCATAAATCCTTTTCCCATGAATTACGACAATCACTTGTGTCCCGAAACACTTAGCTATTGTGTGTTTCTGCATCCATTAAACTCATAAATCCTTTTCCCATGAATTATGACAATCACTTGTGTCGTGAAACACTTAGGTATCGTGTGTTCCTGCATCCATTAAAATCATGTGTGAAAGCATATCATTCTCGGCTTTTCATGAGTGGATATGCAATGCCACAACATCCAACCCCCTTTGAACCTGCACATCCTTACGGTAGCAACACTATCCATTGATCATCATCTCCACCAAGCTCTATTGTTGATTCAAAATCTTCATCTTCTACTTTAAGGTCTTCATCCTCCTTTGCATCTAATTCTTCATCTACCTTGTTTGTCATCTTGTATTTCTTTTCTCAAGCCCTCCAAACTACATACTCTTTTGTACCTCTCCTCTTAAATACTTCGTATAACCTTTTCTCTGCTCCAAGTATCCCTAAGTCAGCACTATCCAACTGTGTCAAAGCATAAGTCACATGCAGTACTTCACATCCTTCTGATTATTCAATCTCTCCCTGCCACAATATGACCACTCTACCGAAAACTATCCATATCTTTTGATTCATAACTCCGATTGCCAAGGTTTCTTATGCATAGTTGTAGCCCTGCTTCCGATCTACAAATCTCGTACAGAACTCAAAACCAAATTCCAAGGATTTTAGTCCCTAAAATTTTATGTGTAGCTTGGCAGTACTACAAGATACGAGCCATATACCGACGTTTAAGGTGACAAAATTATTCATCCTAAAATTGCTCCCATGTTGTCTTGCTCAAACTATTGGTATGCACATATCTACAAATTTGTCGCTATTCGCATCGCAAGTTGCAACGTATATAACAATACATGCAAAGTTTATTTGCAATGCTAATAGGCGGCAGTTGCATAAATGGTTTTTTGGGTGGCACGCTATGCAGTCCTGCTACTGTTCCTGCCACATGTGCTAAACAATGTTCCATAAATCATTCACGAGTTGAGCATATAGTTGTTGTCGACGCACATACATCGTGAGATGCTGGAAGGAAAGGGTTTGTTGGTTCAATTTCTAAATAAGTAGAATATCAACACTGACATCTCATAAAACTACATGGATTGATAGGGAGAAGCATCCAAAATGGACAAATGTATCAATAAAGATCACAAAATACCAGTCCAAACAAAGGATGAGAAATATATAAAAGAAACCCTACATGGAAAGAGCCGTCATGGACTATAGGGCCAAAAAAGGAAGGGATGTGTGCTCTATGAATCCGAGCGACTGCTACAACTCCTCACCCTCTGTGAGCTCGTCTTGACGCAATGGAGTGTTCAACCGACTCTACAATATAAAACAACCAAGGAATAATCTCCATTACATAATACATCACCCGAAAACTAGAAATTGAAAATAAGAAAGAGACATGACTTACTTGAGTGGCACACAACGTATAGAATCTATCGATGAGAGAAGTGAGACCATGCCTCTCTACATACCGAGTCTCCAAACCTATGGGATCACAGTATGTAATTAAGTGTTGAAAGGAAAACAAAGTAGCATTGTTAGAAATAATATCATTAGTATAAGTAGTATAACAAATAACAAAGTGAACATAACCAAAAGAAAACTTATGGAATCCTCTAAATAAGTTCTATCTCCGCCGCCACTCCGAGGATAATGGATGACTCTTTCCTCTAGTCATGTCCTCACTGCCTCCCACTACTGCCACGTCCATCATCCTTGAGAGTCTTCGACCTCCTCCTTGATTCTCTATCAATCCTCTACATCCAACCACTCAAGCTTTGCAACGCCTCTCTTGATTGCCTTGCGTACATCCAATCATATATATGACATATATGCACACATACAGTCCATCATCCATCCTATGGACAATCGATCAGTCATTGTAGGTACCGGGAATTCCTCATACAAGATACAACCACATACTCCTTACCTCCCTTCAGTATGATTTTCTAGTGGTCTGGAATGTTGTACCTAAATACCTATTGGCACAACTCTCTCATGAATGCCATCAGCCTTCTCTCCTCAATATTCATGATGAAGGCACCGGTTTCTTCATCCACTAAGTACCTCTAGCCTACTTGGGTGTGTCTAAGATGTGCCCTCTCCCATCTATGACCATGCTTTTAGGCATAACTAGGAGATCCCTATCCATCTCGTGTACGTACAAGGGTGGTATCTCTTAGAGTAGCACCCATAGGGGACAGAGGCTCTAGAGTTAGAGGAGTAGATGTCCATATAGGTCTAATAAATCCTAGAGCTGATAAGTATCCACTCGATTGACATGATGGGAATATTGCATCGGTGTTTCCACAACACACACTTGAGCCATAGTCTCTAGAATCAATATGAAAGCTAGGAGTAGCAACTAGCTTCACGGTCACAACATCTGTATCTCCACAAAACCCCCCATAACCATCCCTAGAATGAGAAGGAGAGAAAGTCTATGGCTCTCTGAGGCATTCACTAGCCTAAAGCATCGACTTCACCTGCTGCTAGAGATGGATAACAAACATTTGGTGAATTTGGAAAACTTTTAAGTCCCATTTTTTAATTATTTAGAACATTGGGACTCAAAAAAAGACGCCTTCAAGTCACCTAAAGCTACCATCTGATATATAATTGGAAACCTTATGAAAAGTGGAGTCTATTGATCTATTGAATACAAAATTTGGAGCCATGGTGTGAGAGTTTATAGCAAAGAGAAAGTTTTGACCATGAGTCCTAAACTTATGGAAAATTTCCAAATTCACTAATGGCATGTTGGATGTGTTGGAGTGTGCTAAGGTAGAACATTCTAAATGCCCAAACAACAATTGACACAACTCCTGTTCTACCATATCTCTAAAGTGTGCCATCTAGTCCAAAGACATACATGTAAAGGACTCTTGTAGCTCCTTATCTGTCATCCCTTGGCTCATCTTGCTCTCTAGATCATCTATAGTGACTTGCATAAGCTATTTAAAGATGTTAGCACAAAAAACATAAGGGTAATGGTGAAGCATAATAATATATATTTACAAAGAAGGATGCTAGTTTAAAAACATATAATAAAGCACTACTATAAATAAATAGTCAATGAATTTAACAAGTAAACGCAAATATGACTAGTCCTACGGCTCTATGACAAGCTATTGGCATAGAAAGAGGAGTCTACTTTATCCTCAAAGTACTATTGTACTCTAGACTCTTCACCTAGATTTCGTGTGATTGTCTCCTTTGCATGTTGCAAGCCCTCCTTGTCCTCCATCCCCCACAATAGTAACTTCTTTACTTGCATAATCTTCTTATGCATACTAGAAACATTGCTTTCATCATACACTCAAGCACTCTAAGGTATTGATGGTACAACATACCACCAACGAGGTTATCGTGGATTTGGATAGAAGATTACATGGTCAATAAGAGCTTGTCGAAAAGAATGAAAAGCATTTATGGCTATTTTGTACTATGGAAAAGTTAACAAAAAAGATCATACACATGTTCACAATGACATGACAAGAGAAACTTATTGTGTAGATCACTTTATCTTTTCTCAAAGTCTACCTCTACGAATCCAAAGGGTCCTCCTTGAACAATTGGCCATGCTCCTTCCAATACCACTTGAAACCATTGTATATCAAATATGATTATGGAGAAGCTACAATAATCTACTAAAATAACACTTTGTAGGTTGCCAAAACACTCCATCTCATTCAATATAATGTTGACTAGCCCATCGACTTTCTCGCTCAAACTTTGCCATGACACCACAGTCAACCATGGAGTGCATTTTGTCAATGTGCTCAACTTGGAAATGTCGCCCACGTGACCACGCCATGCTAAAGATTTTGTATTGTACATTGAAACTCCTAGGTTGGTTGCTACGTACAATTGCTAGATACAACAACAAAAAGCACATGGTTATCTCTAGACTGCATCCCCTCAAGAACTCCCATTCCTCCCTAGAGACTTTCGCCCCTTAGTAAAGAAGAATGTAGACTTGGAAAAGAAGGAATGCACTATGATGATTAGATGCAAATAATATAGCCACAAGGGTGAAGATTCTAATCCATTGTGGAGATCGACAAGTGCAACTAGTATGAACAACACCCATTACAAAAGGTATTTGGGATTTTTTAAAAACATATATATAAGCATATAGATATTGTATATCAAATTACCATGTTAAGAAAGTTAGGCATTGCCACTATGCATGCGTATCAATTTTCCACCAAGTTCTTTGAGCAGTGGTAGTCTTTGTTGAATGAAACTATAATATCTAGTTTAGTCATTTCTGAAGAGCTACAAGCTATGTTTTTGGTCTCCTTTTTTCCTCTATCCTAGAGATCCTTTATCACCATGCAAACATCTATTAATATTCAAGCTTCAACCTCTCATCAATAGCATCAAGGAAGAACAAGTTATGAGGGATACTCTTTCCACTTTCTCTACCCCAGAAACCAAAGCTCTAGGTATAATTGTCTATCATTCAAAATATCTTTACAAAAAGTCTCACTTTTCATCAAAAGTCTAAAATCTATCCTTGCTCTAACTTCAAAGAATATTCCTCGGCACTCCTCATAATTTACCTAATTTTAATCAATCATCCATTGATCTATAAATGGGTCCAATATGGCAACTCATAGAAAATTGAAAACCATCACACTCTGCTCGGAAGCGACTTCTCGTGGACTATTTTCTAGTCATACTAGCTTTGGGTATTCATTCATGTGGGGCGTTGTCAAAGGAATCACTCTATCAAATCATGGACCTCTGATAAGAATACAATGTGTCCCTAATAGATCATCTTTTTCATGGTTCGTGACCTTCAGGAGTCAACCTTTGGTCTACACAAGTACATCATACTTAAAACACACACACATACATCCCCCTATTTTGTTAACCTCGTGGCGTGGATGCAATACTTCATCAACAAAGAGATGGGCCAGGGACAGAGCACAGAAACCACGGCCACAGGACAAAAGAGGCCAGCTACTAATGTGGAATCCAGGCAAGAGCCTAAAAGGCAGAAGGTAGAAGCCTCAACCTCACCCATCCACACAACGATGACGCCATCGGCTAATTACGATGAGTACGTCGTCGAGCTGCTCTCCTAATTGGAGAAAGCTAAGGAGGAACACAAGATAGCCGTGACTGAGTTGGCAACTGAGAAGGAATCAGTAAGCTGTCTTCCAGCTGGATAAAATGAGGATGATAGCCATGCAGTAAAGGGAGATAGCAGATCTCAAACAAGAAACGAAGGCTAAGGATGATAGGGAGGAGCACTGGAGACAGCAGCTAGAAAACGAAACATAGGAGCTAGTGAAAATGCAAAGAGAGCACAAGCTTCTAATAGTGCAATACCAGGAGCTCGCTACGAAATCTGCTCAGGTGGATGCGCTTGTGGCTGAGCTGAATGCGAGAGATGAGAAAAGAAAACGAGACATAGAGGAGCAGCGAGAGGAGATCGAGTACTTGATTGATCAACTAAACTCTAAAAAAGAAGAGCAAGAGAGGCTGGTCAGGGAGTTGGAAGACCACGAGCAAAAACTCATGATACTAACCCTAAAGCAAGGAGAGAGCTTGGAAGAAATGAACAAAGGAGCAGAGGAGTGGGCTATACACAATAAAAAGAGGGTGAAGACACTGGCGCGGCGCCTTACTCTAGTAGAGAAGGAGACAATCATTGCAGAGAGCAAGGCAGAAGCCACCCAATTGGCCTTCAGCGCTCAACAGAAAGCCTTCCTCGACACCATCCTGGACACCACCCACTGAGCGGCACAAGGAGAGTCGTTGGAGGTGACGCAAAGAAAGCTCGACATCGCACGTAGAGCCTAACATGCTCGATTGCAAATGCCACCCCTACCTGCGGAGGTTAGTGGACGAGCAATGAAAATACCTATTGCTGGCCGGCCTAACCGCCCAGGAAATTGACGCCCTCGGATTCAAAGAGGAAGCACCACAGGGAGAACGGCAGGGGGAGGAAGCAGAACTTGAAATTGACATGAACCGATTCAGGGAGGATGTAGTCCCACAACCCCCCTCGCCGCAGTCTCAAGAGCCACCACAAGAGGACCCATCTGCAAAAAGAAAAGCCGCATCTAGGGAAAGACGCAGAAAGCTAGTAGAGGAAGCCAGGAAACAACTGAGAGCCAAACTAGCCGTGCTACTATCCGCACCCCTCCCCCCGTGCCCTAATGATCTCCCCACAGGATTCCATGCAGAACTGGTGCTGTGAGAGATACAAGAACAAGGAAAGGATCCATTCACCTTTAGTTTTCTCCTACCCAACAATCTGTAGAGAGTCTTTCCGCTCAAGGTGATGGATGAGGTGATCGCGATAGGTGGCCGGTTGGGACAAAGATGGCTAGAAGAGCGAGAAAAAACCCCAACCTCTTGGGGCACAGAAGCGGTTGATTACTGGCAGAACAAAGTTTTTGAAGTCCCACACACTGTACAAGGCTACAAAAGCCAACCCCTGTGGAGGAGGCGAGTATGCGACATCAGTCATCCCCTCTTTTTGCCTAGCCCTCCTAGAAGATATGAATGACAGCCAATTCACTAGGTGCAATCACCCTTTCCTCTCCACCACTTCTCTGCATGTCCGCATGAATCTGAAAGATTACATGCAAAGTCGCCAGTTTTTGAGCAAATCCATCTGACCCCCTTCCCCTCCTCATTCAGATAAAGATAATTAGGCATGGCTGTCATTCCACAAAAAAAAAAAGACAAAGAAAAGAATAACATGAAAGGAAAGGCACACAAGCACTCACTTGCAGAAGCACTTAAACACCACATAGAGCACTATCACTGCACCTAGGGGTTCTCAAGTTAGGCGTGCCCGGTGGCTTCGGTCGGCCAGCTCCGCTCCTAACCCCCTAGCCCTTTTTGCTTCCCCACTTCATGCTTAGGGCACATCAAGGGCAGGACATACCTAGGGAGCTAACACTCGCCTATGTTTAGACCTGTCACCCTAAGCCACTTGCACCGCACCTCCCTTAACACAAATGGGGTCCTCAAGTGTGGGGCATCACCCAGGCTTTCCTATGGTTAGACCCCCCTCCCCATTCCACTAGCACGAGCACACTACACTAACACAGTAAGGTAGACACTCCCCTTAGGGAGAGCACCGCACCTTCTCCTTTCAGGCATCACGCAAGCAGCAAACCACCAACTTCGGAGGCCCCCGTCAACCACTCGCTATCCATCTGGCTTCCCCGACCAACATCAGTTTCCACGCGCACCTGAATCTACATGTGGCTCTTCCCTTTACACCATCCTTGCCCAATGATGGAAAATGAAGGAAAAAGCGGAAAAAACATGGAAGAAGAGCAAAGACACGCAGGCGACCTCTAAAGGCTAAGCCGAGACCAAAGGCGCGATTTTAAGAGAGCGCCAGGCTCCCTCCTGTGCCATTTGTAAAATATTAGATGGGCATAGGCTAGAGGCATAATGATAGAAGAGGAAAATGGAAAAAGGACCTTGCCACAATGGCCAGTCATGTAAAAAAGGGATGGGTGCCCATGGGATTTTAGGGTTTGTATATAAAGTTCAAAAAGTGAATGGAAACTCATTCTTTTGGTGTGTGGCTAACAAGAGCTCTCTTCTTCTCCTCTTATTCTCTTCTTCTTTCTTGTGTGTGCTCTTGAGAGAGGGAGTGTGAGAGTGTGAGGGCGTGAGTGTGTGGGAGTGAGGGATCAAGAGGGTGAAGCTCTTCACCATCTCCTCTTCTCTTCTTCTCTTCTCTTCTCTTCTCTTTTCCCGCGCGTGCGGCTATGGAGGATGGAGCTTGGAGGTGGAGGAAGCTTGAGGATGCTTGAGCTAGCATCAAGAATCGTGGAGCTACCGAGGTGTGCGAGGGAGGAGGCTACTCACATCGGCATCAAGGTAAGCTCACTACATTCGTAGGATCGACGGCGCGTCGGCTAGGTGAGAGATAGCCATTAGAGCTCGCTTGGAACGCTTGAAACAATAAGCGGTCCGTGGGTCTTGGCGATTGAGCGAAAGCTCCCACAATGGGACCTTCTAATCCCTTGGGATTGGGATGTATGTGATCACACTCCATCCACAGTCAATAGGGAATTTACTGGCTCAGAGCCCCTCTAAGCTTCCCTGAGCCTCCGGAGCCATCCTACATAAGAGGGGCACTTACCACTCGGCCCTTTGCCCTCTCAAGTGCTCGAGTGATCAAATATCAAAAACATCTATCTCCCTCAGGAGCATAGGATCCCCACCCACAGATGAATTTTTCCACACTTTGCAGAGTGTAAGGGAGCATTGGGTTGGGAATCCTAATGTCCCAAACCACCACAATCCACAACTCGTTCGGCTATGCAAGCCCAGAATCATAAGTGCCATAACTCATCATTCACAAATCCAAAAGTAGTCATAACCATAAAACATTTTAAGCATAGTTATTAATGCGATGCATAGAATCTATCCCCTTCATCAATTTGTGTATTCCTTCCTAAAAGCATTTGATAATACTAACATGCTTTTACAAGTCTAAGTAAGTTCTAACTAATCGTGATCCTTTTCTTATGTACTAAATTGATTATCTCCATTTGGCCATCCATCGTGATTCTAGGTTATAGACACAACCTCTGTTTGTTGTGGAATAACTGGTCCTTCGGGTTGAATGGATTCGGGGTTAACTTCTGCACCGAGAGGGATGTCAAAGGAGAATATTAGCACTATTGGGGTAAAGCAGGGATGCCCCCTCTCTCCCACTCTGTTTGGGCTCTACATGACGAGATATCAAATTATGTGGACAGACTTGGAGGGGAGGGGTCCTACCTGGGGGGGACACTGATACCCATGCTACTATATGGAGATGATATAGTTCTCCTCTCTAGCATGCTAGAGGGACTGTAGCACCACCTAAATGCATTACAGACCTTCTGCCATGATAAGGACCTCACAATGAACTTGGGGAAAACCAAGATCATGGTATTCAACACATCCACCCAATGGATCCACCGGTTAGTTTTCCCACTTCAAATACGGAGAGGATATAGTCGAGGTGGTCCAAAAATATGTTTACGTGGGGATCACATTCTCAGGGCCGAGATTCACCCTGAAGAAGGCCGGCAACCAAGAGAGATAGAGTGAAGATGGAGGTGAAAGATGAAGGGTTTATGTCAAGCTGAGCTAACCAAAGATTGAGAGGAGATGGAGGAGTGATTTGTAGAGCTAATTGTGACTGGGCTTTGATACCATGTAGAAAATGTTGGATCTAGAGCATGGATATGGATGTCGAAAGAGGAAGAGTGAGCTCATGAGGTAATAGACATCAAGACCAAATGTTACACAAGTGAATTAGGTTCCAAGGTGGAAGACTCATAAACAAAATCTTGTGTAGTGGACTGACAATGACACAAGTACTTTTCTCGAAGTAAAAAATGTTAGAAATCAAGCTCCCCGTATTTCCTCGTCCTTCTTTGTGTCGTTTGTAATAGACCTCCCAACTCCAGCTAGATAGAGCTATTCATGTGTGTGTCATTGAATAAGTCGGTGTAGGATTAATCTAACCTTAGTCAGGTATTGGTCAATTAGACCTAGAGTAACACTTACTCTTACTTTGTGTTTTTCAGAAAGAGTGTGGAATAATGAAGAAAAAAGAACATGAGGAAAGCTTGAATTAGTTAAGCAAAAAACCTCAAGAAATGAAATGCCATTTGTGGGGGGGGGGGGGGGGCGTCAGCTTTTCGGCGCCTCCCAAATCCCCATTTTTTTGGTCATTTTTTATCAAACTAAGTGGAGAGGAATCCTCTTGGGCTTGAGATGCCTCTATTCTTTGCCCTCCATCACCAGAAATGGATTAAGAATTGATGCACTGAGCAAAGAGATAAAAAACCAGTCTTTCTCTCTCTTCCCTCTCTCTCCTGCAAGGGGCAGTTCATGCCCATGAAGAAGATTGAAGACTGATTAAAGAATGCTTGTCCGCGGTGTACTGGATTGCTTCCAATTCGAGTGAGGATGAAGATGGATGATTGAAGATGGACTGAGCATGAATGGTGGACTGATCTACTATCCTGAATCAGATTTTAAAAAACCCACAAAGAAGGAAAAAACCGATAATTCTATTTTACAAAGGAAAATTGCGTATTTTTTACTTTTGATTGAGTCAATGTTGTTCTTATGGAGTGAAAATTGGTAGGAATGATGTTTACTGTTTATTCTATGCTTCCATGATGAAAAAATCAGAAAAAATAAAGTTAAAATACTGGAAATAATTTTTAGAAACCCGTAAAATACGGTTTTATGAGGAAAATGGGATTTTTTGTATTTTCGAGTGGCATAAACCAATACACGTGGGATAAAATGTTGATAAAATCTATATTTCTATTGTTCTAAGAATCAAGAGCCACAACTTTGAAAATATAAAAAGTTTTAATTGGAAAAGTAGAGGAAAATTGGAAAAAATAAGAGGAAAAATAGAAATATACCTTAGAAAAATACAAAAAAATATAAGAAGTGATTGTGGATGTATGGTGGGGCAAAACATGAGGTTTGGCCTCAACTTGCCCTATCAATTTGTTATAATGTGTGATTTATTGCTATTTATACACTAAATCATGACAAAACAACCCCTATACATCTATGCCATGAAGCAAAACTTAAACAGTGAGGGGGAGTAGGATGTTTTGCAACAGTTTGAGGGCTAAAATAATACAAATTCTAATTGTTTTTCGATGCATAGAATTTAGGAGATAGTTTATTTGGAAATTAGGGATCTAGTAGTACAAGGTTTGCCTTGGTGCTAGATTCTTGCAATGAAGAATATATGCATATTAGTTGAAATTCATGGAAAGATTGTTTGCATACTAGCACATAGGCTGATTTTGAAACATAAGTGTTTATGCACGATGAGACATCCACTATTACATTGATCATACATGTGGTATCAACTCTTGGAAATGCATAGCAATTTTTTGAATTATGCTTGACCACACTTGAGAGGGTGAGGTTCCCCTTGCTGTAGGTTAGCCGTTCGTTCCTTGGGGAAGATTATTAGTGAGGAAACATGGTATCTCCTGGATCTCGCTGATAAAGAGAGGAGTCTTGTGCAAATGTGTTTATATGTAAAAGAAGCGCATCTAGGGGCCAATCCCCAAGATGTAGGAGAGTTGCAGTGGGTTCACGACAATCAGCCGGTGGGGTGCATCCTTCGTGTGTGATACGTGGCGTTTATTGCCAATATGTGTGGGATACCCCCTCTGAGGGGTTTTGGGGAAGGTGTTGTTGGACTTTTATCCAGCTACAAACACAACATTAGAAGTATCTAGTGTGCATTTAGTTATTACAGACGCTCGTGGACCACGAGACTGGGTGGTGGTGGAGGTGTCTGTTGCATGTATGAGGTCCGGCCAGTACTATAGCCAATGCCGGCCCATTTTTTGTCCCATCAATTATCTAACCTCAAACATTTTATGTGGCATCCAAAATTCTTTTTAGCCCATAGATTTAAATTCCAAAAACTTTTCAAATGCTTCACTTTTATGCTACATAAAGTACACCCAAGTCATGAATCTGCTAAAATCATCAATGAAAGTGATATAGAATCTACATTTTCCACTCGTGTAAACATTCTGACATGGGCTCCAAATATCTAAGTGTACCATTTCCAAAGGATAGCTGCTTATTCTCCCCCTCTTTGGAAATGGCAATCTGGACTGCTTGCCAAATTGACAAGCCTCACATACGTGATCAAAATTCACATATCCAAAATGCGGTATACCGTGGACTATCTATCTTGATTGCACCTACTTCAATCTTTGAAAATTGACATGACCAATCCTTCTATGCCATAATTCCACATCCTTATCTTGCCCATGTCCTCTCTCAACATTCATAGAGTTTTGAATCACTAGAGTACCTGCATCCAAAGTAAATAATCTCCCTTTCTTTCTACCATAAGCAATCACCCTGCCAATTCTTCCATTATGGAACTCTTCAATGAAACATCCAAACTTATTGAATCTCACGTGCAATATTTTATCTGTCATTTGATCAACCAATGCTAAGTTCTTAGTGATTTTGGGCACATAAAGTATATCACCAAGCTTATTCTCAATCCCATCTTTAGTAACAAGTGGCACACTACCAATATGAGTAATTTTATGTAAAGTATCATCACCAGTGGCAACATATTCCTCATTTTGCATCTACTACTTGCTATCAAACCACTCAGCATGATGAGTCATGTGGTTTGTAGCTCCTGAATCCAAAAACTAGTCATTCTCACGAGGAGAGTGAGTCAATCTCCCAAGCACATGCTCCATAGCAAATAGGTGACCTCTAGGCGAGGTCCATAACCTGTACCGCCATAAGTGCCTGCATAGTGGCCATATTGGGTCCTTCCATGACGCCTAAACATGGCATTCTATTTGTGATAACAATCCCTCTCAAAATGACCAAACTACCCACAATAATGACAAGTGCCATCTCTCTGTGAAGGACTAGACCGTCCTCTACCTCTATGGAAAGATCTCCCCTTGCCTCTATGCATGAAGTCACCATGACCAAAGTTATACCATGACCAAGTGAAGAGCCTCTAGCTCTAGATGAGCTGCCATGACATCTCTAGTGATAGAAAACATTGTCTCCTCCTACATTTTTGCCATTGCTAGATGCATTCAATCCCAACTTGATTTCTTCTATAAGTAGCAATAATCCAATAAGCTCCTAAAAGTCAGGCATAGAGCCTACTCTAGCTGAAATAGAGGTATCCAAAGATTTGAAAGCTGGTCCAAGTCCATTTATAGTCACTGATACCAAATCATCATCATCAACAGGTGCATTAATGGATGCAAGATCTTCTGCAATTTGCTTGATTTCTGCCACATAGTCACTGATACTATGATTGCCTCTCCATGCACCATGTAATCTCTACTTGAATTGTATCTTACGAGCCTATGTACATGTTCCATACATTTTTTCTATGATTTCCCATGCCTCCTTACAAGTACTTGCCTTTTCAATATGAGGAATTAAGGTTTTTGAAATACATATGGAGATCCAATGCAAAACCTTCATGTTCTTCCCTATCCAATCTTTGTAAGCTCTCTTTTTCTCTTCAATTAGATGTTCAAGAACTTATGGACATTCATCATTACTTGTTATGAGGTCCCATAGACCTCTACCCATCAAAAACTTCTCCATCTTGTAAGACCAAACACCATAATTGTCTATGGTCAATTTGTCTCCCAGAATCTGAATGATCTATGCCATGTCGACATTATGGTTTTTGCAAATTCAGAAAAAATGGCAATACAAACTATCCACAAATGGTATTCAATAGCATGCCCCAATCGGAACATCAATGGTTCAATCCGAGACCAAAAAGTATCAAAAATAGCCCCAAAATGCATGTAAAAATAGGTTCTAGCAATATGATGGTCATACATGTGTCTAAAAATTGTCATATGCATCCATCCATGATGCCAACATGTCATACATTCAGTTACCAACAAAAACCATCCAAATCAGATCCCAAACGATATCCATATGACCCAAAATGCATCAAAAACACTGGTCTAAAATTGACCATTTTCTCGCAAATTTTTTGTTGTTTTTTTTGTGCCAAGCTAGAAATACATATCAAGCTGAAGCTATAAAAATTTTCCCAAAATTTTTTGAGAAAAAATCAGCCTCCAAATAGCCTCCTATAAGTTGCATATAGAAACTTCCCTTTTTCAATCTTCAAACCAATTAGTTCTTCTCTACAGTATGAAGTGACAGTCGTCATCGCTGAAGTTATGGCATCTGCCATAGCCTATTTGAAGTTGACGCATAAGGCACGCCTGAGCCCTCATCTTTGTGAGTTCTGGTGCCTATCAGGGTCCCACCACTAACTATTGGTAGGTCGTTAAGCTTTGGGGTAGTTACTCTAGGCCCGTTGCCAAAGCTGCTGCCATTATCACAGCCACAGGGCTTGTTTGGACCTTTTGCAAGTCTGTCAAGGCTAGAAAAGAAGAAGGCAGCTCAATTGCAATTTTTATCTCACGAGGCTAAGCCCCGGGCCTTCTCATTGATGCCATTGGACCGTCCCTACATGCTTGAGCGACGTTGCAATCCCAACGTCGTCACATTTTAAGCATCTGATTGATAAAGACAAACACATCCAGATTCCAACACTATTTAGCTGCACATTTGCTAGCTCTAAAGCTACTCAAAGCTATCTTCTTTCACCAACTGTAGTTGACATTCCGTGTTGCATCTCCATTGCAACCATGATTGATGATTTGTTAATATCCTACTGCCACTTTGATGTCACAAAGAGGTTATGAGGGATACTATTTCCACTTTCTCTACCCCAGAAACCAAAGCTCTAGGTATAATTGTCTATCATTCAAAATATCTTTACAAAAAGCCTCACTTTTCATCAAAAGTCTAAAATCTATCCTTGCTCTAACTTCAAAGAATATTCCTCGGCACTCCTCATAATTTACCTAATTTTAATCAATCATCCATTGATCTATAAATGGGTCCAATATGGCAACTCATAGAAAATTGAAAACCATCACACTCTGCTCGGAAGCGACTTCTCGTGGACTATTTTCTAGTCATACTAGCTTTGGGTATTCATTCGTATGGGGCGTCGTCAAAGGAATCACTCTCTCAAATCATGGACCTCCGATAAGAATACAATGTGTCCCTAATAGATCATCTTTTTCATGGTTCGTGACCTTCAGGAGTCAACCTTTGGTCTACACAAGTACATCATACTTAAAACACACACACATACATCCCCCTATTTTATTAACCTCACACTACAAGATATAGGCCTTATACCGACGTTAAAAGCAACGAAAATATAAATAAAAAAATTTGCCCCCATCGTCGCAAAAAGCGTCGTTATTGGCGACGCCATAGAACAGTTGGTATTCGCATCACTATCAACATACCGATGCAAATAACGATGCTGATAACAACGCTTTGCAATGCTAATAACGATGCCAATAACGACGCGTGCAGGTAATTTTGCGATGCTGATAGCGACGGTAATAGGAAAAAAAATTGTGGCAGGACAGTGCACTATGTGCTTTATTTGGGCCATAAAAAATAGTTTCTGCACTGTGTACAATGCTCGTGTAAATAAAAACAAAGTGTACTTAAATCATAACACTGATACATGAAATAAATACATGATCGCATAATGAAAGTGACTGGTACAATCATGGCAATATATCACTACTACATAGAAAATGTCTACACAGATCAGGCGACCAAAAAAGAAGGGTGTGTGAGCTGTAGGGATCCAAGGGCGAGCTATATATCCTCGTCATGTCCTGCCGCAAAGGAGCATTGAACGGACTCTGCAAAAAAAGGAAACAACTACACATCAGTCCACCATACAATAATGCATTCTAATTAAACATGGTAACTAGAAATAAGAAAGATGAGTGACTTATAGGGCCGCTGCATCTATACAATCGGTCGATCAATGCAGTGAGACCATGCCTCTCTGTATATTGAGTCTCAAGGCTAGTTGGATTGCGATTTGTAATGGAGTGCTACGAAGAAAACAAAATACTAACTATTAGAAACATGATTGTCAGTACAAAGGATATTACAAAAAAATAAGCAAGCAAAACAAAAGAAAAACTTACAAAGTTCTCGAGATATGTCTTGTGGCCGCCACTCCCAAGATGATGGACCACTCTGACCTCTAGTCGTGCCCTCGCCGCCTCGCGCTACTGACTCCAATGTCCTGTATAATCTGTAGCCTCCTCCCTCAGTCGGTGCCAGTCATCCGCGTTAGCCACTCGAACTTTGAAACCCCACTCTTGAGTGCCTTGCATGAGTTCGATCGTCTATGTGACATATATGCACGCATGCATCTATCTGCTATGGCTGGAACCGAAAACTCCTCATGCAAGGATGCTACTATGTAATCCTTGCTCCCCTCCGGTATGTTTTTCCAATGATCTAAGCATTGTGCAAAAACTTGTTGGCACAACTCTCTCATGTGAGCCATCACCCTCCTCCCCTTATCATTCATGATGATGGCTTCTGACCTATCATCGACAAGATAGGCATATCCCTCTAAGTTATGCCTAAGATGGGTCCTCTCCCACCTGCAACCACGCTCCTGGGCATATGCAAGAGACCCCTGCACATCTGGTGTACCGATCGGGGTAGTATTTATCGATGTAGCACCCATAGAGGTGCCACCTGTAGATGGATGAGAAAATGCCATAGTAACTGGAGTAGACATCCTCACAGGTGTGACAAATCCTGGAGGTGACGCAACTCTAACAAAACGAAGTGGCGGAGACACCGCGTCCGTGCCTCCACAACAACCACCTGAGCCATGCTCCCTAGAACCGCCACAAGAGCGAGGAGTAGCATCTGTATCCCATGCCGACCATGGACTCACTACCTCCGTATCTTTGCAGCATCCCCCTGACCCTGAAGCACTCCCTCCCTCTGGCCCAAGTTTGCAGCGTCGACCTCATCTGCTCAAAGCTGAAGCATCTGATCTTGCCAAAGTAGATCTAATAGAGCGTCCTGACGATGTCCGAGATAGCTCCTGGTCCTGAATCTCGCCATCTGATCTAGAGACATGTACGTGAAGATATCCTGCAACTCCTCATCGCTTATCCCTCGACTCATCCTGATGATCTAAGCATTCAAAAAGGTCACCTGCACAGATAAAAAATGATGTTAGCATAATCAATTTAAATCATACAAAGCACGCTAATATAAATCCTTAAAAAATGATCTCACTTAAAATGCATATCTTATGTACCCTTATAAGCGATTAGTCAACGAATTGAGTAAGTGGATGCTCCAAGTATGAAGTATCATATGGTCCCATGTCAATCTCTTGACACAACTTCGCATACACTGGAAGGTCGATAGGCAAGTCACCACAAAAGGATGAGTCCACCTTGTTCTCAAAGAGTTCTTAGACTCCTGTATTTCCATCATTGTTACTCAATGTTGGCTCCTCTACATACTCCAAGCTTTCGGTGCCCTCCACCCCTTGCAATATCAACCCCTCTATTTGCATATTGTCCTCATCTATGCTCAGAACATCACTTTGATCATATACTCTCACACTTCGAGGAGCTGAAGTTATAACATACCACCATCAAGGTTGTCAGGGGTTTGGATAGAAGATTACCTACTCACAAACACGTACAAGAGAGATTAAATTATTGACATGTACCATGTCGTAATACAATTAACAAACAAATGAGTTCATGCACATGTTCACAATGGGCCGGCAACACAAAGGTGTCATGCAAATACATCCTTTTTTTTTTTGAATCTATTTCAAGATATCCATATGGACCTCGTCGAACTGTTGCTCCATCTCCTTCAAGTACCACTTTGAACCACTGCACATCAAATAGTATCATGGAGAAGCTACGGTAATCCACCGTAACAATACTTTGCAAGTTCCCAAAATACTCCATCTCATCTATAACTGTGTTTGGATCCGTTGCTCGTCGTCGGCTCTCTTGCTCGAACCTTGCCATGATACCATAGTTTGTTGTGGAGCGCATTTTCTCAATACGCTCCACGCGAAAATGCCGTCTGCACGATCACACTGTACTATATATTTTGTACTGTACATTGAAACACTCAAATTAGTTGTCGCATATAAAATATAGATATGGCAAATCCAAAACATGTCATCACCTTTGGACTACATCCTCTCGAGAATTTCCACTCCTCGATTGAGACCTCCGCCCCTTCGCGAGATGCTGCGGTCAAAGCTCTATGCAATCATCGCATTGACATGAACCATGGCATCTCCTCCATGCCCTCGGGGTATCAAATAGGTCGATGGCATGTATTATGTCGAATTTAGATCGCGCTTCCTCTTGATCTTGCCTAGCTTGCTGGTACCTGGTGATCCACGTCTCCAAAGAGGCATGGTGCAACATACAAAAGCGATTCACCTTCTCCTCCATTGCAGCATCCATTCTTTTTTCTACCCCATTTCCAACCACCACATCTCCGATCAGTCTATCATCATCCTTCAGTGACCATAGCATTTTGTTGTCTAGATCCACCGTTGGTAGTCATTGTGAAATATGCACTAGCGCCTCAGACACCAACCAACCTTCACCCATGCTACCTTCTGGCCGAGCTCGTTGTTGCATAAAGCCTTTTAGGGTTTTCATGAAGCGCTCCAAGAAGAAAATCCATCACATATGAACAGGTCTAGCAATCTCCACTTCATCTACAAGATGCCCAAGAAGGTGGATTTGTATCATGAGCATGCTGGTAGGCAGGTATTTCTCAAAGAGACAGACCGTCTCCACTGCTTTCCGCCTCATGGATTCAATAGAGAAAATCTTAATCTCCTTCTATGAGATCCATTGCACTAAAGTCGACAACTTGTAAATGGCCCTACGTATTTTTGGAGTAAGGCATCTGAGAAAGCATTATGAACAATGGCTACACTCCAAATAGTAAAATGCGCACACCTATTACAATCCATTCGTAGTACAAACCTGACATATCTTATGCCAGTTATGGGATTTTAGCCATGATAATTGGTCGTCTTCAGAAAATGCAGACCACTGAGAGAATGCATCATACCCATCGGAGTGCGGATAGAGTTCACTATTTGCTTCACAATGTGCTCTTCTTTAGTGGACAAAACCCAAGGAGTGTGAGGTAGCTGCACGCGACCATTAGTACTCAACTGTGGCCAAAGCACCTCCATCTTGCCTACCTCCTTCAAATCCATTCGTGCCCCTATAGTGTCTCTCTTTCCTGTGATGTGGTCCCATCGCAAGCTGCCCACATTCTTGAAAATATGCATGGGATCCAACAAGTGGTTGATCTGTAAGTGGGTCCAATACGGCAACTCGTAGAAAACTGAGAATCTCGCATTTCATTTGGATGTGACTCCGTGTGGACCATTTTCAGCTTGTACCAACTTGCAACATTCATACGTGTTGGAGTTTGTCCAAGAAAACCTTCCCTAAGTTCATGACCCTTTGGCAAGAAAGCGGTGTGTCCTTGATATACCATCTTCTTCATGGTTCGTGACCTTTGGGAGTCTAACTGTGGCCCGCACAATGGACATACATGATAACCTGAGGTAACCAGACCTGTTCCAACACCTCTATCCAATGAATACAAACTTGAATGAGCTATGATACATATTACCAACGAGAATGGAAGCTTATTTTCCTAAGCACTCTCCAAATCCCGAAAAGTCATGCATCATCCACATGAGAAGGCTCGAATATTGGTGGACCGTTGATCATCGTGCTTGCTCATATCTTGCACGGTGACCCCCTCCTCCCACAAAATCGTAAGCTCATTGACTAATGGACGAAGATACACATCCATATTTTTGACTTTGTAGCGGTCGGGGACGAGTAAGCTAAGGATGAGATGTCCTTTCTTCGTAGAAAGCCATGGAGGGATATTGTAGTTGACAAGGACTATAGGCCACACACTGTAAGAAGTTGAACGCAGACTGAATGGGTTCACGCCATCCATTGCAAGACCAAGCCGAAGATTCCTTGTCTCTTGGGCAAAGCCTGGGAAGGTAGAGTCAATGTGGCTCCATGCGCGTGAATCTGTTGATATTCGTTGAACTCCATTTGTGGACCTATTCTGCGCATGTCATGTTGTCAAGCTCGCTATGCCGAACATACGAAACATGTGGTTTATGCGGGGGATAAGTGGAAAGTTGTTACCATGTTTTCGCAGTACAAAGGAGCGGAAAATGGAAAGAAGGGAAAATAGCAAAAAAAGGCACATGATAAAAGCAGAAAAAGGCGCCTTGACCGGCAACCAATCCCTGAAAAATTCAAATGTTCGGACATGACCCTCAAGAAGCTTCGATGTCGGGCCAAGGCAATGAAAGAGGAAAAAGGCGCACCATTAAAATGCGGAAGCGCCCCCGAATCTGTGTAAAAGAGTGCCAGGCTTGCTCGTGTGCAAAGTGTATGCATTAGTTGGGAATATGATAAATTAGAATGGTGGGAAATGGGAAAAAGGGCCTAGGCTACGACCGGCCATGTAAAAGAGGGAAAAGGGGGTGACCACCCAAAAATGATTTAGGGCTTTGTATATAAAGTTGGAAAGTGAATGAGAAGCTCATTCTTTGGTGTGTGGCAAAAAGAGTCTTCTTCTTCCTCTCTTCTTCTCTCCTTCTTTCTTGTGTGTGCTCTTGAGAGAGGGAGTGTGAGAGTGTGAGGGAGTGAGTGTGTGTGAGAGTGAGGGATCAAGAGGGTGAAGCTCTTCACCATCTCCTCTTCTCTTCTTCTCTTCTCTTATCTTCTCTTCTCTTGCGCGCGCGGCTATGGAGGATGGAGCTTGGAGATGGAGGAGGCTTGAGAATGCTTGAGCTAGCATCAAGAATCGTGGAGCTACCAGAGTGCAAGAGAGAGAAGGGTACTTGATCGGGCATCAAGGTAAGCTCACTACACTCATAGGATCGACGAAGTGTCGGCTAGGTGAGAGATAGCCATTAGAGCTCACTTGGAACGCTTGAAACAATAAGCGGTCCGTGGGTCTTGGCAGTTGAGCAAAAGCTCCCACATTTTGGTTCCGTTGCCGGGACAAATACATTCAAGCTTGAGCACCTGCGCACCTCACATCGAGCATCGAAGTAGGGTATTCATCCCCAAAACAGAGCTTGAGATAGATAGGAAGTTGGGTGCTTTTAATCTTCAAAAAAAGTAAGTATTTTGGGATATTTTGGTTGTTTGATGATTGGAAAGCATGGAGGATCTATTTCAATTTTTTGCCTTTGATTTTTGTTGCATTTAGCGTAGGTTAGAGTTAGGAAATTGAACCGGAAAAGGGTAGGGTTCATTGTCTCAAAACAGGGCAAAACAGGGAAAAAATCGTGCAAAATGCGCAAAATGCTCGCTAATGAGGCCTAACATTGACAAGAGAGTAATTGGGGGTGTCAATGCCACAGCTGGGAAGGCATATAAGAGCCAGGAGGCCAAAAAGAGAGCTCATTTGTGCAATTTCAGTGAGAGAGAGAGAGAGAGAGCTAGAGAGCCCCAGCTCGTGTGATTCGATCGCATCATCGATGCACTCACCGACTCGTTCAGGTATATGAATCCCTTCCTCAATCCCCCTAGATAGGATCTAGAGGGTTGTGCTTGGTATGATTGTATAAATCCCAAGAATCGATCAAAATCGACATCGCGCTGTCTCCGTCGCGCCGCATTCGGCCCGTCCGAGTGGTCGCTTCTGGGCCGAGTCCCAGAATCGACCCTCGGCCCCCTGTCATTTGGCCACTCGGCCCGGAACCCTAGTCGGCACTCGGATCATCCGAGTCAAACCATCCGAGTCAACCTACTCGGACCGTCCGAGCCAGAACTTTTTGACCATGTGGCACATTCGGCCCTGTGCCACTCGGCTCGTCCGAACGACCAGTCCGAGTCTCAAATTTAGAATTCGGCCCTACGCCACTCGGCTCGTCTGAACGACCCGTCCGAGTCCCAAATTCGGAACTCGGTCACACCCTGGATTCAGTCCTCAGCCAAGCGCCATTCGGCCCGTCCGAATTACCCTGTCCGAACCTGCCATTCGGCCCGTTCGAGTGACCCCCTCGAACCCTGCAATTCGGACCAGTTGGTCCGAGTGCAACTTTTTGTCAAATTTGTCAAAAATTCGACCCGACTCGGCAAATACACATTAGCGCAACTTGTCAAAACCCTTCCGGCGCTCAGAACTTGATTGTAAACATTGTAGTCCACAGCCACTTAGCGGTTAGCAGTAAACAATTGAGGGACCCAAGGACTCGGATGCGAGTCGCTGAACCGTAAAACCTGATCGACTAAAAGCAAACAAGGCAACATCCAAGGAAGCCCTAAACCCTGACTACACGGCCAGAACTCGACCTACAAGCCTATCAGGCCCAGAAGGAGCAAGAGTGAGTAGGACACCAGGAAATTGCTTGCGGCACTCACATTGAATTTCCGCACTTGAAGTACACTTAGGAAAGCTGAAAGCCTGATTGGGCACAAGTGCACGAGGAACAACACTCACCGAGTGACCCTAAATTGAGAATTGTATTCAATAATCAAAGGAACTCACTCAGATAAATCGCTCAAGGAACCCATCAATAGGAGAGGACCCAAGTCATAGACAAACACGCGAAGCACAGGGTAGAACCAAGCAAGGAGCGCCAACGAAGAGGATCTGTCACGGCCATTTAACCTAATCGGCAGCACAGTGGGACGCAAGATTTCAACCATGACGGAAGAAAGCTCAGACCATCGGTCTAATGAGGAGCCCGATTTGAGTGTATTTCCAGATACTATACAGCAGATGGTGAGCAGTTACGATGCGCACGCCCGGTACGAGCACCGTGGCAGGACAACAGATGCAATCATTGCAGACCTAGAGGAGGAGAGAAGGCTAGCCCGCAAGGCATTGCAAGGCATAATTGATTATAATAGGGATCAACAGGCTAGGAGCCAAAGGCAAAGCATGGAGCTGCATGAGGTGTAACGAGTGCTGAACTTGGCTGGCCGGAACCAAACAGACCATGAGGTGCAGCGAGTGCTCCTCACGAAACTGTTGTTTGATAACACCGCAGTTGAGCAGAGTGCCACCGCACTAGTGACGTCTCTGCTTGCAGGATTAGGGGAAAACCAGGGCTCAAAGAGCCATGCCAAAATACCAATTGTTGCCAAGCAACTTGACAAGTACCAGCCGCATGATGACCCATACAGCTTTGTCAAGCAGTTTGAGCAAGTCTGCGAAGCCAACGGCCTCAACGACCAGACTCAACGTTCGCAAGCATTCGGGCTTTGCTTAGGTGACAACGGTAGGACGTGGTACACAAGCCTGGATGCCGTGAAGCGAGCCAACTTCAATAATCTCAAGGATGTCTTCGTCAAGAGGTTCGCCGAGCCCGGATACTCTGATAACCTGCTAGTACGCTTGATGAATGTCAAGCAAAAAGAGAAGGAGGCTGTGAGAAGTCTCTTTAAGAGAATCCCTCTAGGTGAGCAACCGACTAACAGAGTAGTTTCAACTGTATTCATCAGTGGAATTAGAGACAAGGAGTTATATAAGGCATTGGTATGCAATTCAGGCTTGCAGCGGGATGTGGTGGCTAGAGTTTTTGAGGAAGCCATCAGAGTCGATGACCAGCTGAAAGAGCGAAGCTCTAGGAGCTCAACTCTAGAAGAGACTAACCCGCGAAGCTTAGAGAGAACGTCAGCCTCTAGTGAGCGGTCAAACCCATCATCCCAAGATAAGGGGAAGGTCACCGAGACAGACCAAGGCTTGGCTGAGGTCAAGACGGAATTAGCCAAGATACAAGACATGTTGAGACAACCAACACGCCCGCACATCCACTGCGTGTTTTGTGGCGAAAACCACTTGCCAGCCGAGTGTCAAGACCCTAGGTCAAGACCTTGCACTAACTGCGGTAGGTTCGGCCACGATGTCGCACATTGCAGACTACCATGAAGACTTCCATACTCGCAACCCTACGGCTAGCCTTATCTAGCTAACAGGCCGTAGCCATTCCTCGGAAGGGGAGCCCCATTAGCTCTACCCATGCCTAACGATATGAAACCATCCGTCCCTAGAATGGACATAAATCCTACAGGCATTCCTAGACCGCTTGGTCCTTATGTGACCCACCCACCGAGCGACGCTCCAGTACACTACGTGGAGGAGCCGAATGACGAAGAGACCTACATATACCCTTACGTCTCTCATGACGATGAGGGCAATGTGGTCCTCATGGATTATCGACTCATGCCAGTGATGGCGTTAGGATGAGGACGGGGTAGAGGCCTAGGATGGCAGCCACAGGATCCAGTCACTTGTTGGACTTGCGGAAACCCCGGTCATGTCTCATCACGCTGCCCTGAAAGAGAGCAGCAAAACAGGAACAAGTTTGACCAAAGGTGCGCAAAGTGCAAAATCACCCATCTTTTCATAGACTGTCCAAAGCGGAAGCCATCCTCTAGCACAGCTAATTTGCCATCCATCCCATTGGGGCTATTTGGTGTCGAAAACCCTGATGGGGAGGCCACACCTATTCCCTTGGGAGTTATGACCTGAGCCCAAATGAAGCAGGTCGGCATCTCTCTGCCAGGACCTAGCAATATTGACGCTACCTAAATAGGAAAGAAAAGTCGCAGGCGGAAAAAGAAGAGATCGAAAGCTAAGGTCGCATTGAAGACCGAGAGTGCTACATCTTTACCTACTAGGAAGAAAGTCTCAGATGCAGAGGCAGTGACTTCAGCCCCTAAGACAGCTGAAAAGGGAAGTGCTAAGATAGGGGAATACCCTCATCCAAAGCGACAATTAGAGGCCATAGAAAAGGTGAGAGAGTGGGTGAACAGCATCTCAAAGACGCTGAACCCATCATAGAGGATGAGATCGATGATCTCTCCAGCATGAGCACGCCAATGTCACTGCCTCAACCTAAGTCCGCCGAAGCCACTATGCCACAAGTAGTGCCACTGAGACCAAGTCTAGACGCATAGAGCCGCAGATCAACCGCGCAGCCATTGGCCCGGACAGTCAAGGCTAAAGGAAAGACGAGTATCTAACCATCTCTTGACCATGCTAGTGACCACCCCAGTAACACTTAGCCTGGGAGATCTGCTTAGGCAGCAGCCTGCCCTATGGCAAGACCTTAAGCAGTGGGTCGAGGGATCACAAGAGCGGGTCACGGCAGACCCTCAAGACCAGGAGATGCAGAAACGCAATTGTCAAGTCTGACACTACACTCCGTACCTAAATCCTTGCACGTCAATGCCTTTTGGGAGGGCTCTGAGATGCATGCAGTCCGGCCGATTCTAGCCCTAGGTGACACAACGAGGAAGGGAATCATAAACACGAGAGCTGGGGATAGTGTGCTTAGCCATGCAGTGCTGCAGACTTGGGAAAACCTGCCTGTCAAGGCTGTTAGGTTTAGCGTCACGCTAGCAAATGATATGAGAGTGAAGCCATTTGGGGTGTTGAAGAATTGGCCAGTGAAGATCGCAAATGTCTAGTTCTCTGTCGACTTTATAGTCATGAAGGGAGTGGACTACGATGTCCTATTAGGCCGACCCTGGATGCGCAACGCTAGAGTCATCGAAGATTGGGGTAACGGCTTGATCTTCCTTGGCAATAGAACTGACGCCGTAAGAATAGAGATGGACACTTGGAAGACCTCACCAGTCGACCTAGACGCCATCTCTGCTATGCTCAAAGGGAACACTCAGGTCAGGAAGCCCTATGGGTCCTTGACTAAGTATATCCCATGCCCAGAGGATGAGCGGGATTGGATGCACGTTCTCGCTACAATTGACCTGCCATTCTCGGACCATGAGGTGTATGAGCAAGCCATCAAAACAATCGGCAGGACAAACGAAGCACTCTCTACACTAGTCTACATGATGGCAGCAAGCCTCCATGGAAGGCTTAAGCCTGTTACCTTCCAAGTACCATCCAACAAAAGGGAACTCGAGGGGGTACTGGAATACCTAGCGGACCAGCTAGCGGGCAACCCGGTTGCCAACTTCAAACCGCTCTAGGATCTCTTAGAGGATCCTAAGTGGCAATGGACCAGGGTGCACGAGCTGAACCTCATGTATAACTGGGCCCTGGTTCCAGACCAACAACACGGGGCATACCAAGCCCTAGGAGGCGATGGACAATCGAATGACAAAGATTCCTGCGATGAATACGAAGACTGCCAATCCTTCAGCGACGATGAGAGCGAGGGTGAAGTGGATACCATAGAGTACGACACTGAAGAATAAGAAATTGAGTAGATACGAGCAGACGCCAAGCCGGAGAAAAGGCAAGCCCTTAGACTGGAGCAAGGAGTCATGCACATGAAATGTGATCGTGCGTGGTTGGAATGTGTAGGGGCCATAGACCTTGAGCAAGCATGCCTAGCCCAATCAGGAACGACATCAATACTTAGAACCAAATCGCCATCCGAATTGTGGCCACTAGGGGAGACCACCTCCTCTAGCGAAGATGGAGGGTTTGACTCTAAATCGGAAGTTACTTCGGAGGTCAAAGCAGGATAGGGCAAAGCACCCCAGGGATGCACAATTAGAAGAGCAGCGAAGGCCGTAGGACCTCCCTAAACGCTTCACTAAATTCAAAAAAGGGGATAGGGTAGTGGTTCTGCTAGGTGCCAAGCGTCAAGGGCAGACGAGCGAACCAATCGAAGGACCAGCCAAGGTCAAGGAGGTAAACCTATCCTTGGAAGGGGAGATACCCTGACCAGTGTTCATTGCCGATGACTTGACTAATGAAGAAGAGTTGAGTCTTGTCGCTCTCTTGCAGAAATACATAGACGTATTTGTCTGGTCCTTAGAAGAGCTACGGGGGGTAGATCCAAGTGTTGTGACTCACAACATACCCATGACGTTGGATGCAACGCCAATCAAGCAGCGACTGTACCCCATGAATCCAAAACACGCTCATGCTGTCAAATAGGAAATCGACAAGCTGATGAGAGCTGGATTCATCTACGAAATTGAGCACACAGATTGGGTGTGACCCATAGTCATTGTGATGAAGAAGAACAGCAAAATTCGAATATGCGTCAATTACAAGAAGGTGAACGATGCTACAAAGAGAGACAACTATCCCTTGCCGTATACCAAGCACATGCTTGAGAAGGTGGCAAGCAAGGAAGCCTACAGTTTCCTGGATGGCTTCTCAGGGTACAACCAGGTGCAAGTACATCCTGTAGACAGGCACAAGACCGCCTTTGCTACTGAGTGGGGTGTCTTTGCGTACATAGTCATGCCCTTCGGGTTGACCAATGCCCCTGCCACTTTCCAACGCCTCATGTGCACCATTTTTAAAGACATGCTTCGCAAGGAGTTAGAGGTCTTTGTCGACGATCTGTGTGTCCATTCGACCTGGATCGAACACTTAAACAAACTACGAGCAGTCTTTGAACAGTGCTGCTTATATTGTCTCTCCTTGAACCCCTTAAAGTGCCAGTTCTGGGTGAAACACGGATGCATCTTAGGGCACGTAGTGTCAAAGAACAGCATTGCCACTAACTTTTCTAAAGTTAGAGTCATTGTTGACTTACCACCACCCGATAACTACAAGGGAGTTTAGTGCTTCTTAGGACACACTGGATATTATCGACGCTTTGTACTAAATTATGCACTAATTGCTAGACCATTGTACAAGCTGCTGATAGTGTTCGAGTGGACTGAGGAATGCCAGTGCCCATATGAGGAGTTGAAAAAGGCTCTCACTACTGCACCAATCTTACGAGCCCCAGACTGGAACATAATTTCAAAGCATAGAAGAATCATGTGGCATCATCCAAATGCGTGAATACATTAACCCAAGTAGCCAGGAGCACCCTGTACACAATAGTCATAACCTAGCAAATCATTAAATAGCTTCAGCCCTGAAGTTTCTAGCAGCATAAAACCTTTGTGAATTGAGGAAATGAGTGCTCAATCCAAGATCAAATCCATAGGAAAACCATAGGCATACATTCCCGTATGTATAGGCACCAACCGAGCATAATCAGGCATCAAATGCCAAGACCTATAAGCATAAAATTGAAGTAATAGGTGGTTGCCCTATTTTGGACAGATCTGGAACTATTCAAAACAGTCAATGGCTGAGCTAAATTAGCTCCAAATGGATCTCACATAAGATGTATAACATCCACAAGTGATCCGGTATCAATAGACATCAGTAGAAGCATCACATAAGCCATAGGTATACAAATACATGCTGTCTCAAACCTTAAATCTGTTGCAAAATATTTTGTCATCAAAATTTGGCAAATCCAACATCACCACCACATTTGGACCATGCCAAAACCCCAACTTAGACTCTTATCTTGCCTGAATCATGTTCCCAATGCCCGAGATATGACAAAAAGAGTGATTTTTTGAGACATTTTTGCAAACAGGCGTAAATAAAACGTGAGTATGCTGCTATACTTGAGGGGCCAAATCAGGGTGGGTAGGGGATAAGAAAGAACCCAATGAAGGCCTACAATAGGCCTACACAAGCCTAGGACAAGTCCAAGCAAGAGGTGAAGAGAACAAGCTTCAATGATGGAAGCTATGGCTGCCTCTTCATGAAACCCTATTGTTCATGTGGAAGAATGGCTTAGAACTAAGTAAGAAGCAAGCTCTTACACCTCGTGTAGATGTCGGGGAAGGTCGGGAAGCACTCACAAAGGACCTGCTCTGATACCAGATGAAAGGGATGCAGGAGACGTGGGAGAGAAGAGCACACACAATTGTACATGGGCAGGCCCAAGGGCCTTTTACCCCAATAGAGGAGTGCATTTAGAAACAAAGGTGCTTGATGATGGTTCTTCTTATGCAATAGTCAGAAGCAAGGATGGGAGGAAAGCAATCTAATTTCTTACTATTTGTGTTGATCATCCTAGAAATCGGGATACGCTTCGAGAGTCTCCTTTGGCTCCAAATGCAAGGTAATTCAAAGACCTGGATTTTCATTAAGCATTGCTGTAATGCGGGGCTACAGTAGTGTTGTTCTGAGTATGTACTCGCCTCTTGATGGAATGAAGCATGTATTTACTAGTGGTTATTCTCAATTTACAGCAAATAGTTCATGTTGGTTTAAGCCTATGGAAGCTATGTGCAAGGCTGAACTCATATCTATGAAACAGGTGTTGGGCAATTGGGCAAGATGATGAGGAAGGGCAAAGATATGCAAATCTGTTTGGTGTTGATCGATAGAGAAGGTATCTGCAAGTAAAAAGAGAATTATGGGGAATTGTGACAGCCCTTAAATGTGATAAGGAGTATTTTATGGGTGCTCGTGTAGTCATTGAGACTGATTGTTTGCCGATATTGGGTATGATTACTAGTTGTGCTACCCCACACATTGCTATGCCGCCGGTGGATTGCATACATCAAATCTTTGAACCCTGAATTTCAGCATATTGCTGGAAGAGATAACCCAGTGGCATACATGTTATCTTGGGCACGCTATGAGAATGAACATGGGGTGATGGATGAGGAGGAAGAAGATGACTTTCTTGTGGCTAAAAATGATGTATTAAGAGTGAATTTAGCAATGGAAGGTGTTGCAACATCATTAACAGAAGTTTGGACAACAAAGAGAATACACTTTAGATGTTTTGTATCTTGTGTAGAAGTGTTTCTAGAAGACAAATAAGCAGGAGAGTGCTTGAGAATTGGTCAATACCTCAGTACATTAGCAAAGAGAGATGAATGGTTAGATGAGGATTTTAAGAAGATCATGAGGAAAGCCTATGGGGTTTTCTTAAAATATAGATACTTATGGAAACATGCTAAAAAGAAACAGGGAATGCCAGTGCGAGTTTTGGATGATAGAGCTTCACAAGTAAATGTTATGCAAGAATTTCATGAAAGCTTGTGGGCGGCCATAGAGGTGTTTGGGGTACTTTTGCAAAGATCAAAGAAAGATATTGGTTCTACAGGTCTTTGGTAAATGAGATATATTATGCTTGCCCATGAGGACTTGACTAATCAAGTGGAAGGGAGAGCTCTACATACTAAGACAACAAATGCCATGTGTACTTTTCTCTAAGAAGAGATCGTTTGTCGATATGGCTATGTGGGAAAAATTACTGCGAATAGGGGTGAACTGGATGCAGATGAAGCTCATGATTTCTTTGCACGGTTGGGAATAAAGATTGCTTTATAACTTCAGCCTATAACCTTGAAGGAAATGGAAAAAGTGAAAGGGATCATCTAGCTATTGTGAAGGCATTGGCAAAAGTATGTGAAGAGAAGGTAAAAGAGTGGCCACGATTGCTCCCTTATGCTTTGTGGGCTGACAGAACAACTCATAGTGTCGTTATAGAATATATGCTTGTTGAATTGATGTATGGTCAAAAACCTATCATGCTGATAGAAGAGATGACACTCACATGGAGTATGCTACCTTGGAAAGAGGAGTTAAATCGAGAGGAGTTGTTGGCCTTGCGCATTAGATAGTTGGAAAGAAAGTTAAAAGACATAGAGACAATAGTTGCAAAATTAAGGGCAATAAGGATACAGAACAAGAAACGGTTTGACAAATGACAGAGATTGAGGCCAAGAACCATATAAGATGGGGATTGGGTATTGGTTTATATAGCAATTTAGACAATCAGCATAGTGCCAGGCATAAAGTTTCCCAAAGATGGTTTAGACCCTATGTGGTAAGACAGGTGTTTGATAATGCTACTTATGTATTAAATGAGCTGGATGGGACAACCATAAAACTTTCAGTAGCAAGGAAAAGAATCAAATTATTCAAGAGGCGGGAATCTATTAACTATGAGTTGCCAGAGTTGGAAGAAAATAGTGGCCATGATACAGGGGCTAGCCAGGAAGACATGGAAGATGAAGAAGCAAAGGACATGATTGTAGAGGATGAGGAGGACTCAGAATCTCGTAACAACTAGGATTTTGGCACATACCAGAGGATGTGCAGGTTCAGAGGGGGTGGATGTCATGACACTAAGCGGGCACATTGTGAAAAACTCTAGAGTGCATCATCATCCAACTTTCTTATTGATGTAGAGAGTCAATGTGATCAGAGTCATTAGTGCTAACGTCTGTGGCATAGATGGTCCAAAAATACTAGATTTTTGGACAATTGTAGCCTATTTCTTATATTATTTATTGTAAAAAATCCTAAAAAGTTAGAAAAGCTTCTAGATTAGGATGGCATGCAAAAAACAAGTTGCTTTTTTAGCCAGTGTTGATATTTTTCATAAAAAAGAAAGATGGAAAAATTTATGTGCATCACGATCGCAATTGTTGATGAGGGATGGAATACTAGGATAGAAGGAAAAATAATATGTAAGCTAGATCAAGACTCTATAGCTTGTAAATATATGATTTCTACTCAAAATTTCATCCTCGATTTTTAGTATACTAGATGGCAGTATGCTGATGATAGTTTGGTTGCTTTAGACCAAAATCTTGATAATTTTAGCAAATATCCTATAGTGGATCTTGATGATTGGTTCAATGAGGACATTATTGCAATCCTAAAGGTTAAACCATCATGTATGCTACATCAAGTGAGGATGGATTTATAGAATGAAGATATTGAACTACCATACTCATTTGTGTTCCAACTTAATAACGAAAAAGTAAGTTTTTATATCATATTATATCCACTTAGGTGTATATTTGATTCCACATTTTGATTAATAAATATTTTGTCGCATATTTTTTGCAGATATCAATGAGGGGAGAGAAGAATATACAATGCAAGGATATTGCAGAAAAGTTCGCTTTACTATCAATATAAAATACATGTACAAATTTTGTGGTAATTTTTTTTCAGTCATCTACATGACTTATATACACAAGGGCTTACAAGCAATGAGGCAAGGCTACTTCTTTTTTGAGAACTTTTCTTAGGAGAATGGACATCCTTTCTAGGAGTCATTTTTCCTTTCTTTGATGCTTTGGTTGCCTTGGGTGTTAAAGACATAGCTTCACCTACTGAAGTTACATGCACCTCCTTTCCTTCTTTCCTTCAATGTCCAAGCCCTCACTATTGTCCATTCTTACTAGTTTCATACAATCAACCATTATGTACTTCATGACCTTTGCTCTTATATACCAAACATGCTCACTTGTATAGCAATTCCTTGTAAATTGTTATACATTTGTAAGAAAAGATTTTTAGTTCATTGTTATTTTTAACAATGGACTATATTATTATCATCAATGGACTATTTTTCAACAAAGCTCTATCTTAAAGTTTAATATCTTTCACATTACCTTTATAAGTTTATCATCATTGATGTAAATAAACTTAACCAATCTTCTTGCATTTGCAATTACTCTCTAGCCCACAAGAGTAACTATCATCCTGATGAAGACACTACAATCAATATTATAAAGTAAAACTATGTTTATGGTAGTTTATAATAAAAATTCTTATTATGTTCCAACCATTTAAATCAAGACCTTATTGCAACTTGTCTATATTGCATTGTTGCAAGTAAATCAGAAGCCATGGGAGGAGTTTTCTCTAGCACTTGAATCAAAACGTTTACAGCTTTATATAAAAAAGATAATAAAATTTAGAGCAATTACAAAAAATATAAAAATATTTAGAGTTCTTGCAAAAAAAAACATCAAAATATCAAGAAGACCCTGGATTATATAACTTACAACTTGGCATTTCCATGGATTTCTTTCATAGAATTGATGAGAAAACATTGCTTCTCCATATAATCTATTCAATTAGGCTCCAATGAGAGCTGAAAACAATTATATTCCAATAATTTAGCAGAAACAAATCTCATAATCTAATGAAATATCAAATTACTTACTTTTCATTGTATAGAATTAGAAGAACCTCCAAAGTTTCAAAATCAATTGGGTTAAACCAATGATCAAATGCACTTGCATCAAGCTCACTCCTCATATAGTATGAGATAGATGGATTACACACCTAGTAAAGGAATGGAGATAGTGAGAGCATCAACATAAAAGCCTATTGCTAGAAAAATATAGTGAGTAAAAATAAATTTTGGTATATTATACCTCATCCTAGCAAGAAGAATAGAGTCATTTACTTGTATCATTTCATTCTTGAGGATTTAAACACAAGCAGAGTCAAAAAATAGCATATTAGATCTTTTGTCAATATCACTAGGTAAAAAGTAATAGACATTGAAGCCCTTAGGGTCAGCCCTTTCAAGAAGGGTAGATAGATCTTCTTCAAAAGATGGGAGTTTCTCTAGTTTATTTTCTTTTGCCTTCTCCCTTTATACTCTCTCCATTTATTTGCTTGCTCTTCTGTGGCCTTTCCTCTTTCTCATGTGGTCTTGTGTCCTTTTCATAGGTGACATCTTCAACTTTAGGACATGGATCACCTTTCTTTTTTCTATATGGAGGTACATTTAAAATATTGAAAGCATTCACTTCAAAAAGGGGGACTGGTGGATCAAGGACCTTTAAAAACCTATACCTCAACCTCCTAGGAGTTATCATATCTTTGTCCATAAGTGTAAGCCTATGTGCATGAGCAGTAGAGATATATGAATCTTAAAAAATCTCAATAAAAAAATCTTATGCAACCTCTTGAATGCAATTGAGAGATGCTCTTGTCCATCTAAAACTATCAAGACTATGCTTATCACAAATTTCTTTGACAAGCCTTTGAAAAGGTAGTTTTGGAATTGCATTATCCAGAGCCTTCATTGCACTTCTAATCTCCTTTATGCATCTAACTTGCTATGAAAACCTTCTCATTGGCTTTGATTTCCTTGTAAGTTGGAAGGCTTGGAGGACGGATGGATCTTTGAAGCAAGACCTCTAGGATCAACTTTCTACTTCCGTGCAATGGCCTTAGTTCTAGCCATCTGAAATCTCCAAATATAACAAAAAACAAATCAAAATTAGGAAAGATCTCCACATCTTTGATATAATGTTATTAACAATCACTTAATGGTAAACAAACAGATAGTCTCAATCCCACGCCAATTATATATTCACTATTTGACAATAAGTTATTTTTATCAAATGATAAAACCAAATTTCAATAATTAATTAAAGTTATGATATCATTCCAACTCGAATTTCGATTGAACAATGCATCCCCTTGATGTATGAAATGTGAATTGGAACTTCTAAATAAGGTAGACATATGCCTTTTCGCATTTTATATGTCACTTTTTTGTGAAAATCTTGGTCAGATTCGAAGAAAACTTGGAAAATAAGTTCATAAGCAATTCGAATATTATTTTTCTATTGGACTAGCTAGTTCCCGTTCCTTAAACACAAGTGCATGGTAACCAATATATTTAGTTACCCAAACCAATCTTAGCTATGAGCTCAAAAACAAAAATCAGTTGTAGAGTAGTGCAAGATTGGACCAAAGACCTCGAAATCTTTGATACAATGTTATTTCCAATCACTTAGTGGTAGACTTAATAGTGCAACCCCTTCCAATGTATGAAATGCGAGCTAGCTACTCTGCATGGGGAGAGCTATGCCTTATAGCTTTCATTTGTCAATCTTTTTTGGAAAAAAATTTGGATAGATTCAAATAAGATTTCAAAGAAAAATTCGGTAGTAATTTTTGAAAATGACATTGCTATTGAGCTAACTAAGTTTTTTCAAAAAAATTACATTTCTGAGACTTTAGCATGTTGTATACTAGGTGATGAAGTCTTATCCTACATGGTGGATGCTAAAGAATTTTGTGCTATGATGAAGTCACCTTGTACTGGTATTCCAGAGTAGGGAAAGAGCTTGGCTTTTGAAAAAATGCTTTTGTGGTTCAAAAATTGGTTTTAAAATGACCTTTTGTTCACACATGTGGTTATTATAATGCATGATTAACTTAACACGTATTATGGGTAGACTATTGTTGCCTCGAAATTGTGCCATGTGTCATTGAAATTTTTGGACATGATGGTGCTTTTATGGCACCACATTTCTAGTGTAAAAGAGAATTTTTAGCCTCAGACTTCTTTTTTACTTTAAATACAACTCTTTTGAATGACTATATGGTACTTTTCTAAACAAACCCATAGTGACTGTTGACATATATGTACAAGAACTTAGGCTTGTGTTTATGTAAATTTTTCTTCCACACATTTCATTTTCTCTTCCATGACCATGTCTTTTGTGCATTTCAAGCCAAAAGTACACATATTCTTAATAAGCCATTTATTCTTCTCTTGTAACAAAGTTTTATTTGCTACTTTCTTTTGTAATCTTTGAAAAATAGTTTAATGAGCTATTTTAAGGCATTAAAGATGATTAAATCCATTATTTTTCCTCTGAAGTGATTGATTGTCGTATAAAATGTGATATTATCAACTTGAAAAGGGTTTTTGACTCGTTTTCGACCCCTATTGTCATGTTTCATAAGTCCTCTATTTAGAATAATATCTACTTGATGAAATGCAAAATTTCATGCTTGCTTTGTTGCCCAAAGAGTCAATTTGAATTTCATAAGGCACTACTATTTTATTTCTTTCAATTTAACATGTATGATATGTTATGCGAGCGTTCGCAAATGTAGTGTATGATATATGGATTTAGATATGCAAGATGAATGAAGTAAAGTGTCATTGTGGCCCATTTTTCTACATTTGTTGGTCTAAGAGGAGGAAGAGAACATTGAAGCCTTGCTCATGTTTCCTTAATGAGCATCTAAATACATCAGAAGGGTAAAATTCAAAGCCAAGAGTGAGTTCCTTACAAAATATCAAAAAGCCAAAAATGGCATAAGGTTTTGATGAATTTTTTCTAGCAATCTTTATTTGATCTTGTACATATGTAAAATGATGTGTTTTTTATGTTCTATGTGCATTAGCTTAGATTTTTTGAATGTGAGAAAATGTAGATTAGTATATTTTATCCCTAAAACTTATCTTGTTGTTTTCAAGATTTGGTTCTGTGAGTAATTAGGATTACTAAATGGAAGATTTCTCTAGAGGGAATGGAGGAAGAGGCTCTGGAGAATACCTGTGATGAAAAGCTCTTTGATTTCCTCCATGCAACTGAATATTCATTTAGATTTGTTTACATAAGAGATATGCTAAATGTTCCCTTTGATTTGCAAGATCTCTTGAAGGGTCTTAAAGATAAACTAAAGGTTTATAGGGAGTTTTATGATAGCAATGTGAAAGGCCTAGAGATTGAGGGATTTTTCCACTATAGTGATGTAGTGGAAGCTACCAATGCTGCTAGAACAACTTTGCAAACAAGGTTTTGCCTTATTGATGAGGAATTCAAAAATTGGGAAGCTGATTTCCCTTTTCATTGGAATCAACATCAATGTCTTCTTGTACAGAAGGATGTTGGACTTCTTGTATATCTTCAATAGATGGATAGTTGTTCTTTAGATATACATGTGATCGAAGAGAAGGGAAAAATATTTTAGGAGGATGTCGAGAAGCAATTAGTACAGGGATTTTATGTTGCTTTGTTTAAAGTGATAACATTACAAAAGTGGAAGAAAATGAGATAGAGTTGAATGCAGAAATTAAGACATGTGCTCTTGAATATGTCCCAACATTTCCTAGTTATCTCATCAACAAAAAGAGATATATATTGCTAAATGATATTCAACACCTTTTTTATATAAGAGAATATAAATACTTGGCAATTCTTGTAGCATGGCGTTAAAATGATAAGAATTTTATAGGTTATGAATAGGAATTGCTAGCAAGTCTTGATGTTGAGGGAGAGAATTTTCAAGATAGCTCTGTAGCCTTGCATTCATATATTAATCAAATCGTGGAATATGAAAAGAGGGGACTACCTACAGAGGAAGAGTTATTACAAATTCAATAGAGACATGGTATTGATGACATGGGGTATGAAGAGAATCTGAAGTCTCCATTAGAAGAGAAACCAAAAAGTTCAATAAATCTTTATGATGATAGTCTTCTTAAAGAAGATGAAAACCCTAAGCTATGGAAGTAAGTTACCAACATTCCTTTCATATCTCTATATGTCGATGCATGCATATTGAGTCTACCTTCTAATACATGTTGTCACGGACATGCCATGATCAAGTGTACAGATAATTCTTGCTCATGCCATATAAATCCATATCCCATGTGAATGCATCCTTAACACAACATCATCAAGTCAACCATGCAAACCTATCCTTGCCATGTTATCATAGAACCTTCTAGAAGATATACCATGTCGTTGCATGTATTGTCGATGATCTTTAACCATCCTTCAACACTTATAAAAGGAGGATCTTGCCATATGACTCCTCAATCTTGCCCATTCCAGTCTTGGGAGCTCAAGGAGCCAAGACCTCCAAGTAAGTAACTTCGAGTTCCAGTTCTAGTTCTTGTCTAATCATGGCATCTAGTCTTGTCTTGTCTTCCATTATACTCCTATTGTCTCGTCACCTTGCAATCTTGTAGTATAACATCTTGTTTAGTACTATCTTGTATCTTGTTCATCCCTGTCAAGGGAGATCTTGTAATTGTAATATCTTGTATCCATACCTACAATCTCGAGTTGTGGGATCTTTCATATTCTACCAAGTCCTGTTGTCTATATCTACAGTCTTGGGTTGTGGGATTTTTCATATCTTATTAAGTTATAATTGTACCTTGTGTCCCTATGTGGGATTATCTTGTAATCAACAAATCTTGCATCTAGTCTATTCTCTCAAGCATAGTCTAGTGCTCCCATAACAATGGAAAGACTCATTTCTAGCCCTACTGAGCACCATGGACGTGACCCTTGAAAGAATCATGGCCTCCCTTCAAAACCTCCAACAATAGATTCAAGACTTCAACTAATGATAAGTGTAACTTCAAATAAAACACCCTACACATTTGGACCCTGTGCTTCAAGAGATTCAAGACCATATCTGAAACTTGCAGAATAACACAAGAAGTGATCAGATGATTCTACATGTTTATCAACCCCAACAAGAGAACCCAAGATCAACATGTGAGAGAAGTGCAATGGTGACTATTTGAATTTTAGGGGATTCCGACACAAGTAAAGCTCTATATATGCATGCAACAAAATAGGTATCTAGATGATGCTTCCAAGGTGGGATTCATTGGGACTTTTCTTTGTGGTGAAGCTTTATCATGGTTTGCCCCAATATTAGAAGAGAATATGCTAGTATTTCATAACTATGAGGCATTTCTTTGTGAGCTCACTTCCACATTTAGAAATGCAAACACAAGTCGAGTAGCAAAAATAAAACTTTGCAAGCTAGAACAAGTTAACCACCCTACCTTTGCTTATGTGTTTAAATTTAGGTAATTAATCTCTAACCTCACTTGGCATGAGGATTATTTTATTAGCCAATTCAAAAGGGGTCTTTGAGATGACATCAAGGACTTCATGCTCACTTTGGTTGAGGCAAAAATGTTGAGATGGCAAGCTCAATACATGCAGAAATTGATGATGAGCCACTTGGCTAGATGGGTCCGCACGTCTACACTTAGCACGTTGGTGGTCATTATGACACTCACATGGCCACTGACTTATCACTTATTATATTTAGGTTGTTACACCTACCTATAGCTGTCAAGAATCGCGTGGTGGAGGGGATTGCCCAAGATGCTGCGCCGAACACATACAGAATGCACAAGGAGAAGCTTATTCAAGAGACAAGAAGAGAGATGGAGGCCAAAACGTTTTCTTGCTGATTTCTTCTTCTTCTTCCACACACTTTACAATGTACACTAAGTATAGATAAGATACAAGATAAAAGGAAAGTGGCCTACTAAGTCAAACAATGCATAACCGACTACACTAGTCGACTGGCGCTATAACTATGCCAGCTGTAAATAGGTGTAACAATCTGAATATAATAAGTAATGAGTCAGTGGCCATGTGAGAGTCATAATGACCATCGACGTGCTACGTGTAGACGTGTGGACCCTTCTAACTAGGCGGTCCATCATCAATGTCCACATGTGTTGAGCTTGTCATCTCAACACTCCCCCTCAAGCTCAATTGCATCTTTGCAACTCCAAGTAAGCTTCGAAACTTTTGAAGCTTCTCTGTACCCAATGCTTTCGTGAAGATGTCAGCTATCTAATCCTGTGTGCTGACATACACCAAGTCAATCTCACCTGCTAGTACCTTCTCTCTCACAAAGTGGTAGTGTACCTCAATATGTTTTGTCCTGGCATGGAACACAGGGTTCCTAGCTAACTGTATACTGCTCATGTTGTCACAATAAATGACAACTGGACCTTCCACCTGCACATCCAAATCAGCCAATAACTTTTGCAGCCATACTACCTCACATGCTGCAACAGCAGCACCTCTATACTCAGCCTCTGTACTCGACAAAGCAACTGTAGATTGCTTTTTGCTGCTCCAAGCAACTGCTGCACTACCAAGAGAGAATATGTATCCGCTGGTAGATCTTCTATCCGACATACTACCAGCCCAATCTGCATCTGTGTATCCAATCACATGTACGTCTGTACCTGCCTCATAGAAAAGTCCATAATGTAATGTGGACTTGACATATCTCAATATGCGTCTCACTGCATCCAAGTGTGGTTTTCTAGGTACTTGCATAAATTGACTCACAAGACCAACAGCGTAGCTCAAGTCTGGCCTTGTAATAGTCATGTAAATCAAACTCCCCACTATCCTCCTGAACATAGTAGGGTCTTCTATCTCATCCTCAACATCAGCACTCAGCTTTACATTCTGCTTCAACGGGACTGAAAGTGGTTTGCATGCTGTCATGCCATACTTGGACAACATATCCAAGCCATACTGTCTTTGGGACAGCCATATACCATCATCACATCTGACCACCTCAATGCCAAGGAAGTACCTTAGCTCACCTAGATCCTTCATCTCAAACTTCATCTTCAAACAACCCTTGACTTCAGCAATCCCACTATCACTATCACCTGTAATAATCAAGTCATCCATATAGATGACTATGATGACCAAACCTGCATCTCCTTTTCTCACATAAAGTGAGTGATCAGCATCAGAAACATAAAAACCAATATTGACAAGATACTCTCTAATCTTGTCAGACCATGCTCTAGGTGCTTGCTTGAGCCCATAGAGTGCCTTCTTCAATCTGCACACATACGTGGGATGCTCTAAATCTTCATAACCTGCTGGCTGATCCATATACACTTCTTCCTGCAAATCACCATGTAAGAAGGCATTCTTTACATCCATTTGCTGCAACCTCCAACCTTTGGCTGTTGCCAAAGCAATCACACATCTGACAGTTGCCATCCTAGCAACTGGACTGAAGGTTTCATCATAATCTATGCCATATGTCTGGGCATAGCCTTTTGCAACCAGCCTAGCTTTGTACCTGCTAATAGAACCATCTGCATTGTGCTTAATCTTATAAACCCACTTACATCCAATAGCTTTCTTTCCCTTCGGCAATGATACTAGATCCCAAGTCTTATTAGCCTCTAATGCAGCCATCTCCTCTTCCATTGTTGCATCCCAATGAGCATGACCAACAGCCTCCTCAAAACATATAGGCTCAACATCCTCAACTAGTTTCACCATATAAGCATAATGGTGAGTTGCATAACCTTCAAAACCAAATCTTTTAATAGGGTATCTCACCCTGCTAGACCTGTGTACCACTGGATCACTCAATGGAGTCTTTGCATCAGCCCGTGCTCTCTGCACACCTGGAGTTCTCACTGAAGGAATGCCAAGCTCATCATCTAAGCTGTCTGAGCCACTGGAGTCTCCATCAAGTACTGCATCAATGCCTTCTGACACTTTATTATTTCCTTTGTCTTTACCTGTAGTGCTACTAGATGTACCTGAAGACGTAGAGGTACTCCTTAGTCTCCCAGACCAAGGACTACTAGATGATGTCTCTGGTCCACTAAGAGTCCGTGATTCTTGCTTTTCAGCCTGCACATGAGTGTCATGATCATCATCAACATCTAATGCATCACCACTAGATGCATACCAGCTGCTCATTTCATCAAAGATGACATCCCTGCTCACTCTGAACTTACATGTGACAGGGTTGTAACAACGATACCCTTTCTGCTCTAAAGAGTATCCAATAAAGACACACTTTTCAGCCTTTGGATCCAGTTTCTTCCGCAACTCATCTAGCACATGAATATACGCAATGCAGCCAAATACTTTCAAGTGTGAAACATCAGGCTTCTTACCTGTAAAACATTCTTCGGGGGTCATACCATGAACTGCAGCTGTGGGAGTTCTGTTCATAATATAAACAGCAGTATGAACAGCCCCAGACCAAAAATGCTTATGCATATTCTTTTCAGCCATCAAGGCGCGTGCAACTTCTGCAATATGCATGTTTTTCCTTTCTGCAACCCCATTTTGCTGTGGGGTATACCTACATGTGAACTGTCTCTTTATCCCATGAGACTTCAGAAAATCATTGAACTCATTTGAGAGGTACTCTCCCCCTCCATCTGACCTTAGGCACTTTACTTTCAAGCATGTTTCTCTTTCAACTGCAGCCTTGAAAGTTCTAAAGTTCTCAAACGCTTCACTCTTTTCCTTCATAAAATATACCCACAGCTTTCTAGAACAATCATCAATGAATGTGACAAAGTATGAACTGCCTCCAAGAGATACATTTTGTGTAGGCCCCCAAATGTCTGTATGTACAACATCAAGAATATTTCTGCTTACATCTCTATCATGTGAAAAAGGTTGCCTTGACTGCTTACCAAACTGACATGCTTCACATACCTTTTGAAATTCTGCAACTCTAAATGTAGGCAAACCTGTAACCAATCCTTTGGATTGCATTAGTTTCAGCCTTTGTACATTTGCATGTCCAATGCGTTTGTGCCAAATTTCAATGTCTGCAACAACACCTTTTCCTTTGGCATACATAGCAGCATTCATAGTAGGAATTCCAGCATCTAGAGTGAACATACGTCCAACTCTACTTCCCTTTGCTACCAACCTGCACTTGTCATTGAAATCTTCTACAAAGCAGCCCTTTGCATTAAATCTGACTTGCAGCCCTTGCTCTACCATTTGACCGACTGACACCAAATTCTTGGTAATAGATGGCACATGTAATACATCTGAAAGACTCTTTGTCTTACCATCATGCAAGGACAAGGGAACTTTTCCAATGTGTGAAATTGGGTGGCATGAGTCATCACCCGTCTGCACATAACCTGCATTCTACAAGTCCTGCATCTCTCCAAACCATTCTGCATGGCTGGTCATATGATTGGATGCTGAATCGACATACCAAACATCTTCATGTGTTCCCTTTCCTGTAACAGCATTCAGCATATGCTGCATAACAAATAAACGTTCATTTTTGTCTTCATTCTGTCGTGAAGACGATGCATAGTTTCCTTGCTGCAACTTACCACTCCGAATATCATCTTTCTTGGCATAACATTGGGCTGCAATATGACCTATTTTGCCACAGCAGTGGCACACGATACCAGAGTTGTTAAAACCTCTGTTCTGCCATCCACCTCTTCCTCTAAAGCTCCCCCTGCCTCTAAAGTTACCACGACCTCTTGAAACCTGCATATCGCCAAATTGCTGATTCAATCTATTTTGCTGGTTATCACTACCACGTCTTGTACCATGGCCTCTTGAAGAGAACCTACCACGTCCCCTTCCTGAACTGGAGTAGAAAGCCTGGACCTGTTCACCACTTCTTTCAGATGTCTCACTCTGCATGTTGATTTCTTCAGTGATCATTAGAGAGACCAACTCATCAAAATCTGGAAATGGCTTTCTGACATATACGGAAGTTACAAAAGACTTCCAAGCCTTTTCATTGTTAAGTCCACCCAAGGTAGATGACACCAAATCATCATCATCGGGCATTGCATCAATCGCTGCCAATGCATCTGCAATGCTCCTTACCTTCAATGCATACTCATTGATAGACATCTTCCCTTTCTTCAATGTATTCAACTCTTGCTTGAGTTGAATCTTTCGTGCCTTTGTATTTACAGAAAACATACTTTCAAGTATGGTCCAAGCTGCATATGCATTCTCTGCATTTCTAATGTGTCCCAATATATTATTGTCAATTACTGCAGACAACCATTACATGACATTCTTGTCTTTTGCATTCCATTCCTTTCGTTCCTTTATCTCTTCTGCAGTTGGAGGATCACTCACCTCCGGCTCCTTTTCTTCACCTGAAACGAACTCGTAGAGGCCTTTTCCAATAAGAAAGTTCGTGACACGGAACTTCCATGAAGGGTAGTTGTTCTTGTCAAGCTTCTCAATGATGGGGCTTCCACTGTTCTCTGCCATTATCACAAGAATAATACCAAACAACAAGCAAATCTTCTGCAATCCTCGACCTGTAGTGCACAGCAATACACTAGACAGCCTTTTTCACTGTCTGCTCAACAATACATGCAATCTGCAACCTGTTTGCAGATAAACCTCGTGTTTACTCACTGGTAAACACCTTTAATCTTACAGATCTGAAATCTGTAACCTGCGCACCCACTGTCGGTCGATACAGTTGAAGTCACAGCGTACCCTGAAACTGCTGTCCGCAACTTGCGGCTCTAAAACGGGCCCTGAAACGGCCTCAAATGCCCAAAATAACTACGGGAAAGCCCTGAAGGGCCTATCTGCAGAATATACAGTGCTCTTCACGCACACCAAATCTCACTGCAATCTGAGATTTTTGCTCTGCCCTGCTTCCGGTGCCTCCACAGGCACTATCCAAGAGAAAGAGTGGAAGGATGGGAGAGCTTCTTACCCGTGGCTTGCTTGCTCGAACCTTGCTTCTTCCCCTTTGCTTCAACCTTCGAAATCAGTCTCTCTCAGTGGTGCGGCTCTGATACCATGTCAAGAATCGCGTGGTGGAGGGGATTGCCCAAGATGCTGCGCCGAACACACACAGAATGCACAAGGAGAAGCTTATTCAAGAGACAAGAAGAGAGATGGAGGCCAAAACGTTTTCTTGCTAATTTCTTCTTCTTCTTCCACACACTTTACAATGTACACAAAGTATAGATAAGATAAAAGATAAAAGGAAAGTGGCCTACTAAGTCAAACAATGCATAACCGACTACACTAGTCGACTGGCGCTATAACTATGCCAGCTGTAAATAGGTATAACAATCTGAATATAATAAGTAATGAGTCAGTGGCCATGTGAGAGTCATAATGACCACCGACGTGCTAAGTGTAGACGTGTGGACCCATCTAACCAGGAAGTCCATCATCAATGTCCACATGTGTTGAGCTTGTCATCTCAACAATAGCTAGCAAAGATATAGCATCAATTGATTAGTGTAGTTGGCTATGCACTATTTGACATAGAATGCCACTTTTCTTTATGTTGTATCTTATCTATACTTTGTGTACATTGTATAGTGTGTAGAAGAAGAAGAAAAAATTAGCAAGAAAACATTTTGGCCTCCATCTCTCTTCTTGTGTACTTGAGTGAGCTTCCTCTTGTGTATACAGTGTGTGTTTGGCGCAGCAGCTCAAGCAAAGTCCCCCACCATGCCATTCTTGACATGGTATCAGAGCCATGCCACTAATAGAGGCTGATTTTGATGGCTGAAGTGAAGGAGAAGAAGCAAGGTTCGAGCAAGCAAGCAACGGGTAAGAAGCTCTCCCATTCTTCCACACTCTCTCTTGGATAGTGCCTGTGGAGGCACCGAAAGTAGGGTAGAGCGAAAATCTCAGATTGCTATGAGATTTGGTGTGCGAGCAAAGCCCTGTATATTCTACAGAAAAGTCGTCTTTTAGAGCGGCAAGGTTGTGGACAGTAGTTTCAGGGTACACTGTGATTTCAACTATATTGACCGAAAGTGGGTGCACAGGTTACAATTTTTTTTTGCAGCAAATGGATGTTAAGAATGCCTTCTTGCATGGTGAATTGCAAGAAGAAGTGTATATGGAGCAGCCAACAGGTTATGAGGATTTAGAGCATCCCACGTATGTGTGCAGGTTAAAGAAGGTGCTCTATGGGCTAAAGCAAGCACCTAGATCATGGTCTGACAAGATTGGAGAGTATCTTGTCAATATTAGATTTTGTATTTCTAATGCTGATCACTTACTTTATGTGAGAAAGGGAGATGCAGGTTTGGTCATCATAGTCACATATATGGATGACTTGATTATTACAGGTGACAGTGACAATGGGATTGTTGAAGTTAAGGACTTCTTGAAGAAGGAGTTGGAGATGAAAGATTTGGCTGAGCTGAGATACTTTCTTCGTATTGAGGTGATCAGATGTGATGATGGTATATGGCTATCCCAAAGGCAGTATGGCTTGAATATGTTATCCAAGTATGGTATGATAGCATGTAAGCCTCTTTCAGTACCATTGGAGCAAAATGTGAAGTTGAGTGCTGATATTGGAGATGAGATAGAAGGCCCTACTATGTTCAGGAGGATAGTAGGGAGTTTGATTTACATGACTATCACAAGGCCAGACTTGAGCTATGTTGTTGGCCTTATCAGTCAGTTTATGTAGATGCCTAGAAAGCCTCATTTGGATGCAGTTAGACGTATATTGAGGTATGTGAAGTCCACTTTACATTATGGACTTTTTTATGAGGCAGATAAGGACGTATAGGTCTTTGGATATGCAAATGCAGATTGGGCTCGTAGCATATGAGACAGAAGATCTACTAGTGGATTCATGTTTTCCCTTGGTAGTGCAGCAGTTACATGGAGTAGCAAAAAGCAACCTATATTTGCTTTATTGAGTATAGAGGCTGAGTATAGAGGTGGTGTTATGGCAGCATGTGAGGTGGTATGGTTGCAAAATTTATTAGGTGATTTGGATGTGCAGGGAGATGGTCCAATTGACATTCATTGTGACAACATGAGAAGCATACAGTTAGCTCGGAATCCAGTGTTCCATGCTAGGACAAAACACATTGAGGTGCACTACCACTTTGTGAGAGAGAAGGTACTTGTAGGAGAGATTGACTTGGTATATGTCAGCACACAGGATGAGATAGTTGACATTTTCACAAAGGTATTGGGTGCAAAGAAGCTTCAAAAGTTCCAAAGCTTACTTGGAATTGCAGAGATAGAGTTGAGCTTGAGGGGGAGTGTTGAGATGGCAAGCTCAACATGTGCGGACATTGATGATGGACCACCTGGCTAGATGGGTTCACACATCTACACTTGGCACATTGGTGGTAATTACGACACTCACATGGCCACTGACTTATCACTAATTATATTTAGGTTGTTACGCCTACCTACAGCTGGAAAAGATATAGCACCAGTCGATTAGTGTAGTTGGTTATGCACTGTTTGACTTAGAAGGCCACTTTCCTTTATGTTGTATCTTATCTATACTTTGTGTACATTGTATAGTGTGTGGAAGAAGAATAAAAAAATAGAAAGAAAACGTTTTGGCCTCCATCTCTCTTCTTGTTTTATTGAGTGAGCTTCCTCTTGTGTATACAGTGTGTGTTTGGCGCAGCAACTCAAGCAAAATTCCCCACCAGGCAATTCTTGACAAAAAATACTCAATGATTATATCGTGCAAGCCATCCAATGTGATAATAGATTTTTAGAGAGGAAGCAAGAAAAGTGGGAAGAACTAAGGCCTTGCCAATGGAACCCAATTCCAACCAGAGAAGAAACCAAGCCCTAACTAATGCAAATAGATAATATCAAATTCTAACCCTTGATCTCACAAGAAAAGCAAAGATGAAGAGAGAATCGTCTATGCCTATATTGTGGAAACCTTGGACACATTGCCCTAAATTGCCCAAATAAGAGGACAAAAACCCCAAGAGTTGTTGTAACCACCCTCGAGTAGAAAAACGATGATGGGTGGTTGTGAATGAGACCGTACAACTCTAGACCTTGAAGAAAGGGTCTCTTGATTCCAACAACACCTATGAATACTTTTATTGTCACAATCTAAATTATATTTCCAAGAAAGACCCTTTCTATCAAAGCCCTGGTCAACTCTGGGGCCTCCTCATGTTTCACTGATGATGCCTTTGTGAATATATACCAAATTCTAGTACTCCAAAAGACCAATCTTGCACCAGCTAAAGTGGTGGATTGAAAGCCTCTAGCATATGGAGATATTACCAAGGAAATCTGACAACTCATGGTGACTTTTGGCGATCACGAATCTCATGTATGCTTTAATGTCATATCCAATTCCATGAATCCAATCATCCTTGGGATGCTTTGGATAAAGAAACAAACCCTGAAATTGATTCGGTTAAGCGAAAGATTACAAACCTAAAAATCAAGGAAAGTCGATATATCTAGGAGCCAAAGCCTTTATGCACACAACAAGGTAGGAACCGACCTACATGATATATCATATACGAGCTCAAGAATCTAGTAAGGATGATTCAATCAAGCTGCCAAGACAGTATCAAGAATTCCAAGATGTCTTTGAAAAAAATAATACAAATATCTTGCTTGAGCATAGACCATATGATTGTGTTATAGAAATCCATGAGGGAGTCAACCATGTTTTAAACCCATCTACAAGCTATCCCCTAATGAACTAGCTAAACTATGCAAGAACATTGATGAGAACTTAGCCAAGGGGTTCATTAGGCACTCAAAATCTCCTGTTGGAGCCCCAATTTTGTTCTTGAAGAAGAAAGACGGGTCACTTTGAATGTGTGTTGATTATCGAGGACGTCAAGAATGCTTTCTTGAACGGTGATTTGGTTGAGGAAGTATATATGGAGCAGCTTGAAGGCAATGTTCACCCGGACTTTCCTGCACATGTATGTAAGCTAAAAAAGGTTTTATATGGGCTAAAATAGGCACCTAGAGCATGGAATGCTCAAATTAGCAGTTATTTACAGCAACATGGATTGAGATTGGGTGTTGTAGATCACAATCTATTCACAAAGAAGATAGATCATGGATGTGTGTTTCTAGTGGTTTATGTAGATGATCTTATCATCACTAGAGATGATAAAGAGGGCATTGCTGAAATTAAATCATGTTTACAAGCTAAATTCAAAGTCAAATACCTTGGTGAGCTAAAGTATTTTCTTGGGATTGAGGTAGTCTCTACGCCTCAAGGTATATGGTTGCTATACAAAAGCAGTATGCTCATGACATGTTACAGAAGTATGGTATGGTTGAATGCAAGCATATGGAGACAGCTCTTGATCAGAATGTCAAGTTGTAGATTGATGTTGGGAATGACATAAAGAATGTGACCATGTATCGATAGATGGTGGGCAGCTTAATATACTTGACTATTACATGTCTTGACTTAGGCTATGCAGTGGGACTGATTAGTCAGTTCATGCACAAGCCTCACAAACCACATTTAGATGCAGTCAAGAGGAGCATGAGATATGTAAAGGGTATTATAGATTATGGGTTGTTTTATGCATATGGAAAATCCCTTGAGATGACAGGGTTTACTGATGCTGATTGGGATGGTTGTGCCTATGACAGGAGGTCAACTAGTGGTTATGCATTTGGATAAGCAGTATGATCAGTTGTTGGCAGAGTAAGAAATAGCCTACGATCGCATTGTCGAGTACAAAAGCTGAGTACAGAGGAGCTGCCTTAGCGGCTTGCAAAGCAGTTTGGTTGATGAAACTGTTGAAAGACTTGGGAATATAGCTGGAAAGCAGAGTGAGATTGCATTGTGATAACCTCAGCAATGTTATGTTGGCCAGCAATCCTGTCTACCATGCTAGGTCCAAACATATTGAGGTTCACTACCATTTCATTAGAGAAATGGTTCTTATAGGGTAGATTGACTTTATTCATGTGAAGATTGAAGACTAGGTAGTAGATATATTTACCAAGTCTCTTGGTAAAGAAAAGTTCATATACTTCAGACAGCTACTTGGTGTTTATCAGATGGTTTGAGCTTGAGGGAGAGTGTTAGAATATCAAGCTCCTGTTACTCTTCAGCCAGTCTATTTTTATGTGTGTGACCGACATTAGTTGGATATAGTTGTACATGTGTGTGACATTCAATAAGTCGATGTAGTCAATGACTTAACCACAATTAGTCTTGGTTAGTCATACCTATGTGTATAAGTCTCTTTTAGTGAGTATGATGGAAGAATAATGGAAGACAAAAAACAATGAGTTGATGCCCATCTTCTACTCCACTCTGTCTCTCTCCCTCTCTACCAACAATATCTTGAACATTGATGAAGAAATAGTGCCCTCTGGTTTTGAACAACTAGGTTGACCAACATAGATTTCATCAACAAATTCTCTTCTTTGTCCATAATTTTCCTCCAAAATGAGGTGTTACTACATCACTTAAGTTGAATGTTTGAAAGGGGGGGCAGAATTTGCATTGTTTGTTTTTTGATCCTTTACCCAACATACTGCTCCACAAAGTCCATGGTTCTTGTCTAGGGTATGTTAAAATATTACTTGTCAAAACAAAAATTCATGCATGCACTTGGTACCCAGTGTTTCAATATTGGTATTAGAAAAATCATAATTCAAGTTAAAAGCAACAGCTTGCTGGCTCCTAGCCTTGACTCACCTATCTGAGCAAATCTATCTACACATTGCATAACCATAATATGTGGTATTAGAGTAGTAAGGAAGAAATAATTGAAGATCTAATAAATGGGGATTCTATATTGTCATTACGATGTTAGTTGTCTAACAAGGATTGACTTGGTTTTTAGTATCTGTATCCTACAATTGGGTGGCCCAAGTAATTTGAGTACTATTACTACTCTTGATATTTATAGTCACTGCCAAAAGTAGCACCAAATTACTTATTACTAGATAACTACCCACTTCCCCATCAATGCAGAGATGCATCCTTTCTATTTTGCTATAGGCCTTGATTTTTCCAAGAATCACTTGAAACCTTCCACTCAATACTACCTATTTCAAGTGAGCATACTATTTAGCTAACTTGTAGAAACTGCCTAATTTTGTTTTTGATTCTCAGGGATGATATTAGTCTTCCCCAAAATGAAACTTGAGGACTCGAGTCTTGGCTATGCCAACCATTGAGCTATAAAGCTCAAAGTAGTAGTTAGGTAATCAAACTAGATAGTCTATATCCTCATATCTCTATAGACTTCTTTTCCTTATTAATACTAGCATGTTTGTGGCAAACATGTTGAATTGAAAGGGATCAATTAGGAAGGGAGAATCGTTTGATTACCTAACAAAGTACATTTATTTATGTTTCAAAGAATATGGATTTGTGACAATAGAAAATAAGAATGGGGCTAAGTATTATTCTTGCCATATTGATACCTTAAAAGGAGATTATTTTTGCACAATAATTTGGACAAATTCATGTTGAGGGATAGAGAATAGATCTACAACCATCTTGCAAAGAATAGTGAGCTCTTTGGATCATGTATCCCAATAGGATTAGAAAAAATCCATAGGCACATTGTTTATGGCAAGTACTTTTTTTTATGACTTGCTTTGATTGTTTTCAAATAAGGGCATCTCCAAAACTCTTACCCTTTCAATTAGACTGTTGGTACCAATCATTCCTTGGAGAAACATGCAACTTTTAAAATACTAAATTTAAGTGCAAAGGCATATTCGTGGTAGGCCTAATTGGGTAGGATTTTAGTGAAATCACTTGGTTTATAGAGGTTGTAGGTTTTTCCTTATCAAATGTTGTAGACATTGGGGCTAATCAAGTTGTTTAGGTCTGATTGTGAAGGACTATATATATTAGTAGGCTTTTGAAAGTGACACTTGGTTTATAGAGGTTGTGGGTTTTTCCTTACCAAATGTTGTAGACTTTGGGTCTAGTCAAAATGTTTAGGTCCGATTGTGAAGGACTATATATATTAATAGGCTTTTGAAAGTGAACATTTTTCTAAGATCAAGTTTTAATATTTTCTAAGGGCAGTGAAGGTTGCACCCTAAACCCAGTACAAGAAGAAGGTTGGCATGTAGAAAATGTCAAGTTTATTGATATAAAGAGATATTTAAGCATGGAAGATGAGACAGCCATCAAACATCACATAAGGTGAGCTTAATAGATCTAATATCTTGTATTTTGCAACATTTTTAACTTTCAATCGTGTAAAGGAAGTTTGTAAGATATTGAAAGTCAAAGTGAGCTTTTATTTATGCAGGTGGAATGCGAAGGATGATACTCTTATTGGATTTTGTGGAAGTAAAGAAGAATGTCACCAATGCCTTACAAAATGACACAATTATTGTGGGAGAGGGATCACAGGGTTATACTAAGATAGTGGATGCATTTCAAAATCATGTGGTGGAAAATTATGCAAGACTTTTGATAGTAAACCCTCTTTATGAGAGTCTTCCATGACTAGCTTTGGTAGTGCAAATTACATGTAATCGCTTTGATAATGTTTTTATTAGAAATCAATGGAATCTTGTGGAGCATTTATGGAGTGCAAAGCTAAAGGATACAATAGGTCCAATAATTGGGCATGTTTTAGATGGAAATAGTAGACGGTGCAAGCTCATGCTTGAAGGTTACCTTGGTGGAGAGCATAGAGACCAACTCTTTATTAATTGGTGTGGATGGAAATTAAAAGGGAGAATTGTGGAAGGGCATGCATATGGTTTACATGATCAAGAACTTTTAGATTGTGGAAAAAAGCTTATTAGTCCACTAGACAGCCCTATTCGACAACTTGTGATTGGTAAAGTTTGTATTACACTCAATCATGTTGCCATGGTCTATAACTTATTTTCCATTGATGACACAAGCTATAGGATGGTGATACAAAGAAATGATCGTCAAAATTGGGTAGTCGCTCAAAGGATTGGAAGCAGACAAGTGCAATCTTGTATGAGACAATTACATAAGAAAGAGAGAAGTATGCAAGGAACTGTGGCATATTTGCATATTGTGGCTAATTACATTGATGTTTCTTATCACCGTATCCAAGCTTTAAGGATCATGTGGTGATGGTAGCTAAGGTTAGTTTCTTCTTCAAGATTTGGAGGTTGTGGATACATCAACATGCAATGTACAACTTGAAGATAAATTTCATAAGTAAAGAGACCTAGTGTCACTTGAGCCCTATTATGATTAACATTGCAGTTGGCTTCAATTTGAAGGTGTGTTGCATGTAGACATCTAACTCTGCACTAACTATCTTTACATTGATCTACATGTGTTTGGCTATTAACAATGGCATCACCCCCTCCTCTAGCAACAAGTTCCACAAGGAGTATCTTGGTGGTCTGGTCCAAGTTTTGTTTGATCCCTCTTGTGAAATTCTTTAACATTTAGAGGTGCTCTTTGGAGATATTCTGCAAAATCCCAAGTAAAATCATTGATGTCATATCCTTTCCTGTGTGGAAAAGGTATTCCAATTAGGAGATCCTCAAGTATAAGACATTTTCGACCTCAAGTACTTCATCATCTTCAATCTGGAGAGGTGGTGGGGGATTAGATCTCTCCCTCCTAAGTGGTGAGCTATGGCATGGCTTGTGCAAGGAAACATGAAACACTCGATGGATTTTCATGGTGCTAGAAAGTTGGAGCCAATAAGCAACTGGATTGATGTGGGCTATGATAGTGAAGGGCCCAAATCTTTGGTGGTCTAGCTTGGTGGAGGGCCTTGTTGTCTGGAGGTTTTTGTAAGGCACTACGACGAGTGCCAACTAACCAAGGTACCCATTTGCAAGGACAAAATGGAGCTAAGTCCAATCATTGCAAGACAACCATTTGAGCCCAGGGAGGTCAGTCATAAATATATATATGTATCACATGGGTTCAACAGAAGGGATTTTTAAAGTACCATTTTTACACATATTTTACATACATAAGAGTCCAATATAAAGGGGTTACTTACAAATTGAATAGAAAAGGATTATGTTTTATTAAGAAAAAATTCACAGATAAGGATATTTATAAGTAGGTCTTGAACGCACATGATATAGAGGGTATACATATAGTGAACTACTCGGGCATTCAAGAAAAAGGGGATTAACTTCATGGGGCTAATTAGTCTTGCAGCACAATACTCACAAGCCAAGTACATCATCATTGCTACAGACTATCTCACCAAGTGGGAAAAAGTGTAAGCCATGAAGAAAAACAATGCTCAAACCATTGCTAAGTTCCTTTGGGAGCAAGTGATCTCATGCTTCAGCTACCCCATTGAACTAGTTAGTGATCAAGGCATGCACTTCATTAATGAAGTGATCACTCACCTCTTATCAACCTTTATAATCATCCATAAAAAATCCTCACCCTACTACCCACAAGAAAATGGCCAGGATGAGTCTACTAATAAGATCTTAGTGAAGATCCTGACCAAAGTGGTCTTTGCCTCGCACAGTGACTAGGACAACAAATTGATGGTAGCCTTATGGGCCTACCACCAAGCAGCCTATAAAATAGTGGTAGGAAAATCTCTCTTCAAGTTAACCTACAAGACTAAAGCCATTCTACTTGTAGAGTTCCTTGTCCTAAGCTTGAGAATAGGCACCCAAGAGAGATAGGATGGAAAGGAGGCATGGAGTGACCGCATGATCAAGCTAGAACAATTATCCGAGACTCGACTTCTAGCCACCCATGCACTGATTTGTGAAAAGGCACATCACAAGAGTTGGTGTGACAAGTATGCCAAGCAATGAGAATTTGAACAAGGTGACTTATTGTTGTTGTACTCAATAAGGGGCCACAAACAGAATATCAAGTTTAGGGGATTAGGACATTTTTGAGTCTACACTATCAATCGAATCGGTAATGTAGAGCTCATGACCCTAGATGGAGAGGGTATAGGCTTCTTCAATAGGAACTACATAAATAAGTACTTCCCTTCCACTCATCCACTATACGATTCTCCCATGCTAGAGTCCCTTGTGAAAGTATGAGTTGCCACAATAATGGAAATTGAGGAGGACGATGAGGAAGCAGTGGCTCCACCAAAGCTCATGAGGTCGCTGGTAGAGGAACCCACCACCAAGTCTAAGGAGGGGGGTCGAGACTTGTCACAACCTACCACGCAACATAGTCAGCACACCATTGAGATCAAAGCTAAGGCCTCTAAACCACATTTCAAGTGGGTGCCTAAACATAAAAAACCGTTGCCCCTAGGAGCATGCAGTCATGACCTCACAAGTCTAGGGACTTATACACAAGACATAGAAGGAAAGAAAAAACTATAGGCACTGATGAATGGTCAAGCTGCAATGGGCACCCAAGACCTTATTACAAGGGCAAGACTATTATGAGGCCAATGCCTAGATATGGGTTCCTAAAGCTAAGTTGGCCAGTGGTGCTATTCAAACACCACCCTCAAACCCAACTTTACAAAGTCACATGATAGATCAAGCACTAAGACTGCAAAAGGCTCAAGCTACAAGCCCATAGAGCCCACCAACACCGTTGATCCAAAACCTTAACAAGTCTATCAACCAAAACTGTAGCTTGATGACTCCAACCCAACTCAACCCAGCACTATTAGTGCTACTCAAGCCTCACAAACATCTAACAGCACAAAGTCTAAATCCCAAACCAAGCCTAGTGCACGAGAGGCCAAACTGCACACTCTCAAGCACCACAATCACAGACACCACAACTGTTGAGTTGTTGAGTCCAGTTGAACCCCAACCCCTAGCAGGCCTTAAACCTTCTTACAACCACTAAAAATACAGGGGATGACTTGGTGCCTTTGGTGTTTGGATGCCATGTTTACCACACTTGCTAAAAGCTATGAACGATTAGACCTAGGTCTCTTAGTCGAGCCTTTAGCAACGGAGATATGCACGCTACCCATGCATCAAGGCTCCCCATGCATCTAAGAAATTCATAGAGATCAAGATTTTCCACAAACAAGCATGTAAGAAATGCCTCATTACATCTTATACCAAGTGCATGGGCCTTGCCACATCGACCAAGAGATCACAAAGCTGAAGCAGGTGACTGCTAACGACTCCTCTTTCTTGTACCAATGGTATGCTCTCGAACTCCAATGGAAGCAAGAAGGCTACCAAATTATGACCAATGCTGAGCAGAGACATGCAATCATGACCTTGGAATATGACCCAACTCATGTAGCCCTAACCTTTTATAGAGTATTGACCACCATCCACAACCAACTGGCCCCTCGAAGAGCACATCATGACTCACCCCTACTTAGATTGCATGTTGACCAAGGAGGAGCTATACATTGCGAGCCCAATGAACTCTGGTGATTTCCTCATGGATGTCCCCACTTACCTTACCCACATAAGCATCTGACCTATTGACATGGACCATGATTGAGGAAAAGTATTAGAAACTTTTGTGAAATGCATGAACTATTTAAAGAAAAAATATCTTTCTATATTCAAGCATTTCAATTTTCATAAGCATTTCCTGTATCTCCTATGTGTCTTCCCAAGAAAATTATCCAAAGAATACTAATGGTGGGCTATGGCTTCATGATAGGCACCTACAATGGCAGGACAGGAGAAAATCAACAAGATTCCATTCTCAAAGGAAGAGTAGGCAAAGTACAGCCTCTTAGTGGAGACAAGGACCTACAACTAATTCAAATTCAAGAACATCCTGAATTTGGAAGACATAGTCATGGAGGAGCTAACCATCAAGCAACTCGTGAGAAGTAGTGTAAGCTACAAATGTATGTGGAGAAGATGGGTCCAGCCATGGACTATGAGAAGTGCACAGAATTCCTTTGAACTTTCAATAGGAGCCATGGCATCATCACAGTGCATCAAGAGAATGAAGCCCACCAAGTGGAAATCAAATTGAGTCCCGAGTTGGTGTAGAGAGCATTGGGCCTACCCCAACAAAGTTGAAAGATGGCCAAAAAATGATGTGTATAGCATGTTGGGAATAGACAAAGTGATGGTCCACACCAACGATGGCATCGGCAGTTAACATCCCTGACCCCAAAGTCCTAGCTATATAAAAAATGGTGCATGTCTTCTTCTCTAGTCAAAGGTACAATGCATTGAATGAGTGAAATCAATGTGCCAATGCTGGAAAGCATTGCTACCAAGTCCTTTCATGAGGTGATCCTAAATGGCTTTGTGCAAAGGAAGACAATTGAGACACGATGCAGGCATTGGCGACAGCTGGAAGACCCGTGGGGGGAGAGTCCCAAACCTCCAAAGCTAGGAATTCATCGTCGTCAAAGGCTTCTACCATTGGCTTTGGAGGAGTCTTAATGGCCATCATCAAAGAGACCTTGGGTAAGTGCAAGAAGATGAGGAAGTCGGCAAGATTCCAAACATGTCCCCTCCACGCCAAGAACAAGAGCAATCTAGCGAGAGGATGTTGAGTGGCAAAGAAGGAGAGCGGCAAGCACAATCTAGCCAAGGAGGGGCCAAGAAGTCAAAGAAAAAGACTCCACAGAAGAAGGCCAAAGAAGAGAGCAAGAAGAAAGAAAAAGCGAATTTGCTAAGAGCCCAAAGTGAGTCCAAAAGTGCCAAAGAAAGAAGAAAGAGAAGGGAAAAGGAGGAGAAGAAAAGAATAAAAGATGAATCCAAGAAACCTGAAGAGGAGAGGAGGAGGAAAGTAGAGCAAGAGGCTGAGGAGTTCAGGAGGAAGGAAGAAGAAGACATAGCCCTAGCCATCCACCTCTCAGCCAAGAAGCCTTCAAGGGGGAGAGAAGTTGGCAGCCATGAGCCCTCACGAAGAAGAAAACCCAAGCACAAGCTCCCAAGAACCCAAAAATATGCCACTCCTAGTAGCTGAGGGCAAGGGAAAGGGTCTAATTGACCTCATCCCACATGTCCTAGTGCCCACCACCCCATCCTCTACACCCACCAAGGCTCTTCTACCACATCCCACATGTCCTAGTGCCCGCCACCCCATCCTCTACACCCACCCAAGGCTCTTCTACCACGGTGGATGCCAACAACCTTGTGGTTTGGGTGCAGTTCCTGGTCAATAAAGAGACAACTCAATGTGCAAGTGGAGGGATCCTATTGATTAGAGAAAAAATACTAGTAGTTGTGCGGATGCGGAGTCCAGACAAGACCCCAAAAGGCAGAAGATAGAAGCATCTACAGCCATTACTCCCACCTCACTGTCATTGTCTACAAACTACGATGAATATGTTCAAAAACTCTTGTCCCAGCTGAAAAGAGTGAAAGAGGAAAAGAAGGTGGAAATTGTTAAGCTAGAAGGAGAAAAGATGCGTTAGTGGTTCCAGCTCAAGAAAACCTGCCAATTAGTCAGGTATCAATGCAAAATAAGTGAGCTAAAGGTGGATCTCGAGGCTAAGGAGGAGCAAGAGGACAACTGGCAAAGAAAGCTTGAAGATGAAAATCAAGAGCTAATAGGTCTTCAAAGGGAGTACAAGCTCTTGATCCTACAGCAAGAAGAGCTACAAGGACAGATGAAGAGGGTCCAAGATGTTAGAAATCAAGCTCACCGTCAGTGTGTCTTCATCTATGACCGACATCTATGACAGCTAGTGTGTACAGCTATCTACATGTGACTACATTAAATAAGTCGGGTTAGTAGTCAGTCAGTGACCTGACTAGAGTTAGTCAATCTAGTCTACATTTACACTAGGTCACTCTATCTTGTAGTGGGTGTGTGCTTTTCAGTTTAGTGTGTGGAAATGAAGGAATGAGCTTGAGAGCCTGAAGGCTCATGGATATGGAGTCTTTCCCTTTCTCTCTCTCTACTCTTTGAACATGGTATCAGAGCTTCATCCATGAGGCTGTGGGAGAATGGGCATGACAACTTGCAGTGCAAAGGAGATGGAAGTAAGGAATGAGGAAGAAGCGTGGACTGCCTTCTGAAAATCGTGGACTGCCTCCTGAGTCTGAAAATTGTGGACTGCCTCCTGAAACCTGTGTCTAAAAATCGTGGACTGCCTCTTGAAACCTGTGTCCTGAAATCGTGGACTGCAACCTGTGTCTGAAAATCGTGGACTGCCTCCTAAAAAACAGCAACCTGTATCTGAAAATCTGCGCCTGCTGATCTGAATGGATAGCAACCTGTATCTGAAAATATGTGCCTGCTGATCTGAATGGATAGCAACCTATATCTGAAAATCTGCGCTTGCTGATCTAAGTGGACAGCAACCTGTCAATCTTCAGTGGGGCACCTAGACAAGGTTCATAGAGCATGTATGCTCACTATTGAAGGTATTTGAAGTGTGCAAGGAGTAAATGCTTGTGTGGGAGCTCTGTTATGAGCTGGAGTGACAGGCACAGACCTGTAATCATTTTTGAACTGCTATAAACATGAATGGACAGCATGCATTCAGTCATTACTGACACACAGGAGCCTTGTACTACACTCAGAAGGCATCTTTGGAGCACAAGAATGTGTCAAAGCATGTATACATTGGATCAAATGTCTTGGAGCTGAGATCTCTTGCTCAGAATACTCAGATCTGAAAATCAATGAACAGGCTGAAAACTGTCATACACAGTCAATGTCAGAATACTCAGATCTGAAAATTAGTGACAAGCTGAAAACTGTCATACACAGTCAATGACAGAATACTCAGATCTGAAAATCAATGACAGGCTGAAAACTGTCATACACAGTCAATGACAGAATACTCAGATCTGAAAATCAATGACAGGCTGAAAACTGTCATACACAATCAATGACAAGTACTGTGCATTACTGAAGGAATACAGGTCATCTTGGGGGTTCCATCATCTATATGAACTGGCCTATACATGGTGAATGCATGGAGAATTGAAGCAAGCAATGAGCATCATTGAAAACTGAATTTTGAAGCTGAAATAAATGCAGTTGCACTGTTCTGGTTAATTACAAACAGCTCATGAGGTTTATGTCATTGGTCAATGAAGACAGGTTGTCTATGCCTACTCAGATGCTCATGTATTGAACTTGCCACTACAAAGTAAATGTATGACATGGTCAAAAGACATTTTGGAGCTGCTTGGAGCTTGGTATACTGAATTCTGGTTGACTGCAACCTGAAACTGAATTTGTTGACACACTCAGTTTTGGACTTGAAATTGCTGTTGGTTACTCACAGTTTATAGTTTTCAGACTGCATGTATGTACCCTGGTAGTGAGGTTACATAAGCTTAAGCTGAAGCAAACACATAGCTTATGTATTGACAGTTATATCTTTAGTTGAGACCACTTGTTTGAGGGTTGTTTTGGGGTGTCAGTGGGCTGAAATACCCTAGTTTTTTTCTGCAATTTAGTGTAGAAAACTGCCATAAACTGTTACGGACTGAACTTAGTCAGTCATACTTATTGGACTGCAGGGAGTCAGGCACTTGATAGACAGTCTATTGCATCATGGCTAATGCACATGGGACTGACAATATCACTCAAATAGTTGGAGAGAAGTTGGATAATAAGAACTTTACATTATGGAAATTCAGAATGAAAAACTTTCTGGTTGGCAGACGTTATTGGGATTTATGTACAGGAGATGAAGTTGCTCCTGAGTTGCCTGCACACAATCCAACAAATGAACAAAAAAGAGCCTACAGGCTATGGAATGAAAGAGCATGAAAGGTGCTGCATTGGTTTTCCTTATGTATATCTGATGCTATGGTAATTCAAATCACTGGATGTGAGACTCCGAAGGATGCTTGGGACATACTGATGAAAAATTATGGAACCATGACACATGCAAGAAAGATCCAGTTGAAACAGCAGTTCAACAACATGTCTAGGAATGGCAAGAGCATCCAGACGTATACCATGGAGATCAAGACCATAGCTGATCAACTTGCTACTATTGGCTCAAGTGTATCAGAAGATGATATGATTGCGGTTGCTTTGAATGGCTTAGGCAAAGAGTACAAAGCTTTTGACACTTCCATTTCTGTCAGAGAAGAGCCCCCTAGCTGGGAAGAGCTAGTTGCTTTGTTGCTATATGAGGAAGTCAAACTTGGTTTGAATACAGGTTCTAGTGCATCTCAGAGTGGAGATACTGTGTTGTACTCTAGCCAGCGTGGCAGAGGATCTAGAGGTCGTGGTTCATTTCGAGGTCGTGGTGACACTCGTAATACTTATGGACAGCAGCAGTAGCAGAGTAATTGGCATGGTGCAAATACACAAGGCCAGCGTGGATCTGGTGGGTTTAGAGGCAGGGGGAGATCACCCCGAGGTAGAGGTGGTGGTTCTGGTTCATGGCAGTCGTGTGATCAGTCCAACAGGGACAAGGACTGCCATTATTGTGGCCGGTATGGGCATATTGCAAAGGATTGTTACAAGAAGCAAGGAGATATGAAGGCAAAGGGCAGACAGCATGGGCACTATGCATCTTCTAGTGGTGCTCATGATGAGTCAGTTGATAGACTCTTTGCCATGCAGCATGTATCTAAAAATGCATCGAGACATGATAGAGATGACAGATGGTACATTGACTCTGGAGCGTCAAACCACATGACCCCGCATGGAGAGTGGTTTGATGAGATGGTTGCAGGTACACATGGTCATGTATGTACTGGGGATGATACCCAACATGACATAAAGCATAAATGGATTGTTCCATTGATGATGCCTGATGGCAAGAAGAAAGGCATGCATGATGTCTTACATGTACCGACCATAACAAAGAATTTGTTGTCTGTGGGTCAAATGGCAGAACAGAATCCGCAAGTGAGGTTTAACAAGGATGGATGTTTCATTGAGGAGTATGGAAATGGCTGCAGCTAATTGCCAAGGGCAGAAGGGATGGCAGGATGTTTACTTTGGAAGCAACCATTCCTGAACTTAAAGCAGCTATGTTTGCTCATGATGAGAGTGCCATCAGAGATGTAGAGATCTGGCACAAGAGAATCGGACATGTCAATGTACAAAAGCTGAAATCTATGCAACAGAAAGAAGTAGTACTTGGATTACCCAAATTCAAGTATAATGATTTTGGTCATGTATGCCCTGCATGTCAGTTTGGGAAGCAAGCACGGTTTCCTTTCATGAGACATGTAAAAAACAGCACTAGGCCTTTACAGTTGGTACACTCTGATGTCTAGGGTCCTTCACATAATGCTTCCTTTGGCAGTGCACGATATTATGTCTCATTTATTGATGATTTCAGCACGTACACTTGGCTTTATATCTTGAAACATAAGGATGATGTGTTTGATGCATTCAAAGACTTCAAGAAACATGCTGAAAATGAATTGGGCTGTTACATATCATGTTTGAGATCAAATGGAGGAGGTGAATATGTCTCAAACTACTTTGACAGGTATCTTGCTAAACATGGGATCAGAAGACAGCTCACATGCAGTTATACACCGCAGCAAAACGGTGTTGTAGAGAGGAAAAAGAGGGTTTTGATGGAGTCAGCTAGAGCTATGCTGAATGAAAAATTTCTACCAAATGGTTATTGGGCTAAAGCAGTGGTGACTGCTGTATATGTGCTGAATCGAACCCCTACAGCATGGATTCATGATGTCACTCCGTATGAACGGCTGTATGGTCATAAACCTAATATTTCACACTTGAAGGTATTTGGCAGCATTGCATATGTGCATATACCGGATGAGAAGAGGAAGAAATTGGATCCTAAGGCAGTGAAAAGTGTGTTTATTGGATATGCACAGGAACGGAAAGCTTATAAGTGTTATGTACCTTCTATGCATGAGACACTCATAAGCAGAGATGTGGTATTTGATGAGTTAGCATCTTGGTATGGGAATCCTGTTGCAGTGCCTACTGATGGCTCACCCAGTATGAGTCATGGTGAAAATACTCCTGCAGAGAGTACTTCCATGACTGGTTAGACAGGTGATGTATCATCTACAGTGAGTCCTTGGACAGGACGATTACGGAGTCGCACTACTGCATCCACTGACACGGATATGTGAGTGAGGGGGAGAACAGATAAGGGAAAAGAAAAGGTTTTTGAAGATGTAACAGGTCCACTCACTGTAGGTTATGATTCATCTAGCAGTGACAGCTTAGATAGTGAATTGGGCATTCCGTCTGTTATGACGTCAGGTGCTAGACAGAGCCGTTATGTGCCGCCTCATGAGAGGCAAGCTCACAGTGAGCCACAGCTCAGGAGATCAGAGAGGGTCAGACGACCTGTTGACAGGTATACTTACACTGGATATTCAGCTCGTCATTATGCTTATATGACGAAAGTAACAGGTTTTAGAGAACCAAGTAAGTTTGATGAGGCAGTTTCAGATGAGAATTGGTGTGCTGCTATGGATGAGGAATATTCAGCTTTGGCTGAAAATTGTACATGGGATTTGATACAGTTGCCTGAGGGCAAAACACCTATTGGATGCAAGTGGGTGTATAAGGTAAAATGTAAATCAGATGGATCATTGGAAAGATATAAGGCCAGGCTGGTTGCAAAAGGGTATGCACAGCAGTATGGTCTTGATTATGAGGAGACTTTCAGCCCTGTAGCAAAGATGGCTACAGTTAGAACTGTGATTTCTTTGGCAGCAGCTAGAGGCTGGAAACTATGGCAGATGGATGTAAAGAATGCATTTCTCAATGGAGAATTATAGGAAGAGGTTTACATGGAACAGCCTGAAGGCTATGTACATCCAGAATTTCCAGCACATGTATGTCGGCTGAAAAAGGCATTATATGGGTTGAAACAGGCACCTAGAGCATGGAATGCTCGCATCAGCAGTTATTTACAGCAACATGGTTTCCGATTGGGAGATGTTGATCATAGTCTGTTTGCAAAGAAGACAGATAGTGGCTATGTTTTTCTAGTTGTTTATGTTGATGACTTAATCATTACAGGAGATGATGAAAATGGGATTGCAGAAATAAAGACATGTTTACAGGCTGAGTTTAGGGTCAAGGATCTTGGAGAGTTGAAATATTTTTTGGGGATTGAGGTTGTCTCTACACCTCGAGGCATATGGCTGCTACAGAAGCAGTATGCTCATGACATGTTACAGAAATATGGTATGGCTGATTGCAAGCCTTGGATACGCCTTTGGAGCAGAATGTCAAGCTGCAGATTGATGTTGGGATAGAGATTGAGAATGTTACTATGTACAGACAAATGGTAGGTAGCTTGATCTATCTCACGATCACTAGACCTGACTTGAGTTATGCTGTGGGGCTGATTAGTCAGTTCATGCAGAAGCCTCGCAAACCACACTTGGATGCAGTCAGAAGAATTCTGAGATATGTAAAGGGTACCACAGATCATGGGTTGTTTTATGCATATGGGAAAACCCTTGACTTGATGGGGTACACTGATGCTGACTGGGTTGGTTGCACATATGACAGGAGGTCAACCAGTGGCTATGCATTTGGATTGGGTAGTAGCATGATCAGTTGGCAGAGTAAGAAACATCCTACAGTTGCATTGTCCAATACGGAAGCAGAGTATCGTGGTGCGGCCTTAGCGGCCTGTGAAGCTAAGTGGTTACAGAAGTTACTGAATGACTTGGGAGTACACTTGGACAGCAAAGTCAAGCTGTACTGTGACAATTTGAGTAGTGTTATGTTAGCAAGCAATCCTATTTATCATGCAAGATCAATACACATTGAGGTTCACTACCATTTCATCAAGGAAATGGTTTTAGCAGATCAGATTGACTTGGAGCATGTGAAGACTGAAGATCAGGTAGCAGACATCTTTACCAAATCACTTGGTAAAGATACGTTCATTCACTTTAGACAGCTACTTGGAGTGATGCAAATGATTTGAGTTTTGTTTTTGAGCTTGAGGGGGAGTGTTAGAAATCAAGCTCACCGTCAGTGTGTCTTTATCTACGACTGACATCTATGACAGCTAGTGTGTACAACTGTCTACATGTGACTACATTAAATAAGTCGGGTTAGTAGTCAGTCAGTGACCTGACTAGAGTTAGTCAGTCTAGTCTACATTTACACTAGGTCACTTTATCTTGTAGTGGGTGTGTGCTTTTCAGTTTAGTGTGTGGAAATGAAGGAATGAGCTTGAGAGCCTGAAGGCTCATGGATATGGAGTCTTTTCCTTTCTCTCTCTCTACTCTTTGAACACAAGATGCCATGGAGGAGCTCACAATAGCAATCGGGGAAGAAGGGAGAGCCCAAAGGTACCAGGTAAACATGGAAAAGTTGGAGAAGACTATGGATGTGGAGCTAGAAGAGCAGAAAAGGCTAGAAAGAGAAATCAAAGAGCCAAAGCAAAGAATAAGGGCCTTAGCCCAAAGATATAATGAAATATTGGAAGAGGTGAAAAGAAGAGCAGACGAATGGGTAAACAGGAGTGAAGGATGGATAAGAGCCTTAGTGAATCGACTAGCCCTTGCGGAAGGTGGCAAGGTGTTAGCAAAAAGAACGGCAAAGGCTGCACAAATAAGCTTGGAAGCCCAACAATGCGCCTTCCTCAATACTCTCTTAGATACCACACAAGCAAAAGAGAAGACCATTGAATCATTAAGGAGAAAGCTAGAGATCACCCACAGGGCTTTAAGACACGGGCTACATGTCCGATTGCCAACTACAAGACCCAAGGAAGCAAATCCATAAGAGCCTAGGAGTGAAGCTCAAAGGTGGGCCACTCCCAGCAGTCAGGCTAGAGTTTGAAATGGGATAGCTAGAAGAGGAACTAGTACTACAACCTCCCTCTCCACAGCCAGAAATGTAGCAAGAAGTGGACATCACGGTCAAGAGAAAAGCAGAACTCAATAAGAAAAGGGTGAGGATGTTGGAGCAAGCAAAGAGAATATTAAAATCCTAACCAAAAATAGCCTCTAGAGCACTCACTCCACCACAAGCGGATTGCTTCCCAATGGATTAGAATGCAGAGCTCATAGTATAGGAGCAAAAAGAAAATGGCCGCCCACCCTTCGACTTCACCTTCAAATTTCCCTCCACCTTATGCAGAGTACTATCGACCAAAGTGGTGGAGGAGGTAATAAGTGTGGGAGGAAGGCTCGGTAGTAGGTGGTGGAACTAGGAGGGGGAGAAGAACCCAACACAATGGGGAACGGAAGCACCTGAGTATTGGGAAGACAAAGTCATGGAGGTGCCCCCCGGACAATTCAAGGCTACAAGTCCCAACCAAAGTGGCAAAGGAGAATCTAGGACATCAACATGGATGCCTGGATGTTGTTTTGTAACACACTACCCTTTAAGTAAAATGACCCCACTTATATGCCATATCCAAGAAGGGTAGGGGTGGATTTCAATCCTAACATCCATGGCAGATATGATTTTCCAAATATATATAACATAAATGCCACCAAGTTGGAGGACGCCCTGACCTTCTCCAAAACTGATCTATGGGACTCAATTGCCCATTTTCTCAATGAGTTCACTTTTTGCCCAGATCTTGCCTTTTTTTTACTACTTGTAATTATCTGAGATTACTTAGGGTACTACTTAGATAAGAGCCTATGCCATAGGAGCACTATCTCCCACCAATCTTTTTTAATCTCAATGTTGGCATGGATAGCTATGCATTGGCTAGGCTAATGATGCGTGCTACCCTTCTGCTATCTTTTTGCATAGCCCTCTTAGAGGATATGAGCGGTAGTCATTTCACTATATGCAACCATCCCTTCCTATCTACCACTCCTCTTAATGCTCGAATAGGCCTAAAATGATACATCCAAAGAAGATGATTTCTTAGCAAATCCATTAAGCCTCCAACCTCCCCCTCTCATGACTTTGATGATGAGGGCTAGATCTTCGTTTATTTATATTTTTTATTTTTAAGAGAGAGAAGGAAGAAAAGAAAGAAAGAAACAAGAAAAGAAAAGGAAAAGTAGAGAAAATACAAAGAAAAGAGAAGAAAAAAAAGTAAACGAATAAGAGATCACCAGAAGGAAATCATAGGGAAAGCAATCAAATGATCTCGTTACATGTAGGCCATAGTCAAGGCCACAGTCACTACACCTAGGGGTCCTCAAGTTAGGAATGTCCGGTGGCTTCGATTGACTGGCTCTATCCCTAACCCCCTTGCCCATTTTGATTCCCCATATCACGCTTAGGGCACATCAAGGGCAATACATATCTAGGGATGCCACCCTCGCCTATGGTTAGACATGTCTCCCTAAGCCACACTCACAACACCCCCTTAGGGAAGAACTAGGTCCTCAAGTGTGGGACAACACACAGCCCTACATGTGGTTTGTCGATCCAAGTCCCAATTCCACTAGCACAAGCACAATGCACCACACGATAAGATAGACACATCCATAGGCAGTGCACCTTATTTTCTTTACAGGTAACTCCAAACAATACAAGTCACCAACTTCATAGGCTCCCTCATCATCGATTTACATGACTACCTGTCAAATCATCTGATCTTCATGAGCTCAAACCCGCAAGTGCCATGGGACTGGCACTCATCTAGGAGGGGGATAATATTATAAGACATGTCATAGATACAAACCATGTAGCCAATAAGAAGCAGAGGAAGACATAGGAAGCCCAAGTCAAAAAGTGAATGAAGAAGCTCATTTTTCCTAGGCAAGAAAAGTGGAGGAGAAAGCAAGCACAAAAAAAACGTGGGAGACCACCAAATATTCTAGCACACTACAAGATATAGGCCTTATACCAACATTAAAAGCAACAAAAATGTAAATAACAAAATTTGCCCCCGTCATCGCAAAAAGCGTCATTATTGGCGATGCCATAGAACAGTCGATATTAGTGTCATTATCGCACACTAATAATGATGCAAATAATGATGCGTGCACGTAAATTTGCGACGCTAATAGCGATGGTAACAAGGAAAAAAAATTGTGGCAGGGCAATCACATATAGCACTGTGTGCTTTATTTGGGCCATACAAAATAGTTTCTGCATTGTCTACAATGCTCATGTAAACAAAAATAAAGTATACTTAAATCATAACACTAATACATGAAATAAATACATGATCGCATAATGAAAGTGACTAATACAATCATGACAAGATATCACTACTACATAGAAAATGTCTATACAGATTAGGTGACCAAAAAGAAACAACTACACATCAATCCACCATATAATAATGCATTCTAATTAAACATGGTAACTACGGACAAGAAAGATGAGTGACTTACAGGGCTACCACGTCTATACAATCGGTCGATCAATGCAGTAAGACCATGCCTCTCTGCATATCGAGTCTCAAGGCCGGTCGGATTGCGATTTGTAATGGAGTGCTGCAAAGAAAACAAAATACTAACTGTTAGAATGAGAGTGAAATTTTGGTGCAGGCAATTGCTTAAAAATAGCTAAAAATCATGAATATCAAGGGAAACATATGCAACGTCAAAGGCGGCGGCTCGATCTAGGACGATTTTAAGCGTCAAAGTGCTCTAAAGGTGCCCGAGTGACACTTGTTGATTTTTCATAATTTTTCAGACATTCGTGCAGGTTGACACGAGCTATTGGCCAATGTGGGATGCTAAGCCGGATGCCCAGGATTTTTCAGAGTTCAATTCCGAGTCCGGACGGGGAAATGGCCAAGAATTGGTCAAGATTTGAAAGGGTGGCCACAACATGGACAAAAGGGGGGGTGCCCTTTGGGGGAATTTTAACCCCCCAACAAAAAGACATGCATTTTGAAGAATCGTGGAGAGAGAAAGATGAAGGAAACGTGTGCAGACATGGCGCCGAAATTTGCACTAGGATGGAGAGAGGGCATCATGCCTGTTCAATACAACCCCCATCACTGATCATTGCCCTTGCTTCCCTCCTAGATGCTGACTCTATCGCTGCCTCTCGCCCGTCAAATGATGCTCTCTTTGAAGATCTCTGATTTCAGTCTTTCTCTCTCCTCCCTCTCTCTCCTCTAAGAGGGAATTCATGTGGGAAGAAGAAGGAAGAAGAAAGAATGGTGGAGGCTTGTCCGGCATGGATCGGATTGCTCCACGGGCTGGAAATGGAGATTTGTGATTGTGCTGGACATGAAGTGCTGCTGATTTTCAGATTTGCAGCCATGGACATGAAACCCGAAACACGCAAATAAGCAGCAATTCAATTTTTTCAAAGGAAATTTGAGATTTCATGGCTTTTGATTGATAAAATGTTGTTCATGTGGGCTAAAAATTGTTTATGTTGCTGTTTTCCATGAATACTTGTTGATCATAATCAGAAAATCAGAAAAATATGCATCTTGTGGCTCAAAATAATATACTAAAACACGTAAAATATGGAAAATCAAGGGAAAATGATATTTTTGCGCATAAAAATGGAAGAATGAATAGGAACACCAACTAAATTTTCATTTTTGCTGCAAGAAGGAACTAAGGGCCATAGCCCATAATCTATTTTGAATTTTTAGTAATAAAATAATGCAAAAAAATAAGGGAAAATACAACGAAAATAGAGAAAAATCACTAAAAATAGGGGAAAATGCATTTTGGGTGCGAAAAATTAATGAAAATTAAGAACAATGTTTGTGAATATTTGTGGGGACTGAAGCATGAGGATTTGCCTCAGTTCAACCCCACCTTCTTATTCTAGTGTGTTTTTCCCGCTCTTTACACATAAAATGATGGCAAAATGCCCTATAAATCTATACCACAATGCAGCATTTGATCGATGGGAGGGTAGAATGGTTAGAATGTGTCTAATGTGGAGTAAAATGATGAAAATATTACTGTTTTTTTTTGCATGCCATATAGGTCGGTGAAAGTAGCACGAGGGTTTCCTCGGTGCTAGGTACGTGCAACGCCGCATAAGAACGGTAGTTGAAAATCATTGAAAGGATGTTTTCCGCATGTGCAAAATATTGATTTCATAATTGTTTGAGCACTTGGCATCCACAATATGCATAAATCATGGAAATATTTAAAGGTATCAGAAATCCTAGATGCACAGCAATTGTTTTCATTAGGACCTTGACCTACGTTGAGTGAGAGACAGGACACCCTAAGCCATAGGCTAGTCATGGGGTCTAGGGAAAAAAGAAGTGAGGACAATGGTACATTCCTGTATACGATTAAATGGTACCTTGAGTGGATTCTGTGTGAAATGTTTATATGTGGAGCGACGCATCGAGGGGCCAATCCCGAAGGTGTAGGAGAGTCGCAGAGGGGTGGCGGCATTCAGCCGTTGAAGGACCCCCTATGTCTGTGCTTCGTGCCATTAGGCAATGTGTAAGGGACTCCCTCTGAGGAGTAGTGGGTGAGAGAAGAGTGGACTACAAACGACGTAATACAAACGCAAGATGTTTAGGAAGGCAATGTATGTGTCATCAGTGCTCCTGGCTGCGAGGCCGTGGGGTTGTTGAGCACGTGAGATAGAGGTCCGGCTAGTGCACGAGCCAGTGCCAGCCCGTTTTAAGTTCCATCAGTGGTGCGTCTGTCGGGAGCCGCTTAATAGTGGCGGTGCTCGAATCTTGGTTGTCTAGGGACCAACTAGCAGTTTATGCCAAAGGATACTGAGATTGATCTGTTATTTATCGATAAGCATCATCTAGCAGAAATCCAAAAGCAAGAAAGAGACGAAAGAGCTAGGTGACGTGCTGAAATTTTTAGGAGATATTCCCCTAAGCATAGCGGTGCTGAACCCTTAAGAGGGAGTGGATCTAGTGGTCTAAGTGCCACAAGCAGTAAGTTAGGAGAAGGTGGAAGCTCTAGTGCTCCCCTTTCTTCCATAAGCCAGTCTACATCAAGTGTGGCAGGTGCAACCTCACCGTCCCTTATTCCTAGTGCAAATCCAATCTTCGTCCTGGCGCAGCCTATTGCAATTCCAGCACGAACGACGGATTTTTCGGCTCTAGGTTACCCGCTACCCTTTTTTAATGGGCTAGTTGAGGGAGATGCGAGACTCCACATTAGGGAGTTTCAAAAGCTGATGTTTAACTGTCGCATTCAAGAAGAAGGACATTTAATGATGTTCTTCAATATGACTCTCAAAGGAAGAGCTGCCATATGGTATCATGGTTTAGAAGTCGGAACCATATTGAATATTGATGCATTTTATGGAGCTTTTCGAAGGGAGTTTGCCCCTGAAAGGGGTGGGCAATATTGGTTGCGTGTACTCAACGTGACCCGCCAAGAACCACACGAGGATATTCGTGCTTATGTGAAGAAGATAAAAGAGGTTTTCTGTAAGTTGGACACCTCTATTCCTATCCCCGCAGCTGCCCAATTGCAATATTTCCTACATGGTTTGGACTTTAATATCCAATTGCAGTTGAGTAATGTCCCCTTGGGGGATATAGATACTGCCATTACACGAGCGCAAGTGATGGAATCCCGACTACAAGCAGCCTATGCTTCTCGAGCCAATTCGAATATGGGTTTAGTATTGGGAAACAATATGGCGACGGCCAATGGCAGTGGTAGCCAAGGGATAACGATGGCTAACCCTAATGGGAGAGGGAACATGATGCAGAATGTCCCTTTATTACCAGCTCCCCCTAGCATGTCGATGCCTACTGGCAGTCAAATGGCTCCAAATGGTGGAGGCCAGGCGGTCAATTCTAATACCATGCCTGTGGCTCAACAACTAGTGCCTAATCGAATTGTTAGGCCGATGGAACGACATGGTAATGACCAAGGCTATGAGTCGAGCGCTTCCAATGTTCTTGGCAAGGTTAAGGACATGATGAAGCATTATACCGACATGATTACGGAGCAATATCGGCAAATAGCCGTTGATGTCAACTTCCTTAAAAAACAACAAAATTTGATAGGAAGTAGATACCCAGATGAGGGTGCATCTTCGAGGTTTAGTTGCAAATGGTGTGGTGGGCAGCACTATCCAAGAAATTGCCCAAATGTTAAGTGCGACATCTGTGGAAAATCCGGCCATTTAGCAGCTACTTGCTGGAGTAAGATCAGTTCCCTCCAACGAGGAAGTCGGCAGCAGCCAGGGCCTGTTAATCATCGTGCGCAAGGAAATGATTCCCAGCGAGAAGATGGGCCTAAACAAATACTTCAACGACCAAATACTACAGTGGAGGAGCTACCAAGTGGTAGTGGGGTTAGTTTGATTGAGGCTGTACGCATTAATGATGCTGAAACCTCTAATCTGCGAGCTGTTCTTAGAAGAGGTCAAAAGTAGAGAAGCCGACAAGGATAAGCCTGTTGACGGAAACCCTAAACAAGGCGACAAAGGAACTCAAGTTTTGGATCCTACCATGGAAGGGGGCCCTTTGAAGCCCGTGGAAAGTAAAGCCGATAAAGAACCACCAAAGAAGAAGGTGAAAGTTAAAAAAGAGGCAATAAAGCTGGTTCAGCGACCTAAAGAGCGGATGGTTTGGCATGAAAAGCGAGCTCTATTGAACTATCATGAATTCGATTTGGCGAGCTCTCTTTGCGAAGTCAAGCTGGATGTGAATCTTTTACAGCTTATTAAGCTTTCCCCAAGAGTACGCAAGGAATTTAGAAAGATCCTACGTACCGGGTATATCGTAGAACCTTTGGGTATTGCACGAGTTGGTGATGATTGGTTCGAGCATGCTGAGAAGCATTGCCCAAGGGTTGCAACCTATGTCGATGGGATATTAGTAGATTATGCCATTGTCGACACGGGATCATCTATTAACATTATGAGTTCTGAACTGATGGAAAGGTTGGGTCTTGCGATCCAGAAAGATACCTCCACAATTCTCAGAATGGCGGATGATAGTTTGAGACAGCCAGAAGGCTGCATTACTAAGGTCCATGTCATTGTTACAAATGTAGAATGCCTGTTGGAATTTAGGGTGATTCGTTTTGCAGGCCTTCCAAGTTACCAAGTATTACTTGGACGACCTTGGATCTTGCAAGCAGACTACCAAGTGGATATACCCACCGGTCGACTAATATTCGGCAGAGGTGCCTAGCGTGTGGTGGTTGATGCTTATCTTGAGTCCCCGCAAAGTGAGAGAGCTCCTCTATCTTCTACAGAATTAGAGACATTAGAGGATTTATCTGCCAGTGAGACATCATCGAGTGATGAGTCCAAAGAGGGATCCACCATGGAAGACATCTATCAGATTACTTTGAACGAACCAATAGAGGGCCAAGATTGTATAAGAGATGCTGATGTTATAGAGCTAGACCTTGGTACGCCTGATGATTCACGGCCAATCAAATTAGGTTCTATGCTCAGTACAGCAGAAAGGGAGGACTATGTGGCCTTGATCCAGGAATTCCGTGGTATCTTTGCCTGGAGTTATGATGAGCTGAGAGGCATTTCTCCTAGTCTTGCTGTTCATACAATTCCGTTGAAAGAGGGCACTCATCCTGTACGACAAAAAGTAAGGCGTATGCCTTTCGAACTGAGGGACGGGCTGTTTGAAGAGTTACAGAAGCTTCGAAAAGCGGGTTTGATTTTTCCTGTGCAACACACGGAATGGTGTTTACCAGTTGTGATCAGAAAGAAGAACAACAATCAAATCCGATTATGTGTAGACTTTAGGGAGCTGAATAAGCAGACAGTTAAGGACTACTACCTGTTGCCATTTATTGACCAGATTTTGGATCAATTAACGGGTAGGGAGATATATTCATTTATGGATTGCTTTGCAGGATATAACCAGATGGCAATTGCAGAAGAGGATAAGTTGAAAACAACTTTTATTACTGTATTTGGTACTTTTGCATACCATGTGATGGCCTTTGGTTTATGCAATGCGCCTGGTTCGTGGCAACGAACAGCAGATAAGACATTTGGTGACATATCCCCTGAAGAGTTGAAGGCGTTTATTGATGACTTAGGGGCTGCCATCGTGAGAGGCAGGCAGTTGATCATTTTAAGAAAATGTTTTGAGCGCTGTAGACAATTTTGCATCGCCCTAAACCCACGGAAGTGTGTTTTTGGAGTACCTTATGGGCTATTGCTGGGTCATGTGGTCAGTTCAATAGGAATTGCGACAGATCCCGAGAAGGTCAAAGTTATAGTTGCCATGGGTCCACCACGCACTCCGAAGGAAGTTCATAGCTTTCTGTCTTTGGTTGGTTATTATCGTAGATTCATAAACGCCTTGGCAGAAAGAACGTTGCCGCTTACAATTTTATTATCCTTTAGTTGTTTGTTTGAATGGGGTGACCCTTGTAAGGTAGCATTCGAGGATGTGAAACAAGAGCTAGCAAGTGCTCCCGTTTTAAAAGCACCTAAAAGAGGTGAGGTGTTCTATATATTTTCGGCAGCCACCATGTATAGTATCAGCTGCTGCTGTTTAGCCCAAATTTGGGAAGAGAAGTGGTACCACCCGATTGCTTTTGCCAGCAGGAAGCTGGGGGTATCCGAAATCAATTATACCTACATGGAGAAGTTGTTGTTGAGATATCGAGCTCCACTCGTGATACGCCAAGGTGACCGTTGTGTATTTATGTCACCAACTTGTCAGTTGCAGATGCGGTTGGTACACCGCCCATGAATAATAGCTACATAATAGCTATCCTTATCTACTCTAGTTCGTGGCTCAGTTAGTATGCCACCTTAGTTAGTTGAGTTTGGTTTGAGACCCATATATAGGGTTCTTCTATTTCTTTGTACTTGAGTTCTTTTGGCTTACACAACTAAGAAGAGGAAAACTGTTTTCAGCCTCCACCCGTGTGTGTATTCCCCCATTGTGCAAGCAAGAAAGCTTCAAGTGAGACTCCTTCCTTCTCTCCCACAATCTTGACATGGTATCAGAGCCTTGTTCGTGGTAAGGAGCTCAAGAAAGCAAGCCAAGCTCGCGGTGTTCTGGTAAGAGGAGCAGTGTTGCTTTCATTTTCTATTTTGGGAGCAGATCTCTGTAGGTAGCACAGCCGGAAAGTGCAGGAGTGCATTGTCTCAGGTTGAGACGCCCTTCGCGGTGAAGCAAGAGGGCAGTATATGCTGCGGGTTAGGGCTTTAGCCCTTGGCGACCTTATTTTTTTTATTTGAGGCCATTTCAGGGCCTGTTTTGGAGGCGGAAGTTTTCTGCACGCACTCAGGAAAAGGCCCAGTTTTATGCTGTGCGACCACTGTTCTGCAGGTTGGTAAAAAGTTACTGTAGAAATTGCATTGTATGCCTGTGCGCAGAGACATTGGGAGTTACAGAATCATCCCTGTTGCCTGTTGATGCAAAATCGTCACTAGGAAGTGACTGTGTGGTCAAATACCACTTTCGTCAGTTTTGCAGATTTGCCCTTGTGAGGTTGAAGCTGTGTTCTTTGTAGTGACAGAATTTTTTTCAGTGTTCTGTAATGGCGTCTGATTCTCTTTCACAGATTGTCATTGAAAAGCTTGACAAGAACAACTTCCAAGCATGGAAGTTTAGAATGACAAATTTTCTTATGGGAAAAGGATATTGGGAATTTGTTGCAGGAAATGAAGAAGAACCAGTTCTTCCTAATGTTCCCAATCAACAGCAAATGCAGGCATTCAAAACATGGCATGAGAGAGCTAGGAAAGTTATGTATTGGCTGTCTATCAGTATTTCAGACTCTATAATTGTGCATATTCAGGATGTAAGTACGCCAAAGGAGGCATGGGATACTCTGTCAAAAATGTATAGCACAAATACGCAAGCCAGGAAAATGCAGCTCAAGCAAGAGTTGCATAATGTGCAAAGAGAAAGTATGAGCATCAACAACTACCACATGAAGGTGAAGAAGATTGCAGATGCACTTGCTTCCATTGGGTCGCCAGTGGAAGATGATGATTTAGTTTCCGTGAACTTGAATGGTCTAGGAAAGGATTATGCACAGTTCCGAACATCCATTTTCATCCGTGAAAGATTTCCTGATTTTGAGGAGTTGATTGCTCTTCTAATTTCTGAGGAGCAGAGAAATGGTGGTGCATCTTCTTCAGCAGGAACTTCAAAAGAAGCTGTCTTCTACTCAAATGCTGGAAGAGGTAGAGGCAGAGGTAGAGGAGGCCGATTTGGAGGCCGTGGCAGAAATCAGAATATGTAGCAAACTCAAGAAAACCAGTCCTATGGAGGAGGACGTGGTAACTCTAGAGGCAGGGGGAGCCAAAGAGGTCGTGGTGGATGGCAAAGAGGCCAAAATGCAAACAGTAATGTTGAATGCTACTACTGTGGTAAAATGGGTCATATGGCTAAAGACTGCTATAAAAAGCAGAATGACATCATGAATGGAAAACTACAACAAGGGAATTATACATCTTCTAGTAGACAGAGTGATGACAGAAATGAGCACTTGTTTATGGTGCAGCACATGAACAATTTTGTGACAAGTGCAGAAGAAAGCAATGATGTATGGTATGTTGACTCAGGTGCATCAAACCACATGACAGGTCATGCAGAATGGATGGAGGATACAAGAAAAATGGAAAAACCAAGATTTGTGGAGACTGGTGATGATACTGCACATCCTATTGTGCAGATTGGAAAAATTCCCTTGTCTATGTAGGATGGGAAAAAGAAATACCTGTCCGATGTATTTCATGTCCCGAATATCACCAAGAATCTGGTTTCTGTTGGTCAAATGGTTGAGCAGGGCTTGGAGGTCAGATTTAATCCTCATGGATGCTCTGTTGAGGATATGAAAAATAAGGTCGCTTGATAGCAAAAGGAAAGAAGAAGGGCAGAATGTTTACATTGGATGCAGACATGTCTGAATTGAGTGCAACAATGTTTGCACATGGGACCGGTGTAGTTGCAGATATTGATATCTGGCATAAACGCATTGGTCATGTTAATGTACAGCGGCTTAAATCAATGCAGGCCCAAAATATTGTTGCAGGTTTGCCAAAATTCAAGGTTGCAGAAATGCATAAGGTATGTGAAGCCTGTCAGTTTGGAAAACGGGCAAGGAAACCATTTCCTAGACATGTTCAAGAGAGTAAGAAGCCATTGGAATTAATCCACTCTGATGTGTGGACAACTAAAGCTGCATCTCTTGGAGGCTGTCATTATTTTGTTAGTTTTATTGATGACTATAGCAGAAAATTTTGGGTGTATTTTATGAAAAAGAAAAGTGAAGTTTTTGGGCATTTCAAAACTCTTAAAGCGATGGTTGAAAAAGAAACAGGCCTGCAGATAAAATGCCTAAGGTCAGATGGAGGGAGAAAGTACCTCTCAAATGAGTTTGCAAGGTTCCTACAGGAGCATGGCATAAAGCAGCAATATTCATGCAGTCATACCCCACAACAAAATGGAATTGCAGAAAGGAAAAACAAGCATATTGGAGAGGTATCTCGTGCCATGCTCAATGAAAAAGACTTGCCAGATTTTTATTGGGCTGAAGCAGTTGCTACAGCAGTCTACATAATGAACAGGACTCCCACTGCAACAATACATGGAATGACTCCAGAGGAGAGGTATACTGGTAGGAAACCAGATATTTCTCATTTGAAAATTTTTGGTTGCATTGCCTATGTACATGTGCCAGATGAGTTGAGATCGAAGTTGGATCCAAAAGCTGAGAAGTGCATCTTTATTGGTTACTCTCTACTGCAAAAAGGGTATAGATGCTATAACCCTTCTACTCGTAAGTTTACAGTGAGTAGAGATGTTGTTTTTGATGAGATGAGTAGCTGGTATAAACCAGTAAATGTGATTGATGATGTAGATGCACAAAATGGTAATGCTGCACAGAATTCACAACAGCAGTCACAAAATATTAGTGGACCTGGAGCGTCCTCTAGCAGTGGTTCACATTCTTTACCATGGACAGGCAGATTGAGATCAGGAGAATCTTCTCAAAGTAATGCAGATAGTGGTATGCAGGTATCACGAAAAGGAAAAGAGAAGGTTGATCAGCCCATGTTTGATGTGAATGCAGGTCACTCTTATGTGGATGGTGAATCCAGTGGCTCAGAACAGAGCATTGATGATGAGTTGGGTATTCCTTCTATTGTTACATCTGGAGTAAGGAAGACCAGGGATGTTTTGAGAGCACCTGGGAGTGAACCTACTTTGCGCAGGCCTACGAGAGCTAGGTATCCTGTGGATAGGCTGAAATATGATGGATTTACAGCCATTCACTATGCATATATGGTCAAAGTGATACAGGAACCAGAACCCATTTCTTTTGAGCAAGCCATGGGAAAAGAAAAATGGGAGAAAGCCATGGATGAAGAAATGGATGCCTTGGAAGCAAATGCTACATGGGAATTGGAACCTTTGCCTAAAGGTAAAAATGCAATTGGCTGTAAGTGGGTTTATAAGGTGAAGCACAATGCTGATGGTTCTGTGAACAGATACAAGGCAAGATTAGTAGTCAAGGGGTATGCACAAACATATGGCATTGACTATGAAGAAACATTTAGTCCGGTTGCAAGGATGGCAACCGTAAGAGCAGTCATTGCTATGGCTGCATCAAAGGGATGGTCTTTACATCAGATGGATGTAAAGAATGCCTTCTTGCATGGTGATTTGCAAGAAGAGGTCTATATGGAGCAGCCACCAGGTTATGTGCATGCTGTTCATCCTGAGTTTGTTTGCAGGTTGAAGAAAGCCTTGTATGGCTTGAAGCAAGCACCTAGAGCATGGTCTGACAAGATAGGACAGTATCTTGTCACTATTGGCTTTCAAATTTCCAAGGCAGATTTCTCACTTTATGTGAGAAAAACAAAGAAAGGTATTATGCTACTTGTCATTTATGTTGATGATTTGATTATGACAGGTGACAGTGATGAAGATATCCTTCATGTGAAAATACTATTGAAGCAGAAGTTTGAGATGAAGGATTTGGGAGAGCTGCGTTATTTCTTGGGCATTGAGGTGATTAGATCACCAAGTGGGATACAGCTCTTGCAGAGGCAGTATGGATTGGACATGCTGTCCAAATATGGGATGACAGGCTGTAAGCCTATTTCAGTTCCTTTGGAGCAGAATGTGAAGCTGAGCACAGATGCAGGTGAGCTTCTAGAAGACCCTACTATGTACAGACGCATAGTAGGAAGTTTGATTTATATGACTATTACCAGGATAGATTTGAGCTATGCTGTTGGATTCGTAAGTCAGTTTATGCAGGCTCCAAGGAAACCACATTTAGATGCGGCTAGACGCATACTCAGGTATGTGAAGTCCACATTGCAGTATGGACTATTTTATGAGACTAGGGTTCAGATACAGTTGCATGGATACACTGATGCTGATTGGGCTGGTAGTATCTATGATAGACAATCTACCAGTGGATATGTGTTCTCTTTTGGGAGTGCTGCAGTCACTTAGAGCAGCAAGAAACAGCCTACAGTTGCCTTGTCGAGCATAGAGGCTGAGTACAGGGGTGCAGCAATGGCTGCATGTGAGGTAGCTTGGTTGCATAAGGTACTTTATGATATGCATTAGTCTACAGATGGGCCATTTGTCATTTATTGTGACAACATGAGTAGTATACACTTGGCAAATAACCCAGTCTATCATGCTAGAACAAAGCACATTGAGGTGCATTATCACTATGTGCGAGAGAGGGCTTTACTAGGTCTTATTGATCTAGTTTATGTCAGCACAGAGGATCATGTAGCTGACATATTCACGAAGGCATTGGGCGCAGAGAAGCTGCGCAAGTTTAGAGACCTGCTTGGTGTGCAGGAATTGGGATTGAGTTCGAGGGGGAGTGTTGAGATATCGAGCTCCACTCGTGATACGCCAGGGTGACCGTTGTGTATTTATGTCACTGACTTGTCAGTTGCAGACGCGGTTGGTACACCGCCCATGAATAATAGCTACATGATAGCTATCCTTATCTACTCTAGTTCGTGGCTCAGTTAGTATGCCACCTTAGTTAGTTGAGTTTGGTTTGAGACCCATATATAGGGTTCTTCTATTTCTTTGTACTTGAGTTCTTTTGGCTTACACAACTAAGAAGAGGAAAATTGTTTTCAGCCTCCACCCGCGTGTGTATTCCCCCATTGTGCAAGCAAGAAAGCTTCAAGTGAGACTCCTTCCTTCTCTCCCACAATCTTGACAGTTGTGTCTAGCGATGGTCTTTGGAACCAAGAATTTCAGGCATTACATTCTCTATGAGAAAGTCATGCTTTATACGAAGGCGGAGGGACTTCGATTATTGATGAATAAGCTACAGCCGCCTGATCATTTAGCGAAGTGGTTAATCACTTTGTAGGAATTTGATTATGAAATCAGGAGTAAGCCATCAAGGTTGCAAGGCATCGTGGAATGTCTAGTGGACTTTGGGGAGCCGAAAGAATCTGTGGCTGAAGGTAGTGACATAGAGTTGTTATTTAAAATAGATACGGCATCTATTCCCTCCTGGTACGCTGCAATAACGCATTATTTATCAACGGGAGAGGCGGGATCCGAATTATATAAAGCTGAGAGAATGAAAATTAAGCAGCAAGTGTTAAAGTTTGCTTTGATCGCAGGTACATTATATAGGCAAGGGGTTGATGACATCTATCGCCGGTGTGTGATGCCTGACGAGGTGCCATTCATTCTGGAAGAGTGCCGTGATTCTACTTGTGGTGGCCATTTTGCTGGACGGCTTATAGCACAAAAGGCTTTAAGAGCAGGTTATTGGTGGCCTGCCATCTTCCAGGATGCGTTTGCGTATGTTAAGAGATGCGATATATGTCAATGACATGATAGTCGAGAGAATAGGAAACGACCACTCACCCCTATTATGGCGATACTTCCATTTGAGAAGTGGGGAATAGACTTTGTGGGTCCTATTACTCCGTCGTCGACTACGCAAAAGAGGTACACCATTGTAGCAACTAACTACTTCACAAAGTGGTTAGAAGCATGTGCAACAAGGAAAGATGATGCTAAAGAAACTGCTAGTTTCCTTTTAGAGCAGATAATATGCCGTTTTGGTCTGTCGAAAGAATTAGCGTCGGACCGCGGAACCCATTTCCTGAATAAGGTGATCAAAGGTTTGACAGAGATGTGGCAAATCAAGCATAACAAGACAACCCCATATAACCTGCAAGCCAATGGGCAAGTTGAAAGCGCCAACAAGCAGCTTGTGGGCATCCTGTCCAAAATTGTATCGGAAAAGAAACGGGATTGGGATAAAAAGTTATACGTGGCAGTGTGGGCCTATAATACGACTTTCAAACGAGCCACTGGCCATACCCCGTTCAAGTTAGTATATGGGGAGGAGTGTGTCTTGCCTTTAGAGATTGAGCTGCCGACTATTCGGTTTGCCATCAATCATTCTTTGAGTGATGAAGACGCACTTTTTGAGCGCTTGACGACACTGGCACATTTAGATGAGCTTAAGCTACAGAGCTTATTGCACCAAGAAGTGGCGAAGCGCCGAATGAAGCAGCTACACGACCTCAAAGCCAAGAAATACACCTTCAAGAAAGGACAGCTTGTTCTATATTATGACACACGACGTGAATTATTTTCAGGCAAGCTAGAGCCCAAATGGGACGGGCCCTATAGGATCGTTAGAATAGGAAAGAATAAATCCACAGTCTTGTTAGCTGACCTTGAGGGGGTAGAATTTAAAAATAAGGTTAATCTTAATAAGATTAAACCTTATTATTTCTGATTGCACTAATACTATGACTGGCTTGCAGGTCTAGGCGAGATCGATCAAACGTCTGCAAGGAAATCGTGATAGTGTTTGATGGGTCGTCTGATCCCTTATTTAGAACACCCATATTTAGAACAGAGGTATCATCAGGGAAAGCTCATTTGGTGGAGCAAAGGATATAAGGTGACTGAGCAAGAAGGCGGGACATTTATTTGGGAGATCAAGGTCTTCTGCCACCATCACTGCCTAAAAATTTTGACAAGCATCCCTGTTGAATTCAATGATGATGGAGGGATGGAGCCTATGGTCCACCCGTTGAATATGCTATGGATGTACACCTTGTACTTTGATGGGGCGTCCAGGGGTGCATGTAAAAAAGGAAGTGTAGGAGTCGTCATCCGAGACCCCCGACGACGCATTGTCATGAAGTTAGCTGCTTATCTCGGGGTGAATTTTACCAATAATATGGCAGAATACAAAGCCCTGATTATGGGTTTGAATATTGCAAAGAAGGGTGGTATCCGCCAGTTATTGGTGAAAGGGGACTCTCAGTTGGTTTTAAATCAACTCAATGGGACGTACATGGTGCGAAACCCCATCCTTTCCATGTACCATCATACTGCCATAGCCCTGCTAGATGAATTTGATAGAGTATCTTTTCAGCTAATTCCACGAAATTGGAATCAGTTTGCCGATTCATTGGATAATTTTGTGTATGAAGAAGACCTCTTCTTTAATTGTGGCCCTTGTCCCGATATATCTATTGATGGTGAGACAGGACCTGGTCGTTTGTGGGGTATGCTTTCTGAACATGCCCTCTTTGGCAGACGATGGTTGATTTGGGTGATGCAGAGGGTAAGCGAGACTCATCTACCTTTATTATCTCGGACCCACAGACTGATTAGACGACATGTGATGCGAACACCTCTTGCGATATACGCAGGAGGGATGGGTCATAATTTAATGCACCTAGTGTAGGGCTACGAGCATCTGTTCCCCTGGGAATGGTATGCTTTGATGTCTCTCATAGTTGTTTCCAGGAGGATGTTATGAGGAGAAGTGTTTCATTTCATTAGGCTAAGAGGGCCATTCCCCTGTTTAGTGCGGGTGCGTTTAATTAGGTTTTTGTTTTAAGTGTTGTGTTGGACAGGTTTTGTGATTCGTGGAATTTGGTGGAGCCTGGAGGAGCCTTTGCTGCGACAGAAGCTTCTTGTGGCCAATCTAGGTGATATCTCTCCTTTACGAGTACCTTTCTTTCCTGTTATATGTGTATTTGTACTTGTCACGGGGATATGTTTTTGTTGGGGACCGGCAACCAAGACATGAAGTCCCAGGTTCAGGCTAAGTATGTTTGAGGGAGGCCGGAATAGTCATTGCCTCCTATACAAGCATTGTCAGGTATCGAAAGACCTGTTTTAGAAGGAAGTCCTAGTGGCCCTGTTCTGCTAGCCTGCTAGGCAGCCGTTCTAGGAGTTCTTGTTAGTAGTGAGGCAGTTAGAGAAGCCTGCCAGAAGATAATAATGATGATGTCAAGAAACCCTGAACATCCCAAAAGATGAATATAAATACGAAGGTGTGTAAAAAGGGGTTCTAACCCCTATCCAAGAAAAGAAAAGAAATGAAAATGTATAGGCAGTTGATCATTGCCTTGCGAAGGCCTGGTAGGTTCCTGGGGACGAGTCAGACCCGGGGCCGATACCTTGTCTTCCTAGGGGTGGCTTCTTGCTGGAAAAAACCAAATAACAAAACAAGGAAGGTTGGAGCGAAAATAAAAGTGAGCGTTAGAAAAGGATTAAGTGTCGCCTTGCGAGGGCTTGGTAGGTTCTTGGGTGCCGAGACAGATCCTAAGGCCGATGCCCTATTCTTCTTGGGTCACTACGCTCATCTCCCTCCTTTTTACATGCCCAAGTATGTTGATAAAATAAAAACCCTAAAAGAAGATCTGTAATAAAAGAAAATACTTCTTGATCAGGCTATAGGAGTCCTCGCCTTGTAGGAGCTCCTAGCTGTGTTGTCTTTAGTTGGTAAGTAGTTCAGACTACCATTTAGGGCAACCTCTTTGATAGGTTTTTCAGTTTGGCTCTGTTGGAGCAATTGGTTAGTGACTCGCTTCGGATCTTCAATTAGATGATGCTAGGCCTACTCCTTGTGGATGTCATGCCTTGGTTCTGTCCAGGGGTAGGGGCAGCATTGTGCTGAGTTTTATTATATATTTGTTTTGTATCAGTTTGATGCTTCTTTGGTTGTTTATGTGCAGATATGTTCGTGGATTCGACGGGCTGAGTCGCCCTATCCCGTGGTCGCCAATGAGAGCTGAATTTTGGTGCCGGCAATTGCTTAAAAATAGCTAAAAATCATGAATATCAAGGGAAAAATATGCAACGTCAAAGGCGGCGGCTCGATCTAGGACGATTTTAAGCGTCAAAGTGCTTTAAAGGTGCCCGAGCGACACTTGTTGATTTTTCATAATTTTTCAGACAGTCGTGCAGGTTGACACGAGCTATTGGCCAATGCGGGATTCTAAGGCGGACGCCCAGGATTTTTCAGAGTTCAATTCCAAGTCCGGACGGGGAAATGGCCAAGAATTGGTCAAGATTTGAAAGGGTGGCCACAACATGGACAAAAGGGGAGTGCCCTTTGGGGGAATTTTAACCCCCCAACAAAAAGACATGCATTTTGAAGAATCGTGGAGAGAGAAAGATGAAGGAAACGTGTGCAGACATGGCGCCGAAATTTGCACTAGGATGGAGAGAGGGCATCATGTCTGTTCAATATAACCCCCATCACTGATCATTGCCCTTGCTTCCCTCCTGGATGCTGACTCTATCGCCGCCTCTCGCCCGTCAAATGATGCTCTCTTTGAAGATCTCTGATTTCAGTCTTTCTCTCTCCTCTAAGAGGGAATTCATGTGGGAAGAAGAAGGAAGAAGAAAGAATGGTGGAGGCTTGTCCGGCATGGATTGGATTGCTCCACGGGCTGGAAATGGTGATTTGTGATTGTGCTGGACATGAAGTGCTGCTGATTTTCAGATTTGTAGCCATGGACATGAAACCCGAAACACGCAAATAAGCGGTAATTCAATTTTTTCAAAGGAAATTTGAGATTTCATGGCTTTTGATTGATAAAATGTTGTTCATGTGGGCTAAAAATTGTTTATGTTGTTGTTTTCCATGAATACTTGTTGATCATAATCAGAAAGTCTGATAAATATGCATCTTGTGGCTCAAAATAATACACTAAAACACGTAAAATATGGAAAATCAAGGAAAAATGATTATTTTGCGCATAAAAATGGAAGAATGAATAGGAACACCAACTAAATTTTCATTTTTGCTACAAGAAGGAACTAAGGGCCACAGCCCATAACCTATTTTGAATTTTTAGTAATAAAATAATGCAAAAAATAGGGAAAAATACAGGGAAAATAGAGAAAAATCATTAAAAATAGGAAAAAAATGCATTTTGGGTGCGGAAAATTAATGAAAATTAAGAACAATGTTTGTGAATGTTTGTGGGGACTGAAGCATGAGGATTTGCCTCAGTTCAACCCCACCTTCTTGTTCTAGTGTGTTTTTCCGGCTCTTTACACATAAAATGATGGCAAAATGCCCTATAAATCTATACCACAATGCAGCATTTGATCGATGGGAGGGTAGAATGGTTAGAATGTGTCTAAATGTGGAGTCAAATGATGAAAAGATTGATGTTTTTGTTTGCATGCCATATAGGTCGGTGAATAATTATAAAATAAGAGCCTAGTAGCACGAGGGTTTCCTCGGTGCTAGGTACGTGCAACGCCCCATAAGAACGGTAGTTGAAAATCATTGAAAGGATGTTTTTCGCATGTGCACAATATTGATTTCATAATTGTTTGAGCACTTGGCATCCACAATATGCATAAATCATGGAAATATTTAAAGGTATCAGAAATCATGGATGCACAGCAATTGTTTTTATTAGGACCTTGACCTATGTTGAGTGAGAAACAGGACACCCTAAGCCATAGGCTAGTCGTGGGGTCTAGGGAAAAAAGAAGTGAGGACAATGGTACATTCCTGTATACGATTAAATGGTACCTTGAGTGGATTCTGTGTGAAATGTTTATATGTGGAGCGACACATCGAGGGGCCAATCCCCAAGGTGTAGGAGAGTCGCAGAGGGGTGGCGGCATTCAGCCGTTGAAGGACCCCCTATGTCTATGCTTCGTGCCATTAGGCAATGTGTAAGGGACTCCCTCTGAGGAGTAGCGGGCGAGAGAAGAGTGGACTACAAACGACGTAATACAAATGCAAGATGTTTAGGAAGGCAATGTATGTGTCATCAGCGCTCCTGGCCACGAGGCCGTGGGGTTGTTGAGCATGTGAGATAGAGGTCCGGCTAGTGCACGAGCCAGTGCCGGCCCGTTTTAGGTTCCATCATAGAAACATGATTGTCAGTACAAAGGATATTCCAAAAAAATAAGCAAGCAAAACAAAAGAAAAACTTACAAAGTCCTCCAAATATGTCTTATGGCCGCCACTCCCAAGATAATGGACCACTCCGACCTCTAGCCGTGCCCTCGCTGCCTCATGCTACTGACTCCAATGTCCTAGAGAATCTGTAGCCTCCTCCCTCAATTGGCGCCAGTCGTCCACGTCTAGCCAGTTGAGCTTTGCAGCCCCACTCTTGAGTGCCTTGCGTGTGTCCATCGTCTATGCGACATATATGCACGCATGCAGCCCATCATCCAACCCGTAGAAAATCTATCTGCTGTGGCTGGAACCGGAAACTCCTCATGCAAGGATGCTACTATGTAGTCCTTGCTCCCCTCCGCTATGTTTTTCCAATGATCTAAGACGTGCCAAAAAACTTGTTGGCACAACTCTCTCATGCGAGCCATCACCCTCCTCCCCTTATCATTCATGATGATTGCTCCTGACCTACCATCGACAAGATAGGCATATCCCTCTGGGGTATGCCTAAGATGGGTCCTCTCCCACCTGCATCCACGCTCCTGGGCATATCCAAGAGACCCCTGTACATCCAGTGTACCGACCGGGGTAGTATCTATTGGTGTAGCACCCATAGGGGTGCCACCTACAGATGGCTGAGCAAAAGCCGCGGAGTAACTAGAGTAGACGTCCCCATAGGTGTGACAAATCCTGGAGGTGATGCAACTCTAGCAGAACGATGAGATGGAGACACCGCGTCCGTGCCTCCACAGCAACCACCTAAGCCATGCTCCCTAGAACCGGCACGAGAGCGAGGAGTTGCACTTGTATCCCGTACCGACTGCGGGCTCAATGCCTCCATATCTCTACAAATCCCCTTGACCCTGAAGCACTTCCTCCCTCTGGCCCAAGTCAGGAGCATCGACCTCATCTGCTCGAAGCTGAAGCATCTGATCGCGCTAAAGTAGATCTAGTAGAGCGGCCTGACGATGTCTAAGACAGCTCCTAATCCGCCATGTCTCTGAATCTTGCCATCTGATCTGGAGACATGTGTGTGAAGATATCCTGCAACTCCTCATCGCTCATCCCTCAACTCATCCTGAAAAGATCACCTACACAAATAAAAAATGATGTTAGCATAATCAATTTAAATCATACAAAGCACGGTAATATAAATCCTAAAAAAATGATCTCACTTAAAATGCATATCTTATGTACCCTTATAAGAGATTAGTCAACAAATTGAGTAAGTGGATGCACCAAGTATGAAGTATCCTATGGTCCCATGTCAATCTCTTGACACAACTCCGTATACACTAGAAGGCCGATAGACATGTCACCACAAAAGGATGAGTCCACCTCATTCTCAAAGAATTCTTAGACTCCTGTATTTCTATCATTGTTAGTCAATGTTGGCTCCTCTACATGCTCCAAGCTTTCGGTGGCCTCCACCTCGTGCAATATCGACCCCTCTATTTGCATATTGTCCTCATCTATGCTCGGAACATCGCTTTGATCATATACTCTCGCACTTCGGGGAATTGAAGGTATAACATACTACCATCAAGGTTGTCAAGGGTTTGGATAGAAGATTACATGTTCACAAACACGTACAAGAGAGATTAAACTATTGTGACATGTACCATGTCGTAATACAATTAACAAACAAACGAGTTCATGCACCTGTTCATAATGGGCCGGTAACACAAAGGTGTCACATAAATTTGTCCTTTTTTTAAAAAAACTATTTTGAGAAATCCAAATGGACCTCCTCGAACTGTTGCTCCAACTCCTTCAAGTACCACTGCACATCAAATAGTATCATGGAGAAGCTACGATAATCCACCGTAACAATACTTTGCAAGTTCCCAAAATACTCCATCTCATCTATAATTGTGTTTGGATCCATTGCTCGTCGTCGGCTCTCCTGCTCGAACCTTGCCATGATACCACAATCCATTGTGGAGCGCATTTTGTCAATACGCTCCACGTGAAAATGCCGTCCACGTGACTATGCTACACTATATATTTTGTATTGTACATTGAAACACTCAAATTAATTGTCACAAATAAAATATAGATACGACAAATCCTAAACACGTCATCACCTTTGGACTACATCCCCTCGAGAATTCTCACTCCTCCATTGAGATCTCCGCCCCTTCGCGAGACGCTGTGGTCAAAGCTCCATATAACCATCGCGTTGACATGAACCGCGGCATCTCCTCCATGCCCTTGGGATATCGAATCGGTCAATGGCGCATACTACGTCAAAATTCAGATCGTGCTTCCTCTCGATCTTGCCTAGTGATTTGGTACCTGGCGAGCCACATCTCCATAGAGGCATGGTACAACATAAAAAACCGATTCACCTTCTCCACCATTGCAGCATCCATTCTTTTTTCTATCCCATTTCCAACCACCACATCTCGAGTCAGTCTATCATCGTCCTTCAGTGACCATAGCATTTTGTTGTTTGGATCCACCATTGGTAGCCATTATGAAATATGCACTAGCACCTCAAACACCAACCAACCTTCAGCCATGCTACCTTCTGGTCGAGCTCGTTGTCGCACAAAGCCTTTCAGGGTTTTCATGAAGCGCTCCAAGAAGAATATCCATCGCATATGGACAGGTCCAGCAATCTCCACTTCATCTACAAGATGCACAAGAAGGTGGATTTGTATCGCGAGCATGCTGGTAGGTAGGTATTTCTCAAAGAGACAGATCGTCTCCACTACTCCCCACCTCGCGGATTCAATAGAGGATGTCTTAATCTCCTTCTGTGAGATCCATTGCACCAAAGTCAACAACGTGTAAATGGCCCCACATATTTCTGGAGTAAGATATCCTACAATCGCGATCGGTAGTACAAGCTGCCACAAATGAGAAAGCATTATGAACAATGGCTACACTCCAAATAGAAAAATGTGCATGCTAATTACAATCCATTTGTAGTACAAACTTGACATATCTTATGCCAATCATGGGATTTTAGCCCTGATAATTGGTCATCTCTAGAAAATGCATACCTGAGAGAACGCATCATACCCATTCGAGTGCAGATAGACTTGACTACTTACTTCACAATGCGCTCTTCTTTGGTGGACAAAACCCAAGGAGCGTGAGGTAGCTACACGTGACCATCAACCCTCGACTGTGGACAAAGCGCCTCCATCTTGCCTGCCTCTTCAAATCCATTCGAGCCCCTATAGTGTCTCTCTTTCCTGTGATGTGGTCCCATAGCAAGCTACCCACATTCTTGAAAATATGCATGGGATCCAACAAGTGGTTGATCTGTAAGTGGATCCAATATGGCAACTCGTAGAAAACTGAGAACCGTCGCATTCCATTTGGATGTGACTCGGCATGGACCATTTTCAGCTCGTACCATCTTGTGACATTCATACGTATTGGAGGTCGTCCAAGAAAACCTTCCCTAAGTTCATGACCCTCTAGCAAGAAAGCGGTGTGTCCTTGATATACCATCTTCTTCATGGTTCGTGAACTTCGAGAGTCTAACAGTGGCCCGCACAATGGACATGCATGATAACCTGAGGTAACCAGATCTGTTCCAACACCTCTATCCAATGAATACAAACTTGAACGAGATAAAATATAGATATTACCAATGAGAACGGAAGCCTATTTACCTGAGCACTCTTTGCATCCCGGAAAGTCATGCATCATCCACATGAGAATGGCTCGAATATTGGCGGACCGTCGACCATCGCACTTGCTCATATCTTGCACGGTGACCCTCTCCTCTCACAAAATCTTAAGCTCATCGACTAATGGATGAATATACACGTCCATATTTTTGACTTTGTACTGGCTAGGGACGAGTAAGCTAAGGATGAGGTGTCCTTTCTTCATAGAAAGCCATGGAGGGATATTGTAGTTGACAAGGACTATAGGCCACACACTGTAAGAAGTTGAGCGCAGACCGAATGGGTTCACACCATCCATTGCAAGACCGAGCTAAAGATTCCTTGGCTCCCGGGCAAAGCCTGGGAAGGTAGAGTCAATGTCGGTCCATGTGCCTGAATCCGCTAATATTCGTTGACCTCCATCTGGGACCTATTCTGCGCATGCCACATTGTCAAGCTCGCCATGCCGAATGTACAAAACATGTGGTTTATGTGGGGGATAAGCGGAAAGTGTCTAAGAACTTTTTCGGGGATGGTTTTCTCTTACTAGTCCTGTCGATATCTGTGAGCACCACACTTTGGACATGTCTCCATAGTCTCGTATTCTTCTCAAAACAGTATGCAATCGTTGATACATGCATAGATCCTGTTGTAGTCCATGCCAAGCTTTCATAAAACATGTCATGCATCATCACGAGACTCGGGCATGGTATTTGTAGGTGGTAATATATGATATTTCAGTAACCTGAAAAAAATCATAAAAAACCTTGAAAAAGCACAAATGTTTTTAATGATAGTGCCGAAAAGAAATCAGTGAAGCGTACGTACAAGGTACCTAAACAACTCCGTCACACTTGCATCGCTCCACTTGTATTTTGCTTGCACACTTAGGAGTGCAAGCAGTGTCTTCAGGCAAGATACTTGGCACCCATCATATAATGGTATGGATGCTTCCTCTCTAAGCGGATCAGAAGTCTCGACATCCATGGGAATCAATGCATCGATCATTGCCTCCATCTCAGGCTCCAAGATTGTAGGTAGGTCTGGAAGGCTGCCTGTCTCCTCTGGTATTGATGGAATAGATTATGTAGTACCTTCCAAGTGGTGGATTGGCTTAGGCACTCCATCCATCACACGCCCACGAACTCTTCTAATTGGTTGCAAAGGGTGCACTTCTCCTTGGGATTAGACGTCGCCTCCCTGGTAGACTGCAATATTAAGAGCTTTTGTCCAAAACTGGTTAAGTAATCCCTTGCCCTTAAGCATGCACCTTGGAATTCCACAATGGTGTGATTTTGGCATTCAACAATGCCATTCTGCTGAGGTGTATGAGGCATCATCAAAATTGACTCTTAATCCCTTTGCTATTGCAAAAGTCTTGAAATGCCTTTGAGTTGAACTCACTACCACCATCTATTCCAAACTTCTTTACACTTTGCCTTGTATCATTCCAAATAAGTTTTAGCCATTCTTTAAACTTAACAAAATATTAAGCCTTATCATGAAGGAAGTACACCCACATCTTTGTACTATAGTCATTGATTATCAACATAAAATAAGATTCAAATCCTCCCAAGGTTTTGTATGCATTTTACCACACAATCTAGCATGCACGAACTCTAGAGGAGCCTTCCTTTGTTCTTATTTCTTGTGGAAATGCCTTTCTTTGTTAATTGCCTATTATACAAGCTTTGCATGGTTCCTTCATTTCAATTACTACATGTAGGTGAGCAACCATACCTAGCTTATGCATCTCCTTCAACATTGCAAAACTAATGCGGCTAAATCTTTCATGCCAAAGTTTATTGTCTCCATACTAGTGGTGGTTGTAAGACCACTTAGATCATACAAGTTATTCCTCATTTCTCCTTTGCCAATAACATTACTAGCATTATTGATGATTTCTACACTTGTCTTAATGAGCCTCACCTCATGGCCAATGTCAGTTATAGAAGCAACTGATAGCAGATTTCTCTTAATCTCTAGAATATACAATACATTTGAAAGATTCCTAATTTCAACATTTACAATAACAAAGAAAATAGTACATATGCCCTCAATAGGGTATTTTGCATCATTTTCAACCGTCATAGTGATGGATTCTAGTAGAGACTTCATAGAACTATACTGACCTTTCTTGTTATTCATATGATAGGATGCGCCACTATCCAATACCCATGAGTCAGTGTTAGATATTTCTTGTGCCAAGGAATATACTTTCAATGGCTGCCATGAATAACTCCAACTTTTCTTCAGTCATATTGGATATCTCCTTTTCTTTAGTCGTCACAGTGCTATTCTTTTCATCTACCTTCTTGACATGATAATCTACAATTACATGTCCTTTGTTCTTGCACTAAAAGCACTCTCCTTGAAACTTTTTCTTAGCACCCTTCTTCTTTTTGTCACCATTGGTAGAGATATCATATTTACCTTTCGTATTGGTAGAAAATGCAGCATCTCCACTACTGCTACCTTCTCAGGCTTTAAGTCTCAACCCCTCCTCCATTAGTAATACACAAAATTTCTCAAACGTCAAAGCTTGGGGTCTCAAGTGTTTAGGGTAGTTACAATCCATCAAAATTTGGTGGAAAAATTAAAAGACACGTCCAAGCTATCTCCTCACTAGTCTTTTGTATCCCAATGCTAGCCATCTAGTCATGCAGATTCTTGATCCGATTGATGAATTGTTCAAATGCCTCTCCTTCAACAACTTATTTTCTCCCTACTAGTTGATTCTCAAAGTTTTGAATCCTTTTTTTATTTTAAATTTTATATTGACTCCTTAGTACTACCTATCAATCCTCTAATGTCTTGGTTGTATATTGAATCAAGTTAAAACACTATCAAAACAGCTTGTAACTAAGGCACACAATGCATTTGCATTCCTTTGTTTCCAAGGTTATGGAAGATCTACATTTGGAGGAATCATAACACTCAAATTTGATGGGTTGGGATGGGTTGTGGTTTTGGGTTAGTCCCTAACACCGTCTCTAAAAGCTCATAAGGATCAAGGATATTTGTGATTTAAACTTCTATAAAGTATAGTTTGTACTATCTGACTTGCCTTTGCCGAAGTTTGGTGGTTGAATTCTCAGTGTTTGAATTGCCAATATAGGAGCATCACCACCTGATGTGCCAGCATTGCCACTTGATGTTGCAGATGACATTTTTTCTCTTTGTTATTGAAGTCCTTGCCTCTTGCATACTCTTCACTCCTCAAGCCCACTAGGCTCTAATACCATGTAGAAATTACACAGCACATTGTTGGATAGAATCTAAGTAAGGAGTAGAGAACACATGACAAATATGAGAATAATTGAGACTGCTTTAATTCTAAATGAACTGATAGAAAGATAGCACTGTCCACATGTGCGCTTCCACTATGAATCTTAGATGGCGATCCAAATATATGATAGGCAAAGAGCTTAAGGGTAGTTGGAAGAGCTATGACTAGGTGTGAAAGATAGATTGATGATGGCTTTAGAGGGGTCTTTCTTTTATAGCCTAGGAAGGTACTCTAGTTGGCATGTTCAACCATATTATGAATCTTCCCTAGTCGATTAAGGAATGTTTTCTTTATCGTCAAGCCAAGGAGACTGCCCCAAGACCCCTGTTAGGGGGGCCACTAGCCTCCTTGAGACCCCCAACTAGGCAGCCTTGAGACCCCAACTAGGCAGCCTTGAGACCCCAAAATATGGACCCTTGATGACTGCTAGACCCTACATCTTGATGCATGGCCTAATGAAATATAGCACTTCACTGTAAAATAATTGGCCCTCTTGTTCTAACAAAATATTTCATGAAATGGCCATTCAGTAGCGTAGTGCTAAAATAAACCCTTAGTCCCAATATAACTCTACTAAAGCATAAGACCGTAGGGCTCCTTCGGCCCTACACTAAGTGCATCAGGTTATTGGCTAATCCCCTTGTATAAATAGAAAGGGGTATCTAACGAATGTGATGATAAGCAATCCTATGTGTCCACCATGACAGAATAGATAGGTGGTCAACTTCCACCTAACTCATAATCCATACTAACCAGCGGTAGCCAAATTAGGACGTGTTAGCTAAGTACCCAAAGTATCCCTAAGCTAATATTAGGTGACAATTGTAAGAGTGCCCCAACATCACAATTGAAAAATATATCCTCAATAAAAGCATAATTGGATAGGAAATCTACCAAGTGATTCCAATGTCGACGAGGAATAAGTTGGTAAGTCACTACCTCAAAAATATGCATCATATCCAAGGCCGCACAGTGGCACATATGCAAAATAGGATCCCTCATACTATAGGTCTCATAATTTATTTATCACTAGTTATGAATCACCTTTTACCAATAACCAATGGATATCACCATGTTGAGCTGCATTTAGTCCCATGATTAAGGCCTTGTATTCTACCATGTTATTCGTAAAAGCAATGCCAATATATTCTCCCATTTTGATAACAACTCTATGCCATGGATCTTTAATGACCACACCAATACTCACATGCTTGGTGGGCCCTCTAGAAGCTTTGTCAAAATACAAAGTATAAATGCAATCTTCATTGATAGGCCATGCCATACTAATCAGCTCACTCGTATTTATGGTAATCAAAGTTGAGCCAAGAGAGAGAATGTGTAACAACTATAATCTATCTTCCTTGCTAAACTCGATAGGAACACTCATAAGAATCCTTTGACAATGGTGGCAATAGACCTTAATATCCCACATGGAAGATCAGTCTTGCCACTCAATAACCTGATAACCTTTACTCCACCAAATCACTCGACCTTGGTGGTAACACTACTCTAAATATGGATGGTCAAGATTAGGAATGATTCTTCCCATGTGATTATCTTGGTACCTATTGCAAGTTAAAGTTGAATCTTGAAGGACCTACATATGCACCAAGTCCAACGTCAGCCCTTGTATGTAGTAAGGCTTTAACTTATTAAAGTTTACCTTATTTTTAAACTCTACCCTCCATAAGTTTGCTAAAAGGAATATAGAGCTATTTTTTCCTATACAGACAATTTTATACGGCCCATCCCATTTGGGTTCTAGTTTACCAAGAAATAGCTTACAACGAGCATCATAGTACAACACTAACAACAACTGACCCTTCACAAATTTATATTTCTTAGCCCAAAGGTCGTGAAGCACTTTCATTCTCTTCTTTGCGATCTCTTGATGTAATAGAGCCTACAATTAAATTTCATCAAGATGCATAAGAGAAATAAGTATTTCTTGCAATGCTTCTACCTCACCTAATGAATGATTGAGAGCAAATCCACAGTGTGGGAAACTCTATTTCCAATGGTAAGACATACTCTTCCCCATATACCAACTTGAATGGGTGTGGCATGTAGCTCTCTTAAATGTCCTATTGTAAGCCAAAACCGCCACATACAATTTCTTATCCCGATCTCGCTTATTTTGAGACACTATCTTGGAGAATATCCCTACAAGCTATTTATTCATACTCTCAACTTAACCATTTGCTTGCAAATTATATGGGTTGGTTTTATTGTATTTAATCTTCAAAGCTTCCATTAAGGCTACTATAACCTTATTTAGAAAGTATGTCGCTCAGTTAGACACTAACTCCTTAGATGGACCAAAATGCCAAACAATTTGCTCCATAATAAAATTGGATGTCTCCTTAGTGTTATCCTTCATCATTGCTCGAGCTTCTTACTACTTTGAAAACTAGTCCGTCTCTACAATAATATAACGCTTCTGCGTAGTGAATGAAGGGTATATTGGTCCAACAAAATTGATACCCCATTTTTTGAAGGGTAATGTAACTAAAACAGGATTCAACAACTACTTACGAATCTCCCTGCCAACGTTTCTTTGACAGACATTACATTGCTTAACATAATTGAAAGCATCCTGGAAAATTGATGACCACCAATATCCAACACATAGAGCTTTCTAGGCAGTAAGCCATCCAATAAAATTTCCCTCACATGCCACGAATCATGGCATTCCTCAAGAATAAATGTTACCTCATCATGTACTACACATCGATGAAAAATCTCATCTACACCTTTCCGATACAAGACACTCAATATAATCAAAAACCGTAGTGCTTGCTACTTAATATTTTTCTTCTCAAACTTTGATAGAGTAGCCCCAACCTCTCTTGTAGATAGTTTATGTGTTAATAGCTGTATACCAAGAAGGGATGGAAGTTGTATCCATTTTGAATAAACTTTCAATGTCACTTCCTTCAGCTAGAATTTCCTTTGGCTCCCCGAAATCCATAAGACATTCCACAATGCCCTCTTGTAGCTTTAGTTTCTTACTCCTAATCTCATAATCAAACTCCTACAAAGTGATTAACCACTTTGCATGGTTAAGTGACGTTGCAACTTGTTCATCAACTGTCTAGGTCTTTCTGCCTTCATAAAAAATACCACCTTCTCATACAGAATATAGTACCTAAATTTCTTTGTCGTGAAAGCCATTCCAAAGCATAATTTCTCCATATAAGTATAATTAATTTCATATATCCCCAATTTACGACTAGTAAAGTCAATTGGATGACACCATTTCTCTTCCCAAATTTAGGCTAAACAATAGCTAATATATTAGTGTTGCTACTAAAAATATATAGAAGGCCTTACCTCTTTTGGGTGCTTTTAGGACTCATGCTTTTTCTAGTTCTTGCTTCACATCCTCAAAAGATACCTAGCATACTTCACTCTAATTAAATAGATAGTTAAAAGATAACATGTTCATCAATAGAAATGTTCTTTCTACCAATGCATTGATAAATCTCCGATAATATCCCACTAATGACAGAAAGTTGTGTATCTCTTTTGGAGTGTGTGGCAGGCTAACAGCAACTATGACCTTTATCTTTTTAGGGTTAGTCCCAATCTTTATTGAGCTAACCACATGGTCCAATAATAACCCATAGGACACCCCAAAGATGCACTTTTGTGGATTGAGAGCAATGCAAAATTGCCTAGAATGCTCAAAACATTTCCTCAAAATGATCAACTATCTATCCCTTAGGGGGTGGTTGCCCATAGATCATTGATGAAAACTTTTAACTCCTCTCAGGAGATATCACCAAGAGTCTTTTCACTTGTAACCATGTGCATTACATAACCCAAAGGCCATCACATGATACACGAAGGTACTGAAGACACTGATAAACATCGTTTTCAGATTATCTTCCTCTGCAATAGTCATTTGGTTGTATCCAGCAAAGCAATCCATAAATAAATAGATTTTCCCACCTGCTAATTGATCTAAAATTTGATCAATGAATGGTAATGGATAGTAATCCTTAACCTCTGCTTATTGAGCTCTCTAAAATCTATGGAAAGCTGAATTTGATTCTTCTTCTTCTTCTTAATAATGACTAGTGAACACCACTTTATGTGTTATACCAAAAATATCAAGCGAGCTTTTCATAATTTTATCAATTCCTTGAATATCCCCTCTCTTAATTCAGAAGGCATTCACCTTAATTTTTGTCACACAAGGTGGCTACCTTCCTTTAGAGGAATGGTATGAACAGCCAGTAGGCTGGGGGAGGAATACCTCTTAGCTCATCATAACTACAAGCAAAAATGTCACATAATTATTGAATCAAGGAAACATAGTCCTCCCTTTCTTCCAAACTAAGCATGGACCCTAATTTAATCAGTGAATCATTCATCATCCCAAGGTCCACCTCATTTACATCCGCATCTCTTATCATATCATGAGCCTCTATCAGTTCATTCAAAGTTACCTTATTATAGATATCCTCTGTAGTGGACCCCTCTTTGGATTTGTCACTTGATGACGTCTCTCTAGCAAATGGATCCTCTAATATATCTAACTCTTTAGAGAATAAAGGAACTCTCTCACTTTGAGGAGATTTGGGATAGGCATCTACTACTACACATTTGGCACCTCTATCAAAGATCAACCGACCAGCCAGTATATTAACCTAATAGTCTCCTTGTAAGATCCATGGCCTACCTAACAATACTTGATTGCTAGGCCACCCTGCAAACCTAATAATCCTAAATCCCAAAATGCATTCCACATTAGCAACATTCACATGGACTTTAGTAATGCAACCTTCAAGTTGTCTTAAACTATTATTAGCCATTTGGAGAATCATGGAGGCATCTTTTTGAATTTTTGACCAGCCAGTATATTAACCTGATAGTTTGCTTGTTAGATCTATGGCCTACCTAGCAATACTTGATTGCTAGGCCACCCTACGAACCTGATAATTCTAAAGCCCAGAATGCATTCCACATTAGCAATAGTCACGTGGACTTTAGTGATGGAGCCTTCAAGTTGTCTTAAACTATTATCAGCCATTTGAAGAATCATGGAGGTATCTTTTTGAATTTCCAACCCTAATCATTCCATCAATTTTGAACTCATAATGTTGACAAAGGATCCCATTTCTATAGTAGCATGATCCACTAATATACCATCAACATATGCTACTACCCTTGGACAATGCTTTTCAACATGCTCAAACTAATCATCTCCTACCCACGCTATGCCCAAGGGCTCCACGATATACCCAATGCATAGAATCTTCTTGAACTCTTTAAGCAATCCTAGGGATAACTTGATCAACTACAGGAGATTTACATTCAACTTAATTTCACAAAGAGAACTTGCTAGATCGAATTCATGATAGTTAGCAGTAGCTCTCTTCTCCCATGTCAGACCATTCTCTCCTTTGGTTTTTAAATGGGCTTTGGTGCTTATTTCTTGAGTTTTTCCTTCTTCCTTGGCAATTCGTTATCCTTATTGGAGTCAGCTTTATTATCAATGGCTTTTAGAGGTATGCCTTCCACATCAGGGTTAAGGACTTACATCCCCTTATCATCTTGCTTAGGATTTCCCTTGATAGGTTTTAGCTTGTCTTTTTTATCTTCTTTACCCTTTTGACCTCTTGTAACGACTCGTAAATTAGAAGCTTCAATGCCATTGAAATTTACAACTTCAATAAGGCTAACACCACTACCACTAGGTAGCTCCTCTACAATATCCTTCCCTCATTGCAGTTGTTTCGGTCCCTCATCTTGCTGGAGATTATTTCCTTATGCTCAATGGTTGACTGGACCTAGCTATTTACTTCCTTGCTAGAGAGAGCTAATCTTGCTCCAACAGGTACTAGCTAAGTGACCGGACTTGCCACATATGTCACATTTAAAATTTGGACAATTCCTAGGAAAATGTTGGCTACCACACACCACTTACAGTTGAATCTTGAGGGGGCACCCTCTTCAGGGCATCAGCTCCCTATCAAATTATGCTGCTTCTTAGGAAAATTTACATCAATAGCTATTTGCATGTATTGTTCAATGATTATGTCAATATAATGCTTTGTTATATCCTTAACTTTGATAAGGACATTTGAGCCGCTTGACTCATTGTCGTGATCATCTACCTATCGTTCCATTGGCATAACCACTTGATTGAGAATTGGCTATTGTTTATTCCCTAGAACAATATTAGAATTTGTTGTTTAGCTTCCAACATTTAGTGGAGCCATCTGACTAACATAGCTATTATCACACTAGGAGGAGGTGGCAACATGGACCAATTCTGAATCATGCTTCCTCTCCCATTTGAAGTACTCATGGGTGTCCCTTGGCCACCATTTGTTAATGCTAAAGTATTTCGAGCACACCTGGACTTGGATTCCAATTGTCCCTAGAGATATAGGCTACTTGTAATCACGACTCTACCTCCTCTACTCATGTAATAGTCATATCAATGTTGGCAAGAGCAACACTGCTCAATTCATCTTGATGTTAAAGTCTAGCTCATGCAAAAAGTATTGTAGCTGCAGCAAATAGATAGGGAATATAAGTCTGCAACTTGCAAAATACTTCCTTCAGTTTCTTGGTATAGCATTGAACATTCTCGTGAGTTTCTTGACGTGTTACATTGAGAATACATAGTTAATATTTACCTCCCCTTTCAGGGAAAATATCTCTTTGAAAGGATACAGAAAGTAGATTAATCATAGTTATGGTCCCAGCTTCTAGGCTATGATAACATACTGCAGCTTGTTCTTTCAAAGTCATATTAAAGAACATCATCAAGTGTCCTTCATCTTGGATGATTCAACAATTGAACATTAACTTTTGGAACTCATTAATATGAATTTTTGCATCTTCCTCTACTAACCTATTAAAAATGGATAGAGAAAATCCTACGGTTGGCAAGTTCGGTATTCCTGTTGGATTGCAATGGGTTGCACCATGATGACAATCGAATTCACCAAAGGAGTTTGAACTGATAGCACTGTTAGAATATCAAGCTCCCATTGCTCTTCAGTCAGTTTATCTTTATGTATGTGACCGACATTAGCTGGATACAGCTGTACACGTGTGTGACATTTAATAAGTCGATGTAGTCAGTGACTTAACCACAATTAGTCTTGGTTAGTCATACCTATGTATGTAAGTCTCTTTCAGTTAGTATGATGGAAGAATAACGGAAGAAGAACAATAATGAGCTGAGGCTCATCTTCCACTCCACTCTATCTCTCTCCCTCTCTTCCAACATGGTATCAAAGCTTGAATGCCTGAAGTCTGAAGGCTTGGCAGTGGCCATTTGACATCAAGACATCAAATCTGAAGAAAACGTCATCAAAGGAGACTGTGCATGTAGTCCTTTTTTTGCAAAAGCTATATCTTGCTACAAAAATGATTTTTCGAGAAACGACTCTTAGTTCCTAACTGTTTTGATGTGGTCTAAAACTTTGCAAAAGAAAGTTTTTTCAAATTCCTCACAAATTTTGAGATATTTAGCATAGATCTATACAGACTAGCTGTTGCAGTAAACAGCAGGTGATTCCAGGTCACTGGTGGCTTTCATTCTAACAATGTATATGCCCTTAATATCATGCATTTGAGCATGATATTGGAGTAGTAAATGCTCAGTTTTGAAGCTTACACTACAAGATATAGGCCTTATACCGACGTTAAAAGTGACAAAATGTAAATAAAGAAATTTGCTCCCGTCATCACAAAAAGTGTCGTTATTGGCGACGCCATAGAATAGTCTCTATTATCGTCATTATTAGTGTCGCTATTTGCGTTTGTATCAACGTCGCAAATGATACCGACGTAAATAATGACGCTGATAACGATGCTTTGCAATGCTAATAATGACGCCAATAATGACGCGTGCAGGTAAATTTGCGGTGCTAATGGCGATGGTAACAGGGGAAAAAAAATTGGCATAGCACTATGTGTTTTATTTGGGCCATACAAAATAGTTTCTACACTGTGTACAATGATCGTGTAAATAAAAACAAAGTGTACTTAAATCATAACACTGATACATGAAATAAATACATTATCACATAATGAAAGCGACTGGTTGTTAACCCTCAAACGAACAAAGGTAGAAAACTCGGAAAAGCTAAAGCAGAAGACAAAGGCCAAGGCAAAGTGAAATGGAAGACAAAGACGCACAAGGAGAAAAGTCCTAAATAAGGGAGAAAGGCACGCAAGAAAAAGCGCAAGTCAATACTTTTGTAAAAGAGTGCAAGTGCATCATGGTTTAATTCAAGGAGCGCCGGGCTCTCACCCGTTAAATTTGTAAATGTAGACGGGCGGTGGAAAGGAAGCTAGAAAGATAGAAGGATAATGGGAAAAAGGGCCTAGGCCACGGCCGGCCATGTAAAAAAGGGGATAAGGGAATGACCGCCCAAAAGGGATTTAGGGTTTTGTATATAAAGTTGAAAAGTGAATGAGAAGCTCATTCTTGTGTGTGGCCAAAAGTGGCTCTCTTCTTCTTCTTCTTCTTCTTCTTCTTCTTGCTTGCTTGAGCTTGTGCTTGAGAGAGGGAGTGTGAGAGTGTGAGGAGTGAGTGTGTCAGGGTGAGAGACCAGGGAGGAGAAGCTCTCCATGTTCTCCTCTCTTCTTCTCTTCTCTTCTCTTCACTTGTCTTACTCACGGCAATGGAGCTTGGAGCGCAGAGCTTGAGGATGGAGCGTGCTTGAAGCTTGCACTTGGATCGTGGAGCTACCGGAGTGCACGGGAGAGGAGGTAACTTGATCGGCATGGAGGTAAGCTCACTACACCCATAGATATGGATGGCACGTCGGCTATGTGAGAGGTAGCCATTAGTGCTCAGTTTGGAATGCTTGAACAATAAGTGGTCCATGGGTCTTGACAGTTGAGCGTGAGCTCCCACATTTTGGTTCCGTTGCCGAGACCAACAGATTCAAGCCTTAAGCGCTTGTATGCTTCGAATCAAGCATTGGAGTAGGGTTTTTCCCAAACCGATGCTTGAGGTAGATAGGTAGGAAGTGAGGGAGTTTGAAGAGGTATTCGATCTCCTTAGCAAGTAGGTTTTTGATTTGTTGTTGAATATTAAAGTAGGACAATCCATCTCCATCTCTAGTTTTGATTTTTGTTGCATTAGGTTAAGGTTAGGATAGGAAAAAAGAAGGAAAACAGTAGGGTTTTCTATTGCTGTATAGCATGCTGAAACAGGGAAATAGGGGCACATATTCAGATTTCTGGCTGGAAGAGTATGAGGGACTAGCCTTTGAGGTCACAGCAGGCTAGGATGGGGCAATAAGAGGCCCATGGAACCAGGAAATGCCACATTTTACATCCTACCCTCTAAGAAGAGAGTGTGCTTGAGAGCTAGAAAGAGAGAGAAGAGAGAGAGGGCTGCAGGGAGATCGTCAACATGCTGATCGATTCGAGCGCCACACCATTTTTAGGTACATCAAGCATTTTTCTCTATGGCTTTGCATCTAATTAGGTAGCACAGCACGATTCGGTGAAGTGGACATCAATCTAGAGGTGTCCCGTGCAACTCACGGGCCGTTGGCCGTGCAATCGAACCAGTTCGTCCGAGTCCCAGAATAGGATTGCCCTATCTCTAGAATCAGACCATCTGACTTCGAAAATCGGACCTCTTCACAAACCGTCTGACTCCAAAAATCGGACCACACTTCTGATTCAATTTCCAAAATCGAACCAGTCCAGAATCGGAACAGTCTAGAATCGGACTAATCCAGAATCAGACCAGTCCAGAATCCGGACCAGTCCAGAATCGGACCAGCCCCAGAATCAGACTACTCTGAAAATCAGACCACCTTGAAAATCGGACCACCCCCGTCTGACTACTAGAATCGGACCACTCAAAATCAGACACCTGTCAAAATCAGACGTACGATTCTAGAAATCGGACGTGACCAAAATCGGACCTTTGGGCCAATCGGACCAACCAAAATTGGACGTCCGACTCTGATAATTGAACTCCTAAAAATCGGATATCTGAGAATCAGACAATAAACTGTCAAAATCGAACAGGTGTCTAGAACACCAATTTTGACGCATCTAAACCCCGTAATTGACCCTAAAGGCTACATAGAGCTAAAGGCACGTCACAAATCCATCATTGGGCTGAAACTTAGAGCAAGTAGTTCAAAATTTGGCTATAAACGGTCCTCCAAATTGTGCATGGTGTTTACCGTAAACTTCTGCATAGAGTGGCAACTGAATGAGATGTTTTGGGGCTGTTTTGAGGTCTGAATACTCTCATTTTAATAGGAAAAATACTGCTGGTTATAGCAGAGGGCTAGCTGTATTTGGTATTGCTACTTGCATACAGTACAAACATTGATACTTGTATGGATATAGTTTGTTATTGGGATGTTTTCCCACTACCATAGAATGTTTTGAACTGATTTGAGCTTGGTTTATGCTCAGTTGATTGTGTTTTTTCATTGTTGGAATACAATTTACAACAAGCAAGTTGTCAGGAAAACTATCTTGAATTGCAAGAAACTATCCTGAATAGCAAGAAACTGGTCCTGAACTGTAGGAAATGGAGTCAAATACTTACAGGTTGTATACATCACTGAATACCTAAGCTGCAACTATGGCGAATGCTCAAGGCATTGACAATATCACTTAAATTGTGGGAGAAAAGTTGGATAACAAAAAATTTTCTTTATGGAAGTTTCGTATGAAGAAATTTTTGGTTGGTAGATGTTATTGGGACTTGTGTACAAGTGATGAGGCTGAACCTGAAATACATGAAAGAAATCTGATAAATTATCAAAAAAGGGCTCATTAGCTATGGACTGAGAGAGCATCCAAGGTGTTACGTTGATTTTTCATATGTATATCAGATGTTATGGTTATACAGATTATTGGATGCAGTTCTCCAAAGGATGCATGGGACATACTCATGAAGAATTATGGAAATGTAACACATGCAAGAAAGATTCAACTAAAGCAACAGTTCAATAACATGTCTAGAAATGGCAAAAGCATTCACGCCTACACTACAAAGATCAAGAACATAGCGGATCAGCTTGCCACCGTTGGATCTTCAGTGTCTGAGGATAATATGATTGCAGTGACATTGAATGGACTTGGCAAAGAATATAAAGTATTTGATACGTCTATTTCTATGAGAGTTGAATCCCCTAATTGGAATGAGCTGATTGCTTTTCTGCATCATGAGAAAGTTAATCTTGGGCTGAATACAAGTTCTAGTATGTCACAAAGCAGAGATAATATTCTTTACTCTAGCTAGCGTGGTAGAGGTGGCAGAGGCCATGGCTCTTTTCGAGGTCAAGGAGACACTCAAAATGCTTATGGACAACATCAGTAGAATGCCTGGCATGGCACAAATACATAGTGCCAACATGGATTTGGTGGGTTTAGAGGCAGGGAGAGATCACCCATGGTAGAGGTGGTGGATTTGGTTCATGGCAATCAAATGATCAGTCAAACAGAGATAAGTACTGTCATTACTCCGGCAAATATGGAGACATTGCAAAGGATTGTTACAAGAAGCAGGAAGATATGAAGGAAAAGGTCAAACATCATGGGCACTATGTATCTTCTAGTGGTGCTCATGATGAGCAGGTTGATAGATTGTTTGCCATGTAGCATGTGTCCAAGAATGCATCTAGGTAGAACAGAGATGATAGATGGTACATTGACTCTGGGGCTTCAAATCATATGACACCCCATGGAGAGTGGTTCGATGAGATGGTTGCAGGTTCACATGGTTATGTGTGTACTGGGGATGACACCCAGCACGACATTCAAAACATAGCAATTCTTCCATTGATGATGCCTGATGGCAAGAAAAAGAGCATGCATGATGTATTGCATGTATCTTCAATAACCAAGAATCTTTTGTCTATGGGATACATAGCAGAACAAAACTTGCAGGTGAGATTCAATAAAGATAGATGCTTTATTGAAGAATATGGTAATGGCTGCAAATTGATTGCTAGAGACTGAAGAGATGGCATAATGTTTACTCTTGATGCATCAATTCCAGAATTGAAAGCAGCCATGTTTGCACATGATGATGGTGCTATACGGGATGTTGAGATATGGCATAAGCGGATTGGCCATGTGAATGTACAAAAGCTGAAATCTATGCAGCAGAAGGAGATTGTGCTTGGACTGTCTAAGTTCAAGTATCATGACTTTGGACATGTACATGATGCATGTCAATTTGGAAAGCAAGAAAGGTTTCCATTTATGAGACATGTACGGAATAGCTCACAACCCTTGCAGTTGGTACATTCAGATGTATGAGGTCCATCTCATAATGCTTCGTTTGGTGGTGCTCATTACTATGTATCCTTCATTGGTAATTTCAACAGGTATACTTGGCTTTACATACTAAAACATAAGGATGATGTGTTTGATGCATTCAAGGACTTCAAGGAGCATGATAAAAATGAGTTGAGATGTAAAATTTCATGTCTTAGATTAGATGGAGGTGGAGAATATGTCTCTAATTACTTTGACAAGTACCTTGCTAAACATGGGATTAGAAGACAGTTAACTTGCATCTATACACCGCAGCAAATTGGTGTAGCAGAAAGGAAAAATAGGGTATTGATGGAATTGGCAAGAGCTATGCTGAATGAGAAGAGTTTGCCAAATGGTTATTGGGCTAAAGCAGTAGTGACTAATGTCTATGTGCTGAAAAGAACTCCTACAGTAGGGATTAATGGTGTAACTCCATATGAGAGGTTGTATATTCATAAGCCTAACATTTCACACTTTAAGATATTTGGCAACATCTTACAAGTGTTATGTACCATCTACACATGAGACATTGATTAGCAAAGATGTTATTTTTTATGAGCTAGCATCATGGTATGGTAATCCGGTTACACTGACTACTGATGGATCAGCCACAACACTAGTAATGCTAAAAATACATCTACAATGAGTACATCTATGAGTGGTCCTATAGGTGATGGTTCACCTACAATAGTCATTGGTTAGGACGCTTGCAAAGTCGTACTCCTACATCCACTGGCACAAATATGTCAGTGAGGGGGAGATTGGATAAGGGAAAAGAAAACATGCTTGAGGATGTGACAAGTCCACTTATAGTAGGTTATGAGTCATCTAACAACAACAGGTTGGATAGTGAGTTGGGCATTCCGTCTATTATGATGCCTGGAGCAAGGCTGAGTCGTTATGTACTGCCTCATGAGAGGCAAGATCAAAGTGAGCCACAGTTACGAAGATCTGAGAGAGTCAGAAAACTAATTGATAGGTTTACATACATTGGTTATTCAGCCCACCATTATGCATATATGGCTAGTGTGACAGGTTACAAAGAACCTACAAAGTTTGATGATGCAATTACAGATGATAACTAGTGTGCTACCATGGATGAGGAGTATGCAACCCTAGCTGAAAATGAGACATGGGAATTGGTTGAGTTTCCTGAAGGCAAAGTCCCCATTGGCTGCAAATGGGTGTACAAGGTTAAGTGCAAGTTAGATGGTTTGTTAGAACACTATAAGGTCAAGATGGTTGCAAAAGGAAATGAGACATGGGAATTGGTTGAGTTTCTTGAAGGCAAAGTCCCCATTGGCTGCAAATGGGTGTACAAGGTTAAGTGCAAGTTAGATGGTTTGTTAGAATGCTATAAGGTCAGGATGGTTGCAAAAGGGTATGCACAGCAATATGGCCTTGACTATGAGGAGACTTTGAGTTAAGTGGCTAAAATGGCAACAGTCAGAACTGTCATTGCTTTGGCAGCATGCAAAGACTGGAAATTATGGAAAATGGACATCAAGAATGCTTTCTTGAACAGTGATTTGGTTGAGGAAGTATATATGGCGTAGTCTGAAGGCTATGTTCACTCGGACTTCCCTACACATGTATGTAAGCTAAAAAAGGCTTTATATGGACTGAAACAGGCAGCTAGAGCATGGAATGCTTAGATCAGCAGTTATTTACAGCAACATGGATTTAGATTAGGTAATGCAGATCACAGTCTTTTCATGAAGAAGACAAATCATGGATATGTGTTTCTAGTGGTTTATGTAGATGATATTATCATCACTAGAGATGATGAAGAGGCCATTGCTGAAATTAAATCATATTTATAATCTGAATTCAGAGTCAAAGACCTTGGTGAACTAAAGTGTTTTCTTGTAATTGAGGTAGTCTCTACACCTCAAGGTATATGGCTGTTATAAAAGTAGTATACTCATGACATGTTACAGAAGTATGGTATGGCTGAATGCAAGCCTATGGAGACATCTCTTGATCAAAATGTCAAGCTACATATTGATGTTGGGAATGACATAGAGAATGTGACGATGTATCAATAAATGGTGGGCAACTTGATATACTTGACTATTATATGTCGTCCTGACTTATGTTATGCAGTGGGGTTGATTAGTCAGTTCATGCAGAAGCCTCACAAACCACATTTAGATGTAGTCACAAGGATTCATGAGATATGTAAAGGGTACTATAGATTATGGGTTGTTTTATGCATATGGAAAATCTCTTGACTTGACAGGGTTTACTGATGCTGATTGGGCTAGTTGTGCCTATGACAGGAGGTCAACTAGTGGTTATGCATTTGGATTGGGCAATAGTATGATTAGTTGGAAGAGTAAGAAACAACCTACTATTGCATTGTCGAGTACAGAAGCTGAGTACAAAGGAGCTGCCTTAGTGGCTTGCGAAGCAGTTTGGTTAATGAAACTATTGAAAGACTTGGGAATACAACTGGAAAGTAGAGTGAGATTGCATTGTGATAACCTTAGTAGTGTTATGTTGGCTAGCAATCCTGTCTACCATGCTAGGTCCAAACATATTGAGGTTCACTACCATTTCATCAAAGAAATGGTTCTTACAGGATAGATTGACTTGATTCATGTGAACACTAAAGACCAAGTAGCATATATATTTACCAATTCTCTTGGTAAAGAAAAATTAATATACTTCAGATAGCTACTTGGAGTTTATTAGATGGTTTGAGCTCGAGGGGGAGTGTTAGAATATCAAGCTCCTGTTACTCTTCAGTCAATCTATCTTTATGTGTGTGACCGATATTAACTAGATACAGCTGTACACGTGTGTAACATTCAATAAGTCGGTGTAGTCAGTGACTTAACCACAGTTAGTCTTGGTTAGTCATACCTATGTATGTAAGTCTGTTTCAGTTAGTATGATGGAAGAATAATGGAAGAAGAACAACAATGAGTTGAGGCTCATCTTCCACTCCACTATGTCTCTCTCCCTCTCTTCCAACAAGCACTACTACCACACTCAAAGTGGGTTGACCGACTTAGAGAGGGAAAGTAATAGAACTTCCTCCTCCACCTAATGAACTATTCGTGGGACTAGGGTTGCTAAGACCCTTCCCTTATATGGATATTGGATCACTCCATTGAGGAGAATATCTCCGAATAATCTCGGCTCGCCATCAAGCCCATTCAACTCTTTCTTGCTTTTGAAGCTTGTATTGAAAGTATTTTGAGTTTATTTCACTGCCTTTTGGCATACAATAATAAATTGGTCCCTATCGACCAAGATTTGAACATCGCCACTTATTAGCAACTCTTAGTAAATGCACCACCTATGTCCGTGTCACATGCATGCCTAACAATTCCCTGGCAGCATGTTTTAGTGGTTCATCGAGGAACTATCCTAGACGGCTTCACCCAGCACTCATGAGAATGCATGAGGTCTATTGTCTAGGTTTCACAAAGTCCACCCCTGTAACGGAAGGTACCAGCCCTCCCCATAAGGATCAACTTGCAAGCTCAAGGTCCTAATTTGATAACTGAGGTCTCAATATATCAATTAGCTCCATCAAAGGTGTCCCACAAGGGGTTCTCGTCCAAGTAGAGTGATCATAGTTATCCTTGGTTCATGGAGTGCAATGCTTTTTTCCAGTAAACTGGTTAGGATTCAAGGAACCTTAATGGAGTTCTGGCACAGCCGCTGTACCTTTCGCGTAAGATATTTTTTTATCAAGGTTTTAAGATCTAACCCTAGGTAAGTCAACGCTTTGCTCTACCTAATGTTTCCTAATTAACATTTTGTTCAATCTCTTGAGAGAAGCTCCCAACTTACTGGGACCACCCATCCATAGGACTGATCTGTCAGGGATCTCGCCCACCTGCTTCCCACAAATGGTTTTCTTTAGTTTTCTAATTACCTATCACATTAAGTTATGCATATTAAAGTATCTTCCTTAATTAACCCATTATCACATGTTCCTTCACGTAATTTTACAACACAACACAAATACAAAGAAAATAGTCTTTTGGCAAAATATATTTATTATTTTGCAAAGTTATTTACAATGATTTTCCTCTTCTGCCTATGTAGAAGATAAACCTGTGTTCACCGAAAAATCCCTTCTGCCTCTGCAAAAGAAAAGAAATCCTCCAAGATTTTCATCCCTTCACTAGTATCGGGGACTCCAAGATCCCATCCTAATTTGTGTGAGGGTCATGTAGTTCTTAGGAGCGATCGAGAGATTTACGGCTAGAGTCCCCCTTGGCACTTTTGCCTCCTCCTGCCTAACAAATTTCTCACCAAGTGACCTCTCCCCATCCAGGCCGTAGTCTAAAGATCCTCATGACAATATAAAACAATCCCCCTTAGAGCAGGGTTCCGTGTCTAGCCGTGGTGGGGGAGGCATAGCATGGTATTTCCTCTTATTATCCTGATTATATATTTACAATCAAATCAGACTACTGCAAGCACAATCAATCGTACATGTGCAACCATCAATGGGTGCACAAATAAAAAAGAAACAACAACAAGTTTTTTCAGCATAGGAAGTAGCCCCACCCAAATCTAGGGTTTCTCTTTTAAGGTCCCACCTTATTCTTAGGGTTTTGCTTCCTACTTGCAACTATTTTTTGGGATCCACAAGTTATTTTGTGAATCTGATTAATTTTGATAAGTCTATTTTATCCTAATGAAAATTTTGTTATTTCTGCCCTAAAAGTTAATATGGGTATTTATGCCTATGGCAGGTAGTTAATGCGCTGCCCTGCCCTAATCCGCACTTAGTAGGATTTCAATTGCTTTTCCAAGTGTGTTTAGAATTTAGGATTTGTATCGACAAATTCTTATCAATGTCCAATAAGTCCTACAGACTTTAGATATTTATTTAATTTTTTGATACTAATAGTTTTAGGGTTATAGAGTATTTCATAGTTGTTTTCACTTCAACATTCTCGATGTTTTAGGTTAGGTTTTCTTGCTAATTCATACGTAGGTCAACCCATGATATTGACACTTGCTAATATAATCATTACTATTAACATTGCGTGTGTTTTCAGCAAGAAAATAATTTTTATTTTATTCTACTCATATCCTATGGTTTAATCGACTATGTCCAACCATTTGTCGAACTTTCAACGTTATCTAGAAAGATTAATTTTCATTTAGCTACGTCCTAAGTGCAATGCTGATTGTTTTTCTGGATTTTTTTATTCCATGCAATGCAAAAATCATAAGTGTAATTTTTTTTTCATTTTTAGACATCAAATTATATTTCCACGCACCTAATTTATGCACGTCTAGTATATATTTTTCTATGTAATTTTTTCATTGATTTAATGTATTGATTATTTCATGATATTATCTAAATGTTTTTTTATAAATTATTATAAAATTTATATGTATCTATTTATCATTAACAAAATAAAATAGAGATATTTGTTTTTAGGAAAAATCATAAAATATTCCCTTTCCTAACAATGTCTACCATTTTTATGTTATTATGATCACATGCGTCATTAATAAAATAGCAATAAATATCATGAAATAAACCATAATTAAGATATTTTCTTAATTACATGCATATAATTCTTTTTCAAGAAAAAGAGTCTTTTTACTAAATATTTAATTATTATATTACTTAAGTTATTTTTCAAAGTGACAGTTCATATGCATTTTCATTAGAATGAGTTTATAATCGTTTAAAGCCACATAAAGTGATAAGCTTATAAAACATTAATTTTTTCCAAACTGATGGATATTACCGCTCTCAGGTTTGGTGTATTGGGGATCTCGCCAATTCCTACCGCGTCATTTTCTCCATCGATTGCATTCCTTACTTCCCTTGCTTCAAATATGCTTTTTGAATTTCTGTGACCTCGCAGAGCCATGGATGTCAAGCAAAATTGACATGGTAGTTCAAGGAGAGTTGATGGTCATCCAAAAAAATTTGCTAGTGTTTTGCTTAGTGATATGGTAGTATGGAGCGAAGGTGTAGTAGGGGGTAGAGAAAATGAAAATGAGATAGAAGGTGGATAGTTTCCTCTTTTAAGGCTCAAGCTTCAATGGATAAGAGAAGTAGAGAAGTTTTTACATCATCAGGAGGTCTTCCTTTTTGCTTTTTTTGTGAAGGAGAGGGGGTGTATTTATGGGCATGAGGGAAAGTGTGTAGTCGATTGATTATTTTGGCTACTTATCAAGAGTGAATTGAGCTTCATTAAATATTCATTTTGATTTATTACCTATTGGATGGTGGTATGCATATGATTTTTTAATGCTTTTTCTCCCTCCAGAAATAAAAAATGTCATGTATTTTGGCCTATTTTTTTAAAAACATCTTTTTTTCTTCAAAACGACTTGCATTAGGGCCGAAAAACGTTGAAAACGGCACTTTTGTTCATCCGTGGATTAAGGAAAGGGCCAAAGAGATTTTGCCACATGGATAAAAGTATGGTGTTCTTGTCTCCTGTGCTTTTGAGATAGTAGAGTTCATTTTGTGGTTCTCCCCTCCTATTTAGCCGAAATCTTCAAACCCTGACAAGTTTTGGTAGCCCCAACGGCCCCTATTAACTAATAAAAGCTGTCAAAACCTCTGACGAAGACATGACAAAGTTAAGCTAATTAAGACCATTTTGAAAATCGAAAGAATTTTCAAATTTTTTGGCACTCATAGTGTTTTTAATTTGTTTGCTTGACCTCTCTTTTTAGGTTTCTTTCTCTGCACATCATCTGCATACTCATCTTTTACATGATGGCATCCATAAGGCATCCTTCTCATTCCATAAACTCTTGCACCATGTATAGCAAGAGCGCAAATGGAGAACGGGAGCCCAAAACATTTACTATAAATGATTGGGTTACAATGGTACCGTCTCTTGCAGGGGCTCTCATAGAGTGAAAAAAACAAAACAAGAGGATATCAAATGTCATTGGAAGGGACGTATCTTTGCCTCAAAACCATGCCTCAAGGCTGGTTTGCTTTGGTGCAACATGTTTACATGGCTAGAGATATGCACTTGGCTCCATGGGAATGTTTTTCCCAGCAAGCACACTGTAAGTTTGAGTTGTGAGGTTTACGTGAGTATATAGTTTTGTTTGAAGCATATGCAAAATAATGTATTGTTGGTTGTAGATATCTTTCCATCAACAAGTTTCGAGTGGCAACCTGTGGAGAGCCTCAACGGAACATTCCATGCCATTCATAAAGAATTGTTAGACATTATTTATGCTAATCAAACCACGATTTTTTTTCATGAAAGTGAAATTTTTGTGTTTTATGCACAATATGTGGTTCCTTCGGGAGCATGTGTGTATGGATACCTTGAAGATCTGCAGTTACCAAGCCTCTCATCTTTGGATTGGGATATGCATGATGAAGCAACAATGGAGAGTTTTAAACTCAAGATTGCTCAAGATTTTCAAAAGGCTATGACTCCTGGAAGGATCTCGAGAAAAGTACGCTTATCGTGGTTTTTACCCTTGCATATTTTTGTAGCTTGCTTTAAAACAATATGTTTACAACGGATGAAGGTTTCATGGCTAAACAAAAAAAATTCAGAGGAAGATTTGGACAAAATTTTAGATCTATGTTGGAAAGTCAAGGAATCTGACCACAAATGTGACTTTATAAGGTGCAATGTGTGCCCTGAATCATTGGGTTTATCCTATAATATGTCTCAACAATCTCTTATCATAGGTTTTGATTACAAAAGATACAAACTTAGATTGGGCGCTTGGGTTCCTTTAGATTCAGATATTGATTGTAAGACATTGAAACTTACAGTGTAAGTTACCGCACAAGAAGGAGGTGAACATTACTTCAAAGTGGAGTCTTAAGGATATAAGAGACACCTTGGAGTTTCTACAGAATGTTACTCCTGGATATAAGTTCAAGGTAAATGGTGTTGTAATTGGAAAAAGAGTTGAGAGCTCTATATCATGTATGAGTTGTTTGCCTCCTAGTTTTGCGAGTTTTGGACCATAAATATGCATGTATAAATAATTTTGAATCTTTCTTTTTCTCACAAATATTATTGCTAGAAACATGGAATTATACACATTGATAAGTACTATTTAAAAAAATCTTGGTATAAACTTTGCAGTGATTCTGTGAATAACAAATCGTCGTTTGTGAACCAAAATGATTTCATTATATCATGAGTTAAAAAATTGCAATACAAATTAATAGGAAAGACTTGGTACAAGCTTTATAATTCTCTATGATTAAATGAACAAAAAATCGTCTTTCATGGGTAAGATCAAAATGACATATCATTACATTTTGGGTTAGAATATTGCAGTACAAATGTATACACAAGGGACTATTACTTCAGTACAAATAGACAAACTGGTAATTATAAGTCTATTCTTTAGCTTCTCTTTGATCTTTGGCTTCTCCATCCTCGAGCTGTTCTTTAGCTTCTCCTTGATCTATAGCTTCTCCATCCTTAAGACTTTTCTCTTTCTTTGGAAAAGTTGCTTCATCTTCCATACACTAGTTTCCTCTTAGTAGTAGGCATTTTCCTTGGTTTCTCGAATAACTTAATTACCTCAGGCACTCTTTTCTCCTTGGGCTTTAGAGGGGATGGACTAAATTTTAATAGAGAAAGCTTAGGCATGCCCTTCATTTTAGGCCCCTTTTGTTTGGACCTTGGAGACTTCTTTTCTTGGTGGTTGCCATTTTCTTGCCTTTGCCCTTGCCTATCCTTTGGAATTTTTAGCTGGGAGAGGGGAATCTGGGTCCACCTGTGTAATTGCCCTATCTAAAACTAGTTCAATACACCTCTCCCATATCCAGCACATGTATGACTCAGGGTAGTCTTTTCACTATAACAAAGCACACAAGTTATTTGAAGTAGCAAGAGACTTTCACTATAAAAAGGATAAAGCATAGGAAACTTACATTCCCCCCTCTACATTCAGTAACTTTGAATCTATTATCCTCGAAGCATTTGAAACCACTCTCCAGCCACAACTATGTACATCATTTTGCAATGGGACCTCTTGAAGCAAAAACTTGAAAGGTCTCTAAGGATCAACAATGATTTGAAAGTTGGTGTCCAAGTGGGTAGTAACAAGTCTAGTAGCACTGCACATATTAACTTATTAGTGAATACTATAAACTTTATCCAATAAAAGATAAAATAAAGAGTGTTTATTGACAGTACATCTTTGATTAGCCATGAATTCCTAAAAGAGAATTCATAAAAATGACCTCTCTTGCAGGAATGTCGATATAGATTAGGCTCTAGCGTCCTCTGCAAACCAAAACACAAGTGAGAAACAACCTTAAAGACAAATCATCATGAGATAGAACGTTGAAGAAAGTACATTTCCATATATGAAAAAAAAATATGATGGTTTGTGACACTATCAAAGTCCTTAAAAAACCTTGCAATATTTGAATCAAATTTTGAAAACAAATCCACAGAGAGAAGTGGATCAATAACAAATATACCCTTAGCAATATCAATGCTAAGGAAAGCAACATATGCCCTATATACAAAGTAAAGAATGAATAAGAGAATGAGAGCAATATAAGGACCCTTGGAAAATTTCATTATAAATAAAGAGAAGGAAAAGATCTTATCTCAAACAACAAAAAACTATTGAATCTATTAGTTGAGAATCCTTTTTCTCAAATAGAATCTTATCCTTTGGAGAAATGCTGAGGTAGTCTTCTTTCTCATGACTAAAAGAAACATTCATGACCATTTGGCCGTACACTTTGCCCATCCTCTTGTAGTTCTCTGCTAGATTAGATCCTCATTTTCTATTACATCTTTTCTTTTCTCCTCCAAGACAACCTCCTGCTCACTTGCAACCCTTGTAGGATACAAATGGGTAACCTCTTCAATCTTGGGTGCTGGTGGCTCTTTCTGCTTTCTCCTAGGTGGAACATTGAGGATTTCAAATGCCTTTTGATCAGTTGATGGAAGAGGCTTCAAAACCTTGTCAAACCTATATCTAAGTCGACTAACCATACTAAAGTTTTTATTCATTAATGTAATTCGATGTGCATGGGCAGCTGCAATATAAGCATCATTCATAAAATCTATTAAAAAATCTTATGTTGCCTCTTGCAAGCATAGTAGGGCAGACAGCTGCCATCTCTTGTTGAGGTCATCCACAGAAGCAATAGAGGACAACCTATCAGATATCTCCTTAACCAGTCTAAAAAATGCAGCCTTAGGAATGAGGTGACTAGTTGACTTTTGAGCTTTCTTGACCTCTGCAAAACACCTTTGTATGTAAAACCATCTTGACTTTCTCTTTTTCCTCGCAAGGGCTTCCTTGGGAACCTGAGAGTGAGGAGAAGCTGAGGGCTCATACTCACCACATAACTTGTTCTTTGAGGATTCACCTGAACAAACTTTACCAGCTGGTGTAACAAGGACAACAATTTCTTCAACTGACTCCTCAACAGTTAGCTCAAGACCTTCTTTAGAAGATTTCTTCACCAAGACCTTCCTTGCAGTTTGTTTTTTCCTGGCCCTGCAACCCACACGGTGCGATAAGGTAGGTAAACACGAAGACAAGTCGCTCCCATCACGCCGTAGTAGAGACTAGATGGAAGCCTTAAACTTCTCTTCCTCGCTTCGCAATAAATGTTGGACCAATACAATGCAATAGAGCAAATTTGAGTTCCTCCTTTTCCCTAATCGCTTCGTATTGGCGGATTCCAACGCAACACGAATGCACAAGTTTCCCGATCGTAGTGCAGTGTGCGATAAGACAAGAAGAAGCTCTATAGCTCCGATACGACGTGAGGCAGCTTGTTGTAGAAGTTTTGATTTATACTATCACGCTCTTTCAGACAACTCAACACTTCCACAGCTCCAATACAACACGTGATAAAGGTTCTTGCCTTAGTTTCTGAAGTATTCTATCGCCTTGTTTCAGACAACTCACCAACTTTTGACGTGATTAATGTCGGATGTATGTCACCTCTAACATCGAACATATGGCACCTCTGTCAATCGAATATGTCAGAATTGTCGAAAAAACCGCAATTGTGACGTAAGGTGTGAAATCACATTCGCGCCAACTGAGAAGTTCTTATATACTCGTGGGTGCTGATGTCCACATGTCATGTTCTCATTGGTTGTTTGATTAGGGTTTCTGGAACGTTCCTTGTTCCCCCCCGCGCCTATTTAAGGCCACCTAAAAAACATTTCTGCACTTTTCTTCCCCGTTTCCTCCCACGTTGAATGTCTCTGACACCGTCTCTGTCACCCCCTGCATCACCCCCTCTGTCTCCTTGTTCATCACCAACACCCCCTGCATCATCCCTTCCGTCACCCCTTGCATCACCCCCTATGTCTCCTTGTTCATCACTGACACCCCCTCCGCCACCCCTGCATCTTCTTTATGGGCTTTTTAAAATCTGATTCGCGATAGCAAATCAGTCCACCATTAATGCTCAGTCCATCTTCAATCATCCATCTTCAACCCCACTCGAATTGGAAGCAATCTCGTACACCACCGGACAAGCATTCTTCAATCGGTCTTCAATCTTTTTCATGGGCATGAACTACCCCTTGCAGGAGAGAGAGGGAAGAGAGAGAAAAACTAGTTTTTTATCTCTTTGCTCAATGCATCAATTCTTGATCCATTTCTCGCGATGGAGGGCGAAGAATAGAGGCATCTCAAGCCCAACAGGATTCCTCTCCACTCATTCTGATAAAAAAATACCCAAAAAATGGGGATTTGGGAGACGCCGAAAAACTGATGCCCCCTCCCCCTCCCATGGCGTTTCATTTCTTGAGGTTTTTTTCTTAACTAATCAAGATTTAGGGTTAAAGCTCCAAAATAACTAGTTCATGACTTCCCTTTCACATAACCGGCAAGTGAGTTTTTCAGTTTTGAGGGGACAAACGATATCGGAATCAAAATCCGCCTAGATAGATGTCTTTGGGGCATCGAAATTCATAATCCTGACCTTCTTCATGCTCTTCTTGGCTTGCAGATCTAGTAGCCACTTCACAACCCCAAACCTTGCGAGGATTAAATGGGGGATCAAACGACCTCGGAATGGAGATCTGAGACTTGCATTGGATTCCTGATGTCGTTTTGTATCTAGAAAAACTCCACCTCGGTCATCCACCACCGTTTGATTTTTCATGAAAATAAGCACTAGCGCTTTAGGACCTTGCCGCTTAAAATCATACTAATTGTAGCTGCCATCTTCGATGAAGTCTATTTCTTCCCGTGAAATTCAAAATTTTTGGCTGTTTTCAATCACTTCTCGATGTCAAAAATCATCTGTCATTGGCAACCATAGGACAACAAGAAGCATCAAGCTTATACAAAATAGATACACAACAAAACACATCACAGCTCTCACCCTACCCCTTGACAAAACCAAGGCATGAAATCGACGAGTAAGCGTAGCAGAATCTGATAAAAAGCACAAAGCTAGGCATTAACCAACTGTTCCAACACAGGCAAGAGAAAAAGAACAAGCAAAGAGGTTATCCTAAGTGGTGGTCTGAACTATCTTTCTAACTGAGGACAACTCAACTAGGAGCTCCTACGAGGCGAGGACTCCTATAGCCTGATCAAGAAATATTTGCTTTTAGCACATTGTCCTTTTAGGCCTTTATTTTCCATACTCAAGCATGTAAAAAGGAGGGAGCTGAGCGTAGTGACCCAAGGAGAACAAGGCATTGGCCTCAGCTCCTGTCTTGGTACCCAAGAACCTACCAAGCCCTCGCAAGGTGACAATCCGTTTCTAACTCTCACTTTTATTTTCGCTCCAACCTTCTCTTATTCTTATTCCTTTGCTTTTAAGCTAGTTGCCACCCCTAGGAAGACAAGGCATTGGCCCTGGGTCTTGTCTCGTCCCCAAGAACCTACCAGGCCTTCGCAAGGTAATGATCAACTGCTCAAATATTTTTCTTTGTTCTCTTTTTTATTGTTTGAGGGGTTAGAACCCCTTTTTACACACCTCCGTATATTCATATATTTCCTTTCAAATATTTAGGGTTTTGATTCTTTATATCATTATTTTAGGAGGCTTCTCTAACAGCCTCGCACTAATAGAAACTCCTAGAATGGCCGCCTAGCAGGTTAGTAGAATAGGGTCACTAGAACTCCCATCTTAAATAGGTCTTTCAGTGCCAGACAATGCCTTTGCAGGAGGCAAGGACTACTCAGACCTCCCATGGACATACCAAACCTAAACATGGGACTTCATGCCTCGATTGTTGGTCCCCAACAAACAAAAGAAAGTAACCCTCATAGGCATATGTATCATTAATTGCTTAAGGAAAAAAAAACATCGGAAAGGGGACGAAACCACCTAGAATGGCCACAAGAAGCTCCTCCGTAGCAAAGGCTCCCTCCAGCGACTTCGTCAACCTGTATGATGCAATCACTAAAACAAAAAAGCATTAAACATACCTGCACCAAATAGACATAGGGCCCTCTTGTCCTAAAGGAATAGCACATTTGTACTGCAAAATAACTGGCCTTCTTGGCCTAAAGAAATCAAACATTAAACCCTTGAAACAACTGGCCCTCTTGGCCTAAAGAAATTAATCAAACTAGCTCATCTAGATCCCTCCTTGGAAGAAGGCATACATACAAAAATATGCTCTATTACAATGGGAAAAATAGGGCTCATAGCCCTAAACTAAATGCATCAAGTTGTGACCCATACCTCCTGCATATATACAAGAGGAGTACACATAGCATGTCATCTGACCAACCTATGGGTCTAAGATAATAGTGGTAGATGGGTCTCAGCTACTCTTTGCATTACCCATATCAACCATCGCCTTCCATATAAGATGTGGTCTGATAACATTCCCCACAAGCAGCAAGATCCTGTCTCATTATCAAGAGCAACATCCGGACTAGGACCACAGTTGAAGAAGAGGTCCTCTTCATAAGCAAAATTGACTAATGAATCTGCAAAACTAATTCCAATATCTTGGAATTAGCTGAAGAGAGACGCTCTCAAATTCATCAAGTAGGGTTATAGCAGTTTGATGATACATACGAAGGATGGGATTCTAGATTGTATATGTCCCATTGAGTTGATTTAAGATCAGTTGGGAATCCCCTTTCACTAACAACTGCTGAATACTACCTTTCTTGGCAATATTCAATCCCATAATCAAGGCTTTATACTCCGCCATGTTGATGGTGAATCCTACCCCGAGATAAGCAGCTAATTTCATTGTAACTCTACATCGAGGATCTCGGATAACTACTCCAACACTCCCTTTTTTATTAGCACCCCTAGATGCCCCATTAAAATATAATGTGTACGTCCACAATGGGTTTACATAGCCAACCATCTAGAACTCCCCTATTCGTAATTATGATAGTTAAAATTCAACATATTTAGAGGATGAACTGGCAGCTCCATCCCACCTTCATCATTAAAGACTACAGGGACGCTCATCAAAATCTGCAAATAGTGATGACAGAAGACCTTAATCTCCCAAACGAATGTCCCGTCATCTTGCTCAGTCACTTTATAGCCTCTACTCCACAAGATGAGCTCTCCCTAATGATATCACTACTCTAGATATGGGTGCTCCAAATAAGGAATCAGTTGACCCATCAACCTCTATCATTGTTTCCTTGCAAATGTTTGATCAATCGCGCATAGAACTACAAGGCACTAATGTCGTTAGTGCAGTAAAAAATAATAAGGTTTAATCTTATTAAGATTAACCTTATTCTTAAACTCCACACCCTCAAGATCTGCCAATAATACTGTGGATTTATTCTTCCCGATCCTGACAATCCTATAAGGACCGTCCCATTTGGGCTCCAACTTTCATGGAAATAATTCTCTATGTGCATCATAGTACAATACTAGCTGTCCTTTCTTAAAAGAATATTTCTTTGCTTTGAGGTCATGGAGCTGCTTCATCTAACACTTGATCACCTCCTGATGTAGCAAGCTCTGCAATTTAATCTCATCGAGGTGTGCCAGAGTCATAAAGCGCTCTAAGAGGGCATCCCCATCACCCAAAGAATGATTGATTGTGAATCTTATCGCCAGCAACTCGATCTCTAGAGGTAGGACACACTTCTCTCCATTTACTAGCTTGAATGGGGTGTGACCAATAGCTCATTTGAACATCATATTATACACCCATATACTGCCACATATAATTTGGTATCCCAGTCCCGTTTTTTTTCAGAGACTATCTTGGATAGGATACCCATAAGTTGCTTATTGGTACTTTCAACTTGTCCATTTTCTTGTGGATTATAAGGGGTTGTCTTATTATGCTTGATTTTCCACACTTCCACCAAGCTTTTAATCACATTGTTCAAAAAATGTGTCCCTCGGTCCGATACTATTTCTTTTGGTGGACCAAATTGATATACTATTTGTGTAACGTGTCCGCTTGACCACTTGTGGGACATATCTTAGCAGCCCATCAGGAGGGGAGTCTAGAAAGCGCCACCTACCACTCGCAAGGAATGTCACAAGGTGTGCGATCTAGGTCTTCCCAAGTCTGCCCCGAAGAGGAAGTATCTGGCCGTTCCCACTTAGGACCGACCGACCTGAAGTTAAGGTTTCTTTCCTATCAATCAAGTCTCTAGGAAGTAGCTAGCCTCGAGCTCCAGATGACCCACTTTGAGTAGGAAAAACAAAGTCGAAGCATATTTATGCTGCACTTGGTTCATAGAGAATGGGAAATGAGAGGGATGCACCGCTCAACCTCTCTGCCTGTAGGGCATAGTCCCATTCCGGTCTCCTAAAATAGCATGAATCGGGTTCTAACTTAACAATATCTAAAGTCATCCGACGGTAAATCCTTGTGAGAAGCTTCCCAATACTCTGGGATCACCCAGCCGTAGGACGGACTCATCGAGGGATTCCGTCCACCCGCTTCCCTTGATAGCTTTAGTTGTCTAATTAGGTCCTACCACATTTATGTGCGACATTTAAAATCAGCTTCATTAATTAAGCCTTTTAGGCCATAGAGTTCGTTCACATAATTTACAACACATACACAAAAATAAAACAAGCAGTCCCTTTATCAAACAAGTTCCTTAACTTATCTTTAAGTTAATCTTTGTCTCCCGCCCATACAACAAAATTATGTATCCCTTCTGTCCAACAAAAATACCTGGTCCAAATCTCATGGCACTAAAATTTCCATCCTTTATCTAGAATAGGATCTTCTAACGTCCCAGACATTGGGCTCATGGGGATCTCCAACTCCATTCTAGACAGGCAAGGGGTGTCCAGAGCTCCACCTGACCCACAAGCAGTCTAGGAGTGAGATGCCATTTCCGTGGTTGGCCTTTTCACCACTCAACCATCAGCCTGTGAATCGAGCAATTCCCTCTCGGAATAATCTGCAATGTGATCTTGGAGATGATCCACGCGTGCAAAATATCCTTCCTTAATTAATCCAATTAAAATTCAAGCATAATCAAAGTAATGAGCCCTAATATCATATTCTAGAAAAACATTCCTTTATTCCCATGGGCAACTTGTCATTACAGACCCCTGCCATGCATTTTTCATCAACACAAGTCTTGGAATATTTATCCAAATCACAATGCAACAATCCCTTGATTGAAAGAAAAAAATTTAGGGTATTGTTCAATCAATCAACAAAACTAATTGTATTTTTCCCAAACAATACAATAATAGACACGACAATAATTACATCGCATATTCGCTCTCCTCCTTGGGGCCAAATATTAGAATTTACTTAATATTTCCTCCTTTAGCCTAAGGCATATGCTAAAGTTTCCAATACTATACATGATGTAAGTCCTATCATTCCAATGCAAATTAATCAATCTAGCAAGAGCATTTATGCCTCTTCTCTAAGTGACAATTATCTTTTAGAATTTTCCTACTATGCAACATTTTTTCTTGGCTTTATCTTCCTTTCTCCTAAGGCAAGGTGTCGCATGTCATCGATGTAAAGTTTACATAATCTCTCCCATGTATGTACCATATATATGCATTTGCAAACTTTAAACAATATTATCCTCGATAAAGATTAATCAAAGACTCATCGATGCTCAATAGTTTAGTATCCCATATGTTGCTTATGCTATGCATGGATTCATCACATAGCAACTAGGTGCAATTTAAATCCCTTTGATACAAGCACTTCACAAACTTCATCTTTGAATATTTGAGATGCGATTTATCCTTTTCAATGACCTATTCTAGCACCACAAGGTATGGAGTCTAATGTATCTCTTGTGAGCATTAAAACAAGCATCTATCAATTTGAAAATACATTACTTACCACCGGTACCACAATTGGATTGATAATGATGCCTTCGCTTGAAGCTTTGTTGTTGGTTGTAGGATTTCAATCCGCATGCGACATTCTTCACTTGGAGGCCATCGTCCGCAAGTAGACTCAAGAGATTAAGAAGGTGGAATAGATTCGAGATGGGAGAGCGAAAGAGAAGATGGTTAAATCGAGGATCGAGATAGAGGAAAATTGTGCAGCCTCTCGGGGTAACTCTTCTCTCTCTCTCTCTCTCTCTCTCTCTCTCTCTCTCTCTCTCTCTCTCTCTCTCTCTCTCTCTCTCAATCTCTTGGAGGGGTATACTCTCTCTCTCTCCCTCTCTTGCAGCCCTTCGGGGTCTCCTTATTCTCCCTTGTGCCTCCCCATGCCTCATATTTATAATGAATTAGAGAGGAGGGGATAAGTCTGAGAACAAGAGCAGAGGGGCTCTTAGAAGACTCAGTGATCTGATGCTCAGACCATAAATTTGATGGTTGTATTGGCTCCAAAAGGGGGGTAAAACCCCAAGATACCTGTTTAGAAAGCTCTTAGTTCACTCCTTCTTTTCTATGTTCGAAGTGCTACCTACTATCTGTAGACTACGATCGCGGCGCGTGCGATTTCACAAATTACTTTTCTTTATTTTTCTTTTTATAAATTCTCCAAAACTAACTAAAACATCACTTGCCTTTTCTTTTAAATGACTTTTAGTTCTATCTTTTTAGGATAATATCTAGAATATAATAGTTCCCTCCCCCCCCAAAGAATCTAATATTTTTGGACCATTCAACTATACACATTAATACTAGTGATTAATATGGCTCATAAGTCCCATTCACATTGTACTTTTTGTGAAGGGTGGCTACGGTCCTTATGAACCTAAGAAAAATGTCAGATTTATGACTCTTAATTTTTTTAAATATATTTTTAATTGAATGAAAATTATTAGCTATTATAATGCTAATCAGTTTTTACCTTAGTTAGTCTTTAGTTAGTAATCTTACTAACTTATTAATTGACTAACTAACTTTCGAACTAACAAACTAACTTTTATTGCATGGAAATATTACAATTTGCTCCAATAGGAAATTGGCGGTTTCCTTTTTGCATCGTCTTTCCATGTTGCATGTGCTTCCGACCACTTTGTGAAATAATCAGTCGCTATGATAATATATATTTTCTGTGTAGTGGACGACGGAGTAATAGGGCCCAAAAAGTCGATCCCCCACTTCTTGAATGAAAGGATTGCCATAATATGAGTGAGTGGTCGCTCCCTATTCTCTTAGCTATCATGGCATTGACAAATGTTGCATCTTTTAACGTACTCGAATGCATCCTGGAAAATGGCCGACCACCAATATCCTGCCCTCAAGGCTTTTTGCGCAGTTAGCCGCCCAGCAAAATAACCTCCGCAAGCAGAGTCATGGCATTCTTCTAAGATGAAAGGGATCTTGTCAGGCATTAGCATCGGTAGTAGATATCGTCTACCCCTTGCCGATACAACATGCCTGCAATTATTGTGAATTTTAAAGCCTGCTACTTAATCTTTTGTTTTTCTGACTTCGATAGACTAGCTCCAGACTCTCCCGTCGACAAATAATGTGTTATCACCACATACCAAGAAGGAATAGATGCCACGTCAATCTTGAACAATGATCCTAGTCACTACCTTCAGCCAGAGCTTCCTTTGGCTCCCCAAAGTCCACAAGGCACTCTACGATGCCCTGCAACTTGGGTGGCTTGCTCTTAACCTCATAGTCAAACTCTTGCAAAGAGATTAACCACTTTGCTCAATGGTTGGGCGGTTGTAGTTTATTCATCAATAGTCCTAGCCCTTCCGCCTTCGTATAAAGGACAACCTTCTCATAAAGGATGTAGTGCCTAAACTTTTTAGTTGCAGAGACCATTGCAAGGTACAAATTTTCCATATAAGTATAATTAACTTTGGATACACCTAGCTTCTGACTAGCAAAAGCAATCAGGTAATACCACTTCTCTTCCCACATCTACACTAAACATCAACTAATGCTATGCATGGTAGCTGCTAAAAAGATATAAAAAAATTTGCCCCTCTTTGGTGCTTTCAACATAGGTGCTCTTACGAGTTCCTACTTGACATCCTAGAAAGCCACCTTACAAGGGTCACTCCACATAAACAAACAGTTGAAGGATAACAGATTTGTCAATGGCAACATTCTTTCTACCAATGCATGTTGGTAATATCCAACTGATGGCAGAAAGCTATGGACTTCTTTGGGGTATGTGGCGGACGCATGGCGTTACTTGATAGACGTCTTATGTGGTAGATCCCTCTTTGGATTCGTCAGTCGATGATGTCTCACTTGCAGACACATCTTCCATTGTCTCTAACTCTGTAGAAGACAAGGGAGCTCTCTCACTTTGAGGTGATTCAGGATATGCGTTGACTACCACCCGTCTAGCACCTCTACCAAATATCAATCTACCAGTGAGTATGTCTACTTGACAATATGCTTTTGACAATCTGTCTACTTGACAATCTGCTTGTAAAATCGAAGGTCGACCAAGCAATACTTGGTAACTCGGACGCCCTGCAAATCAGATTACCCTAAAGTCCAACATGCATTCTACGTTGGCAACTGTCACGTGGACTTTAGTAATGCAGCCCTCCAGCTGTCTCAAACCATCATCAGTCATTCGAAGGATTGTTGAGGCATCTTTTTGAATCACAAGACCCAACCTCTCCATCAATTCGAAACTCATAATATTAACCAAGGATCCTGTGTTGATGATAGCACTATCCACTAGAATCCCATCAACATAGGATGCAACCCTTGGGCAGTGCTTTTCGGCATGTTCAAACCAGTCATCCCCTACCTGCGCTATTCCCAAGGGTTCTACGATATAAGCCGTATGCAAGATCTTTTAAAATTCTTTGCGTACCCTTGGTGACAGCTTGATTAGCTGCAAGAGATTCACATCTGGTTTAACATCGCAAAGGGAGCTAGCTAAATCAAATTCGTGATAATTCACTAAAGCTCGCTTCTTGTGCCAAACCATCTGCTCTTTAGGACGATGCACCGGCTTTATTGCCTTTTTTTCAACTCTTACCTTCTTTCTCAACACCTCTTTATCTCTCTTGGCATCAGCCTTACTCTCTACGGGTTTCAGAGGTCCCCCTTTCTTATCAGGATTTAGAACTTGTGTTCCTTTATCATCCTGCCCAGGGTTTCCATTGACAGGTTTTACCTTATCTTTGTCGCCTTCTCTATGTTTTTGGTCTCGTTACGGCACACAGGCTAGAAGCTTCAGTGCCATTAACCTACACAGCCTCGATGAGGCTCACCCCAGTGCCACACCTGGCAATTCCTCGATAGTAGCCTTACCCCTTTAGAGTATTTATTTCGGCCCATCATCTTGCTGAAAATTCTTTCCTTGTGCACGATGATTAACATGCCCTGGTTGTAGACTGCCTTGCTGGAGGGAACTGATCTTGCTCCAATAGGTGGCTGCTAAATGGCCGAACTTTCCACAAATGTCGCACTTGACATTTGGGCAATTACGTAGATAATTTTTCCCACCACACCATTTGCAGCTGAATCTAGAGGGTGCACCCTCTTCAAGCCGTCGACTCCCTATCAGATTCTGTTTTTTCTTTAAGAAATTAATGTTAACGGCTATTTGCTGATATTTTTCAGAGATCATATCCGTGTAGTACTTCATCATGTCCTTGACTTCGCTAAGGACATTTAACAAACTCGACTCATAGCCCTGATCATCTACCCATCAGTCCCTTGGCCACACAATTTGATTAGGCATTGGTTGCATTGGTTGCTGACCCATAGGAACGACGTTAGGGTTCGCTACTTGGCTTCCCACATTTGGCATCTAACTAGCCATAGATATAGTCACACTAGACGGAGCTGGCAATAAAGGCACATTTGGCACCACGTTCCCTCTCCCGTTAGGATTGGCCATCTCCACCCCTTGGCTTCCACTTCCATTGATCAATTGCAAATTATTTCCCGATGCTAAACCCATATTTGGATTGATTCGAGAAGCATAGGCCGCTTGGAAATGGGACTCTATTTCTTGCGCTTGGCTGGCAGTGTCTATATCCACCAAGGTGACACTAATCAACTGCATCTGGATGTTAAAATCAAGACCATGCAAGAAGTATTGCAACTGGATAGCAAGTGGAATAGGGATAGAGGCATTCAATTTACGAAAAACCTCTTTGATCTTCTTGGCATATGCTCGTATATCTTCATGAGGCTCTTAGCATGTCAAATTCAACACGCACAGCCAATATTGGCCACCTCTCTCGGTGGCAAACTCCCTTCAGAAGGATTCATAAAATTATTCCACGGTGGTTATATGGTTCCGACCTTAAGGCCGTGATACCATATAGCTGCCCTCCCTTCAGGGTCATATTTGAAGAACATCATTAGATGCCCTTCCCCTTGGATGCAGTAATTAAACATCATCTTTTGGAGCTACCCTTCCCTTCAGAGTCATATTGAAGAACATCATTAGATGCCCTTCCCTTCAGGGTCATATTGAAGAACATCATTAGATACCCTTCCCCTTGGATGCGGCAATTAAACATCAGCTTTTGAAGCTCCCTTATATGAAGCTCCACATCCTCTTCCACTAACCTATTAAAAATGGGTAGGGGGAAACCTAAGGCTAGCAAATTCATCATTCCCACAGGGATTGTGATAGGTTGTGCCATGGCAATGATCAGATTTGCTAACCGAATTGGGACAGGCAAAGTTGTTACGCCACTCGAAGTGGACAAATTAATCGGGAGGGAGGGAGTACTAGAAGTTCCACCTCCTGACCGACTTTGATTTAAGCTAAGGTTACTAAAACCCCACCCTTGAATAGGTTCAGGACTACTCCTTTTAGGAGAATAACACCTACTGATTTTGGCCCTCCATCTAGCCCTCTCAGCTCTCTCCTGTTTTTGGAGTTGAGCTTGATGGATCTCTCCAAAGGACATCAACTAACAAGTAGGTCCCAAGAGACCCTAGATTCGAAAACCACCACTTTGAGGTGGCTCTCGGAAAATGCACCACTGATAGGACCAAAAATGGGCCAGCACTAGCTGGACCTCATACATGCAACATACACCTCCACCACCACCCAACCTCGCGGTCGAGGAGCGTCTGTAATAACTAAATGCACACTACATACTTCTAATATTGCATTTGTAGCTGGGATAAAAGTCCAATGGCACCTCCCACAAAACCCCTCAGAAGGGGCATCCCACACATATTGGCAATAAACACCACGTATCACACATGAAGGAGGCACCCCACTGGTTGATTGCTGTGATCCATTGTAGCTCTCCTACATCTTGGGGATTGGCCCCTGGATGTGTTGCTTTTACATATAAACACATTCGCACAAGACTCCTCTCTTTGTCAGCGAGATCCATGAGATACTATGTTTTCTCACTAATAATCTATACCAAGGAATGAACAGCTAACCTACGACAAGGGGAATCTCACCCTCTCAAGCGTGGGTCAAGTATAATTCAAACAATTGCTATGCATTTCCAAGAGTTGATGCCACATGTATGATCAATGCAATAGTGGATGTCTCATCATGCACAAACAATTATGTTTTGAAATCAGCCTATGTGCTACTATGCAAACAATCTTTCCATGAATTTCAACTGATACGCATATATGCTTCATTGCAAGAATCTAGCACCAAGGCGAACCTTATGCTACTAGATCCGTAATTTCCAAATAAATCGTCTCCTAAATGCTATGCATAGAAAACAATCAAAATTTGTATTATTTCAACCCTCAAACTGTTGCACAACATCCTACTCCCCCTCACCGTTTAAGTTTTGCTTCGTTGCATAGGTGTATAGGGGTTGTTTTGTCATGATTTAGTGTATAAAGAGCAATAAATCACACACTATAACAAAACAATAGGGCAAACTGAGGCCAAACCTCATGCTTTGCCCCACCATACATCCACAACCACTTATTATATTTTTTCATATTTTTCTAAGGCATATTTCTATTTTTCCTCTATTTTTTCTATTTTTCTTTATTTTTCCAATTAAAAATTGATATGTTTTCAGATTTGTGGCTCTTGATTCTTAGAACAATAGAAATATATATTTTATCAGCATTTTATCCCACGTGTATTGGTTTATCTCACCCGAAAACACCAAAAATCCCATTTTCCTCATAAAAACTATGTTTTACACGTTTCTAAAAATTATTTCCAACATGTTAACTTTATGTTTTCTGATTTTTTTCATCATGGAAGTATAGAAAAAATAGTGAACATCATTCCTACAAATTTTCACTCCATAAGAATAACATTGACTCAATCAAATGTCAAAAATAAGCAATTTTTCTTTATAAAATAGAGTTATCGGTTTTTTCCTTCTTTGGGGGCTTTTTAAAATCTGATTCGGGACAGCAGATCAGTCCACCATTAATTCTCAATTCATCTTCACTCATCCATCTTCAACCCCATTCGAATTGGAAGCAATCTAGTACACCGCCGGACAAGCATTCTTCAATTGGTCTTCAATCTTCTTCATGGGCATGAATTGCCCCTTGCAGGACACAGAGGGAAGAGAGAGAAAAACTAGTTTTTTATCTCTTTGCTCAGTGCATCAATTCTTGATCCATTTTTGGCGATGGAGGGCCAAGAATAGAGGCATCTCAAGCCCAAGAGGATTCCTCTCCACTCAGTCTGATAAAAAATGACCAAAAAAATGGGGATTTGGGAGGCGCCGAAAAACTGACCCCCCCCCATGGCGTTTCATTTCTTGAGGTTTTTTGCTTAACTAATTCAAGCTTTCCTCATGTTCTTTTTTCTTCATTATTCCACACTCTTTCTGAAAAACACAAAGTAAGAGTAAGTGTTACTCTAGGTCTAATTGACCAATACACGACTAAGGTTAGATTAACCCTACACCGACTTATTCAATGACACACACATGAACAGATGTATCTAGCTGGAGTCTGGAGGTTTGTTACAGATGACATAAAGAAGGACGGGGAAATACGGGGATCTTGATTTCTAACATTTTGTACTTCGATAAAAGTATTTGTGTCATTTTCAGTCCACTACACAAGATTTTGTTTATGAGTCTTCCACCTTGGAACCTAATTCACTTGTGTGACATTTGGTCTTGATGTCTATTACCTCATGAGCTCACTCTTCCTCTTTCAACATCCATATCCATGCTCTAAATCCAACATTTTCTACATGGTATCAAAGCCCAGTCGCAATCAGCTCTACAAATCACTCCTTCATCTCCTCTCAATCTTTGGTTAGCTCAGCTTGACATAAGCCCTTCATCTTTCACCTCCATCTTCACTCTATCTCTCTTGGTTGCCATAGAGAACACCTACCTACCTTTATTGGAGTAGCCATATCTCTTCAACCAGGCTATATCTTTTAAAGCTTTCTTCTTGAGACTTGTTCCTTAGGTCGTCAAGGTGCATCTTTCGAGCCCAAAATTGCTTGACGTTGTGCAATATATAGCCCAACATTGTTGAAAAACATAGATCTGGTGTAAATTTTGCTGCTGTAAATTGGACATGTTCTCTCTCCCTACTATGAGTATTATTTCACGAGTATCATAGGTCATTTGTTGGTCATATAGGTGACATTTTCCAGCTAAGAGTTCTTGAGAAAATTCCACTCCAGCAAATAGATATTATAAGATTACTCAGAGGTGGTATTGCAGGAAGCCATAAGCCTGCTATTGTTCAACTAATGGCGCCATCATCATGCCTCACAACGTCAAGGGCTACCATAGGGATTTTGAAGTTTATCATATGGGCTACCTCTTGACAAAATCTCAACTCAAATGGTCCACTGGGTGAGTTGCTACAGCCAAAATATCAGGCTACTATCTTGAAACTGTAATTGGCAACCATATCCACTTACCTTCAAGCTCATTTTTTCCTTCATTTTCTCTCTCTTGTCACTTAAACCAAACCTCTGCCACTTTGATCCACTGAGAATTGAAGTTTCCAGTGAGATTTCAATATCCAACAAGCAAGTCTTTGAAATATTTTGAAGATTTGAAGCTTTCACTGAAGTACAAGCATCAAGCATAGTGAAATTTTATGCTACCATTGCTTGTGTTTTTCAACACACTGCAAGTCAACTTGGTTGTTGATCAACCTTAATCAAGTAAAGTCATTTTGAAGTTTTTCCTAGCAAGAATTTCCCATCAAATCAGCAAGGAAGGGAGAAATCCAAGCATCAAAGCATCAAACTCAAGTGCTTGAAAGCATAATGTCTATTGATACTTATCAAGTGTTATTTGATACCACATTTGTTGTGTCTCTTGATACAATTAAATCTTCTACAACTTAAATATGAGTTTTGGTGCTGATTTGCTTCTCTAGCATGGGCAAAGAATTTCAAAGTTTTCGGTTCAAAGGGATAGGGTTTCACACTTGGCAAACCCGCATCAAGCTCATTCTGATGAAGAAGGATATTTGGGCCATTACCAATGGCAAGGAGAAGAAGCTTCGGGATGCAAACCTTGCAGTTACTTGGCAAAAGAATGATGACAAAGCACAAGCCATCATTAAGATGAGATTGGATGACAACTACATCCACCATGTGGATACTTGTAAAACCTCTAATGATACATGGAAGAGATTAGATACTTTATTTAGTGCACAATCAAAGTCATCTAAGTATGGATTAGTGATTGAATTTTTAAGGCTAGATATGAAATCAAACACATCTCTTGCAGCTCACTTAAACTATATGGAAAGTCTCTTATTACTGAGCTTGCAGGAATTGATCTCAAGATGGATGAAGATATTTGTATTGGTGTGTTGTTAAAAAGCTTGCCTCTTGACTATAATAACATGTCAGCTACATTGATCAACATGCCTAGTCCTAAACTATTTGACATTGAGGCCTCCTTGCTAGAAGAAGAAAAGAATGTAAAATCCAAATAAAAACCAAGCACCTCTAAAGATGAACAAATGTTATATGTAGGTACTTGTGCGGTGCCCGCCCATCGGATTTTCAGACACTCTTTTAGCGGTCTATCGAGAAACAAATCTAAGCGTCGCTGCCCGGCACTCCCAGGGAATGTTCCGAGTTTTGTCGCCTAGGGTTTCCTGAATCTGCCTCGCAACGGAACGTTCACGACCGAACCCACTAGGATCGACTTGAAATTCGGGTTCCTAGTTGTCAAGGTCTCCTGTTAGCATTCTAGCATCGGGTTTTGGACATCCTACTTTACGCAGAGATACCCAATCCGAAGCAGACCCATGCCGCACTTGGTTCAAAGAGAATGGGAAACAAGAGGGATGTGCTGCTCAACCTCTCTACCCATAGGGCATAGTCCCATTCCGGTCCCCTAAAACGGAATGAATCAGGTTCTAACCTAACAATACTTAAAGGTCGAATGACGATAAAAACTTGTGAGAAGCCTCCCAGTTCTCTGGGACCACCCTGCCATAGGACGGACCCGTTAGGGGTTTCGCCCACCCGCTTCCCTTAATAGCTTTAGTTTTCTAATTAGGTCCTACCACATTTATATGTGACACTTAAAATCAGCTTCATTAATTAAGCCTTTTAGGGAACAGGGTTCGTTCGCATAACTTATAGCACAGACACGAAAACAGAGCAAAGCAATCTATTGACAAACAAGTTCAAACAAGTTTCTTAACTTATCTTCAAGTTAATCTTTGTCTCTCGCCCATACAAGAGAAATTATGTATCGCTTCTATCCAACAGAAGTATCCCTTCTGCCCTGCAGAAGTAACTGGTCCAATTCACATGGCACTACAAACTCAATCCTTTATCTAGAATAGGATCTCCCAACATGCCCAGATGTTGGGGGCCATGGAGATCTTCAACTCCATTCTAGACCTAGCAAGGGGTGTCCAGAGCTCCAACTGACGTGCAAGTTGTCTAGGAGCGAAACATCATTCCCGTGGTTGGCCTTTTCACCACTCGACCTTCGGCCCATGAATCGAGCAGTGCCCTCTCGGGTTAATACGTAGTGCGACCATGGAGGTGATCCACCCGTACAATATATCATTCCTTAATTAAATCCTTTAAGAATCAAGCACAAACAAGGCATTCAGCCCTAATATCATTCTCCAAGAAAACATTCCTTTATTCCCATGGCGACTTGTCATCACAAACCCTTGCCATGCATTTACCATAAATCACAAACACTTGGAATAATCATCCAAACAACAACTAACAACCAGTTGAATGTAAAAACATTTAGGATGTTGTTCGATCAATCAACAAAACCAATCGCATTCTTTCCAAAACAATGCAAGAGTAGATGATATAATATTTCTCATTGCGTATTTGCTCTCCCCCTTGGGATCTAAGAGCAATACTATGCAAAAATATTCTTAACACTTTCTTCCTTCGACTAGGGCATATGTTAAGGGTTCAAACACTATTCATGATGTAAGTTCTATAGGTCACTTACCTTGATTGATAACCCAACCCTCGATTTGGATTGGCAAAAGTCATCGTTATCGGACGGATCTCAAGACATCTTAGTTTTAACCCTTATGATTAATTTCTTGTACTAGCTCTTAGTCAAGTCATGAGGCAACTAGAAAATTATCCTCATATATCAAACATGTTATAGGCATAATGTGTAAATACTTAATAAGATAAGTGCGAGATGATCTCAAGTAATTAGACTCCAATAGGCAGTGCATTGAGCTAGAATCTAGTTTTTCTTAATATTTGGGCTCTTAGGCTAAGTACTTTTGAAGTATCTAGACTTTAAACTAGTACTTTCTATTCATGATTCTCAATATCATATTCTTTTATTAATTATGCTATTTGTAACCCTTGACTATACTTTAATCTAGCACTTCTATGCACAATCTTTTAATGTTGTTCTTTTGGCGACTATGCCATTCATAACGCTTGACTAATTCTTCCTTATAATTGCTCTACTAGCAAATAAGTCATATGTAACTAGGTGCAATTATCTTCCCTTGATATATGCACTTCACAAACTCCCTCTTTGGAGTAGGTGAGATGAAATTTATCCTTTCCCATGACCTATACTCGTGCATCGTAGTATGGGGCCTAACGTATCTCATACAAGAATCAAAGCAAGCATCTATCAATTTGAAAATACATTACTTACAACCGGAACCGCAGTTGGATTGGCAGTGATGCCTTTGCCCGAAGCCTTGTTGCTGGTTGCAGGATTGTCATCCGCACGCGATATTCTTCACTTGGAGGCCATCGACCGCAGGTAGACTCAAGAGATTAAGAAGGTAGAATAGATTCAAGATGGGAGAGCGTAAGAGAAGATGGTTAAGTCGAGGATCGAGATAGAGGGAATTAATCTAATTCTCTTCCTTGCAGCCTCTCGAGGTGACTCTTCTCTCTCTCTCTCTCTCTCTCAAGCTCTCTTTCAAGCTCTTCCTCACAATCTCCTGGAGGGGTATCCTTCTCTCTACCTCTCTCTTGCAGCCTCTCAGGCTCTCCTTATTCTTCCCTATGCCTCTCACATGCCTCATATTTATAGTGAATTAGAGAAGAGGGCTTGTGGTTGAGAAGTGGAGCTCTTTGTGGAGGGGGATCTTGGAAAGATCAGTGATCTGATGCTCAGATCATAAATCTGATGGTTCCATTCGCTCCGAAAAGGGGGTAAAACTCCAAGACACTTGATTAGAAAGCTCTTAGTTCACTCCTTCTTCTTTTCTGTGTTCAAAGTGATGTCCACTGCTTGTGTACTGCGATCATGGCGTGCACGATTCCGCAAATCCTCTCTTTATTTTCTTCTTTTTATAAAATCTCCAACTAACTAAAATATCACTTGTCTTTTCTTTTAAATGACATCCAGTTCTAGAAATCTCCATATCTTTTTTTTTGAATAATATCTAAAATATCTAAAATATACTAGTTTTGCCCAAAATCTAATATTTTTGGACCATCCAAACTATACACATTAACCTAATGATTAATATAACTCATAAGTCTCGTTCACGTTGTAATTTACGTGAAGGGTGGCTACGGTCCTTGCCAATCCGAGAAAAATATCGAATTTACGACTCTTGATTTTTCTAAATAAAATATTTTAAATAAAATAAAATTATTAATAATTAATATTAGTTATTTTTTACCTTAGTTAGTCTTTACTTAGTAATCTTACTAACTTATTAATTGACTAACTAACTTTTAAACTAACCAACTAACTTTTATTGTGTGGAGATATTACAGTACTAGGTACAAGGGCAAGAAAGATCAACAGGTATGTGTGACATTTGCAAAAGGATCGAGCACACAAAGAAATTCTATCATGCCAGGAAGAGGTCCCAAAAGGCCTATCTAGTTGCTGTTAAAGAAGAAGAAGACCATGGAGCAAAAGAAGAAGAAGAAGAAGACCACCAGGAGAAGGAAAAGTTTCATCAGTCCTTCTATTCTAATAGACTTTTTTAGCCTTGTATTTCCTAGCCCTAATGCTTTTGACATAAGCTTGTAAACTCCTCATGTAACCTTGTACTACAGCCTTTGCACACTTTGTGAGGCATGGGTTATAGCCTCTGGATGTTCACCATGTCTTTAGTACCCGCATTTAGCCTTTTCTGTGATTGCCTCTAGTGTTTACCATGTTTGTGGTGTGCCCACGCTTTTCAAGTGGTTGCTCACTAAAGCCTCTACACACTTTGTACTTTTCTAGTTGTGATTGAGGAGGGGTGTTAAGATATTAGCAATGACACTCAACTTAGTCTCTTTGTATGGAGTAGTGTGGGCTCAGGATGCAGAATTCCATATGCACAGTGATGGAAATTGCAGCCTAGTTGATTGCTATAAAGCATTGTACTTGCTCTCATTTTGAATGCAATGTCATAGTACTATTGTACTTCTAGCAAAGTATAAGTGTAATTGTCAGTCCACTACACAAGATTGTGTTTATGAGTCCAAGATTCCATCTTGGAACCTGATTCACTTGTGTGACATTTGGTCTTGATGTCTATTACCTCATGAGTCCACTCTTCCTCTTTCAACCTCCATAGCCATGTTTTAGATCTAACATTTTCTACAACATTTAGGGTCTATCTAACAGGACATTGTAGTCCACTCCTTTCATGATTATAAAGTCCATAGAGAATCAGACTCCTACGATCTTCAATGGCTAATTTCTTAGCACTTAAGATGGCTTCATTTTCATTCCATTAGCCAGCGTGACATTGAACCTAGAGTCCTCAATAGGTGGGTTACCCCAAGCGTGCAGTACTGCATGGCTAAGTAAGCTGACTCCTGCCATGGTATCTACAATCCCTTTTCTCCTGGTGCTACCTAGAGCTAGGACTAGTAAGACCACGCGCATTTGAGTGCCTTCCTAGAAAGCATTAACATGCAAAGACTTGGGTGCTGAGTGCAATGTCAAGCTCGGTATTTACATTACCGCATCATGGTTGCTTGTCTCCTAATTTTGCAGTGATTGGTGAATGGCCTCGACTCATTTGCTAGTCCGTGGTGTTCAAGCTCTATCTAGGTGACATGATTTGAGGTGCAAAGCCATCTTTGGGTCATGTGGGAGTCTCTCTCTCTCTTTTTTTCGTAAAAGGTAATTGTATTAATTACGAAAAGTTTTCATGATTACAAGATACACGATGGCTCTACCCCATCGTGTGTACAAACTGACTGATTACAAGAACCAGAGGGCCAAATAGTTACAAAATCATGGCAAAGACGCAGAGGAAATTGCCATGTGCCAAGGGCGTAAGTCCTCCCGAGAGAGGATGTCAAAGTGCTGGAGAAGATCTATCTGCCAATACAAGAAACCTTTAAGCCTAGCAATATGCCGCTGAACATTATAAGCAGAATCAAAAAGGAAAGCATTCCGAATGGTCCAAGCCATGCTCGCCAAACTTAAGCTTACAGGCGAAGCGAGACTTTGGTGGAAACAATGGTGCAGAGACCAAGCGATCAGTCACTTGGGATCAGCTTAAGAAAGCTGTGTGAGGGAGGTATCTGCCAGGTGCCTACCGCACACAAAAGATGAATGAATTCTATGACTTGAAGCAGCTAAGATTATCCCTTGAAGCATATTATTCGAAGTTCGTTTCACTCCTAAGTTATGACTCCTAAAACAAGATGTAGATCATACGATCGAGCTAAACCCAAGATTAATTCCACCAATTAAGGCCCCATACCAAATGACTCACACATAGTTAATGGAATTGAAAAAGCAATTGTATAAGTTGGAAGAGTAAGGCTTCATATGCCCAAGCAAGTCACCATTTGAAGCCCCAGTATTGTTTATAAAGAAGAAGGATGGAGGGCTTAGCCTATGCATAGATTATTGGACACTCAAAAAGATCACTATAAAGAATAAATATCCCATGCCTTTAGTCGATGAATTTCTAGATAAATGTCGGGACCTAAAACGGGCCCGACACACTGCCTCTAAGGCACTATCCCGGCCTCTACTACTCACCTAAAACCACCCCACATGGCCTCGCAGCCACGAGTATCTAAGAACTTTACATTTGTACGATTTATAGTCCAAAAAATAATTCTTTCCCCACACTCCTCAGAGGGAGTCCCTAAACATGCTAGTGTTATACACCACATAGCACACACACAGGGAGCACCCCTTGGTTGATCATCGCGGCTCCACTACGGCTCTCCTACACCTCAAGGATTGGCCCCAATATGCGCCATGAACATAAAACACTTTCAAAACAAAGTCCAATCTTTTGATAAACGATGCAGGAGATCTTATATAAACCTCACCAAATAACTCCCAAGGAACTGAATATCTAGCCCTACGGCTTGGGATACCTCACACTCTCAACATTGGGTCATCACTCATACAAACAGGTGCTATGCATCTAGGATACGATACCATGTGTGGTGTATCAATGCAAGTGTGAATATGACTATCGTGCTCAAACAAATATTCATCGAAAATCAACAACATGAAAGTGCGAAGACAATTCTTTTTATGCTTTTCTTTTCTACCACATGATCAACGGGTGTTGAAGACTAGCAAGTTATGTTTCCTTTTGACCACACCCTACCTATAGATTTCTTTTAGAATAGTTTTGTACTTGTCTAAATCTCAGCAATGTGCTTCCTATATGGTTGACAGTACACATCATAAGCTCCATTTTGATATGTGGCACACCCCATTTGAAGCAACTTATCAAAAGATATGGCAATTTTACCTCGGCAAGCTTGTAATGGACAGCATGCTCCCCATAGTCTTTACCCACCCATTTTCATTGTAATGTGGCTCAAAGTAGTACTCTACACTCCACTCCTTATCCCATCTATCAATCCCATCAAATTGTCTTTTGTTTTTTAGGGAAAAAACTTTTAGGGTGGGGATGGATTGTAATGAGTAGGACATATAGGAACTAGGGGTTAGACACCAATCACACTAACTGGGGTATATAAGGTGTAAGAGTCCCAATTTAGGGTATCCAGTTATTATCAACAATATACTCTTCACCTTTATCTTCAGCTTCCATGGATTCCTCTCTTCTTTGTCCCGTCTTTCCTGTGTTTCTCTCTCCTCTTCTAGTCTTTCTTTCTCTTCTTCCTTCTCTCATTCTCTCTCTTTAGCTCATTCTTCTCCCTCCTCTCAGCTTCATTAATTATGAAGAGAATCAAACTTCTTTATCAATTGCATCCTCTTGATATTCCTCAAATGAAATGGGAAGGCATCAGTATAGATTTCGTAATTGGCTTACCCACTATTCAAGGAGGTTATAATATTGTTCAAGGAGGTTATAATACCCAGTATTCAAGGAGATTATAATACTATTCTAGTAATGGTGGACATGCTTACCAAGGTAGCTCATGCTATTCTAGTAAAGTCAACCCGTAAAGCCTCTAACATTGAAAGAGTTTTCATCAAATATATATTTCATCAACATGGGCTCCTGAAAAGGATCATCAGTGATCATGACACTCTCTTTACCTATAAATTTTGAACTAGTCTCTTTCAAGCCATCGGAACTCAGTTACATTTCAATAGACCATACCAGACAAACTAAGATGATGGACCTAAAAACGGGCCGGCACTGGCTCATGCACTAGCCGGACCTCGTCACTATGCGCAAGACAACCCCTCGGCCTCGCGGCCAAGAGCGTCTATCAAAATCTCTGCCTTCCTAAACATTGCGTTTGTAATACGTTGTAGTCCAACTGATCCTAACCCAATATTGCTCCTCAGAGGGAGTCCCTTCCACATAGCCAAAAGGCTCGAATCACATACACATGGGGTTCCTCCTACGGCTGAATGCCGTCAACCCTCTGCGACTCTCCTACACCTTGGGGATTGGCCCCTCGATGCGCCGCTCAACATTTAGACATTCCGCACAAACGTCGCTCAAGGTACCAAATAAACGTATCCAGGAATGTACCATTGTCCTTACTTGACTTCCCCTTTATGATCCCACGACTAGCCTACAGTATAGGGACCTCACGCTCTCAACGGTGGGTCAAGGGCCTACTGAAAACAATTGCTATGCATGTCCAGGAGCTAACTCTGATACTTTTAATTTCCTCTAAATGATCATGCAAAGAGGTGGATGCCTAGTGCTCAAACATTTTAAAAACCAGCAGCGTGCACGTGCAAAACATCTCTTTCATGCTTTTCTTTCTAACCGCTTTGTGCTTCGCTGCAACACCTAGCACCGAAGTGATCTTCGTGCTACTAGGTTTTGATTTTTTTCATTATTATTCCGTCCTAGATGCGATGCATATAAAATCAGCAAATTATCCCTCATGCTCAGCGGCATTTAACCATTTTTTCCACAACTCTACCCTCCCCCGTTGATAGTGCATCATTGCATTCACTTCTTTCAGGGTTTCCTTGTCATTTTATGTGGAGAAAGGAAGGAAACACGCACTAAAACATATAAACAAGGCTGAACTGAAGCATAACTTCATGCCCCAGCCTTGTTATACATCAACAAACATAAATCCTATTTTTCTATATTTTTCGTAGCCCCAAATGTATTTTTCCCCTATTTTTCATGGTTTTTTTATCATTTTCCCCCATTTTCTTCATTTTCTTGTATTTTTTTAAATTTCTGAAAATGAAAACCAGTTTGTGGGCTGTGGCCCTTAGTTCATTTGCAACAAAATTGAAAGATTAGTTGATGTGTATCGACGGTTTTCCCCATTTATATGCCCAAAACCCTTGTTTTTCCCCATTTTTCATACGTTTTCGGGTTTCTTGACATTATTTCGAGCCATGAAATGCATGTTTTTCATAATTTCTGGTTATAAGCAGTAAGAACTCAGAAGAATCAGCAGCATAATCAAATCTTAGTCCATATGAACGGCATTCCATCAATCAAAAGCATAAAACACTAAATTTTCTTTGTAATTTTTTTAGTTTACCGCTTAAACGCGTGTTTCGGGTTTCTTTTCCATGGCTGTAGATTTGGAAAACAGCAACACTTCATGTCCAGCAACATCACAAATCACCATTCTCAGCCCGTGTAGCAATCCGGTCCATGCCGGACAAGCCTCCATCATTCTTTCTTCATTGCTCCTTCCCACACATGAACTGCCTCTTAGAAGAGAGAGAGGGAGGAGAGAGAAAGACTGAAACCAGAATTCTCCAAAGAGGGCATCATTGCGCGAGCGAAGGGCGGCGATAGAGTCTGCATACAGGAGGGAGTGAGGGGCAGTGATTAGTTGCAGGGGTTGTTTGCAGGCTGTAGATTGATCCTCCATCCATGAAGCGAAAAAATCGGGCGCAGTATGGCGCCTTCTTCTCCACGATTTCCTTCCCATGAAATGCATGAAACTTTCATGCTACATTAAAATTTTGGGCTCCCAAGGGTCACTTGCCCATTTTGGCCAAACTTTGTCCACCTCTTCGCATCTTGACCGGTTTCTTGGCCATTTCCCCGTCCGGACTCGGAATCGAGCTCTGAAAAATCCTGGGCGTCCGGCTTAGCATCCCGCATTGGCCAGTAGCTTGTGTCAACCCGCACGACTGTCTGAAAAATTATGAAAAATCAACAAGTGTCGCTCGGGCGCCTTTAAAGCACTTTGGCGCTTAAAATCGTCCTAGATCGAGCCGCCGCCTTTGACATTGAATATTTTTCCCTTGATCTTCATAATTTTTAGCTATTTTTAAGCACTTCCCGTCACCTAAATTCCGCTCTCATTGGCGACCACGGGATAGGGTGACTCAGCCCGTCAAATCCACGAACATATCTGCACATAAACAACCAAAGAAGCATCCAACTGATACAAAACAATTATATAATAAAACTCAGCACAATGCTCCCCCTACCCCTGGCAGAACCAAAGCATAACATCCACAAGGAGGAGGCCTAGCATCATTTAATAGAAGATCCTCAGCGAGTCACTAACCAGCTGCTCCAACACAGCCAAACTAAAAAGAACTGCCAAAGAGGTTGCCCTAAGTGGTAGTCTGAACTACTGACCAACTAAAGACAACACCACTAGGAACTCCTACAAGGCGAGGACTCCTATAGCCTGATCAAAGTGTACTTTCTTTCACTACATGTCTTCTTTTAGGGTTTTTATTGGATGAACATACTTGGGCATGTAAAAAGGAGGGAGCTGAGCGTAGTGACCCAAGGAGAACAGGGCATCGGTCTCAGGACCTGTCTCGGCACCCAAGAACCTACCAAGCCCTCGCAAGGCGACACTTAATCCTTTTCTAACGCTCACTTTTATTTTCGCTCCAACCTTCCTGGTTTTGATATTATTTTTCCAGCAAGAAGCCACCCCTAGGAGGACAAGGTATCGGCCCCGGGTCTGACTCGTCCCCAGGAACCTACCAGGCCTTCGCAAGGCAATGAGCAACTGCTTATATATTTTCATTTCTTTTCTTTTCATTGATAGGGGTTAGAACCCCTTTTTACACACCTTCATATTTATATTCATCTTTTAGGATATTCAGGATTTCTTGACATCATTATTATTATCTTCTAGCAGGCTTCTCTAACTGCCTCACTACTAACAAGAACTCCTAGAACGGCTGCCTATCAGGTTAGCAGGACAGGGCCACTAGGACTTCCTTCTAAAACAGGTCTTTCAATGTCTAACAATGTCTTTACAGGAGGCAATGACTACTCCGACCTCCCTCAAACATACTTAGCCTAAACCTGGGACTTCATGCCTTGGTTGCCGGTCCCCAAAAAAAATAGATCCCCTCGACAAGTACAAATACACATATAACAGGAAAGAAATGTACTCGTAAAGGAGAAATATCACCTGGAGTGGCCACAAGAAGCTTCCATCGCAGCAAAGGCTCCTCCAGGCTCCACAAAATTCCACAACCCGCGAAACCTGTCCAGCACAACACTAAACAAAAACCCAATTAAACGCACCCGCACTAGACAGGGAAATGGCCCTCTTGGCCTAATGAATTCAAACATGACTTGGCTACAAAACTGAATCGGCCCTCTTGGCCTAATGAAATCAAACAATACTATGCAGAACATCCACCTGGAAACAACCATGATAGACATCAAAGCATACTATTCCCAGGGGAACAGGGCTTGTAGCCCTAAACTAGGTGCATTAAATTATGACCTATCCCTCCTGCGTATATCGCAAGAGGTGTTCGCATCACATGGCGTCGAATCAGTCTGTGGGTCCCCGATAATAAAGGTAGATGAGTCTCGCTTACCCTCTGCATCACCCAAATCAACCATCGTCTGCCAAAGAGGGCATGTTCATGATCCGGGTTTTTTACAACCCGGATTACTACCACAAAATTTTGGCCAAAGCCCCTATCAAGAGCCTACCATATCACTCTGGGTTTACTCTTCAAGCACTAGGTATGCTACATTGCTTCTCGATTATGATAACTCTAGCAAATGGGGGGAACAAGTTCTTAGAAGGCATGTCAATGTAAAGGGTAAATGGGATGGTTATCTTAGTGAAGATGAAAATGGATTACACCTAGGAGTTGAGAGAATGCATAGATTTTTCAAAGGACTAGCCTCCAACTACATATGGGCTCCGTCTGCATCACTAAGATTTGGAATCTATCACCATCATTAGAGGACACCTCACCCTTGCACACAAGTCAATATCCACATCATGGTGTCATTTGGATCTTGCACAAAAGCTTACAAGCATGGACCCCTTTTGTCACATGCTTATATGTATTTATATACATATGGGATACTAAAGTCAAAGCAGCTTTTGGAAGCCCTTTTTATAATCTCAATAACTCCCAATAAAAAGCGAATTTCAAGAAAATTCCCGCGAAGGCCGATCGGTTTCGATCTGGTCTACAAAGTTGCAGAAGAAACTTTTTCCAAATTCCTCACGGATTTGAAGCTACGAAGGCGCAGACTGCTGGCTATATGCAATTTTCTTCTCTCTTTCACCACACCAACTTTCCACTCTATCCTTCTTGTAAATATATTATAATAATGTGCTTTGGCCACCCACCTCTTGTAATCTAGCTCCATTTATCTATTTTGTCTACCACCACCCTTGGCTTCTTGCATGATGACCAAGGTGGGGACTTGTCCCATTCACTATGCTCCATATTTTCAAAGATGCCATACATCATCTAGGATTATGTTAATCAAGAAGATTAGCTTAATCTAATCCCTCATGGAGGCTATATAAAGAGCCCATAGAGAATGGAGGGGAGGAGGAGAATGACAAGTCCATGAGAGCACTCTACAATACCCTCATCTCTTTGAGGGAAGCTATGAGTGAGTTCTTTTATTATGTAGCATAATGGCAAGCTTCCTCTACCTCTTCTCCTATTATCTCCCTCTCTTCTCATCTTCTCATTCCATGTAGCATAATGGCAAGCTTCTTCTATCTCTTCTCCTCTTGTCTCCCTCTCCTCTCATCTCTCTCTCTTATATTCCAATATGGTGTCTAGTACATGTATTCTCTCTTGTAAATTTGTGTCTTGGTTCTCTTGATTCTCTGAGAAAAGAGAAGAAGAAGAATGACAAGTCCATGAGAGCATTCTAGAATACCCTCATCTCTTTGAGGGAAGCTATGAGTGAGTTCTTTTATTGTGTAGCATAATGGCAAGCTTCCTCTACCTCTTCTCCTATTATCTCCATCTCTTCTCATCTTCTCATTCCATGTAGCATAATGGCAAGCTTCTTCTACCTCTTCTCCTCTTGTCTCCCTCTCCTCTCATCTCTCTCTCTTATATTCCAATATGGTGTCTAGCACATATATTCTCTCTTGTAAATTTGTGTCTTGGCTTTCTTGATTCTCTTTGAGAATAGGGATGTCCTAGCCCATCCTTCCTTTGGCTAGGTGGTGCCCCTCTTTAGTTCTCTTAGTGAGGATTGGAGGTTGGATGGGTAAGAGGCAATCCGTTCATCATTTCAGCCCTCATTTTTTGTGCCCCCACTGAGGAGTTCTCAAGCTATGCTCTACAACTTCCATGAAGAAAGAAACATCTAAGGAGTTGTCCTCTTCTTCAACGAGTGTTTGTCAAGAAATCACTAAGGAGGAATCTTCATCAAACCCTATTCAAGGGATTCGCCGCTCAAGAGTACCGCAATGGTCTCCAAAAGAAGCTCAAGAGAAGAAGGATCTTTATCGACAAACGGCACGTATGCGGGTAAAGCAAGTTAATTACACACATCCTTCTTTGCTTCATGAGAAATCTTGCTCTCATCAAGTCTCTACGTCAAGGCATTGTGTTGAGTGCTTGGTGTCTAGTGTAAAGACACTCCCTACGGAGCTTCGTCTTCAAGTGGTGAAGGCGCTTTCAAATTCGGGGATTAACAAGTTTTTGGAGGGTGAGTTACACATCAATGGTGTGCAGTATTGGCGAGAGGCTACATATGGTGATGCGCTTCAACTACTACTAGCAAGAAGACTCAAAGTAATTGAAAAGATAGCTATCGAAGCCTATGAACTTTACAAGGCTGATGATGGTCACACAAAAGCTATGCTAATCAGCGGTAAGCAAGTCCTTCGCATCTCTCGAATGGTGGGATCTAAGAGGCCATAGCTTCAACGACACGCTTCATAAAAGTTTGTAGTGTAAATTTGTAGTTAATGCATAAATGACTACTCCTACTTTCTACAACTTTCAATCGGTTCAAAACATTCGGGTGGATGTGTGCATTAGTAGAAAGATACATTTTCAGCAAAGGTTGGTCTTCTATTTTGGAGCTGAGAGGTTGAGAGAGATCTTGTTGTCTCCTGATCCCATAATACTCCCTATTTTGGATTATAACATCTCATTTAATGTGCACATATTCATTCTACTCTAAGTGTATCCCATGAACCATAGGGACTTATACGGACCTATCCGTCCACTTGCTAGACAAACCGTGCATATAATCGTTAGCACAAAGATCAGGTTTCAAAATATTATAAGGGGCTTATTGGGCCCTCGTCGTCTTGCTGAGATTAATGCATCTGTAAATCCATTTATTCTACCCTTAATAAGATATGACTTGGGCCTAGACGTGTTCATCTTTATTTTGTATTGAGCTAGGCCAACATCTTCCTATCATGGCTTTTCCAAGTTTTTTTGGGCACAAAGGGGAGAAATCTCTGGACTTTTTGGATGACTTAGAAATGGCCTTCCTAGTCACAGGCCGGGATGACGAAGCAACCAAAGTACGGGCCTTCCCTTTAGTTCTAAAGGGTGATGCTCGAGTGTGGTATCAAGCTCTCCCAGAGGCTACAAGGGGTAATTGGGAGAATCTCAAGACCGCATTCATGCACAAGTACCAAGATACAGAGCCACCTGAAGATATTTGGAGACAACTCTTAGATCTTCGCCAAACCATAGCAGGGGAGTACCAAACCTATGAAGGCATGTTTATAAAATTGTGGGATAAATGGACAACATCTTTAGCCGAGGGAGAAAGAGTACCTGATTGCCTTAAGAAAGATTGTTTTCTAGCCGGACTCCATCCTCTACTAAGGGAGAAGGTCAAAGGAAAGTTTTCCACATCCTATGAAGAATCAGTCACTTATGCGAGAGAGAAAGATAGAAAATTGAAGTATCAAGCCCAGTTAAAGGGGGGAGTTGAGCCCATACAGGTTTTACCAACCATGCAAAGGCCTAGAGAAATAGCAGAGGCCCCACCTGAACCAGAGATACCACAGCAAGAGCTCCTACAACGCATTACTAATCAACTCGAAAGCCTTTCATTAAATTTGGTGCAAGGAGTGTGGCCCCCTCCCCTCATAAATGAAGGCAATCGAGGTCCAAGAAGACAAGAAAGAGAGTATGTTTGCTATAATTGTGGGGAGACTGGCCATGGTATGTACTTTTGCCCTCATCCCAGGCGTTTTCCAGGAAATGGGTTCCAACCAAGAAGGAGGGGACAACAAGTGACACCACCTAGAGAAAGGTTTGTTCCACCGAATCCAAGGCCTCCACCACCGGTTCAAGTTCTCCAGCATCCTCGACCACTTGCAGAGGTGCCGCCCTTGCCTGTTCAACTGCCAGAGAATCATGATGTTAGGATAATTAGTTTAGATGAGAGTGATGTCAAAGGGAAGGCCAAAGTAGTAGAGGTTGAAGCAATGCCGGTGAAGAAAGCCCGGAGAATTGAGAAGATGGAGCCTACACCACCAAAGGAGGTTGAAAATATGGAAGAGGAGGCAGAGTCATCAGTGGCTGCAAAGACACGCACCAGTAAAAAGAGGAGGGCTCGCTCACGCCGACACATTGAGCCAGATGATTTTCCCTTGAGTAAAGGTACTAGAGCTTATGATTTGCTTGCTGATGTGAGGAATCAAGGGCCAAAAATTTCATGGCCACAATTACTACATCTATCTCCAACAGTGCGGCGACAATGGTCAAAGATGGTAAGCATTAGACCCATGAAGAATAGACATGTGAATGCAATCCAGGCTAGAAAGATGAAAGATATTGTACCTCTAGTGGAAGCCGAAATCAATGGGCAGAGAGTGTCAAAGACATATGTGGATGGAGGTGCAGAGATTTGTGTCATGACGGAAAAGTTGATGCATCGTTTGGGATTAGAGGTAAATGAAACTACTAAATTTGGGGCCAAAATGGCTAACAATGTGGTAGTAAATTGTTTGGGAGTTATAAAGAAAGTCAAGGTAAAGGTGTGTGGAGTGCAATTGGAGCTTGACATGTATGTGATGCCAGTGAAGGGGGATGGCTATCCGCTCATTCTTGGGCGACCATGGCTAATGGGAATGAAAGCCAGACAAGATTGGGAGACAGGGGCTCTAGAGCTCAGGCCACAAAAGGGGCTGCATAAAAAATGGAAGAGCACTATCTACAACATGAAGGAGGGCCGACAGGAGGATCTTGTGTTAGAAACCACCGCTGATGAATGGAGTTCCAGCGAGGGTTGGTCATCTATGACAGAGGGAGAGTCTTCTAATGAGGAGGAAGAAAGCTCTCTAGAAGTGATGGGGATTACATTAAAAGGGCCTTCTAGTAGTGAAATTCCGCAGCAGCTTCTAAAGGTCGAGAAGGAGGGGTTAGAAAAAATGTTGGCCAAGGATCTATCACTTGAGGAGAAGGCAGCATACATGGAAGTGGTGATAAAACACTCTGCACTTTTTATTTCTGATTATGAACACATCACAGGTGTGACAGCAGTACAACATCACATTAATCTAAAAGAGGGAGCACGGCCAGTGGTGCAGCGACTACGACGATTGGGAGTAGTTCAACAAAACGCTCTACTCACTGAGGTGCAACGACTTTTAAAGGCAGGCTTTATCTATCCAATAGGGGATTCAGAGTGGGTTTCACCTGTGGTGGTGATACCCAAGAAGAATGGAAAATGGAGGATTTGTGTGGATTACAAGCCGCTAAATGCCGCAACTAAGAGAGATCACTTTCCTCTTTCCTTTCAGGATGAAATACTCAACGAGGTGGCTGGGCATGAGAGATACACTGTTTGTGATGGGTATTCAGGTTATTTCCAGATCCGAATAGCTGAGGAGGATCAACAGAAGACCACCTTCATTACACCTTGGGGTTGTTTTGCTTACAAAGTAATGCCATTTGGATTAACAAATGCCCTAGCTACCTTCCAGCGATTCATGAATTATGTCTTCCAGCCATATTTTGGGAAATCCATCAGGGTCTTTATTGATGATTTTTGTATTTATAGTTCTAAGGCTCTACATTTAGGGAAGGTGGATGAAGCTTTCAACCGACTCGCACAAATGGGGGGGCAGTTAAACCATGAGAAGTGTCGCATTGGCGAAAGCAGTGTAACTTTGTTAGGGCATGTCGTAAGTGAGAGGGGCATTGAAGCAGATCCAAACAAAGTTAAGGCCCTATTGGCAGTGCCATCACCATCTTCTGTGAAGCAACTAACCTCTTTCATTCAGAAGGTGCGATATATGGGGCGGTTCATTCATCTCCTCTCCCAATTAATATTTCCACTGCAACAGTTAACCCACTCCGAGGAGCTCTTGTGGAGTGACGAAAGCGAAAGGTGCTTTCACGAGGTGAAGAAGGCTCTTAGCACCCTTCCTATAATTTTACAGCCTTGTTGGGATCAAGAGTTTTTTGTCAACCCGAGTTTTGGGGACAATGCTCTAGGGGCAGCACTAATACAAAAGGATGCTAAAACTGGACTAATGAGACCGGTTTACTTTTCTAGTAGAGTAATGACAGCATCAGAACGAGGGTACAAGATGGTCGAGGTAATGGTTTTGTCTCTAATGTTTGCTATAAGAAAGTTTCGTCCTTATCTTCTCCCTAGGCCATTCACAGTGATCACGACAGAAGAGCATTTTCCCTATGCCTTACAGCACATGGATGTTTCAGCTAGAATCGCTAAGTGGGTGATACAACTCCAAGAGTTTGACTACACCTTCAAGGTGGAGGATTCTACTCGAGCTTGCCTAGCTGATTTGTTGACCCATAGATGCCATCAAAAGAAGGAAAATGAGAAGGGAAAGGTAAAACAGGAGACACCTCCTCTTGAGGAGCCGCCACGGGTGGAGAATGCCCATGCCCTCTACTTTGATGGAGCCTACAAGCGTATTAAAGACAGAGCGGCAGCAGGAATAGTGGTGTTCAGTCCCATAGGTGACAAACTTTATGGAGAAGGTATCAGCTTGGAGGATGTCCATTCTAACAATGAGGCAGAATATCAAGCCTTGCTTTTAGGTTTGAAGTGGTGTCTCTCACATGGTATCACTCGGCTTAATGTTTTTGGGGATTCTATGCTCATTGTTAAGCAAATGAAAGGAATCTGGGCTTGTAAAAATGATAACTTAGCAGTGAAAATGAGGGAAGCTAAAACTCTCATGAGAAAGCTACAGAAAGCCCAAATCTATTTTGTGCCAAGGCGCACAAATGGCGACGCAGATGCTCTAGCAGCTGAAAAATTGAAAGAGGCAATGGTGGGCATCATTGCCGTAAAGCTTCCCTTGTTTCAAGGCAAGTTTCAACTACAAGATGTGCTTTATTTTCTTGAGCAAGGTGAGGCACCTACACATATGAGTAAAAGTGAGAAAAGGTGGCTAGCTACTAAGGCCACTAAATATCGCTTGATAAATGATGTGTTGTACTGCAAAGGAAAGGATGCAGTGCTTAGAAGGGTGCCAACAGCAAAGGAGATTATAGATGTGATTAACAGCTGCCATGAAGGGGTTTGTGGCGGACATTTTGCTCAAGAAATAACCAGCAGAAAGATTCTCCAAGCCGGTTTTGTGTGGCCTAGTCTACATCGAGATGTGCAACATTGGTGCCGCACTTGTGACGATTGCCAAAAGGCCGGACCAAGGAAGCTAGTGCATGAGGAACAAAATCCCATAACTACATATGGCCCATTTGAGAAATGGGGGATTGATGCAATAGGGCCACTCCCACGAACTCAATCTGGCAAGGAATACATCATAATGGGAGTGGACTACATGACGAGGTGGGCAGAGGCTTCAGCAACTAGTAGGATCACAGCCCAAGAAGTGGGAAAATTTGTGTTTGAAAATATTTGTTGCAGGTTTGGCACACCTTTGGAAATTATCTCTGATCGGGGTCCTGGTTTTAGGGCAAACCTAGTAGGGGAGCTAATGGAAAGGCTAAAAATCAAGCACAGGCATTCTACTCCCTACTATCCACAGTGTAATGGTTTGGTCGAAAAAGTGAATGGGCTTATTTGTAAGATAATTACCAAGCAGGTACACATGCACCCCAAGCACTGGGATAAAAAATTGAATGCAGCTCTTTGGGCCTACAGGACTTCATTCAGAACCTCACTTGGCTATACTCCATTTCACCTCGTCTATGGCCAAGAAGCTTTGCTTCCTATAGAGGTGGAACTGGCCAGTTTGCGTGTTTTAGTAGCCAGTCAAGAGAAGAATCAAGATAAGAAGTTAGAGGAAAGGATCTTGGATCTAGAGAGGCTGGAGTTAGATAGAGAAGCAGCAGTCCAACACTATTCCATGCAGGCTGAAGAGAGGAGGAAGTCCTTTAATAAGAAGTTGGCTAGCAAACACATAAGGGAAGGATCACTTGTGCTACGTTATGATAATCGCTTTGATAACAGAAAGGATGCTAAACTTGTGTTCAAGTGGGAAGGGCCATTCATGGTCATAAGGAGATATTCAAATGGTAGTTATAAGCTAGGTGACATGGATGGGAAGGTTCACAAGACAAGGGTAAATGGATGGCGACTGAAGCCTTATTTTCAAAGAAATATGAACACTTTGGAGCAGTCATTCAATGAAGAGCCACCAATGAGGGGGTGCAGTCCTCCTTGCTCTATTGGACCATCATTATCAAGCTAGAGGCATGAATACCTCTAGCCTAAGGGGAGGGCTAATGATCCGGGTTTTTTACAACCCGGATTACTACCACAAAATTTTGGCCAAAGCCCCTATCAAGAGCCTACCATATCACTCTGGGTTTACTCTTCAAGCACTAGGTATGCTACATTGCTTCTCGATTATGATAACTCTAGCAAATGGGGGGAACAAGTTCTTAGAAGGCATGTCAATGTAAAGGGTAAATGGGATGGTTATCTTAGTGAAGATGAAAATGGATTACACCTAGGAGTTGAGTGAATGCATAGATTTTTCAAAGGACTAGCCTCCAACTACATATGGGCTCCGTCTGCATCACTAAGATTTGGAATCTATCACCATCATTAGAGGACACCTCACCCTTGCACACAAGTCAATATCCACATCATGGTGTCATTTGGATCTTGCACAAAAGCTTACAAGCATGGACCCCTTTTGTCACATGCTTATATGTATTTATATACATATGGGATACTAAAGTCAAAGCAGCTTTTGGAAGCCCTTTTTATAATCTCAATAACTCCCAATAAAAAGCGAATTTCAAGAAAATTCCCGCGAAGGCCGATCGGTTTCGATCTGGTCTACAAAGTTGCAGAAGAAACTTTTTCCAAATTCCTCACGGATTTGAAGCTACGAAGGCGCAGACTGCTGGCTATATGCAATTTTCTTCTCTCTTTCACCACACCAACTTTCCACTCTATCCTTCTTGTAAATATATTATAATAATGTGCTTTGGCCACCCACCTCTTGTAATCTAGCTCCATTTATCTATTTTGTCTACCACCACCCTTGGCTTCTTGCATGATGACCAAGGTGGGGACTTGTCCCATTCACTATGCTCCATATTTTCAAAGATGCCATACATCATCTAGGATTATGTTAATCAAGAAGATTAGCTTAATCTAATCCCTCATGGAGGCTATATAAAGAGCCCATAGAGAATGGAGGGGAGGAGGAGAATGACAAGTCCATGAGAGCACTCTACAATACCCTCATCTCTTTGAGGGAAGCTATGAGTGAGTTCTTTTATTATGTAGCATAATGGCAAGCTTCCTCTACCTCTTCTCCTATTATCTCCCTCTCTTCTCATCTTCTCATTCCATGTAGCATAATGGCAAGCTTCTTCTATCTCTTCTCCTCTTGTCTCCCTCTCCTCTCATCTCTCTCTCTTATATTCCAATATGGTGTCTAGTACATGTATTCTCTCTTGTAAATTTGTGTCTTGGTTCTCTTGATTCTCTGAGAAAAGAGAAGAAGAAGAATGACAAGTCCATGAGAGCATTCTAGAATACCCTCATCTCTTTGAGGGAAGCTATGAGTGAGTTCTTTTATTGTGTAGCATAATGGCAAGCTTCCTCTACCTCTTCTCCTATTATCTCCATCTCTTCTCATCTTCTCATTCCATGTAGCATAATGGCAAGCTTCTTCTACCTCTTCTCCTCTTGTCTCCCTCTCCTCTCATCTCTCTCTCTTATATTCCAATATGGTGTCTAGCACATATATTCTCTCTTGTAAATTTGTGTCTTGGCTTTCTTGATTCTCTTTGAGAATAGGGATGTCCTAGCCCATCCTCCCTTTGGCTAGGTGGTGCCCCTCTTTAGTTCTCTTAGTGAGGATTGGAGGTTGGATGGGTAAGAGGCAATCCGTTCATCATTTCAGCCCTCATTCAGAAAGCATACCCCACAAACGACCAGGTCTTGTCTCACCATCAATAGATATATCGGGACAAGGGCCACAATTAAAGAAGAGGTCCTCTTCATACGCAAGATTAGCCAATGAATCGGCAAACTGATTCCAATTCCGTGGAATCAACTGAAAAGACACTCTATCGAATTCGTCTAGCAGGGCTATGGCAGTGTGATGGTACATACAAAGGATCGGGTTCCGCACCATGTATGTCCCATTGAGTTGATTTAAAACCAACTGAGAGTCCCCTTTCACCAACAACTGGCGGATACCACCCTTTTTTGCAATATTCAAACCCATGATCAGGGCTTTGTATTCTGCCATATTATTGGTAAAATTTGCCCCGAGATAAGCAGCTAACTTCATGACAATGCGTCGTCGGGGGTCGCGGATGACAACTCCTACACTTCCTTTTTTGCATACACCCCTGGACGCCCCATCAAAATACAAGGTGTACGTCCATAAAGGGTTTACATATCCCGCCATCCGGAACTCTACTCGTAATTATGGTAATCAAAAATCAGCATATTCAATGGGTGGACTGTAGGCTCCATCCCTCCATCATCATTAAATTCAACAGGGATGCTCGTCAAAACTTGTAGGCAGTGATGGCAGAAGACCTTGATTTCCCAAATAAATGTCCCGCCTTCTTGCTCAATCACCTTGTATCCTTAGCTCCACCAAATGAGCTTTCCCTGATGATACCTCTGTTCCAAATATGGGTGTTCTAAATAAGGGATCAGACGACCCATCAACCTCTATCACGATTTCCTTGCAGATGCTTGATCAATCTTGCCTAGACCTGCAAGGCAGTCATAGCATTAGTGCAATCAGAAGTAATAAGGTTTAATCTTATTAAGATTAACCTTATTTTTAAATTCTATCCCCTCAAGGTCAGCTAACAGCACTGTAGATTTATTCTTTCCTATTCTAACCATCCTATAGGGCCCATCCCATTTGGGCTCTAGCTTGCCTGGAAATAATTCACGTCGTGCATCATAATACAGAACAAGCTGTCCTTTCTTGAAGGTGTATTTCTTGGCTTTGAGGTCGTGTAGCTTCTTCATTCGGCGTGTCGCCACTTCTTGGTGCAATAAGCTCTGCAACTTAAGCTCATCTAAATGTGCCAGTGTCGTCAAGCGCTCAAAAAGAGCGTCTTCATCGCTCAAAGAATGATTGATGGCGAACCGAATAGTCGGCAGCTCAATCTCTAAAGGCAAGACACACTCCTCCCCATATACTAACTTGAACGGGGTATGGCCAGTGGCTCGTTTGAAGGTCGTATTATAGGCCCACACTGCCACGTATAACTTTTTATCCCAATCCCGTTTCTTTTCCGACACAGTTTTGGACAGGATGCCCACAAGCTGCTTGTTGGTACTTTCGACTTGCCCATTGGCTTGCGGATTATATGGGGTTGTCTTGTTATGCTTGATGTTCCACAACTCTGTCAAACCTTTGATCACCTTATTCAGGAAATGGGTTCCGCGGTCCGACACTAATTCTTTCGGCGGACCAAACCGGCATATTATCTGCTCTAAAAGGAAACTAGCAGTTTCTTTAGCATCATATTTCCTTGTTGCACGTGCTTCTGACCACTTTGTGAAGTAGTCAGTTGCGACAATGATGTACCTCTTTTGCGTAGTCGACGACGGAGTAATAGGACCCACAAAGTCTATTCCCCACTTCTCAAATGGAAGTATCGCCATAATAGGGGTGAGTGGTCGTTTCCTATTCTCTCGACTATCATGTCGTTGGCAAATATCGCATCGCTTAACATACGCAAACGCATCCTGGAAGATGGCAGGCCACCAATAACCTGCTCTTAAAGCCTTCTGTGCTGTAAGCCGTCCAGCAAAATGGCCACCGCAAGCAGAATCATGGCTTTCCTCCAAAATGAATGGCACCTCGTCAGGCATCACACACCGGCGATAGATGTCATCAACCCCTTGCCGATATAATGTACCTGCGATCAAGGTAAACTTTAACGCTTGCTGCTTAATTTTCCTTTTCTCAGCCTTAGATAACTCGGATCCCGCCTCTCCCGTTGATAAATAATGCGTTATTGCAGCATACCAGGAGGGAATAGATGCCGTATCTATCTTAAATATCATCTCCATGTCACTACCTTCAGCCACAGATTCTTTCGGCTCCCCAAAGTCCACTAGACATTCCACGATGCCTTGCAACCTTGGTGGCTTACTCTTGATTTCATAATCAAATTCCTGCAAAGTGATCAACCACTTCGCTAAACGATCAGGCGGCTGTAACTTATTCATCAATAGTCGAAGTCCCTCCGCCTTCGTATAAAGCACGACTTTCTCATAGAGAATGTAATGCCTGAATTTCTTGGTTCCAAAGACCATCGCTAGACACAATTTCTCCATGTAGGTGTAATTGATTTCGGATACCCCCAGCTTCCGACTAGCAAAAGCAATCGGGTGGTACCACTTCTCTTCCCAAATTTGGGCTAAACAGCAGCTGATACTATACATGGTGGCTGCTGAAAATATATAGAACACCTCACCTCTTTTAGGTGCTTTTAAAACGGGCACTCTTGCTAGCTCTTGTTTCACGTCCTCGAATGCTACCTTACAAGGGTCACCCCAATCAAACGAACAGCTAAAGGACAATAAATTTGTAAGTGGCAACGTTCTTTCTGCTAAGGCGTTAATAAATCTACGGTAGTAACCAACCGAAGACAGAAAGCTGTGAACCTCTTTCGGAGTGCGTGGTGGACCCATGGCAACTATAACTTTCACCTTCTCGGGGTCTGTCGCAATTCCTACTGAACTGACCACATGGCCCAGCAATAGCCCATAAGGTACTCCAAAAGCACACTTCCGTGGGTTTAGGGCGATGCAAAATTGTCTACAGCGCTCAAAGCATTTTCTCAAAATGATCAACTGCCTTTCTCTCACGGTGGCGGCCCCTAAGTCATCAATAAACACCCTCAACTCTTCAGGGGATATGTCACCGAATGTCTTATCGGCTGTTCGTTGCCATGAACCAGGCGCATTGCATAAACCAAAGGCCATCACATGGTACGCAAAAGTACCAAATACGGTAATGAAAGTTGTTTTCAACTTGTCCTCTTCTGCGATTGCCATTTGGTTGTATCCTGCAAAGCAATCCATAAACGAATATATCTCCCTACCCGCTAATTGATCCAAAATCTGGTCAATAAATGGCAATGGGTAGTAGTCCTTAACTGTCTGCTTATTCAGCTCTCTAAAGTCTACACATAAACGGATTTGATTATTCTTCTTCTTTCTAATCACAACTGGCGAACACCATTCCGTATGTTGCACAGGAAAAATCAAACCTGCTTTTCGAAGCTTCTGTAACTCTTCAAACAGCCCGTCCCTCAATTCGAAAGGCATACGCCTTACTTTCTGCCGTACAGGACGACTGCCCTCTTTCAACGGAATTGTATGAACAGCAAGACTAGGAGGAATGCCTCTCAACTCATCATAACTCCAGGCAAAGATATCACGGAATTCCTGGATCAAGGCCACATAGTCCTCCCTTTCTGCTATGCTGAGCATAGAGCCTAATTTGATTGGCCGCGAATCATCAAGCGTACCAAGGTCTAGCTCGATAACATCTGCATCCCTTATACGATCTTGGCCCTCTATCGGCTCGTTCAAAGTGACCTGATAGATGTCCTCCGTGGTGGATCCCTCTTTGGACTCATCACTCGATGATGTCTCACTAGCAGATAAATCTTCTAATGTCTCCAATTCTGTAGAAGATAGAGGAGCTCTCTCACTCTGCGGGGACTCAGGATAAGCATCAACCACCACACGCTGGGCACCTCTGCCGAATATTAATCGGCCGGCAGGTATATCAACTTGGCAATCCGCTTGCAAGATCCAAGGTCGTCCGAGTAATACTTGGTAACTTGGCTGCCCTGCAAAACGAATCACCCTAAAGTCCAACAGGCATTCTACATTTGCAACAGTGACATGGACCTTAGTAATGCAGCCTTCCGGCTGTCTCAAACTGTCATCTGCCATTCTGAGAATTGTGGAAGTATCTTTCTGAATCGCAAGACCCAACCTTTCCATCAGTTCAGAACTCATGATGTTAACAGATGATCCCGTGTCGACAATGGCATAATCTACTAATATCCCATCGACATAGGCTGCAACCCTTGGGCAATGCTTCTCAGCATGCTCGAACCAGTCATCACCAACTCGCGCAATACCCAAAGGTTCTACGATATACCCGGTACGTAGGATCTTTCTAAATTCCTTGCATACTCCTGGGGAAAGCTTAATAAGCTGTAAGAGGTTCACATCCGGCTTGACTTCGCAAAGAGAGCTCGCCAAATCGAATTTATGATAGTTCGATAGAGCTCGCTTTTCACGCCAAATCATCCGCTCTTTAGGTCGCTGAACTGGCTTTATTGCCTCTTTCTTAACTTTCACCTTCTTCTTTGGTGCTTCCTTATCGGCTTTACTCTCTACGGGCTTCAAAGGTCCCCCTTCTAGGGCAGGATCCAAAACTTGCGTTCCTTTGTCGCCTTGTTTAGGGTTTCCGTCGACAGGCTTATCCATTTCGGCTTCTCTACCCTTTTTACCTCTTGTAAGGACAGCTCGTAGATTAGAGGTTTCAGCATCATTAACGCGTACAGCCTCAATCAAACTAACCCCACTACCACTTGGTAGCTCCTCCACTGTAGTCTTTGGTCGTTGAAGTATTTGTTTAGGCCCATTTTCTGGCTGGGAATCATTTCCTTGGGCACGATGATTAACAGGCCCTGGTTGCCGACTACCACGCTGGAGAGAACTGATCTTACTCCAGCAAGTAGCTGCTAGATGGCCAGATTTTCCACAAATATCGCACTTAACATTTGGGCAATTTCTTGGATAGTGCTGCCCGCCACACCATTTGCAACTAAACCTCGAAGGTGCACCCTCCTCTGGGTATCTACTTCCTATTAAATTTTGTTGTTTTTTAAGGAAGTTGACATCAACGGCTATTTGTCGATACTGCTCCGTAATCATGTCGGTATAATGCTTCATCATGTCCTTAACCTCACCAAGAACATTGGAAGAACTCGACTCATAGCCTTGGTCATTACCATGTCGTTCAATCGGCCTAACAATTCGATTAGGCATAGGCTGTTGAGCTGCAGGCATGGTGTTAGAATTGACTGCCTGGCCTCCACTACTTGGAGCCATTTGACTGCCCGTAGGTATCGACATGCTAGGGGGAGCTGGTAGTAAAGGGACATTCTGCATCATGTTCCCTCTCCCATTAGGGTTAGCCATCGCTATCCCTTGGCCACTACTGCCATTGGCTATTGCCATATTGTTTCCAAATACTAAACCCATATTCGAATTGCCTCGAGAAGCATAGGCTGCTTGTAGTCGGGATTCCACCTCTTGTGCTCGTGTAATGGCAGTATCTATATCCCCCAAGGGGACACTACTCAACTGCAATTGGATATTAAAGTCCAAACCATGTAGGAAATATTGCAATTGGGCAGCTGCGGGGATAGGGATAGAGGTGTCCAACTTACGGAAGACCTCTTTTATCTTCTTCGCATAAGCACGAATATCCTCGTGTGGATCTTGGCGGGTCACGTTGAGTACACGCAACCAATATTGCCCACCCCTTTCAGGGGCAAACTCCCTTCGAAAAGCTCCATAAAATGCATCAATGTTCAATATAGTTCCGGCTTCTAAACCATGATACCATATAGCAGCTCTTCCTTTGAGAGTCATGTTGAAGAACATCATTAAATGCCCTTCTTCTTGAATGCGACAGTTAAACATCAGCTTTTGAAACTCCCTAATGTGGAGTTCCGCATCTTCCTCAACTAGCCCATTAAAAATGGGTAGCGGGTAACCTAGAGCCGGCAAATCCGTCGTTCCTGCTGGAATTGCAATAGGCTGCGCCATGACGAGGATTGGATTTGCACTAGGAATAGGGACCGGTGGGGTTACACCTCCCGTACTTGACGTGGACTGGCTTATAGAAGGAAGGGGAGCACTAGAGCTTCCACCTTCTCCTAACTTATTGCTCGTGGTACTAAGACCACTAGATCCACTCCCTCGTAAGGGTTCAGCACCGCTACGCTTAGGGGAATATCTCCTAAAAATTCCAGCACGTCGCCTAGCTCTTTCGTCTCTTTCTTGCTTTTGGATTTCTGCTAGACGATGCTTATCAATAAATAACGGATCAATCTCAGTATCCTTTGGCATAAACTACTAGTTGGTCCTTAAACAACCAGGATTCGAGAACCGCCACTTTTAGGCAGCTCCCGGCAGACGCACCACTGATGGACCTAAAAACGGGCCGGCACTGGCTCATGCACTAGCCGGACCTCGTCACTATGCGCAAGACAACCCCTCGGCCTCGCGGCCAGGAGCGTCTATCAAAATCTCTGCCTTCCTAAACATTGCGTTTGTAATACGTTGTAGTCCAACTGATCCTAACCCAATATTGCTCCTCAGAGGGAGTCCCTTCCACATAGCCAAAAGGCTCGAATCACATACACATGGGGTTCCTCCTACGGCTGAATGCCGTCAACCCTCTGCGACTCTCCTACACCTTGGGGATTGGCCCCTCGATGCGCCGCTCAACATTTAGACATTCCGCACAAACGTCGCTCAAGGTACCAAATAAACGTATCCAGGAATGTACCATTGTCCTTACTTGACTTCCCCTTTATGATCCCACGACTAGCCTACAGTATAGGGACCTCACGCTCTCAACGGTGGGTCAAGGGCCTACTGAAAACAATTGCTATGCATGTCCAGGAGCTAACTCTGATACTTTTAATTTCCTCTAAATGATCATGCAAAGAGGTGGATGCCTAGTGCTCAAACATTTTAAAAACCAGCAGCGTGCAAGTGCAAAACATCTCTTTCATGCTTTTCTTTCTAACCGCTTTGTGCTTCGCTGCAACATCTAGCACCGAAGTGATCTTCGTGCTACTAGGTTTTGATTTTTTTCATTATTATTCCGTCCTAGATGCGATGCATATAAAATCAGAAAATTATCCCTCATGCTCAGCGGCATTTAACCATTTTTTCCACAACTCTACCCTCCCCCGTTGATAGTGCATCATTGCATTCACTTCTTTCAGGGTTTCCTTGTCATTTTATGTGGAGAAAGGAAGGAAACACGCACTAAAACATATAAACAAGGCTGAACTGAAGCATAACTTCATGCCCCAGCCTTGTTATACATCAACAAACATAAATCCTATTTTTCTATATTTTTCGTAGCCCCAAATGTATTTTTCCCCTATTTTTCATGGTTTTTTTATCATTTTCCCCCATTTTCTTCATTTTCTTGTATTTTTTTAAATTTCTGAAAATGAAAACCAGTTTGTGGGCTGTGGCCCTTAGTTCATTTGCAACAAAATTGAAAGATTAGTTGATGTGTATCGACGGTTTTCCCCATTTATATGCCCAAAACCCTTGTTTTTCCCCATTTTTCATACGTTTTCGGGTTTCTTGACATTATTTCGAGCCATGAAATGCATGTTTTTCATAATTTCTGGTTATAAGCAGTAAGAACTCAGAAGAATCAGCAGCATAATCAAATCTTAGTCCATATGAACGGCATTCCATCAATCAAAAGCATAAAACACTAAATTTTCTTTGTAATTTTTTTAGTTTACCGCTTAAACGCGTGTTTCGGGTTTCTTTTCCATGGCTGTAGATTTGGAAAACAGCAACACTTCATGTCCAGCAACATCACAAATCACCATTCTCAGCCCGTGTAGCAATCCGGTCCATGCCGGACAAGCCTCCATCATTCTTTCTTCATTGCTCCTTCCCACACATGAACTGCCTCTTAGAAGAGAGAGAGGGAGGAGAGAGAAAGACTGAAATCAGAATTCTCCAAAGAGGGCATCATTGCGCGAGCGAAGGGCGGCGATAGAGTCTGCATACAGGAGGGAGTGAGGGGCAGTGATTAGTTGCAGGGGTTGTTTGCAGGCTGTAGATTGATCCTCCATCCATGAAGCGAAAAAATCGGGCGCAGTATGGCGCCTTCTTCTCCACGATTTCCTTCCCATGAAATGCATGAAACTTTCATGCTACATTAAAATTTTGGGCTCCCAAGGGTCACTTGCCCATTTTGGCCAAACTTTGTCCACCTCTTCGCATCTTGACCGGTTTCTTGGCCATTTCCCCGTCCGGACTCGGAATCGAGCTCTGAAAAATCCTGGGCGTCTGGCTTAGCATCCCGCATTGGCCAGTAGCTTGTGTCAACCCGCACGACTGTCTGAAAAATTATGAAAAATCAACAAGTGTCGCTCGGGCGCCTTTAAAGCACTTTGGCGCTTAAAATCGTCCTAGATCGAGCCGCCGCCTTTGACATTGAATATTTTTCCCTTGATCTTCATAATTTTTAGCTATTTTTAAGCACTTCCCGTCACCTAAATTCCGCTCTCATAAGACTAAATCAAGTCTTGGAGAATATTTTGAGATCTTATTGCAACCAAGAGCCAAAGAAGTGGATTGAATACCTAGCTTTGCTAGAATATGTCTATGATGCTTCGTTCTAACAAAGCATTGGGATGACCCCCTTCCAATCATTATATGGATAAGAGTGCTTATCTGCCCTTAACTTCTTCGATCCAACCATAAAAGTGGAAGCTTATAAGAGGATGTTAGATAACATACAAGAGCAAGTCAAGGCAATATGAAAGTAGCACAAGATCAATAGAATGTCTACACTGATCCAAAAAGGACTACTAACTGGACCTTTAAGAATGGCACTTTTTCCTAAGGGTTTGATGTTGTATATCTCTTGGGAAATTAAAAAAGCTAAGTACTAGATTCTATAGGCCTTACAAGATTATAAAATGCCTTGGAACTCATGTATACAAACTCACCTTATGCCCTCATCTTAAGATTCACAATGTATTCCATATAAGCCTACTCAAATCCTCTATTCCAATCCAAAACACATCCTCAATGATGAACAAGTTGTAATGCCAACCCAAGGAATCCTTAAGGCCAACCCGATAGCATCCTGAAAATTAGAGAGAAACTCTGGAAAAATCATACATTTTGAGAATATCTAGCCCAACTAAAGGAATTCCCAAAGGAAGATACAACTTGCATATAGGAATCCATCCTTTAAAAATGATACATTGAGTTTCTCTCGAGATTAGAACATCTTGATTTCTCTAAAAAGAGAATGTAACCTACCCAAAATTCTACAAAAAAAATCCTTAATTAAGTGTTTCATCCTTATTCACTATTCATTTTTGTCAGAAAGTGATTAAATTAAGTTGATTAGTGTTTCTTTAAATAAAAATTAATTATAACAAAATGATTAGTATTTTCTTAGATTTTTAACATTCAAATAAATTAATTTAAACTTTTTAGATTTTTTGAAATTTCCAAAAATCTAAAACTAAAACTTGAAATAATTTTATTAATTAAAAACTCTCCTCTAACTATATTTATTTTTGAATTTATTATTAATTTTAATGAATTTTATATTAATGATTGATAATTAAATCAATATATATGCACTTTTGAAATTTTTCAATAATCATTTCTTAAAATAGTCCCAATATTATATTGAATTTAATAAATAGCCAAAATAATACCCAATTTCTTACAAAAATTAGGTTAAATCAAAATTATTCTTATTTTTCATTTAAAATTTGGCTTTTATAAACTTTAATACAATGAAATATTTTTAAAAATAATAAAATAAATATGTATCTTAATATGTTAGCATTATTATCTTTTAAAATTTAGATATTTAGCCAACATAATGTGATAAATTTTCAAAATAATATAAATAAATTAAAAAATAGATTAATTAGATTCAAAAATTAAAATCAATTAGCTTGAATTATTATAAATTCATAGAAAAATATTATTTATTTCTTAGGTTAGTTAATTTATCAAAATGTTAATTTGTGAATTTAATCTCCTTTCATTTTTTTGTTTGCTTTAATTAGGGTAGAAATAAAAAGTGTGAAAAAACATTATTTTCCTCGAAAAGAAAAGTTAATTTAGGTCTCAATATTTAAATAAGGTGCATTTGCACATGCAAAAACTACAAATATGTTCATTCAAATACGTTCATATGCATTGAATATACTTAGTTTATTTTCATAAATGGAAAAATAGAAATTAATATGTGTTCACATAAAGGGAAACAAAAATACGTACAAACATGCAAGATGAACTTCATGATTGTAAATTCATGGGAAAACTCTATTCTAATTTCTTGAAATTATTTTGAAAAGATTGATTGATATCCATAAAGTGTGTGGTCTACATTTCCAACATGAAAACCAAAAGAGACAAAATATTGGGCTATCTTGTCATTCCATGCTCTTGGTGCCTATTTTAGCCCATACAAGGATTTGCATAGCCTACCTACATAATTAGGGTGAGCCATTTTCTCATAAACCTGTGGATGCTCCATATGCACTTCTTCTAACTTAGCATGCAAGATTTCATTCTTTACATTCATTTGATGCAAAAGCCAACCTTTTGTTACAACAACTACAATGACAGCTCTAATAGTTATGGAGAAAATGTCTCCTCATAATCAATCCCATAAGTTTGTGCATAACCTTTGGCAACCAACCTTGCCTTGTACATACTCATAATACCATCTGCATTATGTTTTAATTTGTAATTCCACTTGCAACCTATAGCATATTTTCCCTCAAGCAATAGCACCAAATCCCAAGTCAAATTTACATCCAATGCAACCATTTCTTCATCCATGGCTTTCTCCCAATGCACATGACCAATAGCTTTCTTAAAACCAGTGGGCTCAACTTATTTTATAACTTTTTCCATATACGCATAATGGTGAGTAACATAACCATCATATGTTAACTTGTTTATGGGATATCTTACTCTTGTTGACCTACATAGTTGTGGAGCACTATATGATCCCTATATATCAACCTTGGTTTTCCTTACACTAGGTATACAAAAAATTGCAATACCAAATTCCTCATTTATGCTCTAATTTGAGCCATTAGACTCACCATCTACATGTGAATAGCTTGCAGAAACATCTAGCATAACAAGTGACTCAACTTTCTTTTATTTTCCCTTGTGTAATATATTTTTTATACTTATAGGAGTGTTATTTAAACATAACCTTCCACTCCATGGTCTCTCAATAAGCCTACTAGAAGAGGACTCTTTTGACCCACTCAATGTTTATGACTATGGACCTACATTTTTTGCAATGCATCTAAATAACCTAATATGTGACAAATTTGTTTTCCTGCCAATAAACTTCTCCTCTGGTGTCACATCATACATTGTAGGAGTCAAATTCCTATTCATAATATACACAACTGTAGAGATAGCTTAGCCCAATAATAATGAGGCATGTTCTTTTTAGTTATTAAGACTTGTGCAATTTCTGTAATGTGCATGTTATTCATTTTAGCAACACCATTCTGTTGAGGAGTGTACTTGCATGTAAACTACCTTTGAATTTTAAAAAATTAAAGAATTCATAGGAGAGATACTCTTTCCCTCCATCTGAGCTAAGGTACTTAATGTGCACACATGTTTGTTTCTTAACCAGATTTTTAAAATCTTGAAAATGATATAACACCTCACTTTTCTCCTTCGTGAAATACACCCATATCTTTCTTAAATTATCATAAATGAAAGTTACATAATACTTCTATCCAACCATTTTAATACATTATTTGTAAGATCCCATATATTTGAATATACAACATCAATTAAATGCTTGATTACATGTTTATTATGAGAGAATGTATACCTTTTTTGTTTTTAAAATTGGCATGCTTCACACACTTTATGCATATCAACAACCTTGAACTTAGGCAAGCCCAATTCAATTTCATGTGACTACATATTTTATCAATCACTACACATTACATGGACAAAAGGTTTATGCCAAATGTCAATATCAGCCACAACTTATGTACCTTGTGCAAAATAGCAAACTTCAACTTGGGAACATTTACATCCAAAGTGAAAACCTCTTCTATATACTTGCCTTTTGCAACCAATTTACATCCATTGCTAAAATCTTCTACAAAGCAACCATTCTAATTGAACTTTACTTGCAATCCTTACTCAACCATTTTTCCAACAGAAACCAAGTTCTTTATGATGTTAGATACATGTAGTATATCAACAAACACTTAACTCTTCCATTCTACATAGACAATGAGACACTCTCAACATGAGCAATAAGTTGTGTTGTATTATCGCTTGTTTTTACAAAACCAAGAATTTTGAGAATTTTCATTTCTCTAAACCATTCTCCATGAGACATCATATGGTTAGAGGGACCTGAATCCACATACTATATATCATCAGTCTCACTACTGTTGATGTATCTACATTTATTGCATTCATTATATGTTGCATACCAAACAACTTCACATTATCAACATAATTATTGTAGATGCATAATAATTATGATACCTTCTACCATTTTTGTTATTTACACCTCTTCTCTTTTCTAGACATTCATATACAATGTTATCTTTCTAACCAAAATTATAACATTCTCTGTTATCATAACCCAATTATGTTTGTCACATCCTCTATGGATCCCCTTGTCTCCTCGAGACTCTGGCCTATACCACTTGTATATGATTGCTCCTATGAGTCATGAGATTTCCATTGAATTTTTTCCATAATGGCCACCACGAGGGCCTCTACCACCCCCATGATCTCTGCCTCTATATGTGTTAGAGTAGAGCATCTGTTTTAAACTATTTTTGGTTTATGACAGATGACACAACAAAACCCAAATTTTTCTCTTCTAATACCAACATAGATATTAGATCTACAAAATCAAGGATTTTTTCCCTTATGTTGATGGAGGTTTGAAACTGCTTGTACTCCTCGCCCAAGCCATCCAAACATGCAGGCACTATATTATCATCATCAACTTGCAGTAGTTTAATAGATCCAAGAGCTTTAATAAAGCTTTTATTCTTCAATGCATAGTTATTAATAGAAAGATTGCATGCTTGACATTGTTTAAATCAGGCTTCCACTAAAACTTTCTAGATTTAGTATTTGTACCAATTAGTTTGATAAGATTACTCTATGCTTCTAGTGGACTATTTGCATTGTATATATGTGAAATCATAAACCTTACCACATTCACAAATAAATATCCTCTTACTCCTAAACAGAGATTGAAACGTGCCTCGAATGTGAATTTGACCACATAGGATAAGATTGGAAATTTGTAATACTCCCTTGAGTATGCACACTTTACAAAGATGGATCCTCTATCAAAGATCATACGAGAGATATCTCCACATGTGTACTCCACAATAGGGTTTCCTTGTAGACTCTTGTGCTTGCGACTCACAATTTCTTGCTTAAACACCACTCTTATACAATGAAAAGATGGGGAAGAGAGAGGAAGCTTGAGCTCTTGCAAGATGCAAAACACAAAAAGAATGCACACAAGATAGGAAGTCTTATTATTCTACGTCTTCACTGTATAAGTCTACCAAGAATAAAAGAGGGTACAACATATATAATATACAAGCAATTCATAGTGTGAACACACTAAATATAAATATGAGTAGATAGGTATCTTGTAACTTGGGTAGGTGGACTGTTATAATATAAAGTGTCGCTAGAACGATATGCCGATGCACATACCAAGCACATTAGTGAGATGAATGCAAAAACTATCATTCAAGTATGTGAATGCTAGCTCATGTTGAGATTGACATCTCAATAGCCTATAACAATCACTAATAACTATATGTTATGTGATATATTAAGTCTATTCACATAAGACACAACATACAATAAGGTATAAACCATATACTTTAGTAAATATGGTACCAAGTATGTCAGTGAGATGAATGTAGAAACGTTCATTCAAGTATGTGACTATTAGCTTGTTTGAGATTGATATGGTCAAGAATCGCATGGTGGGGAGACTTTCTTGAGCTGCTACGCCATGTCAGAATGAGTAGGATCTGGGACATGGCAGTGAGTTATGGTGGATGGAAGGAGAAGTGTGGACTCATGATGGAGAGGACAAAGACACTGTTTGTTACACAAGTGAATTAGGTTCCAAGATTGAGACTTCGACTCATAAACACAATCTTGTGTATGTGGACAATGACGTTGACACTTCACTGAAAAGAAAAGAGTACTATCATTGCATTAAGAAAAGGAAGCAAGTACAATGCTTTATAGGAAAGTAGGAAACTGCAGTAGGCACCACTGTGCATATGGGATAGGTTAGCCTGCATGTCCTTGGCCCTGAAGCTCCATACAAAGAGGTTGTTTAGTGAGTGTGATTGCTGAATCTCAACACCCCTCCTCAATCACAACTAGAAAGGCACAAAGCGTGTAGAGGCTGTAATGAGAACCACCTGCAAAGTGTGGGCACACCACAAACATGGTAGACACCAGAGGCTGTCGCAGAAAAGGCTAAGTGTGGGCACCAAAACATGATGGACATCCAGAGGCTGTAACAGGGACCTCACAAAGTGTACAGGGATTGTAATGCCAAGTTACATGAGGAGTTTACAAAGCTTATGGCAGGAAGCATTAGGGCAAGGAAATACAAGGCTTTTAAAACAGTCTATCAGAGTAATGAGAGTAGAAGGACTGATGAGTCTTGTCCTTTCGATCTTGGTGGTCTTCATCTTCATCTTCTTCTTCATCTTTTGGTCCATGGTCTTCTTCTTCTTTTACAGCTGCAAGATAGGCATTTTGGGACCTCTTCCTAGCATGACAGAACTTTTCAGTATGTCCGGTCCTTTTGCAGAAGTCACAGAAGAGCGGTTCCTTTTTACCTTTGTATCTGTTGTTTACATATAACATTTGTTCATCCTTTGAAGTGCTGGGCTCTTCTTTGCTTTTAAGTTTATTTTCTTCTTCTAACAGAGAGGCTTTAATATCAACAAGTTGAGGATCAAGCATATTGGTTAGAGTGGTTGATACATTATCATAGGCAGGAGGCAGACTTTTTAGCAAGACACCAATACAAAACTCTTCATCCATTTTTAGCTTTATTCCTGCAAGTTGAGTAAGCAGGCTTTCCATGTAGTTCAGATGGGATGCCAGGGATGTATGAGGCTTCATATCAAGTCGGAAAAATTCAATTAATAGACCATATTTAGACAACTTTGACTGTGCACCAAATAGGGTATCCAATTTATCCCAAGTGTCATGGGACGTGTCACAGGCATCCACATGATGAATGTAGCTATCGTCCAATTCCAGTTTGATGATGGCTTGTGCCTTGTCATCATTCTTCTGCCAAGTAACTGCAAGGTCCGCATCTCGAGGTTTCTTCTCTTTGCCATTTGTGATGGCCCAAAGACCCTTCTTCATCAGGATGAGCTTGATGCGGGTTTGCCAAGTGTGGAACCCGACTCCTTTGAATCGAGCATTTGGAGAGTCTTTTCCCATGTTGAGGTTGCAAGATCAGCAGCAAATCAGTTTCCAAAAATTCTCAGTTTGGAGCAAAGTTGGTTGTGTCACAAGACACAAGTGCGAAGAGCACTAGATGAGTGTCACTGGACACTATGTTTGTATCTTCTTCCTTGAGTTTTCAAATCTTCAATGGTTCTTCAAAAATGCTTCACAGATCTCCCCTCCTTGATTTGATGCTTGTCTTGTTGAGAAATTTAGTAGCTTAGTGAGATCTCCCCTCCTGGATTTAAGTGGCAAGAGAGAGAAGGTGAAGTGAGAGAGGAGCTTGAGCTCAAAAAGCTATGGTGTCCCACAGTTAGGGTTTTCAGCCTGAGTGAGTTTTCTGCTACATCAGCCCACAAACACGATCATCCGGCATCAAACTCGAGCTGGAGGTAGCTTAGGTCATGGGCTTACAAAGCCCTATGGTTACAGAGTGAATCACGCAGCGTGGAGAGAGAATCGATGTACGGACTGAAACAGGCGTAGAAATTACAGCGAGCTTGAATTTCCGCAATGCTGCCGTCTGATGTGCACAATGTTGAATTGTGATGTAATAGGAGGCTGTGCCTTGACCTAGCAAGATATCTCCAAAAGAAAGCGGGTCAAAATATTGACTGTGGAAGGAGATCAAGGAGCTCCAAGGAGGTAGGGTGCAGTCCTGGCTATGGCAGACAATAGTTCAAGATGAAGGTCAAGTTGAAAAATGGAGTCATGAGCTGACATTGAGTTAGTTTGAGGTGGAGATGAGCTGAGAGAATAGTGTCATGTCCGTCTAGGCTCTGATACCATGTCAGAATGAGTAGGATCTGGGACATGGCAGTGAGTTATGGTGGATGGAAGGAGAAGTGTGGACTCATGATGGAGAGGATAAAGACACTGTTTGTTACACAAGTGAATTAGGTTCCAAGATTGAGACTTGGACTCATAAACACAATCTTGTGTATGTGGACAATGACATTGACACTTCACTGAAAAGAAAAGAGTACTATCATTGCATTAAGAAAAGGAAGCAAGTACAATGCTTTATAGGAAAGTAGAAAACTGCAGTAGGCACCACTGTGCATATGGGATAGGTTAGCCTGCATGTCCTTGGCCCTGAAGCTCCATACAAAGAGGCTGTTTAGTGAGTGTGATTGCTGAATCTCAGCACGCCAAACACACATTGTATGCACAAGAGGAAGCTCACTCAAGAACACAAGAAGAGAGATAGAGGCCAAAATTTTTTCTTGCCGATTTCTTCTTCTTCTTCCACATACTATATAATGTACACAAAGTATAGATAAGATACAACATAAAGGAAAGTGGCCTACTAAGTCAAATAGTGCATAATAGACTACACTAATTGATTGGCGCTATATCTTTGCCAACTATAGGTAGGTGTAACAAACTAAATATAATAAGCGATAAGTCAATGGCCACATGAGTATCATAATGACCACCAATATGCTAAGTGTAGACCTGCGGACCCATCTAGCCAGGCGGTCCATCATCAATGTCCACAGGTGTTGAGCATAGATCCTAATTTAATTGGTCATAGATCATCTAATGTACTGAGGTCCATCTTGATCACATTTGAGTCTCTTATTCTATCTTAAGCTTCTATCGGCTCATTTAGAGTCATCTAATAGACATCGTCTATAGTGGACCCCTCTTTTGATTCATCACTTGATGAAGTCCCACTACGAGATGGATCATCTAATGCATCTAATTTTGATGAAGATAAAGGCACTCTCTCACTTTGAGGAGATTCAAGATATACATCCATTAACACACATCGAGCACCTCTACCAAAAATTAGACGACCACATCGGGTATATTAACTTGACAATCGGATTTCAAGATCCATGGCCTTCTTAACAATACTGCATAGCTTGGCTGCCCTACAAACCTGATAATCCTAAAGTCCAAAATGCATTCCACATTAGCAATAGTCACATGGACTTTGGTAATGCAACCTTCAGGCTACCTTAAACTGTCTTAGCCATTCAGAGAATTGTGGAGGCATCCTTTTGGATTTCCAATCCTAATCTTTCCATCAATTCTGAACTCATAATGTTGACAGAGGATCTTGTATCCACAATGGCATGTTCCACTCATATGCCATCAAGGTACGCTACTACCCTTGGCCAATGCTTTTGTCCTCTTTCATTATCTCAATAGGTTTTTCATTATCCTTGTCACCTTCTTTAACCTTTTGTCCTCTTGCAATGGCTCACAAACTGGAAGCCTCAATGGCATTAGCATGCACACTTTCGATAAGGCTGACACCACTACCACTAGTTAGCTCCTCTATGGTAGCTTTTCCTCTTTGAAATATTTGTTTTGGTCCTTCATCTCATTGAATATTTTTCCCATGTGCTCAATGGTTTATTAGACCTAGCTACTTACTCCCTTGTTGAAGAGAACTAATCTTACTCTAGCAAGCACTAGCTAGATGGCCAAGACTTCCCACATATGTCACATTTGGCATTAGGATAGTTTCTCAAAAAGTGCTAATCGCCACACCACTTACAATTGAATCTTGATGGACCACCCTATTTAGGGCATTGAATTCCTATCAAGTTCTATTGCTTCTTTAGGAAATTAAAATCTACGGCTATTTGTCTATATTATTTTGTTATCATATCAGTATAATACTTTGTCATGTCCTTGACTTCACTAAGAACATTTGATGCACTAGACTCATAGCCATGATCATCTACTTTCCATTCAATTGGTCTAACCAGCTGATTAGAGATTGATTTTGTTGTTGATTAATTGGAATGACATTAGGGTTTGTCATTTGGCTTTCATTATATAATGGAGCCATTTGACTAGTTGTCGGCATAGTCACACTAGAGGGAGCTAGTAATATATGCACACTTTGCAGTATGCTTCCTCTCCCATTCAAATTGGTCATGGGTGTTCCTTGACTTCCACCAATCAATGCCAAATTATTTCCAAGCCCTATACTCAAATTTAAGATTACCCTAGAAGCGTAGGCCGCATGTAATTGTGACTCTACCTCCTTTGCTCATGTAATAGCTATATCAATGTTAGTAAGAGCAACACTGCTCAATTACACTTGGATATTAAAGTCTAGCCCATGCAAAAAGTACTCTAGTTGAGCAGTAGTTGGGATGGGAATATAGGTTTGCAATTTACGAAACACTTCTTTCAGTTTCTTGGCATATCCTCGAACATTCTCATGAGGTTCTTGATGTGTTACATTGAGAACATGTAGCCAATACTAACCTCCTCTTAAAGGAGCAAACTCTCTTTGTGGAAGGTCAGAAAAAATAGATCAATTGCAGTTATGGTTCCAGCTTTTAAGATATGATACCATATTGCAACTCATCCTTTCAAAGTCATACTAAAGAACATCATCAGATCTCGCTCTTCTTCGATTTAATAGTTGAACATTAACTTTTGGAACTCATTAATGTGGAGCTTTTCATCTTCCTCTACTAACCCATTAAAAAATGGGTGGAGAAAATCCTAATGCTAGCAAATTTGGCGTCCCTACAGGGGGATTGCAATGGGCTGCACCATGGCAACAACCGGATTTGCTAAAAGTCTCTAAACTATTGAAACTATTACCCAAGTCAAAGTGTGCTGATCGATTGGGAGAGGGGAAGTACTAGGGCTTCCTCCTTCTCCTAAAGAACTACACATAGAACTACAGTTGCTAAGACCCCTCCCTTGTAGGGATATCAGACTACTCTATTAAGGAGAATACCTCCCAATAATCTCGACCCACCATCTATTCCTTTCAACTTTTTCTTGCTTTTGAAGCTCGGCTTGATGGTCTTTTGGATCTATTTCACTACCTTTTGGCATATACCAATCAAGTGATGTCTATCGATCAAGATTTGAACACCACCACTTATTAGCAACTCCTGAAAACTACACCACCTGTGGGAACCAAAAATGAACCCAACCCTGACTCTCCAAGGCTCTAGCCAGGCCTTTATACTCAACCAAAACACCCCATAACCTCGCTATGGCTAGGAGCATCTGGAAGCTACACACATTGATCTAACTTAGACATGCGTTTGTATCATTTATAGCCCAGTGGATCCCTTTCCAACTCCGCACAGGGAGTATCCAAACATAATGGAGCCTAGCACCTCATAGCATATATAGGAGTACCCCTTGGTTGACTACCATGGCCCACTCGGCTCTCCTACACCTCAGGGATTGGCCCTAAGCAAGATGCACTGTTCATATATATAACAATTACAATACATAGTCTTCTTTTATCATCAATCATTCTAGGAGATAGTTTGTATCCTCATCACTAAATAAGTCCCCCCAAAGGAAACATATCGCTAACTCTACAGCTTAGGACTCCTCACCCTCAACGTGGGTCAACATTCATAAAAGCAAGTGCTATGCATCCAATATATATATTTCCAATACCATGTAATGAATCCAATGCAAGAGTGGATTATCTTTCATGCGCAACCATTTTATTTATTCAAAACAACATTGTGATAGTGCACAAATAGTTCTCTTCATGCTTTTCATATTAACACATTTGCTTCATTGCATAAGTAATAGTACCAAGTATACTCGTGCTACTGAACCCTTCAAATTTTAAAAAAACCATGTCATAATATATGTAATTGCATCATAAAAATCATATTTCAGCCTATATTTAGCACTCACAGCCCCCCTCTCCCTACTATTTAATGTTACGCTTTGAATGGGTGGAGAGCCATTAGACATGTCATTGATCTCTACATAGCACGGAACATCAATTCTCAATATCTTGCAACAATCCATTGCATGCCAGATAAGCATCCTTCACCTTGTTTTTCTCTTTCTTCCACCCCCATGAATTGCCTCTTGGAGGAGAGAAAGAGAGGAGAGAGAAAGATTGAATTCTGATCTCTACATTCAGCTAGCCATTCTTCGTATGAAGGCTAGCCAATCGGAACAAAGATTTGGTGAAATATGCTAGTATGATCAAAGTAATGGCTTGTATTGCAACCCCAACCCCTCCTCATTACCAAATGACATAATGGTGTCATGTTGCTGCCCGTTTGTCAAATCCCCCCCCCCCCCCCATCACATGAAGAATTTTGGGCCTTTGGGCCCCCAAGGCCCATGTCTCGTCCGATCTTGGGAAAAATTTAACCCTTTAAATGTCTAGCTTCCCGCTTCTCTTGTGTCCAATACCCGATTCCACTTTCGAAAAAAATTTGCATCCATCTTGAAATGCTGAATTGTTGAGAACTTGTCTTGCTTCAATTTGACACTCAAAAAATTTATGAAAATCCTACAACCATTGCGAAGGTCAGTCTTTTGAATAAATTTTGATTCCTATCTTCCACTGCCACTTAAAATTGTCGGATCCATGTCTTCCACTTCTATCGAGCTTCCATTTTCACTTTGAATTCTCATCATTCAGCACTTATTTGGGATTTTTTTGGTGTTTAAATCCCACTCTCACAAATTTCAAGGCTTGCTACCTAATTTTCATTTTTTCAATCTTCAACAAAGCATCTGTAGCCTCTCCTATGGATAGATAGTGCATTATAGCAGCATACCACCAGGATGGAATGGAGGTTGTATCGATTTTGAATAGTCCCTCAAGGTCACTACCTTGAGCCAAGACTTCCTTTGGCTTGTTGAAATCTAGAAGACATTCAAATATTCCTTGTAACTTTGGTGGCTTACTCCTAATTTCATAGTCAAACTCATATAAAGCGATTAGCCACTTTGCTATAGGTGGTCACGCAACTGCAACTTATTCAACAATAGCCTCAACCCTTCTACCTTCATATAGAATACTACATTTTCATACAGGATGTAGTGCCATAATTTCTTTGTTGCAATGACCATCTCAAGGCACAATTTTTCCATATAGGTATAATTAACCTCAGACACCCCCAATTTGTGACTAGAAAATGCAATTGGATGGTACCACTTCTCCTCCCAAATTTGGGTTAAACAGTAGTTGATACTATACATCATAGCCACTAAAAATATATAAAATTTCTCACCCCTTTGAGGTGCTTTCAAGACTAACATTTTTGCAAATTGTTACTTCACATTCTTATAGGATACTTGACACGGATCACTCTAAACAAACAAAGATTTAAAGGACAATAGATTCATCAATGACAATGTCCTCTTAGCCAATGTATTAATAAAGTGTCGATAATAACTGATTGTTGATAAAAAGCTATGTACTTCTTTAGGAGTATGTAGTGGACTCATAGTGACAATGACCTTTATCTTTTCCAGATCAGTCAAAATACCAATCGAGCTAACTACATGGCCCAAAATCAATACATACAACACTCTAAAGATGCATTTCATTGGACTAAGAGAATGCAAAACTTCCTACACTACTCAAAATATTTCTAATATAATCAATTGTATTTTCTTTATAGTGGTTGTCCCCAAGTCATCGATAAAGACTTTTAGCTTCTCTAAGAAAATATCACCAAAAGTTTTATCAATGGTACATTGCCAACTCCCTAGCACATTGCACAGAACAAAATCCATAACATGATATTCAAAGATATCAAATATAGTGATAAATATTATTTTTAGCTTATCTTCCTCTACGATAGCCATTTGGTTATAACTAGCAAAGCAGTCCATAGACGAATAGTTTCATTACCTGCTAACTGATCTAAAATCTTATCAATGAATGGTAGCGAATAGTAATCTTTAACCATCTATTTATTGAGCTCCCTAAAATCTATACAAAGCTAGATTTGATTATTTTTATTTTTCCTATTAACTACTGGTAAACACCACTCTGCATGTTATATAGGAAATACCAAACTAGCCTTACATAATTTTTGTAGCTTCTCAAATAGTCCACCCTTAGCTCAAAAGGCATAAGCCTCACTTTTTGTCGAACAAGCTAGCTGCCTTCCTTCATAGGAATAGTGTGCATTGCTAGACTAGGAGGAATACCTCTCAACTCATCATAGCTCCACACAAAAATATCATGGAAATTTTGGAGATCAAGAACATGTAGTCTTTCCTCTCTTCTAGACTAAGCATAGATCCTAATTTAATCGGTTGTGGATCATCCAATGTACTAAGATCTGGCTCAATCGCATCAGTGTCTCTAATCCTATCGTGAGCTTCTATCAATTCATTCAAAGTCACTTCGTAGATATCTTTTGTAGTCGATCCCTCTCTTGATTCATCACTTGACGAAGTCTCACTGCTAAAAGGATTGTCTAGTGCATCTAAGTCTATTGAGGATAAAGATACTCTCTTTCTTTGAGGAGATTTAGGATATACATCCACTATTGCATGTCTGGCACCTCTACCAAAAATCAAACAATCAACATGTATATCAACTTGACAATCGGATTGCAAGATCCATGGCCTTCCTAATAATACTTGATAGCTTGGCTGCCTTGTAAACCGAATAATCCTAAAGTCCAAAATGCATTTCACATTAGCAACAGTCACATGGACTTTGGTAATTCAACCTTCAAGTTTTCTTATACTTTCATTAGCCATCCAAAGAGTTGTGGAGGCATTCTTTGGATTTCCATTCCCAACATTTCTATCAATTTTAAACTCATAATGTTAATGGAGGATCCAGTATCCATAGCGGCATGATCCACTAATATGCCATCAATATATGTTGATACCCTTGGGCAATGTTTTTTAGCATGTTCAATCTCTCACATAGGCTATTCCCAAGGGTCTAATGATATACCTAGTGTGAATGATCTTCTTAAACTCTTTATGCACTCCTAGTGATAACTTAATCAGCTTGTAGGAGATTCGCATTGGGCTTTATCTCATAAAGAGAATTGGCTAAGTCAAATTCATGATAATTAGCAATCACCCTCTTTTTCACTAGACCATTAGCTAAATAAGCTTAGGTGCCTCTTTTTGGTCTTTTATTTTCTTCTTTGGTAGCTCCTTATTGAAGTCAGCTTTGCCACTAGCAATTCTTAGAGGACCGCTTCCCCATCACGATTAAGGACTTGTGTCCCCTTATCATCCTATTTAGGGTCTTCTTCAATAGATTTTACATTATCTCTACGCCTTCTTTTAACCTTGTATCCTCTTGTAATGGCTCGTAGATTGAAAGCCTCAATGGTGTTGACACACATATCCTTGATAAGGCTGACACCACTACGACTAGGAGTTCTTCTACGATAGCTTTTCCTCTCTACAATATTTACTTCGGTCCCTCATCCTATTGAAGATTATTCCCTTATGCTTAGTGATTACTTAGACCTGGCTACTTACTCCCTTGCTAAAGAGAGCTAATCTTACTTCAGCTAGATGGTCGGACTTTTCACATATGTTGCATTTGACATTGTCAAGATTGTGGGAGAGAAGGAAGGAGTCTCACTTGTAGCTTTCTTGCTTGCACAATGGGGAAAGACACACAAGGGTGGAGGCTGAAAACTATTTTTTCTCTTCTTAGTTGTGGAAGCCAAAAGAACTCACATACAAAGAAATAGAAGAACCCTATATATGGGTCTCAAACCAAACTCAACTAACTAAGGTGGCATACTAACTGAGCCACGAAATAGAGTAGATAAGGATAGCTATCATGTAGCTATTATTCATGGGCGGTGTACCAACCGCGTCTGCAACTGACAAGTCGGTGACATAAATACACAACGGTCACCCTGGCGTATCACGAGTGGAGCTCGATATCTCAACACTCCCCCTCGAGCTCAATCCCAATTCCTGCACATCAAGCAGGTCTCTGAACTTACGCAGCTTCTCTGCGCCCAATGCCTTCGTAAATATGTCAACTACCTGATCCTCGGTGCTTACATAAACTAGATCAATAAGACCTAGTAAAACCCTCTCTCGCACATAGTGATAATGCACCTCAATGTGCTTTGTTCTAGCATGATAGACTGGGTTATTTGCCAAGTGTATACTACTCATGTTGTCACAATAAATGACAACTGGTCCATCTGTAGACTGATGCATATCATAAAGTAGCTTATGCAACCAAGCTACCTCACATGCAGCCATTGCTGCACCCCTGTACTCAGCCTCTGTGCTCGACAAGGCAACTGTAGGCTGTTTCTTGCTGCTCCAAGTGACTGCAGCACTCCCAAAAGAGAACACATATCCACTGGTAGATCGTCTATCAGAAATACTACCAGCCCAATCAGCATCAGTGTATCCATGCAACTGTATCTGAACCCCAGTCTCATAAAATAGTCCATACTGCAATGTGGACTTCACATACCTGAGTATGCGTCTAGCCGCATCCAAATGTGGTTTCCTTGGAGCCTGCATAAACTAACTTACCAATCCAACAGCATAGCTCAAATCTGGCCTGGTAATAGTCATATAAATCAAACTTCCTACTATGCGTCTGTACATAGTAGGGTCTTCTAGAAGCTCACCTGCATCTGTGCTCAGCTTCACATTCTGCTCCAAAGGAACTGAAATAGGCTTACAGCCTGTCATCCCATATTTGGACAGCATGTCCAATCCATACTGCCTCTGCAAGAGCTGTATCCCACTTGGTGATCTAATCACCTCAATGCCCAAGAAATAACACAGCTCTCCCAAATCCTTCATCTCAAACTTCTGCTTCAATAGCATTTTCACATGAAGGATATCTTCATCACTCTCACCTGTCATAATCAAATCATCAACATAAATGACAAGTAGCATAATACCTTTCTCTGTTTTTCTCACATAAAGTGAGAAATCTGCCTTGGAAATCTGAAAGCCAATAGTGACAAGATACTGTCCTATCTTATCAGACCATGCTCTAGGTGCTTGTTTCAAGCCATACAAGGCTTTCTTCAACCTGCAAACAAACTCAGGATAAACAGCATTCACATAACCTGGTGGCTACTCCATATAGACCTCTTCTTGCAAATCACCATGCAAGAAGGCATTCTTTACATCCATCTGATGTAAAGACCATCCCTTTGATGCAACCATAGCAATGACTGCTCTTACAGTTGCCATCCTTGCAACTGGACTGAATGTTTCTTCATAGTCAATGCCATATGTTTGTGCATACCCCTTGACTACTAATCTTGCCTTGTATCTGTTCACTGAACCATCTGCATTGTGCTTCACCTTATAAACCCACTTACAGCCAATTGCATTCTTACCTTTAGGCAAAGGTACTAACTCCCATGTAGCATTTGCTTCCAAGGCATCCATTTCTTCATCCATGGCTTTCTCCCATTTTTCTTTTCCCATGGCTTGCTCAAAAGATGTGGGTTCTGGTTCCTATATCACTTTCACCATATATGCATAGTGAATGGCTGTAAATCCATCATATTTCAGCCTATCCACAGGATACCTAGCTCTCATAGACCTGCGCAAAGTAGGTTCACTCCCAGGTGCTATCAAAACATCCCTGGTCTTCCTTACTCCAGGTGTAACAATAGAAGGAATACCCCACTCATCATCAATGCTCTGTTCTGAGCCACTGGATTCACCATCCACATAAGAGTGACCTGCATTCACATCAAACATGGGCTGATCAACCTTCTCTTTTCCTTTTCGTGATACCTGCATACCACTATCTGCATTGCTCTGAGAAGATTCTCCTGATCTCAATCTGCCTGTCCATGGCGAAGAATGTGAACCACTGCTAGAGGACGCTCCAGGTCCACTAATATTTTGTGACTGCTGCTGTGAATTCTGTGCAGCATTACCATTTTGTGCATCTACATCATCAATCACATTTACTGGTTTATACCAGCTACTCATCTCATCAAAAACAACATCTCTGCTCACAGTAAACTTATGAGTAGAAGGATTATAGCATCTATACCCTTTTTGCTGCAGAGAGTAACCAATAAAGATGCACTTCTCAGCTTTTGGATCCAACTTGGATCTCAACTCATCTGGCACATGTACATAGGCAATGCAACCAAAAATTTTCAAATGAGAAATATCTGGTTTCCTACCAGTATACCTCTCCTCTGGAGTCATTCCATGTATTGCTGCAGTGGGAGTCCTGTTCATTATGTAGACTGCTGTAGCAAGTGCTTCAACCCAATAAAAATCTGGCAAGTCTTTTTCATTGAGCATGGTATGAGATACCTCTCCAATATGCCTGTTCTTCCTTTCTGCAATTCCATTTTGTTGTGGGATATGACTGCATGAATATTGCTGCTTTATGCCATGCTCCTGCAGGAACCTTGCAAACTCATTTGAGAGGTACTCTCCCCCTCCATCTGACCTTAGGCATTTTATCTGTAGGCCTGTTTCTTTTTCAACCATCGCTCTAAGAGTTTTGAAATGCCCAAAAACTTCACTTTTCTTTTTCATAAAATACACCCAAACTTTTCTGCTATAGTCATCAATAAAACTGACAAAATAATGACAGCCTCCAAGAGATGCAGCTTTAGTTGTCCACACATCAGAGTGGATTAATTCCAATGGCTTCTTACTCTCTTGAACATGTCTAGGAAATGGTTTCCTTGCCCGTTTTCCAAATTGACAGGCTTCACATACCTTATGCATTTCTGCAACCTTGAATTTCGGCAAACCTGCAACAATATTTTGGGCCTGCATTGATTTAAGTCGCTGTACATTAACATGACCAATGCGTTTATGCCAGATATCAATATCTGCAACTACACCGATCCCATGTGCAAACATTGCTGCACTCAATTCAGACATGTCTGCATCCAACGTAAACATTCTGCCCTTCTTCTTTCCTTTTGCTATCAAGTGACCTTTATTATTCATATCCTCAACAAAGCATCCATGAGGATTAAATCTGACCTGCAAGCCCTGTTCAACCATTTGACCAACAGATACCAGATTCTTGGTGATATTCGGGACATGAAATACATCGGACAGGTATTTCTTTTTCCCATCCTGCATAGACAATGGAATTTTTCCAATCTGCACAATAGGATGTGCAGTATCATCACCAGTCTCCACAAATCTTGGTTTTTCCATTTTCCTTGCATCCTCCATCCATTCTGCATGACCTGTTATGTGGTTTGATGCACCTGAGTCAACATACCATACATCGTTGCTTTCTTCTGCACTTGTCACAGAATTGTTCATGTGCTGCACCATAAACAGATGCTCATTTCTGTCATCACCCTGTCTACTAGAGGATGCATAATTTCCTTGTTGCAGTTTTCCATTCATGATGTCATTCTGCTTTTTATAGCAGTCTTTAGCCATATGACCCATTTTACCACAGTAGTAGCATTCAACATTACTGTTTGCATTTTGGCCTCTTTGCCATCCACCACGACCTCTTTGGCTCCCCCTGCCTCTAGAGTTACCACGTCCTCCTCCATAGGACTGGTTTTCTTGAGTTTACTGCATATTCTGATTTCTGCCACGGCCTCCTCTACCTCTGCCTCTACCTCTTCCAGTATTTGAGTAGAAGACAGCTTCTTTTGAAGTTCCTCCTGAAGAAGATGCACCACCATTTCTTTGCTCCTCAGAAATTAGAAGAGCAATCAGCTCCTCAAAATCAGGAAATCTTTCACGAACTGAAATGGATGTCCGAAACTGTGCATAATCCTTTCCTAGACCATTCAAGGTCACAGAAACTAAATCATCATCTTCCACTGGTGACCCAATGGAAGCAAGTGCATCTGCAATCTTCTTTACCTTCATGTGGTAGTCGTTGATGCTCATATTTTCTCTTTGCACATTGTGCAACTCTTGCTTGAGCTGCATTTTCCTGGCTTGCGTATTTGTGCTATACATTTTTGATAAAGTATCCCATGCCTCCTTTGGCGTACTTGCATCCTGAATATGCACAATCATAGAGTCTGAAATGCTGATAGACAGCCAATACATAACTTTCCTGGCTCTCTCATGCCATGCTTTAAATGCCTGCATTTGCTGTTGATTGGGAACATCAGGAAGAACTGGTTCTTCTTCATTTCCTACAACAAATTCCCAATATCCTTTTCCCATAAGAAAATTCGTCATTCTAAACTTCCATGCTTGGAAGTTGTTCTTGTCAAGCTTTTCAGTGACAATCTGTGAAAGAGAATCAGATGCCATTACAGAAGACTGCAAAAAAAATTATGTCACTGCAAAAACCACAGCTTCACCCTCACAAGGGAAAATCTGCAAAACTGGCGAAAGTGGTATTTGACCACACAGTCACTTCCTAGTGACGATTTTGCATCAACAGGCAACAGGGATGATTCTGTAACTCCCAATGTCTCTGCGCACAAGCATACAATGCAATTTTTACAGTAACTATTCACCGACCTGTAGAACAGTGGCTGCACAGCATAAAACTGAGCCTTTTCCTGAGTGCGTGCAGAAAACTTCCGCCTCCAAAACAGGCCCTCTTGCTTCACCGCGAAGGGCGTCTCAACCTGAGACAATGCACTCCTACACTTTCCGGCTGTGCTACCTGCAGAGATCTGCTCCCAAAACAGAAGATGAAAGCAACACTGCTCCTCTTACCAGAACACCGCGAGCTTGGCTTGCTTTCTTGAGCTCCTTACCACGAACAAGGCTCTGATACCATGTCAAGATTGTGGGAGAGAAGGAAGGAGTCTCACTTGTAGCTTTCTTGCTTGCACAATGGGGAAAGACACACAAGGGTGGAGGCTGAAAACTGTTTTTTCTCTTCTTAGTTGTGGAAGCCAAAAGAACTCACATACAAAGAAATATAAGAACCCTATATATGGGTCTCAAACCAAACTCAACTAAATAAGGTGGCATACTAACTGAGCCACGAACTAGAGTAGATAAGGATAGCTATCATGTAGCTATTATTCATGGGCGGTGTACCAACCGCGTCTGCAACTGACAAGTCGGTGACATAAATACACAACGATCACCCTGGCGTATCACGAGTGGAGCTCGATATCTCAACAAACATTAGGATAGTTTGTCGAAAAGTGTTGACCACAACACCACTTACAACTAAATCTTGATGGACCGCCCTTTCAGGATATCGACTTCCTATCAAGTTTTGCTACTTCTTGAGGAAATTAACATCCATGGCTATTTATCTATACTATTATATTATCATATCAGTATAATGCTTTATCATGTCCTTAACTTCACTAAGAACATTTGATGTACTAGACTCATAACCCTAATCATCCCCTTGCCATTGAGCTATTCTAAACATCTGATTAGGGATCAAACTTACTGATTAATTGGTGTAAAATTAGGGTTCTTCATTTGGCTTCTAGTATTTAATGGAATCATTTAGCTAGCCATTGGCATAGCAACATTAAGAGGAGTTGTCAGCATAGGCACGTTTTGCATTATGATTCCTCTTCCATTCAAATTTGTTATAGGTGTACTAGTCGCATCTCGACTTTCATTGGTCAATGTCAAATTAATGCTAGGACCTAAACTTAAATTCTAGTTTACCCTAGATACGTAGGCTGCTTGTAAGTGAGACTCTATCTCTTCTACTCATGTCATAGTAGTATCTATATCAACAAGAGCAACACTACTCACCTACACTTGGATATTGAGGTCTAATCCATGTAAAAAGTATTGCAATTGGGTAGCCATGTGAAATAGGAATAGAGGTTTGCAATTTACAAAACACTTCTTTTAGTTTCTTAGCATAAGCCCAAGAATTCTCATGAAGCTCTTGTTGTGTTACATTCAAAACATGTAGCCAATATTGACCACCTATCTCATCAAGGAAAAACGCTCTGTGAAAGGCTACAAAGAATATGTCGATCGCGGTTATGGTCCTAGATTCCAAGCCATGATACCACATTGCAGCTCTTCCTTTTAGAGTCATATTAAAAAACATCATGAGATATCCTTCATCTTAAATTTGGCAATTGAACATTAATTTCTAGAACTCACTCATGTGAAGTTGTGCATCTTCCTTTGCTAACCTATCAAAGATGGGTAGAGGGAAACCTAAGGCACTTGCAAATCTAGGGTTCTTGCAAGTATTGTAATGGGTTATGCCATCATGATGACCGGGTTTGCTCTAGGGATTCGTATTGGTGGGGTTACAATCCTACTCAAAGTAGATTGACATTTTGAAAAAAGGGGAATGCTAGAGCTTCCTCCTCCCCCTTATATTAGGTCAACAAGACCTCTCTTTCTCAAGGATATCAGATGGAGAATACCTCTTAATGATCTCAGCTCACCGTCTAGCCCTTTAAGCCCTTTCTTGTCATTGAATCTCGGCTTGATGGTATCTATTAGAAAATAACGGATCTATTTCAATGCCCTTTGTGGCATAAACTAAACAAGTGGTCCCTATTTAACCCAAATTTGAAAATTGCCACTTACCAATGGGTTTCAGCAAAGGCACTACTTACGAGACCTAAAACGGGCCCGACACTACTAGGGCTCTAGTTGTTGGACTTCCTATGCTCACCAAGCCACCCTCATAGCCTCACAGCTATGAGCATCTAGAGGCTACACATTGTTCTAAATAAATCACACATTTGTGTCGATTTGCAATCCAATATCTTTGCCCATCCCAACTCTAGTAAAGGGAGTATCCCACACATTCAAGTGATCAAGACCTTGATTCACATACACAAAGGGCTCCCCCCAGTCGCAGAGTGTTGTGGCTCTTATGGCTCTCCTACACCCTAGGGATTAGCCCCATGATATTCTATCTTAACATAAAACACAAATGTAACAAAGTCCTCTCATAATATAAATGCAATGATCTAGGAGACTATATATATTCCTCACTTGATCCGTTTTTCAAGATATTGCACTATCCTACATCAAAGGGGAATCTTACACTCTCAACATTGGTCATCACCTTTCAATTCATGTACAATGACCTGTACAAAATATCAACTTCATGCAAGTTGAGCCACTCCAAAGAACTCCATCTTTTGAGCATAGGTATGCAATAATGTAGATACATTCCTATCATTAAACAACTTTATCTCTCACTCTATTGCATGCAGGATACTAGTTTCTATTTGCAAAATCCTACATGACTTGTTGTTGTTATTATACATGTATAAGCATGTTCATATTCTACAGTAATTGCCACAAAATGTCACTAGAAATTGTGCTTGAAGGTTCTCCCATCTTGCCTTTCCTTTTAACAACCTTTCATGTAGGGTTCATCAATGTCAAAGGGGCTTTAGTTGAAAGGTCATATCCATCAGGGATCAAAGAGAGAAGGAAGTAGAGAATAGAAAATAGATGTGGTAGCTTTCGCTCAACCGCCAAGACCCACGGACTACTTATTGTTCAAGTGTTCCAAGCCGAGCACTAATGGCTACCTCTCACATACGACGCGCCATCCATATCTACGGGTGTAGTGAGCTTACCTCCATGCCGTTCGAGTTACCTCCTCTCTTGCACACTCCGGTAGCTCCATGATCCAAGTACAAGCTTCAAGCAAGCTCCATCCTCAAGGTCCACGCTCCAAGCTCCATTTCCGCGAGCAAGACGAGAGAAGAGAAGAGAAGAGAAGAAGAGAGGAGAAGATGGAGAGCTTCTCCTCCTCGGTCCCTCACCCTCACACACTCACACTCTCACACTCCCTCTCTCAAGCACAAGCTCAAGCAAGCAAGAACAAGAACAAGAAGAAGAACAAGAGAGCTACTTTTGGCCACACACAAGAATGAGCTTCTCATTCACTTTTCAAATTTATATACAAAACCCTAAATCCCTTTTTGGGCGGTCATCCCCTTTTTCTCCTTTTTTACATGGCCGGCCGTAGCCTAGGCCCTTTTTTCCATTGTCCTTCTATCTCTCTAGCTTCCTTTCCACCACCCATCTACATTTACAAATTGCACGGGTGAGAGCCCAGTGCTCCTTGAATTAAACCATGATGTGCTTGCACTCTTTTACAAAAGTTTTGCCTTGCGCTTTTCCTTGTGCGTCTTTCTCCCTTATTTCGGACTCTTCTCCTTATGCGTCTTTGTCTTCTATTTCCCTTTGCCTTAGCCTTTGTCTTTTTCTGCTTTAGCTTTTTCGGATTTTCCAACTTTGTTCGTTTGAGGGTTAACATTACCCCCCTCCTAGACGAGTGCTAGTCCCATGGTACTCACCGTCGTAGGTAGCAAGCATTTAGCATGCACCGAAGACGTGGGTGGCAAGGACGTCTGTGGTTGCCATGGCAGAGTGTTGGTATTGGTGGGGAGGAAGGTCATTGGGGCACATTGGTGGGTTGAATGGTAGGTGGTAGGGCAATGGGAGTTGATGGTAGGGCTGTTCTTTGGGGGGGGGTTGCACCGATAGCGTACAAGTGGCGGTTTGTTGGGGATTCTGTACATGTTGATTCTTGGCAGGCTTACAGGGTGATACGGATAGGAATTCAGAGTTGAGTGTTGATGAAGAGCGAACGACACCTTCGTTGGAGTCTTCAATAGCTGCAATTGAAAACCTCTCATGTGGTCTATCCCTAAGGGGTAGTGCTAGTCTTTTTATCGTGCACAAGACACATTTTGATTAGTTTGGGAGACAGGTCGAACTCTAAGCAAGCTGAGAGTATTGTCCTATACTTGAGGACCCAAACTGTGTATATCCTTCGGTGCAGATATTATGTGAGTGCTCGTGCATACTTAGGTATTACGTAGTTAGAAGACCGCGGGCTAGTTTCTCGTACCAATGTGTTGATGGAGCAAAGTTGTCCATGTTGAGAAGAAGTACACGTGAAGATATATGAGACATCCTTTGCATTGTGACTACATGACGTAGCATAATTGAATACAGGGACACCGCACTTTTGGCAGCTGGAAGCTATTGGACTCGCTTGATGAGGACGGTGTACTTTTCATGGCCAATCGTGCGGTGCTTACCACCATGGATTGCAATGGTACTAAGGCCGAGTGCAAGAGAGAATTGTGCAAGTGGGTCAGGGTGATAGGTCAAATCATAGGCGAGACAAGCTCCCTAGGTATGTCTTGCCCTTGATGTGCCCTGAGCAATTGTGGGTGATGCTAAAGGGCCAGGAGACTAGGGATGGAGTCAGTCGACCAAGGTCACCGGATGTACCTAATTTGAGGACCCTAGGTGCGGTGCTGTGATCGTGGGTGCTTCTTATCTTTTCGGTTGTTTCTTTTATTTTTCTTTTTTTTGGTGCTTTTTCCTTTCTTTCTTTCTTTCTTTCTTTCTTTCTCTTGCCTGAGTACAACCATTACAATATGTTGAGGCTATAAGCCTTTCAATGGGTTGGAAAATGTCAAGCTTTGAAGGCTCAAGAAATGGACATTACAGTGATGATTGTGCCCTAGCCTCGTTGTTAGAGAAGTAGTTGTTGAGATGGGGAGATACACTTGAGATATTGCAAACCTCCTTGCGACACACGCGATGTTGGTACCATTGAGGTAACGACTGCCGTGAGCCAACTATAGAGCTCGATCCAGAAAGAGAGCGTAGCCCATGAATATGCTTTGGGCCATGCGATGTGGGCGGTCGGCAAGGGTGATTTTTTTTTGCTTTCGGTAGCGTGGCTTTGTCGCGGCTCTTTGTGGGGTCAAGGGTCTTGCGGTGATCGGGCATTGAACACTTTCGCACAAGGACCTGTATTATCCTGCATCCACTTGTCACTTCGTGAGAGTATATGCTTGCTTGTGTTAAGTGCATCGAACAAATGCAATCATGATAAGACATAATTTTTCAAAATTCTATGATGTCTATTGGGATGCCTATTTCATTTCTTGTTAAGGTCGCATACATTAACGAGAAGTAACGGGAATGTGTACAAGTGGGGATCTTGCCCCTTTACTCATCAAAAAACAAAATGTTCTGTCATGCTAACTTGTCGAGCTACTTGTATATCACAGGGATTTAGTCGATAGGTACAAGGCTGGGTGAGTCCGGTTGGCTAGGCGACCGGGGCGGTGCTAGTGCGGGGCTCCCATGAGGCTGGCCAGGGAACATGTCGGCCGAGACATGAATGATGTAGTCCCGGGCCGCTACCGTTTCCAGAATGCCTTTAAACAATTCATTAAATTCTGCCCTATCCCTGGCCGCCTTGTCACTTCGTAAGCACTTGGTGCTCGAGCATGCGTTGGGGGTCTATGCAACTGGCGTTGCCACATTTTGTGTGCCTCCCTGAGTGTCTGCTCCCCTGCCTGCGGATTCTTCGGCCTTCGTCCAGGGCGGTGTCGGTTGGGGCTACGTTTCTTGGCATACCTTTTAAGAGTGGGCATGTAGCGCACCGACGGAGGGGCCTGTGCTGCATGTTCCCATCGGCTGCGGGGAGTGTCCCTGCAAGCTAGCTACCCTTGGTTCTCCATGTTTGCCTCGCGGGGGCTTGTAAGATGTGAATCAAGGATTAGGATTTATCACATGATAAGACCATTCATATGTAAGGGATTATAGTGCAGGTTATCAAGCGAATAGGACGAGAAGGGGAGGGGTGGGGCATGCAGTGTTGTTGTAGAGGGATGGCCCCCGTGATGTATGTTTAGTCTCCTGCCATTAGCAGATCTTGGTTCACGCCGAGTGACGTCGACTGGCGGTCATGGTTTTAGGCAGGGCTCCTCCTTGGAAGGATAGACCAGAAAGGGAAGAAGGTATATAGTGAGGGCTGAAATGATGAACGGGTTGCCTCTTACCCATCCAACCTCCAATCCTCACTAAGAGAACTAAAGAGGGGCACCACCTAGCCAAAGGGAGGATGGGCTAGGACATCCATTTTCATCTTCACTAAGATAACCATCCCTTTGACCCTTTACATTGACATGCCTTCTAAGAACTTGTTCCTCCCATTTGCTAGAGTTATCATAATCGAGAAGCAATGTAGCATACCTAATGCTTGAAGAGTAAACCCAAAGTGATATGGTAAGCTCTTGATAGGGGCTTTGGCCAAAATTTTGTGGTAATAATCCGGGTTGTAAAAAACCCGGATCATTAGCCCTCCCCTTAGGCTAGAGGTATTCATGCCTCTAGCTTGATAATGATGGTCCAATAGAGCAAGGAGGACTGCACCCCCTCATTGGTGGCTCTTCATTGAATGACTGCTCCAAAGTGTTCATATTTCTTTGAAAATAAGGCTTCAATCGCCATCCATTTACCCTTGTCTTGTGAACCTTCCCATCCATGTCACCTAGCTTATAGCTGCCATTTGGATATCTCCTTATGACCATGAATGGCCCTTCCCACTTGAACACAAGTTTAGCATCCTTTCTGTTATCGAAGCGGTTATCATAGCGTAGCACAAGTGATCCTTCCCTTATGTGTTTGCTAGTCAGCTTCTTATTAAAGGTCTTCCTCCTCTCTTCAGCCTGCATGGAATAGTGTTGGACTGCTGCTTCTCTATCTAACTCCAGCCTCTCTAGATCCAAGATCCTTTCCTCTAACTTCTTATCTTGATTCTTCTCTTGACTGGCTACTAAAACACGCAAACTGGCCAGTTCCACCTCTATAGGAAGCAAAGCTTCTTGGCCATAGACGAGATGAAATGGAGTATAGCCAAGCGAGGTTCTAAATGAAGTCCTGTAGGTCCAAAGAGCTGCATTCAATTTTTTATCCCAGCGCTTGGGGTGCATGTGTACCTGCTTGGTAATTATCTTACAAATCAGCCCATTCACTTTTTCGACCAAACCATTACACTGTGGATAGTAGGGAGTAGAATGCCTGTGCTTGATTTTTAGCCTTTCCATTAGCTCCCCTACTAGGTTTGCCCTAAAACCAGGACCCCGATCAGAGATAATTTCCAAAGGTGTGCCAAACCTGCAACAAATATTTTCAAACACAAATTTTCCCACTTCTTGGGCTGTGATCCTACTAGTTGCTGAAGCCTCTGCCCACCTCGTCATGTAGTCCACTCCCATTATGATGTATTCCTTGCCAGATTGAGTTCGTGGGAGTGGCCCTATTGCATCAATCCCCCATTTCTCAAATGGGCCATATGTAGTTATGGGATTTTGTTCCTCATGCACTAGCTTCCTTGGTCCGGCCTTTTGGCAATCGTCACAAGTGCGGCACCAATGTTGCACATCTCGATGTAGACTAGGCCACACAAAACCGGCTTGGAGAATCTTTCTGCTGGTTATTTCTTGAGCAAAATGTCCGCCACAAACCCCTTCATGGCAGCTCTTAATCACATCTATAATCTCCTTTGCTGTTGGCACCCTTCTAAGCACTGCATCCTTTCCTTTGCAATACAACACATCATTTATCAAGCGGTATTTAGTGGCCTTAGTAGCTAGCCACCTTTTCTCACTTTTACTCATATGTGTAGGTGCCTCACCTTGCTCGAGAAAATAAAGCACATCTTGTAGTTGAAACTTGCCTTGAAACAAGGGAAGCTTTACGGCAATGATGCCCACCATTGCCTCTTTCAATTTTTCAGCTGCTAGAGCATCTGCCTCGCCATTTGCGCGCCTTGGCACAAAATAGATTTGGGCTTTCTGTAGCTTTCTGATGAGAGTTTTAGCTTCCCTCATTTTCACTGCTAAGTTATCATTTTTACAAGCCCAGATTCCTTTCATTTGCTTAACAATGAGCATAGAATCCCCAAAAACATTAAGCCGAGTGATACCATGTGAGAGACACCACTTCAAACCTAAAAGCAAGGCTTGATATTCTGCCTCATTGTTAGAATGGACATCCTCCAAGCTAATACCTTCTCCATAAAGTTTGTCACCTATGGGACTGAACACCACTTGATACCTTCTCCATAAAGTTTGTCACCTATGGGACTGAACACCACTATTCCTGCTGCCGCTCTGTCTTTAATACGCTTGTAGGCTCCATCAAAGTAGAGGGCATGGGCATTCTCCACCCGTGGCGGCTCCTCAAGAGGAGGTGTCTCCTCTTTTACCTTTCCCTTCTCATTTTCCTTCTTTTGATGGCATCTATGGGTCAACAAATCAGCTAGGCAAGCTTGAGTAGAATCCTCCACTTTGAAGGTGTAGTCAAACTCTTGGAGTTGTATCACCCACTTAGCGATTCTAGCTGAAACATCCATGTGCTGTAAGGCATAGGGAAAATGCTCTTCTGTCGTGATCACTGTGAATGGCCTAGGGAGAAGATAAGGACGAAACTTTCTTATAGCAAACATTAGAGACAAAACCATTACCTCGACCATCTTGTACCCTCGTTCTGATGCTGTCATTACTCTACTAGAAAAGTAAACCGGTCTCATTAGTCCAGTTTTAGCATCCTTTTGTATTAGTGCTGCCCCTAGAGCATTGTCCCCAAAACTCGGGTTGACAAAAAACTCTTGATCCCAACAAGGCTGTAAAATTATAGGAAGGGTGCTAAGAGCCTTCTTCACCTCGTGAAAGCACCTTTCGCTTTCGTCACTCCACAAGAGCTCCTCAGAGTGGGTTAACTGTTGCAGTGGAAATATTAATTGGGAGAGGAGATGAATGAACCGCCCCATATATCGCACCTTCTGAATGAAAGAGGTTAGTTGCTTCACAGAAGATGGTGATGGCACTGCCAATAGGGCCTTAACTTTGTTTGGATCTGCTTCAATGCCCCTCTCACTTACGACATGCCCTAACAAAGTTACACTGCTTTCGCCAATTCGACACTTCTCATGGTTTAATTGCCCCCCCATTTGTGCGAGTCGGTTGAAAGCTTCATCCACCTTCCCTAAATGTAGAGCCTTAGAACTATAAATACAAAAATCATCAATAAAGACCCTGATGGATTTCCCAAAATATGGCTGGAAGACATAATTCATGAATCGCTGGAAGGTAGCTGGGGCATTTGTTAATCCAAATGGCATTACTTTGTAAGCAAAACAACCCCAAGGTGTAATGAAGGTGGTCTTCTGTTGATCCTCCTCAGCTATTCGGATCTGGAAATAACCTGAATACCCATCACAAACAGTGTATCTCTCATGCCCGGCCACCTCGTTGAGTATTTCATCCTGAAAGGGAAGAGGAAAGTGATCTCTCTTAGTTGCGGCATTTAGCGGCTTGTAATCCACACAAATCCTCCATTTTCCATTCTTCTTGGGTATCACCACCACAGGTGAAACCCACTCTGAATCCCCTATTGGATAGATAAAGCCTGCCTTTAAAAGTCGTTGCACCTCAGTGAGTAGAGCGTTTTGTTGAACTACTCCCAATCGTCGTAGTCGCTGCACCACTGGCCGTGCTCCCTCTTTTAGATTAATGTGATGTTGTACTGCTGTCACACCTGTGATGTGTTCATAATCAGAAATAAAAAGTGCAGAGTGTTTTATCACCACTTCCATGTAGGCTGCCTTCTCCTCAACTGATAGATCCTTAGCCAACATTTTTTCTAACCCCTCCTTCTCGACCTTTGGAAGCTGTTGCGGAATTTCACTACCAGAAGGCCCTTTTAATGTAATCCCCATCACTTCTAGAGAGCTTTCTTCCTCCTCATTAGAAGACTCTCCCTCTGTCATAGATGACCAACCCTCGCTGGAACTCCATTCATCAGCGATGGTTTCTAACACAAGATCCTCCTGTCGGCCCTCCTTCATGTTGTAGATAGTGCTCTTCCATTTTTTATGCAGCCCCTTTTGTGGCCTGAGCTCTAGAGCCCCTGTCTCCCAATCTTGTCTGGCTTTCATTCCCATTAGCCATGGTCGCCCAAGAATGAGCGGATAGCCATCCCCCTTCACTGGCATCACATACATGTCAAGCTCCAATTGCACTCCACACACCTTTACCTTGACTTTCTTTATAACTCCCAAACAATTTACTACCACATTGTTAGCCATTTTGGCCCCAAATTTAGTAGTTTCATTTACCTCTAATCCCAAACGATGCATCAACTTTTCCGTCATGACACAAATCTCTGCACCTCCATCCACATATGTTTTTGACACTCTCTGCCCATTGATTTCGGCTTCCACTAGAGGTACAATATCTTTCATCTTTCTAGCCTGGATTGCATTCACATGTCTATTCTTCATGGGTCTAATGCTTACCATCTTTGACCATTGTCGCCGCACTGTTGGAGATAGATGTAGTAATTGTGGCCATGAAATTTTTGGCCCTTGATTCCTCACATCAGCAAGCAAATCATAAGCTCTAGTACCTTTACCCAAGGGAAAATCATCTGGCTCAATGTGTCGGCGTGAGCGAGCCCTCCTCTTTTTACTGGTGCGTGTCTTTGCAGCCACTGATGACTCTGCCTCCTCTTCCATATTTTCAACCTCCTTTGGTGGTGTAGGCTCCATCTTCTCAATTCTCCGGGCTTTCTTCACCGGCATTGCTTCAACCTCTACTACTTTGGCCTTCCCTTTGACATCACTCTCATCTAAACTAATTATCCTAACATCATGATTCTCTGGCGGTTGGACAGGCAAGGGCGGCACCTCTGCAAGTGGTCGAGGATGCTGGAGAACTTGAACCGGTGGTGGAGGCCTTGGATTCGGTGGAACAAACCTTTCCCTAGGTGGTGTCACTTGTTGTCCCCTCCTTGGTTGGAACCCATTTCCTGGAAAACGCCTGGGATGAGGGCAAAAGTACATACCATGGCCAGTCTCCCCACAATTATAGCAAACATACTCTCTTTCTTGTCTTCTTGGACCTCGATTGCCTTCATTTATGAGGGGAGGGGGCCACACTCCTTGCACCAAATTTAATGAAAGGCTTTCGAGTTGATTAGTAATGCGTTGTAGGAGCTCTTGATGTGGTATCTCTGGTTCAGGTGGGGCCTCTGCTATTTCTCTAGGCCTTTGCATGGTTGGTAAAACCTGTATGGGCTCAACTCCCCCCTTTAACTGGGCTTGATACTTCAATTTTCTATCTTTCTCTCTCGCATAAGTGACTGATTCTTCATAGGATGTGGGAAACTTTCCTTTGACCTTCTCCCTTAGTAGAGGATGGAGTCCGGCTAGAAAACAATCTTTCTTAAGGCAATCAGGTACTCTTTCTCCCTCGGCTAAAGATGTTGTCCATTTATCCCACAATTTTATAAACATGCCTTCATAGGTTTGGTACTCCCCTGCTATGGTTTGGCGAAGATCTAAGAGTTGTCTCCAAATATCTTCAGGTGGCTCTGTATCTTGGTACTTGTGCATGAATGCGGTCTTGAGATTCTCCCAATTACCCCTTGTAGCCTCTGGGAGAGCTTGATACCACACTCGAGCATCACCCTTTAGAACTAAAGGGAAGGCCCGTACTTTGGTTGCTTCATCATCCCGGCCTGTGACTAGAAAGGCCATTTCTAAGTCATCCAAAAAGTCCAGAGATTTCTCCCCTTTGTGCCCAAAAAAACTTGGAAAAGCCATGATAGGAAGATGTTGATCTAGCTCAATACAAAATAAAGATGAATACGTCTAGGCCCAAGTCATATCTTATTAAGGGTAGAATAAATGGATTTACAGATGCATTAATCTCAGCAAGACGACGAGGGCCCAATAAGCACCTTATAATATTTTGAAACCTGATCTTTGTGCTAACGATTATATGCACGGTTTGTCTAGCAAGTGGACGGATAGGTCTGTACAAGTCCCTATGGTTCATGGGATACACTTAGAGTAGAATGAATATGTGCACATTAAATGAGATGTTATAATCCAAAATAGGGAGTATTATGGGATCAGGAGACAACAAGATCTCTCTCAACCTCTCAGCTCCAAAATAGAAGACCAACCTTTGCTGAAAATGTATCTTTCTACTAATGCACACATCCACCCGAATGTTTTGAACCGATTGAAAGTTGTAGAAAGTAGGAGTAGTCATTTATGCATTAACTACAAATGTACACTACAAACTTTTATGAAGCGTGTCGTTGAAGCTATGGCCTCTTAGATCCCACCATTCGAGAGATGCGAAGGATTTGCTCACCACTAATTAGCGTAGCTTTTGTGTGACCATCATCAGCCTTGTAAAGTTCATAGGCTTCGATAGCTATCTTTTCAATTACTTTGAGTCTTCTTGCTAGTAGTAGTTGAAGCGCATCACCATATGTAGCCTCTCGCCAATACCGCACACCATTGATGTGTAACTCACCCTCCAAAAACTTGTTAATCCCCGAATTTGAAAGCGCCTTCACCACTTGAAGACGAAGCTCCGTAGGGAGTGTCTTTACACTAGACACCAAGCACTCAACACAATGCCTTGACGTAGAGACTTGATGAGAGCAAGATTTCTCATGAAGCAAAGAAGGATGTGTGTAATTAACTTGCTTTACCCGCATACGTGCCGTTTGTCGATAAAGATCCTTCTTCTCTTGAGCTTCTTTTGGAGACCATAGCGGTACTCTTGAGCGGTGAATCCCTTGAATAGGGTTTGATGAAGATTCCTCCGTAGTGATTTCTTGATAAAACACTCGTTGAAGAAGAGGACAACTCCTTAGATGTTTCTTTCTTCATGGAAGTTGTAGAGCATAGCTTGAGAACTCCTCAGCGGGGGCACCAAAAATGAGGGCTGAAATGATGAACGGGTTGCCTCTTACCCATCCAACCTCCAATCCTCACTAAGAGAACTAAAGAGGGGCACCACCTAGCCAAAGGGAGGATGGGCTAGGACATCCATTTTCATCTTCACTAAGATAACCATCCCTTTGACCCTTTACATTGACATGCCTTCTAAGAACTTGTTCCTCCCATTTGCTAGAGTTATCATAATCGAGAAGCAATGTAGCATACCTAGTGCTTGAAGAGTAAACCCAAAGTGATATGGTAAGCTCTTGATAGGGGCTTTGGCCAAAATTTTGTGGTAATAATCCGGGTTGTAAAAAACCCGGATCAATAGAAAGGGACTACACCCTGCCTACACCATCAGAGTTGTTGGTCAAGGCTTCCTATGGCGATAATGTGGGTTGCATGCCCTTCACTTGGAGGTGGGGATGGTCACATGGCTTTTAAATGCAAGATGAAAGGAGGACTTGAGGAGCTTAGCCTATCAGATCTAACTCTTCTCCCTGCACTTGACTATCATTGCTTGTGTATGTTGATATTGTTTATACACAGTGATACAAAAATCAGTGTTTATTTATATACATATTTATGAACCCATGTCACGTCACGAGGATAAGAACCAATTGTAGAACTCGGGGTTATACTGGAGCGTGGCACACGCATCCAACACTCGTGGCAGCTTACTTAGTACCAATAGATATTTTGCCACATCGAGTAGCATGGACCCCTGTTCGAGTCTACTAGCAATATGTAACTCCTCCTCAGTGAGAACCTTATCAAACAGAGAGTTTTCTTGGCTAGTTCCAGCTAAGTCCGTACCCCGAATGTCAGTCAGCACTCGAAGGGAAGTTGGTTCCACATAGGTTGGGTTTCTTTAAGACCGCCATTTGGCCAATCGCTCCTCAAATACTATCATGATTTGAGATCCTAGTTCGGCCATTGCAACGCGATTTTCACACCAACGCTGTTCAAATTGACTTCGGCCTATTGATAGTCGCTTTAGTTGCTCTAGGTCTACGAGATTCAGTTGGCAGAGCACTTCATTGAATGTGAAAGTTAAGCGCAGTTCATCAGCTTCCTCGCCCGAGATGAGTTGCAAGCGTTCGTGTAGGAGCTTGCTGTAGTGCTCATCAAGGTATTCCTGCTCTTCCCAAGATAAGGGGAAGGGCAAGTAATCTCCAAGCTGCTCCTTGGGGATTGTGCCCACGTCCGCAAGGACGTAGACTCGTGCGAACACCTTGAGCTTAGCATCCAACTCAGCTAGGCATTCTGTGATACTTCTATGTTCAACGAGGGCTTGCTCGGTTGCCATCTCATGCAAGATTCTAGGAGTTTCCTTAGGCTTTAGTATAGCTGGGGGTTCATGCCTAGATGAGAAAGATTGGTAAACGCTAGGATTGCTTATGCTCTTAGGGATTGTGCATTTTTCCTGAGGTTTTGCTGCTATTTTGTCATGGTTCTTTTCGGATGTGACTGGTATAGATTTATCACCTTGTTGTGACGACGTTGTATCCACTCTTGATTGGTCGATGTGAGTTCTCTTGTCGGTGGATTGAGTGTTGGAAGCAACTATTGATGGCAATGGCTGCTTTGATTTTTCAGAGCACACAGATGTGCCTAAGGGTTCACCATGATTAGGAGAGGCATTAATGGGTTCGTTGGTGGATGGACTCGATGCTTTATTCATCAGCTCTCCGGCGCTCTTTGTCCAGTGTTCTTGTGGTCCACAACCACCAGCAACTATTGTTGTTTTCGTTGTTTTCTCCTCTTTTTCTTGGTCTGTGAAGGTGCATCTCTCATCGACTCAGGACTCTGGACTAGGTCAACCGTTGATGTGCTTGGTTGGGCCTCAGAATTCTCGTTTTCTAGTGTGTCCTTATGGGTCACAAATGTGACCTGCTGAATAGCCTTGCTAGGTTGTGAGGGTACAGCTACCTCCCTTTTTGGAGAGTTTAGCTCTTCCCTTCTGTTTAGCTCCTCCAGTCTAGGCTTTAGGCATTTTGGAAGTGCTGGAGTTGTTAATGAAGTTGGTTGCGACACCTCCTCCACAGGTAAACCACTAAGGACATGTTGCACAAGGGGCATTGTCACGGCCAAGGGCTGTGAGACTGCTGTGATCCCTGATTGGAGGTAGTAGCAGCTAGTTTAGTAGGCTGGCTACCCTTGGTGGATTGCGGTGTCAAGCCCCTGGGGCGATCAGGAGTGGCCGTGTCTTTTGTTGCCCTGAACAATCATCCGTGTAGATCGAGCATGAGTTGATTTAGTCACATTAGGTTGCTCATGCATATCCTTGGGTCGAGAGCTACAGATGGCGTCATGTCCCACCTCTTGGACATTTGGAAGCTTAGATGGAGATAGAGGTTGGAATTGAGCAGTTTCCCTTGACAACAACTGTTGTGCTTCCTGTGTCCGTTTGGAAAAAGAGGATGTAGGAGATCTAGGACTCTTAGGTGGACTTGGCACTGGCTGAATGATTTGCTCGAGGCTATTAGACGATTGTGCCATTTGCTTTGTTGAGCGATCAGCCTTGCCTTGAGAAATGTTGTGGCTATGATGCTTGTTCTCCCCTTGGGAAATCAAAGGCTCTTTGGGCACTAATGATTTTTGTGCATGCTCAATGGCTACATATGACATCTGTCTATTTAGCATGCTAGGCTAAGGCTCTTTCTTCCGAACAATAATGTCTAGTTTGTTGCCTCGAGACCTAGAGTTTCTCTTAGATCTCCTCCTGTGCTTCATTGCTTTTGATGCACTCTGGCCTTCAGCTGATGGAGGTGGTTTAGCAAGGGATTTTGGTACCCAAATCCATCGGTTACCTACGTAGTGCCCTTGAGCAATGCTTTGGATATCCATCGCGGCGTTGTGCTGACCCTCCATCGATGCCCGCGTCTATAAGGCTTGGGCTTCTTTTGGGGTCTTCTATGATATTTTAAGTCCAAAGCCCGTCCTTGGCATTGTCTCTTGACCTTTTTGGTTCAGGCATAGCCTCACTCACTGGCTCTCGTTGTTCGACATGTGCTTGTATTAACTCTCCCAACAAGTCCTTGCTCTCGTCAGCAAGCTTGACTGTTATGTCAGCACCTTGCTTGCCTTTCCCTCGAGGTTTGATGAGATCACCCTTGCTAAAGGCCGTGACTATCATTACACCTGGTAGTGTCAAGTGTATCCTCTGTGCTATATAGTCAGCCTCACACTTGATCACCCTTTTGAAGGGTCTTCCTAGGAGGGTTTCTTTCTTGCAGCTAGCACTATTTGGAGGAACATGAAATAGGATAGGCAAGCTTTCTGTTTCAATTGTAGCAAGGATTTTGCACTTCCCTATGAGTGCTTGTGGGTGTCCCCCATAAGGGCTAAGAGTTACACTAGTCGGTGTGAGCTCTGGTTGGCCTAGTAGGGTCCATGATTCATAGGTCAAGATGTTAAAATCTGCTCCTTCATCAATCAGAGCATCGATAGTATGCTCTCTTTTTGTGGTGAGTTTGACCCTAAGATAAGCAAGCGGTACTATGTCTTCATCTTTTGGATCCTGGCTTGTAAATTTAAACCTTCTGACAGATGTCCTTGAGCCCCCAGCTACACAACCAGATGTGGATTCTCCACTAGTGCCTTGGATCGTCAGTGTAGTGCTATTCAAGGAGCATCTATCATCAGGACTGTCATATCTAGTCATTCTCGCGATTGTAGCTTGATGTTGTTGCTTTCCACTTGACTAGATGCAGTCCGAATGCAACACGTATGTGTTTTTGCAGCGTGGCCTTTTTGCCCCTGTTAGCTAGATGGGCCTATTGAGGTTCTAGGGTCTCTATTTTTCTCTATTGAGGCACGGGCTTTTGGTTGCTCTTTTGCAAGGAAGAATCCATGCTCATGTAGAGCTATTGCTACGTTAGGGTCCAATTTGGAGGACCTTTCACGACGCGCGTTTTCTTTCCAACCCACTTGGGGGAGGTGCAGAGGGGCTAGGGTCCGCTCTGCGGGGATCCTCTCCTACTGGTGGGGTCCTTGAGTGGTTTATCTGAGTGAGTTCCTTTATTAAACACAATCCTCAATTTATGGCCACTCAACGTGTGTGTCTTTTCTTGTGCACTTGTGCTCAATCAGGCTTTCAGTTTCCTTAAGTGTACTTCAAGTGCGAAAATTCAGGGTGAGTGCAGCAACCAATTTCTAAGCGTCTTATGCACTCTCGCGTCGTTTTGGGCCTGATAGGTTTGTTGGTCAATTTTCTGGTCGTCTTGGCAGATTCAACAGCTTTCTGATATATTGCAGCGTTCGTTTTTGGCCAATCAGGTTTTACAACTCAGCAGTTTGCGTCTAAGTCTCTGTGTCTCGCAATTGTCTACCTCTGGCTACTAAGCGGCTATCGCTACGGTTTTTTCCTATTACGTGTGCCAGAATCAAGTTCTGAGCACCGAAAGGATTTCGACAAGTTGCGCCACTGCGTAGTTGCCGGGTTGGGTCAAATTTCTGACAGATTTGACAGAAAATTGCACTCCGACCAACTGGTCTGAATTGTAGGGTCCGAGTGGGTCACTCGGACGGGCCGAATGGCTCGGGGTCAAAGGCCGAATCTCTAGATCTGACTCAGACGATTTTTATTCGGACGGGCCAAATGACAAGTTTGGATAGGATAATTCAGACGGGTCGAACCGCAGTTGGCCGAGGGTCGAATCTCGGGTATGACCGAGTTCCGAATTTGGGACCCGGACGGATCATTCAAACGGGCCAAATGGCCCAGGGCCGAATGTGCCACGTGGTCAAAAAATTCTGGCTCGGATGGTTCGAGTAGGGTTACTTGGATGGTTTGACTCAGACGGTCCGAGTGCCGACTAGGGTTCCGGGCCGAGTGGCCGAATGGCAAGGGGCCGAGAGCCGATTCTGGGACTCATCCCAGAAGCGACCGCTCGGACGGGCCGAATGCGGCGCGATGGAAACAGCGCGATGCTGATCTTGCTCGATTCTTATGATTTACTCAACCATTACAAGCACAAAACTCCAGGTCCTATCTAGGATGATAGGGGAAGGGATTTATGTACCTGGTTGGCGTGGTAGGCTCGTCAATGGCTAGATCGGGGCCAATCCTGCAATGGCTCCCTCTCTCTCTCTCTCTCTCAAACTGAAATAGTCACAAATGAGCTCTCCCTTGGCCTCTTGGCTCTTATACCCCTTCCTGTGCATGGTGTTGGTGCCCCCAATCACTAACATGCCGATCTTAGGCATCACTAGCAAGTGTTTTACCAATTCTTGCAAGATTTTTGTCCTGTTTTGCAACAGTAAACCCTGGTGCTTGTTTTCTTTGTTTTTCCTTGTTTTCTCCTCCTCTAACGCATCCAAATCATAAGGTAAATACCTACACTACTCCATCTCACACACAAATCTCAAAAAAGCAAAAAACCTACTTACCAAGGAGATCAAATACCATCTTCAACCCCCTCATTTCCTACCTATCTCAAGCACCGGTTTAGGGAAACCCTTACTTTGATGCTTGATTCAAAACGCACAAGTGCTCAAGGATTGAATCCGTGTGTCCCGGCAACGAAACCAAAATGTGGTAGCTTTCACTCAACCGCCAAGACCCACGGACCGCTTATTGTTCAAGCATTCCAAGCCAAGCACTAATGGCTACCTCTCATATAACCGACGCGCCATCCATATCTACGGGTGTAGTGAGCTTACATTCGGATGTACAAAGGATTAAGCCATGGTTGAGACAAGACAATTGAACAAAGTCATAGCATTGAACATAGGGCAAGCATTGCATTCCGATGTACAAAGGGAAGGTTGAGCATAGAAGACCTCATACCATTGCTTGGGAGGGTGTGAAAGAGGTAGCATAATATCAGCTTGGTGCTAATTTCATAGATATTCCAAAGTTCAAATGGGGGAACTTGGAGGATGAAGATATCACAGAAAATGTTTTGCCTCGAGTTCAACTAGAAAAGCATGTGGAGAATTCCTTTGACAGCATGCTTGTCGATAGTGAAGATTTTACAATACTTTTAGGAGGAGGTTATTATAGGCCGCGTGAAGAAAAAGCAGGGGAATGGGTAAAATAGAAAGAAAGCCGCTTTTCTGGTCAAAAAGGAGGAAGAGGAGCTTTTGTCGAGGAGGTGCCGTCCAATATCACACGGCAGAAAGTTGCGGCAGCCAAGCAGTACATGGGAAAACCATTATAAGTCGCAAATGGAAAAGCTTACAAGAACGAGGAGAAAGGCAGATTTTGCTAGAGCAGAAACTAACAGATGTTGATGTGCCTCTCGAGGAGCAAAACAATCTCTTAAAGGATTTGGAGCAGAAAGAGTCTGAGTACATGCGTTTTCAAAGGCATAAAATGGGTGTTGATGATTTTGACCTTCTAACTATCATTGGAAGATGAAGCATTAGTCACGAGGAAGCGACAATGACGAGAGGGAGAAAGCTCGAAAGACAAAGTGGAAGAAAGCAACGTAGACGCTCCTGCGACTGAAGGCCGAAGAAGAAAGTGATGAAGACCGCGTTAAAGCTGCTGTAAAGTCAAGAATTGGAGGAACAAGCTGCTGCTGAATGCAGGACAAAGGTGAAGGACGGTTGGAGCTACTGATGGAGACGAAATTGACGAAGAGACGATCAACGAGCTCTACAGAAGATGAAGCAGGAGTGTTGCAAAAATAGTGGACGGAGCTGAAAAGGGACTTCGACGAGTGCGGGACAAGCCTTGAAGACGATCCTTAATAAGCTACAAAAATTCAACGATTGTTGTGGTGCAAAGGACCGACAAAATCAAAAGAAGGTGAAGGTGACGACTATACTGCAGATAACTCTCATCAGCGGCGTGTAGCGGAGTTGAGTATGATACGGAGTCCGGATGAAGACAAAGATCTGCTGATCAAGAAGGAAGACCTGAGAGCTGCAACGATGACGACGGCGTTACGGATATGCTCAGACGACGAGAAGACAACCAACGAGCTCTACATATGACTTATTTTCCGTTGCTACTTCATATTGGAGGACATCTCGATGATTCACGTATCACCTTTTCCGATAGCACCTCCAGCATGTTTGCCTCTGATGTGTCTCGACTTGCACTCGATAAAAGGGAGGAGCTGCCTTTTACCTGCTTCCCACTATAGAGAAGCTATGAAATAAATTCTGAAAGATTGAGGATTCCCGAAAGATCTGGTGCTCATACCGAAACTCCACGTGATTGTAAGGCTAGCCTGCATAGTCGCTGTCGGTGTCAAATTACGCTGCCTTGGACTTAATGTACTCTGTCATGAAGCTATGGAAGTTGAAAGATATTGTTAATATCATGCTTTAACTTCATATGAGACAAAAATCATATCAATCGGCTTAATCATTCAGAAAATATCAACTATGGGAGTTGTCTACAATACAATACTTGATGAACTTTTACTACTGAAAAAGGAAGAGCATTCGTAAAAAGAAGTCTTATTTCAGATTCTTTGCAGAAGAAGCTTCGCAGATCTATTTTTGTTCACAAATCCACTCATTTTTTTTATTTGGATGATTGATCTTCTATCCTGAAATTAGTCAAGGTCCTCTGTGGTCACGACTTTGCTTTCGAAAACCCTTTGACATCATTGGTGAACCCGATGTGAAAGCGTCGCAGAAATTTCAGGATGGGAGATACTTCAGCATCATTTTCAGCATCTTCTACGATTCCTGCTGCATCCTCTACTTCAGCTCCATCATTCACTGCTGCGTCAAGTACTTCAACAGATGATCTAAAGCAGATTTTGCAGAATATGTCCATGTATATGCAGCTTCAAAATCAACAGACACAATTGTATATGCAGCAGCAGCAGCAATTGCATCAACAACAGTTATCTCAGCAAAGGCAACTATATTCGGAGCAGGAGAATGCAATCAGTACAACTAAGGTGATTGAAGCAGTTGAGAATGAGAAGAAGCTATTTGATGGCCGTAATGTTTCAGCATATTTGAAGACATATGAGATCAAGATGGGGTTTTTTGGAGTTCCAAGTGGACTTATGAGTAAGTATTTGCTTCGTCTTGTCACACCCGCCTTGAGGGCAAAAGTGACTGATCTTTTTATTCAAAATTTGCATTGGCAAGATTTTAAGAAGGCCCTGAAAGAAGAGTATTTCCTTGAGGACTTTGGTATGACTACACGGCGGTCATTCCGAGAGTGGGTCTACATGCCAAACAAAGGTTTAGCTGCTTCAGAGTTGATTCAAGAATTTGAAGAGAGGTATAGTCAGCTTGATGCCATTGAACAAAGAGCATTGGATGTTGAAAAAGTTGAGCTTTTCTTGCAAGCTGCAGATCCTGCTCTTCAGGAAGAATTGGGAGAGCTTCTTGAGGATCGCACGAAGCCTATGGGACTTAAAACGGATTGGCAAGATGCCCAGGATGCAGTCTCGACTTTGACCAAGAGGAGGATATGGAAGACCCACCTACAGAATGGTTCTATGACACCGACACCGTCTTTTGCTCCTATGCCGGCTTCAATCCCTATTATTTCTTCTCCTCCTCAGCCAGTTTCATAGCCTATGCTAGTGCCTACTGCTTCTACTCCTCCTGTTCCACGACCGATGCCACCACCTTCTGCTCCAAAACCATCCACTCCGTCGGTGCCTACCTCTCTTGATGACATAATCAAAGGCATAACGGATTTGACACTAGAGTCAGTTAAAGCAGAGTTGGTGGAAAATTTGAAAGAGCAGTTTGCTTCGACTGTGCCTACTATTTCTTCTAGTGCTCCTACTGCACCTAGGAGTGCTCCTAGTGCACCTAGGAGAGATCGAAGATGTATTTGGTGTGATAGTACGGACCATCAGCATTGCAGAGATTGTGAATCTTTTCAGGATGCAAGGAGGAAGAATTTGGTATTTTGGGGACAAGATGGTAAGATTTGGTTGACTGAAACAGGAACTCCGCTTGCTACCCACTTTCGGAAAGGCGGAATGAAGAAGTTAGTGGATGACATGGCTGCGCGTACTTCTTATGTGGCAGCTAGAGGAGATGCTTCTGCATATGGAGTCCAGATTGAGAAGTGATCAGAGAATCAGTTAGCATTATGGACTTATGCTATGGAGACGGCAAACAAAGGAAAAATTCAGCAAACTATTTTGACTAGTGCAAGCTCTAGCATCAGATCTGAGACAGGTTGGGATTCGCCTGTTGAGAGGTACTCTATTTATGCCTACTTGGCTAAGTCTCAGGGAGCAGATGTACTTGTTGAGGAAAAGCGTAAGAGGGATGAAGAAAATCCAAGTGCAGCTAAAAAGACTAGAGGGGGTGAGTTTGTTACTCCACCTACTGCAGGACCGTCTTTGAGACCAAGGCCAGAACGACAGATGGAAGATGCTCAAAAGAAAGAGAAGAGGCAAGAGCCTAGAGAGAGAAAGCATCCAGGGTTTAGATTGATGTCCGATATTGAGACATCTACAGACATGAAGAAAATCTTTAATGACAAGATACTTGGTAGTGAGGTGACTTTTACTATTTCTTAGGTTTTGGGCATCTCGAAAAGAGAGTTTCAAGATCAGTTTCAAGAGGTCCTGAAGAGGAAAAGACATGCATTGCCTACTACTGATACACAGGGAGTTTCGATTGGGGAGTTGGATGAGGATGAGGATGAGGTTATGGTTGAGAATGCTTCTTTTTTTCCACAGATAGAGAAGAGGGTTCAGCCTATGCATTATGCTAAAACTGATGAGCCTGTCTTGTTACCGCGTATTCACTTTTCGCGTAGTTATTGGGCTAGGGCAACTACAGAGACGATGGTAAAAATTGGAGAGAAACAGGTGCCTAATGTTGCTTTGGTGGATCATGGTTCAGAGATTAATCTCATAGTTCGTGGAGTTTATGAGACTAACAGATTGCCTATGGATGTAGAGCATGGGTGGCGTATGAGAGCCACCAACAACACTGCAGGTGATTTGTATGCTGCATGTCCCAGTGTCAGGGTTTCTATTGGAGATGTAGAGGAGGATTTCCATTTCTTTGTACAGGATTCATGCTCTTATCCCATAGTTCTTGGACAGCCATTCATCACAGAGATGCGCATGGAGACAAAGGTAATGGATGATGGATCTAGTTATGCACGGATTCGCAGTAAAGATGGCATGAGAGCAGTACAGTTTATGACTGTCTGTGTGAACCATGTTAGAAACAGGGATACTCTCAGAGATGCACCTTTGCCCCTTGTGAGGGATTCGGGTTTTCATTAGGTACCGCTGTTTCATGAGACGACGGTGGTACAGAGCAGAGGAGATTGGAGTTCTCGCCTCCTGGCAGCAGTGTTTTCTCCTCCAGTTTTGTTGGGATTTCAGCAAAAAGTTCGATGAGTTATCAGAAGACTTCTAAGTTGCCTAGAGCTGCCATGCAGTACATATAGAAGAAGGAGAAAATTTTGAAAAATGCAGGAATTTTAGAGGAGGATGAGCATATAGATGGGATGCATGACAATATGATTTGTGCAGATACCATGACAGAGATGGAAGATATGCTGAAAACTGATATGCAGAGTTGTCACAGTAATGTATTAGTGCAATCCCTGGACATGTTTCATGAAATTGCAGATTTTGTGTCACAGATTTAGTCAGAGGCTGAGATGACTCAGCAAAAAGTATTGAGTGCTGAAGAAATTCAGCAAACAAAGTTTCCAGCTCATTATGATCAGCTTACAGAGACACATAGGGCTGAAAATTTTCAGCTAACAGAGTTTACTGCTGAAATATTTCAGCATTCAGAGTTTAGGGCTATTCCTATGCAGTCCATGGAACAGAGGGCTGAGGAAATTCAGCCATTGGAGTGCAGAATTGTTGATTTACAGCAAGATTTGAGTAATGTAGAGGATCATAATGAAGCCAGGGTTGACACGAAATACAAGACTGTTGATAAGAAGGAGGATGCTAAGGCAAGATTATAGAGTATTGTTCTACCACTTCAGAGATACAGAGATTTATTGGAGCTTGTGTGTTTTACATGATTTGGATACCCCATTTTGCACACATAGCAGATTGTTTATATGAGCTGTTTCGAAAGGGGCAGAAATTTTTTTGGGATGAGAGCCACACTAGAGCCATGCAGAAAATGAGGAAGTTATTGCAGATTTTTTGGAAGATGGTGAAAAGATGGTTTGGGCTGTATATAGTCAGGCATGTCTTTGATAATGCAACATATGAGCTGACAGAATTGGATGGGACAGTGCTTAGAGTGCCTATTGCTGGGAAAAGAATCAAGATTTTCAAGAAAAGAGATGATGAATATTATGCATTGGAAGAAGTTGCAAGAGAAGAGCAACGAGAAGAAACTTTAATGGAAGAGACAGATGATATGACAAATAATCGTGTTGATATACCGGAAATGCACAATGAAGAGATTGATCTATTTGTGGATCTTGATGATAATGATCATGGGTAGTTGGTCCATCCAGAGGATGCACAGGATTAGAGGGGGTGGATGTCGTACTGCTGCGCATCCGAGGTGTGGAATCCACCAAAATGTTGTGTGTGTGACATTTGTTACTTTGTACATACTTAGTTGTTGTGTTTACATTTTGTTTTCTCTGCGTGCGAATATAGAGGAGAGAAGTTTGGAAGCATTGTGAAAGCAGAGATTGTGTTTGATGGCTTATCAAGACCGGATGTTGTCTCGTGGACTACAATGCTCATCACTTATGTAGAGCTAAACCAGGGGAAGAAGACTCTTCAGTTTTACAGACAGATGCAAGAGGAAGGTGTCATCCCAGATCAATAGACATATGTGGTCGGGCTTCAAGCATGTGACATTCTAACACAAAAGGATTAAGCCATGGCTGAGACTAGACAATTGAACAAAGTGATAGCATTGAACATAGGGCAAGCATTGCATTCGGATGTACAAAGGGAAGGTTGAGCATAGAAGACCTCATACCATTGCTTGGGAGGGTGTGAAAGAGGTAGCATAATATCAGCTTGGTGCTAATTTCATAGATATTCCAAAGTGCAAATGGGGGAACTTGGAGGATGAAGATATTACAGAAAATGTTTTGCATGGAGTTCAACTAGAAAAGCATGTGGAGAATTCCTTCGACAGCATGCTTGTCGGTAGTGAAGATTTTACAATACTTTTAGGAGCAGGTTATTATAGGCCGCGTGAAGAAAAAGCAGGGGAATGGGTAAAATAGAAAGAAAGCCACTTTTCTGGTCAAAAAGGAGGAAGAGGAGCTTTTGTCGAGGAGGTGCCGTCCAATATCACACGGCAGAAAGTTGCGGCAGCCAAGCAGTACATGGGAAAACCATTATAAGTCGCAGATGGAAAAGCTTACAGGAACGAGGAGAAAGGTGGAATTTGCTAGAGCAGAAACTAACAGATGTTGATGTGCCTCTCGAGGAGCAAAACAATCTCTTAAAGGATTTGGAGCAAAAAGAGTCTGAGTACATGCTGAGGGCTGAAATGATGAACGGATTGCCTCTTACCCATCCAACCTCCAATCCTCACTAAGAGAACTAAAGAGGGGCACCACCTAGCCAAAGGGAGGATGGGCTAGGACATCCCTTTTCTCAAAGAGAATCAAGAGAACCAAGACACAAATTTACAAGAGAGAATATATGTGCTAGACACCATATTGGAATATAAGAGAGAGAGATAAGAAGAGAGGGAGACAAGAGGAGAAGAGGTAGAAGAAGCTTGCCATTATGCTACATGGAATGAGAAGATGAGAAGAGAGGGAGATAATAGGAGAAGAGGTAGAAGAAGCTTGCCATTATGCTACATAATAAAAGAAGTTACTCATAGCTTACCTCAAAGAGATGAGGATATTGTAGAGTGCTCTCATGGACTTGTCATTCTCCTTCCTCCCTCTTTTCTAAAAGAGAATCAAGAGAACCAAGACACAAATTTACAAGAGAGAATACATGTACTAGACACCATATTGGAATATAAGAGAGAGAGATGAGAGGAGAGGGAGACAAGAGGAGAAGAGGTAGAGGAAGCTTGCCTTATGCTACATAATAAAAGAACTCACTCATAGCTTCCCTCAAAGAGATGAGGGTATTCTAGAATGCTCTCATGGACTTGTCATTGTCCCCCCTCCCCTCCCTCCATGGGCTCTTTATATAGCCTCCATGAGGGATTAGATTAAGCTAATCTTCTTGATTAACATAATCCTAGATGATGTATGGCATCTTTGAAAATATGGAGCATAGTGGATGGGACAAGTCCCCACCTTGGTCATCATGCAAGAAGCCAAGGGTGGTGGTAGACAAAATAGATAAATGGAGCTAGATTACAAGAGGTGGGTGGCCAAAGCACATTATTATAATATATTTACAAGAAGGATAGAGTGGAAAGTTGGTGTGGTGAAAGAGAGAAGAAAATTGCATGTAGCCAGCAGTCTGTGCCTTCGTAACTTCAAATCCGTGAGGAATTTGAAAAAAGTTTCTTCTGCAACTTTGTAGACCAGGTCGAAACCGATCGGCCTTCGCGAGAATTTTCTTGAAATTAGCTTTTTCTTGGGAGTTATTGAGATTATAAAAAAGGCTTCCAAAAGCTGCTTTGACTTTAGTATCCCATATGTATATAAATACATATAAGCATGTGACAAAAGGGGTCCATGCTTGTAAGCTTTTGTGCAAGATCCAAATGACACCATGATGTGGATATTGACTTGTGTGCAAGGGTGAGGTGTCCTCTAATGATGGTGATAGATTCCAAATCTTAGTGATGCAGACGGGGCCCATGTGTAGTTGGAGGCTAGTCCTTTGAAAAAATCTATGCATTCACTCAACTCCTAGGTGTAATCCATTTTCATCTTCACTAAGATAACCATCCCTTTGACCTTTTACATTGACATGCCTTCTAAGAACTTGTTCCTCCCATTTGCTAGAGTTATCATAATCGAGAAGCAATGTAGCATACCTAGTGCTTGAAGAGTAAACCCAGAGTGATATGGTAGGCTCTTGATAGGGGCTTTGGCCAAAATTTTGTGGTAGTAATCCGGGTTGTAAAAAACCCGGATCATTAGCCCTCCCCTTAGGCTAGAGGTATTCATGCCTCTAGCTTGATAATGATGGTCCAATAGAGCAAGGAGGACTGCACCCCCTCATTGGTGGCTCTTCATTGAATGACTGCTCCAAAGTGTTCATATTTCTTTGAAAATAAGGCTTCAGTCACCATCCATTTACCCTTGTCTTGTGAACCTTCCCATCCATGTCACCTAGCTTATAACTGCCATTTGGATATCTCCTTATGACCATGAATGGCCCTTCCCACTTGAACACAAGTTTAGCATCCTTTCTGTTATCGAAGCGGTTATCATAGCGTAGCACAAGTGATCCTTCCCTTATGTGTTTGCTAGCCAGCTTCTTATTAAAGGTCTTCCTCCTCTCTTCAGCCTGCATGGAATAGTGTTGGACTGCTGCTTCTCTATCTAACTCCAGCCTCTCTAGATCCAAGATCCTTTCCTCTAACTTCTTATCTTGATTCTTCTCTTGACTGGCTACTAAAACACGCAAACTGGCCAGTTCCACCTCTATAGGAAGCAAAGCTTCTTGGCCATAGACGAGGTGAAATGGAGTATAGCCAAGCGAGGTTCTAAATGAAGTCCTGTAGGCCCAAAGAGCTGCACTCAATTTTTTATCCCAGTGCTTGGGGTGCATGTGTACCTGCTTGGTAATTATCTTACAAATCAGCCCATTCACTTTTTCGACCAAACCATTACACTGTGGATAGTAGGGAGTAGAATGCCTGTGCTTGATTTTTAGCCTTTCCATTAGCTCCCCTACTAGGTTTGCCCTAAAACCAGGACCCCGATCAGAGATAATTTCCAAAGGTGTGCCAAACCTGCAACAAATATTTTCAAACACAAATTTTCCCACTTCTTGGGCTGTGATCCTACTAGTTGCTGAAGCCTCTGCCCACCTCGTCATGTAGTCCACTCCCATTATGATGTATTCCTTGCCAGATTGAGTTCGTGGGAGTGGTCCTATTGCATCAACCCCCCATTTCTCAAATGGGCCATATGTAGTTATGGGATTTTGTTCCTCATGCACTAGCTTCCTTGGTCCGGCCTTTTGGCAATCGTCACAAGTGCGGCACCAATGTTGCACATCTCGATGTAGACTAGGCCACACAAAACCGGCTTGGAGAATCTTTCTACTGGTTATTTCTTGAGCAAAATGTCCACCACAAACCCCTTCATGGCAGCTCTTAATCACATCTATAATCTCCTTTGCTGTTGGCACCCTTCTAAGCACTGCATCCTTTCCTTTGCAATACAACACATCATTTATCAAGCGGTATTTAGTGGCCTTAGTAGCTAGCCACCTTTTCTCACTTTTACTCATATGTGTAGGTGCCTCACCTTGCTCGAGAAAATAAAGCACATCTTGTAGTTGAAACTTACCTTGAAACAAGGGAAGCTTTACGGCAATGATGCCCACCATTGCCTCTTTCAATTTTTCAGCTGCTAGAGCATCTGCGTCGCCATTTGTGCGCCTTGGCACAAAATAGATTTGGGCTTTCTGTAGCTTTCTCATGAGAGTTTTAGCTTCCCTCATTTTCACTGCTAAGTTATCATTTTTACAAGCCCAGATTCCTTTCATTTGCTTAACAATGAGCATAGAATCCCCAAAAACATTAAGCCGAGTGATACCATGTGAGAGACACCACTTCAAACCTAAAAGCAAGGCTTGATATTCTGCCTCATTGTTAGAATGGACATCCTCCAAGCTGATACCTTCTCCATAAAGTTTGTCACCTATGGGACTGAACACCACTATTCCTGCTGCCGCTCTGTCTTTAATACGCTTGTAGGCTCCATCAAAGTAGAGGGCATGGGCATTCTCCACCCGTGGCGGCTCCTCAAGAGGAGGTGTCTCCTCTTTTACCTTTCCCTTCTCATTTTCCTTCTTTTGATGGCATCTATGGGTCAACAAATCAGCTAGGCAAGCTCGAGTAGAATCCTCCACTTTGAAGGTGTAGTCAAACTCTTGGAGTTGTATCACCCACTTAGCGATTCTAGCTGAAACATCCATGTGCTGTAAGGCATAGGAAAAATGCTCTTCTGTCGTGATCACTGTGAATGGCCTAGGGAGAAGATAAGGACGAAACTTTCTTATAGCAAACATTAGAGACAAAACCATTACCTCGACCATCTTGTACCCTCGTTCTGATGCTGTCATTACTCTACTAGAAAAGTAAACCGGTCTCATTAGTCCAGTTTTAGCATCCTTTTGTATTAGTGCTGCCCCTAGAGCATTGTCCCCAAAACTCGGGTTGACAAAAAACTCTTGATCCCAACAAGGCTGTAAAATTATAGGAAGGGTGCTAAGAGCCTTCTTCACCTCGTGAAAGCACCTTTCGCTTTCGTCACTCCACAAGAGCTCCTCGGAGTGGGTTAACTGTTGCAGTGGAAATATTAATTGGGAGAGGAGATGAATGAACCGCCCCATATATCGCACCTTCTGAATGAAAGAGGTTAGTTGCTTCACAGAAGATGGTGATGGCACTGCCAATAGGGCCTTAACTTTGTTTGGATCTGCTTCGATGCCCCTCTCACTTACGACATGCCCTAACAAAGTTACACTACTTTCGCCAATGCGACACTTCTTATGGTTTAACTGCCCCCCCATTTGTGCGAGTCGGTTGAAAGCTTCATCCACCTTCCCTAGATGTAGAGCCTTAGAACTATAAATACAAAAATCATCAATAAAGACCCTGATGGATTTCCCAAAATATGGCTGGAAGACATAATTCATGAATCGTTGGAAGGTAGCTGGGGCATTTGTTAATCCAAATGGCATTACTTTGTAAGCAAAACAACCCCAAGGTGTAATGAAGGTGGTCTTCTGTTGATCCTCCTCAGCTATTCGGATCTGGAAATAACGTGAATACCCATCAGAAACAGTGTATCTCTCATGCCCAGCCACCTCGTTGAGTATTTCATCCTGAAAGGGAAGAGGAAAGTGATCTCTCTTTGTTGCAGCATTTAGCGGCTTGTAATCCACACAAATCCTCCATTTTCCATTCTTCTTGGGTATCACCACCACAGGTGAAACCCACTCTGAGTCCCCTATTGGATAGATGAAGCCTGCCTTTAAAAGTCGTTGTACCTCAGTGAGTAGAGCATTTTGTTGAACTACTCCCAATCGTCGTAGTCGCTGCACCACTGGCCGTGCTCCCTCTTTTAGATTAATGTGATGTTGTACTACTGTCACACCTGTGATGTGTTCATACTCAGAAATAAAAAGTGCAGAGTGTTTTATCACCACTTCCATGTAGGCTGCCTTCTCCTCAACTGATAGATCCTTAGCCAACATTTTTTCTAACCCCTCCTTCTCGACCTTTGGAAGCTGCTGAGAAATTTCACTACTAGAAGGCCCTTTTAATGTAATCCCCATCACTTCTAGAGAGCTTTCTTCCTCCTCATTAGAAGACTCTCCCTCTGTCATAGATGACCAACCCTCGCTGGAACTCCATTCATCAGCGGTGGTTTCTAACACAAGATCCTCCTGTCGGCCCTCCTTCATGTTGTAGATAGTGCTCTTCCATTTTTTATGCAGCCCCTTTTGTGGCCTGAGCTCTAGAGCCCCTGTCTCCCAATCTTGTCTGGCTTTCATTCCCATTAGCCATGGTCGCCCAAGAATGAGCGGATAGCCATCCCCCTTCACTGGCATCACATACATGTCAAGCTCCAGTTGCACTCCACACACCTTTACCTTGACTTTCTTTATAACTCCCAAACAATTTACTACCACATTGTTAGCCATTTTGGCCCCAAATTTAGTAGTTTCATTTACCTCTAATCCCAAACGATGCATCAACTTTTCCGTCATGACACAAATCTCTGCACCTCCATCCACATATGTTTTTGACACTCTCTGCCCATTGATTTCGGCTTCCACTAGAGGTACAATATCTTTCATCTTTCTAGCCTGGATTGCATTCACATGTCTATTCTTCATGGGTCTAATGCTTACCATCTTTGACCATTGTCGCCGCACTGTTGGAGATAGATGTAGTAATTGTGGCCATGAAATTTTTGGCCCTTGATTCCTCACATCAGCAAGCAAATCATAAGCTCTAGTACCTTTACCCAAGGGAAAATCATCTGGCTCAATGTGTCGGCGTGAGCGAGCCCTCCTCTTTTTACTGGTGCGTGTCTTTGCAGCCACTGATGACTCTGCCTCCTCTTCCATATTTTCAACCTCCTTTGGTGGTGTAGGCTCCATCTTCTCAATTCTCCGGGCTTTCTTCACCGGCATTGCTTCAACCTCTACTACTTTGTCATTTCCTTTGACATCACTCTCATCTAAACTAATTATCCTAACATCATGATTCTCTGGTGGTTGAACAGGCAAGGGCGGCACCTCTGCAAGTGGTCGAGGATGCTGGAGAACTTGAACCGGTGGTGGAGGCCTTGGATTCGGTGGAACAAACCTTTCCCTAGGTGGTGTCACTTGTTGTCCCCTCCTTCTTGGTTGGAACCCATTTCCTGGAAAACGCCTAGGATGAGGGCAAAAGTACATACCATGGCCAGTCTCCCCACAATTATAGCAAACATACTCTCTTTCTTGTCTTCTTGGACCTCGATTGCCTTCATTTATGAGGGGAGGGGGCCGCACTCCTTGCACCAAATTTAATGAAAGGCTTTCGAGTTGATTAGTAATGTGTTGTAGGAGCTCTTGCTGTGGTATCTCTGGTTCAGGTGGGGCCTCTGCTATTTCTCTAGGCCTTTGCATGGTTGGTAAAACCTGTATGGGCTCAACTCCCCCCTTTAACTGGGCTTGATACTTCAATTTTCTATCTTTCTCTCTCGCATAAGTGACTGATTCTTCATAGGATGTGGGAAACTTTCCTTTGACCTTCTCCCTTAGTAGAGGATGGAGTCCGGCTAGAAAACAATCTTTCTTAAGGCAATCAGGTACTCTTTCTCCCTCGGCTAAAGATGTTGTCCATTTATCCCACAATTTTATAAACATGCCTTCATAGGTTTGGTACTCCCCTGCTATGGTTTGGCGAAGATCTAAGAGTTGTCTCCAAATATCTTCAGGTGGCTCTGTATCTTGGTACTTGTGCATGAATGCGGTCTTGAGATTCTCCCAATTACCCCTTGTAGCCTCTGGGAGAGCTTGATACCACACTCGAGCATCACCCTTTAGAACTAAAGGGAAGGCCCGTACTTTGGTTGCTTCATCATCCCGGCCTGTGACTAGAAAGGCCATTTCTAAGTCATCCAAAAAGTCCAGAGATTTCTCCCCTTTGTGCCCAAAAAAACTTGGAAAAGCCATGATAGGAAGATGTTGATCTAGCTCAATACAAAATAAAGATGAACACGTCTAGGCCCAAGTCATATCTTATTAAGGGTAGAATAAATGGATTTACAGATGCATTAATCTCAGCAAGACGACGAGGGCCCAATAAGACCCTTATAATATTTTGAAACCTGGTCTTTGTGCTAACGATTATATGCACGGTTTGTCTAGCAAGTGGACGGATAGGTCCGTACAAGTCCCTATGGTTCATGGGACACACTTAGAGTAGAATGAATATGTGCACATTAAAGGAGATGTTATAATCCAAAATAGGGAGTATTATGGGATCAGGTGACAACAAGATCTCTCTCAACCTCTCAGCTCCAAAATAGAAGACCAACCTTTGCTGAAAATGTAACTTTCTACTAATGCACACATCCACCCGAATGTTTTGAACCGATTGAAAGTTGTAGAAAGTAGGAGTAGTCATTTATGCATTAACTACAAATTTACACTACAAACTTTCATGAAACGTGTCGTTGAAGCTATGGCCTCTTAGATCCCACCATTCGAGAGATGCGAAGGATTTGCTCACCACTAATTAGCGTAGCTTTTGTGTGACCATCATCAGCCTTGTAAAGTTCATAGGCTTCGATAGCTATCTTTTCAATTACTTTGAGTCTTCTTGCTAGTAGCAGTTGAAGCGCATCACCATATGTAGCCTCTCGCCAATACCGCACACCATTGATGTGTAACTCACCCTCCAAAAACTTGTTAATCCCCGAATTTGAAAGTGCCTTCACTACTTGAAGACGAAGCTCCGTAGGGAGTGTCTTTACACTAGACACCAAGCACTCAACACAATGCCTTGACGTAGAGACTTGATGAGAGCAAGATTTCTCATGAAGCAAAGAAGGATGTGTGTAATTAACTTGCTTTACCCGCATACGTGCCGTTTGTCGATAAAGGTCCTTCTTCTCTTGAGCTTCTTTTGGAGACCATTGCGGTACTCTTGAGCAGCGAATCCCTTGAATAGGGTTTGATGAAGATTCCTCCTTAGTGATTTCTTGACAAACACTCGTTGAAGAAGAGGACAACTCCTTAGATGTTTCTTTCTTCATGGAAGTTGTAGAGCATAGCTTGAGAACTCCTCAGCGGGGGCACCAAAAATGAGGGCTGAAATGATGAACGGATTGCCTCTTACCCATCCAACCTCCAATCCTCACTAAGAGAACTAAAGAGGGGCACCACCTAGCCAAAGGGAGGATGGGCTAGGACATCCCTTTTCTCAAAGAGAATCAAGAGAACCAAGACACAAATTTACAAGAGAGAATATATGTGCTAGACACCATATTGGAATATAAGAGAGAGAGATGAGAAGAGAGGGAGACAAGAGGAGAAGAGGTAGAAGAAGCTTGCCATTATGCTACATGGAATGATAAGATGAGAAGAGAGGGAGATAATAGGAGAAGAGGTAGAAGAAGCTTGCCATTATGCTACATAATAAAAGAAGTTACTCATAGCTTACCTCAAAGAGATGAGGATATTGTAGAGTGCTCTCATGGACTTGTCATTCTCCTTCCTCCCTCTTTTCTAAAAGAGAATCAAGAGAACCAAGACACAAATTTACAAGAGAGAATACATGTACTAGACACCATATTGGAATATAAGAGAGAGAGATGAGAGGAGAGGGAGACAAGAGGAGAAGAGGTAGAGGAAGCTTGCCTTATGCTACATAATAAAAGAACTCACTCATAGCTTCCCTCAAAGAGATGAGGGTATTCTAGAATGCTCTCATGGACTTGTCATTGTCCCCCCTCCCCTCCCTCCATGGGCTCTTTATATAGCCTCCATGAGGGATTAGATTAAGCTAATCTTCTTGATTAACATAATCCTAGATGATGTATGGCATCTTTGAAAATATGGAGCATAGTGGATGGGACAAGTCCCCACCTTGGTCATCATGCAAGAAGCCAAGGGTGGTGGTAGACAAAATAGATAAATGGAGCTAGATTACAAGAGGTGGGTGGCCAAAGCACATTATTATAATATATTTACAAGAAGGATAGAGTGGAAAGTTGGTGTGGTGAAAGAGAGAAGAAAATTGCATGTAGCCAGCAGTCTGTGCCTTCGTAACTTCAAATCCGTGAGGAATTTGAAAAAAGTTTCTTCTGCAACTTTGTAGACCAGGTCGAAACCGATCGGCCTTCGCGAGAATTTTCTTGAAATTAGCTTTTTCTTGGGAGTTATTGAGATTATAAAAAAGGCTTCCAAAAGCTGCTTTGACTTTAGTATCCCATATGTATATAAATACATATAAGCATGTGACAAAAGGGGTCCATGCTTGTAAGCTTTTGTGCAAGATCCAAATGACACCATGATGTGGATATTGACTTGTGTGCAAGGGTGAGGTGTCCTCTAATGATGGTGATAGATTCCAAATCTTAGTGATGCCGATGGGGCCCATGTGTAGTTGGAGGCTAGTCCTTTGAAAAAATCTATGCATTCACTCAACTCCTAGGTGTAATCCATTTTCATCTTCACTAAGATAACCATACCTTTGACCCTTTACATTGACATGCCTTCTAAGAACTTGTTCCTCCCATTTGCTAGAGTTATCATAATCGAGAAGCAATGTAGCATACCTAGTGCTTGAAGAGTAAACCCAGAGTGATATGGTAGGCTCTTGATAGGGGCTTTGGCCAAAATTTTGTGGTAGTAATCCGGGTTGTAAAAAACCCGGATCAATGCGTTTGCAAAGGCATAAAATGGGTGTTGATGATTTTGACCTTCTAACTATCATTGGAAGATGAAGCATTAGTCACGAGGAAGTGACAATGACGAGAGGGAGAAAGCTCGAAAGACAAAGCGGAAGAAAGCAACGCAGACGCTCGTGCGACTGAAGGCGGAAGAAGAAAGTGATGAAGACCGCGGTAAAGCTGCTGTAAAGTCAAGAATTGGAGGAACAAGCTGCTGCTAAATGCAGGACAAAGGTGAAGGACGTTTGGAGCTGCTGATGGAGACGAAATTGACGAAGAGACGATCAACGAGCTCTTCAGAAGATGAAGAAGGAGGAGTGTTGCAAAAAGAGTGGACGGAGCTGAAAAGGGACTTCGACAAGTCCGGGACAAGCCTTGAAGACGATGCTTAATAAGCTACAAAAATTCAACGATTGTTGTGGTGCAAAGGACCGACAAAATCAGAAGAAGGTGAAGGTGACGACTATACTGCAGATAACTCTCATCAGCGGCGTGTAGCGGAGTTGAGTATGATACGGAGTCCGGATGAAGACAAAGATCTGCTGATCAAGAAGGAAGACCTGAGAACTGCAACGATGACAACGGCGTTATGGATATGCTCAGACGACGAGAAGACAACCAACGAGCTCTACATATGACTTATTTTCCGTTGCTACTTCATATTGGAGGACATCCCGATGATTCATGTATCACCTTTTCCGATAGCACATCCAGCATGTTTGCCTCTGATGTGTCTCGACTTGCACTCGATAAAATGGAGGAGCTACCTTTTACCTGCTTCCCACTATAGAGAAGCTATGAAATAAATTCTGAAAGATTGAGGATTCCTGAAAGATCTGGTGCTCATACTGAAACTCCACGTGATTGTAAGGCTAGCTTGAATAGTCGTTGTCGCTGTCATATTACGCTGCCTTGGACATAATGTACTCTGTCATGAAGCTATGGAAGTTGAAAGATGTTGTTAATATCATGCTTTAACTTTATATGAGACAAAAATCATATCAATCGGCTTAATCATTCAGAAAATATCAACTATGGGAGTTGTCTACAATACAATACTTGATGAACTTTTACTGCTGAAAAAGGAAGAGCATTCATAAAAAGAAGTCTTATTTCAGATTCTTTGCAGAAGAAGCTTGGCAGATCTATTTTTGTTCACAAATCCACTCATTTTTTTTATTTGGATGATTGATCTTCTATCTTGAAATTAGTCAAGGTCCTCTGTGGTCGCGACTTTGCTTTCGAAAACCCTTCGACATCTTTGGTGAACCTGACGTGAAAGCGTCGCAGAAATTTCAGGATGGGAGATAGTTCAGTATCATTTTCAGCCTCTTCTACGATTCCTACTGCATCCTCTACTTCAGCTCCATCATTGACTGCTGCGTCAAGTACTTCAACAGATGATCTCAAGTAGATTTTGCAGAATATGTCCATGTATATGCAGCTTCAAAATCAGCAGACACAATTGTATATGCAGCAGCAACAACAATTGCATCAACAATAGTTGTCTCAGCAAAGGCAACTATATTCGGAGCAGGAGAATGCAATCAGTGTGACTAAGGTGATTGAAACAGTTGAGAATGAGAAGAAGCTATTTGATGGCCATAATGTTTCAGCATATTTGAAGACATATGAGATCAAGATGGGGTTTTTTGGAGTTCCAGCTGGACTTATGAGTAAGTATTTCCTTCGTCTTGTCACACCCGCCTTGAGGGCAAAAGTGACTGATCTTTTTATTCAAAATTCGCATTGGCAACATTTTAAGAAGGCCCTGAAAGAAGAGTATTTCCTTGAGGACTTTGGTATGACTACACGGCGGTCATTCCGAGAGTGGGTCTACATGCCAAACAAAGGTTTAGCTGCTTCAGAGTTCTTTTGAGAATTTTAAGAGAGGTATAGTCAGCTTGATGCCATTGAACAAAGAGCATTGGATGTTGAAAAAGTTGAGCTTTTCTTGCAAGCTGCAGATCCTACTCTTCAGGAAGAATTGGGAGATCTTCTTGAGGATCGCACGAAGCCTATGGGACTTAAAACAGATTGGCAAGATGCCCAAGATGCAAATGGAAAAGCTTACAAGAATGAGGAGAAAGGTAGAATTTGCTAGAGCAGAAACTAACAGATGTTGATGTGCCTCTCGAGGAGCAAAACAATCTCTTAAAGGATTTGGAGCAGAAAGAGTCTAAGTACATGCGTTTTCAAAGGCATAAAATGGGTGTTGATGATTTTGACCTTCTAACTATCATTGGAAGATGAAGCATTAGTCACGAGGAAGCGACAATGACGAGAGGGAGAAAGCTCGAAAGACAAAGCGGAAGAAAGCAACGCAGACGCTCCTGCGACTGAAGGCCGAGGAAGAAAGTGACGAAGACCGCGTTAAAGCTGTTGTAAAGTCAAGAATTGGAGGAACAAGCTGCTGTTGAACGCAGGACAAAGGTGAAGGACGTCTGGAGCTGGTGATGGAGACGAAATTGACGAAGAGACGATCAACGAGCTCTTCAGAAGATGAAGAAGGAGGAGTGTTGCAAAAACAGTGGACGAAGCTGAAAAGGGACTTCGACGAGTGCGGGACAAGCCTTGAAGACGATCCTTAATAAGCTACAAAAATTCAACGATTGTTGTGGTGCAAAGGACCGAAAAAATCAGAAGAAGGTGAAGGTGACGACTATACTGCAGATAACTCTCATCAGCGGCGTGTAGCGGAGTTGAGTATGATACGGAGTCCGGATGAAGACAAAGATCTGCTGATCAAGAAGGAAGACCTGAGAGCTGCAACGATGACGACGGCGTTACAGATATGCTCAGAGGACGAGAAGACAACCAACGAGCTCTACATATGACTTATTTTCCGTTGCTACTTCATATTGGAGGACATCCCGGTGATTCACGTATCACCTTTTCCGATAGCACCTCCAGCATATTTACCTCTGATGTGTCTCGACTTGCACTCAATAAAAGGGAGGAGCTGCCTTTTACCTGCTTCCCACTATAGAGAAGCTATGAAATAAATTCTGAAAGATTGAGGATTCCCGAAAGATCTGGTGATCATACCGAAACTCCACGTGATTGTAAGGCTAGCCTGCATAGTCGCTGTCGGTGTCATATTACGCTGCCTTGGACTTAATATACTCTGTCATGAAGCTATGGAAGTTGAAAGATATTGTTAATATCATGCTTTAACTTCATATGAGACAAAAATCATATCAATCGTCTTAATCATTCAGAGAATATCAACTATGGGAGTTGTCTAGAATACAATACTTGATGAACTTTTACTGCTGAAAAAGGAAGAGCATTCGTAAAAAGAAGTCTTATTTCAGATTCTTTGTACAAGAAGCTTGGCAGATCTATTTTTGTTCACAAATCCACTCATTTTTTTTATTTGGATGATTGATCTTCTATCCTGAAATTAGTCAAGGTCCTCTGTGGTCACGACTTTGCTTTCGAAAACCCTTCGACATCTTTGGTGAACCCGACATGAAAGCGTCGCAGAAATTTCAGGATGGGAGATACTTCAGCATCATTTTCAGTCTCTTCTACGATTCCTGCTGCATCCTCTACTTCAGCTCCATCATTGACTGCTGCGTGAAGTACTTCAACAGATGATCTAAAGCAGATTTTGGAGAATATGTCCATGTATATGCAGCTTCAAAATCAACAGACACAATTGTATATGCAGTAGCAGCAGCAATTGCATCAACAATAGTTATCTCACCAAAGGCAAGTATATTCGGAGCAGGAGAATGCAATCAGTGCGACTAAGGTGATTGAAGCAGTTGAGAATGAGAAGAAGCTATTTGATGGCCGTAATGTTTCAGCATATTTGAAGACATATGAGATCAAGATGGGGTTTCTTGGAGTTCCAGTTGGACTTATGAGTAAGTATTTCCTTTGTCTTGTCACACCCGCCTTGAGGGCAAAAGTGACTAATCTTTTTATTCAAAATTCGCATTGGCAAGATTTTAAGAAGGCCCTGAAAGAAGAGTATTTCCTTGAGGACTTTGGTATGACTACACGGCGGTCATTCCGAGAGTGGGTCTACATGCCAAACAAAGGTTTAGCTGCTTCAGAGTTGTTTCAGGAATTTGAAGAGAGGTATAGTCAGCTTGATGCCATTGAACAAAGAGCATTGGATGTTGAAAAAGTTGAGCTTTTCTTGCAAGCTGCAGATCCTGCTCTTCAGGAAGAATTGGGAGAGCTTCTTGAGGATCGCACAAAGCCTATGGGACTTAAAATGGATTGGCAAGATGCCCAGGATGCAGTCTCGACTTTGACCAAGAGGAGGATATGGAAGACCCGCCTACAGAATGGTTCTATGACACCGACACCGTCTTCTGCTCCTATGCCGGCTTCAATCCCTGTTATTTCTTCTCCTCCTCAGCCAGTTTCATAGCCTATGCTAGTGCCTACTGCTTCTACTCCTCCTGTTCCACGACCGATGCCACTACCTTCTGCTCCAAAACCATCCACTCCGTCGGTGCCCACCTCTCTTGATGACATAATCAAAGGCATAACGGATTCGACACTAGAGTCAGTTAAAGCAGAGTTGGTGGAAAATTTGAAAGAGCAGTTTGCTTCGACTGTGCCTACTATTTCTTCTAGTGCTCCTACTGCACCTAGGAGTGCTCCTAGTGCACCTAGGAGAGATCGAAGATGTATTTGGTGTGATAGTACGGACCATCAGCATTGCAGAGATTGTGGATCTTTTCAGGATGCAAGGAGGAAGAATTTGGTATTTTGGGGACAAGATGGTAAGATTTAGTTGACTGAAACAGGAACTCCGCTTGCTACCAACTTTGGGAAAGGCGGAATGAAGAAGTTAGTGGATGACATGGCTGCGCATACTTCTTATGTGGCAGCTAGAGGAGATGCTTCTGCATATGGAGTCCAGATTGAGAAGTGATCAGAGAATCAGTTAGCATTATGGACTTATGCTATGGAGACGGCAAACAAAGGAAAAATTCAGCAAACTATTTTGACTAGTGCAAGCTCTAGCATCAGATCTGAGACAGGTTGGGATTCGCTTGTTGAGAGGTACTCTATTTATGCCTACTTGGCTAAGTCTCAAGGAGCAGATGTACTTGTTGAGGAAAAGCGTAAGAGGGATGAAGAAAATCCAAGTGCAGCTAAAAAGACTAGAGGGGGTGAGTTTGTTACTCCACCTACTACAGGACCGCCTTTGAGACCAAAGCCAGAACGACAGATGGAAGATGCTCAAAAGAAAGAGAAGAGGCAAGAGCCTAGAGAGAGAAAGCATCCAGGGTTTAGATTGATGTCCGATATTGAGACATCTACAGACATGAAGAAAATCTTTAATGACAAGATACTTGGTAGTGAGGTGACTTTTACTATTTCTTAGGTTTTGGGCATCTCGAAAAGAGAGTTTCAAGATCAGTTTCAAGAGGTCCTGAAGAGGAAAAGACATGCATTGCCTACTACTGATACACAGGGAGTTTCGATTGGGGAGTTGGATGAGGATTAGGATGAGGTTATGGTTGAGAATGCTTCTGTTTTTCCACAGATAGAGAAGAGGGTTCAGCCTATGCATTATGCTGAAACTGATGAGCCTGTCTTGTTACCGCGTAGTCACTTTTCGCGTAGTCATTGGGCTAGGGCAACTACAGAGATGATGGTAAAAATTGGAGAGAAACAGGTGCCTAATGTTGCTTTGGTGGATCATGGTTCAGAGATTAATCTCATAGTTTGTGGATTTTATGAGAGTAACAGATGGCCTATGGATGTAGAGCATGGGTGGCATATGAGAGCCACCAACAACACTACAGGTGATTTGTATGCTGCCTGACCCAGTGTCAGGGTTTCTATTGGAGATGTAGAGGAGGATTTCCATTTCTTTGTACAGGATTCACGCTCTTATCCCATAGTTCTTGGACAGCCATTCATCACAGAGATGCGCATGGAGACAAAGGTAATGGATGATGGATCTGCTTATGCACGGATTCGCAGTAAAGATGGCATGAGAGCAGTACAGTTTATGACTGTCTGTGTGAACCATGTTAGAAACAGGAATACTCTCAGAGATACACCTTTGCCCCTTGTGAGGGATTCGGGTTTTCATTAGGTACCGCTGTTTCACGAGACGACGGTGGTACAGAGCAGAGGAGATTCGAGTTCTCGCCTCCTGGCAGCAGTGTTTTCTCCTCCAGTTTTGTTGGGATTTCAGTTAAAAGTTTGATGAGTTATCAGAAGACTTCTAAGTTGCCTAGAGCTGCCAGGCAGTACATAGGCAAGAAGGAGAAAAATTTGAAAAATGCAGGAATTTTAGAGGAGGATGAGCATATAGATGGGATGCATGACAATATGATTTGTGCAGATACCATGACAGAGATGGAAGATATGCTGAAAACTGATATGCAGAGTTGTCACAGTAATGTATTAGTGCAATCCCTGGACATGTTTCATGAAATTGCAGATTTTGTGTCACAGATTGAGTCAGAGGCTGAGACGACTCAGCAAAAAGTATTGAGTGCTGAAGAAATTCAGCAAACAAAGTTTCCAGCTCATAATGATCAGCTTACAGAGACACATAGGGCTGAAAATTTTCAGCTAACAGAGTTTACTGCTGAAATATTTCAGTATTCGGAGTTTAGGGCTATTCCTATGCAGTCCATAGAGCAGAGGGCTGAGGAAATTCAGCCATTGGAGTGCAGAATTGTTGATTTACAGCAAGATTTGAGTAATGTAGAGGATCATAATGAAGCCAGGGTTGACACGAAATACAAGACTGTTGATAAGAAGGAGGATGCTAAAGGCAAGATTATAGAGTATTGTTCTACCACTTCAAAGATATAGAGATTCACTGGAGCTTGTGTGTTTTACATGATTTGGATACCCCATTTTGCACACATAGCAGATTGTTTATATGAGCTGTTTCGAAAGGGGCAGAAATTATTTTGGGATGAGAGCCACACTAGAGCCATGCGGAAAATGAGGAAGTTATTGCAGATTTTTTGGAAGATGGTGAAAAGATGGTTTGGGCTGTATATAGTCAGGCATGTCTTTGATAATGCAACATATGAGCTGACAGAATTGGATGGGACAGTGCTTAGAGTACCTATTGCTGGGAAAAGAATCAAGATTTTCAAGAAAAGAGATGATGAAGATTATGCATTGGAAGAAGTTGCAAGAGAAGAGCAACGAGAAGAAACTCTAATGGAAGAGACAGATGATATGACAAATAATCGTGTTGATATACCGGAAATGCACAATGAAGAGATTGATCTATTTGTGGATCTTGATGATAATGATCATGGGTAGTTGGCCCATCCAGAGGATGCGCAGGATTAGAGGGGGTGGATGTCGTACTGCTGCGCATCCGAGGTGTGGAACGCACCAAAATGTTGTGTGTGTGACATTTGTTACTTTGTACATACTTCGTTGTTGCGTTTACATTTTGTTTTCTCTGCGTGCGAATATAGAGGAGAGAAGTTTGGAAGCATTGTGAAAGCAGAGATTGTGTTTGATGGCTTATCAAGACCGGATGTTGTCTCGTGGACTACAATGCTCATCACTTATGTAGAGCTAAACCAGGGGAAGAAGACTCTTCAGTTTTACAGACAGATGCAAGAGGAAGGTGTCATCCCAGATCAATAGACATATGTGGTCGGGCTTCAAGCATGTGACATTCTAACACAAAAGGATTAAGCCATGGCTGAGACAAGACAATTGAACAAAGTGATAGCATTGAACATAGGGCAAGCATTGCATTCGGATGTACAAAGGGAAGGTTGAGTATAGAAGACCTCATACCATTGCTTGGGAGGGTGTGAAAGAGATAGCATAATACCAGCTTGGTGCTAATTTCATAGATATTCCAAAGTTCAAATGGGGGAACTTGGAGGATGAAGATATTACAGAAAATGTTTTGCCTAGAGTTCAACTAGAAAAGCATGTGGAGAATTCCTTTGACAGCATGCTTGTCAGTAGTGAAGATTTTACAATACTTTTAGGAGGAGCTTATTATAGGCGGCGTGAAGAAAAAGCAGGGGAATGGGTAAAATAGAAAGAAAGCCGCTTTTCTGGTCAAAAAGGAGGAAGAGGAGCATTTGTCGAGGAGGTGCCGTTCAATATCACACGGCAGAAAGTTGCGGCAGCCAAATAGTACATGGGAAAACCATTATAAGTCGCAGATGGAAAAGCTTACAGGAACGAGGAGAAAGGCGGAATTTGCTAGAGCAAAAACTAACAGATGTTGATGTGCCTGTGGAGGAGCAAAACAATCTCTTAAAGGATTTGGAGCAAAAAGAGTCTGAGTACATGGTTTTGCAAAGGCATAAAATGGGTGTTGATGATTTTGACCTTCTAACTATCATTGGAAGATGAAGCATTAGTCACGAGGAAGCGACAATGACGAGAGGGAGAAAGCTCGAAAGACAAAGCGGAAGAAAGCAACGCAGACGCTCCTGCGACTGAAGGCCGAAGAAGAAAGTGATGAAGACCGCGTTAAAGCTGCTGTAAAGTCAAGAATTGGAGGAACAAGCTGCTGCTGAACGCAGGACAAAGGTGAAGGACGTTTGGAGCTGCTGATGGAGACAAAATTGACGAAGAGACGATCAACGAGCTCTTCAGAAGATGAAGAAGGAGGAGTGTTGCAAAAACAGTGGACGGAGCTGAAAAGGGACTTCGACAAGTGCGGGACAAGCCTTGAAGACGATCCTTAATAAGCTACAAAAATTCAACGATTGTTATGGTGCAAAGGACCGACAAAATTAGAAGAAGGTGAAGGTGACGACTATACTGCAGATAACTCTCATCAGCGGCGTGTAGCGGAGTTGAGTATGATACGGAGTCCGGATGAAGACAAAGATCTGCTGATCAAGAAGGAAGACCTGAGAACTGCAACGATGACAACGGCGTTACGGATATGCTCAGACGACGAGAAGACAACAACGAGCTCTACATATGACTTATTTTCCGTTGCTACTTCATATTGGAGGACATCCCGATGATTCACGTATCACCTTTTCCGATAGCACCTCCAGCATGTTTGCCTCTGATGTGTCTCGACTTGCACTCGATAAAAGGGAGGAGCTACCTTTTACCTGCTTCCCACTATAGAGAAGCTATGAAATAAATTCTGAAAGATTGAGGATTCCTGAAAGATCTGGTGCTCATACTGAAACTCCACGTGATTGTAAGGCTAGCTTGCATAGTCGTTGTCGCTGTCATATTACGCTGCCTTGGACATAATGTACTCTGTCATGAAGCTATGGAAGTTGAAAGATGTTGTTAATATCATGCTTTAACTTCATATGAGACAAAAATCATATCAATCGGCTTAATCATTCAGAAAATATCAACTATGGGAGTTGTCTACAATACAATACTTGATGAACTTTTACTACTGAAAAAGGAAGAGCATTCGTAAAAAGAAGTCTTATTTCAGATTCTTTGCAGAAGAAGCTTGGCAGATCTATTTTTGTTCACAAATCCACTCATTTTTTTTATTTGGATGATTGATCTTCTATCTTGAAATTAGTCAAGGTCCTCTGTGGTCACGACTTTGCTTTCGAAAACCCTTCGACATCTTTGGTGAACCCAACGTGAAAGTATCGTAGAAATTTCAGGATGGGAGATAGTTCAGTATCATTTTCAGCCTCTTCTACGATTCCTACTGCATCCTCTACTTCAGCTCCATCATTGACTGCTGCGTCAAGTACTTCAACAGATGATCTAAAGCAGATTTTGCAGAATATGTCCATGTATATGCAGCTTCAAAATCAACAGACACAATTGTATATGCAGCAGCAACAACAATTGCATCAACAACAGTTGTCTCGGCAAAGGCAACTATATTCGGAGCAGGAGAATGCAATCAGTGCGACTAAGGTGTTTGAAACAGTTGAGAATGAGAAGAAGCTATTTGATAGCCATAATGTTTCAGCATATTTGAAGACATATGAGATCAAGATGGGGTTTTTTGGAGTTCCAGCTCGACTTATGAGTAAGTATTTCCTTCGTCTTGTCACACCCGCCTTGAGGGCAAAAGTGACTGATCTTTTTATTCAAAATTCGCATTGGCAAGATTTTAAGAAGGCCCTGAAAGAAGAGTATTTCCTTGAGGACTTTGGTATGACTACACGGCAGTCATTCCGAGAGTGGGTCTACATGCCAAACAAAGGTTTAGCTGCTTCAGAGTTGATTCGAGAATTTTAAGGGAGGCATAGGCAGCTTGATGCCATTGAACAAAGAGCATTGGATGTTGAAAAAGTTGAGCTTTTCTTGGAAGCCGCAGATCCTCCTCTTCACGAAGAATTGGGAGAGCTTCTTGAGGATCGCACGAAGCCTATGGGACTTAAAACAGATTGGCAAGATGCCCAAGATGCAAATGGAAAAGCTTACAAGAACGAGGAGAAAGGCAGATTTTGCTAGAGCAGAAACTAACAGATGTTGATGTGCCTCTCGAGGAGCAAAACAATCTCTTAAAGGATTTGGAGCAGAAAGAGTCTAAGTACATGCGTTTTCAAAGGCATAAAATGGGTGTTGATGATTTTGACCTTCTAACTATCATTGGAAGATGAAGCATTAGTCACGAGGAAGCGACAATGACGAGAGGGAGAAAGCTCGAAAGACAAAGCGGAAGAAAGCAACGCAGACGCTCCTGCGACTGAAGGCCGAAGAAGAAAGTGATGAAGACCGCCGTAAAGCTACTGTAAAGTCAAGAATTGGAGGAACAAGCTGCTGCTGAACGCAGGACAATGGTGAAGGACGTCTGCAACTGCTGATGGAGACGAAATTGACGAAGAGACGATCAACGAGCTCTTCAGAAGATGAAGAAGGAGGAGTGTTGCAAAAACAGTGGACGGAGCTGAAAAGGGACTTCGACGAGTGCGGGACAAGCCTTGAAGACGATCCTTAATAAGCTACAAAAATTCAACGATTGTTGTGGTGCAAAGGACCGACAAAATCAGAAGAAGGTGAAGGTGACGACTATACTGCAGATAACTCTCATCAGCGGCGTGTAGCAGAGTTGAGTATGATACGAAGTCCGGATGAAGACAAAGATCTGCTGATCAAGAAGGAAGACCTGAGAGCTGCAACGATGATGATGGCGTTACGGATATGCTCAGACGACGAGAAGACAACCAATGAGCTCTACATATGACTTATTTTCCGTTGCTACTTCATATTGGAGGACATCCCGGTGATTCACATATCACCTTTTCCGATAGCACCTCCAGCATGTTTGCCTCTGATGTGTCTCGACTTGCACTCGATAAAAGGGAGGAGCTGCCTTTTACCTGCTTCCCACTATAGAGAAGCTATGAAATAAATTCTGAAAGATTGAGGATTCCTGAAAGATTTGGTGCGCATACCGAAACTCCACGTGATTGTAAGGCTAGCCTGCATAGTCGCTGTCGGTGTCATATTACGCTGCCTTGGACTTCATGTACTCTGTCATGAAGCTATGGAAATTGAAAGATATTGTTAATATCATGCTTTAACTTCATATGAGACAAAAATCATATCAATCGGCTTAATCATTCAGAAAATATCAACTATGGGAGTTGTCTACAATACAATACTTGATGAACTTTTATTGCTGAAAAAGGAAGAGCATTCGTAAAAAGGAGTCTTATTTCAGATTCTTTGCAGAAGAAGCTTGGCAAATCTATTTTTGTTCACAAATCCACTCATTTTTTTTATTTGGATGATTGATCTTCTATCCTGAAATTAGTCAAGGTCCTCTATGGTCACGACTTTGCTTTCGAAAATCCTTCGACATCTTTGGTGAACCCGACGTGAAAGCGTCGCAGAAATTTCAGGATGGGAGATACTTCAGCATCATTTTCAGCCTCTTCTACGATTCCTGCTGCATCCTCTACTTCAGCTCCATCATTGACTGCTGCGTCAAGTACTTCAACAGATGATGTAAAGCATATTTTGCAGAATATGTCCATGTATATGCAGCTTCAAAATCAACAGACACAATTGTATATGCAGCAGCAGCAGCAATTGCATCAACAACAGTTATCTCAGCAAAGGAAAGTATATTAGGAGCAGGAGAATGCAATCAGTGCGACTAAGGTGATTGAAGCAGTTGAGAATGAGAAGAAGCTATTTGATGGCCGTAATGTTTCAGCATATTTGAAGACATATGAGATCAAGATGGGGTTTCTTGGAGTTCCAGCTGGACTTATGAGTAAGTATTTCCTTCGTCTTGTCACACCCGCCTTGAGGGCAAAAGTGACTAATCTTTTTATTCAAAATTCGCATTGGCAAGATTTTAAGAAGGCCCTGAAAGAAGAGTATTTCCTTGAGGACTTTGGTATGACTACACGGCGGTCATTCCGAGAGTGGGTCTACATGCCAAACAAAGGTTTAGCTGCTTCAGAGTTGATTCGAGAATTTGAAGAGAGGTAAAGTCAGCTTGATGCCATTGAACAAAGAGCATTGGATGTTGAAAAAGTTGAGCTTTTCTTGCAAGTTGCAGATCCTGCTCTTCAGGAAGAATTGGGAGAGCTTCTTGAGGATCGCACGAAGCCTATGGGACATAAAACGGATTGGCAAGATGCCCAGGATGCAGTCTCGACTTTGACCAAGAGGAGGATATGGAAGACCCGCCTACGGAATGGTTCTATGACACCGACACCGTCTTCTGCTCCTATGCCAGCTTCTATCCTTGTTATTTCTTCTCCTCCTCAGCCAGTTTCATAGCCTATGCTAGTGCCTACTGCTTCTACTCCTCCTATTCCTCCTTTTCCACGACCGATGCCACCACCTTCTGCTCCAAAACCATCCACTCCGTCGGTGCCTACCTCTCTTGATGACATAATCAAAGGCATAACGGATTTGACACTAGAGTCAGTTAAAGCAGAGTTGGTGGAAAATTTGAAAGAGCAGTTTGCTTCGACTGTGCCTACTATTTCTTCTAGTGCTCCTACTGCACCTAGGAGTGCTCCTAGTGCACCTAGGAGAGATCGAAGATGTATTTGGTGTGATAGTACGGACCATCAGCATTGCAGAGATTGTGAATCTTTTCAGGATGCAAGGAGGAAGAATTTGGTATTTTGGGGACAAGATGGTAAGATTTGGTTGACTGAAACAGGCACTCCGCTTGCTACCAACTTTGGGAAAGGCGGAATGAAGAAGTTAGTGGATGACATGGCTGCGCGTACTTCTTATGTGGCAGCTAGAGGAGATGCTTCTGCATATGGAGTCCAGATTGAGAAGTGATCAGAGAATCAGTTAGCATTATGGACTTATGCTATGGAGACGGCAAACAAAGGAAAAATTCAGCAAACTATTTTGACTAGTGCAAGCTCTAGCATCAGATCTGAGACAGGTTGGGATTCGCCTGTTGAGAGGTACTCTATTTATGCCTACTTGGCTAAGTCTCAGGGAGCAGATGTACTTGTTGAGGAAAAGCGTAAGAGGGATGAAGAAAATCCAAGTGCAGCTAAAAAGACTAGAGGGGGTGAGTTTGTTACTCCACCTACTGCAGGACCGTCTTTGAGACCAAGGCCAGAACGACAGATGGAAGATGCTCAAAAGAAAGAGAAGAGGCAAGAGCCTAGAGAGAGAAAGCATCCAGGGTTTAGATTGATGTCCGATATTGAGACATCTACAGACATGAAGAAAATCTTTAATGACAAGATACTTGGTAGTGAGGTGACTTTTACTATTTCTTAGGTTTTGGGCATCTCGAAAAGAGAGTTTCAAGATCAGTTTCAAGAGGTCCTGAAGAGGAAAAGACATGCATTGCCTACTACTGATACACAGGGAGTTTCGATTGGGGAGTTGGATGAGGATGAGGATGAGGTTATGGTTGAGAATGCTTCTTTTTTTCCACAGATAGAGAAGAGGGTTCAGCCTATGCATTATGCTAAAACTGATGAGCCTGTCTTGTTACCGCGTATTCACTTTTCGCGTAGTTATTGGGCTAGGGCAACTACAGAGACGATGGTAAAAATTGGAGAGAAACAGGTGCCTAATGTTGCTTTGGTGGATCATGGTTCAGAGATTAATCTCATAGTTCGTGGAGTTTATGAGACTAACAGATTGCCTATGGATGTAGAGCATGGGTGGCGTATGAGAGCCACCAACAACACTGCAGGTGATTTGTATGCTGCATGTCCCAGTGTCAGGGTTTCTATTGGAGATGTAGAGGAGGATTTCCATTTCTTTGTACAGGATTCATGCTCTTATCCCATAGTTCTTGGACAGCCATTCATCACAGAGATGCGCATGGAGACAAAGGTAATGGATGATGGATCTAGTTATGCACGGATTCGCAGTAAAGATGGCATGAGAGCAGTACAGTTTATGACTGTCTGTGTGAACCATGTTAGAAACAGGGATACTCTCAGAGATGCACCTTTGCCCCTTGTGAGGGATTCGGGTTTTCATTAGGTACCGCTGTTTCACGAGACGACGGTGGTACAGAGCATAGGAGATTCGAGTTCTCGCCTCCTGGCAGCAGTGTTTTCTCCTCCAATTTTGTTGGGATTTTAGTTAAAAGTTTGATGAGTTATCAGAAGGCTTCTAAGTTGCCTAGAGCTGCCAGGCAGTACATATGCAAGAAGGAGAAAATTTTGAAAAATGCAGGAATTTTAGAGGATGATGAGCATATAGATGGGATGTATGACAATATGATTTGTGCAGATACGATGACAGAGATGGAAGATATGCTGAAAACTGATATGCAGAGTTGTCACAGTAATGTATTAGTGCAATCCCTGGACATGTTTCATGAAATTGCAGATTTTGTGTCACAGATTGAGTCAGAGGCTGAGATGACTCAGCAAAAAGTATTGAGTGCTGAAGAAATTCAGCAAACAAAGTTTCCAGCTCATTATGATCAGCTTACAGAGACACATAGGGCTGAAAATTTTCAGCTAACAGAGTTTATTGCTGAAATATTTCAGCATTCGGAGTTTAGGGCTATTCCTATGCAGTCCATAGAGCAGAGGGCTGAGGAAATTCAGCCATTGGAGTGCAGAATTGCTGATTTACAGCAAGATTTGAGTAATGCAGAGGATCATAATGAAGCCAGGGTTGACACGAAATACAAGACTGTTGATAAGAAGGAGGATGCTAAAGGCAAGATTATAGAGTATTGTTCTACCACTTCAGAGATACAGAGATTCATTGGAGCTTGTGTGTTTTACATGATTTGGATACCCCATTTTGCACACATAGCAGATTGTTTATATGAGCTATTTCGAAAGGGGCAGAAATTATTTTGGGATGAGAGCCACACTAGAGCCATGCGGAAAATGAGGAAGTTATTGCAAATTTTTTGGAAGATGGTGAAAAGATGGTTTGGGCTGTATATAGTCAGGCATGTCTTTGATAATGCAACATATGAGCTGACAGAATTGAATGGGACAGTGCTTAGAGTGCCTATTGCTGGGAAAAGAATCAAGATTTTCAAGAAAAGAGATGATAAAGATTATGCATTGGAAGAAGTTGCAAGAGAAGAGCAACGAGAAGAAACTCTAATGGAAGAGACAGATGATATGACAAATAATCGTGTTGATATACCGGAAATGCACAATGAAGAGATTGATCTATTTGTGGATCTTGATGATAATGATCATGGGTAGTTGGCCCATCTAGAGGATGCACAGGATTAGAGGGGGTGGATGTCGTACTGCTGCGCATCCGAGGTGTGGAATCCACCAAAATGTTGTGTGTGTGACATTTGTTACTTTGTACATACTTAGTTGTTGTGTTTACATTTTGTTTTCTCTGCGTGCGAATATACAGGAGAGAAGTTTGGAAGCATTGTGAAAGAAGAGATTGTGTTTGATGGCTTATCAAGACCGGATGTTGTCTCGTGGACTACAATGCTCATCACTTATGTAGAGCTAAACCAGGGGAAGAAGACTCTTCAGTTTTACAGACAGATGCAACAGGAAGGTGTCATCCCAGATCAATAGACATATGTGGTCGGGCTTCAAGCATGTGACATTCTAACACAAAAGGATTAAGCCATGGCTGAGACAAGACAATTGAACAAAGTGATAGCATTGAACATAGGGCAAGTATTGCATTCGGATGTACAAAGGGAAGGTTGAGCATAGAATACCTCATACCATTGCTTGGGAGGGTGTGAAAGAGATAGCATAATATCAGCTTGGTGCTAATTTCATAGATATTCCAAAGTTCAAATGGGGGAACTTGGAGGATGAAGATATTACAGAAAATGTTTTGCCTGGAGTTCAACTAGAAAAGCATGTGGAGAATTCCTTTGACAGCATGCTTGTCAGTAGTGAAGATTTTACAATACTTTTAGGAGGAGCTTATTATAGGCCGCGTGAAGAAAAAGCAGGGGAATGGGTAAAATAGAAAGAAAGCCGCTTTTCTGGTCAAAAAGGAGGAAGAGGAGCTTTTGTCGAGGAGGTGTCGTCCAATATCACACGGCAGAAAGTTGCGGCAGCCAAGCAGTACATGGGAAAACCATTATAAGTCGCAGATGGAAAAGCTTACAGGAACGAGGAGAAAGGCGGAATTTCCTAGAGCAGAAACTAATAGATGTTGATGTGCCTCTCGAGGAGCAAAACAATCTCTTAAAGGATTTGGAGCAAAAAGAGTCTGAGTACATGCGTTTGCAAAGGCATAAAATGGGTGTTGATGATTTTGACCTTCTAACTATCATTGGAAGATGAAGCATTAGTCACGAGGAAGAGACAATGACGAGAGGGAGAAAGCTCGAAAGACAAAGCGGAAGAAAGCAATGCAGACGCTCCTGCGACTGAAGGCCGAAGAAGAAAGTGATGAAGACCGCGGTAAAGCTGCTGTAAAGTCAAGAATTGGAGGAACAAGCTGCTGCTGAACGCAGGACAAAGGTGAAGGACGGTTGGAGCTGCTGATGGAGACGAAATTGACGAAGAGACGATCAACGAGCTCTTTAGAAGATGAAGAAGGAGGAGTGTTGCAAAAACAGTGGACGGAGCTGAAAAGGGACTTCGACAAGTGCGGGACAAGCCTTGAAGATGATCCTTAATAAGTTACAAAAATTCAATGATTGTTGTGGTGCAAAGGACCGACAAAATGAGAAGAAGGTGAAGGTGACGACTATAGTGCAGATAACTCTCATCAGCGGGGTGTAGCGAAGTTGAGTATGATACGGAGTCCGGATGAAGACAAAGATATGCTGATCAAGAAGGAAGACCTGAGAACTGCAACGATGACGACGGCGTTACGGATATGCTCAGACAACGAGAAGACAACCAACGAGCTCTACATATGACTTATTTTCCGTTGCTACTTCATATTGGAGGACATCCCGGTGATTCACGTGTCACCTTTTCCGATAGCACCTCCAGCATGTTTGCCTCTGATGTGTCTCGACTTGCACTTGATAAAAGGGAGGAGCTACCTTTTACCTGCTTCCCACTATAGAGAAGCTATGAAATAAATTCTGAAAGATTGAGGATTCCTGAAAGATCTGGTGCTCATACTGAAACTCCACGTGATTGTAAGGCTAGCTTGCATAGTCGCTGTCGGTGTCATATTACGCTGCCTTGGACATAATGTACTCTGTCATGAAGCTATGGAAGTTGAAAGATGTTGTTAATATCATGCTTTAACTTCATATGAGACAAAAATCATATCAATCGGCTTAATCATTCAGAAAATATCAACTATGGGAGTTGTCTACAATACAATACTTGATGAACTTTTACTGCTGAAAAAGGAAGAGCATTCGTAAAAAGAAGTCTTATTTCAGATTCTTTGTAGAAGAAGCTTGGCAGATCTATTTTTGTTCACAAATCCATTCATTTTGTTTATTTGGATGATTGATCTTCTATCTTGAAATTAGTCAAGGTCCTTTGTGGTCGCGACTTTGCTTTCGAAAACCCTTCGACATCTTTGGTGAACCCGACGTGAAAGCGTCACAGAAATTTCAGGATGGGAGATACTTCAGCATCATTTTCAGCCTCTTCTACGATTCCTGCTGCATCCTCTACTTCAGCTCCATCATTGACTGCTGCGTCAAGTACTTCAACAGATGATCTAAAGCAGATTTTGCAGAATATGTCCATGTATATGCAGCTTCAAAATCAGTAGACACAATTGTATATGCAGCAGCAACAACAATTGCATCAACAACAGTTGTCTCAGCAAAGGCAACTATATTCGGAGCAGGAGAATGCAATGAGTGCGACTAAGGTGATTGAAACAGTTGAGAATGAGAAGAAGCTATTTGATGGCCATAATGTTTCAGCATATTTGAACACATATGAGATCAAGATGGGGTTTTTTGGAGTTCCAGCTGGACTTATGAGTAAGTGTTTCCTTCGTCTTGTCACACCCGCCTTGAGGGCAAAAGTGACTGATCTTTTTATTCAAAATTCGCATTGGCAAGATTTTAAGAAGGCCCTGAAAGAAGAGTATTTCCTTGAGGACTTTGGTATGACTACACGGCGGTCATTCCGAGAGTGGGTCTACATGCCAAACAAAGGTTTAGTTGTTTCAGAGTTGATTCGAGAATTTAAAGAGAGGTATAGTCAGCTTGATGCCATTGAACAAAGAGCATTGGATGTTGAAAAAGTTGAGCTTTTCTTGCAAGCTGCAGATCCCGCTCTTCAGGAAGAATTGGGAGAGCTCCTTGAGGATCGCACGAAGCCTATGGGACATAAAACGGATTGGCAAGATGCCCAGGATGCAGTCTCGACTTTGACCAAGAGGAGGATATGGAAGACCCGCCTACAGAATGGTTCTATGACACTGACACCGTCTTCTGCTCCTATGCCAGTTTCTATCCCTATTATTTCTTCTCCTCCTCAGCCAGTTTCGTGGCCTATGCCAGTGCCTACTACTTCTACTCCTCCTATTTCTCCTGTTCCACGACCGATGCCAGCACCTTCTGCTCCAAAACCATCCACTCCGTCGGTGCCTACCTCTCTTGATGACATAATCAAATGCATAACGGATTGGACACTAGAGTCAGTTAAAGCAGAGTTGGTGGAAAAATTGAAAGAGCAGTTTTCTTCAACTGCGCCTACTATTTCTTCTAGTGCTCCTACTGCACCTAGGAGTGCTCCTAGTGCACCTAGGAGAGATCGAAGATGTATTTGGTGTGATAGTACGGATCATCAGCATTGCAGAGATTGTGAATCTTTTCAAGATGCAAGGAGGAAGAATTTGGTATTTTGGGGACAAGATGGTAAGATTTGGTTGACTAAAACAGGAACTCCGCTTGCTACCAACTTTGGGAAAAGCGGAATGAAGAAGTTAGTGGATGACATGGCTGCACGTACTTCTTATGTGGCAGCTAGAGGAGATGCTTCTGCATATGGAGTCCAGATTGAGAAGTGATCAGAGAATCAGTTAGCATTATGGACTTATGCTATGGAGACGGCAAACAAAGGAAAAATTCAGCAAACTATTTTGACTAGTGCAAGCTCTAGCATCAGATCTGAGACAAGGTGGGATTCGCCTGTTGAGAGGTACTCTATTTATGCCTACTTGGCTAAGTCTCAGGGAGCAAATGTACTTGTTGAGGAAAAGCGTAAGAGGGATGAAGAAAATCCAAGTGCAGCTAAAAAGACTAGAGGGGGTGAGTTTGTTACTCCACCTACTGCAAGACCGTCTTTGAGACCAAGGCCAGAACGACAGATGGAAGATGCTCAAAAGAAAGAGAAGAGGCAAGAGCCTAGAGAGAGAAAGTATCCAGGGTTTAGATTGATGTCCGATATTGAGACATCTACAAACATGAAGAAAATCTTTAATGACAAGATACTTGGTAGTGAGGTGACTTTTACTATTTCTTAGGTTTTGGGCATCTCGAAAAGAAAGTTTCAAGATCAGTTTCAAGAGGTCCTAAAGAGGAAAAGGCATGCATTGCCTACTACTGATACACAGGGAGTTTCGATTGGGGAGTTGGATGAGGATCAGGATGAGGTTATGGTTGAGAATGTTTCTCTTTTTCCACAGATAGAGAAGAGGGTTCAGCCTATGCATTATGCTGAAACTGATGAGCCTGTCTTGTTACCGCGTAGTCACTTTTCGCGGAGTCATTGGGCTAGGGCAACTACAGAGACAATGGTAAAAATTGGAGAGAAACAGGTGCCTTATGTTGCTTTGGTGGATCATGGTTCAGAGATTAATCTCATAGTTCGTGGAGTTTATGAGAGTAACAGATGGCCTATGGATGTTGAGCATGGGTGGCGTATGAGAGCCGCCAACAACACTGCAGGTGATTTGTATGCTGCCTGTCCCAGTGTCAGGGTTTCTATTGGAGATGTAGAGGAGGATTTCCATTTCTTGGTACAGGATTCATGCTCTTATCCCAAAATTCTTGGACAGCCATTCATCACAGAGATGCGCATGGAGACAAAGGTAATGGATGATGGATCTGCTTATGCACGGATTCGCAGTAAAGATGGCATGAGAGAAGTACAGTTTATGACTATGTGTGTGAACCATGTTAGAAACAGGGATACTTTCAGAGATGCACCTTTGCCCACTGTGAGGGATTCAGGTTTTCATTAGGTACCGCCCTTTCACGAGACGACGGTGGTACAGAGCAGAGGAGATTGGAGTTCTCGCCTCCTAGCAGTAGTGTTTTCTCCTCCAGTTTTGTTGGAATTTCAGCAAAACGTTCGATGAGTTATCAGAAGACTTCTAAGTTGCCTAGAGCTGCCAGGCAGTACATATAGAAGAAGGAGAAAATTTTGAAAAATGCAGGAATTTTAGAGGAGGATGAGCATATAGATGGGATGTATGACAATATGATTTGTACAGATATGATGACAGAGATGGAAGATATGCTGAAAACTGATATGCAGAGTTGTCACAGTAATGTATTAGTGCAATCCCTAGACATGTTTCATGAAATTGCAAATTTTGTGTCACAGATTGAGTCAGAGGCTGAGATGACTCAGCAAAAAGTATTGAGTGCTGAAGAAATTCAGCAAACAAAGTTTCCAGCTCATTATGATTAGCTTACAGAGACACAGAAGGCTGAAAATTTTCAGCCAACAAAGTTCTGCTGAAATTTTTCAGCATCCGGAGTTTAGGGTTTCTATGCAGTCCATCGAGCAGAGGGTTGAGGAAATTCAGCCATTGGAGTGCAGAATTGTTGATTTACAGCAAGATTTGAGTAATGCAGAGGATCATAATGAAGCCAGGGTTGACATGAAATACAAGACTGTTGATAAGAAGGTGGATGCTAAAGGCAAGATTATAGAGTATTGTTCTACCACTTCAGAGATACAGAGATTCATTGGAGCTTGTGTGTTTTACATGATTTGGATACTCCATTTTGCACACATAGCAGATTGTTTATATGAGCTGTTTCGAAAGGGGCAAAAATTATTTTGGGATGAGAGCCACACTAGAGCCATGCGAAAAATGAGGAAGTTATTGCAGATTTTTTGGAAGATGGTGAAAAGATGGTTTGGGCTGTATATAGTCAGGCATGTCTTTGATAATGCAACATATGAGCTGACAGAACTGAATGGGACAGTGCTTAGAGTGCCTATTGCTGGGAAAAGAATCAAGAGTTTCAAGAAAAGAGATGATGAAGATTATGCATTGGAAGAATTTGCAAGAGAAGAGCAACGAGAAGAAACTCTAATGGAAGAGACAGATGATATGACAAATAATCGTGTTGATATACCGGAAATGCACAATGAAGAGATTGATCTATTTGTGGATCTTGATGATAATGATCATGGGTAGTTGGCCCATCCGGACGATGCGCAGGATTAGAGGGGGTGGATGTCGTACTTCTGTGCATCCGAGGTGTGGAATCCACCAAAATGTTGTGTGTGTGACATTTGTTACTTTGTACATACTTAGTTGTTGTGTTTACATTTTGTTTTCTCTGCGTGCGAATATAGAGGAGAGAAGTTTGGAAGCATTGTGAAAGTAGAGATTGTGTTTGATGGCTTATCAAGACCGGATGTTGTCTCGTGGACTACAATGCTCATCACTTATGTAGAGCTAAACCAGGGGAAGAAGACTCTTCAGTTTTACAGACAGATGCAAGAGGAAGGTGTCATCCCAGATCAATAGACATATGTGGTCGGGCTTCAAGCATGTGACATTCTAAAACAAAAGGATTAAGCCATGGATGAGAAAGACAATTGAACAAAGTGATAGCATTGAACATAGGGCAAGCATTGCATTCGGATGTACAAAGGGAAGGTTGAGCATAGAAGACCTCATACCATTGCTTGGGAGGGTGTGAAAGAGGTAGCATAATATCAGCTTGGTGCTAATTTCATAGATATTCCAAAGTTCAGATGGGGGAACTTGGAGGATGAAGATATCACAGAAAATGTTTTGCCTGGAGTTCAACTAGAAAAGCATGTGGAGAATTCCTTTGACAGCATGCTTGTCGGTAGTGAAGATTTTAAAATACTTTTAGGAGGAGCTTATTATAGGCCGCGTGAAGAAAAAGCAGGGGAATGGGTAAAATAGAAAGAAAGCCGCTTTTCTGGTCAAAAAGGAGGAAGAGGAGCTTTTGTCGAGGAGGTGCCGTCCAATATCACACGGCAGAAAGTTGCGGCAGCCAAGCAGTACATGGGAAAACCATTATAAGTCGCAGATGGAAAAGCTTACAAGAACAAGGAGAAAGGCGGAATTTGCTAGAGTAGAAACTAACAGATGTTGATGTGCCTGTGGAGGAGCAAAACAATCTCTTAAATGATTTGGAGCAAAAAGAGTCTGAGTACATGTGTTTGCAAAGGCATAAAATGGGTGTTGATGATTTTGACCTTCTAACTATCATTGGAAGATGAAGCATTAGTCACGAGGAAGCGACAATGATGAGAGGGAGAAAGCTCAAAAGACAAAGCGGAAGAAAGCAACGCAGACGCTCCTGCGATTGAAGGCGGAAGAAGAAAGTGATGAAGACCGCGTTAAAGCTGTTGTAAAGTCAAGAATTGGAGGAACAAGCTGCTGCTGAACGCAGGACAAAGGTGAAGGACGTCTGCAGCTGCTGATGGAGACAAAATTGACGAAGAGACGATCAACGAGCTCTTCAGAAGATGAGGAAGGAGGAGTGTTGCAAAAACAATGGACGGAGCTGAAAAGGGACTTCGACAAGTGCGGGACAAGCCTTGAAGACGATCCTTAATGAGCTACAAAAATTCAACGATTTTTGTGGTGCAAAGGACCGACAAAATCAGAAGAAGGTGAAGGTGACGACTATACTGCAGATAACTCTCATCAGCGGCGTGTAGCGGAGTTGAGTATGATACGGAGTCCGGATGAAGACAAAGATCTGATGATCAAGAAGGAAGACCTGAGAACTGCAATGATGACGATGGCGTTACGGATATGCCCAGACGACGAGAAGACAACCAACGAGCTCTACATATGACTTATTTTTCGTTTTTACTTCATATTGGAGAACATCCCGGTGATTAACGTATCACCTTTTCCGATAGCACCTCCAGCATGTTTGCCTCTTATGTCTCTCAACTTGCACTCGATAAAAGGGAGGATCTGCCTTTTACCTGCTTCCCACTATAGAGAAGCTATGAAATAAATTCTGAAAGATTGAGGATTCCCGAAAGATCTGGTGCTCATACCGAAACTCCAAAAATGTAAGGCTAGCCTGCATAGTCGTTCTTGGTGTCATATTACGCTGCCTTGGACTTAATGTACTCTGTCATGAAGATATGGAAGTTGAAAGATGTTGCTAATATCATGCTTTAACTTAATATGAGACAAAAATCATATCAATCGGCTTAATCATTCAGAAAATATCAACTATGGGAGTTGTCTACAATACAATACTTGATGAACTTTTACTGCTGAAAAAGGAAGAGCATTCGTAAAAAGAAGTCTTATTTCAGATTCTTTGTAGAAGAAGCTTGGCAAATATATTTTTGTTCACAAACCCACTCATTTTGTTTATTTGGATGATTGATCTTCTATCTTGAAATTAGTCAAGGTCCTCTGTGGTCGCGACTTTGCTTTTGAAAACCCTTCGACATCTTTGGTGAACCCGACGTGAAAGCGTCGCAGAAATTTCAGGATGGGAGATAGTTCAGTATCATTTTCAGCCTCTTCTATGATTCCTACTGCATCCTCCACTTCAGCTCCATCATTGATTGCTGCGTCAAGTACTTCAACAGATGATCTAAAGGAGATTTTGCAGAATATGTCCATGTATATGCAGCTTCAAAATCAGCAGACACAATTGTATATGCAGCAGCAACAACAATTGCATCAACAACTGTTGTCTCAGCAAAGGCAACTATATTCGGAGCAGGAGAATGCAATCAGTGCGACTAAGGTGATTGAAACAATTGAGAATGAGAAGAAGCTATTTGATGGCCATAATGTTTCAGCATATTTGAAGACATATGAGATCAAGATGGGGTTTTTTGGAGTTCCAGCTGGACTTATGAGTAAGTATTTCCTTCGTCTTGTCACACCCGCCTTGAGGGCAAAAGTGACTGATCTTTTTATTCAAAATTCACATTGGCAAGATTTTAAGAAGGCCCTGAAAGAAGAGTATTTCCTTGAGGACTTTGGTATGACTACACGGCGGTCATTCCGAGAGTGGGTTTACATGCCAAACAAAGGTTTAGCTGCTTCAAAGTTGATTCGAGAATTTTAAGAGAGGTATAGTCAGCTTGATGCCATTGAACAAAGCACATTGGATGTTGAAAAAGTTTAGCTTTTCTTGCAAGCTCTAGATCTTGCTCTTCAGGAAGAATTGGGAGAGCTTCTTGAGGATCGCATGAAGCCTATGGGACTTAAAACAGATTGGCAAGATGCCCAAGATGTAGTCTCGACTTTGACCAAGAGGAGGATATGGAAGACCCACCTACAGAATGGTTCAATGACACCGACACCGTCTTCTGCTCCTATGCCAGCTTCTATCCCTGTTATTTCTTCTCCTCCTCAGCCAATTTCATAGCCTATGCCAGTGCCTACTACTTCTACTCCTCCTATTCCTCCTGTTCCACGACCGATGCCAGCACCTTCTGCTCCAAAACCATCCACTCCGTCGGTGCCTACCTCTCTTGATGACATAATCAAAGGCATAACGGATTGGACACTAGAGTCAGTTAAAGCAGAGTTGGTGGAAAAATTGAAAGAGCAGTTTTCTTCGACTGCGCCTACTATTTCTTCTAGTGCTCCTACTACACCTAGGAGTGCTCCTAGTGCACCTAGGAGAGATCGAAGATGTATTTGGTGTGATAGTACGGACCATCAGCATTGTAGAGATTGTGAATCTTTTCAGGATGCAAGGAGGAAGAATTTGGTATTTTGGGGACAAGATGGTAAGATTTGGTTGACTGAAACAGGAACTCCGCTTGCTACCAACTTTGGGAAAGGCAGAATGAAGAAGTTAGTGGATGACATGGCTGCGCGTACTTCATATGTGGCAGCTAGAGGAGATGCTTCTGCATATGGAGTCAAGATTGAGAAGGGATCGGAGAATTAGTCAGCATTATGGACTTATGCTATGGAGACGGCAAACAAAGGAAAAATTCAGCAAACTGTTTTGACTAGTGCAAGCTCTAGCAAACCCTTCGACACTACGCACTCTGGTAGCTCCACAATCCAAGTGCAAGCTTCAAGCAAGCTCCATCCTCAAGCTCCATGCTCCAAGCTCCCTTGCCGCGAGCAAGACGAGAGAAGAGAAGAGAAGAGAAGAAGAGAGGAGAAGATGGAGAGCTTCTCCTCCTCGGTCCCTCACCCTCACACACTCTCACACTCCCTCTCTCAATCACAAGCTCAAGCAAGCAAGAACAAGAAAAAGAAGAAGAAGAAGAGAGCTACTTTTGGCCACACACAAGAATGAGCTTCTCATTCACTTTTCAACTTTATATACAAAGCCATAAATCCCTTTTTGGGTGGTCATCCCCTTTTCCCCCTTTTTTACATGGCCGGCCGTAGCCTAGGCCCTTTTTCCCATTGTCCTTCTATCTCCCTAGCTTCCTTTCCACCACCCGTCTACATTTACAAATTGCACGGGTGAGAGCCCGGCGCTCCTTGAATTAAACCATGATGCGCTTGCACTCTTTTACAAAAGTTTTGCCTTGCGCTTTTCCTTGTGCGCCTTTCTCCCTTATTTCAGACTCTTCTCCTTATGCGTCTTTGTCTTCCGTTTCCCTTTGCCTTGGCCTTTGTCTTTGTCTTCTGCTTTAGCTTTTCCGGATTTTCCATCTTCGTTCGTTTGAGGGTTAACAATAGAAGAGAAGAAAAAGAATAGGCACAAGATTCAAATGAATCCTATGAATGCTAGAAATCAAGTTCTCTTCAAGACATGGTTATACATCATGAATCAATCGCAAAATCTTTTGCCACACCTGCCAAAGTGCCTTTACACAATATAAAGACAAAGATCAATTATTTAGACTCTGCATATATTACATGTAAACTCTATTGTAACTCCAAGACAAAGAGTCCAAACACTTCAAAAGTCAATAAGTTTAGATGATTTCTTGGTAGGAGAAGCCCAAGTGCTTCTCCTGGAAGACTATGTATTCATAGAACTTGAGAAGGTAAACAAAATCCTTGTATGGAACTCCAAATACACGTCAACCCTGTGTATTTTTGGTTATTATAGCAATCTTAAGCTGATTGTTTGATGGCTAAATTCCAAGACAAATGGTTCTTGGATTATCTAGACAATGTATACTATTACTCAGAAGTAATCTCTAAGCATTAGACCTCCTAGAACTCCTCGTTATACCCAAAAATGCACACCAAATACCAGCTTTCTCCATTGCTACTCAGATAGAAAATCGAATGGTTTTGTTGGCTTTGAAAGGGGGGTAAAAAACTAGGACATCTAATGAGAATTCTCTCGGATTGATCCTTCTCTTTCTTCACAATTCAATGTATTGTTTTTTCTTGGAAACGGTGATCATGCATCACACGCGAGTTTGAGAGCTCTTCTTTTTTAATGAGATTTTCCAAAACTAGCTGAAAAGCCACTTACTTTTTGGATGTCATCCTACTCTAGAAGTTTAATACATCTTTTGAGGATATGTATAATAAATAATAGCCACAAAATCAAAAATAGGCTAAAATGATCCAAAATTTCTATATTTTTGAACCATCCATACTATGGACACTAACACTAATGACTAATATGACATTGACTCTAGATTAATAAGAAAGCCATATGATAATGCATTCTAGGGTTTTTCACATTGTGTCCACATAGCGGCACGATAGCGGCTTCTCTCCCTTTTCTCCTTTTTGCACCCCTCTCATTCTTCTTTATGTGAGGTGGTGGCGATGATGATCTCCTCTCTCTCTCTCTCTCTCTCTCTCTCTCTCTCTCTCTCTCTCTCTCTCTCTCTCTCTCTCTCTCTCTGCTTTGAACTTTCTCACTCTCTCTTTTTTTCTCTTTTGTAGCTAGTTTGTTAAAATACCACGTTTGAGTTTTTGATACTTTTTTTTTCTTAGTATGCCATCGCTATTGGCATTGCAACATGCATCACTATTTGTGTTGCAATGTGCATCACTAAGGAAAAATAATGACATAAATAGTGATGCCAATAGTGATGTACATTGCGATGCCAATAGTGACACCAATGGCGACACAAATAGCGATGCCAATATGGACGTACATTGTGATGCAAATAGCAATGTTGTTATTTCTGTGTCAAAAATGGGTAACCTATTTGCCCATTTCCTTGTAGTGACTTGTGTGAGTGTATGTGTGTAATTAGGTAAGTATTTTAGCTAAAATATAGCATTATTAGTTATTCATAATGACTTGGTCAATTAAGCAAGGAGCTTGGGAGAATTGTCACTATTGAGGAGAGAGTACTTGAAGACCTAGCATTGTACACCTGAGGGGGGATGCATCTATAAGAAATAATCCATATCATATGTATTCAAAGGATATTTAAAAATACCCTTTACTTACATGTTATAAGGCAATAAAATGACCCCTTTTTCTTAGGAAACTTATGGTTTTTTTCCATTGTAATAAAAATGTCTTTTTTTTGTAAATGTAACCTTGTATTTTTTTTCTCAATAAAGTAACTCCACTTTTGATTGCAAATGTACCCATCCATATGATGTGGAGATCTCTTTTGCATATGTAACCCTATAACTCTTTTTCATACAATAATCCTCCTCTTGATTGCATGTGGTAAATTGGCATTTTTTTGGGTGTACTCCCTTAGATTGTGCAAATGCTTTACAAGTCTTTTTTTTTGTATGGGAGGGATTTTTAGTCACCTAGTTATTTCTAAATGTGAAGAATTAGATGGGTTGAATTCGTCTAATCATTTCATTAACTTATAAAATACCATGTCAATTGTGAAAATTGTCATAATCGATGGTTTGAGCCAACTTTCTCTAGTGAATAACAACATTTAGGGAAAGTTGGCATATGTCAGTGCGAGGCATTTAGTTAGGGAGACATTTGGTTGTGAGAGATAGTTATTTAGCTTGGGAGATATGTATCCATGAGAGGCATTTATTTTGAGAGACATATATCCATAACATGCATTTTATTTAGCCCATGTGAGGCCAATACCCATGAGAGGTGTATTCATTGAGTGAGACTATCATTAGTTGCGTTTGACTATATATTTTGGTCAAAAAAATAATTGATCATTTTTATTTAAGTGTTAAGAAAATTTATTTCTCTATAATGATTCTCACACTTGCTTATTTATTATTAGACTGGCTTGATGTATAGAGACTTATGAGGAAATGTCCATTATAGTGCTAAGTTGAGCATCAACTTATTTTAGATTACTCATATGTATTTATGGATGTGAGTCAAATTTATTTATTTGTAAAGATATGTTAATTTTACAACATTTTCTATATTATTTATCAATTATTCATTGTAAGCTATAATGCCATTACCATTAGACAATTATCTCAGCATGGAATTATATTATTTGTTGATGAAGCAAAGAAGATTATGCTAATTTTTGTAAAAATGTGGAAAATAGAATGCAATCTACTACAAGTCTTGTCAAAAGAGCATTCAAAGCTCTCATAGGCAAGCCTCAAAAACTCAACTAAGCCATATTTTTCTTCCTTACCTTTTCCAAAACTTATTATTTATGTTCCTCTTATCTTGTAGCACCTACCAAGTTGATATCCTTTTCTATCTACCAGATTGATCTATTTATGAGGCACTGTTGTATATGAACAACACTTGCGAATACAACAAAATAATATCAAGCTTTAAATCAAGTCTTCTACTTTCTTGCACTCTTACATACATTCTCTCTTTTCTGACATGGTATTAGAGCATAGCATAATCCTACAGTAGCTCAAATGCTACTTTATTTCTAGTTCTCTATTCTTTCAAGCAAGGTACCGGTAAGAAGCTCTCCCACTCTTTCACTCTTTCTCTTGGATAGTGCATATGGAGGCACGGGAAGTAGGGCAGAGTGAAAATCTCAAATTGTTGCGAGATTTAGTGTGTGAGCATAGCAATGTATATTTTGCAGATAGCAAAATAGAATTGGATAGCAAAATAGAGGTTTTGGAAAATTTTCTATTATTTACCGTTATTGTGGCAAAACAAGTTATATTCTAGCCTATTGTTATGAAAAAAGGATTATATCTATAGTGGTAAATTATAGCAAGGAAACTATGCATCATCTTCACGACAGAATGAAGACAAAAATGAGTGTCTGTTTATTATGCAACATATGATGAATGCTGTTACAAGAAAGGGGACACATGGTGATGTATAGTATGTCGATTCCAAGTGCATCTAACTAGTCATATTGAATGGTTTGGAGAAATGCACAACTTACAAAATCCATGCTATGTCTAGATGGGTGATGATTCATGCCATCCAATTTGACACATTGAAAATGGTCTCTTATCTTTGTATGATGGTCAGACACAAAGAGTCTGTCGAATGTATTACATGTGCCATCAATCACAAAGAATTTACGTCTGTTGGCCAAATGGTAGAGCAAGGGTTGCAAGTTTGATTTAATGCAAAATGTTATTTTGTAGAATACTTTAATGATAAGTGCAAGTTGGTTGCAAAAGGAAGTAAAATTAGACACATATTCACTTTAGATATTGAAATCCTTGCAATGAATGCTGCTATGTATGCTAAAGGAAAAGGAGTGGTTGCAGATATTAAAATATGGCATAAATGTATTGAACATGAAAATATACAAATGCTAAAATTAATGTAGTCCAAAGGATTGGTTATAGGGTTGCCTATTTTTAGACTTGCAAAATTTCATAAATTGTATGAAGCATGCCAATTTGATAAGCAAGCAAGATGATCCTTTTCACATGATAGAGAGATATGAGAAAACATATACTTGATGTTGTGCACACAGATGTTTGGGGGCCTACACAGAATATATCTCTTGGTGGCAACAAATACTTTGTCACATTTATTGATGATTGTTCAAGGAAGCTATGGGTATACTTTAAAAAAGAACAGAGAGATATATTTGAGCAGTTGAAATCTTTCAAGAAGGCGGCTGTTGAAACAAAAATAGGCTTGAAAGTTAAGTGCTTCAAATCAAATGGAGGGGGAGAGTATATCTCTACTAAGTTTAGTGGCTTCTTAAGGTCTCATGGGATAAAGAGACTATTTACTTATAGGTATACCCCACAACAAAATGGGGTTGTAGAAAGGAAAAATAGGCATCTTGCAGAAGTTGCATGTGCATTGATGGTTGAAAAGAATATGCCAAAATATTTTCGGCCTAAAGCTATTCATAATACTGTCTATATTATGAATAGAACTTCCACAGTTATAGTTCATGGGATGTTTCCCAAAGAATGCTTTACAGGTAAGAAGCCCAATGTGTCACACTTGAAAGTGTTAGGTTGTATTGCATATGTTCATGTGCCAAATGAACTATGAAAGAAGCTTGATTCAAAGGATAAATTTTGTATTTTTATTAGATACTCTTTAGAATAGAAAGGGTAACGTTTTTATAACCTTGTCACATGTGAGTTTAGAGTTACCAAGGGTATTGTTCTTTATGAGATGAATAGTTAGTATGCATCTACTGGTGATGTATTAGATGATGATAATGATCATGATAGTTATGTGTAGAAAGAAAAGCAAGAATGGCGGAGCCTTAGTGGACCAGAAACATCATCTAGTACTACACCTATAGTTAGCCCTTATTTGGGAGACTGAGTAGCTCCACATCTTCAAGTGGATCTACAAGTATTGCGAGTAAAAACAAAGAAATGAAGAAAGTGTTGGATGGTAACGATGCATCTACTAGTCATTTGGGATTTGATGGAGATTCTAGTAGTTCAGAGATTTTGGATGATGAGCTTGGCATTCCTTCAGTCAGGACACCAGGTGTAAAAAGAGCACATAGTAATGTAAAGGCTCCATTGAGTGATCTAGTGTTACCCATGTCTAGTAGGGTCAGATACCCTATTAAAAGATTTGGTTTTGAAGGTAATGCAATTCACCATTATGCTTATACGATGGTGAAGGTATTTGAGGATGTTGGGCCCACTTGTTTTGAAGATATACAAAATGAGGCATAATGCAGATAGTTCAATTATCAAGTATAAGGCTAGGTTGGTTGCAAAAGGCTATACTCAAACATATGGCATTGGTAACCCTCAAAAAAACAAGGTGGAAAATCTAGAAAATCTAAAGCAAAAGACAGGGCCAAGGCAAAAGTGGAATGGAGAACAAAGGCATGCCAAGAAAAATCAGAAAACACAAGAAGTTGAAAAAGTCCTAAATCAAGGAGAGGCGCTCAAGAAAAAGCGCAAGTCAATACTTTTGGATTTGTTTTAAGAGCGCACATGTGAAAATTGTAAATGTAGATGGGTGGTAGGAAGGAAGCTAGAAAGATATGATAACAATGGAAAAAAGGGCCAACCATGTAAAAAGGGGATGACCTCCCAAAAGGGATTTAGGGTTTTGTATATAAAGTTCAAAAGATGAATGAGAGCTCATCCTTTTGGTGTGGCAACAAGAGACTCACTTTTTTTTCTCTCCTTCTATTCTCTTTGATTGCTTGTGTGTGCTTGAGGGAGGGAGTGTGAGTGTGAGGGAGTGAGTGTGTGAGGGAGTGAGTGTGTGAGGGTGAGGGATCAAGGAGGTGAAGCTCTCCACCATCTCCTCTCTTCTTCTTTTCTCCTCTTCTCTTCTCTTCTTTTTTCTCACATGCGGCTATGGAGGATGGAGCTTGGAGGTGGAGGCTTGAGAATGCTTGAGCTTGCATCAAGAACCGTGGAGCTATCAGAGTGCTTGAGAGAGGAAGCAACTCGATCGGGCATCAAGGTAAGCTCACTACACTCGTAGAGAAGGATAGCGTGTCGGCTATGTGAGAGGCAGCCACCATTAGTGCTTGCTTAAAACACTTGAACAATAAGTAGTCTGTGGATCTTGGTGGTTGAGCTTTGCCTCTACATTTTGGTTCCATTGCTGGGACCAACTAATTCAAGCATGAGCACTTGGGTGCTTCAAATGGAGCATCGAAGTAAGGGTTTCATCCCCAAAATTGGAGCTTGAGATAGATAGGAGGTTTTGGATCTTTGATCCATGTTATAAGTAAGTATTTTTTGTCTTTGATGGTTAGTTTAGTAGGAGAAAGTAGTTGAGTACTTTGCTTTTGATTCTTGTTGCATTTAGAGTAGGTTAAGGTTAGAAAATCGGTTGGAAAGGTGTAGGGTTTGCTGCTATAAAACAGGCCAAACAAGGCACAAATCTGGGAAAATCAGGAGAAAGGAGAGCTTAAGGGGGTTAAGGCTGACAAGTGAGGGGGTAGGAGTGGCAAGATCATTGTGAAAGAGGGGTTTAATAGCCAAGAGACCAGGGGAGAGCTCATTTGAAACCTTGGTTGCTTGAGAGAGAGAGAGAGAGAGAGAGAGAGAGAGTCATTGCATGGACATGTTTCAATCGCATCGTCGACAAGTGCATTACTCACTACAGATATATCCACACCTTCTCCTTCATGTCTAGGTAGGATCTGAAGATGCTTGACTAGTCTGGAGGCCACAATTGCTCCGTGTAGCAAATTTTGTGTCAGCTCAGAGAAAATGCGTCGCATTCGGCCCGGCATTCGAGTGATAGTGATTTTGGGTCGAGTCCCAGAATCGGCCACTCCTATGTTCAACCATCCGATCCAATCAACTCGAGCATGTCAAATTTTGGCCCTTGTCCTGTTCCAAAATCGGCCCTTGACCCTCCTATATTCAGCCATACGACCACTTGACTTGGACGTCCACCACTTAACCTGTACGAATCAACCATTCGGACCAGCTTGGCATTCGGCTCATCTTACTCAAACACTTGAAAATTCAGCCCTCCGCCCTGTCCACTCGGCCCTTGGGCCAGTCAATTTGGCCCACTACTGTTTGGCCATTTGGCCCACGGACAACTACATTAGAACTGGCCAAAGTTGACATTCCAACCAGTTGCATTTGGCCCTTAGCCATTCGGACACCAAATAGAACATTTGGCCCTTGCAATTCAAACCTGTTGGGCCAAGTCTAATTTTCCCATAATTTTTTGAAAATTGGACCAGACCACCTAGACACTGGCTATCTGAACATTCAAGGATCATACAAACATTCAGAAGCCTATCTGGCACAAGGAACAAGGGGATCAGTAAGACTTAGGCATAGAGGCAGCACTAGTCGACCATCTAGCAATTCATCTCAATAGCAGCATCGAGTGGAGTCTTAGAGCACTAATAAATCATGACAGAGTGGAGGGAATAGCACAGAACCCTATAAACCAGTAGGGACAACCAAAACCACCAAAAATCGGGCATCCAAGCCTATCAAGCTAAACCCACGACGAGAGTAATAGAGTCGTCTAGGCACTTGTCTTCTCACTCACTTTGAATTCTAGCCCTCAAAGCACACTTGAGAAAAGCTAAAAGCATGATTTTGCATAGTGCACAGAAAAGAGCACACACGTACACACACGCACAGAGTGAGCTAAGTTGAGGACTGTTTGTAATTAACAAGGAACACACCCAAACTTAAGAACTTCAAGGAATCCTCCGGTAAGAGAAGACCCAAAGACATATAAGGGAGATCAAATCCCCAAAAGTAGGACCCAATGGAGAACACGGCTAGAAATTTGAACCCAACAAGGACAGACAATACCACAGAAGTGGACCTGCCTAGCCTTATCGACTTGATTGACAACTTGGCAGAACAAGAAGTCCTAGACATGGAAGAGGGCAGCTCATGCCATAGAAGCAATGAGGAGCTTAACCTAGGAGACTTTCTTGAGGTTGTTCTGAACAAATACGGCGCTCAAACCCGGCTAGAACACCACGGTAGATCGGTAGAGGACATCATAGCAGACCTAGAGGAGGAGAGAAATCTGGCCCGCAGGGCTCTGCAAGGCCTAGCTGTGTACAACCAGGATCAACAAATTAGGAACTTATGCCAGAGCTTAGAAATGCGAGAGATCCAGAGAGTGCTAGACTTAGCAGGTAGGAATCATTCAAAGAGCAAGAGAGTGCTAGAAGGAGATCTCACACTGAGCAAGCTTCTCTTGACAAATCGGCTGCTAGATAACACAGTCGTAGAACAAAGTGCTACAACATTGGCAACATCTCTACTGATAGTGGGAGTCAACCAAGGCTCTAAGAATCAATCAAAAATCCATGTGGTAGCAAAGCAACTAGACAAATACCGACAAATACCAAGCTACCGATGACCCATACAACTTTGTGGAGCAGTTTGAGCAGGTCTGTGAGGCCAATGGCCTCACTGACCCTAGTCAACGCTCCCAAGTCTTCGGACTATGCTTAGGCGACAAGGGTCATACTTGGCACACAAGTCTAGATGCTGCAAAGCATGTCGATTTCAATGGCTTGAAAAATCTCTTCATTAAGAGATTTTCCTAACTTGGATACTCCAATAACCTGTTAGTACGACGCATGCATGTCAAGTAGAAAGAGAAAGAGGATATTTGAGATTATGTGACCCATGTGAGGAGCCTCTTCAAGAGAATTACCATAGGTGAGAGACCAAGCAAAAGGGTGGTATCCATGGCATTCATCAACAGAATACGAAGTGAAGAGCTCTACAAAGCCCTGGCTGGCAATTCTAGCTTGCAGTGAGACGCACTGGCAAAGGTCTTTGAAGAAGTTATTAGAGTGGATGACCAGATCAAGGAAAGAGCCTCCAAAGGCTCAAATCAAGAAGAGTTTGGTTCCAGGAGTTTCGAGAGAGCCTCAACGATGAGTGAGAGAGCAGACCCAAGCACTCAGGTCAAGAAAGGGAAGGGCACTAAGTCAGGACAAGAGCTAGTCAAGATTAGGATGGACATAGCCAAACTACAGGAGATGATGAGACAATCCACAGGCCCACATGTCCAATGTGTGCATTGTGGAGGAAACCACTTGCCAGCTAAGTGTCAGGACCCTAGGTCATGACCTTATGCTAATTGTGGTAGGTTTGGCCATGACACCATGCATTGTCGATTACCTCCGAGGCTCCCATACCCACAGCCTTACGGTCAACATTACCTTGTGAACATGCCACTGAACTTCTTTGGAAGGGGAGCCCCATTGGCTCTCTCAGCACCTAATGACACTAAACTGATCATCCCTAGAATGGAAATAAACCCTACAGGTATCCCTAGACCACCTGGACCCTACATGACCCATCCATCGAGTGATACTCTAGTCCACTATGTGGATGAGACTAGTAGCAACAAGCCTTATGTAAACCCATATGTGTCAAAAGATGAGGAATGCAACGTTATCCTCATGGACTATTGACCAGTATCAGTGATGGCATTAGGTAGAGGGAGAGGCCAAGGTCTAGGGGGGGGGGGGGGGGGGGACAAACCCAAGAATGTGTGTTGAACTTACGGTCTCCCTGGACATATTTCTTCACCCTGCCTCAAGAGGGAGGAAGTAAATAGAGATAAGGCAGACCTGAGATGCATTGAGTGTGGAATCACTCATCTCTTTGTCGATTGCCTAGGCAGAGGACATCCTCTAGTTTAGCAAACAAGCCATCGGTTCCATTGGGTTTGCTCGGTGTCGAGACACTCGACGAGGAGGCCACACCTATCCCATTGCATGTCATGACCTGTGCATAGACGAAGCAACCCCAACATATCATTGCCATGGCCTAGCAACCTTGATGCAACCTCACTTGGAAAGAAGAGTCGAAGATGAAGGAAGAAGAGACCAGACACTAAGGTCACCCTTAAAACCACAAGTGCCATGACACTGTCGGTTGGAGGGAAATTCATGGACGTAGAAGAAGAAATTTTGGCTCCTCGGACGGTTGAAAAGGGAAGTGCTAAGGTCGAGGAGTACCCCAACCCAAAGCGCCAACTTGAAGCCATCAAGAAGGTGAAAGAATGGGTGAAGGAGGCCCAAGAGCACTTGAAGGACACTGAGCCCATACTGGAAGACGAGATCGATGACCTCTCGAGCATAAGCATGCCAATCTCTCTCCCACGACCAAGTTCAAGGGAGGCGATGGCACCACAAATTGGGTCACCTAGACAAAGCCTAGATGTTATGGGCCAGTAAGGCAATCAAGGCCATTGGCCAAGAACCGCAGACCTAGGAGAGAGGCAAGTGACTAGCAACCTCCTCAATACACTAGTGACCACCTTGGTAACTCTGAGCTTAGGCGACATGCTTAGGCAGCACCCAATGCTATGGCTGGAGCTAAAGTAGTGGGTTGAAGAACCAAATGTGCCAATTTCCATAGACTTGCTTGAGCATGATGCAAAAACCCAAATACCGAGTCTGACGTTGCATTTTATGCCTAAATCCTTGCATGTCAATGCCTTTTGGGAAGGCACGGAAATGCATGCAATCCTACTAGTCTTAGCACTGCATGACATCACTAGAAAGGGGATTGTGGACACAGTGTGCTAAACCATGTGGTACTACAAACTTGGGGTAGCCCACCAGTCGAGACTAGTAGGTTTAATGTCACACCACTGACACACGGAATGAAGGTGAAACTATTCGGAGTGTTGAAAAATTGGCAAGTGAAGATTACAGGAATCCAATTCTCAATTGACTTCATAGCCATGAAGGGAGTGGACTACGACATCCTGCTAGGCCAACCCTGGATGCGCAATGCAAGAGTCATAGAAGAATGGGGCAACGATCTCATCTTCTTAGGCAATCGAATAGAGGCTGTAAGAGTAGACATGGACACTTGGAAGACTATGCCAGTCAACCTAGATGCTATCTCCACCATGTTGAAAGGCGATGGACAGTAGACTAGGGGATCCTATGGGGCCCTTACCAAGTATATCTCGTGCCCTGAGGATGAACAAGACTAGATGCATGTTCTTGCTACCATCGATCTGCCATTCTCAAACACTGAGGAGTACAAACATGCCATCAAGGAAACTTGTAAGCTCAAGGACACACCTTCAGTGCTAGTCTGCATGATGGCTGGGAGCCTACGGGAAAGATCCAATCATGTTTCATTCCGAGTCCCAAACAATAGATGCAAGCTCTAGGAGATCCTAGGGTACTTAACCAACAAGTTGACTGGCAATCCAGCAAGGAATCTTAAGCCACTCCAAGATCTCTTGGATGAGCCTGAATGGTGATGGTCCAAGGCACATGATTCAAACTTGAAGTACAATTGGGCCTTAATCCTCGACCAACAAGAAGAGAATTGTCAAAACCAGGAAAATGAGGAGCAACTGGACAAAGACAGTTTTGATGCGAATATGACGACTGTTGTTCCTATAGTGATGAGAGAAAAAGGAAAATCGATACCCTAGAGTACGACACTCAGGGGCATATAATCAAACAAATATGAGTAGACCCCAAACCATGCAAGCAGAGTGCACTTAGAGTAGGGAAAGGATTCAAACATAAGGACTGCGATCAAATGTGGTTGGAGCACACGAGTGCAATCGACTACGAGCAGGCAGGCCTAGCCCAACCAAGTGATGCACCACTGCTGTGAATGGACTCACCTTCTAAGCTATGACCACCAGGAGAGAGCCCCTCTTCTAGCGAAGATGGAGAGTTCAATTCCAAGTTGGAAGTTAGCTCAGATAGTGACCCTGAAATACCTCAGCCTCCCAAGACTAGACACACTAAGGGGGACCTACCCGTCCACCTACGATGCCGACAATTAAAGGAGGAACGACAAATGATGAGCAAAGAAATGTAGACAGATGAACAACAGAAACTACAAGACCTGCCAAAACTATTCACAAATTTAAGAAAGGGAGAGAGGGTGGTGATCTTGCTGGGAGCCAAACGACTAGGGCAAGCAATCAAACCAATCAAGGGACCCGCCAACGTCAAAATGGTCAATTTAGCTAAGGAAGGGTAGACCCCATGACCTATCTTTATGGTAGATGACTTGGTTGATCAAGATGAAGCAAGTCTCATTACTCTCCTGTGAGAGTATGTAGAAGTCTTTGCTTGGTCCCTAGAAGAACTCAAAGGAGTAGACTCAAGTGTGGTGACTCACAACATACCCATGGCACCTAACGCAATGCTTGCCAATAAGCAGCAACCATATCCCATGAATCCAAAGCATGCTCACACTGTTAAGGAAGAAATTAACAAAATAATGAGAGTAGGATTCATCTACAAAATTGAACAGATGAACTGGGTCTCGCCCATAGTCATTGTATAAGAAGAATGGGAAGATTAGAGTGTGTGTCAATTACAAGAAGGTAAACACAACTATGAAGAGAGATAACTACCCACTGCTATACAATGAGCACATGCTCGAGAGAGTGGCTGGAAAGGAGGCCTATAGTTTTTTGGATGGTTTCTCTGGATACAATCAGGTGCAATTGCATCCTACGGATAGGCATAAGAATGCATTCGCCACTGGATGGGGAGTCTTTTCCTACATAGTGATGTCTTTTGGATTGACTAACATTCTAGCCACTTTTCAATGACTAATGTGTATAATATTCAAGAACATGATGAAAATGGAGTTAGAGGTCTTTGTGGATGACTTGTGTGTTCACTCTACTTGGTGAGAACACTTAGATAGGCTCCAAGTGGTCTTTGAACGACGTTGGCTATACCGCCTCTCATTGAACCCCTTGAAGTGCCAATTCTGGGTGAAGCATGGATGTATCCTAGGATACATGGTATCAAATAATGGCATTGCCACAGATTCCTTGAAGGTCAAGTTCATAGTTGATCTTCCACCCCCAATTGATTACAAGGGTGTTCATGACATACAGGGTATTATCGATGGTTTGTGTTAAACTATGCATTGATTGCTAGACCTCTATACAAGCTTTTGATTGTATTCGAATGGACCACGAAATGCCAATGCACATATGAGGAATAAAAAGGGCTCTAACCACCACACCAATACTATGACCCCCAGATTGGACACTCACATTTCATGTGTACATCAACATGTTGAAATTCATTGCATGAGTTGTGTTGTGCCAACCTGGTGAACACAATCTGGACTACCTGGTGAGCTTTGCTAGTAGACAACTCACTGAGACCAAAATGAACTACTCAACAACGAAGAGAGAGGGCTTGGCCATGGTGTTTGCCCTGTAAAGAAATTTTGACATTATCTTCTGGCTATGCCTTTCACTTTCTTTGTTGACCATCAAGCCTTATTGTATCTGATTAACAAACCATGCACTACAGGATACATTGCTAGATGGCTTCTTCTACTTTTGGAGTTTGATTTCTTCGTGATGGTGCGTAAGGGGAATAGCATTACATGGCTGACCATCTATCTCACATCCCCATGGGAGAAGCGGCTAGACAAGGCATTGTGGACAAATTGCCAGATGCGCATTTATTCCACTTATCCAGCGAAGAAGATTTGTTTAGAGCTAGCATGACACCATACTGGGATAACATAGTTCAAGTGCTTGAACACAGACTACCGAGAACCAATAGGAAAAGCCTGACTTAGGTGGCTTATCTTGAAACTCCAACCCTATCAGTTGATAGCTAGCCAACTTTACAGGCTAGGACAATATGGGTTACTGCGCAGATGCGTTTGTGAGCATGGGATGCATGACATACTAACAAAGGCCTACGGTGGAATCGTAGGAGGACATTTTAGCGAAGATGTGATAGCTCGCAAAGTGTTGTAGTCCTAATTGTGGTGGCCTACCTTTTTCTGAGATGCGGCACAATTCATGAAGCATTGTGATGAGTGCCAACGAACTAAAGTCCCTATCCGCAAAGATCGCATGGAGCTAACCCCAATTATTGCATGACAACCTTTCAAGAAATGGGGGATTGACTTCATCGGACCCCTTAGTCCTATGGCACAATATTCACAAGCTAAATACATCATTGTGGCCATCGACTATCTGACCAAATGGGCAAAAGCACGAGCTATGAGAAAGAATGGGGCTAGGACAATTGCTAAGTTCCTATGGGAGCAAGTGATCTCACGATTCGTATGCCTCATCAAACTAGTCAGTGAGAACAAGGCACACACTTCATCAATGAAGTAATAGCTCACCTCCTGTCATCCTTCCTAATCATCCCATCAAAAATCTGCACCTCATTACCCACAAGCAAATGGTCAAGCTAAATCAACATATAAAATCCTAGTAAACATCCTGACTAAGGTCATCTCTACTTCATGCAGTGATTGGGATAACAAATTAATGGCGGCCTTGTGGGCCTACCACACGGCTTAGAAGACAGACACCCTTTAGATTGACATATGGTATAGAGGCAATCCTTCCCTTAGAATTCTTCGTGCCAAGCCTCATGATCGCCCTTCAAGAAAGATGGGATGGGAAGGGGGCATGGAAGGAATGCTTTATTGAGCTCACACTTAACAAAAACCCGTTTTCTAGCCACACATGTGCTCATATGCGAAAAGGCAAGGTGTAAAAGCTGGTTCAGTGAGTATGTCAAGCAGTGTAGCTTCGAATAGGGTGACTTAGTATTGCTATACTCAGTCAAAGGACATAAGCAAAAGCTAAAGTTTCGAGGGTTAGGACCTTTTAAGGTTTGAACCATCAACCGAATTGGCAACATTAAACTAGAAACCCTAGAGGGTGAGGGCATAGGCTTCTTTAATGGCAACCACATAAAGAAGTATTTTCCTCCCACGGACCCATTGCATGAGCCCCCAATGTTAGCACCCCCTATCCACATACGAGTAGCCACTATCACTAAGGTGGACGGTGAGGATGAGGAAGCAATACCACCAGCTTACCTACACATGAAGGTCACTGCTAAACACACATGCACCATTAATGCGTTGATCCATGAGGGAGCTGATTTTAATATCTTTACTCATGACCATTGGACCCAAATCAGCAAATCGCAGTTGTAGCCCACTAATGCTAATCTCACCCCTTATGGAGGCCAACCCTACACACTGTTAGGAAAGTGCAAGGTTGCAGTTTCTATCGATTTTGAAAGCATTCTGCTGATAATCTTCTATGTGTTGCCCCCAACACTAAGAATGCAGGCATGAAATCGTTAGGTTAAATTTTCAAGAAGCAAACTTGTTGCAATGTTGACTATCAGTCATAGCGTATCCACCTAGCCATGGGCAACATTCACACTGTTATAGCTTTCAGCAAGGGCGACGCGACTCTTTCCAAGACCGCAAAGCCACCGATAGAGGAACCCATTGTCAAGACTAAGGAGGGAGGTCAGGACTTGTCACAACCTACAAAGCCTCGATGCCAACAACCCGCCAGAACCAATGTTGATGCCCATGAACTCCAATTCAATGGGTACCTAAACAAAGAGCGCAACCTCAGAATAGAAGCCCATGGCCTTGCTAGGCTAATAATCTGCACCTGAAATCTAGGAAGCCAAGTCGAAAGTATAAACATCAATGCACGGTCACAAGCGCCGATGGGTCCCCAAGGCCTTCTTGCAAGCATAAGGCTACTATGCAGCGAGTAACACCTCGATTTGGTTGCCTAAAGGCAAAGTGACCAAAGGCCCTACTCAAGCGCCACCCTCAAGCTTGACCACACGTAACGTCATGCCAGAGACACTCAATCCACAAGAGATTTAGGCCGCTAAGTCCATAGACACTCAAACCATCATGCCAGAGACACTCAAACCACAAGAGATTTAGGCCGCTAAGTCCATAGAACTTTCGAAACCTAACTCAGCAAGGCCTGAACCAATCTATCATCCAAAATTGTAGCCTACTACTAGCAAAATGTCCAGCTCTAGTGCTGATAATACCCCACACATATTAAATGTGTCTACTAGCACGACAACCATAACCACCACCAAACCCATTGAATGTGAAGCCAAGCTCCAACCTAAAGAGCAACCCAAACTGCGACTATTAACTGCTAAACTCTCTAGTCCTATTAAGCCTCAACCACCCACTGGCCTTTGACCCTCTTATGAGCAACGATCAATTCTAACCTTGGCTGTAGACTTAGCTGAGAATACAAGGTACGACTTGGTTGCTTTCCTTCAATGCTTGGATGCTACTTTCATGACCTTGGCCAAAAGCTACAATCGACTAGACTTAGGCCTCTTGGAAGAACATAGCAATGCAAGTATGAACACTGCCTTGCTCTTAGGAGGAGTCGGAATTTGTATTAGTTAAGGCTTTCGAATCAGCTCATGAGTTAATTGCAACTGAGATATCCCATGAGCAGGCAATCAAGCGGTGTCTCATTTCGTCGTTTAGCAAGAATACAATCATGGCCACAAACCAAGAAATCGAGAATTTGAAACATCTAACCGACCACGACTCCTCTTTCTTGTGGAAATGGTATGCTTTACGCCTGCAATGGGAGCAAGAGGGATGCCAAATAATGACCAATGTTGAACAATGACGCGTAATCAAGGCATCTAAATACGACCCAACCTATGTTGCTCCAACTTCCCATAGGGTGTTGACTTCCATTTGTAACTGACCCCTGGAAGAACACATTGAGAGACATCTATATTTAGATCACATCCTCACTGAGAGGAGGAGTTGCATATTGCTAGTCGAATGGACTTTGGTGATTTCTTGCTTGACATCCTCACTTACATTACGCATGTAGGTATCTGCCCTTTTGACATGGATAGCTATGCTAATCTCGAGTATAATCTGAATTTCTACGCTTGGCTCATGCAAAGGTAAAGAACTCGGATTATGTGTTGAATGCCCATCATCCTCTAACCCTTTAATCCTAAGAAGGATTCTTCTCAATTCAAAGTGGGGGAGGTAAGGTGAAACAAACCAAACACATAAGAAAAACCATAAAGAAAAATCACACATGAGAGACCTCAATGGTAGGATGAAGCAACTTGTGACTGAGAAATTGGCAATAAAATTTGAAAGCAATAGACTTAGACTACTTGGAGAGAAATTTCTAATTCTATACTAAAACTAAGTTAATCTACCAAGCATGAAGTATTTTCTTTCAGTGAGTAACTAATTGGAAAAGCACTAATGGCAAACCATGGCTTATGATGATAGGAGTTGAAGATGTTGTAGCAAGATCGAGCCCATTGTCTACCCTTCACGGAAGAGGAAAGAGCAATTTAGGGCCTATCCCTTGAAAATCGAGCGTACAACCCTAGCTCAGGTTTAGGAGCATCCACAACATCGAAGGGGTAGTGATCAGTGAAAAGGCCATCAGGAGGATCGTGAATCAGTGCAACCTCACCATGTATATCGAAAATTTCTAACAACATTAGGTGTGTGGAATTCATGAGGACGTATGACCCTGATAAGGAGAGTGGGACAATGTCCTTGGCAAGCAGGGAAGGAATCAAGCAAGTGTGGGTCCCTCTCAGTAAGACCTTAGTGGAGAAGGCATTGGGGTTGGAACCAAAGGTGGAAAGGAGGCATAAAAGACATGTCTATGCCATGCTGGGGATGAAGAAGGAAAGTGTCTTAACAAATGATGGCATAAGTATCTAGGACATTCCCAACACAAAGGTTAGATTCCCAACTGGAGAAGGCCAAGGAGGAAAAAAGAATAGTGGTGTCTGAGTTGGAAGTCGAGAAGGAGTTAGTGGCGGCCTTCCAATTGGAAAAAACTCGACAGGTCACCACGTACCAAAAAGAGATAAGTGAGCTAAAGGCAGCAAATCAAAGATGGAAGCCTGGAATTGGTGGCACTATAGCACAAATATAAAACCTTGATACTGCAGCACTAGGATTTGGAAGCCCACAGAGTTCAGTCAAGCATGGAAGAGTTGGCCGAAAGAGAAGCAAAGAGGAAACAGGAATAGGAGGAGCATCACCGAGAGGTCAAAGACCTCATAGTCAGAGTATTCCTAGAAATAGATGAGCACAAGAGATTGGAGAGAGAGATTGAACACTTGGAAAAAGAGAAGGAGGAGCTCACTCACATGGGGAAAAAACAAGAGTCGATCATAACATCCCTAGCACGCAAGCAGGGGGAGAGCTCCAAGGAGATGATGAAGAGAGACAAAGAGTGGACAATCCACACTGAAAAAAGGGTAAGAACCCTGGCATGCTGGCAGGCTTAAGCAACGAAAGACAAAACACTTGCAAAAAGCAGAGCAGAGGCCACCCAGATGAGATTCCAAACGCAACAACGCACCTTCTTGAATACCCTACTAGATGTCACCTAGGAAGAGGAGGGAGAGTCCATGGTGGCCATGAAGAAGAAACTAGGAATGGCTCGTAGAGCACTGAAGGCAGGACTGCAGATGCTGCCACAGCCTAGCAGAGTTGGCCCACGCTTGGAAGAGCAACGCCACTATCTCCTATTGGCAGGCCTAACCCCATAGGAAGTGGACGCTCTCAGATTCCTTGAAGAAGAGCAACATGAGCCAAGCCTGGAGAGGGAGGTGGATGTGACCTTTGGAATGGGATCACATGAAGAAGAGCTTGTCCCGCCACCTCCTTCCCCACGTCCTAACACACAAACACTTCTACAAAAAGGAAGGCGGCACTGAGGAAAAAAAGAAAACAATTGGTGGAGGAGACAATGAAGAAATGCAATGCCAAGGGAGTAAAGGCACCCCAGGCCCCTATCCCACCATGTGAGGATGACACCCCAACAAGCTTCCACACCAACCTTGTAATTTGGGAAAGGCAAGAAATGGCTAGGAACCCCTTTGATCTTAACTTCCAATTCCCCCATCGCCCTCCTGTGCAGGGTTTTACCCATCAAGGTGGTGGAGGAGGCGATTAACATCAAAGACAGGCTTGGGCAGAAGTGGCTGGAGGAGAGAGCGCAGAACCCCACATTATGGGCTACTGAAGATGTTGAATTTTGGCAAAATAAAGTTTTTGAAGTACCACGGTCCATGCCCGACTATGAATGCCAACTACCTAGAGAAGAAGGGCCTGCAACACCAACCTGAATACTTGGATGGCCTTTTGCAACACTCAACCCTTCGAGCAGAATGACCCAACCTTCATGCCCTATCCTTGAAGGGTCGATGTGGCTTTTGACTCTAGTGTCCACGACTACTATGACTTTCCTATGATCTATAACCCTCATTGTACTACATATAACGATGTCCTCATCTTCACACCAGAAAACTTGTATGATACCCTAATCCAATTCACTAAATGAATTATCTTCATGCCATGACCCCGCCTTTATTACTACTTGTAATTACCTTAGATTTCTTAGGATACTCCTTAGGTAAGATCCCACCCCACAGGAGAGTGGCCTCCCAGTACTCCATTTTGATCCCAATAATATAGATAGTTATGCAATTCCTACCTTGGAGTAAAATATTTTGGCACATTTTTGTCGCTTTTTGGGATCTAAAATCCATCTCTCATCTAGTCACATAGACCTCATCTAACATACAAGTTACGACCCACCCAGTGTTTGTGCTTACACATGGCTTCTCCTCATAATGGGGGCCTTACAACTTAGAGCACCATGGACCATGTGGGGCATCTTACGAGGGTGGAGCATTAAGCATATCTAACAAACCCCCCCCCCCCCAATGTCCACCACTGAGTAAACTACATTCTTGGCCCAATGCTGAGTCTGTGAAGATGAATTTGAAGGAGATCCTTCATGAGAGCTTTGGTAAAGATATCCGCTCCATTCTCCTCCATTGGACGATAGACTAGCTCTACTATCCCATCCTCAATCAAGTCATTTGCATAGTGATAGTGGATCTCAATGTGTTTGGTGGATGTATGAAAAATTGGGTTTTTGGCAATGGTGATGCAACTCTGATTGTCATATCTTAGCACTATTGGATCTTTATCTTGTGCTCCCATATGCCATAGGATCCTCCTTAACCATATTGTGCCACATGTAGCAAAGCAAGCTGCCTCTTGTACTCTACTTTAGTAGAAGACAATGCCATAGTTTGTTGCTTCCCTTATTGATCTAGGAGAAGATTCCTAAACTTGAAGAGAAACAATATCTAGAAACTGATTTCCTAGAATCGCTGTCACTTGCACAATGTGAGTCATAATTCCCCATAAGAGCACTTTCAAAACTATATGTGATACCATAGTTAAGAGATACCCTTCAAGTATCTGAGCACTGGCATCCCAACTTCTCAATGGCTCTCTTGCAGTTTGTTTGAGAACCTTCTCAAAACACCAATAGTAAAACAAATATTTGGTGTAGTGTTGCATAAGTAGATGAGGCTACCAACCAACCTCTTATACCCCCCAATGTTTGCTAGTGCTAATGTATGCTCAAGGGATAGCTTCACATTGGCCTCCATAGGTGTAGCTATCTCCTTATACTTGGTCATGCCAAATGCTTTTAAGATCTCCCATGCATACTTCTTTTGAGAGATGAAGGTTTTGCCAGGGCCCTACTAGACTTCAATCCCTAAACAATAGTGCAACAGGTCCAAGTTTGTCATTTTAAACTCAAAGCTCAAAGCCTTTCGAGAGATGAAGATTTTGCCAGGGCCCTACTAGACTTCAATCCCTAAACAATAGTGCAACAAGTCCAAGTTTGTCATTTTAAACTCAAAGCTCAAAGCCTTTCGAGTATGATGGATCATATCTTCATAGTCACTTGTAATAAGAAGGTTACCCACATTTAGGACAATCACTACAAAATTTTCACTATCCCTGTAAACATACAAGTTAGCATCTAAGGCACATCTTTTGAAATTTAAACCTAGAAAGAATTTGTTTATCTGCTAGTACCATGCGCTAGGGACTTGTTTCAATCAATATAATTCCTTTTCAACTTACAAACTTTGTTCTCAAAATGCGGGCCTCAAACCATGGTGACTAAGCCACATGCACCTCCTCCTTGAGGTCACCATTTAACATCCATTTGGTAAATTGGCCACTTCTTATGAGCAGTTACTGTAAGTACTATGCGAATAGGTCATTCTTGTTAGAAATCAAGCTCACCGTCAGTGTGTCTTCATCTATGACCGACATCTATGACAGCTAGTGTGTACAGCTGTCTACATGTGACTACATTAAATAAGTCGGGTTAGTAGTCAGTCAGTGACCTGACTAGAGTTAGTCAGTCTAGTCTATATTTACACTAGGTCACTTTATCTTGTTGTGGGTGTGTGCTTTTTAGTTGAGTGTGTGGAAATGAAGGAATGAGCTTGAGAGCCTGAAGGCTCATGGATATGGAGTCTTTCCCTTCTCTCTCTCTTCTCTTTGAACATGGTATCAGAGCTTCATCCATGAGGCTGTGGGAGAATGGGCATGACAACCTGCAGTGCAAAGGAGATGGAAGTAAGGAATCAGGAAGAAGCTGGACACTTGCAAATGAAGCCATAGTCAAAGGAAGGAATCAGCATGGACTGCCTTCTGAAAATTGTGGACTGCCTCCTGAAAATCAGCAACCTGTGTTTGAAAATCGTGGACTGCCTCCTGAAAAACAGCAACCTGTATCTGAAAATCTGCGCCTGCTGATCTGAATGGATAGCAACCTGTATCTGAAAATCTGCGCTTGCTGATCTGAGTGGACAGCAACTTGTGCCTGAAAATCTACGCCCCCTGGTCTGAAAATCTGCGCCTGCTGATCTGAGTGGACAGCAACCTGTCAATCTTCAGTGGGGCACTTGGACAAGGTTCATAGAGCATGTATGCTCACTATTGAAGGTATTTGAAGTGTGCAAGAAGTAAATGCTTGTGTGGGAGCTCTGTTATGAGCTAGAGTGTCAGACACAGACCTGTAATCATTTCTGAACTGCTGTAAACATGAATGGACAGCATGCATTCAGTCATTACTGACACACAGGAGCCTTGTACTACACTCAGAAGGCATCTTTGGAGCACAAGAATGTGTCAAAGCATGTATACATTGGATCAAATGTCTTGGAGCTGAGATCTCTTGCTCAGAATACTCAAATCTGAAAATCAATGACAGGCTGAAAACTGTCATACACAGTCAATGACAGAATACTCAGATCTGAAAATCAATGACAGGCTAAAAACTGTCATACACATTCAATGACAGAATACTCAGATCTGAAAATCAATAACAGGTTGAAAACTGTCATACACAGTCAATGACAAGTACTGTGCATTACTGAAGCAATACAGGTCATCTTAAGGGTTCCATCATCTATATGAACTGGCCTATACATGCTGAATGCGTGGAGAATTGAAGCAAGCAATGAGCATCATTGAAAACTGAATTTTGAAGCTGAAATAAATGCAGTTACACTATCCTGGTTAATTACAAACAGCTCATGAGTTTTATGCCATTGGTCAATGAAGACAGGTTGTCTATGCCTACTCAGATGCTCATGTATTGAACTTGCCACTACAAAGTAAATGTATGACATGGTCAAAAGACATTTTGGAGCTGCTTGGAGCTTGGTATGCTAAATTCTGGTTGACTGCAACCTAAAACTGAATTTGTTGACACTTGTATGTGCTGGTTATGCACTGTTCTGTGCCCTTATGATCATGTCTTGACTGCCAAATGTACTAGCAACTACCTGGGAGATTTTGGAATATGTATGACATGATTACCACTCAGTTTTGGACTTGGAATTGCTGCTGGTTACTCACAGTTTATAGTTTTCAGACTGCATGTATGTACCCTGGCAGTGAGGTTACATAAGCTTAAGCTGAAGCAAACACATAGCTTATGTATTGACAGTTATATCTACAGTTGAGACCACTTGTTTGAGGGTTGTTTTGGGGTGTCAGTGGGCTGAAATACCCTGGTTTTTTTCTGCAATTTAGTGCAGAAAACTGTCATAAACTGTTACGGAGTAAACTTAGTCAATCATACTTATTGGACTGCAGGGAGTCAGGCACTTGATAGACAGTCTATTGCATCATGGCTAATGCACATGGGACTGACAAAATCACTCAGATAGTTGGAGAGAAGTTGGATAATAAGAACTTTACATTATGGAAATTCAGAATAAAAAACTTTCTGGTTGGCCGAGGTTATTGGGATTTATGTACAGGAGATGAAGTTGCTCCTGAGTTGCCTGCACACAATCCAACAAATGAACAGAATAGAGCCTACAGACTATGGAATGAAAGAGCATGCAAGGTGCTGCATTGGTTTTCCTTATGTATATCTGATGCTATGGTAATTCAAATCATTGGATGTGAGACTCCGAAGGATGCTTGGGACATACTGATGAAAAATTATGGAACCATGACACATGCAAGAAAGATCCAGTTGAAACAGCAGTTCAACAACATGTCTAGGAATGGCAAGAGCATCCAGATGTATACCATGGAGATTAAGACCATAGTTGATCAACTTGCTACTATTGGCTCAAGTGTATCAAAAGATGATATGATTGCTATTGCTTGGAATGGCTTAGGCAAAGAGTACAAAGCTTTTGACACTTCCATTTCTGTCAGAGAAGAGCCCCCTAGCTGGGAAGAGCTAGTTGCTTTGTTGCTGCATGAGGAAGTCAAACTTGGTTTGAATACAGGTTCTAGTGCATCTCAGAGTAGAGACATTGTGTTGTACTCTAGCCAGCGTGGCAGAGGATCTAGAGGTCGTGGTTCATTTCGAGGTCGTGGTGACACTCGTAATATTTATGGACAGCAGCAGCAGCAGAGTAATTGGCATGGTGCAAATACACAAGTCCAGCGTGGATCTGGTGGGTTTAGAGGCAGGGGGAGATCACCCCGAGGTAGAGGTGGTGGTTCTGGTTCATGGCAGTCGTCTGATCAGTCCAACAGGGACAAGGACTACCATTATTGTGGCCGGTATGGGCATATTGCAAAGGATTGTTACAAGAAGTAAGGAGATATGAAGGCAAAGGGTAGACAGCATGGGCACTATGCATCTTCCAGTGGTGCTCATGATGAGTCAGTTGATAGACTCTTTGCCATGCATCATGTATCTAAAAATGCATCGAGACATGATAGAGATGACAGATGGTACATTGACTCTGGTGCGTCAAACCACATGACCCCACATGGAGAGTGGTTTGATGAGATGGTTGCAGGTACACATGGTCATGTATGTACTGGGGATGATACCCAACATGACATAAAGCATAAAGGGATTGTTCCATTGATGATGCCTGATGGCAAGAAGAAAGGCCTGCATGATGTTTTACATGTACCGACCATAACAAAGAATTTGTTGTCTATGGGTCAAATGGCAGAGCAGAATCTGCAAGTGAGGTTTAACAAGGATGGATGTTTCATTGAGGAGTATGGAAATGGCTGCAAGCTAATTTCCAAGGGCAGAAGGGATGGCAGGATGTTTACTTTGGAAGCGACCATTCCTGAACTTAAAGCAGCTATGTTTGCTCATGATGAGAGTGTCATTCGGGATGTAGAGATTTGGCACAAGCGGATTGGACATGTCAATGTACAAAAGCTGAAATCTATGTAGCAGAAAGAAGTAGTACTTGGATTACCTAAATTCAAGTATAATGATTTTGGTTATGTATGTCCTGCGTGTCAGTTTGGGAAGCAGGCACGGTTTCCTTTCATGAGACATGAAAAAAACAGCACTAGGCCTTTACATTTGGTACACTCTGATGTCTGGGGTCCTTCACATAATGCTTCCTTTGGCGGTGCACGATATTATATCTCATTTATTGATGATTTCAGCAGGTACACTTGGCTTTATATCTTGAAACATAAGGATGATGTGTTTGATGCATTCAAAGACTTCAAGAAACATGCTGAAAATGAATTGGGCTGTTACATATCATGTTTGAGATCAGATGGAGGAGGTGAATATGTCTCAAACTACTTTGACAGGTATCTTGCTAAACATGGGATCAGAAGACAGCTCACATGCAGTTATACACCGCAGCAAAACGGTGTTGTAGAGAGGAAAAACAGGGTTTTGATGGAGTCAGCTAAAGCTATGCTGAATGAAAAATGTCTGCCAAATGGTTATTGGGCTGAAGCAGTGGTGACTGCTGTATATGTGCTGAATCGAACCCCTATAGTAGGGATTCATGATGTCACTCCGTATGGACGGCTGTATGGTCATAAACCTGATATTTCACACTTGAAGGTATTTGGCAGCATTGCATATGTGCATATACCGGATGAGAAGAGGAAGAAATTGGATCCTAAGGTAGTGAAAAGTGTGTTTATTGGATATGCACAGGAACGGAAAGCTTATAAGTGTTATGTACCTTCTACGCATGAGATACTCATAAGCAGAGATGTGGTATTTGATGAGTTAGCATCTTGGTATGGGAATCCTATTGCAGTGCCTACTGATGGCTCACCCAGTATGAATCATGCTGAAAATACTCCTGCAGAGAGTACTTCCATGACTGGTCAGACAGGTGATGTATCATCTACAGTGAGTCCTTGGACAGGACGATTACGGAGTCGCACTACTGCATCCACTGACACGGATATGTCAGTGAGGGGGAGAACAGATAAGGGAAAAGAAAAGGTTTTTGAAAATGTAACAGCTCCACTCACTGCAGGTTATGATTCATCTAGCAGTGACAGCTTAGATAGTGAATTGGGGATTCCGTCTGTTATGATGCCAGGTGCTAGACAGAGCCATTATGTGCCGCCTCATGAGAGGCAAGCTCACAGTGAGCCACAGCTCAGGAGATCAGAGAGGGTCAGACGACCTGTTGACAGGTATACTTACACTGGATATTCAGCCCGTCATTATGCTTATATGACGAAAGTAACAGGTTTTAGAGAACCAAGTAAGTTTGATGAGGTAGTTTCAGATGAGAATTGGTGTGCTGCTATGGATGAGGAATATTCAGCTTTGGCTGAAAATTGTACATGGGATTTGGTACAGTTGCCTGAGGTCAAAACACCTATTGGATGCAAGTGGGTGTATAAGGTAAAATGTAAATCAGATGGATCATTGGAAAGATATAAGGCCAGGCTTTGCAAAAGGGTATGCGCAGCATTATGGTCTTGATTATGAGGAGACTTTCAGCCCTGTAGCAAAGATGGCTACAGTTAGAACTGTGATTGCTTTGGCAGCAGCTAGAGGCTGGAAACTATGGCAGATGGATGTAAAGAATGCATTTCTCAATGGAGAATTACAGAAAGAGGTTTACATGGAACAGCCTGAAGGCTATGTACATCCAAAATTTCCAGCACATGTATGTCGGCTGAAAAAGGCATTATATGGGTTGAAACAGGCACCCAGAGCATGGAATGCTCGCATCAGTAGTTATTTACAGCAACATGGTTTCCGATTGGGAGATGCTGATCATAGTCTGTTTGCGAAGAAGACAGATAGTGGCTATGTTTTTCTAGTTGTCTATGTTGATGACTTAATCATTACAGGAGATGATGAAAATGGGATTGCAGAAATAAAGACATGTTTACAAGCTGAGTTTAAGGTCAAGGATCTTGGAGAGCTGAAATATTTTTTGGGGATTGAGGTTGTCTCTACACCTCGAGGCATATGGCTGCTACAGAAGCAGTATGCTCATGACATGTTACAGAAATATGGTATGGCTGATTGCAAGCCTATGGATACGCCTTTGGAGCAGAATGTCAAGCTGCAGATTGATGTTGGGACAGAGATTGAGAATGTTACTATGTACAGACAGATGGTAGGCAGCTTGATCTATCTCACGATCACTAGACCTGACTTGAGTTATGCTGTGGGGCTAATCAGTCAGTTCATGCAGAAGCCTCGCAAACCACACTTGGATGCAGTCAGAAGAATTTTGAGATATGTAAAGGGTACCACAGATCATGGGCTATTTTATGCATATGGCAAAACCCTTGACTTGATGGGGTACACTGATGTTGACTGGGCTGGTTGCACATATGACAGGAGGTCAACCAGTGGCTATGCATTTGGATTGGGTAGTAGCATGATCAATTGGCAGAGTAAGAAACAGCCTACAGTTGCATTGTCCAGTACGGAAGCAGAGTATCGTGGTGCGGCCTTAGCGGCCTGTGAAGCTAAGTGGTTATAGAAGTTACTGAATGACTTGGGAGTACACTTGGACAGCAAAGTCAAGCTGTACTGTGACAATTTGAGCAGTGTTATGTTAGCAAGCAATCCTATTTATCATGCAAGATCAAAACACATTGAGGTTCACTACCATTTCATCAGGGAAATGGTTTTAGCAAATCAAATTGACTTGGAGCATGTGAAGACTGAAGACCATGTAGCAGACATCTTTACCAAATCACTTGGTAAAGATAAGTTCATTCACTTTAGACAGCTAATTGGAGTGATGCAGATGATTTGAGTTTTGTTTTTGAGCTTGAGGGGGAGTGTTAGAAATGAAGCTCACCATCAGTGTGTCTTCATCTATGACAGCTAGTGTGTACAGCTAGCTGTCATAGATGTCAGTGTGACCGACATCTATGACAGCTAGTGTGTACAGCTGTCTACATGTGACTACATTAAATAAGTCGGGTTAGTAGTCATTCAGTGACCTGACTAGAGTTAGTCAGTCTAGTCTACATTTACACTAGGTCACTTTATCTTGTTGTGGGTGTGTGTTTTTCAGTTGAGTGTGTGGAAATGAAGGAATGAGCTTGAGAGCCTGAAGGCTCATGGATATGGAGTCTTTCCCTTTCTCTCTCTCTTCTCTTTGAACAATTCTAGCAATTGAAGCAAATAATTATTAAAAATCAAATCCTTAAATTTGTGAAAATCCCTATGCAACTAATCAGGCTTTATACTTTTCTAAGGTGCCATCAACATTGTACTTGATCTTACAGACCCACTTTGTACCAATAATCTTCCTCTTTTTGGCCATCCCACTAGCTCCCAAGTGTCATTCATCATTATGCTGTCATACTCAACTTGCATAGCAACTCTCCATACTTGATCGGAAAGTGCTTCTTCCAAGTTTGTGGGCTTCTTTACTTCTCTCATAATCTCAACCATCAAGGCCATATTGACTACATGAGAAGAAGCCTTTCTTTGCTCCTCTATTGTCAAAGATCTCCTTGGTCCATCCGCATATTCCTTAATTGTTGCAGACATAGGATTACTGAGATCATATAGTTGCTTCACCCATTGCGGCGATGGCTTTTCCTCGGTGTCATGATTGTAGGTTGGTGAACTTTTTCCTTAATATCCAAAGACGATGCTTCCTCCTCCTTGACTGTAGAGATAGCTCTTGAGATAGGTTCATAGTGGACTACTTCTTCACCAGATGATAAAGTGGAAGAGCTTATATTCTCCTCCTCCACTATATGTGGCTACTCCTTGAACACCACATCACGGCTCACTATGATCTTCTTTGCCTCTTGGTCATACGATTTATAAGCCTTTTGCTCATCACTATAATCCAAGAAGATATATTTTATACTTTTTGGATTTAACTTGTCTCTCTTATCCTTTGGAACATGTACATAATATTCACATCCAAAAGTTCTAAAATGTGAGATAAATGGTTTCTTACCAAAATAGGCTTCATGGGGATTTTTTCCCTTTAGAGTCTTTGTGTAACTTTGATTGAGAATTTACACTGCAATATTAATAGCTTCTACCCAAAACTGGTTAGTAGGCAATCACTAGCCCTTAAGCATGCACCTTGCCATTTCCACAATAGTAAGATTTTGGAATTCAAAAATGCCATTCTATTGAGGTGTATGAGGCCTTGTTAATTGATTCTTAATCCCTTTGCCCTTGCAAAAGTCTTCAAACTCCTTTGATTTAAACTCACCACCACCATTTGGTCTAAGCTTCTTCACACTTTGCCTTGTTTCATTCTCAATAAGTTTTAGTCATTCTTTAGAATTACCAAAATATTGAGTCTTATCACAAAGGAAGTACACCCATATCTTCCTACTATAGTCATCAACAATCAACATAAAATAAGAAAATCCTCCCAAGGCTTTTGTAAGCATTTTATTACACAAGTTAGTATGCACCAACTCTAGAGGAGACTTCACATTGTTCTTGCTTTCTTGTGGAAATGCCTTTCTCTGTTGCTTGCCCATCATATAAGCTTCACATGGTTCCTTCATTTTAGTTAGTATAGGTAGGTGGCCAACCAGACATAGCTTATGCATCTCCTTTACTCCAAAAGGAATGTGACCAAATCTTTCATGCCAAAGTTTACTTGTTCCCACACCAACAGTGGCTATAAGAGCACTTAGCTCGTACAAGTTGTTCCTTCTTTCTCCTTTGTTGACAACTTTGCTAGCACTGTCGATAATTTTTGTACTTGTCTTATTGAACCTCACCTCCTAGCCAATATCAGTTATTATAGAAGCAACTGATACCTCTTAATCTTTGAAACATACAACACATTTGAAAGATTCTTGATTTTACCATTTGTAGTAACAAATGAAATAGTGCATGTGTCCTCAATAGGGCATTTTGCATCATTCTCAACTAGCACAATGATGGATTTTTGCAGAGGCTTGATAGGATTATATAGACCTTTCTTGTTATTCATGTAATGGGAGGCGCCACTATTCAATACCCATGAGTTGGTGTTAAATATTTCTTGTGCTGAGGAACACATTTTCTCAATAGTCACCATTAATAACTCCAACTCTACTTCATCTGTATTGGTTGTCTCCTTCCCTTTAGTCTTCACGGTGCCATTCTTTTCATCTACCTTTTTTGACACCTGCAATTGCATGTCCTTTCTTCTTACGGTAAAATCACTCTCCTTGAAACTTTTTCTTACCACTCTTCTTCTTTATCACCATTGGTAGAGGAACACCTTTTCCTTTCACATTGGTGGAGAATGTAGTATCTCCACTATTGTTACCCTCTCAGGCTTTAAGCCTCAACTCCTCCTCCATTAATAGTGCACAAAATTTCTCAAATGTGAAGTTTGAGGTCTCACTTGAGCATTTAGGGCACTTACCAATTCATCATACTTTGGTGGACAAATTCAAAGGCACCTCTCTAAGCTAGCTCCTCAGTACGTTCCAAGCCTCTAATGCCTTTGCTATGTGGTGCTGAATCAATGTGAAAACACTATTAGAACAACTTGTAACTAATGCACGCAGTGCATCTGCATTCCTTCATTTCCAAGATCATAGAAGATCTACATTTGGAGGAATCATAACGCTCAAATTTGATGGGTCGGGGGTCGGTTGTGGTTCTGGATTATTCCCCAACACCATCTCTGGAAGCTCATAAGAATCAAGGATAGTTGTGATTTTAAAATTCCACAAAGTATAGTTTATACCATCTAACTTTCCTTCACTAAAGGTTGGTGCCTTAGTGTTTGAATTGTCGATCTAGTAGCAGTATCACCTGATGCACCAGCACAGCTACTTAATGCAACAAATGACATTTCTCCTCTTCAATATCAAAGCCCTTGACTCTCCCATACTCCTCACTCCTCAAAGCCCCCTAGACTCTGATACCATGTAGAAATTACGCGACACAATGACGAACAAATTTTGATCAAGGAGTAGAGAATATACAACAAATATGATAAGAACAGAGACTAGTTTAATTTCAAATAATTTGATACAAAGATGGCTTTGTCCACAAGTGTACTTCCACTATGAAGCTTAGATGGTGATCCAAACTAATGATAGACGAAGAGCTTAGGATAGCTAGAAGAACTCTAACTGGGTGTGAAAGATAGATTGATGATGGTTGAGGGATCTTCCTTTTATAGCTCGAGAAGGTAGTCTAGTCGGCATGTATGACCATATAATAAACCTTCCCTTGTAGTTCGCTAGGGAATATTCCAAGGAATATTTCATTTATTATCCTCAGCCTCTCATTAAGAGGGCCGTTGGCCCCCCTAGGACCCCCCAATCAAGGGCCACTTCCATGGTCCTCGAACTCCAAAATAGAGACCCTTGATAACTCCCACACCTCACAACTTGATGCATTGTACCTCAAGTTGCTACCGGTATAATCCATCTAACTCAAAGGCTAGATCCACAAAGGTCGCCTTTTTTCCATTTGGTCACATACACCTCATCTAACATACAAGTCATGACCCATCCAATGTATGTGCTCACACATGGCTTCTCCTCATAGTGGGGGCCTTACAACTTAAAGCACCATGGATCATTGGGGGCACCTTACAAGGGTGGGGGGACCTTACGAGGTATCTCAATGGGGATCATTCTTCATTGCAAATGACACCATATTTGGAAAAGTTTTGCAGATATTTATTAAAAGAAAGATAACATCCATCAAGTTACTACCTTGTAGAAACTTGTCAAGTACACTATGCAAGAAGGGCAATCAAGAACACACTTTTTTGAGAAGTGGAAAATATTCATTGATAAATCTTTGCTCTCACACACAAACACTCTCATGCACGTGTGTGTGTGTGTGTGTGTGTGTGTGTGTGTGTGTGTGTGTGTGTGTGTGTGTGTGTGTGTGTGTGTGTGTGTGTGTGTGTGTGTGTGTGTGTGTGTGTGTGTGTGTGTGTGTGTGTGTGTGTGTGTGTGTGTGTGTGTGTGTGTGTGTGTGTGTGTGTGTGTGTGTGTGTGTGTGTGTGTGTGTGTGTGTGTGTGTGTGTGTGTGTGTGTGTGATACCTTTCCTACAATTTTTTACATATTAAAGGTTCAAATAAGAAAATAAATTTATAATAAGTAAAGTGTTTTTAAATTACACATAGTGAGCCTAGGATAGGACAACAAAATATTTTGCCAAGGAATGAGGAAGCCCATGCAAACATTGTAGTGGGTGTGTGGCAGTGATCTATGCACCACATGTAGTGCAATTGCTATTCAAAATGTGGTGGCATATTAAACTAATGTCCTAATCATGTGTGTTTAATATATGATCATGATGGCCATCCTCAATGGCATTTCTCATTCATCTAGCATGCCAATTGGAATGATTTTAGGCCACCCTTCATGATCCTCTTGCTTTTCAAGAGTTATTTTAATATATTGTGAAATCACTTGAAGTGTTAATTGGGAAGTGGACTTATGTGAAAGTGCTAGTGGAACTATGATGAGAAGCTTGCGAAGGCATTTGCGTGGTGCAAGGAGTGTGTCCAATAGTATATGAGTCAGAGAGAGAGAGAGAGAGAGAGAGAGAGAGAGAGAGAGAGAGAGAGAGAGAGAGAGAGAGAGAGAGAGAGAGAGAGAGAGAGAGAGAGAGAGAGAGAGAGGAGGCTCAAGGGGTGCATCACATGTAAACCCTTACTGTTGTATGCATTCCAGGTCTAGTTCAAAAACCCCTTATGTAACTAAACTTTATGGATAAAAGACACCCTTTTCCTCTTCAACATTTGAAGAGGATAACCTTCAATATATAAAAGATATATTTTAAAAATATCTTATGTTGAACACCCAACAGAGCTACATATTATACATGACTAATCTCATAGAAGTAAATGAGTGAAATGAAGGCAAGAATAGCCACCAATAGAGAGAGATGTCAAGGCAATGTACCTATTTTATTAAAGTGATAGACTCATATGTACATGAGAGAGATGAAGGAAACCGCCAAACATCCTTGGCAGAGTATCTCTTGGCAGATTCAAATGTGAATGATGCCAAATATTAACATGCTGCATAGAGGAACAATTTCAAGAAATATTGAGTAAATTAAATCTACCTCACTTGGGGAAATCATAAAGGAACTTCATTTTTAAGTCTTTAGAGATCATTCAATTGAACATTCAAAGATGGAGCAAGGACTTGCTTGTTTCCAATGAAATTTATCTTGAAGGTTTACTTCAAGCTATGCTCATTTGAATAGCATATGAAATTTCAAAAGAATTTTCTATAATTAACAATGCTACTATATTTTGGATTCAACAATGACTTTATAGATCATCCAACTAGAAGATATGGGCAATGTCTTTGCCTTGGGAAAGTATATTAGAAACCTCACCTTTCCAAATGTTGTTACATATCCTCACAAATACTCGAGACACTATATAGAGTTTCCTATTTTTGTGTTGAAGACCCTATCAAAAAATCTTGGATGGTATCCTATTAGATGGAATGTATAGAAGATAATATTCCTAGGGATGTAATAAGCTTTACAAGTTTTCGATCAAGATCCTGATTTTTATGCACTATGAAGGCACTACCATTCATCATATGCATCATATGGTTCAATGTGCAAGATCTAGCATCCATATTTTCTTAGAGAAAATGGAAAAGGAAAACTTCTTAGATCTAGAAAAATTCATGTTGAAAAGTAACAAAACATTACAAGTACATGATGAAGCCAAATCATCTTCAAAGAGGTCATGAAGAGAGGAGTAAAAGGCTGTTATATTGTTATAGTACTAGAAATTTTTTCCCAAATTTGAGAAATATCTTATTGTATAAGTATATCTCCAAAAGTTTACAAGTATTTCATTCTGTTAGTATTTCTCCAAAAATTTACAAGCATATGGCAATGTTGTGTCTTTTATGGTTGAAATTACTAGAAAGAGGTTGGTAATGGGTTTTGTCCATTGATTAAGGTGACCAAACTAACAAACTATTATATTCCTTTGTAAACAAAGGGATGTAATTGTTTATGATGTACTAATTAATACAAAGTTACAATCAAATCATTGAACTTTGTTAAAGTTTAAGAAGATAAAGTACCATGAAGTGAGTGATATGTTGATCTATCCGTGGTACTAACCATTGGTACTAACCATTGACTTTTTGAAATTGTCTAAATAAGATGAATTTTAATTTTTTGGATTTTCATTGTCTATTGTCCATATGATTCATGACCAACAACATGCTAGTACTATCCGTGGTACTAACCATTGACTTTTTGAAATTGTCTAAATAAGATGAATTTTTATTTTTTGGATTTTCATTGTCTATTGTCCATATGATTCATGACCAACAACATGCTAGTACTATCTCATGTGGTGAATCTGTCCTATATCAACAAGAAAATCCAAAACATCTATATACTCCCTTAATGCAATGAATTTTACATAACCTTATGAAAATAAGTCAACAATGGACTTTCATGGTTTACTTTCTCATATGGAAAATTTGTATCCAGTAGGCATTAATGTGACTATGAGTGGTAGAAAATTATTAAGTAATCATAAGTCGAATCCGATTTAGGAACTCATTGGGATTCCTCAATAGAATGGCTTTTTTATTTAATTAAATACCAATGGTATTGATTACTAGTTCTAGTGGTGGTTTGCCAACAAGTCATGGTCAATGATAATTGTTAGAAATGCGGGATCTAGAGCATGACATAACCGGAAGCTATGGAGGATGGAAGGAGAAGTGTAGACTCATGATGGAATGGACACTGTTTTTTACACAAGTGAATTAGGTTCCAAGATTGAGACTTGGACTCATAAACACAATCTTGTGTATGTGGACAATGACATTGACGCTTTACTGAAATGAAAAGAGTACTATCATTGCATTAAGAAAGGAAGCAAGTACAATGCTTTATAGGAAAGTAGGAAACTGCAGTAGGCACCATTGTGCATATGGGATAAGTTAGCATGCATGTCCTTGACCCAGAGACTCCATACAAAGAGGCTGTTTGAGTGTGATTGCTGATTCTCAACACCCCTCCTCAATCACAACTAGGAAAGTCACAAAGTGTGTAGAGGCTGTAATGAGAACCACCTGCAAAGTGTGGGCATACCACAGACATGGCAAAAACACCAGAGGCTGTCGCAGAAAAAGCTAAGTGTGGGTACCATAAACATGGTGGACATCCAGAGGCTGTAACAGGGGCCTCACAAAGTGTACAGGGACTGTAATGCCAAGTTACATAAGGAGTTTACAAAGCTTATGGCAGGAAGAATTAGGGCATGGAAAATACAAGGCTATTAAAACAGTCTATCAAAATTATGAGAGTACAAGGACTGATGAGACTTGTCCTTCCGATCCTGGTGATCTTCATCTTCTTCTTCCTTTGCTTCATTTTCTTCTTCTTCTTTGACTGCGACTAGATAGGCCTTTTGGGATCTCTTTCTTGCGTGGCAGAACTTCTCGGTGTGTCCGGTCCTTTTGCAGAAGTCACAAAAGAGCTGATCTTTCTTGCCTTTGTACCTGTTGCCAACATATAATGCATGCTCATCTCTAGAGGTACTTGGTTCTTCTTTAGTTTTTAGCTTCTTTTCTTCTTCTAACAGTGATGCCTGGATATCAACAAGTTCAGGATTTGGCATGTTGATTAAATTTGTTGATACGTTATTATATTCAGGAGGCAAGCTCTTAAGTAGAACACCGATGCAAACATCTTCATCCATTTTAATGTTTATTCTTGCAAGTTGGGTTAGGAGTCCTTCCATGTAATTGAGATGTGTGGCAAGTGATGTGCTGGACTTCATTTCAAGCCTGAAGAATTCAATCAGGAGACCATACTTTGATGATTTAGATTGTGCACCGAACAGGGTGTCAAGTCTTTTCCATGTATCCTATGAGGTCTCACAGTTATCCACATGATGGATATAACTGTCATCTAGCTCCAATTTGATAATGGCCTGGGCTCTGTCATCATTCTTTTGCCAAGTAGTTGCAAGGTCCGTGTCCCTCGGTTTCTTCTCTTTGCCATTTGTGATGGCCCAGAGACCCTTCTTCATCAGGATGAGCTTGATGCGGGTTTGCCAAGTGTGGAATCCGACTCCTTTGAATCGAGCATTTGGCGAGTCTTTGCCCATGTTAGATTTACGGGAACAGTAGCAAATCAACTTCAGACTTTATTAGATTTGAGCAACAGAAGAATTGATTGAGAGACACAAGTGCTAAAAAGCACTAACTTAGTGTCAATGAATACCAAATCTGCAAAAGTCTTTTACTCCAAGTGATCTTCCCCTTCTTGATTTGATGCTAATGCCTTCAGATCTGAGTTAAATCAGTAAGAGTGTTGTACTCAAGTGTATCAAAGGATACAAGAAAAATAGTGTCAAATAACACTTGATAAGTATCAATAGATACTGTTCTTGATGAGCCTGATGTTGATGCTGGATCTTCTTGAACCTTCTTCTTGTTGATTTTGATGTTTGGATTTCTTGCTGAAGACTGAGTTTTGGAGTAGATCAGAGTATCAAAACCTTCAGTTGATTGAAAAGCTACTGTCACTCAAGTCTATGAGAGGTCTTCAAATCTTCAATGGTCTTTAAGTGCTTCAATGCTTCAGAGATCTCCCCTCCTTGATTTGATGGACAAATGTTGTTGGAGACTAATCAAATCAGTGAGTCAAAGTGGCAGGGTTTAGCTTGACTCAAGCCAATAAGGAAAATCAAGTGAAATGGAAGCTTGGAAAAAATGGCTATGGAGTCCCACAGTTAGGGTTTTCAGCCTGACTGGTTTTCGACCTGGCGCAGCTCGTAGGACGGATTATTCGGCGTGCTGGTTGATGAGAAGCAAGCCTATGGGGTAAGCTTCAAAAGCCCTAAGGCCGCAGGGTACATCGCGCAGCGCAGAGGGAGAATCAGACGTACGACCAGCACAGGCGCAGATCTGGACAGCAATCACAACTTTGAGCAATGCTGGAGCATAGACGGACCAATGTCTGACTGTGATGTACCAGGAGGCTTCGCCCTGACCTAGAGAAGATATTCATAGAAGAAATCGTGAGGAGATAAGGTCTGTAGAGGAAGATATGGAGGCTCCAAGTACTGCAGGTCCAGTTTGGCTATGGCTGCCAAGGGGTAGAGAGTGAAAATGAAGTTGGAGATTAAGTCAAACACTTGAACTGAGCTGGATAGAGATCATGAGAGACTGAGGGAGCAGAGAGAGGACCTGAAACATGCTAAGCCATGCTCAGCTACGCTCTGATACCATGTTAGAAATGTGGGATCTAGAGCATGACATAACCGGAAGCTATGGAGGATGGAAGGAGAAGTGTAGGCTCATGATGGAATGGACACTGTTTGTTACACAAGTGAATTAGGTTCCAAGATTGAGACTTGGACTCATAAACACAATCTTGTGTATGTGGACAATGACATTGACACTTTACTGAAATGAAAAGAGTACTATCATTGCATTAAGAAAGGAAGCAAGTACAATGCTTTATAGGAAAGTAGGAAACTGCAGTAGGCACCATTGTGCATATGGGATAAGTTAGCCTGCATGTCCTTGACCCTGAGACTCCATACAAAGAGGCTGTTTGAGTGTGATTGCTGATTCTCAACAATAATTTTGAGTATCAAAATTTATAAGTCCTCTAACAACAGAATGTCATCTACAATAAAAAACTAATGCAAAATGAATTATGAATCTACCAATGAGGAGGAACTCCCAATTTAAATGCATTATCATTGACCAAAATGACCCATAATATCCTGAAGCTAATTTAATTTTAGGATGCCTTTCAATGTATTTCAACCTTCTCTTTCAATATGTAGCCAAAGTAAATTATTTTCTTGGAATATAATGGCCTTAAGTTTCTTCTTTGTTTGAGTTGTATATCTCAATTATGGTTGCTTAGTTTTTTACTCACTTCTTTTAAAATTTCTCTATTATCATTAGCTCAAGTATCAATTGGAACATTGACAACTATAGTAGTGATAGGGATATGCAATTTCTTTCTATAAACAACTTCAAAAGATACTCTACCAATAGCAAAATGTGGGGTGTTCTTTAAGCAAACTAGAAGTAGAGAAATATCGGTCCCAATTTTTTGATCAATCAATTGTATAGGATCTAAGAAGGTCAAACATAATATTATTTGATACTTTACTCTAGCCATTTCTTTTAGGGTGAAAAGCTTAGGGGAAATCCATCTTAGAACCTACATTAATTTTAAATTGTGCTACTTAAAACCAGTTTTACAAAACCTACGATTACGATCATAAAGTACTACCTTTGGAAATCTATGATGAGAAAGGATAGTATTGATGAATAGTTTAGCACCTTGTGGTGTAGCTAGTCTTTTTACAGGGTCCATTATCATCCATATCATGTCATTATGTGCATATGTCATGGAAATATTAATAGTAAAGTCCACTTTCAAGAAAATTTTGGCCGTTTAATGTAGACCATGAGAATAAACCCTTGCTCTCAATTAGCATGGCTCTAAATCCCTATTGAATAGTAGATTTTCTCTTGCACTTTCTTACATATTGTTTCACATTATAAAATTTTAAAAACTTTTAAAAATTGCTAACAGAATCTGTAGATCTTTTGAAGCTCTAAACTTTTATTTTTACATCATCCTCAACTTTGAATAGGTAGAAAGTTATGAAAGAAAGTTAGTACTTGGAAAATAGCTCACAATAGGATTTTGGAATGAAGGGTAGGATGATAACTGTGAGATTTTGGAGTTTGGGCAACCCATATAGTCCTTCAAAACTCAATAACTACATCCAAAAAATTAAAATTTAAAGTTTTGAAAATTAAATCTTTATTAAGTAAATCTCAAAGCTTATCAATGGCACCTTCTTCTTATATAAACATGATACCCTTTTTTAAAAAATTAGAGATGAGAAAAATGAGTCGAGTGATGCAGTTAAATAATGAAATTGGGAGTCTTGAAGCATGAGAAACATAATTGTAGCTTTTGTGATTGTAACTTCTATTTGTAATGGTTTTGACTAGTAGATCCAAATTGTTCTATAGTTCTTCCATTCATATAATACGCCAAGCAATTGAAAGATTGGAATATAGTTATGTTTTGATGCCACTATTGACCACATAGTGAATCTTGTAGAAACTACATGCCACAGTGGACAGCATCTGAGCAAGGAGTAGAGAACAAACAATAAATATGAGAAGAATAAAAATTACTTTAATTTCAAATGAACTGATACAAAGATGCCCTCTGTCCACCCTAGCACTTCCACTGTGAAGCTTAGATGGCAATCTATAGGCAAAGAGCTTAAGGGTTGCTACAAGAACTCTGGGACTGAGTGAAAGATAAATTGACGAGGGCTTTGGAGGGGTCTTCCTTTTATAGCTAAGGAAGGTAGTCTAGTCGGCTTATCTGACTATATTGTGAACCTTCCCTAGTCACCCAAGGAATATTGTAGTGAATATTTCCTTTACTCTCGAACCTCTACAACTCGATGCGTTATGCCTCGAGTTACTGCCAACATCACTACTCCATCTAACCCAAAGGCTAGATTTAAAAATGTCAACTTCTTCCATCATGTCACATAGACCTCATTTGACATACAAGTCAAGATCCAACCAATATCACACTCACACATGGCTTCTCCTCATAATGGGGGCCTTACACTTGAGCACCATGGATCATTAGTGGCACCATACAAGGGTGGGTCATTGAGCATATCTAACATAGCATCTCAAATCTCAAATATAGAAAACTTTATTAAACATAAAAAATCCGAACGAGTTAACAAATTTACAAAGAGAAAGAGAGACACACATGGTAGGGCTTAACCTCCCCCATGATAAAAGCCATGGTTTACAGAAATATTGATTTATATAGCTACTTATACTCATATGATCTATCTAATTGCAAAGAAAATACAAATATAAACATTCTGTGTCAAGAGGTTTCCTCTAACTTGCTATAGTTGTTATAGAGACTTCTGTGTCCAATCATGGCATTTTGACATCATCATCGCATTGGGAGAGATGCTAAAACTCCCCCAAAGTGACATCAAATCCTTTTAATTTTGACTCCTAGTCATGGAGAAACAAAATAAAATAAAAGTTTACCTTTTCAAATCCATGATAGTGAAAGGTAGTGTTTATAAATTATTTAATAGTGCACATGGTGTGGCCAATCATTGAGTTTTAGTATCATTAATTTTTTAAATTTAATCTATTCAATATAAATAATTTTAGAGCATTAGATTTAAGATATGTTTTTATCCAAATATGCTTTGTTACTCTATTATATGTGATCCTTTTTTAGAAAGCTTTTGTAGTTTTCTTTAAAAAAGTAACATGATCTTACACAAAATAGAAGAACATGGTAAAAAGTTAGTTTTGTTCTTTCTTCCTTATCTAGAGTTAGAATTTAAAGCTTTTGTCATTTTGGGAGTTTAATATGTTTTGAAAGTGATGATGATTTCAAAAAATTACTATTTGGCATGTAGAACTCTTTACAACAACTATCATGAGCTAAAAGAAACTTCTTAACAAGTAAGGTGGCACATTCTCAAATAGTCATGCTTCCAAATCGTAGAATGTGCCATATCTATCCTCAAAATGTCTTGACAGTAATGCTATAACAAGTTTTGTAAGTAAGGTGGCCTAGCTTGGTGAGGGCTTGGCATAGCGTAACCTACACTTAGCCTCTAGCTATGCGTGGCCTAGGCTTAACAAAACCAAGCCTAGCTTACATACCTATAGCCTACATGCCATAGCATAGGATAGCTTAGCATAGAATTGCCTAGGTCTAGCCTATCCATAGCCAACTGTAGTACACCTATAGTTAGCATACACCTTTACTAAGCCTGGGCTTAGCAAAGACTATCCTAGCTTACATACCCCTAGTCTAACCAAGTCAATCATAGCTTGACATAGCTTATGCATCATTGTGTAGCCTAGCCTAGCATCAAATTGCCTATGTTTGGCCTTCGTGTGGCCTACGTTTAGCTTACACATAGCCAATACCTAGACTTAGCCGATGTCTAGCTTACACTTAGACAAAGCCTAGACTTATTAGCCTAGTGTAGTATACACTTAGCCTATGCTTAACCTACACCTAACGTATGCTTAGTCTACACCTAGCATATGCTTAGATATTAGCATAGCCTAGAACTTTATAATACATGTAGAGACACCATAAAAACAACGAATTTGAGGTGGTGGACACAATTGTAATAGCTAAGATAGCCCCAGTCAACATCAAGTTGATGGTCATTATTATACTTTTATTTTCTATTGAACAAGTGTGCATAATAAGACTAAAAGAAAAATTTTAGTATTTGTTTTATGATTATTATGAAGTTGTATGTGTATTTAATGTCTTTTATGTGTAGATGTAGGCTCATATATTAGCGTATATGGTCATTAGGGGTGATTGTCCATTTTGATGTCTCTCTTTTCTCTCACAAATATGTTTTAGAAAGGACAAGTCAAGAAACATGATGACTTGAAGGGTCTTCTTCTCACACCATGTACTATGCATACATCTCTACAAAGGGGATGCTACTCCATGATAGTTGCTTCCAAGAGAGCAAGCCTCAGGCACCAACCAAATGTGCATAACATTGATCATACATATTATATGTATAATGCTCTTATCATTGGATTTTGTCTAATTTCTCAATTTCTCTTATCATTGAATTGTTTTTAGTTTCTCAAGTCAGAGATCTCAAACTTTGGGATTTGTTACACTCTTGCATACTATGTTGAAATGTGCTAAGTGCTTTAATTAGCTTTTAATATATTTATTAAGATAATAGGGACTTTGCACCTAATACGATAACAATCATTGACAACTTTCAAGGGCTAGATCCCTAATAAAGCTCTTTTCCTTCACACTAATTAGTATATGCACTAGTATCATTTTTCCATACAATTCGAACTAAGAACTATTGTTTTTATTACAAAATTAGCATGTTACACTTTGATGTTTTTTTAGCACTCATACCAACTCATGAAAAATTAGATCAATGTGCATGCAAATGGTAGTGCTTCACATTTTAAAACATTTTCACACATATTTCCATTGTAGATTTGGTTGGAATACTCTCTATATATTGTGGTGTATTTTGAAATAGTCATTTTCTAGATAAAGATCTACTCTAAAGTTTCAATTCTAGCATTAAAAAATATCGCTAAAGTCTCACCAAATTTTGATATTACATGCATGTGTTATTTAGGGCTTGAGTAAGTTCTATATGTTGTGACTACTTTTGTGGCTGATTACATGACATTTACCAATGAAACTTAGCATATGGATATGATTGAAATCTTATAGAATAGTAGTACCACTTAAATGTTGCCTTTAACTCTAACTTTTAGTGCCAACTATTTACCTCGAGACTTGGGTTTTATTAAAATAAATGCAATCTTAGTTTAAATAGCAAAATTTTCACTATAAGCACTATGCATTAAACTACATTGAGGCTATATGTATGTTTGTAGGGATTTTGTTTGGCTTCCTTATTAATTCTAAGTTAGTAAATACTTGGGCAACAATACTAAAACCAAAAAGACAAGATAAAGATCCCACACGTGAGAAATTTTCTCAAGAGTCATCATGGAAAACTCTTTTTGGACTTTTCTGTCCATTTTAATGAGAATTTACAATCATAAAGCCCTCTAGATGATGGTTTGCTAGATTTTGGATCTACTTTATAAACATTTTCATTTACTAAGTTTTGGCAAGATAAATTAATCCTTAGGGACCACAATTGATTGTATATCTTTCATCACATGTAAAGTGAATAATTAGCATTATCAAGTTTATTTATGGCTGATATCCTTGTCCAACTTCTCAAATATACAAAGCTAAAACTTATTGATAACAAGAGAAGGTATTTAATTCATTTATTATGCAATATCTATGTAGGCAAGAAAGTTTCATATGTTAATCATAATCTCAATATTCAAATGATAGTACAATCTTGAAAACAAGACCATCGCAGTGTGACATCTTGTATAATTGAATGTAGAGCATTCTTTGGTGTTATTTTAACTACATTATAAAGTGTTAGCCCTTAAAGACATTCTAACTACCATCTTGAATGGCATATCCATACTAAACAAATAACGTATCTTTGTTACATGCACTCCATGGGCTAGAAGGTGAAGTGCTAGATTGCATATGAATGCAATACCTTGAAATTTCAACCCTTTGTTATTGTCTATGCACGACTTGAAAACTTTAAGTTGGATTATTGCATCCGACCTTTAAATTTGAAGCCTAACTCTAGGCTCCAAAAATCAACGACATCTATCACACGCTTGAGTAACATAAATGCATTTTTGAATTTGAGAATAGAAATTTCCAAAATGAGCTCTTCAAAAGTCAAGAGAAAAATCATTGTGGGCTCAAACATATTATTAAGATCTTAATACTTTTATAAGATTGCATAAAAGACATATGCATATAGACAATTGGATTTATGGATACTTTACCATGTTTTCTAGGCCTCATCTTTGAACCTTTACCCAAAGTTTTGGCTTCATTTGATGCTCAAATTAGCATGCGATGCAAAATGAGAAGGTACAATAATGGTTATATATTGAACTGTCTAGCACTTAGTTTATCAGGATTCTATATAGAAGGATTAAAAGTTTAAATAGAGTCTACTAAAGCATACATTCTTTTTACATGTGTGCCTAATGGGCTATATAATATTATGTTGGGATTACACCGAAGGTTGCTGAGTCATCGCACAGAGCTGGGAGGATTCGATCCTTAGACCAATAGCAACTCACACACCCACCTCTGCTAGTTGGGCTATTGCCCATTGGCACCAGTGTTCACAAAAAAACCAAGGTTTAATGTAAAGTGAATTGCGAATTTTTTAAAATAACCTTCAATATTGAAGGAAGAAGGTGTAAAACCTCAAACTTTTGAAAGAAATAGTTATAAAAATGGCAAATACATGTAATTTGATTCAAAAATCCCTGCAAAAATTTGAGTTGGAGGTTTTTGTATCTGGTTACGAAAGATGTTTTTCGTGAACATTGATTGGCACTAAAGAATATGTCGAAAAAACAAGAAAGGGTCATGAACATGCGCATCATTATTGAATGGGGAAACCACCTGGGATTGCCAAAGGTACAATGGCATTTAAGTAGAGGAGTGAAGCAAGATCCATGTGATTGGAAGAATGTATTTAGGGATGGAGGATGGCATGGCACCGAGAAGGAACAACAAAAGGGAAGATGAAAGGCAATGGATGTTGAAGGGGACATAAGTTATGCTTGCTTATGCATGTTGATGGGGGGCCATACGTTTATGTTTCATATACACGAACTATGGACGTCGCGTGCATTACATCTAATGAAAAGCGCTTGCGCAGCCGCCACCGCCGCCGCCGTCGCCGCCCCGGCGCGCTCTCTCTCAGAAAATGGGCTGCTGCCTCTGGTTCCATGCGCACGACCGTGGCAGATTCATATATGTGAGAGTGGCAAGGCCCCCATCGTGGGCTGAGATGCTAAGCTCCATGTGGGGCGAATTATCGTCCTTTGTCACCATCGCCAGCGCTTCCACCACCTCTCTCCGGTGAGCCTCTCCTTTTTGAGGTTTGGAACTCGAATTGGTAATCTCATAAGCTTCTAACATTCATTGTGAAATAATCGTTTGATAATTTTCCAAACATTGTAATGACAAGACACCTATTCCAAAGCAATGGTTCTGCTTTTTTGCTATTGTTTTTATGCTAGCATAATTCCTTTTGTTTCTAAGGCTTGTTTTTACTAACATTGATCCATTTTTAAGTCCATTTTTCGTGGTTGTTTCACTCAGCATAACATCAATGCAAGCCTCTTCTGAGCCTATATGGGTTGTTAACTCTACGGAAAACCCATATTGGCTCTTGTGCGATTTCGAAGGCTCACAATCTACAAAAACCTAAGAGTTCATCAAAACTAGTAAACTAAGTACATGTGGAGAAAGATTCATTGAACATTGTTACTTGTAAATTCCCTACTAAATGATAAGCTATATGTTGTTTTGAATTTATTTTATCAAATTCAAGTGTATGAACTCCATAGTTGGAGAAAAGAGGGTTAAATCGACAATCATGCTATATTACTCTTCTTGAATACCCATGTATAGTTGCATAGGATTTTGGATTTTAATCAACATGAGACACTCTAAAGGAATGCATTCATTGGGTGTAAGTTGGATGAACAAGGCCATCACTTGTCAAAATCCCACAATATACTCTCGTATCATGTGTATTTAATTAAGTGATGTGGATGCAATTGCACAACTTTGATGCTATTTCACCTCTATCATCTGAAAGATCACTCTCTTGATTAAGCAAGCATATCGATGTATCCCCCCCCCCCCCCCCCCTTCCAAACACATATAAATGCACATTCACATCCATACACATAGCTACTTTGCCTATCATCACATGTACTTACACAATTTACCTCAATGTAAGCTCAATTATCACCACATATACACACAAACATCTAATTAGATCTTGCTTTAATGTATTTTTTACTTAGCACTTGGCTTTGGGTCTTCCCTTCACCCATGAAGAATTAATAGAAGCTTAGTTTTCAAGCCAACTTGTGTATGTTATCACATTTAAATGTTTGACCTACACCTAATCTAGGGTGTTGATGACAATAGTAGGGATGATTTATAGCTATTTGTCAAAGATGTGCATGATTATCTCAATTATTGTTCCCATTATTTTGAGTGTGCAACCATTATTGTTACTAACGCCCAAGTTACATTTTAATGGACTTCTTATTTTAAGGATTTCAATAACTTAGAAGGTATTCTACACTTTAGTTTGACTAGGCATTCACCAAAGTCTTTTGTATAGTCCAATCTCCTAATTTTACATTATTTAAAATATACTTGACATTGTCACATAGTCATATACAATTGTTATTAATGTTGGATCTTACTTAAATAAATACACTTTACATCTAGCCTAAAACAATAGGATGTTGAACAATGACAGTGTTAGGTTCTTTCATGATTTCTTCACTATTTGAAATGTATTTTTCATTTTCATATAGTTGTTATTAATGTTGGATCTTACTTAAATAGATATCTCTAGTGTTGTTTCCTATCCTTCCATGCTTGTGCTCTAACCTCTAATGCACTTCATAAGCTAGTTTTTTCTCGATTATCTTATAATTATGCGATACCTTTATTACTTCATTAGCTAGCTCCACGATTTTTCAATCTACTTGCTCTACTTCTTCTTTGGCTTTCTTTGCTTCTTCCAGTTTTTCCCTCATTCATTCTTGTAGTTGTGTTAGTGCATTGATCTCTCCTTCTAGTCAATCATTTTCCTTAACCACAATTGAATGTTGGCCCTATAGTTAGTTCGTAGTAGCCAGCTAGAGCAGAATAATTACCACTCATGGGCCCAAACCTTAGAATCTTAATAAAAGAAGAAACTAGTGAAGCAAGCCCAAGTTACAACATGAGCCACAACACATCCATCAAAAATTCGCAAGGGTAAGGAACCACTATAAGCTCCATCGCTTCCAATCATGATCATCATGCCCTCCATCCCAATGGCCACAACTAAAGAGCATGCTAGAAGTAGATTGCAAGACACCATGCACGAATTGGAAATACAAATTGCAACCTTGTTCCAAGTAAGGTTAGAGAATATCATAGTTGCAAGTGCCAAAAGAGTGGCAATCATAGATGCGAAGTCAGAGTAGAGAGTGCAAAAGGTACCTAAAACCAATGGATTATCTACCTTTGTGCCTCTTCTCACTCATGGTCTCTCATAGGACTTTGAATATCTATTTGAAAGATTTAGAGCAATAAAGGGATCAACTAAATGAAGAACCAAAGGCTACCTTGGCTATGCTAGAGAAAGAAAAAGAAAACCCATGCTACCTATAGGCAGAAAGAAATTAGGGATCCATACAACCTAAAGAAGCAATTGGCAATGTTGAGAGCAAGAGAGGAGATGAAAAGAAACTATGGAGAGCTAAAAGAAGAATGGTAGGTAAAAAGGGCAAAAAAACAACACGTTCTTGAAAAAATGGCATTTTGGACTATTCTAGGAAAACTTTTGCAATGCTACCCATGGCTTGCATATTAGGTCCATTCTAGCCAATTTGTGTACATGGATGACCATGTTCTAACTTTGGATGAGAAATGTAAAGATAAAATAAGTTGTAGCCTAAAGGACTGATACCCTCAATGTTTTGATCGTATTCCATTACTTATAGTGTTTCTTGCGTAAGGCATCTACTTGCCTATCATTGGTGGATGCTTTGGGCTATCAAAGGGGCATGGTTTCTTATCATACTATAGTAGAATTCCTTTGGGTTGTATAGAGTGTCCAAGATATCATCTTGGAAGAGTGATGGGACCTGAAATGGGCCGGCACTGACTATAGCACTAGCCGGACCTCATGCTCATGACACACAAATACCCTCACGGCCTCGCGGACCAGGAGCGTCAATCTAATGCTAAAGGACAAACTGCCCTAAAGCTTAATTCCTGCGTTTATATTTTATAGTCCAACATTTCCCTTAAACTCCTCATAGGGAGAACCCTTATACATTGGCAATGCCACAATCACACACACATAGGAGGCACTCCACCGACTAATAGTTGGAGCCCCACTGCAGCTCTCCTACATCGCACGGATTGGCCCTTTGATGCACTGCTAAACATATAGCACAAACGAGCACAAATTCCTCTCAAGGTACCAATACTTTACATTCCAGGATGTACCATTCCTCACGACAATTTCCCTTTAGGACCCAACGACTAACCTACAGCTTAGGACATCCTCTCACGCTCAAGTATCATGTGTATTTAATTAAGTGATGTGGATGCAATTGCACAACTTTGATGCTATTTCACCTCTATCATCTGAAAGATCACTCTCTTGATTAAGCAAGCATATTGATGTATCCCTTCCCCCCCCCCCCCCCCCCCCCTTCCAAACACATATAAACGCACATTCACATCCATACACATAGCTACTTTTCCTATCATCACATGTACTTACACAATTTACCTAAATGGTTTTCTTTGTTGAGCAATTAGCCTTTTCACGAGCAGCATCATGCCTCTGATGCTCATTATCCTCTTGGGGAGTCAAAAGCTCCTTGAGCACTAGTGGTCTTTGTGCACGCTCAATGGTTACATACGACATGTGCTTATTAAGCATGCTAGGCCGAGGCTCTTTCTTTCGAACACTCATGTTTGGTTTCTTGCCTCGAGACCTGGAGTTATTCTTAGATTTCCTCCTGTGTTTTGTTGCTTTTGATGTAATCTGGCCTTCAGCTGATAGAGGTGATTTAGCAGGGGGTTTTGGTACCCAAATCCATCAGTTACTTGCATAATACCCTTGAGCACGTAGCAACACTTTGGATATCTACCTCAGCGTTGTGCTAACCCTCCATCGATGCCTTCGTCTATAAGGCTTGGGCTTCTTTTGGGGTCTTCTACGATATTTGTAAGTCCAAAGCCCGTCCTTGGCATTGTCTCTTGACCTTCTTGTTTCAGGCATGGCCTCACTCACTAGTTCTTGTTGTTCGACCTGTGCTTGTATCAACTCTTCCAACAAGTCCTTACTCTCGTTAGTAGGCTTGGCTGTTACATCAGCACATTCCTTGTCTTTCCCTCGAGGTTCGATGAGGTCACCCTTGCTAAAGGTTGTGACTATCCTCACACCCGGTAGTGTCAGGTGTATCCTCTGTGCTACATAGTCAGTCTCACACTTGGTCGCCCTTTTGAAGGGTCTTCCTAGGAGGGTTTCCTTCCCGCAGCTAGCACTATTTGGAGGAACATGAAATAGGATAGGCAAGCTTTCAGTTTCAATCGTCGCAAGGATTTTGCACTTCCCTATGAGTGCTTATGGGTGTCCCTCGTAAGGGCTAAGAGTTGCATTAGTCGGTGTGAGATCTAGTTGGCCTAGTAGGGTCCATGATTCATAGATCAAGATATTAAAATCTGCTCCTTCATCAATCAGAGTATCAATAGTATGCTCTCTTTTCACGGTGAGTTTGACCTTAAGATAAGCAGGTGGTACTATGTCTTCGTCTTCCGGGTCTTGGCATGTAAATTTAAGCCTTCTAACAAATGCCCTTGAGTCCCCAACTGCACGACCAGATGTGGATTCTCCACTGATGTCTTGGATCGTCAGTGCAGTGTTATTCAAGGAGCATCTATCGTCAGGACTGTCATATCTAGTCATTCTTGCTGTTGTAGCTTGATGCTGCATTTTGCTCTGACTAGACACGGTCTGAACACAATGTCTTTGTGTTCTCGTGGTGTGGCCCTTTTGCCTTTGATGGCTAGATTGGCCTGTTGAGGTTCTAGGATCTCTTTTTGTCTTTGTTTGGGTGTGGGCTTCTGTTTGCTGTGAAGATCTATGCTTTTGTAGAGCCATTACTACACTACGGCCTAATCCGAAGGACCTGTCACAACGCGCATTTTCTGTCCAACCTACTTGGAGGAGGTGCGGAGGGGGCAGAGTTCCCCTTTGGCGGGGTCCGGGGGGGCGTTACGGTAAACACCATGTGCAATTTGGAGGACCGTTTATAACCAAATTTTGAACTACGTGCTCTGAGTTTCAGCCTAGTGTGATGTGCCTTTAGCTCTACGTAGCCTTTGGGGTCAATTTCGGGGTTTAGATGCATCAAAATTTGTGTTCTAGATACCTGTCTGATTTTGACTCCGATTCTCAGATGTCTAATTTTCAAGAGTCCAATTATCAGAATCAGACATCGAATTTTGGGTTGGTCCGATCGGTCCAGTGGTCCGATTTTGGTCATGTTCGATTTTCATGTGTTCGATTCTCTGGGTCCGAGTGTCCGATTTTCAAAATCGAGCAGTCGAGTGTCCGATTAGACAGGCAAAGGTGGTCTGATTCTGGAACTGGTCTGATTCTAGGAATCAGATCGAAAAAGTGGTTTGATTTTCGAAGAGGTCCGATTTTTGGAGTTGGACGGTCTAACTCCAGAGATCGGGCAATCCTATTCTGGGACTTGGATGAATTGGTCCGACAGTGCGGACGACGGCCCACGAGTTGCATGCGATGCCTCTAGGTCAATGTCTACTCCACCGAATCGTGCCGTAGCTTCCAAATAGATGCAAAGCAACAAAGGGAACCGCCTAGCATACCTGGAAATGGTATGGCACTCGAATCAATCATCCCTTCAACAATCTCCCCGCTTCTCTCTCTCTCTCTCTCTCTCTCTCGTTGTCTCCCTGGCTCTCAAGCTCACTCTTCTTCTCAGAAGGCAGGATGTCAAATGTGGTCTTTCCTGGTTTCCTTGGCCTCTTATTGCCCCATCCCATCCTGTTGTGATCTCAGAAGTTAGTCCCTCATACTCTTCTAGCCAGAATTCTGAATCTGTACCCCTATTTCCCTATTTCAGCCTATTATACAGCAACAGAAAACCCTACTGTTTGCTCCAATGTTTTGCTTCTATCCTTCCTAAATGCAAGAAAAAATTATAAGAAAAATACCTACACTACTTCATCATGCTTCCCAAGTTCAAAATAACAAAAACCTACTTGCTAAGGAGATCAAATACCTCTTCAAACTCCCTCGCATCCTACATATCTACCTTAAGCACCGGCTCGAGGAAAACCCTACTTCAATGCTCGATTCAAAGCGCACAAGCACTCAAGGCTTGAATCCGTTGGTCCCGGCAACAACGGAACCAAAATGTGGGAGCTTTCGCTCAATCGCCAAGACCCACGGACTGCTTATTGTTTCAAGCGTTCCAAGCCGAGCACTAATGGCTACCTCTCACATAGACGACGCGCCATCCATATCTACGGGTATAGTGAGCTTACCTCCATGCCGTTCGAGTTACTGATGGGACTTCAAATGTGTCGGCACTGGCTATGGCACTAGCTAGACCTCATGCTCATAAGAGACAAGCACACCCTCACAGCATCGCGGGCCAAGAGCGTCTATCTGCTCCTAAAGGACGAACTGTCCTAAAGCCTAATCTATGCGTTTATAGTTTTGTATTCCAACGTTTCCCTTTCTATAAACTCCACAGAGGGAGAACCCATACACATTGGCAATAAATGCCACGATAATCACATACATGGGAGGCAACCTCTCGGTGAAATCACCGCAGCCCCACTGCAGCTCTCCTACATCGCAGGGATTAGCCCCTTGATGCACTACTCAACATATAGAACAAACGAACAAACTCCACTCTTTCATTTTGAAAGTATTCCAGGAGATACCATGTGTCCTTACCAAATAATCCCCCAAGAAATGAACGTCTATCCTACGGCTTAGGTTGCCTTTGCACACTCAAGCGTGGGTCATCGTCACCGAAAATAGGTTCTATGCATCCAGTTGTTTGTATTTTGATACCATGGTTGACATGCACATGTAAAACTGGATGATCCTAAAGTTCTCAAACATAATTTTCAATCAGAAACGTGTTGTGCATAACCAGGCTTTCTAATGCTCATTCATTAACTCGTTGCGACGATGTAAGGATAGCACCGAGATAACACTCGTGCTACTATCCTCTTAATTAAAATACAATAAACTCTATGACATGATATGCATCAAAAAATCAGCAACAATCAGCACGCAAATCGCACCATTCAAACATCCTACCCCCCTACATTTAGGTATTACTTTCGTTGCATAGGTGTAGAGGTTCATTTTGTCATGTTTTGATATATGAAAAGCAATAAATCACCAACTTTGACAAGGAGATAGGGCAAACTGAGGCTAAACCTCATGCTTTGCCACTACCATACATCCACAAACAATCATTATATTTTTTCTTATTTTTGTGAGTCATATTTCTATTTTTTTTCCTTATTTTTCCTATTTTCCTGATTTATTTGGCAATAAAATATGCTATTTTCTGAATTTTCTTGTTTTAATCACTTCAACGTACTAATATTCAATTTATTTTCCATTTCCCCCCCATAGGAACACATTTCACCAACCCGAAACGACAAAACTATCATTTTACCACTTAAAAACCGAATTTCGGGTTTTCAAGAATTAAATAGAGCATGTAAATCATTGCAAAATCAAAATTTTCTATTGAACAACAATTAATCATGATGCAACTAGCACTCAAACAAATTTTCATCCAATAAGAACATCATTACCATCATAAACTATCAAAAAACTTCATTTTCCTTCATAAATATGGTCATACCGTGTTTTTACGAAACCCGAGACGCATTAAATGATTGCATGACCAGCGAACGGAACCTCCATTGCTCTCAATCCAATGCTGCACATCAATCTTCAGCATCTCCATCAATCTCCATCACCGTTTTCTTCAATCTCCTTTCCGATTCCTCCTTCAAGATAGTGCACATGAACAGCCCATAGAGAGGAGAGAGAGGGAGGAGGGAGAAAGACTAGATTATGTTCTCTTCATCCAAACAGCCATCTTTGATGCTCCATTCATGATTTGTGAGGGGGGGCGAAATTTTCAGTGCCATTCTATCCACGACGTGCTGCCGCCATCATTCCAAAAATTTGAGAGAGGGGGGGTTAAGGTCCCAAAGGGCACCCCCCTTTAATTTCTCAATATCCACCTTTTCATTATTGGCCAATTTTTGGCCTCTTTCGCGTTTAGACTCCATTTCGACCTCTAAAAAATCATGCGCGTCGGCACGGCAGTCGAAAAAATTATCAAAAATCCACAAGTGTCGCTCGGGCGCCTTTTAAAAGCCATCTTTCACTTGGTGCTTAAAATCATCCTAGCTGTAGCCGCCGTTTTCGATGTCAAATATTTTTTCCCTAAATTCCAAATTTTTTGGCAAATTTTAGACACATCCCGGGCTCAAAACTCCACTCTCATTGGCGACCATGGAATAGGGCGACTCATCCCGTCGAATTCCACAACAGATCTGCACAAAACAACTAAAGGAGGCATCAAGATGATACAAAATAGACACATACTAAAACACAGCACAATGCTCACCCTACCCCTGACAAAACTAAGGCATGAAATCCACAAGGAATAGGCCTAGCATAATCTGATAGAAGGTCCAAAGCTAGTCACTAACCGATTGTTCCAACACGGAAAAACTAAAAAGAACTATCAAAGAAGTCACCCTAAGTGGTGATCTGAATTACCTACCTAACTAAGGATAACACAACCAGGAGCTCCTACTGGGTGAGGACTCCTATAGCCTGATCAAGAAGTATTGTCTTTTAGCACATTTCTTCTTTTAGGTTTTTATGTTTCCATACTCGGGCGTGTAAAAAGGAGGGAGCTGAGAGGAGTGACCCAAGGAGAATAGGGCATCGGCCTCAAGTCTTGTCTCGGTATCCAAGAACCTACCAAGCCCTCGCGAGGCGATACTTAATCCTTTTCTAACGCTCACTTTTATTTTCACTCCAACCTTCCTTACTTTCTTCTTTTCCAGCCAGACACCACCCCGAGGAAGACAAGGCATCGGCCCCGGGTCTGACTCGTCCCCAGGAGCCTACCAGGCCTTCGCAAGGGCGATGAGCAACTGCTTATAAATTTTTCTTTCTTTTCTTTTCTATTTTTATAGGGGGTTAGAACCCCTTTTTACACACCTTTGTATATATTTATTTTCTTTGAGATATTCAGGGTTTTTCCTCTCTATCATCATCATTTTTTCCTTCGGCAGGCTTCTCTAACTACCTCACAACTAACAAGAACTCCTAGAACGGCTGCCTAGTAGGCTAGCAGAACAGGGTCACTAGGACTACTTTCTGAAACATGTCTCTCGATGCCTGGCAATGTCTTTACAGGAGGCAACAACTACTTAGACCTCCCTCACACAAACCTAACCTAAACCTGGGACTTCATGCCTTGGATGTCGGTCCCCAACTAATGCTAGGAGGCATATTTCACGGTGGATTCCGTGGGTTTTTACGGTGGATTCCATAAATCTTGTTGACCGGGGCTCATACACAAAGTGGATTCTTTGTGCGAGAAGTTGATGGAGATGCCTATCTTTTTCGGGTGTTTCATTAATTTAGTGTGTACATGGGTGATTCCATAGCGAGTGATCCCACAAAATACATATTAAATTAATAAACGTTTATGAGTTTAGAGTGCGCACTCGTGATAAATTAAGGTTAGGATTGATTTCTAACCAGTTGATTTATTTATGTAGCTGAAGACTGCTAGGTATTCACTTTTGTCGGTTTAATTGTATTATTTTACTAATGATTGTGAATGCTTCAGTTGATGTGTAGAGATAGCAGTAGTGGCGGAGGAAAGCATTGGAGGATAGTGTTTATTCAAGTTATCACTTATATTTTGATGGGCGCATACCTTAGGCATGGCGCCTATATTTTGTCGCGCTTATTTATTAAGGCGTTGGATATTTATTTATTATTTTGTATGCACATGGGCGCACGATTATGATATTTGTATTTGGACATTGTATTGGGTATGCCTGACTCTTTGGGCGCCCGGCCATTAGCTTTATTTCTATTTTGTGCTAAAGCAAACTCAAAAGCCAAAAGCGTGCTATTTTGTAATTTGGGCTATTATTTGAGCTTGAAGATGATTAATACATAAAATACATGCTTTGTGGAGCGCTCACATAAGGCATGGGGGGAGATTGCACCCAATTGGTCTCTTGTTCATGTCGTGCATGCTTTCTACCTTGAGTTTTGTGCAAAAAGTAGAGTTCTTTTGTTCTTGGGGACCTTCCGGCGTTCACTACGCGAGCATACAGCATCCGATCTGTGCACCAGTGGTATCAAAGCGAAGTTGAGATCGAGAGCTTCCAATCGCTACCCATCTTACGCGAAGGCGGAGCTCCTGGAACGATCAAGATCTATAGTCAATCTCATCGCGAACGGTCGATACGGGTGGATTCCTGGCGGTCAAGAACCTCTATCTACAGCCTCTGATCGCGAAGGACCAGCCTGAGGAGGTGGAGGACCATGTCAACATCTCCTTCTATCAAGTCATCTTCTCAGAAGATCAGAGATAAGTTTCATATCTTCCATAAAGCTTAAAAGCTTCAAGGCTAAGCTTTTAAAAAGCTTAGCTCATCAATTTTTAAAATCGGTGCATCAGGAGGACCTCAACGTGAATTCCGTTGCTGAAAAACGGCCCCCTCCCTAAAATTCGTCGTTTCCAGGTAGACTAAGCTTTAAGCTTAGTCAAGCAAGTCTAAAGTCACAACAATCTTCAAGTTGATCAAGTTTCATAAGTTCGGTAACTTCACAAGTCAGTCAAGTCACCAGAAGTCAGAACTAACTTATGCCAAAAACTCCCATAAGGACTGTTCCTGTGCAGAAGCACTGAACTGCAAAGTTGTTCCCTGGAAGACTCTGTACGTATACGCAGACTTGCTGAACTAGTTTCAACACACGCAGAAGGACATACGCATATTTTACAAAGTCGAAGACCGTGAAAGCCAAACAAAAATCTATAAGCCTTGTACACCCGACTTTGAGCTACGCTCATCCTGCTAATTGGATTTTGAGAGTGTGAGGTTTTTTGAATTTTTACAGGATGACGGAACAAAATATGGATGATTTAATGGCTGAAGGCGATCTTCCTGAACCTACGATGGAACAAAAATTGGATTTAATTATGATGCAGTTGGACGAAGAACGAAGAGCCCTGCAAGCCTTGCAAGTTCAATTGGCCAATTTACAAAGATCGACTCCCGACAAAGATGGACCACAATCCGAAGATCTTATCCGACGAACCATCGATGCGACTCTCGAAGCTCAATCCATCTGCAAAGAAACAAAGATAAGTAAAAGAAATTTCAAATTCAGATGGAAAAACTATTCTTGCATTCATCAGTCAATTTGATGATTACTTTCATGAAGAGGCATATGCTGAAAAAGATAAAATCAAGTGTGTCACTAATCATTTAGTGGATAGAGCATCTCTTCGGTGGACCGTGGTTCGTAAGAGTATAGATTATCCCACTACCTGGGAGAGTTTCAAGAAGAAGTTTATGCAGAATTTCCTTCCTCCACAATTCCATGAAAAAGCCATAAAACAATGGGACCTTCTTTAGCAAAGAGATCGTGAGCCTATTTCCCAGTACACCGAACGCTTTTGGAATGCCTTACTCCAACTACGCATGCTTGAAGACGTACCCGAAGCGACTCACAAGCGCAAGTGTATGTCGGGATTACTTGGGCATTACTACGCTGAAGTCAATATGTTCAAGCTTGCAACTCTTGAAGGTGCAATTTCTTTAGCTCATGACACTGAAGACAAGCTTCGAGGAAGAGACAAGCGTCCACAAGAATTTCAAGCAAATGGTAACTATGGTTCAAAGCAATTCAATTCAAATTTTAGAAGATTCAATCAAAGTCGATTTGCTTCATCATCTTTCCATAAGTCTTGGACAAAACCACCTGCTTTGCCATCAAATACCAATCAGAACCCTAAGCCATCTTCACAGCCAAATCCTAATATTCCTAGACTTCCTGCCATTGCAAATAATGTATCTAAAGCCAAACCTATAGTGTGTTACAAATGCCATCAACCTAGACATCTAGCAGCCAATTGCCAATCGAAGAAGCCACCTATCCATATCAACTATCTTGGAGCAATGGAAGATGAAGAACATGAGGAAATGCCTGACTTTACGGAAGATGAGGATGACATTACTACTTCTTCGGATACTTTACCAGGTATGCCAACTCCACATTATTTGTTGATAATGAAATGTTTAGTGCATGGAAAATAAAAGATTATTTTGCATGATGATGGTAGTACACATAATTTTATTTCTGCAAAGTTAGTGAAAGAATTGAAATTACAAACCGTTCCTACGCATTATCGCATTAAAGAAGCATTCTTAGGCACAAGGTATAATGAAACACGAGAGGTGCATGATTTAGAAATTCAAATTGGTGAATACACTGAAAGAATGAATTTTTTAGTTGTACCATTACAGTCCAATGATATTATCCTAGGTATGCCTTGGCGTCATCAGCATAATCCTGACATAGATTATTTCACACATTCAATTAACATTCATTTTCAAGGAAAAAACATTACATTGTATGGTATGCACACATCTAATGCTTTTTCACTACTTACTCATACTCAAGCTAAACGTGCATTACGCAAAAGTAGTAAATCTTATCTAATTTGGGTGAATGAACTTCAAGCTAAAGAAAAACATATGCACCCTAGGCATAAACAATTCCTTGCACAATTTAAAGATTGTTTTGCTGAAGATCTACCACCTGGACTATCTCCTTCACGTTTTGAAGACCATAAAATAGATTTAATTCCTGGTACACAACCACCTTGTAAAGCACCATATAGGCATAACCAGATAGAGCAGAAAGAAATTCAAAATCAAGTTGAGGAATTATTAAATAGAGGATTAACTAGACCTAGTAGTTCTCCACTTGGCGCACCTGTCTTGTTGGTAAAGAAGAATAATAATACTTATCGTATGTGCATTGATTATCGTGCCCTAAATAAGATTACTGTAAAGAATAGATATCCAATTCCTAGGGTCGATGATCTTATGGATAAACTACAAGGTTCTGCTATATTTAGTAAAATAGATCTTAAATCTGGTTATCATCAGGTGAGATTAGATAAATCTGACATATTCAAGATTGCATTTAGAACACAATTTGGTCATTATGAATTTCTAGTGACGCCTTTTGGATTGACTAACGCACCTGCTATATTTAGTAGAATGATGAATCGCATATTTTTGAAATATCAGCATTGTGTTATAGTATTCTTTGATGATATCTTGGTATTCAATAAAAATGAGAAAGAACATTATGAACATCTGTCTTTGGTTTTCAAGTTGTTAAAAGATAATCAATTGTATGCTAATCCGAAAAAGAGTGAGTTTTTTCAAACACAAATTGAATATCTAGGTCATATTGTGTCATTATAAGGTATTAAGGTTGACCCTAAGAAGATAGAAGCAATATTGAACTGGCCTATACCCAAAAATGTGCATGAGTTACGTTCTTTTCTTGGTCTTGCTAGTTTTTACAAGAAGTTTGTGCGAAATTTTTCATTACTTGCTTTGCCTTTGACTAAACTTTTAAAGAAAGATATTGTTTATTATTGGTCTGATAATCAACAGAAATCTTTTGATTTATTGAAACATGCATTAACCCATGCTCCTGTATTACAACTACCTGATTTTAATAGACCATTCTTTTTAGTAGTTACTGATGCTAGCGGATCTGGAATAGGAGCTGTACTTATGCAAGATAATCATCCTATAGCCTATTCTAGCTGTAAACTGAAACCATCCGAACTTAAATATTCCACATATGATAAAGAATTGTTAGCTGTTGTACAAGCTTTAAGACAATGGAAACATTACTTAATGGGTTTTGATTTTATGATTAAGACTGACCAACAAAGTATTAGACATCTACTTAGTCAACCCCAAATATCTGACCGACATATCAAATGGGCAACTTTTATTCAAAGTTTTCATCCTCTTATTCAATATCAACCAAGTAAAGAAAATGTAGTGGCCGATGCATTAAGTAGAAGACCGACCATTCATAATATTTCTGTTATATCATTTGATTCTCTAACTCCTATGAAAGATATTTATCATCAGGACATTACTTTTCATGCTGATTGGAATAAATTAGTTGGAAATAACTAGATTCCTATTGATTCACTGTCTTACAATGATGGATTCATGTTCTATGAAAAGAGATTATGTGTTACAGTACCATTTAGATCGTTTGTTTTGAATGAGATTCATTGTCCTCCATATCAAGGTCATAGAGGTATCATATCTACTTTACGTACATTGAAGAATTTTATTGGCCACATATGGACACTGATGCATCTAACTTTTTTTCTGAATGTTTGGTTTGTCAAAGAGTTAAGAGACATCACGGTAAACAGTATGGTTTACTTATGCCTTTATCTATTCCATCCAGACCATGGAAACAGATTTCTATGGACTTTATTACTAGTTTACCTAATATTAAAGCTAACCATGATATGATTTGGACTATAGTAGACAGGTTTAGCAAACAAGCATATTTCATTCCATGTAAGAAAACTTTAACAGCATCTCAGGCAGCACAATTGTTTTTGAAAACTATTTTCATTAACCATGGATTACCAAAAGTTATCATTTCTGACAGTGATTCTAGATTTTGTAATAACTTTTGGATTACTTTGTTTGCTAACCTAGGAACAAAGATTGATTTCTCATCTGCATTTCATCCTGAAACTAATGGACAAACAGAAGCCACTAACAGTACTATTTTAGATCTTTTACGTGCTTACACTATTTCTAAACCGCAGACATTTGCATTTACTGCAATTTGCATATAACAATATACCACACACGGCTACAAAGAAAGCACCGTTTGAAGTGATTTATGGTTATAGATTGTCTACACCTGTCGCATCTTTATCAAATAGAATTCAGAGTGCTGATGATATTGCTAACATGCACGCTACTATTTTTTATGAAGTTAAAGACATGATTGCCAAAGCCCAGTAATCATATACAAAACAAGCCAATAAGAAAAGACAGGCCATGAATTTCAAAGTTGATGACTATGTTTGGTTGAGAATAGAAAAACGTAGATTACAAAGTGTAGATAAACATCCAGTTGTGAAATTAGCACCTAGATTCTATGGACCATTTAAGATCATTCACAAAATCAATGACAATGCATTCAAGTTAGAACTACTACCTCACTGGAAAATTCACAACACTTTTCACATTAGTTTATTATGACCCTTTAGAGGCCAATTACCTGTACACCCTGCTTATGAAAACCCACCTTTGCTAGATGAAGAGACTGAGATACTTGAACCTAAAACTATCATAGATACTGACTTTATGACCACTAGAACTGGCTGTAGATATTCCAGATATTTGGTCAAGTTTAAAAACCATCCTGTTGAAGAAGCCCAATGGATGCACGCTAGAGACTTAAATGCTTTCCCCACTCTGTTAGCTCCACATTGAGCTAATAGAAATTGAGGACAATTGCAATCCTACCCCGGGGGTATGATGCCGGAAGGCATATTTCACGATGGATTCCGTGCCATGGTGGATTCCGTGAGGTTTTACGGTGGATTTCGTAAACTTTGTTGACCGGGGCTCATACACAAAGTGGATTCTTTGTGCGAGAAGTTGATGGGGACGCCTATCCTTTTCAGGCGTTTCATTAATTTAGTGTGTACATGGGTGATTCCATAGCGGGTGATTTCGCAAAACACATATTAAATTAATAAACGTTTATGAGTTTAGAGTGCGCACTCGTGATAAATTAAGGTTAGGATTGATTTCTAACCAGTTGATTTATTTATGTCACTGAAGACTGCTAGGTATTCACTTTTGTCAGTTTAATTATATTATTTTACTAACGATTGTGAATGCTTCAGTTGATGTGTAGAGATAGCAGCAGTGGCGGAGGAAAGCATTGGAGGATAGTGTGTATTCGAGTTATCACTTATATTTTGATGGACGCATACCTTAGGCATGGTACCTATATTTTGTCGCGTATATTTATTAGGGCGTTGGATATTTATTTATTATTTTGTATGCGCATGGACGCACGATTATGATATTTGTATTTGGACATTGTATTGGGTATGCCTGACTCTTTGGACGCCCGCCCATTAGCTTTATTTCTATTTTGTGCTAAAGCAAACTCAAAAGCCAAAAGCGTGCTATTTTGTAATTTGGGCTATTATTTGAGCTTGAAGATGATTAATACATAAAATGCATGCTTTGTGGAGCGCTCACACAAGGCATGGGGGGAGATTGCACCCAATTGGTCTCTTGTTCATGTCGTGCATGCTTTCTACCTTGAGTTTTGTGCAAAAAGTAGAGTTATTTTGTTCTTGGGGACCTTCCGGCATTCTCTACGCGAGCATACAGCATCCGATCTATGCACTAGCAACAAGAAAAGAAAATCCCCTACAAGTACACAGACACATATAGCATAAAAACACGGTACTCATAAAGGAGAGATATCACCTGGATAGGGCCACGAGAAGTCTCCGCGTGACATAGGCTCCTTCCAAGCTCTTCTTTGAACCTGTCTAGGACAGGACTAAAACAAGAAACCATTAATTGCAACCGTACTAAACAGATGACTGGCCCTCTTGGCCAAATGAAATAAAGCATTTCACTACAAAAATTGATCGGCCCTCTTGGACTAACGAAATCAAACAGAATAGCACCTACACATCTCTCCCTGAAATAGTACAGATATATAATAATATGCTCCTTTCCAAGGAGGAAAAATAGTAGGGCTCGCAACCCTAAGCTAGATACATAAGATTATGACCCATTCCTCCTGCATATATAGCAAGAGGCATACGCATAACATGTTGTCTAATTAGCCTATGGGTCCAGGATAACAATGGTAGATGGTTCTCAGCTACTCTTTGCATCACCCATATCAACCATCGCCTGCCATATATTGCATGCTCTGATAACATTCCCCATAAGCGACCGGGTCATGTCTCATTATTAATAGCAATATCAAACTAGGACCATAGTTAAAGAAAAGGTCTTCTTCATAAGCAAGGTTTGCCAGTGAATCCACAAACTGATTCCAGTAACGTGGAATCACCTGAAGAGACACTCTCTCAAACTTCTCAAGTAGGGTCATGGCAGTTCGATGATACATACAAAGGATGGGATTCTGCATTGTGTATGTCCCAACTAGCTGATTCAAAATCAACTGGGAATCCCATTTTACTAACAACCACCAAATACCACCTTGCTTGGCAATATGCAGTCCCATAATCAAGGCTTTATACTCCGCCATGTTTTTAGTGAATCTACCCCGAGATAAGCAGCTAACTTCATCATAACTCTACGTCGAGGATCTCGGATTACTACTCCAACACTCCCCTTTTTAGTAGGGCCCTTGGAGGCTCCGTCAAAATATAATGTGTACGTCCACAATAGGTTTAAGAACATTGAAGGCCCTCCCATAGCCCCGTTGTTAAGGTCTACCGCCAGTTTACTTTTGATTGCAGCATGCCTTTCTGATGAGCATCCATGATTTTGCACACATAACCAGCTTTTGCCACTTGGAACAACTAACCAGCCAGCTTACAGCTTCTGCCATAGCTCAGCATTGAGCATATATGTATGTTGCTACAGACCTGTTTTACCATCTGATGTTTCTTCCAAAATGCCTGAAGAGAACGTGACAATAATATGAAAGTAGGGTGGTTTCTTCATACACCATTTCCATCTTCAGAAATATATCAAACTTTACCATCACATTTGGAGCTTCTTAAAGCTGTGCTTTCAGCTGATCTGATAGGATTCCACACTTATGATTATGCCAGACACTTTGTGAGCACTTGCACCCGTATTCTTGGCCTGGAAGGCTACCTCTCCATCACAACAGGCTTCTTCTTCATCGATCGGTAGCAGGAAACACAGCTATGGTTACCAGCCCGGCCTCCTTTGTGGCCTTGCCACGGCTTGCCCTACATTGCTCCCTGTCATCATCATCGTCGTCTTGTAGCTCCGCAAGCCTCCGTTTCCTGAGCCACAGGCAATCCAAGAGCACCGCAGTCATGCACAATCAGCCCTCTCTGCGCGTAAGGGGTGGACCGGATGGTGAATCCCCTCCGACAACCCACAAACAGTCTATAGTCCAAAGGCCTAGGCATACTGATACATTGAGAGAGGCACCAGAGTCTGCAGCTGCGTCGTTGCAGACTATGAGTGATTATGTGTTGCATAATGCACACTGTCCTATAGTTATTGTTAGGCCATCTCAGGCACTTCAAAAAACATCATTCAAATCATCTGAGAGGTCTAGAAAGATTGTGATAGCAGTTGATGACTCTAAGGAGGCTTTCCATGCATTCGTCTGGTCCTTACAGAATTTCTGTACCTAGCTAGACAAAGTAGTTATTTACCACGTGCACCATTCTGCAGCCCCCTCCATTACAGCTGTAGGAGCAGGTGCATTTGAGATGGAAGAGATCTACTTTCCTCTTGATACAACTGATGAAATGGAAGTACAGGCTCTGATACCATAATAAAACTTCAAGTAGAGAAAGACAAAGATGGAACAAGCACTGGTTAGGAGCTACATGATGTCCTCCTGTTCGTTATTCTTCAACCATTCCTCCAATAGTCCACTCACTCTAAAATGGTATCCTCAAAAGATAGATACCCCAAATTTAAGGAAACTTTACATACAACCATAGGATATGACATATTTATCAACATTGCTCTGATACCATGGGTGCGCAAATCGGATGCTATATGTGTACGTAGCGAGTGGCCGAAGGTCCTCAAGAACAAAGAACTCTACTTTAAGCTCAAAAATCAAGAGAATAGACTTGCATGACATGAGGCGAAAAAACCAATTGGGTACAATCTCCCCCCATGCCTTGTGTGAGCGCTCCACAAAGCATGTATTTATAAATATATTCATCTCAAAGCTCAAAAATAGCCCAATTTTACAATTAGTATGCTTTAGCTTTTGTGTTTGCTTTTGTCCAAATAAAGAATAAAGTGGTTGGGCGGCCCAAGAGTCGAGCAATGTCCAAATACAATGTCCAATAATGAATATTTAAACCGTGCATCCATGTGCATATAATATAATAGATATATGTCAAGTGCTTCAATAAATAGGTGCGCCTAAATAAATATTAGTGCCATGCCTTTAATGATAAGATGCACGCCCATCAAAAATGATAATTTCTTCTAAGTAACTTGAATACATGCTATTGCCCAATGCTTCCCAATGCCAACGTCGCGTGCTCTACACATCAACTGAAACATTCACAATTGTTAGAAAATAATAAATTAAACTGACAAAAGTGAATACCTAGCAGTTTTTAGTTACAAAATAAATAAATAGGTTGGAACTCTGTCCTAACCTTAATTTAATACGAGTGTGCACTCTAAACTCATAAACATCTATTAATTTAAATATCTATTTTGTGAAATCACCTGCTATGGAATCACCCACTTGCACATTAAATTAATGTGACACCTGAAAAGGATGGGCATCCCCATCAACTTTTTGCACAAGGAATCCACTTGTGTACAAGCCCCGACAAATAAATATAGTTTTACGAAATCCATCACAAAACCTCATGGAATCCACCGTGGAATAAAAACTCACGGAATCCACCATGGTCTCATTGAATCCACTGTGGAATATGCCTCCTGGCATAAAAAAGAGAGTACAAAACAAATAAAATGAGAACAAAAATTTTCTTTAACTCCAAACAAGCTGATAAAAGATGGCTTTGTCCACTTGTGCACTTCCAATGCGAAGCTTAGATGGCGATCTAGATAGAAGATAGGTGAAATGCTTTAAGGCTAGCTAGAATAACTTTGATTGGGTGAAAGGATGGATCATGAAAGCTATGAAGGGATCTACATTTATAGCATGTCAAGGGGGTCATGATGGATGACCTTCCATATGCACATGTGTCTGTTGACCTTCCATGTGCACATGTGTCTATTGACCTTCTGTGCACACATGTGTTTGTTGGCCTTCCATATGCACATGTGTATGTTGACCTTCCACATGCACCTCCACTAGTTGGCCAAGGAATATTCCCTACCCATAGTCAAGGGCTACTTACATGGCCCTTGGACGCAAAATAGGGGTCCCTAATAACTTGCTTACCCGGTAACTCAATGCAATGTGCCTCGAGTTGCTACCAACTTTAACTACTCTCTCTAACCCATAGGCTAGACCCACAATGGTCACCTTTTGGCCATCTAATCACATAGACCTCATTTGACATACAAGTCAGGACCATGGATCATTGGTGGCACCTTACAAGGGTAGGGCATTGAGCATACCTAATAGAGGGAGACATTTACATAGCAACCTGAAGTCATATCCATGTATATAAGCAATGGTGGGTTGCAGAGTTAAAGCTAGAGAGAGAGAGAGAGAGAGAGAGAGAGAGAGAGCGCACAATACAAAATTTTAAGTGGGTTCTTAGCCACCACTATTCTTTATACTCTTAACTCATACATGACACACTCTTTCTCTATTCAACATATGAGTTTCCCTATTCAAATGATACATTTTTGTATGTACAAAAAGGTCTAAAAAATGGATTTTTAAAATCACTTATGTTGAATCCATATGATATATTTACCACACTCTCCCCTCCCTTTATGTTAACCCCAGCTCAAGACGGAAGAAAAAGAAGTGAAATACGGAGGCAATGGAAGAAGCAAGACGGAGAACAAGAAAAGGTGCAAGGATAGCCTCTAAAATCAAGCTAAAGGTAAAAGTGCATTTCTAAGTGAAAGGCACCCCAAATTTTTTGTAAAAGTGAGTTAGGCTCCCTCTTGTGCAAATTATAAAGGGGTAGATGGGCATAAACTAAAGAAATAGGCCAAGTAGAAGGGAATGAGAAAAAGAACATTGCCACAATTGCCGGTCATGTAGAAAAGGGGGATCGGTGCCCATAGGATTTTAGGGCATGTATATAAAGTTCAAAAAGTGAATGAGAGCTCATTCTTTGGTGTGTGGCAAAGTGGACTCTTGTTCCTCTCTCATTCTCTTCTCTTGCTTGCTTGCTTATGAGTGCTTGAGGGAGGGAGTGTGAGTGAGTGAGGGAGTGGGTATGTGAGGGTGAGGGTAAGGGTGAGGGATCTTGGAGGTGAAGCCCTCTACCATCTCCTCTCTTCTTCCTCTCTTCTCTTCTCTTCTCTCGTCTCGCACATGACTATGGTGGATGGAGCTTGAAGGAAGAGACTTGAGGATGCTTGAGCTTGCATCACGAATCATGGAGCTATCGGTGGAGTGCTCGAGAGAGGAAGCAACTCAATCAGGCATCAAAGTAAGCTCACTACACTCATAGAGAGGGATAGCACGTTGGCTATGTGAGAGGTAGCCATTAGTGCTCGCTTGAAACACTTGAAGGAATAAGTGGTCCATGGGTCTTGGAAGTTGAGCATATTATCGTGCCACTACGCACACACCATGTAAAAAAATCTAGACTGTAGCTTCCTTTTAGATTTAGAGAGCCAATGCCACTTTAGGCATTAGTGTTAGTGTCCATGGTTCAAAATATTAGACTTTTTGGACAAGTTTTTAATCAATTTTTTATATTCTACATATTATCTCTAGTAAAAAAATCTATAAAACTATAGACAACTTCTAGATTAGGATGATATGTAAAAGAAAGCATGTAGCTTTCAGCCAATTTGAGAGGATTTTATGTAAAAAGAGAGATTGACGAAATCGCGCGACGCGCGATCGCTGTTTTCAGGCAGTGAACAACACTCCAAAGTGGGAGATGAAGGAGTGATCTATCAAAATTTTGGCCAGGTATCATGGTATTTAAACCCCCTTTTGGAGCTAATGGAGGCATCAGATTGGCAATCTGAGCAGCATAGAGGAAGGTATTATTTTGTACACGTTTTTATCTATGAGAGTTATATTGTCTTATAATGCTGAAAGAAACTGACAGGCTTCATCTCTATTAGTCTTCTTCTATATTTTCTAATTCTTTTTTGGAGTATTCTTCTACATCTTCAATCTCTTCTGTACTTTTAATGGGTTACGCGATGGAAAGACTATTCTCACTTTTATCAGTCAGTTTGATGATTATTTACATGAAGAATAGTATGCCAAAAAAAGACAAACTCAAGTGTGTCACTAATCATTTAGTGGACAGAGCATCGCTATCGTGGACTGTTGTTCGCAAAAGCATTGATTATCCTACTACTTGGGAGACTTTTCAAAATAATTTTTTACAGAATTTTCTTCCACCTCAATTCCACAAAAAAGCAATCAAATAGTGGGATCTTCTGCAACAAAGAGATCACGAGCCTATTACGCAATATACCGAGCATACACTTGGGAATGGGCCCTAGAGTGCCCACCAGGCATACGGGTAGTGTGCAAGGTGGATCTGTAAGTAGGGATGGGTTGACTAGGCATGGACATGGTAGCCATATGAGAAACCCAAGGAGGTGGGATTCGAACACGGCGAGCAGAAGATGGGAATCCATTGTCGTGCCGCTACACGCACACCATGTAAAAAAATCTAGAGTGTGGCTTCTTTTTAGATTTAGAGAGCCAATGCCACTTTAGGCATTAGTGTTAGTGTCCATGGTTGTTAGATTTTTTTGGACAAATTTTTAGTCAATTTTTGATATTCTAGATATTATCTCTTGTAAAAAAATCCATAAAACTATAGACAACTTCTAGATTAGGATGATATGTAAAAGAAAGCATGTAGCTTTCAGTCAATTTGAGAGGATTTTATGTAAAAAGAGAGATTGACGAAATCGCGCGATGCGCGATCACTGTTTTCAGGCAGTGAACAACACTCCGAAGTGGGAGATGAAGAAGGAGTGATCTATCAGAATTTTGGCCAGGTATCGTGGTATTTAAATCCCCTTTCGTAGCTAATGGAGACATCAGATTGACAATCTGAGCAGCATAGAGGAAGGTATTATTTTGTACACGTTTTTATCTATTAGAGTTATATTGTCTTATAATGCTGAAAGAAACTGACAAGCTTCATCTCTATTAGTCTTCTTCTATATTTTCTAATTCTTTTTTGGAGTATTCTTCTACATCTTCAATCTCTTCTGTACTTTTAATGGGTTACGCGATGGAAAGACTATTCTCACTTTTATCAATCAGTTTGATGATTATTTACATGAAGAATAGTATGCCAAAAAAAGACAAACTCAAGTGTGTCACTAATCATTTAGTGGACAGAGCATCGCTATCGTGGACTGTTGTTTGCAAAAGCATTGATTATCCTACTACTTGGGAGACTTTTCAAAATAATTTTTTACAGAATTTTCTTCCACCTCAATTCCACAAAAAAGCAATCAAACAGTGGGATCTTCTGCAACAAAGAGATCACGAGCCGATTTCACAATATACTGAGCGTACACTTGGGAATGGACCCTAGAGTGCCCACTAGGCATGCGGGTAGTGTGCAAGGTGGATCCGTAGGTAGGGATGGGTTGCCTAGGCATGGACTGGTAGCCATATGAGGAACCCAAGGAGGTGGGATTCAAACATGGGGAGCAGAAGATGGAAATCCATTATCATGCTGTATTGAGAGTGGAAAAAGACTGAATTTTTGACTGATTTTTGTTGTTTTTTAGGACCGAATGATTGATTTTTGATGGATTTAGAGTGATGTATGGTTGATAATGGAAGTGTTTGAGAGTTTTTTAGATTATATTGATTATGTTTTGGAAGTTCATGATGATTCTTAGTGGAGATATGAAGCTCTGTGATGTTCTAATAGGTTCTGTTGAGGTTCTGATTGGTTCTGTATACCTTCTATATAGCTTCTGTTTTGTTCTGATTTTCTTCTGTATGAAGCATAGATTGATGATTGACGAAGACTGAGATCTTTTGGAAGCTTATTGAATAGTTTTTGATAGTTTGGAATAGTTTGAGTATGAGTTATGAGGTTCTGATAACCTTTTGTAACCCTCTGTAGAGCCTCTGTCTCTACTTTGTCTCTGCTCTGTCTCTGTACTGTAATTGTATTGTCGCTGCTCTGGTACTGTACTGTAACTATTCTGTAGATCTTCCGTAAGTATTCTGTAGAAAATATGTGTGGCTTTGGGAAAGTTTTCTAACCTTTGGAAAGGATAAATCTAAATTCAAAAGAGCTAAAACAAGTGGAAGAAGCAGCTGCTGAAGATTGAAGAGAAGACTAAGTGACAGTGACAATAGTAAGTTGTGAAAAGACATTGTAGTAGCTCTGGTGACTCTTCATATCAGACGTACCTCTTGGGAGGTGCATCCACAACCTAAGAAGGATTATTGAGAGTTATTATGAGATTATTTTAGTGAGGATATGATGTAGTATTGAGAGAGAGAGAGAGAGAGAGAGAGAGAGAGAGAGAGCCAGAGAGAGTCAATTCTATCAAAACAGTGTAATTGTATATGAGAGATTGAGAGAGTAAACTATGAAGACATTGAAGATGAATATTATGTAATTGATTTCCATTCAAAGATGGTGTATTCCTTTATGTTCATTGTTCTATTGAATGATTCTATGAAGATGTTGAAGATTATGGTTGATTCTATCAAATCTGTGGGAGATATCTACTATGATGCTACATGAAGAATTGCTATTTTATTTGTTCTGGTTATCAAAAGAATGAAATAAAATATTGTTGGTGTTACAATATAGATTTTCTTGCAAGAGAATTCCCTTTTCCTTGGTGTTTCTCTTGGGGCTCCATGTTTTTGGTGCGCAGCTGGGGAAACTTGCCATCAACAAAAGCATCAAAAGAGGCTGAAAATGAAAGAAATGGCATTCCCAAGAAGAGAAGAATTCAATGGATCCTTGCAAAGTTCCTTCTTCCACTGAAGGGTTGGAAATTCTCATTATCAAAGCCACTTTCATAAGGAATTTCATCCCATAATGGCGGAAACATATCGCCATCATGATGCATGCTCTATGTGGTGGACTGTTTCCTCTTCCTATTGAAGCAATAGAAACTTGCATCTTGGTAGCAAACTGCTTGGGAACAAACTGAAGAGCAGAAATAGAGAGAATGACCATCCATGGAAGATTTGGCATTCATTGAGAAGTTTCCAGACATCATCAAGTGGGAGATTGTGAAGAAGCTTCAGGAGTCATGGTCTATGGAGGTTCACGAAGACAATAAGGAAAAGAGTTGGAACTTGTTCGTGGATGCTCAACAGCAAGATATATGGGATGCTTGGTGCACTGACAATCTTTTGTTGGGCCAATTAGCAACCCACTAGAAGTTGGTAGATAGAGTGTTTTCATGACATACACTGTTGAAACCCTCAGAAGTTGGCATTATTATAATGACACAACAACAATCCTAAGAAGAATGAGTTTTGATACTTTCAGAACAGAATATCTTCCCCTCTGTAGTGGTTTGAAAGCTGAATTCAGAGATGTTGAAAAGAAGGAAGTAGAAGAGATGTTGGTCAGAGAATCCATCAGAGACTGAAGCCCTCTCTGATACTATCCTATTGAGTCCAGACCAACTGGTTGAAGCCAACCCCCTGATGAATGACGCAATAAAGAGGCAAGCGTTAGAACGAGTCCAAAGGTACGTGAGAAGAGAGAAGGCAAAAATCAAAGCTGAGAATGAGCTCGCAGCAGAAGCCTCCTTTGACGCCCTAAAAACACTCTTTACAGAAGTCCCATGGCGACTCAAGGTCTCCTTCCTAGTCAGATTTGTCCTGGAAATATTGATGAGACAGGCCAGCAAATGTAGTCCCATTGCCAATTTTTAAGGGAGAGTACAATGAAAACCCTGATCTTCATGTAGCAGAGTTCATGATAGCATGTGTGGCTAACAATGCCAGAACCCCTGAGCATTGATTAGCAATATTCCCCGCCACTTTCAAGGGCGCGGCGTTTCAGTGGTATGAGAGACAAGCAGCAATAACTTTTGGCACATGGGATGACCTGAAGTTGGCCTTCCTCACTAAATTCAGACGTGAAGGTTTTGAAGAGCGAATGCGAGAGGAGTTCATGAAGTCCTCTGGAGAAAGAGTAGAAGCTTATGTTTTGCGAATGGAATCCATCCTGAAAAGATGGACTAACCATCATTTGAACAAAGGATTCCAAAAAGGAGTGTTCCTCATAGGCCTACAACCAGAAGTTCTCAAGTTCGTAGAATTGAGAAGAATAGTCAATCTGCAAGCTATAGTGGAAGGTGCAAGATTGTATGATGAAGTTGAAGCAAGGCTGTCAATGACTCCAAAAAGAGGAGTCTTACCTCCTCCCATGCCTGGAATGGTATACCCATCAAATGTAGTCCCAGGGATAGTTCCCTATCCCTATCCCCAGATGCAAACAATGCCACAATATAATGCACCTAATCCACTGTGGTCGCCGCAAACAACAGTGCCTCAAATGATGGTTCAACCACAACAACAGTGGCCTCAAACAGTTTCTCCAATGGTGACTCAACAACAGCAGTGGAATCCTACCAATTGGAATCAACAACCCCAAGTCTCAACAGGATCTCTGAATCAGAGCCAGAACAGAAGACCTTTTGGATCGACCCAATCAGTTTATGCAGTAATTATAGAAGCTTCCCAAAATCCCACTACAAGCACTTCAGGAGGTGAAAATTTGAAGGATTACTTATCCAACTCAGTTGCAAGTATAAAGAAAGAGCTTCTGGATGTGATTACAGAGCAGCTACAGACACTGAAGGTAAATACTACCAATATATCCACTCCTGCGGGAGCTAGAAGAGATGTGATGCGCTCTAATACATGGTGTGGAAAGTGTCATCAAGCGGGACATTTAGCCATTGAATGTACCCGGAAACCAACCATTCTTGGAGCCTTCTGTTCCTATTGTTTGTGGAAGAACCATACAGAGGATATTTGCTCTCTGAAAGAGATGCATGAACAAAGACAGAAAGATGAAAATGCAACATTCAACTTGCCGGTATCTAAAATGACAACATAGGATATTGGACCAAAGCCTAGGGAATTTGGTCCTAATTTCGGTCCAAGGAGGTTTCCCTCTCAAAGTTACAAAGGACGACAGTCAGAGATCAAAGGTGGAATGTTATAAGTGTGGAGAAAAGGGACATATCTCCCCGAATTTTCCAAACCCTAGACGATATGTGGATTACAAGCCCTTATGCAGTTGATGCAAAGGTGAAGGCCATACTGCAAAGGATTGTCCAAGTCCAGCCCCTGTAAAGGCCAATGCCACTGATATAGCCAACAGAAGGTACAAGAGCCTGCCTCCAATTTGGTAGAGTTGGAAGTTTCCACTGTTACACGCACCAAAAAAAAGTAACCAGTTGTTCAGAACCAAAATAACTCTCCTGCCAAGACTGTGAAGTTCAACCTGCAACAGAGGGACAAAGCAGTACAGAACAGAACAGTACAGTACAGAGCATTGTAGCGCCACAGAGAGCTACAGAGACAGTCCTAGAGACAGGACCAGAGGCCCATGAGATAGATGATACAGAAGCACTTCTAGAAACAAAGGAAGTGCTGATGCTACAATTGTTAGAAGAAAAATGAAAGATGAAAATGGGTGTAGTCCCATTCCCCAGCAGGCTAGAGAAGCCTGTGGATCCTATCAAAGATTATGACTTCGTCAAAGACTTAAACACTTTTAAATCAAACTTAACATTCTAACAGTTGCTGATGTTGTCTCCCAGCTCTTGCCGAAAGAAATTCAAAAGCATCTTGACAAGAAAACATGGACTAAGGATCGCTCCTTTAATAGCGACCAAGACCAATAAGGCCCTGGAGCCTGTAAAGGAAGTCGATGTGGCCAATGCCTTCCTAGATCCTAGAACCCTAGAGATTAGTGTATGGATAGAAGGATGCTTTATTTCAAATGCATTGATTGATGAAGGCTCATCAATAAACATAATGACGGATGTGACAATGAAGGACTTAGGGTTGCAAGGAATTCAACCTACATAGTGGCTTATCAGATTGGCAAACCAAAGCAAAATTAAACCGTTAGGCATACTCCCATATGTAAAAACAACCCTTGCAGGAAGAGACTATTGGCTGACATATCTAGTGGTCAAACCAAATTCTTATGGAACCTCATACCCTCTGCTATTGGGAAGATCTTGGCTTTTTGAAGCAAGAGCCAGGACGGACTGGTTAAAAGGAACCCTAACCCTAGGCAGAGGACCCAACAAAGTGGTATTAAAGCTGTATGGATCGCAAAAAGGCAATGGATTCACATCCATCAAAGTCATAACTGAATCCTCCAACAAGGTAACCAATGGTACATTAGGAGATGAAGAGGCTGTTAAGCAGATCTTTCCTAAGAAAACAGAGACACAATCCCTAACAGTGGGCATTGTAAGCCAACTGCCAAGGGAAGTAAAATCCTTGTCCATGGGTGAATACCTCCTGCCTCAACTAGAATTAACTTCTAAAATCACCTCTGACAGTGAAATAGAAGCATGGATGTACTATTCTCCCTGTTACATGACAGTTGCAGAGACAGAGCAAAGATAGTACAATTACATAGCAGAGACTATATAGAGGCAGAGCAGATACAGAGCTGATACAGAACAAAGACAGAGCGAATACAGAGACAGTCACAAAGACAGTAACAGATACAGAGCCAGAGCCAAAGCCAGAACCAGAAGCAGATGCAGAGGCAGAAGATTTGTTCTTCTCCTACAGAGCCTCTACAGAAGCAGAGACAGAGCCTCCAAAGGAAGAGGATGAAAATGATGAGGAAGAAAATGAAGCAGGATATGAAAGTGCATATGAAGAATTCCCTCTGATAGAGGATGATCTTGTTGATGTCCCTACAAAGACCTCAGAGGCCGAAGATCTCCGAGTGCTGGATGGAATGGCTATGATTCCATTTGGGTTAATCAATGGACCACAAAGTATGCAAAATCTGTATAAGCAATGGATTAAAAGCATAAAAATTAAGTTCACCGGTGGCTCCAATTGCCCTAACTGTTCAGTCCAAAGAAAATGTGATGATGATGCCCCCTGCCAACAGAAGCCAAAGCCCTCAAAGCCCCGGCCTCTAGCAGGTCTATGCTATGTGACATTCCTGGACGCATCCTCTGAAGATGAATCCCTGAGTCCTGAAGAGGTCACCACTCAAATAGAAGTAAACAAAGCTTTGATATCCTTTCGGCAACCTCAATAGACGAATGAGTCATCTGTTTAGAAGGAGGACACTGGCTCTAGCTGAACATCAGACGAGGATACTACTCTCTTGAGAGAGTCAGACCTCTATCCAGAAGCAATTCGTGGGACATTTATCCACGAAGTGGAAAGTGAAAGGCAAGTAACGTTCTTGGATACTGACGGTACTGAACGTCACCTGAAAGTGGGTCTCAATCTTCCAGAAGAAGAACTAGTGATCCTGCGAGATCTACTAAAGGAGAACTTAGATGTGTTTGCTTGGTCATATAAAGACCTAAAGGAGATTGATCCCACAGTATGCCAGCATCATATTGACCTAGAGTCTGATGCCAAACCTGTAAGGCAAAGACAAAGGCGTATGAATCCTAATTACTCTGCTCGGGTGAAGATTCCCTTGAGTGATGTGAGATTTCATCCAAACAGGATGGGGACGTGAGTCTGGGCTGCCCTCTATATCTTTCAATAGAGCGCGAGACAAAGGGTGGGGGGGAGTGACCAGTATTTCCCTTCAAATCAAGTGAGAGGTGAAGATGTGTGAACGGAGTGTTGCACGCATGGGACGGGCCTCTTAATGCGCAAAGCACGATCTGTTCCTGTGCACTGCACTATAAGGCTCCCTGGCCTTCCTTCTTGCACTGTATGCCAGCACAAGGTGGAATGCACAGTTGCACCATCAATTGCGCACAAGGCATACAACCTCTGCACAAGTGACCGTGAGGATTACATCAATGGGTTTCAAGAATGGGCTACCCTTTGTATCTATCAACAGAGCGTGAGACAGAGGGTGGGCTGAGTGTGATTGGTATTCTTCCATCAATTAGCGAGAGGTGAGGATTGAGGGACGTTACAACCATTGGAGTCCGGTACGTTCCCGTTTCCCTATGCACCCACGGGATGGGTCTCTGCCATCAACACAGGACACGTCACTCTATTCTATACACTGCACTACAAGGCTCCCTGGCCTTTTTCCTTGCACCTATGCCAGACGAGGTTGGATGCACTGATGCACCATCGATTGTGCACCTTGGTATACTCCCTCTGCACCATTCCCTTGTTGATTCCTAAACCGGGTGTGAGCTCTGGGTTTTCATCATTATTTCCTCGAGTGATGTTAGTAATGGGGCGAGTGACTGCTCTTTCATTCCATTTGAATGATCGTGAGTTGAGTGCAATATCCCTTATCATCGTCGAATTTCCTGTGATTCCTTCAACCAGCTACCTCCCTGGGCGTTGTCGCGTGGTCCCTGCCATGAAGGACGAAGGACGTGTCCTGTGATTCCTTCAACTAGCTAACTCCCTGGGCGTTGTCGTGTGGTCCCTGCCACGAAGGACGAAGGACGTGTGCTGTGAAGACACCTTGTTACCTCCTCCAGTCGACACAACGACACCAGAAGCAACCTCGATAGTCGACATTCCTCCTCAGCAATATGGGCCAAGTTTTTCTAATCCTACACTTTCTGCTTCTCATCAGTGATGGTTATGTCTTAAGCGTGGGGACGTTCATGGTTGGTCTGATGTGTGGTACTCAGTCCTTGATGTTCGGTTTACCCTTCCTGTTAAGGTTTTAAGTGTGGGGACGCGTCCCTGCGCGTCTATGTTGTATACCCCATACATATACCCTGTTATGATCATGCATCTATGCCGTGATTTCATTTTACTCTGATGGGGTCCCTTCCCGACCCTTCCGTTCTATTTCACCCTATCCTCGGGGTTGTTTCTTGACCATTTGCCCTTATTCTTAGTTTTGCGCTTCTTTCATATGAACGGACCTTGCGTTCACCGGAATCCCAATCCAACCTTATAGCCTTGTTCGTCCCTTCGAATGCCTATTTTTCCTTTTTACTAACCCCTATTCCGAAAAACAATTCGCAAGTGATTAATTTTTTAAGCAATTCCCGTAAATTGAATGCTTTTCCATATGAACACATCTTTATTTCTTCAAAAAACTCCGGTCTAATGTGTCAGTCCTACCCATTCCCCCTGACACTTTTTTTTTAATTCCATGTTATTCTGATGCACGGTTCATCAGTTATTAATTTTTTTGAGTTTTGAGTCCTTTTCATGCTTATTTTTTACATTTTTTCATGTGAACCTGCCCTATTTGCATCGGAATTCCAGTTTGATTTGACAGTCGTGTCTTGCCAGCCTTTCCCCCACTTTTTCCTTTTTCCATTCCCCTCTTCCGACTGTCAAATTTTAAGTTATTAATTTTTTCGAGTGTTTTCAGATGCATTTTTTGTGTTTTTTCCACGTGAACCCTTCCTAATTTCCCCCAAACTGAGTTTTGATGTGCCAACCTTGTGAATCCCTTTCTTTCGGACATTTTTCCTTTTTACCGTCCTCTATTTCGATGCATGGTTCTTCCCGTATTAATTTTCTAGTCCATTTTCAGGCCCATTTTTTGGGGTTTTTCCCATGTGAATGTGTTCTATCTCAATCGAAACTATGTTTTGTCATGATAGCATTGTTGGCGACCTTATTTTGCACACTTTTCCTTCTTTCTGCACTTCATTCTGATATGTGAATTTTCTGATATTAATGCACGTACATGTTTTCAGATTTATTTTTGTGTTTTTCCCATGTGAACACCCTGATTTTGCCCCAGAACCCATGTTGCATGTTTCCAACATTTTCCTCTCGTCTCCCGGCACATTTTTTCTTTTTATGGATTTTTTATCTGACAAACAGTTTGGATTTTATTAATTTTTCTTCCTTTTTGCCGTGTGATCACGTTTCTCATGTCGCATGTGAACACGCTTGTTTTTGGATTTGCGCGCCTCGAGATGCCCCGTGGCGTCCATGGCTTGCGCGTCACCATCCTTGCCCGTTTGACCCCGTCACTACAAATTTTTTTATCCCTGCTCGCGCATGTGCACGAGCCGAGGGTGTGTTTCTTGCCCCTCCATTTTCCTTTTTTTATTTTATTTTTCTATTTTCCCTTTTTAAAAAAATAAAAAACAAAAACAACCACAGCCACACAAATAATAATAATAATAATAAATTAAAAATTTAAAAAAACACAAGCAAAGAGAAAAAAAACAACAACACAACCTAATCCATAATCCTAATAATACTTAACTCCATATATATATATATATATATATATACATACAAAAAAACAATAAAAAACAAAAAAACCAACCTAGAAAACAAAAACCAAGCAAGAAAAAAAAATTAAAAAAAAACCCAAAAGAAAGAACCCAAGAAGAGAAAAAACCAACACCACTGAAAAAAGAAAAAAAAAACAAGAAAGGAGAAAAGAAAAAGAAAAAAAAACCAGAAAGGAAAAAAGAAAAAAAAACCTACATGTTTGTCATTCGTGCGCACCTCCTCTTCCTCCCCTTCTTCTCCCCTGTTGCTCCTTCTTCCTCCTCCCTTTCTCCCTCCTTCTTCCCCTTCCCCTTCTCTTCTTTCTTCTTCCTCTTCTCCTCCTCCTCCTTCTCTTCTCCCCCCTATTGCTGATTCGCCGCCTGCGTGCCGGCCTCGCCATCCGTCTCCTACATCGACGCCGCCCCGGCCCTCTGTCGCTGCGCCGCCTCCTTCGTTCACCTCCGCCAGCGCCTAGTGCCTCCTTGCTGACGGCCGCCACCTCCCTCGTCTGCCGCCCCCGTCAACGCTGGTGCCACTCCCCCTCCTCCTCCTCCTCCCCTACCCCCACCTGCATCTCCTCCTCCCCCTCCACCACCTTTCTGGTTAGTCATTATTCTAACATTAATTCCTCATTAATCTACCCTTAGTTCTTAATTAATCTAACCTTAAGTTACTAATTAACCTAATCTTAGTTAAAAATTAACCTAACCTTAGTTAGTTAACACCCCCACTAACCCTAGTTAGTTAAACCCCCTCCACTAACCCTGGTTAGTTAAACCCCCCCCCCCCCCCTCCACTAACCCTGGTTAGTTAACCCCCCCCCCCCCAACTAACCCTAGTTAGTTAACCCCCCCCCCCCCACTAACCTTAGTTAGTTAACCCCCCCCCCCCAAAACTAACCCTGGTTAGTCTCCACCCTAAGCTAGTTGACCTAGTTAGACTTGACCTAACTAACCAGACCTGACTAACCAGACTTGACTAAACTGACCTACCTAGACTAACCTGACTTAATTGACCTGACTTGACCTACCTTAACACACTAACCTAATTTAACTAACTTCATTGATTTATTCAACTAAATTAACTTAATCAAATTTATCAGACTAAGCTAACCTAATTCACCTAATCTACTCAGCTAGCCCCCGTTCCTGCCCTTTCTCTTCCGTTAGTTTTTCGCTGAGTACGGGTGTGCCAGGGGGCGTTCATGCGAGAGAATGCGCTTCCGACTTGTCCATGCGGTGGAGTATTGCAGACCCGCCGTTCACACAGTCATCCTTCATTGTTCACACGCAATCCCCCTACCGCCTTTTATTTTCCAAACCGCAAAATATATAAAAATACATTTTAAAAAATACCAAAAAAACAGAAAACACATTAAAAATTCAAAAATTTATTTAAAATTTTAAAAAACTACAAAAAAAATTTAAAAAAATTACCAATATTACTGAAATTATTTGGAATATTTTTAAAGTGGAAATTAAAACAAATAAATTGAAAAAAAAATTATAATCTGAAAATTCATACAAATTTACATGAAAAATGAGTAAAAATCATTAAAATTTAGTAAAAATACATAAATAAATTCAAAAAAAATTCAAAAATTTTCACAAACTCCCTATCCCTTTTTTCACTAATTTTTTAATTTTAAAATATTTCCATAAAAGGCAAAAAATATTATTTGAAGCCAAAAAATCCTAATTTTAATACTACACTTCATAAAATTTCATTTTAAATCCTAAAAAACAGCTGAAAATCATGGATGAATTAACATGCATTGTGGATACTTGCAGGATGGCTAAAAATTCATTCTTACACTTCATAACATATCCATGTGTTATATATTCTAATTTAATTCTTTTTAAAAAACACACAAAACAAAACATAATAGAAAAAATACAAATGAAAAAATAATTAAAAACCCCATCAATAAATAAAATTTAAATAAAAATAAAATCAAATCCAAATAATACAAAAACACTAAGCAGCTTTATTTTTTTCAATCAGTGGTGTTTATTTTTGTTTGATTGAATTCATTGCTTTTGGGGGACTACTTCGTGCGCCTTTAGTTTATTGCATGCACACCCCTACCAGGTATTTATTTTGTAAGATTTATTCATTTTCATTACCCCTTAACCACAATTAATTGCTAAAATAAACTATATTCACCCACTTTTTCATACACATTCGAGCTAAACACACAATTTAATAATTAAAAATCAACCAGTTGTTCACTTTGCACGCGCTACGTGCGCTCAAGAGGCACCTTAATTTGTAATAAAAATGAATCAACCATCACAAAAAAGCATGCACTGTCAAAAAAGTGCTCCACATCACCATTAATTTTTAATTAATAAATTTTTATTTAGAGACCCAGTCTGGGAATCGTAATCCGAGTTTTGATAAAGCACAGTTTCACCCTAATAAATTGTAATTAAAATTTTAAGAAGGAATCGTCGTTTTTTTATTAAGGTTTATAACCTAATAAAATGTCACACATTGTTAATAATTTCTTAAAATGAACCCTTCATTAAAATAATTCCCCCTCACTGCACTTTTTTCCCCTTTTAATAAACACACTTCATGGGATGGGTGCGTAAAGTCTTCTTAGTTGACATTGATGGTCAAGGTTATGGTCCGGTCTTGATTTACATTTTTATGGTATTATGGTTTGTCTATGTGTTACGATTACGGGTACGGGTTTGTAGTTTTCTTTTTTTCTTGCCTGATACGGGGTTTTTGGGTGCATGTTTGTTGCATCGCGTGAAGTTTTCGGTCGCATATGTGTAGAGGTCATGCCAAATTTTTTCTAGGATGTGTATTATTTGGGGTGGTAAATGGGTTAGCTACATTTGTGTATGTATGTCCTTCTTTTGATTGATTTCTTTTTTATAGCCCTTTGGTTATTTTGCAGGCATTCTTTGTGATTCTCTGTGTTGTGGTGTGTGTGTTTTCCATCTGAATGGCACCTCACACTCCTCCTCCTATCCAGTATGTCCCGCTGGTTAGTAGGGATTATTTTTCCCTACTGGCTTTTGAGCCTATAGTGAAAGCAGGACTTGCAACTTTTGTGGCTGCTTCATTCCCACTGATTCCAGATGATCCATCCTTGTGTGATGAGTTTCTTGCCTCATACAGCAAGAAGTCGGGACTGGTTCATGGTGCTTCCATGATATTGACACCCCGAGGGTTAGGGAAGGCTTTGTCTCTTCCCTACAAAGGAGAGCCCTTTGTTACAGCTAGACAATTATTCTCCAAGGATGAGATTTTCAAGCTGTTACAGAAGTAGACCAAGGAAATTCTGGATGTCAAGAAAGTGATCAATACTTTAGGAGTCTCTTTTTCCATGATCATTGATCCTCTATGGAAGTTGGTATGCTAGTTCCTCCAAGACAAGTTTATGCCTGCCAAAACACCATCCCATTACTTGTCCAAAGAGCTCTTCACAGCTTCCAGGATGGTGTTAAAAGGAGTGGCTATTGATTGGAGCACTTACCTGCTTACAAAGATGGACCAACATTTTGTCAAAGTAACCAAAGGAAATGTCACCTATGGATCCTACATGTATGCTTTCTTGATGTACACAGGCCTAAAGAAGGGTGTGCTCCCACCTCCTCCATCTGATCTAGTACCTCCTCCACCACCTTCAGAAGAGTCAAAACCTATTGATATAGAGGATCTTGATTCTCCTTCTCCACTGGTCATTCAGCGAAAACGCTTGAAACGTGTGGCAGATAAAACTCCTTCAATTCTTCCTTCAGTCACAATTCCTGCTACATCTGGCAATGACCTCCCTACTTATCTCACATGTAATAATTTGTTCAGAGCACATAGAGAGGGTTCTTTGGACATATCAGTCCCTTCACTGAATAGTCTAGTGTCAGGAGATGCCATTCCATTCCTCTGTAAAGACATTCAGAGTTCGATTGAACTGTCAATGATAGCTTGTGCTCAACATCTGTATGCTTCCTTTTATGAAGAACTGATACAGTCCAAAGACCAGTTGCATAAGGCAACCTCAGAGTTAGCCTCTACTAAAGACACACTTGCAGATCTGTTTAAGCAGATGGAGCAGCAAACCCGAATGATTGAGACTCAAAGAGAATAGATATCTTCTTTGAAGATTTAGTTAACAGAGGCTCAATCAGAGGTCACTAGAGTCTCAGAGGAGAAGGAGAGAATGTCCAAAGAAGCTCAAGAGTTTCAAACTCTTTTAGATGCAAAACTCTCAACCTTACAGACTGCTCATAACAGAGTGGAATCACAAGCTTCCCAAATCAAGCAGTTGCAAGACCAACTGCCACAGTCACGGCATGTTCCTCCAAGCCCCAATGTTCCTATGATTCCTTCTCTCTCAAAGCAGGACTTGGCAGTTCTCCAAAGACGGGCCACATTGTGTCCATTACTACAAGATAAAGTGGAAAGATTGCAGTCCAAGATGGATTTTTTATGGTCTACATTTGAGCATTTCCATGAGTATGTTCCTCCAAACCATTGTTTCTTTGTCCACTATCAATTGCAAAAGTTGGCCTGTTACATGAAGCTTTCAATGATGGATCTTCCTCTTCCAGAGGATGGTTGGAGTGGGGCTTGGTCTCCTGAGTTACTAATAGAAGTGGTATGCATAGTGTTTGAAGATTTTGTGACGATGGATACCATGTTGCTATCATATATGTATCTATGGGGTGATCTGTTGATTCCAGATGAAGTAGATATGGCCTAGTATGTGGGGGATGTGGTTTTGCAAGTTGTTTTGTATGTCAACTATTTCGAGTTGCAGATAGATGACATGTTCTAGTATTATGCTTCAAAAGTGGCTACTTTCCCTGATAATTCCTGGCACTCAATGATTGATTCTATGGTCCTAAATCAACGTCAGAACACAGCTTCTACCTATATACAGAGCACTAACCAACTGAGGGTGGATCTCTTAGCTCACCTTTCAAAAAACCATCCATTTGATTCAACCTTTTTTTATGCCTATCAGAGAAGATCTGTCTTAGGTCCCTCTGTTCCTAGCCTACTGTACTATCAACAAATGGCTCATCACTATGATACCTATTTTTCCCTTTATCAAATCAATTCAACAGCAATCTTACCTCTTCTTTTCCAACCTCAATCTTTTCCTCAAATTCCCATATTTACATATTGTTTTTTTATCAAAGATAGAGTATTTTTCCCTTCTCCACCATGCCCTTCTCCATCTATCTATATACCTTCTACTTTTTATGTTTATCAATTAACACCTTTCCTAACTGATTCACTTAAATTTTCAGCCACTCCTTCTTTAACTTATTCCTCCTTTTATGATTTTTCCTACCCCTCTCTTCATCCTATTTTACTTATTCCACTTCCATCTCCTACCACTTCTATTTCTCAACCCTCTCAGTTGGTTAGTGAATATGAAGGGTTTGATCAACAGATTCCTAGAAGAAGAGGATGGAGCTCGACTGATTCTCTTACAGGAACTCAGATAAACTGGCCACTAATTCCAAGAGATTGGACAACTGCCAGTCAGGCATACCAGAACTACCTTCATTTTGCTCACCAATATTCACAATCTCTAGATCCTTCAGTAAGATTGACAGCTCATTTTGCTTGGTATCTAGCATACATGCATAGGCATTTCCATAATGATCAAAAGGCCATTCCAAAACTTTGTATGAATGTCAATGTGAACATTGACTCCCACCAATTGGATGTCCTGTATTTTCATGCTCTATGTCTACCTAGCAGATACCTTGTTTTGCTAGAAAGGATGTGTTGCCTGTAGTTCTTTCAAAATCCTCCAAAGACATTTGTGGATGAGTCCTTCTCCATGGATCGTTTTCGAAACCACCAAGCCTTCAAAAGGGATCATCTTCATTGATGCCTTTGCAATGTATTTTGGATGATTCTTAATGATATATATCTCTTTTTGGAGGTGTCATTCAAATGGTTGTGTTTATGTGTGTGTGTGTGTGTGTGTGTGTGTGTGTGTGTGTGTGTGTGTGTGTGTGTTGTAATAATTGTATGTGATGAGTTCGTGCTGATTGAGAATAACTTGTTCGAGAGCTCTTTTCAAAATATTGATGGTGATGGTGGATGGAAGGCCTATGGTGGAAAGCTGAAGAGAACCTCTTATATTCTTTACAAATTTGTTATGATTTTTAAATGATTAATCATATGAGTTAATGAATAACGGAAGTTTTCCTTTAGTAGTATTTTCTATCAAATACAGGTGATAAGTTGGGGTCGTGCTTTGGTGAGATTATTGAAGATCCGACGGAAGATCAAAATTGAGCTCTTTAATGAACTTCTATTCTTCTTTTCCTTAAGTCGCGAGGACTCTTCCTTTCTAAATGTGGGGATATGTTGAGAGTGGAAAAAGACTGAATTTTTGACTGATTTTTGTTGTATTTGAGGACTGAATGATTGATTTTTTATGGATTTAGAGTGATGTATGGTTGATAATGGAAGTGTTTGAGAGTGTTTTGGATGATATTGATTATGTTTTGGAAGTTCATGATGATTCTCAGTGAAGATATGAAGCTCTGTGATGTTTTGATAGGTTCTGATTAGTTCTATATAGCTTCTGTTTTGTTCTGATTTTCTTCTGTATGAAGCATGGATTGATGATTGATGAAGATTGAGATCTTTTTGAAGCTTATTGAATAGTTTTTTATAGTTTGGAATGGTTTAAGTATGAGTTATGAGGTTCTGATAACCTTTTGTAACCCTCTGTAGAGCCTCTGCCTCTACTTTGTCTCTGTACTATAACTGTACTGTAGCTGCTCTAGTATTGTACTGTAACTGTTCTGAAGACCTTCTATAAGTATTCTGTAGAAAGTATGTGTGACTTTGGGAAAGTTTTCTAACCTTTGGAAAGGGTGAATCTAAATTCAAAAGAGCTAAAACAAGTGGAAGAAGCAGCTGTTGAAGACTAAAGAGAAGACTAAGTGACAATGACAGTAGTGAGCTGTGAAAAGACACTGTAGTAGCTCTGGTGACTCTTCATATCAGACATACCTCTTGGGAGGTGCATCCACAACCTAAGAAGGATTATTGAGAGTTATTATGAGAGTATTGTAGTGAGGATATTATGTACTATTGAGAGAGAGAGAGAGAGATAGTCAATTCTATCAAAATAGTGTAACTGTATATGAGAGATTGAGAGAGTAAACTATGAAGACATTGAAGATGAATATTATGTGACTGATTTCCATTCAAAGATGGTGTATTCCTTTATGTTCATTGTTCTATTGAAGGATTCTATGAAGATATTGAAGATTATGGTTGATTCTATCAAATCCGTGGGAGATATCTACTATGATGCTATGTGAAGAATTGTTGTTTTCTTTGTTTTGGTTATCAAAAGAATGAAATAAAAGCTTGTTGGTGTTGCAAGATAGATTTTCTTGCAAGAGAATTCCATTTTCCTTGGTGTTCCTCTTGGGGCTCCATGCTGCTACACGCACACCATGTAAAAAAATCTAGAGTGTGGCTTCCTTTTAGATTTAGAGAGCTAATGCCACTTTAGGCATTAGTGTTAGTGTCCATAGTTCAAAATATTAGATTTTTTTGGACAAGTTTTTAGTCAATTTTTGATATTATAGATATTATCTCTTGAAAAAAAATCCATAAAACTACAGACAACTTCTAGATTAGGATGACATGTAAAAGAAAGCATGTAGCTTTCAGCCAATTTGAGAGGATTTTATGTAAAAAGAGAGATTGACGAAATCGCGCGACGCGCGATTGCTGTTTTCAAGCAGTGAATAGCACTCCAAAGTGGGAGATGAAGAAGGGGTGATCTAGCAGAATTTTTGCCACGTATCCTGGTATTTAACCCCCCTTTCAGAGCTAATGGAGGCATCAAATCGACGATCTGATCAGCATAGAGAAAGGTATTATTTTGTACACGTTTTTGTCTATTAAAGTTATATTTTCTTATAATGCTGAAAGAAACTAATAGGCTTCATCTCTGTTAGTCTTCTTCTATATTTTCTAAATCTTTTTAGGAGTATTATTCTACATCTTCAATCTCTTCGAATCCCTTCTCTTCCGTCTACTCCTCTCCCTAAATCTACCTTCACCCTGGTGTCTCTTATCTTCAAGAACTTAGCTTGAAACTTTCAACCCTTCGCTTATCTCTACCATCTCCGAAGTAAAAGCTCTTGAACCCCCATACATTCTTCTCTTGCCAAACCCCTGTGGTGGCCTTCAACCCTATGCGCTATGACATTGGTCAATCGTTGTTTTCAGGTAGTGAACAATACTCCTAAGTGGGAGATGAAGGAGTGATCTGGCAAATTTTGGTCAGGCGTCGTGGTATTTAACCCCCCTTTCATAGCTAATGGAGGCATCAGATTGGCGATCTTTGGTGAACCCAACGTGAAGGTCAGTGTAAGAGAACTCCAAGATGGGGGATTCCTCAGGAGAGAATCTACAACAATTAGTGCACATACTCTAGCAGACTCAGCAACAACAAATCCAAATGTTACAACAACAACAAAGGCAAGACAAAGAGAATATTGATTCCACAGCTATCAAGGCCCTAGAGGAAGTTGGGTGGGAATTAAAACAATTTAATAGTCAAAATTTCTTTGTTTTTATTCGCTTGTATGTTGAAAAAATGCTCTTCTTTGGTATACCACAACATGCATGGAGTTGCTATTTTGCCAGACCAACCAAGCATGGTCAAGAGAGAATCCATGGTCTTTTTCAGCAAGATGTGGATTGGGCTGCATTCAAAAAGCCCTATGCGAAGAATTCTTCTTAAAAGACTTTGGCCTTATGACAAAGAAAAGTTTCACTGAATGGGTTGAAAAACCCAACAAATGTTTAGCTACAACATCTCTATACCATGAGTTTGAAAGTAAATTTGGACAACTTGATGCTGCAGACCAACAAAGTATGGAAGGTCAGAAGATTGAATTATTTCTTAAGGAGGCTGCAGATCCCATTCTGCGAGAAGCTTGCTGATCGCCTAAAAGATGCTACCTCTGAATCAGGAGTCAAGACTGCATGGACAAATGTTACTAATGTAGTTAACATGATTGCTCGAAGAGAGCGGATGGGACTAAGATTAGGCTCTACTTCAACTTCAACAACTCCATTGATGGAGCTTGTTCCACCTTCAAAATCCCCTATTCCTTTGACTAATCAACCAACTATTTCTTCTTCTGTTCCTTCTAAAAAGGATGTAATGGATGAACTCATTAAAAGCATGTGTGACCTTCATATGAATCTTACAGAAATTAGTTCCGAGGTGGAGAAGCTGGACGTCAAAGTTGAAGAACGAGGACGATCATCAACTCAAAGACCCATGAGAGAAGGCTTTAAGAGACATTGTATTTGGTGCGATAGCCAACAACATGGCAAGAGGGAGTGTTCTGCCTTCCGTGAGGTTGAAGCACAGAAGTGTTGAGATATCGAGCTCCACTCGTGATACGCCAGGGTGACCGTTGTGTATTTATGTCACCGACTTGTCAATTGCAAACGCGGTTGGTACACCGCCCATGAATAATAGCTACATGATAGTTATCCTTATCTACTCTAGTTCGTGGCTCAGTTAGTATGCCACCTTAGTTAGTTGAGTTTGGTTTGAGACCCATATATAGGGTTCTTCTATTTCTTTGTATGAGAGTTCTTTTGGCTTACACAACTAAGAAGAGGAAAACTGTTTTCAGCCTCCACCTCTGTGTGTATTCCCCCATTGTGCAAGCAACAAAGCTACAAGTGAGACTCCTTCCTTCTCTCCCACAATCTTGGCATGGTATCAGAGCCTTGTTCGTGGTAAGGAGCTCAAGAAAGCAAGCCAAGCTCGCGGCGTTCTGGTAAGAGGAGCAGTGTTGCTTTCATTTTCTGTTTTGGGAGCAGATCTCTGTAGGTAGCACAGCCGGAAATTGCAAGAGTGCATTGTCTCAGGTTGAGACGCCCTTCGCGGTGAAGCAAGAGGGCAGTATATGCTGCGGGCTAGGGCTTTAGCCCTTGGCGACCTTGTTTTTTTTATTTGAGGCCATTTCGGGGCCTGTTTTGGAGGCGGAAGTTTTCTACACGCACTCAGGAAAAGACCCTATTTTATGCTGTGCGACCATTGTTCTACAGGTCGGTGAAAAATTACTATAGAAATTGCATCGTATGCTTATGTGCAGAGACATTGGGAGTTACAGAATCATCCTTGGTTCCTGTTTATGCAAACTCGTCACTAGGAAGTGACTGTGTGGTCAAATACCACTTTCGCCAGTTTTGCAGATTAGCCCGTGTGAGGCTGAAGTTGTGTTCTTTGCAGTGACAGAATTTTTTACAGTGTTCTGTAATGGCGTCTGATTCTCTTTCACAGATTGTCACTGAAAAGCTTGACAAGAACAACTTCCAAGCATGGAAGTTTAGAATGACGAATTTCCTTATGGGAAAAGGATATTGGGAATTTGTTGCAGGAAATGAAAAAGAACCAGTTCTTCCTGATGTTCCCAATCACCAGCAAATGCAGGCATTTAAAGCATGGCATGAGAGAGTCGGGAAAGTTATGTACTGGCTGTCTATCAGCATTTCAGACTCTATGATTGTGCATATTCAAGATGCAAGTACGCCAAAGGAGGCATGGGATACTTTGTCAAAAATGTATAGCACAAATACGCAAGCCAGGAAAATGCAGCTCAAGCAAGAGTTGCATAATGTGCAAAGAGAAAGTATGAGCATCAATGACTGCCACATGAAGGTGAAGAAGATTGCAGATGCACTTGCTTCCATTGGGTCGCCAGTGGAAGATGATGATTTAGTCTCAGTGACCTTGAATGGTCTAGGAAAGGATTATGCACAGTTTCGGACATCCATTTCAGTTCGTGAAAGATTTCCTGATTTTGAGGAGTTAATTGCTCTTCTAATTTCTGAGGAGCAGAGAAATGGTGGTGCATCTTCTTCAGGAGGAACTTCAAAAGAAGCTGTCTTCTACTCAAATGCTGGAAGAGGTAGAGGCAGAGGTAGAGGAGGCCGATTTGGAGGCCATGGTAGAAATCAGAATATGCAGCAAGCTCAAGAAAACCAGTCCTATGGAGGAGGACGTGGTAACTCTAGAGGCAAGGGGAGCCAAAGAGGTCGTGGTGGATGGCAAAGAGGCCAAAATGCAAACAGTAATGTTGAATGCTACTACTGTGGTAAAATGGGTCATATGGCTAAAGACTGCTATAAAAAGCAGAATGACATCATGAATGGAAAACTGCAACAAGGAAATTATGCATCTTCTACTAGACAGGGTGATGACAGAAATGAGCATTTGTTTATGGTGCAGCACATGAACAATTCTGTGACAAGTGCAGAAGAAAGTAATGATGTATGGTATGTTGACTCAGGTGCATCAAACCACATGACAGGTCATGCAGAATGGATGGAGGATGCAAGGAAAATTGAAAAACCAGGATTTGTGGAGACTAGTGATGATACTGCACATCCTATTGTGCAGATTGGAAAAATTCCTTTGTCTATGCAGGATGGGAAAAAGAAATACATGTCTGATGTATTTCATGTCCCGAATATCACCAAGAATCTGGTTTCTGTTGGTCAAATGGTTGAGCAGGGCTTGCATGTCAGATTTAATCCTCATGGATGCTTTGTTGAGGATATGAAAAATAAAGGTCGCTTGATAGCAAAAGGAAAGAAGAAGGGCAGTATGTTTACGTTGGATGCAGACATGTCTGAATTGAGTGCAACAATGTTTGCACATGGGACCGGTGTAGTTGCAAATATTGATATCTGGCATAAACGCATTGGTCATGTTAATGTACAGCGACTTAAATCAATGCAGGCCCAAAATATTGTTGCAGGATTGCCTAAATTCAAGGTTGCAGAAATGCATAAGGTATGTGAAGCCTGTCCGTTTGGAAAACAGGCAAGGAAACCATTTCCTAGACATGTTCAAGAGAGTAAGAAGCCATTGGAATTAATCCACTCTGATGTGTGGACTACTAAAGCTGCATCTCTTGGAGGCTATCATTATCTTGTCAGTTTTATTGATGACTATAGCAGAAAAGTTTGGGTGTATTTTATGAAAAAGAAAAGTGAAGTTTTTGGGCATTTCAAAACTCTTAAAGCTATGGTTGAAAAAGAAACAGGCTTGCAAATAAAATGCCTAAGGTCAGATGGAGGGGGAGAGTACCTCTCAAATGAGTTTGCAAGGTTCCTACAGGAGCATGGCATAAAGCAGCAATATTCATGCAGTCATACCCCACAACAAAATGGAATTGTAGAAAGAAAAAACATGCATATTGGAGAGGTATCTCGTGCCATGCTCAATGAAAAAGACTTGCCAGATTTTTATTGGGCTGAAGCAGTTGCTACAGCAATCTACATAATGAACAGGACTCCCACTGCAGCAATACATGAAATGACTCCAGAGGAAAGGTATACTGGTAGGAAACCAGATATTTCTCATTTCAAATTTTTTTGTTGCATTGCCTATGTACATGTGCCAGATGAGTTGAGATCCAAGTTGGATCCAAAAGCTGAGAAGTGCATCTTTATTGGTTACTCTCTACAGCAAAAAGGTTATAGATGCTATAACCCTTCTACTCATAAGTTTACAGTGAGCGGAGATGTTGTTTTTTATGAGAGGAGTAGCTGGTATAAACCAGTAAATGTGATTGATGATGTAGATACACAAAATGGTAATGCTGCTCAGAATTCATAGCAGCTGTCACAAAATATTAGTGGACCTGGAGCATCCTCTAGCAGTGGTTCACATTCGTTGCCATGGACAGGCAGATTGAGATCAGGAGAATCTTCTCAAAGTAATGCAAATAGTGGTATGTAGGTATCATGAAAAGGAAAAGAGAAGGTTGATCAGCCCATGTTTGATGTGAATGCAGGTCACTCTTATGTGGATGGTGAATCCAGTGGCTCGGAACAGAGCATTGATGATGAGTTGGGTATTCCTTCTATTGTTACACCTGGAGTAAGGAAGACCATGGATGTTTTGAGAGCACCTGGGAGTGAACCTACTTTGCCCAGGTCTACGAGAGCTAGGTATCCTGTGGATAGGCTGAAATATGATGGATTTACAGCCATTCACTATGCATATATGGTTAAAGTGATACAGGAACCAGAACCCACTTCTTTTGAGGAAGTCATGGGAAAAGAAAAATGGGAGAAAGCCATGGATGAAGAAATGGATGCCTTGGAAGCAAATGCTACATGGGAATTGGTACCTTTGCCTAAAGGTAAAAATGCAATTGGCTGTAAGTGGGTTTATAAGATGAAGCACAATGCAGATGGTTCTATGAACAGATACAAGGCAAGATTAGTAGTCAAGGGGTATGCACAAACATATGGCATTGACTATGAAGAAACATTCAATTCGGTTGCAAGGATGGCAACCGTAAGAGCAGTCATTGCTATGGCTGCATCAAAGGGATGGTCTTTACATCATATGGATGTAAAGAATGCCTTCTTGCATGGTGATTTGCAAGAAGAGGTCTATATGGAGCAGCCACCAGGTTATGTGCATGCTATTCATCCTGAGTTTGTTTGCAGGTTGAAGAAAGCCTTGTATGGCTTAAAGCAAGCACCTAGAGCATGGTCTGACAAGATAGGGCAGTATCTTGTCACTATTGGCTTTCAGATTTCCAAGGCAGATTTCTCACTTTATGTGAGAAAAACAGAGAAAGGTATTATGCTACTTGTCATTTATGTTGATGATTTGATTATGACATGTGACAGTGATGAAGATATCCTTCATGTGAAAATGCTATTGAAGCAGAAGTTTGAGATGAAGGATTTGGGAGAGCTGCGTTATTTCTTGGGCATTGAGGTGATTATATCACCAAGTGGGATACAGCTCTTGCAGAGGCAGTATGGATTGGACATGCTGTCCAAATATAGGATGACAGGCTGTAAGCCTATTTTAGTTCCTTTGGAGTAGAATGTGAAGCTGAGCACAGATGCAGGTGAGCTTCTAGAAGACCCTACTATGTACAGACGCATAGTAGGAAGCTTGATTTATATGACTATTACCATGCCAGATTTGAGCTATGTTGTTGGATTGGTAAGTCAGTTTATGCAAGCTCCAAGGAAACCGCATTTGGATGCGGCTAGACACATACTCAGGTATGTGAAGTCCACATTGCAGTATGGACTATTTTATGAGGCTGGGGTTCAGATACAGTTGCATGGATACACTGATGTTGATTGGGCTGGTAGTAATTCTGATAGACGATCTACCAGTGGATATGTGTTCTCTTTTGGGAGTGCTGCAGTCACTTGGAGCAGCAAGAAACAGCCTACAGTTGCCTTATCTAGCACAGAGGCTGAGTACAGGGGTGCAACAATGGCTGCATGTGAGGTAGCTTGGTTGCATAAGCTGCTTTATGATATGTATCAGTCTACAGATGGGCCAGTTGTCATTTATTGTGACAACATGAGTAGTATACACTTGGCAAATAACCCAGTCTATCATGCTAGAACAAAGCACATTGAGGTGCATTATCACTATGTGCGAGAGAGGGTTTTACTAGGTCTTATTGATCTAGTTTATGTCAACACAGAGGATCAGGTAGTTGACATATTCACGAAGGCATTGGGCGCAGAGAAGCTGCGCAAGTTCAGAGACCTGCTTGGTGTGCGGGAATTGGGATTGAGCTCGAGGGGGAGTGTTGAGATATCGAGCTCCACTCGTGATACGCCAGGGTGACCGTTGTGTATTTATGTCACCGACTTATCAGTTGCAGACGCGGTTGGTACACCGCCCATGAATAATAGCTACATGATAGTTATCCTTATCTACTCTAGTTCGTGGCTCAGTTAGTATGCCACCTTAGTTAGTTGAGTTTGGTTTGAGACCCATATATAGGGTTCTTCTATTTCTTTGTATGAGAGTTCTTTTGGCTTACACAACTAAGAAGAGGAAAATTGTTTTCAGCCTCCACCTCTGTGTGTATTCCCCCATTATTCAAGCAACAAAGCTACAAGTGAGACTCCTTCCTTCTCTCCCACAATCTTGACAAGAAGCTCGTCTTTTGGAAAGACGAAAAAATTCATGCAGCTGAAACTGGTCTTCCACTGGAGCCAAATTTTTGCAATTGTGGAATGAAGAAAAGATTAGAAGATTTAGCTGTAATGAATGCCTATGCACCAATTGATGCAGCTACCTATGGGCTGCAAATCCAGCCAACTAAATCAAGTTTGAAAGCATGTAAAGCTAATGTGCAATCTAAAGTATGGATGCAGATACTAGATCAAATGGAACGTGATAAAGCAGCCAAAGAAGATTTGGCTAACGCCAGTCAATGCATTCGAGGAATAACTGGTTGGAAAGAACCAGTAGATTCTTTTTCTGCCTTTGCACATTTGGCTGATGCCAATCATAAAGAAGTCTTGATTGAAGAAAAGAGAAGAAGAGAAGATAACCAAGGCCTTCCTCTTCTGGACCTCCAAAACGGGTAACTAGAAGAACACCTGAACAACCAAAGCTTGCTAAAAATATAACCCCAGATCAAGAGATGGAAGATGCACCACAAACAAAGAAGACCGAAGGAAAGAAGAAAGGCAAGCAACCAAGCTACAAATTGCAGTCTGACATAGAATCTGTAACCGATCTCAAACGAGTCCTAGAAGAACGAATTCTATGAAGCAAAATTGAATTCACCTTAGGGGAAATTCTTGGAATTGCCAAATGTGAATTCCATGATGTAATTATTAATGTAATCAAAAGGAAAAGACAATATGTTGGTGATGAAACTGAAGAAACAGTGCATGATTTTTTGCAAGTTCTTCAAGTTTTTGTACAGGATGAAGAGAAGTTGAATTCACAAGGAATTCATCTTGAAGCAGTTCAATAATTAATTGCAGCAATTGAAGCTGAAGATAAAGAAAGCATGAATGCAAAAATTAAAGAAGTGAAAGCTGAAAATGTAATGGTCAGCTGGTCCAAACCAAATGGGCAATCCACCTCTCAAAAAGAAAGTCATCTACATCACATGCATGAGGAGGAAGAGGCTCTGTTCATTCCAAGCAGTCACTACTCCCATACGCATTGGGCAAGAGCAACAATGGAGACAGTCATCAAAATTGGAGAAAAAGAAACACCATGTATTGCACTCTTAGACCATGGCTCGAAGATAAACATCATGGAAAGAAGTCTCTATGAAAGTGGCGGATGGCCCATAGATGTTGATCTAGGTTGGTGAATGAGAGCTGCAAACAACTCTTCTAGGGAGTTATATGCTGCATGTCCTAATGTGTAGGTAACTATTGGAGACATAAAAGATAATTTTTACTTTTTTGTTCAAGACTCTTGTAGTTACCCTATCATTCTTGGGCAACTTACATTTCTGAAGCCCGCTTGGAAACAAAAGCTCTCGATGATGGTTCTTCCTATGCTCAAATCCGAAGCAAGGATAATGAGCGAGCTGTCCAATTTCTTATTGTGTGTGTTAACCATCATCAAAACAGAGATCGACTATGTGATTATCATGTGCCTTCTAATGCCCGATAATTCAGGGGTTTTTGAGCTGCGCTACTATAAAAGGAGGCTATGGTAGTGCATCATGTAAAAAGATTGAGCCTCCTTATGCTACAGAATCTGTATCTCTAGCAAATTTGTATGTATGTACAGCCAATAGTATGGGCTATTATAAGTCTCTTCTGGCCATGACTAAAACTGAAGGAAAATATTTATGTCATGTAAAAAGGGATCTGAAAACTTATGACATGATGGTTGAAAATGAAGATATTTCAGGCTTTTTTTTTTGACTGATTACTACTGACACATTGGCTAAAATATATGCAGCTACTCATGCAAAAAATCAGGCTGGAAATAAGTCCATAGAAGTATGTACATTGGATTTTTATCAAACAATTCAAGAATTTATTAAGCAGGAAGACATTGGTTTACTCAACAAGGTTGAAGTGCAAGTGGAGACAAAATACAAGACAGTGGATAAGAAAGTCAAACCTATGGCAATTCCACTACCTCCTAAAAGTGAAGGTTTGGCTGATAGGGCAGCAAATCAGCCAAGTCTTCGTGATCCTTCCAATATTGGTCACAAGTTCACATCTAAAAGTATAAAAGAGCTCAAAATAGGTGAAAATTATTTCCTTTGGCTAGCTGAAAAACACTCTTTTATGCAAATGCTAATGAAACATGGAAAAGCTTTTGCATCTTAGCCAAGTGAAATGGGTTGTGTGGATCCAAATATTATGGCTCCTATGGTCATTTTTACAATTCCACATGTACCTTGGAACCTCAAACTTATTCTTGTTCCAAGGGCGCATTTGCCCAAATTACTAGAACTTCTAAATGAAAAGATCAGAATGAAGATTTTGGAACTTTCTTCAGCACCTTGCTCAAACTGATGGTTTGCTATGCCTAAGAAAAATGGATCTTACAATTCATTCAAGATCTACAGTCTGTCAATCGTGTCACAATCCGAAAATGTTGGTTCGGATCCAATTGTTGATGAGTTTGCTGAAGCTTTTGCAGGTAGAGCAATTTATTCTATGGGCGACCTATATTTAGGATATGACCAATTTCAGCTTTCATTAGAAAGCCGAGACATTACCACAATGAAGACACCTCTTGGATTGGTCCGCATGTGCACTCTACCACAAGGTGCAACAAACTCTGTAGCCCATATGATGAATGCCATGCACAAAGTCTTAAGGGACTTTATTCCACAACTTACTCTTCCATTTCTTGATGATGTACCTATCAAGGGATATGAAGTCAGCGAAAAGAATGAGGAGCTTGACGAAGATTGTTGTAGGACACTTGTAGCTAACCATATTCATGATTGTGATAGGATTTTGACAAGGCTTGAAGAGGTACATCTTACCCTTTCTGAAGCTAAGTCGATTTTTGGAGTAGAAGAAATCCTAGTGGTCGAACATCTATATGGTCCCTACGGACATAAACCTTCACCAATCAAGATAAATGCCATTAGAAAAATGTAAGAAAAATGCACAAATATCTCAAAGGTGAGAAGATTTCTTGGCGCATGTGTATTCTATCTCATATGGATACCACATTTTGCTCATGTAGCCAAAAATCTTTATCAATTATTAAGAAAATGCCAAAGTTTCTATTGGAATAAAGAGCATACTCTCACTATGTGTAAATTAAAGAAGCTATTAATTTCAGCCCCCACTCTCAAAAGGGTTGATTATTCAAATGGTCAACCCATCATCCTTACTGTGGATACAAGTCCCATTGGGATAGGATGGGCTATTGGCCAAGAGGATCTTGAAAGTAACATGTATGCAATTCATTTTGGAGCAAAAGTTCTCAAAGAAGGTATGCACAAGTAAAAAGGGAATTGTGGGGAGTTGTAACAGCATTAAAGTGTGATCGTGAATACTTTATAGGTGCTTTCGTAGTGGTAGAAACTAATTGCCTTCCACTCTTGGGCATGATTGCCAACTGCTCTACACCCGACATTGCTATGCTAAGATGGATTGCATATATTAAATCGCTCAACTCCGAATTAAAGCATATTGCAAGAAAGGCGAATCCAATTGCTGACATGCTATCACGTGCAAGATATGACAATGAAGAAGAGCTGATGGAAGAAGATGAAACTGAAGAATCTATACTTGCTGAATTTCATTCCATGGCTACTAAAAATACATTTTCAGTTACAGCATATACTGGTCCAAAGCTGAAAACAACAAGGTGGTCAACTAGAAGCCAGCGTGCTCATTGCATTGCTCAAGTTCTAGTTCATTTCCTTGAAGAATATTGGCTGAAGATCGGCCAATATTTGAGCACAATGAAGAAGGAGACTTGGACTGATGAGTTCAAGCATATCAAGAGGAAAGCTTATGGTTTTTTTCTTAAAGAATGACATTTATGGAAGCATGCAAAGAAGAAGAAAGGAGCACCTGTCCGAGTTGTAGGTAACAAAAGGTTGCAACAACAGATAATGAAGGAATTTCATGAAAGCTTGTGGGTAGGACATAGAGGCATATGGGGAACCTTTATTAAAGTCAAAGAAAAATATTGGTGGCAAAACACGTATCGGGACATAGCACATTTTTTTGAAACATGTTATGTGTTCAAATGTATTCTATGGTCAATCATCAAGATGGGTTACAACCGACTTATCCCTTGTCTATACATTATAGATGGGTTATTGATCTTGTAACCATGCCTACAGGAATATGGAATATGTGATATTTAGTGCTTGCAAGAGAGGATCTAACCAATCAAGTTGAGGGCAAAGCCTTAACAACCAAATCCACTCAAGCAGTTTGTCGTTTTTTGCTTGAAGAAGTGCTTTGTAGATATGGTTGTGTGGGTAAAGTAACTGCAGATAAAGGAGAGTTGGATGTTGATAAATCACGCAACTTCTTTGCTCAATTGGGTATTAATTTAGCTTTAACATCAACCTACAACCCTGAAGGCAATGGGAAAAGTGAGAGAGGGCACCAGCCTATTCTCAAAGCTCTAGCAAAGTCTTGTAGAGAAAAGATCAAAGAATGGCCTAAAATGCTACCTTTTGCATTATGGGCTGACTGGACTACTCACAGTACAGTGATTGACTATATGCCTGTTGAACTTATGCATGGACAATAGCCAATTATGCCAATTGAAGAATCTATTCTCACATGGAGACTTCTACCTTGGGAGGAAGGCATCATTAGAGAAGAGTTGCTGACATTGCGCATATGGCAATTAGAAAGAAGGCCTGAAGACAATCAATACAGTGCTTGAACATATGGAGTCTTCTTTTTCCAGCTGCTATGGGTATCAAAAGAAGATTTGATAAGCGACATCTTCCTAGAACACTTTACCATCTTCAAGAGGCCATGGTATGGGATGTGTTGGGCTAGCAAAACAAGTTCAATCAACAGTTTGGTGAAATGCAGGTTTCTGGAGGCAAAGGAAACTTTAGAGGCAGGGGGAGCTCTAGAGGAAGAGGTGGATGGCAGAATAGAGGTTTTGAAAATTCTGCTATTGTTTGCCATTATTGTGGCAAAATATGCCATATTGCAGCCCATTGCTATGCAAAGAAGGATGATATATTCGCAGTGGTAAATTGCAGCAAGGAAACTATGCATCATCTTCACGACAAAATGAAGACAAAAATGAGCGTCTGTTTGTTATGCAGCATATGATGAATGCAGTTACAGGAAAGGGGACACATGATGATGTATGGTATGTCGATTCAGGTGCATCTAATCATATGACCGGTCATGTTGAATGGTTTAGAGAGATGCAGGACTTACAAAACCAAAGTTATGTGCAGATGGGTGATGATTTATGCCACCCAATTTTACACATTGGAAAGGTTCCCCTATCCTTGTATGATGGCCAGACAAAGAGTCTAACAACAGATGTATTACATGTGCCATCAATTACAAAGAATCTAATATCTGTTGGCCAAATGGTAGAGCAGGGGTTGCAGGTCCGATTCAATGCAAAAGGTTATTTTGTAGAAGACTTTAATGATAAGTGTAGGTTGGTCGCAAAAGGAAGTAGAGTTGGCCGAATGTTCACTTTAGATGATGGAATTCCTGCAATGGATGCTGCTATGTATGCTAAAGGAAAAGGAGTAGTTGCAGATATTGAAATATGGCATAAACGTATTGGACATGCAAATGTGCAAAGGCTAAAATTAATGCAGTCCAGAGGATTGGTTATAGGGTTGCCTTCTTTTAGAGTTGCAGAATTGCATAAAGTCTGTGAAGCATGCCAGTTTGTTAAGCATGCAAGACAACCCTTCTCGCATGATAGAGAAGTGAGCAGAAATATACTTGATGTAGTACATACAGATGTGTGGGGGCCTACACAGAATGTATCTCTTGGTGGCATCAAATACTTTGTCACATTTATCGATGGTTGTTCAAGGAAGCTATGGGTTTACTTCATGAAGGAAAAGAGTGATGTGTTTGAACACTTCAAATCTTTTAAGGCAGCTGTTGAAATAGAAACAAGCTTAAAAGTGAAGTGCTTGAGATCAGATGGAGAGGGAGAGTACCTCTCTAATGAGTTCAGTGGCTTCTTGAGGACTCATGGGATAAATAGGCAATTTACTTGCAGGTATACCCCACAGCAAAATGGTGTTGCAGAAAGAAAAAAAGGCATATTGCAAAAGTTACACGAGCATTAATGGCTGAAAAGAATATGCCCAAACATTTTTGGTCTGAGGCTATCCATATTGCTGTCTACATTATGAATAGAACTCCCACAACTGCAGTTCATGGGATGACTCCTGAAGAGTGCTTTACTGGCAAGAAGCCTGATATATCACACTTGAAGGTATTTGGATGTGTTGCATATGTTCATGTGCCAAATGAGCTACGAAAGAAGCTTGATCCAAAGGCTGAAAAATGTATTTTTATTGGGTACTCTTTAGAGCAAAAAGGATATCATTGTTATAACCCTGTCACAGGTGAGTTCAGAGTGAGCAGGGATGTTATCTTTGATGAGATGGACAGTTGATATGCACCTACTAGTGATGTATTAGATGATGATAATGATCAGGACAGCTATGTGCAAAAAGAAAAACAAGAATCACAGAGTCTTAGTGGACCAAAAACATCATCTGGTACTATACCTATAGTGAGCCCTTGGTCTGGGAGACTAAGGAGTAGTCCCACATCTTCAGGTGGATCTATAAGTGTTGTAGGGAAGGACAAAGGAAAGAAGAAAGTGTTGGATGATAATGATGCATCTACCAGTCATTTGGGATTTGATGGAGATTCTAGTGGTTTGGAGAGTTTGGATGATGAGCTTGGCATTCCTTCAGTCAGGACACCAGGTGTACAGAGAGCTCATAGTAATGTAAAGGCTCCATTGAGTGATCTGGTGGTACATAGATCTAGCAGGGTTAGATACCCTGTTAAAAGATTTGGTTTTGAAGGTTATGCAGCTCACCATTATGCTAATATGGTGAAACTAGTTGAGGATGTTGAGCCTGCTTCTTTTGAGGATGTTGTTGGTCATGCTCATTGGGATGCAGCAATGGATGAGGAGATGGCTGCATTAGAAGCCAATAAGACTTGGGATTTGGTACCCTTACCTAAGTGTAAGAAATCTATTGGTTGTAAGTGGGTTTACAAAGTCAAGCATAATGCAGATGGTTCAGTTAGTAGGTATAAAGCTGACTAGTTGCAAAAGGCTATGCTCAAACATATGGCATAGATTATGAAGAGACATTCAGTCCAGTTGCTAGGATGGCAACTGTTAGATGTGTGATGATTGCCTTGGCATCAGCCAAAGGTTGGATTTTGCAGCAAATGGATGTTAAGAATGCCTTCTTGCGTGGTGAATTGCAAGAAGAAGTGTATATGGAGCAACCATCAAGTTATGAGGATTTAGAGCATCCCACATATGTGTGCATGTTAAAGAAGGCCCTCTATGGGCTGAAGCAAGCACCTAAAGCATGCTCTGACAAGATTGGAGAGTATCTTGTCAATATTGGATTTTGTAATTCTGATGCTGATCACTCACTTTATATGAGAAAGGGAGATGCAGGTTTGGTCATCATAGTCATCTATGTGGATGACTTGATTTTTACAGGTGACAGTGACAATGGGATTGCTGAAGTTAAGGACTTCTTAAAGAAGAAGTTTGAGATGAAGGATTTGGGTGAGCCGAGATACTTTCTTGGTATTGAGGTGATCAAATGTGATGAGGGTATATGGCTATCCCAAAGGCAGTATGGCTTGGATATGTTATCCAAGTATAGTATGACAGCATGTAAGCCTCTTTCAGTACCATTGGAGCAAAATGTGAAGTTGAGTGCTGACATTGGGGATGAGATAGAAGACCCTACTATGTTCAGGAGGATAGTGGAAAGTTTGATTTACATGACTATCACAAGGCCAAACTTGAGCTATGCTATTAGTTTTGTCAATCAGTTTATGCAAATGCCAAGAAAGCCTCATTTGGATGCAATTAGACGTATATTGAGGTATGTGAAGTCCACTTTACATTATGGACTTTTTTATGAGGCAGGTAAGGACGTACAGGTCTTTAGATACACAGATGCAGATTGGGCTAGTAGCATATCAGACAGAAGATCTACAAGTGGATTCATGTTTTCCCTTGGTAGTGCAGTAGTTACATGGAGCAGCAAAAAGCAACCTACAGTTGCTTTATCGAATACGGCGGCTAAGTATAGAGGTGTTGCTATGGCAGCATGTGAGGTGGTATGGCTACAAAAGTTATTAGGTGATTTGGATGTGCAGGGAGATGGTCCAGTTGTCATTCATTGTGACAACATGAGTAGCATACAGTTAGCTAGGAATCTAGTGTTCCATGCTAGGACAAAACACATCGAGGTGCACTACCACTTTGTGAGAGAGAAGGTACTTGCAGGAGAGATTGACTTGGTATATGTCAGCACACAGGATTAGATAGCTAACATTTTCACAAAGGCATTGGGTGCAGAGAAGCTTCGAAAGTTCCGAAGCTTACTTGGAGTTGCAGAGATAGAGTTGAGCTTGAGGGGGAGTGTTGAGATGGCAAGCTCAACACGTGCGAACATTGATGATGGACCGCCTGGCTAGATGAGTCTGCATGTCTATACTTAGCACGTTGGTAGTCATTATGATACTCACATGGCCACTTACTTATCACTTATTATATTTAGTTTGTTACACCTACCTACAGCTGGCAAAGATATAATGCCAGTCGATTAGTATAGTCGGTTATGCACTGTTTGACTTAGAAGGCCACTTTCCTTTATGTTGTATCTTATCTATACTTTGTGTACATTGTATAGTGTGTGGAAGAAGAAGAAGAAACCAGCAAGAAAACGTTTTGGCCTCCATCTCTCTTCTTGTGTTCTTGAGTGAGCTTCCTCTTGTGTATACAGTTCGGTTTGGCGCAGCAGCTCAAGCACATCCCCCCATCACACGATTCTTGATAAGAAATGCAAGAGGTCTAGAGAGTGTTAGCCCTAGCATGCAGGAATCGGACAAATAATGAGAGAGTGCGAGAAGGAGACCTCACATTGAGTGAGCTTTTGACGAAGCGGCTGCTAGATAACACCGTAGTGGCGTAGAGCACTGCAGTGTTAGCAACATCGCTACTGGTAGGGTTAGGAGTCAACCAAGGCTCTATGAGCCAATCGAAAATTCCCTTGGTAGCGAGGCAGCTAGATAAATACCAGCTGAATGGCAATCCATATAGCTTTGTGGAGCAGTTCGAGCAAGTTAGTGAGGCCAACGGCCTCACAGATCTCACTCAATGCTCGCAAGCTTTTGATCTGTGCTTAGGCAATAAGGGTAGGACACCTAGTACACGAGTTTGGATGCTGCTGAGTGAGCCAATTTCAATGGCCTGAAAAGTCTCTTTATTAAGATATTCTTCGAACCAGGATACTCTGACAACCTACTAGTGCAACTCATGAACATCAAGCAGAGAGAGAAAGAAGACATCCAAGGTTACATAACCTAGGTGAGGAGCCTCTTAAATGGAATCCCCATGGGTGAGAAACCAACCGAAAGAGTGGTGTTCACAATATTCATTAATGGAATGTGAAGTGAAGAGCTCTACAAAGCCTTGGTAGGCAACTCAAGCCTATAATGAGATGCACTGGCAAGGGTATTTGAGAAAGCTATTAGAGTGGACAACTAGCTCAAGGAGAGGAGCTCTAGGAGCTCTAATCAAGAAGATTCCAACACTAGGAATTTTGAGAGAGCTTCAATACCAATCGAGAGATCAAGATCGAGTGCTCGGGATAAAGGGAGGGCATTGATTCATGGTAGAGATGAAGATGGACATAGCCAAATTATAGGAGATGATGACACGACCAGTGTGCCTACATGTCCAACGCATATATTGTGACGAAAACCACTTGCCAACCGAGTGTTAGGACCCTTATTTACGACCTTGCGCTAACTACGGTAGGTTTGGACATGACACCGTGCATTGTCGAGATTACCTTGGAGACTCCCATACTCGCAACCTTACGGTCAACCCTACCTTGTGAACAAGCCGTCGAACTTCTTGGAAGGGGAACCCCATTCCCTCCCAGCACCTAATGACGCTAAGCTGACCATCCCTAGGATGGAGATAAACCCTACAGGCATCTCTAGACCTCTTGGACCCCCTACGTAACCCACCCACCGAGTGACACTCTAGTCCACAATGTGGAGGAGCCAAATGGCGATTAGCCTTATGTGCACGCTTATGTGCCATACGACAAAGAAGACAATGCAGTCCTTATGGACTACTGACCAATCCAATGGTGGTGTTAGGTAGAGAGAGAGGCAGAGGCCTAGGAGGGCAGACCCAAGAGCCAATCATGTGTTGTATCCAAGACACATTTCTTTGCACTGCCCCGAGGGGGAGCAAGCAAATAGAGATACGGCCAACCTAAGATGCGCTGAGTATGGAATCAGTCATCTATTTGTCAATTGCCCTAGATGGAGCCATCCTCTAGCTTGGAAAATGAGCCATTGGTTCCATTGGGGTTTTTTGGTGTCGAGACACTCAATGGGGAGGCCATGCCTATCCCATTGGTTCCATTAGGGTTTTTTTGGTGTCGAGACACTCAATGGGGAGGCCATGCCTATCCCATTGCATATCATGACCCGTGCATAGACAAAGCAGGTTGGCATATCATTGCCAAGGCCTAGCAACCTCGACACAACCTCAATAGGAAAGAAGACTTAAAGATGGAGGAAGAAAAGGCCAGACAAAAGGTCATGCTCGAAATTGAAAGTGCCACGACACTACCTATTGGAAAGAAAGTCACTAATTAAAGGTAGAAACATCAGCTCCAAGGACAGTTGAAAAGGAAAGTGCTAAGGTCAAGGAGTATCCCAAAGCATTAACTCAAAGCCATCAAGAAAGTGGAGTGGGTGAAGGAAGCCCAAGAGAACCTAAAATACTTTGAGCCCATACTAGAAGATGAGATTGATGATCTCTCAAGTGTAAGCATGTTTGTCTCCCCCCCCACGACCAAAATCGAGGGATGTGACGGCACCATAAGCAGTGCCACTTAAAGTCTAAATGCTACGAGCTAGCGAACCAGTCAAGGCCATTGGCCAAAAACCGCAGAGTTAGGAGAGAGACAAGAAACTAGCAACCTTCTTAAAGCATTGGTGACCACCCCTATGACTCTAAGCTTAGGTGGCCTACTTAGGTAACATCCAACGCTATGGCAGGAGCTGAAACAGTAGGTCAAAGAATCAAACGAGCCATTTGCCATAGACTTGCATGAACATGACGTAGAAACACAAATATCGAGTCCGCCGCTACACTCCATGCCTAAATCCTTGCAAGTCAATGCTTTTTGGAAAGGCACAGAGATGATGCAGTCCTTCCAGTCTTAGCTCTAGGAGATGTCACAAGAAAGGGAATTCTAGACACAAGGGTGGGAGTGAGTATGCTTGGAGTAACCCACTGTTTGAGACTATTATGTTCAACGTCACACTAGCTAAAAGAATGAAGATGAAACCATTCGGAGTGTTAAAAAATTGGACAGTGAAGATTGCAAGAATCCAATTCTCTGTTGACTTTATAGTCATGAAGGAAGTGGACTACAACATCCTGCTAGGTCGTCCCTGGATGCACAATGCAAGAGTCATAGAAGACTGGGGTAATAGTCTCATCTTCCAAGGTAATCGAAAGGAGGCTGTAAGGGTAGATGGATTCCTGGAAGGCCATGCTAGTTGGCCTAGATGCCATCTCCATCATCCTAAAGGGTGACGGCATCTAGATTGGGAAATCCTACAGACCCTTAACCTCGGGGGGGGTCACTCATGAATATATGTATATATAACATGAGTTCAAAATAAGGGGTTTTTAAAACACCATTTTTATACATTTTTTACATATAGAAGGGTGTCATATAAAGGGGTTACTTACAGATTGAATAGAAAAGGGTTGTGTTTTATTCAAGAAAAATTCACAGATTAGGATATTTATAAATAGACCATGAACGCATGTTATATAGAGAATATATATATATAGTGAACCCCCCGAGCCCTTAACTAAGTATATCCCGTGTCTTAAGGACGAGCGAGACTGGATGCACATTTTTACTACCATCGACCTACCGTTCTCCGACAATGAGGAGTATGACTAAGCCTTTAAGATGATTGGCAAGGCCAAGAACACACCCTCAATACTAGTCTGCATGATAGTTGGAAGCCTACGCAGAAGACCCAACCCTATCACATTCCAAGTCCCAAGTAATAACTGAGAGCTCCTTAAGATATTAGGATATATGACTAACAATTTAGCCAGTAATGCAGCAATGAATCTCGAGCCACTCCAAGATCTCCTAGATGAGCCTGAATGGCAGTGGTCCAAGGTGCACGATTTAAACTTGATGTACAATTGAGCCCTAATCTCCAACCAACAAGAAGAGACGTATCAAAACTTGTGAAATGATGAGTGGTCAGACACGGATGGCTCTAATGACAAATATGAAGATTGTTATTCCTTCAGTGATGAGAGTGAAAGGGAAGTAGACACTATAGAATACAACACTGGGGGATGCAAAATCGAACAAATACGAGTTGACTCCAGACCATGCAAGCAGAATGCCTTTAGGGTAGAGAAAGGAGCCATGCACATGGATTGTGATCGAACTTGGTTGGAGCACATGGGTGCAATTGACTACCAAGAGGCAAGCCTCGCCCAACCAAGCAACACACCACTACTAAGAGCGGACTCACCTTTTGAGCTACGAACATCAAGAGATTCTCCGTCTTCTAGTGAAGATGGAGAGTTTGATTCTGAGTCGGAAGTCAGCTTAGATAGTGATCCTGAGATACCTCAACCTTCCAAGACTAGACACGCCAAGGGGGACCTACCCGTCCACCTAAGACACTGATGATTGAGGGAGGAAAGATGGAAGCTGCCTAAGGAAATGCATGTAGAGGAGCAATGAAAACCGCAAGACCTACCAAAGCAATTCATGAAATTCAAAAAAGGGGATAGGGTAGTGATCTTGCTGGGAGCCAAGTGACAAGGGTAAGCAAGCAAACCAATTGAAGGACCCACCAAGGTCAAGGAGGTCAATTTAGCCAGGAAAGGGGAGACATATTGACTCTCCTTTATAGCTGATGACTTGATTGAGGAAGAGAAAGCAAGTCTCATTACTCTCCTACGAGATTATATAGATGTCTTTTCTTGGTCCCTAGAAGAGCTCAAGGGGGTAGACCCGAGTGTAGTGACTCGCAACATACCCATGATGCCTGACACAATGCCGGTCGAGCAACAACCATATCCCATGAATCCAAGGCATGCCCATGCCATCAAGGAAGAAATTGACAAGCTAATGATGGCAGGATTCATCTACGCAATTGAGCACATGAATTGGGTTTCATCCATAGTCATCATATTGAAGAAGAATGGAAAGATTAGAGTGTGCGCCAATTACAAGGTAAATACTACTACAAAGAGAGATAACTATCCATTATCGTACACTGAGCACATGCTTGAGAGAGTGACTAGCAAAGAGGCCTACAGTTTTCTAGATGACTTCTCTAGATATAATCAGGTGCAAGTGCATCCTAATGATAGGCATAAGACCGCATTTGCCACTAAGTGGGGCATCTTTGCCTACATAGTCATGCCTTTTGGGTTGACTAATGCAACAGTTACTTCCAATGACTTATGTGCACTATATTTAAAGGCATGCTTAGGAAGGAGCTTGAGGTCTTTGTAGATGACCTATGTGTCGACACTTAGACAAATAGTCGACAGTTAGATAAACTCTGAGTGATCTTTGAATGGTGTCGACTATATCATCTTTCGTTGAACCCCTTGAAGTGCTAGTTTTGGGTAAAGCATGGATGCATCTTAGGGCATGTAGTGTCAAAGAACAGCATTGCCACATAAACTTCTCAAAGGTCAGGGTCATTGTCGATCTTCCACCCCCATCTAATTACAAGGGAGTTCAATGCTTCTTAGGCCATACATGGTATTATCGGCAGTTTGTGTTGAACCATGCATTGATTGCTAAACCTCTATACAAGCTGCTAACCATATTCAAATGGACCAAGGAATACCAACGCACGTACGAGGAACTAAAAAAGGCTCTAACCATGACACCAATTCTACGAGCCCCAGATTGGACACTCATGTTCCATGTGCATATTGATGCTTCTTCAAAATTCTCCATAGGATCTGTGTTGTGCGAGCATGGTGAACACAACCTAGATTACCCAATGAGCTTTACTAGCATACAACTCACTGACACCAAAATAAATTACTCAACAACAGAGAGAGAGGGCTTGGCCTTGGTGTTTGCTGTAAAGAAATTTTGGCATTATCTTTTGGCTACACCTTTTACCTTCTTTGTTGACCATCAAGCCTTGTTGTACCTTGTTGATAAACCTTGCGCTACAGGACCATCGCTCGATGGCTACTTCTACTTCTGGAATTTGAATTCTTAGTGGTGGTACATAAAGGGAAGCAGCACTACATGGTTGACCATATGTCTCACATCCCCACAGGAGAATCCGCCGGCGGGCAAGGCATTGTAGACGAACTGCCAGACACACATCTATTTAGCTTGTCCAGCACCGGCGAAAGGATTTGTTTAGAACCGACATGATGCCATATTGGGTAGATGCCATAGTTCAAGTACTTGAGCACTGACTACTTGAACGACCAATAGAAAATATCTGACTTAGTTGGCTCATCCTAAAGATCCAAACCTATCACTTGATAGCATGCCAACTCTACAGGTTGGGGCAAGATGGGTTGCTATGTAGATGTGTGTGTGAGAATGAGATGCATGACGTACTCACAGAGACACACAACAAAATCATAGGAGGATACTTCAATGGAGACACGACAGCCTGCAAGGTGGTGCAGTCCCAACTGTGCTGGCCTACTCTTTTTCGAGATGCAACACAATTTGTAAAGCATTGTGATGAGTGCCAACGGACTAAGTCCCCTATTCGTAAGGATCACATGGAGCTAACCCCAATCATTGCACCACAGCCCTTCAAGAAATGGGGGATTGACATCATCTGACCCATTAGTCCCGCAACATAGTATTCATAAGCTAAATCCATCATTGTCACTATTGACTATCTAACGAAATGGGCAGAAGCAGGAGCTATGAGAAAAAAATGATGCTAGGACCACTACCAAGTTTTTATGGGAGCAAGTGATCTCACGATTCGGCTGCCCCAACTTGTTAGCGACCAAGGCACACACTTCATCAACGAAGTGATAGCTCATCTCCTATCCACCTTCCCGATCATCCATTGAAAATGATAGCTCTTGTCCAACATATAACCCCGACAAGGAGTGTGGGACAGTGTTCATGGGAAGCATAGAAGAAATCAAGCAGGTGCAGGTCCTGCTCAGTAAGGCCTTGGTGGAGAAGGCATTGGGATTGGAACTGAAAGTGGAAAAGAGGTAGAAAAGAGACATTTATGCCATAATGAGAGCTCGATTTTAGGACTCGATTTGGACCCGTTCTTGAAGCGTTGGAGCCCATTTTTGGAGCCGAAAAGTGCCCAAGAGGCATTAAAGAGACAATTTTCATGAAAAATCAAACGACAGCAGATGGTTGAGCTAGAGTCTTTCTAGATGCATTTCGACATCAGGAATCCAATGCAAGTCTTGTCGTCGCTCGAAGGTCATTTGACCCCCCATTTAATCCCTACAAGGTTTTGCATTATAAAGTAGCTACTAATTTGGAAACTAGAAAGTGCACGACAGGGCCCAAGTTTATCAATTTCGACATCATGAAGCTAGCCGTCCAGTCGGATCGTGAACCGGAGTTCGTTTGCACCTTCAAACATGTCGAAAACCCTTTTGCGGCAGTGTGAAAGTGGTTTTTTGAAGTTTATATTTTATAAATGAAATGAAATAAAACTCTAAAAGAAGAAAACATGTCAAGATGTAGGGAGGGGGGTTTTTGGATGGCGCCCCATTTTTTGGGGATTTGTGTGCCTCTTAGAATGCTGAATCATGTAGAGAGAGAGAGAGAGAGAAAGAGAGAGAGAGAGAGAGAGAGAGAGAGAGAGAGAGAGAGAGAGAGAGAGAGAGATCCTTGATCTATGCAAAGAGGGAAAGATTTTGGTGGCAACCATGTGTAATATGATGAAGAGAATGCAATTTTAATTTTTAGTTTTTCTCTCTCCTCTCTCCTCTCTCCTCATGCTGCCCATTCATATGGACCAATTCAAGAGAAAAGGGGGTGGGGTGTGTGACAAATTCAAGAGAGAAGGGGTGGATCAAATGATGATGCTGAAGTGGTAGAGGACGTAGATCGGTGGCATGAGAGTGCATTAGCAGCAAAGGAGAAGCATCCGCGGCCTCCCAATTTCAAGATACGCACCTCCAAATCTACGGTTCTTATGCATAAGCGGTCCTTCTTTTTGTTTGATGAAAAATGGTTGAACGAAGTGTTTGATAATGATTGTTCTTGATTTCCTATGTTGCATTCTCTCTAAAATGTAGAAGAAACTAGAAAATGTAATGATATAATGATTTCCCGCAAAACATGCAAAACCTGCAAGTTGCGACTTTTATGAAAATGATGGAAATTGGGGGTTTTGTTTGGTTCTTTGGGGTCATGTGAGATGAAATTTGATAGGGAAATAATATTGAGCGTGCTTCATCAAGAAAAACCAATAACTCTGAAATATCATAATTTTTGGGCAAATAAATAATGAAAAATAGAGAAAATGAAAGGAAAATTAGGTTTTTTTGCTTAATAATTAGGAAAAAATATGATTCATGTTTGTGAATACAAAGGCATGAGGATTAAGCCCCAGTTCAACCATGTGGCTAATTTCTAATCATAAAATGCTTTTACACAATGGTCATACACTTTTGCATTTTGCATGGATGCATAGCACTTGATTGCGTAATAAATGGCCAACGTGGAGTGTATAAGGATACCCTTATTGTAGGCTAGACAATCGTTTCTTGGGGAAAATGCTTGGTGAGGAAATATTGAAGTCTCCTAGATCTTTCAAAATCAAAGAGTGGAGACTGTTCGTATGTCCTTTATGTCAGAGCAGCGCATCAAAGGGCCAATCCTCTCAGTATAGGAGAGCTGCATTGGGGCCATGGCATTCAGCCGAAGCGGGTGCCTCCTTTATGTTTGTGTTACGTAGTATATTATACCAAGATATATGGGATCTCCCTTTGAGGAGTAAAGAAGGGCAATTGTTGGTTTACAAATGCAATATCTCTAGTAGCGATTAGGGTAGCATACCCTCGGATGCTCGTGGCCACGAGGCTGTGTGGGGTTGTCTTGTGAGTGCTATAGAGGTCCTGGCTAGTGCCTATAGCTAGTGTCGGGTCTGTTTTAGGTCCTGATAGTTGGTGTGTTTTCCAGGAGCTACCTAAAAGTGGCAGTTTCCGTGCCTTGGTGGATTGGGACCTATTCTCTACTGTATGCCAAAAATTAGTGAACTAGACTCACAAGACCGTCAAGCGGAGCTCCAAAAGCAAGAAAGGGCTGAATGAGCTAGACAGCGGGCTAAGATAAATAGAAGATACTCTCTACAAAGGAGTGGCCCAATAGCTTTGCAAGGGCGGGGTTTTGATAACCCTAGCTAGTCCATTAGGGGAAGGAAGCTCTAGTTCTTCCCCCCCCTTCAATCAGTCCCTCCACTTCAAGTGAAGCTCTAGTTCTAGTTGTTTGAACCCTTATAGTAATAGCGAATGCAGTTGTTACCATGGTGGCACAACTTATTGCTATACATGCTGGAACGACAAATTTTCCCATCTTTAATGGGCTAATGGAGGAGGATGCGGAACTACACATTAACGAATTCCAAAAGTTGATGTTCAACTGTCATATCCAAGATGAAGAACACTTAATGATGTTTTTTAACATGACTCTTTGAGGAAGAGCTCCCATATGGTATCATGGCCTAGAGGCAAGAACCATAACCACTATTGATTTATTTTTCAAAGCCTTTCGAAGGGAGTTTTCCCCTGAAAGGGGTGGTCAATATTGGCTATGTGTACTAAATGTGACATGTCAAGAGCCACAAAAGGATATCCGAGCATATGCTAAGAAGTTAAAAGAGATCTTTCACAAGCCTCTATCCCTATTCCAGCAACTGCAATATTTCTTGCATGGTCTGGATTTCAATGTTCAAGTGCAATTGAGTAGTGTTACTTTGTGGATGTAGACATTACCATTAGACAAGCACAAGAAGTGGAATACTGACTACAAGTAGCCTATGCCTCTCAAACCAATCTTAATATGGATTTAGTTTCAAGAATTAATTTGGCATTGACCAATGGCAATGGAAGTCAAAGGATAGCTATGACTAACCCAAATGTAAGAGAAAGCATGGTCCAAAATGTGCCTTTATTGCCAACTCCTCCCTGTGTGTGACTATGCCTATGGCCTGTCAGATGGCTCCACCAAATGTTGGAGGCCAAGTAGTGAACCCTAACATTGTTCCTATGAGTCAGCAACCAATGCCCAATCAAATCGTTAGGCCATTGGAACTACCAATAGATGATCATGGCTAGGAGTCAAGTGCATCAAATTTCCTTAGCAAAGTTAAGGACATGATGAAGCACTACATTAACATGATTTTCAAACAATATAGACAAGTAGCCATTGATGGCAATTTCCTTAAAAAACAACAGAATCTGATAGGAAGTCAATGCCCTGAAGAGGGTGCACCCTTGAGATTTAGTTGTAAATGGTGTGGTGGCTAGCATTACCCTAGAAATTGTCCAAACGTCGAATTGATATTTGTGGGAAGTTCGGTCATTTGGCTGCCACCTGTTGGAGTAAGATTAGCTCTCTCTAACAAGATAGAAGATAGCCAAGTCATGTTAACCACTGCGCACAAGGGAACAATCTTCAGCGAGATGATGGGTCGAAGAAAATCTTTCAAAGAGGTAAGGCTACTGTAGAGGAGCTGCCTAGTGGCAATGGAGTTAGCCTCATTGAGGATGTATGGGTTAATGGCACTAAAGCTTCTAATTTGTGAGCCATTACGAGAGGTCAAAAGGGTAGACAAGGCGACAAAGATAATGTATAACTTATCGATAGAAACCCTAAACAAGACGACAAAGGGGTGCAAGTCCTTAACCTCGACATGGAAGGGGGACCTTTAAAACCCATAGGGAGTAAAGCCGACACCAAGAAGGATAAAGAATTACCAAGGAGGAAGGCAAAAGCTAAGAAGGAAGCACCAAAACCAGTTCAATGACCGAAAGAGAGAATGGTCTAGCGTGAGAAGAGAGTTCTAGCGAATTATCACGAATTTGATTTGGCAAGATCTCTTTGTGAAGTTAAACCAGAGATGAATCTCTTGTAGCTGATTCAGCTATCTCTAGCAGTGCACAAGGAATTTAAAAAGATCATGCATATTGGGTATATTGTAGAACCTCTAGGCATAGCACGATTAGGAGATGATTGGTGGGAGCATGTTGAAAAACATTGCCCAAGGGTTGCAGCCGACATTGATAGAATAGTAGTGGATCATGCTATCATAGATACAGGATCATTTGTTAACATCATGAGTTTAGAATTGATGGAAAGACTGGGTCTAGCAATCCAAAAAGATGCATCCACGATTTTGTCAATGGATGATGATAGTCTAAGGCAACCTGAAGGTTGTATTACCAAAGTCCTTGTGATTGTTGCTAGTGTGGATTGCATTGTGGACTTTAGGGTTATTAGGTTCACAGGATGGCCAAGCTATCAAGCATTGTTAGGAAGGCCATGGATCTTTCGATCCAATTGTCAAATGGATATACGTGCTGGTAGATTGATATTTGGTAGAGGTGCCAATCATGTGGTAGTAGATGCATATCCTAAGTCTCCTCAAAGTGAGAGAGCTCCTTTATTCTCTACGAAATTAGAGACATTAGAAGATGTATCTGCTAGTAAGACTTCATCAAGTGATGAATCCAAAGAAGGGTCCACTACAGAGGACATCTAACAAATAACTTTGAATGAGCCAATAGAGCCTCAAGTTTGAATAAGAGAAACGGATGTGATTGAGCTAGATCTTGGTATGTCGAATGATCCGCGGCCAATTAAATTAGGGTCCATGCTCAGTGTGGAAGAAAGGGAGGACTATGTGTCCCTTATCCAAGAGTTCCGCGAGATCTTTACCTGGAGTTATGATGATGAGCTGAGAGGTATTCCTCCCAGCATGGCTGTTCATACCGTTCCTCTAAAGGAAGGTAGTCATCCTATGTGTCGAAAAGTAAGGCATATGCCTTTTGAACTGAGGGATGGGTTGTTTGAGGAGTTATAGAAATTGGAACACGCTGGTTTGGTCTTCCCTGTTTAGCACACTGAATGGTATTCACATGTTGTTATCAAGAAGAAGAAAAATAATCAAATCCGTCTTTGCGTAGACTTTAGAAATCTGAATAAGCAAACAATTAAGGACTACTACATGTTGCCCTTTATTAAACAGATTTTGAACCAGTTACTGGGTGGGGAAATTTATTAGTTCATGGATTGCTTTGCGGGATATAACCAAATGACAATTATAGAAGAAGACAAGCTTAAAACGACGTTTATTACTGACTTTGGTACCTTTGCATACCATGTGATGCGTTTGGTTTATGCAATGCACCTAGTTCATGGCAACGAATAGTAGATAAGACCTTTGGTGACATCTCCCCAAAGGAGTTGAAAGTATTTGTTGATGACCTAGGGAAAGCCACCATAAGAGAAAGGCAATTGATTATTTTACGGAAGTATTTTGAGCATTGCAGACAATTTTGCATAGCTCTTAACCCACGGAAGTGCATCTTTGGGGTGCCTTATGGGCTATTGTTAGGTCATGTGGTCAATCCAGTAGGGATCACGACTGACCCTAGAAAGATCAAGGTCATAGTTGCCATGAGTCTACTGCACACTCTGAAAGAAGTACACAGCTTTATGTCATCTGTGGGGTACTATTGGAGGTTCATAAATGCCCTGGCAGAAAGAATGTTGCCACTAATGAATCTATTATCCTTTAGATGTCTATTTGAATGGAGTGACCCTTGTAAGATAGCTTTTAATCATGTGAAATATGAGCTAGTAAAAGCACCAATTTTAAAAGCACCTAAAAGGGACAAAGTATTCTATATATTTTTAGCAGCCACCATGCATAGTATCAACTGCTGCTTATCCCAAATCTAGGAGGCAAAATGGTACCATTCGATCGCTTTTACTAGTCGGAAGTTGGGCATATCAAAAATCAACTACACCTACATGGAGAAGTTGTGCCTTGCAATTGTATTTGCGACTAAAAAATTCAGGCACTATATTCTCTATGAGAAGGTTGTATTTTATACGAAGGCGGAACGGTTTAGATTATTGATGAACAAGGTATAGCCGCTTGATCCTTTAGCAAAGTGGTTAATCACTTTGCAAGAGTTTGATTACGAGATCAAGAGTAAGCCACCGAGGTTGTAGGACATTGTGGAATGCCTTGTGGATTTCGAGGAGCCGAAAGAGACTTTGGCAGAAGGAAGCGATATGAAGTTGTTGTTTAAGATTGATACGGCGTCTATTCCCTCCTGGTATGCTGCTATAACGCATTACCTCCCGACATGAGGGACTGGATCTGGACTATCAAAATCAGAGAAGAGGAAAACTAGACAATAGGCATTGAAATTTGCCTTGATCGTAGGAACACTATATCAGCAACAAGGGGTTGATGATACCTATCACCGATATGTGATTATTGATGAGGTTCCATTCATATTGGAAGAGTGCCATGACTCCACTTGCGAAGGGCATTTTATTGGGCATCTTATTGCACAAAAAGCTTTGGAAGCAGGTTATTGGTGATCATTTATTTTCCAAGACATATTCCAGTATGTTAAGAGATGTGATATTTGTCAACGACATGATAGTAGGGAGAATAGGAAGTGACCACTTACTCCTATTATGGATATACTTCCATTCGACAAGTGGGGCATAGATTTTGTGGGTCCTATTACCCCATCGTCAACTACGCAAAAGAGATATATTATCGTGGTGACTGACTACTTTACAAAGTGGTCAAAAGTACGAGTGACGTGAGGAAGGATGATGCAAAAGAGACTGCTAGTTTCCTATTACAGCCGATTATATGCCAATTTGATCCACCAAAAGAATTAGTATCTGACCGTGGAACCCACTTTTTAAACAAGGTGATTAAGAGCCTATGTGAATAAAGCATGGCAAATTAAGCACAACAAAACTGTTGAGATATCGAGCTCCACTCGTGATATGCCAGGGTGACCATTGTGCATTTATGTCACCGACTTGTCAGTTGCAGATGCAGTTGGTACACCGCCCATGAATAATAGCTAGATGACAGCTATCCTTATCTACTCTAGTTCATGGCTCAGTAGTATGCCACCTTAGTTAGTTGAGTTTGGTTTGAGACCCATATATAGGGTTCTTCTATTTCTATGTACTAGAGTTCTTTTTGGCTTACACAACTAAGAAGAGGAAAACTGTTTTCAGCCTCCACCTTTTTGTGTATTCCCCCATTGTGCAAGCAACAAAGCTACAAGTGAGACTCCTTCCTTCTCTCCCACAATCTTAACATGGTATCAGAGCCTTGTTCGTGGTAAGGAGCTCAAGAAAGCAAGCCAAGTTCGCGGTGTTCTGGTAAGAGGACCAGTGTTGCTTTCATTCTTCTGTTTTGGGAGCAAGTCTCTGCAAGTAGCACAGCCGAAAAGTGCAAGAGTGCATTGTCTCAGGTTGAGACGCCCTTCGCGGTGAAGCAAGAGGGCAGTATATGCTGCGGGCGAGGGCTTTAGCCCTCGGCGACCTTGTTTTTTTTATTTGAGGCCATTTCGGGGCTTGTTTTGGAGGCGGAAGTTTTCTGCACGCACTCAGGAAAAGACCCTATTTTATGCTGTGCAACCACTGTTCTACAGGTCGGTGAAAAATTACTATAGAAATTGCATCGTATGCTTATGTGCAGAGACATTGGGAGTTACAGAATCATCCTTGGTTCCTGTTTATGCAAAGTCGTCACTAGGAAGTGACTGTGTGGTCAAATACCACTTTCGTCATTTTTGCAGATTTGCCCTTGTGAGACTGAAGCTGTGTTCTTTGCAGTGACAAAATTTTTTGCAGTGTTCTATAATGGCGTCTGATTCTCTTTCATAGATTGTCACTGAAAAGCTTGACAAGAATAACTTCCAAGCATGGAAGTTTAGAATGACGAATTTCCTTATGGGAAAAGGATATTGTGAATTTGTTGCAGGAAATGAAGAAGAACCAGTTCTTCCTGATGTTCCTAATCAACAGCAAATGCAGGCATTTAAAGCATGGCATGAGAGAGCTAGGAAAGTTATGTACTGGCTGTCTATCAGCATTTCAGACTCTATGATTGTGCATATTCAAGATGCAAGTACGCCAAAGGAGGCATGGGATACCTTGTCAAAAATGTATAGCACAAATATGCAAGCCAGAAAAACGCAGCTCAAGCAAGAGTTGCATAATGTGCAGAGAGAAAATATGAGCATCAATGACTACCACATGAAGGTGAAGAAGATTACAGATGCACTTGCTTCCATTGGGTCGCCAGTGGAAGATGATGATTTAGTTTCTGTGACCTTGAATGGTCTAGGAAAGGATTATGCACAGTTCCGAACATCCATTTCCGTCCGTGAAAGATTTCCTGATTTTGAGGAGTTGATTGCTCTTCTAATTTCTGAGGAGCAGAGAAATGGTGGTGCATCTTCTTTAGGAGGAACTTCAAAAGAAGCTGTCTTCTACTCAAATGCTGGAAGAGGTAGAGGCAAAGGTAGAGGAGGCCGATCTGGAGGCCGTGGTAGAAATCAGAATATGCAGCAAACTCAAGAAAACCAATCCTATGGAGGAGGACGTGGTAACTCTAGAGGCAGGGGGAGCCAAAGAGGTCGTGGTGGATGGCAAAGAGGCCAAAATGCAAACAGCAATGTTGAATGCTACTACTGTGGTAAAATGGGTCATATGGCTAAGGACTGCTATAAAAAGCAGAATGACATCATGAATGGAAAATTGCAACAAGGGAATTATGCATCTTCTAGTAGACAGGGTGATGACAAAAATGAGCATTTGTTTATGATACAGCACATGACCAATTCTGTGACAAGTGCAGAAGAAAGAAACGATGTGTGGTATGTTGACTCAGGTGTATCAAATCACATGACAAGTCATGCAGAATGGATGCAGGATGCAAGGAAAATGGAAAAACCAGGATTTGTGGAGACTAGTGATGATACTGCACATCCTATTGTGCAGATTGGAAAAATTCCTTTGTCTATGCAGGATGGGAAAAAGAAATACCTATCCAATGTATTTCATGTCCCGAATATCACCAAGAATCTAGTTTCTGTTGGTCAAATGGTTGAGCAGGGCTTGCAGGTCAGATTTAACTCTCATGGATGCTTTGTTGAGGATATGAAAAATAAAGGTCGCTTGATAGCAAAAGGAAAGAAGAAGGGCAGTATGTTTACGTTGGATGCAGACATGTCTGAATTGAGTGCAGCAATGTTTGCACATGGGACCGGTGTAGTTGCAGATATTGATATCTGGCATAAACGCATTGGTCATGTTAATGTACAGCGACTTAAATCAATGCAGGCCCAAAATATTGTTGCAGGATTGCCTAAATTCAAGGTTGCAGAAATGCATAAGGTATGTGAAGCCTGCCAATTTGGAAAATAGGCAAGGAAACCATTTCCTAGACATGTTCAAGAGAGTAAGAAGCCATTGGAATTAATCCACTCTGATGTGTGGACTACTAAAGCTGCATCTCTTGGAGGCTGTCATTATTTTATCACTTTTATTTATGACTATAGCAGAAAAGTTTGGGTGTATTTTATGAAAAAGAAAAGTGAAGTTTTTGGGCATTTCAAAACTCTTAAAGCTATGGTTGAAAAAGAAACAGGCCTGCAAATAAAATGCCTAAGGTCAGATGGAGGGGGAGAGTACCTCTCAAATGAGTTTGCAAGGTTCCTGCAGGAGCATGGAATAAAGCAGCAATATTCATGCAGTTATACCCCACAACAAAATGGAATTGCATAAAGGAAAAATAGGCATATTGGAGAGGTATATCATGCCATGCTCAATGAAAAAGACTTGCCAGATTTTTACTGGGCTGAAGCAGTTGCTACAACAGTTTACATAATGAACAAGACTCCCACTGCAGCAATACATGGGATGACTCCAGAGGAGAGGTATACTGGTAGGAAACCAGATATTTCTCATTTGAATATTTTTTGTTGCATTGCATATATTCATGTGCTAGATGAGTTGAGATCCAAGTTGGATCCAAAAGCTGAGAAGTGCATCTTTATTGGTTACTCTCTGTAGCAAAAAGGGTATAGATGCTATAACCCTTCTACTCGTAAGTTTACAGTAAGCAGAGATGTTGTTTTTGATGAGATGAGTAGCTGGTATAAACCAGTAAATGTGATTGATGATGTAGATGCACAAAATGGTAATGCTACTCAGAATTCACAGCAGCTGTCACAAAATATTAGTGGACCTGGAGCGTCCTCTAGCACTGGTTCACATTCTTTGCCATGGACAGGCAGATTGAGATCAGGAGAATCTTCTCAAAGCAATGTAGATAGTGGTATTCAGGTATCACGAAAAGGAAAAGAGAAGGTAGATCAGCCCATGTTTGATGTAAATGCAGGTCACTCTTATGTGGATGGTGAATCCAGTGGCTCTAAACAGAGCATTAATGATGAGTTGGGTATTCCTTCTATTGCTACACCTGGAGTAAGGAAGACCAGGGATGTTTTGAGAGCACCTGGGAGTGAACCTACTTTGCGTAGGTCTACAAGAGCTAGGTATCCTGTGGATAGGCTGAAATATGATGGATTTACAGCCATTCACTATTCATATATGGTCAAAGTGATACAGGAACCAGAACGCACTTCTTTTGACCAAGCCATGGGAAAAGAAAAATGGGAGAAAGCCATGGATGAAGAAATGGATGCCTTGGAAGCAAATGCTACATGGAAATTGGTACCTTTGCCTAAAGGTAAGAATCCAATTGGCTGTAAGTGGGTTTATAAGGTGAAGCACAATGCAGATGGTTCTGTGAACAGATACAAGGCAAGATTAGTAGTCAAGGGGTATGCACAAACATATGGCATTGATTATGAAGAAACATTCAGTCTGGTTGCAAGGATGGCAACCGTAAGAGCAGTCATTGCTATGGCTGCATCAAAGGAATGGTCTTTACATCAGATGGATGTAAAGAATGCCTTCTTGCATGGTGATTTGCAAGAAGAGGTATATACGGAGCATCCACCAGGTTATGTGCATGCTATTCATCCTGAGTTTGTTTGCAGGTTGAAGAAAGCATTGTATGGCTTGAAGCAGGCACCTAGAGCATGGTCTGACAAGATAGGACAGTATCTTGTCACTATTGGCTTTCAAATTTCCAAGGCAAATTTCTCACTTTATGTGAGAAAAATAGAGAAAGTTATTATGCTGCTTGTCATTTATATTGATGATTTCATTATCACAGGTGATAGTGATGAAGATATCCTTCATGTGAAAATGCTATTGAAGCAGAAGTTTGAGATGAAGGATTTGGGAGAGCTGCATTATTTCTTGGGCATTGAGGTGATTAGATCGCCAAGTGGGATATGGCTCTTACAGAGGCAGTATGGATTGGACATGCTGTCCAAATATGGGATGACAGGCTGTAAGCCTATTTCAGTTCCTTTGGAGCAGAATGTGAAGCTGAGCGTAGATGCAGGTGAGCTTCTGGAAGATCCTACTATGTACAGACGCATAGTAGGAAGTTTGATTTATATGACTATTACCAGGTCAGATTTGAGCTATGCTGTTGGATTGGTACGTCAGTTTATGCAGGCTCCAAGGAAACCGCATTTGGATGTGGTTAGGCACATGCTCAGATATGTGATGTCCACATTGCAATATGGACTATTTTATGAGACTGGGGTTCAGATATAGTTGCATGGATACACTGATGTTGATTGGGCTAGTAGTATTTCTGATAGACGATCTAGCAGTGGATATGTGTTCTCTTTTGGGAGTGCTGCAGTCACTTGGAGCAGCAAGAAACAGCCTACAGTTTCCTTGTCGAGCACAGAGGCTGAGTACAGGGGTGCAGCAATGGCTGCATGTGAGGTAGCTTGGTTGCGTAAGCTACTTTATGATATGCATCAGCCTATAGATGGGCTAGTTGTCATTTATTGTGACAACATGAGTAGTATACACTTGGCAAATAACCCAGTCTATCATGCTAGAACAAAGCACATTGAGGTGCATTATCACTAGGTGCGGGAGAGGGTTTTACTAGGTCTTATTGATCTAGGTTATGTCAGCATAGAGGATCAGGTAGCTGACATATTCACGAAGGCATTGGGCGTAGAGAAGCTGCGCAAGTTCATAGGCCTGCTTGGTGTGCAGGAATTGGGATTGAGCTCGAGGGGGAGTGTTGAGATATCGAGCTCCACTCGTGATATGCTAGGGTGACCGTTGTGCATTTATGTCACCGACTTGTTAGTTGTTGCAGATGTGGTTGGTACACCACCCATGAATAATAGCTAGATGACAGCTATCCTTATCTACTCTAGTTCGTGGCTCAGTTAGTATGCCACCTTAGTTAGTTGAGTTTGGTTTGAGACCCATATATAGGGTTCTTCTATTTCTATGTACTAGAGTTCTTTTTGGCTTACACAACTAAGAAGATGAAAATTGTTTTCAGCCTCCACCTTTATGTGTATTCCCCCATTGTGCAAGCAAGAAAGCTACAACTGAGACTCCTTCCTTCTCTCCCACAATCTTGACAAAAACAACTCCTTATAACACATAAGCGAATGGGCAAGTTGAAAGTACTAACAAGCAGCTGGCGGGTATTCTATCAAAAATAGTGTCCGAAAAGAAGCGAGACTGGGACAAGAAATTATATGTGGTGGTATAGGCGTATAACACGATGTTTAAACAATACATTGGCCACACCCCGTTCAGGATAGTCTATGGGGAGGAGTGTATTTTGCCCTTAGAGATTGAGTTGCTGACCATAATATTTGCAATTAATCATTCTTTGGGTGATGAGGATGCCCTCTTCGAGCACTTTAGGACTCTGGCCAACTTAGATGAGCTCAAATTGTAAAGTTTGTTGCACTAGGAAGTGGCTAAGCATCGGATGAAGCTACATGATTTAAAAGCGAAGAAATATACCTTAAGAAGGGATAGTTAGTTCTATATTATTATACACATAGAGAGCTATTTCCAAGAAAACTTGAGCCCGAATGGGACGGTCCCTACAAGATCATAAGAATAGGGAAAAATAAGTCCACATCATTACTAATGGCTAATCTTGAGGGAGTGGCATTTAAAAATAAGATTAATCTTAATAAGATCAAAGCTTATTATCTCTAAATGCACTAACGAAATAAATCCCTTGCACATCAATGCAAAGTTGATCAAAAATCTACAAGAGAAAACATTGTTTGAGGGGGCGGCTTATTCCTTACTTGGAACACTCATACTTGGAGCAAAGATATCATCAGGGGAAGCTTATCTGGTGGAGTAAAGGATATAAGGTGGTTGAGCAAGAGGATGGATCCTTTGTCTAGGAAATCAAAGCCTTCTATCATCACTACTTACAAATCTTGGCAAGCATCCCTGTTACATTCAATGAAGAAGGTGGGATGGAGCCTTTAGTACATCCTCTGAATATGCTAAATTTTGACCATCATAATTACAAGTAGAGGTGATAATGGCTAGCTATGTGAATCCATTGTGGACGTACACATTATAATTTGATGGAGCATCTAGGGATCCCAACAAGATAGGGAGTACAGGGGTAGTTATTAGAGATCCTCGATGTAGAGTGTAATGAAATTGGTTGTTTATCTCAGGGTTGGATTTACCAATAACATGGCAGAATACAAAACTTTAATCATGGGCCTGAATATTGCTAAGAAAGACAGTATCTGTCAATTGTTAGTAAAGGGGGATTCCTAGTTGGTATTGAACCAACTAAGTGGGACATACACATTTCGAAATCATATCTCTCTATGTATTATCACATATCTATGACCCTACTCGACGAGTTTGAGAGAGTGTCTCTTCAAATGGTTCCACGTTATTGGAATCAGTTTGCGGACTCATTAGCAAACTTTGCTTATGAAAAAGACATTTTCTTCAATTGTGGTCATGGTTTGGATATCTCTATGGATGATGAGATAGGACCCGATTGATTATGGGGGCTTTTATCAGAACATGCCCTATATGGCAGGCTATAATTAGTATGGGTGATGCAAAGAGTGGTCGAGACCCATTTGCCTTTGTTATCTTGGACCCATAGGTTGGTTAGATGACATGTTATGCATACACCTCTTGCTATTTGTGCAAGAGGTATGGGTCACAATTTGATGCATTTAGTTTAGGGAAGGAGCCCTATTTTATCCTTGGGATGGAGCATCTTGTTGTATATTAATAAGATTTTACAAAGGGGGATGTATACAAGCTGGTTTGTTTGATACCATTAGGCCAAGAGGATCGGTTCTTTTTAGGGTTTAATACTTGATTTCCTTAGGCCAAGAGGGCCAGTTTTTGTTGAGTTTAAATATCTTATTTCCTTAGGCCATGAGGGATAGTTTTGTTAGATGTGAACTGTGTTATTTCCTTAGGCCAAGAGGGCCATGTGTCTATTTGGTGCAGGTGCATTTAATGGTTTTTTGTTTTAGGGATTGCATCACACAGGTTGCCAAAGTCACTGGAGGGAGCCTTTGCTACGGAGGAGCTTTTGGTGGCCATTCCAAGTGGTTTCGTCCCCTTTCTGAGTTTGTCCCTTAAGTAGATAATGATATATGTGTATGTAGGGGTTACTTTCTTTTTGTTTGTTGGGGACCGGCAATCAAGGCATGAAGTCCCAGGTTTAGGTTAGGTATGTCTTTGGGAGGTCTAAGTGATTGTTGCCTTCTGCAAAGGCATTGTCAGGCACTAAAAGACCTGTTTTAGAAGGCAATCATAGTGACCGTGTTCTGCTGACCTGCTAGGCGGCCGTTCTAGGAGTTTCTGTTAGTTGTGAGGCAGTTAGAAAAGCTTGCCATAACAAATATATGCAAAGAAGCAAAATCTTGAATAGCTGAAGAATAAAAATATACATAGGTATGTAAAAAGGAGTCCTTACCCCTATAAAAATAGAAAAGGAAAGAAAGAAAAATCCATGAGTAGTTGTTCATCACCTTACGAAGGCCTAGTTGGTTCCTGGGACCGAGACAAGACCCGGGGCCAATGCCTTGTCTTCCTAAGGGTGGCATCTAAGTGAAAAAATAAGAATAAGAGAAGCTTGGAGTGAAAATAAAAGTGAGCAAAAGATGAAAAGGACAAATGATTAAGTGTCGCCTTGCAAGGGCTTGGTAGGTTCTTGGATACTGAGACAGGACCTGAGGCCGACGCCCTGTTCTCCTTAGGTCACTACCCTCAGCTTCCTCCTTTTTACACCCCCAAGTATGGAATAATTAAAGCTAAAGGAAAACATATTAAATAAAAATATATATTGCTCACGCTATAGGAGTCCTCACCTAGGAGGAGCTCCTAGTTGAGTTGTCCTCAGTTAGGTAGGTAGTTCAAACCACCACTTAAGATGACCTCTTTGATAGTTATTTTTAGCTTGGCCGTGTTGGAGCAGCCGGTTAGTGACTAGCTTTGGGCTTTCTGTCAGATTATGCTAGGCCTACTCCTCGTGGATTTCATGCCTTGGTTTTGTCAGGGGTAGTGTCAGAGAGAGCTTGTCAGAGAGAGAACTAGGGAGAGAAGAAGAGGAGAGAGAAAGACTATAGAGGAGAGAGAAAGACTGCAGGAAGAGAGAAATAGAGTGACGAGGAGAGAGAAAGACTAGAATTGGAGAGAGAAAGACAGGAAAGATGTAGAAGCCATGGAAGCTTGGAGCAAGAAGGGAGAGAAAGATTGTAAATGTATTGATATGTCAAAAAGATGTGGAAAATTACAACTTATCTCCTTATATACCAATGTCAGTGTGACATGGCATATTATCAACATTTTAACTATTTCCAACTTCTTACAATCCATCCCTTCCCAAAAGTTTTTGTCCTCAAAAAAAAACCTAGAAACAAACTAAAGAGGAGATGGATAGAACAGAGTACTACTCTGTACAGCATTACAAGGGATAAAAGAAAAGATTACCTAATACTCAATAGTAGTACTAATCTATACAGGAGGTCAAAATCAGCCTGTAACCTCCCGGATCAAAAGGAAAAGTTGTATCTTTGCCATGCATAGGATCAACTTTCATAAGATCGAAATCAAATACTGCTGGAAATATGATCATCATGATAGTACTCACTAACAAAGTCTCCATTGCATGATGGTCTTCCAAGTCCACACGCTGTCCATAATCTGTCTTCTTGAACTGAACTTCTTGTTGTTGAACTTCTTGTTGTGGACTCATACCAGAATGGTCTTCAACAAGATGTTCTTCATCATCTTCAACAAGATGTTCTTCATCATTTACATCATAATTTCGAATAACAAGATTATTTTGGCAGACCTTGCACTACATGTGGCTTGGTGATTACAAGATAGTGGCTTAGCACAACGATAGCATAAGCCCGCAGCATGCAGTTCCCGTATTGTATCACTAGTAAGGTGTCTAACACGTTTAGCTTTAGATAGCAATTTACACACCTGTTCATCACCATTGGTCAGCTCTATGATAGTTTTGACATGCTGCTCATAGTCATCTTGCTGCTCATGCATAACAGATGGCTGTCCATGCTCATCATGTACAACAGATGGCTGTCCATGCTCATCATGTACAACAGATGGCTGTCCATACTCATAACCATATTGCTCATGATGTTCATACTGCATTTGGTGACAATAGCCCTGTTGCACATCAGAGGAACAGTTAGGTTGAGCATATACATTTGTTTCTACTGATGTTTGCTGCTCATATACATAAGCATGTTGCCTTTGATCATTGATCCCACTATATTGGTCATAATCACTTGCTTGCTGTTGATCAAAGCTAGAAGTGTATTGATAAGCATAACCATTTCTGTTACATCCATAAGAACTATGTTGCTGAAGAGATGGATGCTCATAAGCATAAGCATGTTGACCATAATAACCATTCTGCTGCCAAGGTTCAATGGAATGATACTCTGCATTATGATATGGTACATCATATTTATAAGCATTAACATGCTGTCCAGATGTACTTGCATACTGCTCATATTCATTTGCATATTGTTGCTGTTCATATTCATAAGATGCATGTAGATCATAGTATGTACCATCAGCATATACATGCTGTCCATAAGCATAAACATTTGATTCAGGTCCTGCTGTTTTTCCCATAGGAGCAATACACTGTTGAATCGAAACTACAAGTTTGTCAATATTAGCTTTTGTTTGAAGCTGATCTTGTACAAGTTTGTCCATTTTAGCCTGTGTTTGAAGCCAACCTTGTCCAATTTTGTCCATTTTAGCCTGTGTTTGAAGCCAACCTTGTCCAAGTTTGTCCATTTTAGCATGTATTTGAAGCCAACGTTGTTCACTAGAGCTGGAACTATTGTTCTTAGCTACTGCCATTGTAGTCAAGTTGCTTTCAAAATATTCCAAAGCATAACAGAAGTCAGCTATAGCAATATCATGAATCATAAATCCTCAAGAATGCAGAGGTATCTTGTGGTTCTTGTACCAAACTTTACAAACAAGAGATATGTTGTTCCTGTCCATGTCTGTGTCGGGCTCCAAATCTGTAATCTTCAGTCAATTTCGTAGCTCAACTTGGCTGTCAATTTTCCTTCACTTAACAAGTCTGGAGATTTAAACCCTGCTCACAAAGCTATGATGAAAGTGGCCAGTTCCAAGTATAAACACCAATCCTAATGTAATGGATGTCAAAACCACTGCTGATATTGGTTAATCTAACAAAGCTGTAGGCAGTAACCCAACTATGCCCTCATGCACAGCTCATAGCCCAAAGAGATCATCTCCATGTTAAGCAGCAGGCTGTCATCTCAGGAGCCATTGTCCTTACAACAGCTGTAGCAACAGCCAAGACTCCTGGAATTGGGAAAAAAAACTGACTGTAACATCAGCTGCAATTGTATATCATCTTGCCAAGAAAATCAGGACCAGGTGCTGGTTTGTGCTCCTAGCAATCTGGCAGTTGATCAACTAGCTGAGTAGATCAGTGGCACAGGATCAGGTGTATAGAATGTATGGACAGCTCGCAGAGATGGGAATTTGAGCAGAATAGTTACTTCAGACTTCAGTGGTAATGATGCAATGGGGAGTGGACAAGTTCCTTCAGAATGGACACACTATGAGAGTAAGAACAGAGCAAGGCTATCGGGATTTTTGGTTTGGATGGGGTCTCCCTTGCGGCAATGGAAGATATGCAAAGCTTCTATAAGAAGTACGTGGAGAGTCGTATTGAAATTGTCAAACTGGGAGGCAGGTGCACCATCAAAATGTATGGCCCAACTGGAGCTGGAAAGAGTCACAACTTAGTCTGCAATCACAGGTGACTATCAAAGAACAGCTTCTTTACTATGTTCATCAAGAAGAAAGCCAAAGTGTCCTCAAAAGCTATGTGACACTATAGCAAAAGTAGTAGCAAATGCTGCAGAGGATGCCTCGTGGTTGGAACTTCTTCCCTTTTTGCATATCATCAAAGCTGATGCAACACTGCTTGGTAAAGAGGTCCCTTACCCTACAATACACTGCACACTGCAAATCCTACCACAATGCACACTGTAAATCCTTATGAGACTCCCCAGTAGGAGTGAAGTGTTGAATGCACTGTTAAATGAGGAAGAGCTGGTTAACACGGATGCATGATTTTGTTCAAGCTTCACAAGCGTGGACACCGGTGTATCAACAGATGCACAAATCAAACTTGGAATGTGCAAGATAACCTCCTTGCCACTTTCTGGTGCAACTGATCAGGCTGGTACAAATCATTCTTGTGAGGAGCTCACAATTTCTTTTCAGTCTGTTTCATCACAAGCCCATTGCATTAAAACCAGTCGTCCTTCAAGGAGTTTTGAGTTTTCAGAAACTTGAACTATGCAGCCCTCTTGACATTTCCAGAAAAAATTGTGGGATAATGAATTCGTATTGCTTCTGTGAAGTTAAAGCTCTTTCCAATGCTGTAGCAGGCTCCAGAATGTATAACTGGAAAAGCTAAAACCAATCCTCCAGGCCTCACAAAATAAAGCCCAGGCCAACAACATGGCAAGCTGAATGCCAAGACCTGAAGCAGACTGTCACATCCTTTTGAGTTGGGTTATTGAGCAAACTCAATATAAACAATCGTTGTTGCAATTGGACTCCCCAGAAAAAGCACAACACATCCATGGCTATAGAAATCGCCTTCTGAAAGTCCTTGTAGTTGACTGGTAAGCCCTCATCATCAATCCAACACCAATGCCAAGACCTACACACATGCCCAAGCCAAGGCCCACACCAACACGTACACCAGCATTGAACCATGTGATTTCACCCTCGTCTCCCTCCATATAGTCACCGAGTCCATACTGCTGCCTCACTGCTGCCTCTTTCTATTGCAAAACAATGGCTTCTTTCTCTGGAATGGAACCTCAAGCACATCTGAAAAGCAGCAACTAGCTGCAAAATTTGTAGAATTTTAGAAGCCTGGGACAGCTCCAAAAATTCTAAAAGAAGGCTCAGAACCTGCAACCTTTTGGAATCCTTTAGGGGGCAAGAAGAGCCATCCAAGCCAACGTGAAACTAAAGAGCCCAGTAAAGACCCACATCTGTTTGTGCTTTCAACCTAGCTATCTCATGTAATTGTACTGATCACTCCAGTCCTGCACTGGGGCCAAGCCTTGCCAACAAGCTTATTGCCGACAGAAGGTCTGTTGAAAGAAGGGCAAGAGAAAATCCAACTTACCACGCCGCTTTAATAGGGATCGCCCTGTACCCGAATCACGCAACTTGGACAGGCCGAATGTAACTGAAGGCCTGGTTTGGGCTCCTATTCAAAATTCATCAAGTCCAAATGTTGTTGTTCAAGAACAAAGCAGGAAAGAGGAAGAGGCTCGGTCTGGAAAAACCAGGAAAGTAGCTGATGTTGAATCATGTCCCAAGCAACTTCCAACACAGTCTGCTGAAATCAGGTTTCAAGAGCTTCCAGAGCAGGGACAATTTCGCACTCCAATGAACATTTCTCAAGTGCATGTCCGAAAAATGCAGCCCCCATTCTGCAATTAGCTGTCAGCAAGGGCAGGGTGAAGCTACAATGGACTTGTCTTATCAGAATGAGCATCAGGAGCATGCTACCACAGTTAAAGTGAATACAAATAATGCAAAACTTGAAACAAGAAAAACTAAAGGTGATACAGGTGTCTATGTTCCTAAGCCTCTGAGGAAAGAGGAACATTTATTAACAGGCAACCAAGGGCATAGGCAGACACAAGCAGGAGAGAGAGCATCGTGGGTCCTAATTTCTGAAAGGGTTGAGAAGAAGGATGATGCTCAAAGAGGAAGGCCAGTAAGAACTAAGATTTTTCCTAAGTTTTCGCCTGTGCCTCACCCCCGGTCTGTTTCTGCATCTCCCGCCTGAGACTACTCAGTCCGCAGCTCACTCTTCTTGGATAGAGAAGGGCTTCTAAGTGAGCCATCCAGTGTGAAAGGCAGCCCTGATGTGAGGAAATCATACCAGAGAAGTATCACACTCGCAACTGCTCCAGCTGAGGCCCAATCCAAGTATAGGCAAGCTTCTCCTGCTATTAAAAGGGCTGTTAGTGTTACCAAGGCAGGTCAAAGGTCAAATGTAGGTGGTCCGGATGGAGGAAAGACGGGCAAATAGGGCCGATGCCAAGGGAGGGCACACTGCTAATGTTCCTCCGCATGCACGAAAACTTCAGTCGTGATGTTGCTTGGACATGGTGGCAACTTCATAGCTTTGCCTGTTGATTACTCCATGCTTCCTGCCAGTGAAGCTCTAGAAGCCGCTCGAACTGCCTGCAGCAAGTACATGACCAAGTATGCTGGGAAAGATGCCTTCCATTTGAGAGTGAGGGTGCATCCTTTTCATGTTCACCGCACCAACAAGATGCTTTCTTGTGCTGGAGCTGATAGGCTTTAGATAGAAATGAGAGGTGCTTTTGGAAAGCCTCAGGGAACCTGTGCTCGAGTTGCCATTGGGCAGGCCTTATTGTCAATACGCTACAAAGATAACAATGGCAACCATGCACAAGAGGGTCTTCGACATGCTAAGTTCAAGTTCCTAGATCGACAGAAGATTATAGTCATTAGAAAATGGGTTTTCACAAAATTTGGGCGCACTGACTATTTGAAGTGGAAAAGAGGGAAAATCTGTAAAAGCTTTTTGTTGTGGTCTTCATGAAAGCTGCCATTAATGCTTCTGCATGCAGTCCTTGTGGTCTGGAGGTGTAAACTCCCAAGAAAAGCTGTCATTAATGCTTCTGCATGCAGTCCTTGTGGTCTAGAGGTGTAAACCCCCAAGAAAAGCTACCATTAATGCTTCTGCATGCAATCCTTGTGGTCCAGAGATGCTTTGGAAACTCCCCTACTGCTCCCGTACTTGTGTACCTCCATTTTTGCATGAAATTTGATGACGTCCAGCCATTTAAGCCTTTACCCGCCATATCTGACCTTGGATATCTCCAGATGTAGTCATTGCTAACTATAGTTGTCCTGCAGCACTCCACTAGTCACTGTCTTGTACCATTTTTGTCTGAAATTGGTTTTGAAATAGGAAAATGAGAGTGAAAATGGAAGAAAATAATGGATCAAAGACTGAAGCTCTGATACCACTTGTCAGAGAGAGAACTAGGGAGAGAAGAAGAGGAGAGAGAAAGACTGCAGAGGAGAGAGAAAGACTGCAGGAAGAGAGAGAAATAGAGTGACGAGGAGAGAGAAAGACTAGAATTGGAGAGAGAAAGACAGGAAAGATGTAGAAGCCATGGAAGCTTGGAGCAAGAAGGGAGAGAAAGATTGTAAATGTATTGATATGTCAAAAAGATGTGGAAAATTACAACTTATCTCCTTATATACCAATGTCAGTGTGACATGGCATATTATCAACATTTTAACTATTTCCAACTTCTTACAGGTAGGGTGAGAGCTGGTATGGGTTTTATTATGTATCTATTTTGTATCAACTTGATAATCTTTGTGGTTGTGTTTATAGTGCAGGTTTGTTCGTGGGATTTGATGAGCTGAGTCACCCTATCCCGTGGTCCCCAATGAGAGCTTGATTTTAGGACCCAATTTGCACCTGTTCTTGAAGCGCTAGAGCCCATTTTTGGAGCCGAAAAGTGTCTGAAATGCATCAAACAGTCAATTTTCATGAAAAATCAAACGATGGTGGATGGCTGAAAGCTAGAGTTTTCCTAGGTGCATTTCATTGTCAGGAATCCAACACAAGTCTCAGTTCATTGATCAGAGGTCATTTGACCCCCATTCAATCCTTGTTATGTTTGGTGTTATAAAGTAGCTATTGGATCCCGAAGTCGAAAAGTGCATGACGGGGCCCAAGTTTATAGATTTTGATGTCACAAAGCCAATCGTCCAGTCGGATCGCGAATTGGAGTCCGTTTGTACCCCCAAACACACTGAAAACCCTTCCACTGCAGTGTGAAAATGGTTTTTTGAAGTTGAAATTTTATAAATGAAATGAAATGAAACTCCAAAAGAAGAAAACATGCAAAAAACATATCAAGATGCAGGGAGGGGGCGTTTTTTTATTGGTGCCCTATTTTTGGGGATCTCTTGGATTCTCAATCATGTAGAGAGAGAGAGGGAGATCCCTGATCTAGGGCAAGATTTTAATGGCAATGATGTGTAATATGATGAAGGGAATGAAATTTTGATTTTTAGTCTTTCTCTCTCATCTCTCCTCATGTTGCCCATTCATATGGATCAATTCAAGAGAGAAGGGGGTGGGGTGTGATGACGAATTTGGATCAAATGATGATGTTGAAGTGATAGAGGACATATATCGAGTAGGAGAGTGTGTTAGCAGCAAAGGAGAAGCGTCAACGGCCTCCCAATTTCGAGATACGTGCCTCGAAACCCACGGTTCTTATGCGTAAGCGATCCTTCTTTTGTTTTATGAAAAATGGTTAAAGGAAGTGTTTGATAATGATTGTTCTTGATTTTCTATGTTGCATTCTCTCTAAAATATAGAAAAATCCAGAAAATTTAATGATATAATGATTTTCCACAAAACACACAAAACCCACAAGTTACGGTTATTATGAAAATAATGAAAATTGGGGGTTTTGTTGGATTCTTTGGGGTCATATGAGATGAAAATTGATAGAGAAATAATGTTGAGCATACTTCATCAAGAAAAACCAATAACTCTGAAATATCATATTTTTTGACAAATAAATAATGAAAAATAGAGAAAATGGGAGAAAATAGCTTTTTTCGCTTAATAATTAGGGAAAAATATGATTCATGTTTGTGAATGTGTAACAAGACTAAGGCATGAGGAGTAAGCCTTAGTTAAGCCTTGTTTTTATGTTAGAGTGCATTTTTATTGCTTTCTACATGAAAAATGATTTAAAAATGAACCCTACACCTATGCAACATTGCAAAACCTAAATGGTTAGGGGAAAAAGGGATTGTAAAAGTGAGAGGTTGCTAGAAATACATCAAATTCTGATTCATTTGGTTTATGCATAGCATATAGGCCGACAATAATTTAAGTTTAAGGAGACTAGTATCACGAGGAAACTCAGTGCTAGTCTTTAGTAACGCTGCAATAACGCGCAGGTTGAAAATCATTAAAGAATTGTTTTGCACACCACATGGCTAATTTCTAATCATAAAATGCTTTCGCACAATGGTCATGCACTTCTGCATTTTGCATGCCACATGGTATAAACCTGGATGCATAGCACTTGATTGCGTGATAAATGACCAACATGGAGTGTGTAAGGATGCCCTTGTTGTAGGCTAGATGATCATTTCTTGGGGAAAGTGTTTGGTGAGAAAATATTGAAGTCTTCTGGATTGTTCAAAATCAAAGAGGAGAGACTGTTCATATGTCCTTTATGTTAGAGCAACGCATCGAGGGGCCAATCCTCTCAGTGTAGGAGAGGATTCAATCAGAGGGGGTTATGTTAGAGCAACGCATCGAGGGGCCAATCCTCTCAATGCAGGAGAGCTGCAGTGGGGCCACGGCATTCAATCAGAGGGGGTTCCTCCTTTATATTTTTGTTACAGAGTATACTATACCAAGACGCATGGGATCTCCCTTTGAGGAGGAATTAGGGTAGTGTACCCTCAGGCGCTCTTGGCCACAAGGCCATGTCGGGTTGTCTTGTGAGTGTTATAGAGGCCCCGACTAGTGGCTATAGCCAATGTCGGGCCCATTTTAGATCCCGACACACACTGAGGATGAGAAAGGAGAGCGTCTTGACGGATGATGGCATAAGCATCCAAGACATCCCTGATGCAAAAGTTAGATTGCAACCAAGGTGATCCACTCCCTCTTCTCCAGCCAAAGGTACAACTTCCTCATGCATAGAATCAGCGTACCCATGCTAGAGAGCATGGCGGCTCACTCATTGGATGAGGTGGATTGGAACAGCTACGTGTGGAAGACCATAGGCCAATTTTCTAAAGCACTAACCCTTGGGAGCAGACTGGCAAGTGGAGAGTCCCCAGTATAGAAACGAACCGACATGAAGAAGCCTTCAACTAAAGCCTTGTGTATTGGGTATGGAGGAATCTTGACCACCCTTATCCAAGAGGCGATAAAAAAGGCATAGGACAGAGAAGAGGGAGCAGATGAAACACTTGATATGTCACCTCCTTATCAGGACAAAGAACAATCAAGTGAGAGGACAGTTAGTGAAGAGGAGGGAGAGCAAGAAGCTCAATCCCGCAAAAGGAAGGCAAAGACGCCTAAGAAGAAGGTGACACATAAAAAGCAGGAGGAAGAGTGGAAGAAAAAGGAGGAAGCGGACCTGCAAAAAGCCAAGGATGAGTCAAAAGAGCTGAGGAAGAGAGGAGGAGAAAAGCCGTTGAACAGGAGGAGGAGTTGAGGAAGAAGGAAGAGGAAGACATTGAGTTGGCCAAATGAAGATCAATGGAGCAGCAAGGCAAACAAGGTGAGATGGACACCTTGAGCCTAAAGAGAGAGGAGGGCTCAGGTTCATGCACTCAGGTACCTAAAGACACACCAACCATAGCATAGGAGGGCAAGGGCAAAGGCCCCATCCATCCCATTCTGCCCCTCATGGTGCCTACCCTCGTAATGACAACACCCACCCAGAGCACCCTAACCATGGTCGACGCCACTAATCTTATGGCCTAGGTGCAATATTTTGTTAGCAAAGAACTAGCTCATGCAAAGAGCATGGAAGCCCCAACTGTAAGGCAAAAAAGACTGGCAGCAGCAGCAAATGCCGAGTCAAGGCAGGACCCTAAATGGCAAAAGGTGGAAGCCTCCACGACTTCCATCCCCACAACTGTGACACCACCCACTAACTATGGCAATTACGTTGCAGAGCTACTTTCTCAATTGGAGAAGACCAATGAGGAAAAGAGAATAGCGGTGGCTAAGTTGGAAGCCGAGAAAGAGTCGATGGCGGTTTTCCATCTGGAAAAAACTCGGGAAGTGGCCATGTACTAAAAGGAAGTTAGCGAGCTAAAGACCAAGCTCAATGCCAAGGACAAAAAGGAGAAGACATGGAGGCAGCAGCTCGAAGACGAGAACTAGGAGTTGGTTGCGCTACAACATGACTACAAAATCCTGATACTACAGCACCATGGCAACCTAGAAGCTCAACTACAAAGAGTCCAACTGAGCATGGAAGAGTTTATTGAAAGAGAAGTAGAAAGGAAGCAAGAATAGGAGGACCATCACCAAGAGGTCAAAGACTTGGTAGTCTAGCTCAAGTAGAGAAAGACCAAATTCTTGCTAAAAGCAAGGTGGAGGCCACCCAAGTGGGCTTCCAAATGTAGCAACACGCCTTCCTGAATAGCCTATTGGATGTCAGACAAGCAAAGGAGGGAGAGTCCATAGAAACCATCAAGAAGAAGTTAGGAATGGCACGCAAGGCCCTGAGAGCAGGCCTGTAGATGCTGCCACAACCTGTGGAAGTTTGCCTTTGCTTGAAAGAGCAGCATCATTATCTCCTATTGGCATGCCTAACCCCAAAGAAGTGCATGCACTTGGATTCAACAAAGGAGAACAACAGGAGCCAAGCCAGGAGGAGGAGGTGGACATGAACTTTGAAATGGGGCTGCATGAGGAAGAGCTTGTCCCACCGCCTCCTTCCCCACAGCCTGACAAGCAGACATGCAAATGCATCCACAGAAAGGAAGGCAGTGCTGAGAGAAAAAAGAAAACAAATGGTGGAGGAAACACAAAGAAAATGGAATGCCAAGGGAGTAAGGGCACCACCGACACCTATTTCCTCTTGCAAGGATGATTCCCTAGTGAGCTTCCACTCCAACCTTGTAATTTGGGAGAGGCAAGAAATGGCTAAGACCCCCTTCGACTTTAAATTCCAATTCCCCACCACCTTGTGTAGATTTTTTCCCATCAAGGTAATGGAGGAGGTGATTCATATCGGAGGAAGGCTTGGGGAGAACTGGCTGAAGGAGAGAGAGTAGAACCCCACACTATGGGGCACTGAAGATGCAAAATTTTGGCAAAACAAAGTTTTTGAGGTGCCAAGGTTTGTGCCTAGTTACAAATGCCAACCTACATGGAGAAGGCAAATCTGCAACGCCAACATGGACACTCGGACGGCCATTTGCAACACTCAACCCTTCAAGTGGAATGACCCAACTTTCATGCCATACCCTCGAAGGGTGGGAGTGGATTTTGACTCCAGTGTCCATGACCACTATGAATTCCCAATAATTTATAATCCTCATCGTACTACATATGAATATGCCCTCGTTTTCACATCAAAAAATTTGTATGATGCCCTAATCCACTTTGTCAATGAGTTCTCCTGACCTCGCCTTTATTATCACCTATAATTACCTTAGATTACTTAGGATACTCCTTAGGCAGGACCCCACTCCCCAAGAATGTGGCGTCCCCATCCTCCATTTTGATCTTAATGCTATAAATAGTTGTGTGATGGCTCGACTAATGATGCGATCTGCTCTATTGCCTTTGTTTTTCTTAGCTCTTCTAGAAGACATGAATGATAGCCACTACACCTGTTGCAATCATCCATTTCTCTCCGCCACCACCCTTCAGGTCCACCTAGACCTCAAGGGGTATCTCCAAAGATGCTGATTCCTTAACAAATCTATTAAGCCTCCCTCTCTGCCTCACTCGAAAGATGAGGATTAGCTTCTGTCACTAGTATGTAACTTAACAAAAAAAAACAATGGAAAGAGATATCACACAAGACATCGCGAGCTGCACATCGATCACAGTCACTGCACCTAGGGGTTCTCAAGTTAGGCACATCCGATGGCCTTGGTCGGCATCCCCTAGCTCTTTTTTATCCCCCACTACACACACTTAGGGCACCTCAAGGGCCAGACATACCAAGGGAGGTAACACTCACCTATGGTTAGGCCTGTCACCCTAAGCTACCTGCACGGCACCTCCTTATGCACACAGGGTCCTCAACTGGGGGACAACCCCTAGGCTTCGGCCTAACTCCCCATTCCACTCACACAATCATAATGCACCACATTACAAAACCAAGCACAACCCTAGGTAGTGTACCTTCTTTTCTTTTTAGGTACACACAAAGGCCCCAATCACCAGCTTTGGAGGCCCCATCATCCATGCAATGCACTCTTGGCCTACACCACCTTAACCGGGTGATCCAATTCTTCCCAAGTCCAATTCCCATGAGACCCAATCAAAATTGACTCACACGTCTGTCCTTTCTCATCGAACCTTCACTAGCTCAAAATCACAAGTGTCCTGGAACCAGCACCTGCTTAAGAATGGGGTCATCTCATGAGACAATGTCACCATGCATGCAAACAAGGCAGAGAGAGGCAAAAAAGTCAAAAAGTGAATGAAGAAGCTCATTCGGAATAGTGGAGGAGAAGGCAACCGCGGAGAGCCAAATGACAGATCCATCCAACACCATATTCAATTTTAAAGATGGATCCGCCCATCAGCCTCTCTCCATGTAGGGATCCGTCCAACACGATATTCAATTTCAAACAACAAATCCCCTCACGGCCAATAGCAAAGAGGGACCCACCCCAACTTCATCTCCAATTTGAAGGGCCAATCCACCCAACACCAACCCCTGCAAGGGCTTCTATACACACTCAAAAAAGCTACAGCACCTATACCCATCCCTCCTTCCTACCACTCCACATCTATGCCATGGGACTAACACTATACTAGAAGGGGGGTAATGTCAACCCCATCTTGAGACAGAACAAAAAGAAGTGAAATATGGAGGCAATGGAAGAAGCAAGACGGAGAACAAACAAAGGTGCAAGGATAGTCTCTAAAAACAAGCTAAAGGAAAAAGTGCATTTTTAAGTGAAAGGCGCCCCAAAATTTTTGTAAAAGAGTGCCACTCTCCCTCCTGTGCAAATTGTAAAAGGGTAGATGGGCATAAACTAAAGAAATAAGACAATTAGAAGGGAATGGAAAAAATGACATTGCCACAATGGCTGGTCATGTTAAAAAGGGGGATGGGTGCCCATCAGATTTTAGGGCATGTATATAAAGTTCAAAAATTGAATGAGAGCTCATTCTTTGGTGTGTGGCAATGTGGACTCTTCTTCCTCTCTCCTTCTCTTCTCTTGCTTGCTTACTTATGAGTTCTTGAGAGAGGCAGTGTGAGTGAGTGAGGGAGTGGGTGTGTGAGGGTGAGGGATCTTGGAGGTGAAGCCCTCCACCATCTCCTCTCTTCTTCCTCTCTTCTCTTCTCTTCTCTCATCTCGCGTGTGGCTATGGTGGATGGAGCTTGAAGGAAGAGGCTTGAGGATGCTTGAGCTTGCATCACAAATTGTTGAGCTATCGGAGTGCTCGAGAGAGGAAGCAACTCAATTGGGCATCAAGGTAAGCTCACTACACTCATAGAGAGGGATAGTGCATTGGCTATGTGAGAGGTAGCCATTAGTGCTTGCTTGAAATGCTTGAAGGAATAAGTGGTCCGTGGATCTTGGTGGTTGAGTGCGAGCTTTCCTCTACACTTTGGCCTCGAGAAATGACATCCAAGTGCTTCACAAAACCCTAAGCACACTTTTACTTAAGGGTAGTGCTTATTAACATCCAAAAAGTTAGTAAGAAAAACCTAGAATATGATCATAGCAAAGTGACAACACCCTAACTATTAAAATCGTTTGAATCTTGCCTCTTAACTATCATGAAGCCTATCCTTTCATCCTCTTTGTGACTTGACTAGGTGTCATTGCATCTTCATAGATCTCCTTTGCAGTTTGCCAAAAATACTCCACATAGTTAGCCACCTCTAGTCAAATAGATCATTCATGCTCTTTGGATGAAAAGATGTTGTAAGTTCAAAATAGAGACCTCCTTAGCAAAAGGAGTCTTCTCTTTAACCCCTCTCAAACCGAGGTCATGTTATAACACATCTATTTAGTATTTAGGAACTTGCTAGACTTATTAGATCCACCCAGCCATATGTAATCATTTGTAGGGACCATGGCCTCCGACTTTCCTTGATGGGCTAATTTAAGTAAGAAAGACATGCTACCACATTATTTGAACATATAGAAACAACTTTCTTTTATGAATCTATTACGTAAGATTTATTTTTAACATAGCCCTTCAACATATGACAAACACTTTGAAAAATAGTAATTCTAATTATTTCAAAAGTTTATATAAAGTCATCCCTATTGTAAGAGTGGACAAAGACTGTCTCACCTAGGATGGAACCTTCCAAACCTTCAAGGTCAAGTTGTATGTGATTGCACTCATTCCATGATCACATGGACTTTAGGAGCTCAAAGTCTCACTAAGCTTATCTAAGTCTCTAAATCTATCCTACATATCAAGGATACTTAGTACTCAATCCTTTGCCCTATTGTGCACTAAAGTACCAATGAGGGTTGGCATAGAGTTCCCAATAGTAAGAACCACCATAATATCTTTTTCGCTTGACTATCACAAGCACTTATTTCTAGGGTAGAATAATTATCACATTCACAATACATAGATAGTCACACCACAACTAGAACATGTCACTTTTTAGAACTTCTATAACTATGTCATGCATGAAACTACACTTTCTTTTATCTCCCTTTACATCATAAAAAGAAACCATCTAATTAAAGTTTTTTTTGAGGGCTCTTAAGCTTTTATTAAGTCAATTCTTATCCAATATAATTTTTAGAGCCAAAAGTATCAATTCTATGTGACTTTTTAAATATTCCTAGGTTTATCATTATAATCTCATTAATCACACATATGAGTAACCACATAATTTAAGAAAGGAAAATGAGGAATTTAAAGTGGGATTCAAAGTAAATTTATTTAGTTTTAATTTCCCCAAACCTAGTTATCCTCCTCGAGCCATCCATCATTGCATGGAAATAGTACAACTTCGAGTTGGCACGTGACCGTTATTGTTTGGGGTTGCTCTTAGTTTTTGCACTTCAACTTTGTGATATGCCTCAAATTTAATGATGAGCTCATTGATTACGAGAGCACACACATTGATTTGTGCCTCAAATCTAATGATGAGATCATTTATTATGAGAGCATAATCATTCTCCCTAGATCTCTTTAAGACTATTCAAAATAGTCTTTAGGATTATGTACACGCATGAACTACCTTCAAACTCAGAACTCATCTTCAAGGCTTGGCATCTTCGAGGGTTCATTATCTCTCCTTGCATGGAGAGAATCCATGGTTTCTTGCCTAAAGTGGAAGGTTTATATAGATGTTTGGGAGAGAGGGGGAAGAGAGAGCTTGACATGATTTTTCTCTTTTTTTCTCTTTTTAAAGTTAAAGAAAGCATTTTAAGTTGCATTTAGGTTTTGTTGCCTTTTGTTGAGTGTGCCTTCTCTCCAAAAAAAGATAACTCTTTTTAGCTTCTCTAATTTCAACCAAAACCTAAATTCATAAATTTTTCTCTTTTAATTTATTTTCCCTTCTCCCATTATTATATTGTACCAAAACCACTTTTCTCCTTGGGTCAAGAAAATGTGGAACACCACTCTTTTGGACACCTGTCAACCCATGGAAATGGTCATAATCATTTTGTGTTAGCAAACCGATAAGCAAAATTTATGGAATCAAGAACCACTTAGGCAAACTTCTCATGGATAGCCAGACAATCTTATTACTTTGATAAGGAATACAAATAGAAAATCAATATCTTGAACTTCAAGGGTGATAATCCATCCTCTATGGAGTTGGAGGAGTGGATCAATATGTTAGAAATGTACTTCATCTTGTATCCCCATGCCAAGGAAGCTAAAATCTATTATCTTGCACTTCATCTTAAGAGAAATGCACACATGTAATGGAGGTATTTTAGTAAGATTGGGCAAACTTTTCCAACATGGAAAGCATTCAAAAGGAGCTATGGTTAAATTTTTTGTTTCATCGATGGAAAAGGAGAAGTTAGAAAGGCTATGGTATGGATTCAACATTTCAAGAAAGGGGCCCTTCAGTTAACATTGTATTTTTGAATATTTCCAAGTATATCAAAAGTATTTTGGAAGGAGATAAATAAATTAAATATATTTTTTCAATCTTGATCTTGTATTATCTTCAGAGGTTGCAACTATGCAACCTCTGAAGTATTTCCAAGTATGTCAAAAGTATTTTGGATGGAGATAAATTAAATAAATATATTTTCAATCTTGATCTTGTATTATGTTTAGATGTTGTAGCTATGCAACTTGCAACTATCCATGAGACCATTCAAGACATTGAAAGATCCAATAAAAAATACAAGAGTGATTTGTCTAAATTTCACCCTAAAGTAGTGGGAGCTTCACAATTAAACTAGTACATTAGATTAGGGCAATATTTAGCCAATTAAGAGAGGGGATATTTCAATGAATCAATGAATCAAGAGAGGGAATAAGGTAATAAAATAGAGGTCTAAATACCTACATCAATATCTATAACAAAGTGTCTACTTTTCTTATTGCATACTTTAAAAAATAGAGGAATAATTACAAGCCTAATGCTAAGTTAAAATCAAAGTATAAAAGGATTGAAATGGGAGCCAAACCCTCATCTAACAATACCAACAATAAGCTATTGTTAAGTGACAAGATTTTGTGACATGCATGCAAAAGGATTGTGATGTAATTGTGGGGAAAAATGGACTCTTGACCGCAAGCAAATGTGCAAGGCTAAAAATACAAAAGTTTGAAAGGGTGAGCAAGAGTGAGAGAGAGAATCACACAAGTGAAAGCAAGAGCAAGGGTTATGGAGGTTTGAACTCAAGAGAATAAGGCTAATATGTGGAAACTCCAACAGTCACAATGTGTGACCTACTTCCCTTTGATCATCTATCATAGTAAAGAATCATGAATAAAGATGATAGCGATAGATGCCCGCTACTTGCAGAGTGTACAAGTGTGTAGGCATCGAGTATAAGGTAAATATAGATGGCTAAACACAAGCGGCCTTTAATCCCCAAAAACCTCCCACTTAAAGGCAAATGTGCCGGTGTAGGGGCGAGCTCAACTGCCAAGACCCACGGATCGCTTATTGTTCAAGCATTTCAAGCAAACACCTATGGCTATCTCTCACCTAGCCGATGCATCTTTGATCCTACTGGGGTGTAGTGAGCTTACATCCATGCCCAAATGAGTTGCCTCCTCCCTCAAGCACACTGATATTCTGTATGATATCCTCGAATGTCCTACCATGGTGGTTTGTCTGGGTCTGTAGATTGTAATTGGTGACTAGCTACTAGATTTTCATCGGGAAACCACTTGGGTCAAGCTCTTCGCCATATGTGGTTAGTGCTTGACTCTACCACATCCACCACAGTCTCGTGTTCTGCTAGGGTGCTAATGAGGTTGATCAAGTTGGGTAGATCCACTCCTCCAATGGTGTCGGTCCTTGCTGTGTCTAGCTCCTGTGTCATGTCCCTACTTGGTCCTATACTTGGGATTCCCGACTACGTTTCAAGGTCTTTTCCTACTAGTGGGTTCATTTTGATTGTTAAGTCAAAGTGAGTTCCTTATTATTTACAAACAGTCCTCAACTTACATTCACTCGATGTGTGTGTGTGCTATCTTTTGTGCACCATGCAAAGTCAGGCTTTCAGTTTTTCCAAGTGCACTTTGTCAAAAACAATATGGGTATGAACACATGATAATAAGTGTAGCTTTTGCAGTTCAGTCTAAGTTCTTGTCAAAATATAACTTTATGCTCAATTACTAGCCGCTTTCTTTGGTCTCTAGGGTTTGTGCTACATCATTCAGCTTGATCATGGTCAAATGGGATCCGCTATTTAGCCTACGGCTCTAAGTGTGTCCAATATGTTGATGCGAGTGTCAGCACTGTTCTCGTTTGTTTGACTTGATTTCTAGGGTTAGATTTGCCTGTAAGGCTTCTAGTGAATTCTCCTATTGTGGGTTGTACTCTTCGTCGTCTCAGATGCACTAGATTTGTTAGTTTTGATGTGTCAAAATCTAGTCCAATTCAACAAGGTCCGATTCTGCAATGTTCGATTTTAGGAATTGGGTGTCCGATTTGACAAGTTTTCGATTTTCAATGGTCTGATTTTTGTTTCCAATTATGGGATGTCCAATTTTTGAAATCGGATAGGGTATGTTCGCTCGGATAGGATGGGTTGGTTTGATTTGTGTGTGTCCTAGATTAACAAAATAAGACAAGGGTGGTCCGAGCATCCAATTTCCAAAATCGGATGAGGTCATAGGTCCAAGTGGGCTAAATGGCCAAGGCTTATTCTTGGGGTGCTTGAGTTTGGCATGTCCGAGTGTCTAAGTCTGATTTTACTCAATCCGATCAGACATGTAGGTTGGTTCGAGTGTCTAATTATGGGAATCGGACCCCTGCATGGACCGTGTCCGATTCCGTTAGCATGCAAACAGTTGCAACAAAAATTGCTTCATGGCAATGGTTTTGGCCACGCCCATGGGCAAGGTTCTTGAGAATCCAAGGGTAGATACACATGAAGGTTTCTACACACCTGATCCAAGCAAAAAACTCTTGTGGTCACCGATTGATTCGCCGGAAACTCCAAGTCTCTCACAAGCTCTCTCTCTCTCTCTCTCTCTCTCTCTCTCTCTCTCTCTCTCTCTCTCTCTCTCTCTCTCTCTCTCTCTCTCTCTCTCTCTCTCTCTCTCTCTCTCTCTCTCTCTCTCTCTCTCTCTCTCTCTCTCTCTCTCTCTCTCTCTCTCTCTCTCTCTCTCTCTCTCTACTGTAGAAATTGAAAATGAGCCTTCCAACCCCTTCCTTGGGGCTTACCCTCTTGTCCTAACACCCCAGTGCTGCCCCGTTAATGCTCAAGCCTTGTCAATGGATTGTAAGCCCATTTTTTCTCGATTTTGCCCTATTTTTGGCATGTTTTATAGCACAAACCCTAAAGCTTTTTTCATTTGATTTCTTAATCCTACCCTACTCTAAACACAACAAAAATCAAAAGCAAAATACCAAAGAGATTTCTCTTACTTGCCTAATCATCAAAAAATAAAAATACTTACTTATTGCAAAGATTAAAAACCCAAAAACTCCTACCTACCTCAAGCTTCGGTCCGAGGGTGAAACCCTTACTTCATCGCTCGATTTGAGGCACGCAAGTGCTCAAGCTTGAATCTGTTGGTCCCAAAAATGGAACCAAAATGTAGAGGCAGAGCTTACGCTCAATCGCCAAGACGCGGGTTGTAATGAGCTTACCTCAATGCCCAAACGAGTTGCCTCCTCCCTCCAACACACTAGTAGCTCCACAATTCAAGATGCGAGCTCAAGAATCCTCAAGCCTCCACCTTCGAGATCTATCCTCCATAGCCTCATGCAAGACAAGAGAAGAGAGGAGATGATGGACAACTTCACCTCCAAGATCCCTCACCCTCACACCCTCACACACTCACTCCCTCACACTCTCACACTCCCTCTCTCAAGCACACACAAGAAAGCAAGAAGAGAAGAGAAGAAGACAAGTCCACTTTTCCACACACCAAAGAATGAGCTTCTCATTCTCATTTTGAGTTTATATACAAAACTCTAAATCCCTTTTGGCCGATCATCCCCTTATCCCCTTTTTTACATGGCCGACTAGGCCCTCTTTCCCATTGTCCTCCCATCTTCCTAGCTACCTTCCTACTACCCCATCTATCTTTACAATTTGCATAGAAGGGAGCTTGGTGCTCTTTTACAAAAAGTTTTAGGGGCGCCTTGCATTTAAAAATGCACTTTTGCCTTTGACTTAGCTTTTGAGGCCTCCCTTGTGCTTTCAGTTGTTTCCCTTCCTGCTTCTTCCGTTGTGTCTGATTTCCTTCTAGGCCACCTCTTTTAGATCTCGAGTTGCGCTTCTCCCCTTTTTTTGTTTTTTTCTTGTTCTAAGGTTGACAATCGGGAGCGATGAGAAAAGTATGACTACAACTAGATGAAGAAAGACATCATCTCATCCTATACCCATCAACTTCCTAAGGAAGGCATAACATTCCACTGGGAGACTTGTAGTGAGTAGATCAACAAGAATCATGTCTATAGAGATCTTGATAAGATCTATGTGCTTGTTCTCAAAATCACCTTTGTGATAAAGTGATAACACACCTCAATATACTTGGTCTTCATATGAAAGACTAGATTACATGCCAATTAGATGACACTCATAGAATCCGAATGTAGAATAGGAGCCATAGAAGTGATACCAAGGATTACAACTAGACAATCTAACTATAGGGCCTCCTTGGAAGCCTTAATGGTGGCTGTAATATACTTAGCCTTGATAATAGACAAGACAATGCATTTTTGCACCCCAGACATCCAAGAAACAATAGCTCCAACAAAGGTGAAGACATAGCCAGAGGTAGGACTTCCTATTATCTACATATCCTAATAATCTTAGTTAGTGTAATCCATGACTGCAATATCCTAGCTTCCATAGCAAAGGCACAAATTTGTAGTGCCCTCGAGGTATTACATGATACCCTTCATGGCATCCCAATGTTGCTAGATAGGTGTTGCTATGTAACAAGCAACAACTCCCATTACAAATACTATGTTAGGTCTAGTGGCATTAGCATAGAGTGCCAAAATAATAAGGCTAATATCATGGGCCTTCTTTTTATAGAGACACATGTCCATAGCCTTGTATAAGTAAGATTGTGAATGCGTAAATGCATCAAACTTATGATACCATTCCCTAGGTGCTTACTTAAATTCATAGAGATTCTTTCTCAACTTGCACATTAGGAGTTCCATGCAATTTTTCACAAAGCCCTTAGGCTACTGCATATAAATTCCCGCATGCAAGTCTCCATGTAGAAAACCAATCTTAACTTCCATCTAGTATAAGTCTAGATCTAATTGTGCAACCAAGACTGAAACCAAGCAAAGGGTAGTTATTTTGACCATAGGAGAGAAGATCTCATCAAAGTTAACTCCCTTTTCTAGTTTAAGATTGGTGGGACCTAAAACATGTCTGACACTAGCCCTAAGGCTCTAGTTGATGAGCCTTCTATGCTCACCAAACTACCCTCGTGGTCTCACAACCATAGGAGCATAGGATGGATATACACTATTCTAAATAAATAACATGTTTGTATCAATTGCAATCCAATGGTTTTCCCTTACAAACTCCAATAGAGGGAGTGTCCAAATGTATAGGTGATCAACACCTCGATTCACATACATAAAGAGCTCTCCCCAACAAAATGTTGTGTCTCCAATGGCTCTCCTCTACACTTCGGGGATTGGCCCCTAGATGTGTCATAGAACATGAATGTAATAGAGTCCTCTCATCATGTAAGCATAATGATCTAGAAGACTATATATGTTCCTTACTTAATTGTTTTTCCCCAAGATATCAAACTACCATACAGCAAAGGGAAAATCTTACACTCTCAACATTAGTCGTCACATAGACATAAAATTGCCACGCATCCAGGAATTTATCTTTTGATACCATATTTAGATTGCATCTGCAAAGTATATGGCACTTTGTGCAACTCAAACAACTTAACTAAAAACCAACCAACGTGAAGTGCACAAACAATGTTTTCATGATTTCTTTCTACTAGCGTCGTGCACTACATTGCTGAGAAATGTTGGGGGTAAAGGCACATCTGCCTAGCCGCCCGTGTATTACTACACTGACAGTACCTGCCACTACACATTGCAGGTGGTGGGCACCCATCACAATCACTTATTCTTTATTCTTTTAGTGACTGCTTGAATAAAGGAAGGCCTAGCCACACATTGTGGTTGTTGGAGTTCCCATTTGTCTCTCTCTCTCTCTCTTCTTGCTCTTACTCTCCACCATAGCTCATTTCCAAGCAAGCTTCGATCCTGCTCACCTTTCACCTGGTATCAGAGAGAGGCTTCTTAACTTCGTGAGCTTGGTTCGTGGCATTCTTAGCTTCCATTGAAATACCTACAGCATTGGGTCTCCTTCCCAACAGCCATAGCCGACCTTCTTGACCTCCCGTCACTCCCCGGCTTCTCGAGCACCTTCTCGGCCTATTGAGGAACCCTCAGGGCATTGCTACAAAGGTATTGAAGTGTTCTTTTAGTGTTTTTCTTTAGTTCTCAAGGTGCAGTCAAACAAGGCAGCCATAGCTCAAACCCTTGGAGCTTGGATCTTGCTCCCTCTTGCATTTGGGCATTTGAGGCTTGTTGTGGACCTCCCTGGGCACCCCCCAAAGCCTCCAACCACTACCATTGAGGCCACATGGATGCACAAGAGAAAAAGAAAGGATCAAAAAATTTGTGCTATTTTTTTGGTTGTTTTGGACAGCACACTATACCAGCTCACCTACTCCTCATTGATGGCTATGTCATGCTTCTTCGGGCTTGGCAATGCACTTGGCAATGGTCTCTAACTTCAATTGAAGCCTCCTTGATCATTGGCATCAGTTTTGGGTCTGATCTGTACATTCCCAAGACTGTTTATAGCAGTCCCATAGTCATGTTATGTAGAAGTAACATTGGCATCTAATGCTATGCTTGTTTGGGCACTTCTACTTAACCGGTTTGGTACCTATTGATGCCCGATTGTTTGGAGGATGCAAGGCACATGTTATGCCATCATTTTGGACTGATTTTCTTGCTAAAAATACTCAGTTTTGAACAATAAATCACTAATATACCATAGTGGGCTGAAGCCTATTATCTCATGTTTGGTTATGCCTATTGGTTTCGAGCTATGTCTTTGGGATATGCAATGAAGTATTGACCTTCGAGGTATGACATCGAACTTGTCTTTGGTTCTGGAATGCTTTTGAGCTTGTATTAAGCTCCGGCTTGGTTGTTATTCACTAGCATTTGGCTTCAATTGGCATGCTTTTGTTGAGATGGCAAGCTCAACACGTGCAAACATTGATGATGGACTGCCTGGCTAGATGAATCTGCACGTCTACACTTAGCACGTTGGTGGTCATTATGATACTCACATGGTCACTGACTTATCACTTATTATATTTAGTTTGTTACACCTACCTACAACTGGCAAATACATAGTGCCAGTCGATTAGTATAGTCAGTTATGCACTGTTTGACTTAGTAGGCCACTTTCCTTTATGTTGTATCTTATCTATACTTTGTGTACATTGTATAGTGTGTGGAAGAAGAAGAAGAAACCAGCAAGAAATTTTTTTGGCCTCCATCTCTCTTCTTGTGTTCTTGAGTGAGCTTCCTCTTATGTATACAATGTGTGTTTGGTGCAACAGCTCAAGCAAGTCCCCCCACCACGCAATTCTTGACAGCTTTGGACTGGTCTATGCCTATTATAACTGCTTGACATTTAGGCCTCTTACATTTATGCTTTGGTCAAATATGGATGCCACTTGGTTTGCCCATTCTTGACAGTTACTTGGAGCCTCATCTTCAAATGTATTTGATCATTTTGGATCTACTGGGCATTACATTTGGTTGTCAGTTACATGCTCTTTGAATGCTTTCAAGCTTATGCTTTATGGGTCTGAGATAGCTTGGGATTTATGCTCCAGATGTACCCTACTGGGATTTGGCATGTCTGATGCTATGTATTTGATGTATTAGAGCATTGCTTGCTCTCTTTGCATCTGACTTCACTTCTAGTGGGAGCCTCTTGGTATATTCAGATGTACACAAAGTCTTATTTGCATATGAGCTTGAGCTTGTGGGACAGTTACATGCATTTACTCTCTTGAGAGCTTTATGTCTGAAGTTTGTCTGTAGTGAACTGATTTGATATGACTATTGAGGCAGGCACCTATCTCTATCACAAGTTTGTCAGTTTTGTATGCATCTTGGATGGTTATGTATTGAGCTTCTTGCTCTATCAGTTGTGCTTATGCTTGGTCTCTTCTCTTACCCCGAGACCCATTACATGCATGACTTCTGGACCTATGAGATGTCTCTTGCCTGACAAATTATTGGTTTGACAGTTCTTGGTACCTTCTTGCCCCTGGAAACTCACTATTGGATGTATCTTGTTATCTGGCAATTGCAGTGACATATGTATTAGTGATTGCTTCATTTTGGGACAGTTTTACATACTGCTATCATTTATTACAACAAGCTAAAATCTGCAGATTTTGAGCACTTCTATGAGGGTAATGCTTACTATTTGATTTTATCTTAGTCATATTTGGTAGACATGTGTTTCTCTTGGTGAAATCCACTCTTTCAGCCAGCTTTAGCAGTGGTTTTAGTGTATTTTCTGCTAATTACAGCAACTTGCGATTTTACTTTTTTGCTTTGATTTGGGACAGTATGGCTAGTCATTTGAAAGACCTGGCTCTCTTTAAAATTGTCAAGTTGGATGGTACCAACTATGGGTATTGAAAGTCCAAAATATGGCAGGTGTTGGTGCAGAAGTTGCAGATTAAACCCTTGCATTTCATGTCAAGAATCGTGTGGTGGGGGGACTTGCTCAAGATGCTACGCCGAACACACACAGAATGCACAAGGAGAAGCTCACTCAAGAGACAAGAAGAGAGATGGAGACCAAAACGTTTTCTTGCTGGTTTCTTCTTCTTCTTCCACACACTTCACAATATACACAAAGTATAGATAAGATACAACATAAAGGAAAGTGGCCTACTAAGTCAAACAATGCATAACCTACTACACTAGTCCACTGGTGCTATAACTATGCCAGTTTGTAAATAGGTGTAACAACCTGAATATAATAAGTAATGAGTCAATGGCCATGTGAGAGTCATAATAACCACCAACGTGCTAAGTGTAGACATGTAGACCCATCTAGCCAGGCGGTCCATCATTAATGTCCGCATGTGTTGAGCTTGTCATCTCAACACTCCCCCTCAAGCTCAACTGCATCTCTGCAACTCCAAGTAAGCTTCGAAACTTTTGAAGCTTCTCTGTCCCCAATGCCTTCGTGAAGATGTCAACTATCTGATCCTGTGTGCTGACATACACCAAGTCAATCTCACCTGCTAGTACCTTCTCTCTCACAAAGTGGTAGTGTACCTCAATATGTTTTGTCCTAGCATGGAACACAGGGTTCCTAGCCAACTTCATACTGCTCATGTTGTCACAATAAATGACAACTGGACCTTCCACCTACACATCTAAATCAGCCAATAACTTTTGCAGCCATACTATCTCACATGCTGCAACAGCAGCACCTCTATACTCAGCCTCTGTACTCGACAAAGCAACTGTAGATTGCTTTTTGCTGCTCCAAGTAACTGCTGCACTACCAAGAGAGAACATGTATCTGCTGGTAGATCTTCTATCAGACATATAACTAGCCCAATCTGCAATCTGTGTATCCAAATATATGTACATCTGTACCTGCCTCTTAGAAAAGTCCATAATGTAATGTGGACTTCACATATCTCAATATGCGCCTGACGGCATCCAAATGTGGCTTTCTAGGTACTTGCATAAACTGACTCACAAGACCAACAGTGTAGCTCAAGTCTGGCCTTGTAATGGTCATGTAGATCAAACTCCCAACTATCCTCCTAAACATAGTAGGGTCTTCTATCTCATCCCCAACATCAGCACTCAACTTTACATTCTGCTCCAACGGGACTGAAAGTGGTTTGCATACTGTCATACCATACTTGGATAACATATCCAAGCCATACTGTCTTTGGGACAACAATATACCATCATCACATCTGATCACCTCAATGCCAAGGAAGTACCTTAGCTCACCTAAATCCTTCATCTCAAACTTCTTCTTCAAAAAGTCCTTGACTTTAGCAATCCCACTATCACTATCACCTGTAATAATCAAGTCATCCACATAGATGACTATGATGACCAAACTTGCATCTCCCTTTCTCACATAAAGTGAGTGATCAGCATCAGAAACATAAAATCCAATATTGACAAGATACTCTTTGATCTTGTCAGACCATGTTCAAGTTGCTTGCTTGAGCCCATAGAGCGCCTTCTTCAACCTGCACACATACGTGGGATGCTCTAAATCTTCATAACCTGCTGGGGCTGATCCATATACACTTCTTCCTGCAAATCACCATGCAAGAAGGCATTCTTCACATCCATTTACTACAACCTCAAACCTTTTGCTGATGCCAAAGCAATCACACATCTGAGAGTTGCCATCCTAGCAACTAGACTAAAGGTTTCTTCATAATCCAAGCCATATGTCTAGGCATAGCCTTTTGCAACTAGCCTAGCTTTGTACCTACTAATAGAACCATCTGCATTGTGCTTAATCTTATAAACCCACTTACATCCAATAGTTTTCTTGCCCTTCGGCAATGATACTATATCCCAAGTCTTATTGGCATCTAATGCAGCCATCTCCTCGTCCATTGCTGCATCCCAATGAGCATGACCAACAGCCTCCTCAAAACATGTGGGCTCAACATCCTCAATCACTTTCATGATATAAGCATAATGGTGAGCTGCATAACCTTCAAAACCAAATCTGTTAACAGGGTATCTCACCTTGCTAGACTTGCGTACCACTGAATCACTCAATGGAGTCTTTGCATTGACACGTGCTCTCTGCACACCTGGAGTCCTCACTGAAGGAATGCCAAGCTCATCATCCAAGCTCTCTGAGCCACTAGAGTCTCCATCAAGAACTACATCAATGCCATCTGACACTTTATTCTTTCCTTTGTCTTTACCTGTAGTGCTATACCAGATGATGTCTCTGGTCCATTGAGTCCGTGATTCTTACTTTTCAACCTGCACATGAGTGTCATCATCATCATCATCATCCAATGCATCACCACTAGATGCATACCAACTGCTCATTTCATCAAAGATGACATCCTTTCTCACTCTAAACTTACATGTGACAGGGTTATAACAACGATACCATTTTTGCTCTAAAGAGTATCCAATAAAGACACACTTTTCAGCCTTTGGGTCTAGTTTCTTCCGCAACTCATCTAGCACATGAACATATGCAATACAGCCAAACACTTTCAAGTGTGAGACATCAGGCTTCTTACCTGTAAAACATTCTTCGAGGGTCATACCATGAACTGCAGCTGTGGGAGTTCTGTTCATAATATAAACAGCAGTATGAACTACCTCAGACCAAAAATGCTTAGGCATATTCTTTTCAGCCATCAAGGTGCGTGCAACTTCTACAATATGCCTGTTTTTTCTTTCTGCAACCCCATTTTGCTGTGGGGTATACCTGCATGTGAACTGTTTCTTTATCCCATGAGACCTCAGAAAATCACTGAACTCATTCGAGAGGTACTCTCCCCCTCCATCTTACCTCAAGCACTTTACTTTCAAGCCTGTTTCTCTTTCAACTGCAGCCTTGAAAGTTCTAAAGTGCTCAAACGCTTCACTCTTTTCCTTCATAAAATATACCTACAACTTTCTGGAACAATCATCAATGAATGTGACAAAGTATGAACTACCTCCAAGAGATACATTTTGTGTAGGCCCCCAAATATTTGTATGCACAACATCAAGGATATTTCCGCTTACATCTCTGTCATGTGAAAAGGGTTGTCTTGTCTGCTTACCAAACTGACATGCTTCGCATACCTTATGAAATTCTGCAATTCTAAATGTAGGTAAACCTGTAACCAACCCTTTGGACTGCATTAATTTCAACCTTTGTACATTTGCATGTCCAATGCGTTTGTGTCAAATTTCCATATCTACAACAACACCTTTTCCTTTAGCACACATAGCAGCATTCATAGTAGGAATTCCAGCATCCAGAGTAAACATACGTCCAACTCTACTTCCCTTTGCAACCAACCTGCACTCGTCATTGAAGTCTTCTACAAAGGAACCCTTTGCATTAAATCTGACTTGCAGCCCTTGCTCTACCATCTGACCGACTAACGCCAAGTTCTTTGTAATAGATGGCACATGTAATACATCTGAAATACTCTTTGTCTTACCATCATGCAAGGACAAGAGAACTTTTCCAATGTGTAAAATTGGGTGGCATAAATCATCACCCGTCTACACATAACCTGCATTTTGCAAATCCTGCATCTCTCCAAACCATTTTGCATGGCTGGTCATATGATTGGATGCACTTGAATCAACATACCAAACATCATCATGTGTTCCCCTTCTTGTAACACCATTCAGCATATGCTACATAACAAACAGACATTCATTTTTGTCTTCATTCTATCGTGAAGAGGATGCATAGTTTCCTTATTGCAACTTATCACTGCGAATATCATCTTTCTTAGCATAACATTGGGCTGCAATATGACCTGTTTTGCCACAGTAGTGACACACAATACCAGAGTTATTAGAATCTCTGCTCTGCCATCCACCTCTTCCTCTAGAGCTCCCCCTGCCTCTAAAGTTTCCTCTGCCTCCGAAAACCTACATTTCACCAAATTGTTGATTGAACTTGTTTTGCTAGTTATCGCTAGCACGTCCCATACCATGGCCTCTTGAAGAGGATCTTCCACATCCCCTTCCTGAACTTGAGTAAAATACTTGGACCTGTTCACTATTTCTTTCAGACAAATCACACTGCATATTGATCTCTTCAGTAATCATGAGAGAGATCATCTCATCAAAATCTGGAAATGGCTTCCGTACATATACTGAAGTAACAAATGATTTCCATGCCTTCTCATTGTTAAGGCCACTCAGAGTGGATGAAACCAAATCGTCATCATCTAGCATTGCATCAATCGCTGCTAAGGCATCTGCAATGCTCCTAACCTTCAAAACATACTCATTGACAGACATTTTCTCTTTCTTCAAGGCATTCAACTCTTGCTTGAGTTGAATCTTTTGTGCCTTTGTATTTACTCAAAACATGCTCTCAAAAATTGTCCAAGCTGCATGTGAAGTTTCTACATTCCTGATATGCCCCAGCATAGTATTATCAATTACTACAAATAGCCAGTACATTACCTTTTTGTCTTTTGCATTTCACTCTTTCCATGCTTTTAACTCATCTGCAGTCGGAGGGATACCTAGCTCTAGCTTCTTTTCTTTACCTGAAACAAATTCATAAAGGCCCTTTCCAATAAGGAAGTCCGTCACACGGAACTTCCATGAAGGGTAGTTGTTCTTGTCTAGCTTCTCAATAATGGGATTTCCACTGTTCTTTGCCATTATCACAAAACTAATACCAAACAGCAAGCAAATCTTCTGCAACCCTCGACCTGTAGTGCACAGTAATACATCAGACAGCCTTTTTAACTGCTCAACAATACATGCAATCTGTAACCAGTTTATAGATAAACCTTATGTTTATTCGCTGATAAACACCTTTGAATTTACAGATCTGAAATTTGTAACCTGTGCACCTATGTACGGCAGACACAACTGAAATTGCAAGATACCTCGAACTGCTGTTCGTAACCTTGCGAGTCTAAAATGGGACCTGAAATGACCTCAGATGGCCAAAATAGCTACAGGAAAGCCCTAAAGGGGTTATCTGTAGAATACACAATGCTCTTTGCACACACCAAATCTCATTGCAATCTGAAATTTTTGCTCTGTCTTACTTCCGGTGCCTCCACAGGCACTATCCAAGAGAAGAAGTAGAGAATGGAAGAGCTTCTTACGCGTTGCTTGCTTGCTCGAATCCTTGGCTCCTCTCCTTCACTTTAGCCTTCAAAACCAACCTCAATCAGTGGTGCAGCTCCGATACCATGTCAAGAATTGCGTGGTGGGGGGACTTGCTCAAGATGCTGCGCCGAACACACACAGAATACACAAGGAGAAGCTCATTCAAGAGACAAGAAGAGAGATGGAGGCCAAAACGTTTCCTTGTTGGTTTCTTCTTCTTCTTCCACACACTTCACAATATACACAAAGTATAGATAAGATACAACATAAAGGAAAGTGGCCTACTAAGTCAAACAATGCATAACCGACTACACTAGTCCACTGGCGCTATAACTATGCCAGTTGTAAATAGGTGTAACAATATGAATATAATAAGTAATGAGTCAGTGGCCATGTGAGAGTCATAATGACCACCGACATGCTAAGTGTAGACGTGTGGACCCATCTAACCAAGCGGTCCATCATTAATGTCCGCATGTGTTGAGCTTGTCATCTCAACATTTCAAGGGTGTCAAACCTGAGGATATGGATGATGATATTTGGATGGAAGTTGATGAGCTATACAAGTCTACCATTATTTTGTCACTCTCAAAATAGGTCCATCATAATGTTGTTGAAGATGAGAATCAGAGTGCATGGGATTTATGGGAGAAGATTTAGGAGCTTTATGCGCAACAGAGTCCTGCATCATAGATGTATTGGCTAAAGCAGTTAATGGACCTTTACATGAAGGAGAGGACCTCCCTTTCATCTCATTTCAGTCAGTTTCATGCTATCATGAAGAGTCTCTTGTCACGGGGTATTGAGTTCAAAGACAACTTGCACCCATTGTTTCTGCTTGGCACCTTGCCTGAATCATGGGATATCTTACGTACTGCCATATGCATGAACAAGCTTGATGGGTTGAAAATCAAGATGTTGAGAGTGCTTTATTGACTAAGGAAATCAACAGGAGAAACAATGATGCTTCCCACTCTTCGCATGCATTGACCATTAAAGGTGGCAGTACTGGCAGGCATGATAATGATCATAAGGGCAGGGACTCTCAGAAGTCCATGTCCAAGTCACGTGGTTTGCAGTAAGTCCCGTGGACGGAAGTCTGATCTTACCTATCATTATTGTGGGAAAGCAAGACATATTAGGCCGCAGTGCCATAAAATGTGCAATGATAAGTGCAAGGAAAAGGGAAAAGAAAAAATGCAGGAAAAGTCTTCTGAGCATAGTATTGTACTTGCAAAGTCTAGTGTGAAGATAGAAGAGGTTAATGTCATGCAAGCCACTAATTTAGATAATTATTACATACTTGCAGCTTCTTCATGCGATGCCTTATAGGCTTCTGAGATATATTCTATGTATGTGCAGTGCTGGCTCTTGGATTCGGATGTGTCCTTTCATGTGACACCCTGTCGAGATTGGTTTCATACCTATCGTACCATGTCTGGTTCTGTGCGTCTTGGTGATGATAGGTCTCTTGACATTGTGGGCATTGGAGATGTTAGGTTGTAGTTTCCTTCTAGCAGTTCTTTTGTTTTGCATGATGTATGCCATGTATCTGCGTTAACTCGCAACCTTATGTCAGCTAGACGGCTTGATGATGCAAGGTATTTTGTGTCTTTTGGAGACTCTGCATGGAAGATTACTTGTGGTAGGCTTGTACTTACAAGAGGTGCTAAGTCTAGCAACCTCTATCCCTTACTTGTATCAGGAGCTACATTGGATCATGTTTTGTCTGTGGGTTCTATTCCCCATGTATCCCTTTGGCATGCTCGTTTGGGACGTATGTCTCTTAAAGGAATGAAAATGCTCTATGCTTTGTAGTATCTTCTTTCCTTTGACTCTTCGCGTTTTGATCCTTGTGATCATTGTTTGTATGGCAAGCAGACTAGAAATACACATAAAAAGTCTGGTAAGAAACGCATGGGTGAGCCCTTGGCTCTTGTGCACTCAGATGTATGTGGACCCATGCCCTGTCAGTCACTTTGTGGGGCAAAGTACTTTGTTACTTTCATAGATGATTACTCACGTAAGGTTTGGGCTTATCCCATAAAGAGAAAAGCCGATGTCTTAGACACATTTCAGCGTTGGCTTGCATTGGCAAAGAACCAGTCTAGGAAAAGGCTCAAATGTCTAAGGTCGGATAATGGGGGTGAGTATGTATCACGTGCTTTTGAGCAGTTTTGTGATGAGTGGGGTATTAAGCGCCAGTTAACCTCCTCTTACACCCCACCCCAAAATGGTATGGTTGAGCGCATGAATAGGAGTATTCAAGAAAGGGTCCGTAGCATGCTTAGCCAGGCTGGCTTACCGTAGTACTTTTGGATTGAGACAGTTACTACAGCAGTGCATCTCATTAACAGGTCGCCTAGTAGTGGAATTGACTTTCAGGTTGTAGAGGAGGTATGGGCAGGCAAGCCCCCCTCTTATGATCATTTGTGTGTCTTTGGATGTGAGGCATTTTTCCATGTGCCCAAGGACAAACACAATAAGCTAGATCCTAAAAGTGTCAAATGCATTCTCATTGGCTATGGAGATGCACGAGAGATGGGTTACTGTCTATGGTATCCGCGGGCGTGAAAAGTGATCCGCAATCATGATGTCATCTTTCATGAGGACAAAATGCATATGCAGCCTAAAAAAGTGGCTGAGATACGTAGAGTTATCTTTCAAGAGGAGCCACCTGCTCCCGATCAGCTCGCTCCATGGCCAGCTAGACAACGTGCAGCATCACCTGATGCTCATGGCCCAGATGTTAGACATGCTTATGTAGATAGGATGTTGGTCAGGCAGCAAAGCCTGGATTCGGGCGTTCTACTAGAGACAGACGACCTCCTAACCATTTTACGCCCTCTATGGATTATGTACTAGTTATAGATGCAGGAGAGCCTCTTACTTATGATAAGGCTATGTGTAGGGGTGATTCTCACTCGTGGGAGAGGGCTATGCAGTTTGAGCTTGCCTTATTGCATAAGAATAAGACTTAGGATTTGGTTTCCTTGCCTCAGGATGAGAACGCTTTGCCATGCAAGTGGGTGTACAAGCTGAAAAGTACCCCTAGACACCCCAATCCGGCATACAAGGCTCGATTGATTGTTAAGGGTTTTAAGCAGGAGCATGGTGTTGACTTTGATGAAGTCTTTTTTCCTATGGTCAAGATGACCACCCTGTCAAGATTGTGGGAGAGAAGGAAGGAGTCTCACTTGTAGCTTTCTTGCTTGCACAATGGGGGAATACACACAAAGGTGGAGGCTGAAAACAGTTTTTTTCTTCTTAGTTGTGTAAGCCAAAAAGAACTCAAGTACATAGAAATAGAAGAACCCTATATATGGGTCTCAAACCAAACTCAACTAACTAAGGTGGCATACTAACTGAGCCACGAACTAGAGTAGATAAGGATAGCTGTCATCTAGCTATTATTCATGGGCGGTGTACCAACCGCATCTGCAACAACTGACAAGTTGATGACATAAATGCACAACGGTCACCCTGGCATATCACGAGTGGAGCTCGATATCTCAACACTCCCCCTCGAGCTCAATCCCAATTCCTGCACACCAAGCAGGTCTCTAAACTTTCCCAACTTCTCTCCACCGGATGCCTTCGTGAATATGTCAGCTACGTGATCCTCTGTGCTGACATAAACTAGATCAAGAAGACCTAGTAAAACCCTCTCCCTCACATAGTGATAATGCACCTCAATGTGCTTTGTTCTAGCATGATTGACTGAGTTATTTGCCAAGTGTATACTCCTCATGTTGTCACAATAAATGACAACTGGCCCATCTGTAGACTGATGCATATCATAAAGTAGCTTATGCAACCAAGCTACCTCACATGCAGCCATTGTTGCATCCCTGTACTCAGCCTCTGTGTGCTCGACAAGGCAACTGTAGGCTGTTTCTTGCTGCTCCAAGTGACTGCAGCACTCCCAAAAGAGAACACATATCCACTGGTAGATCATCTATCAAAAATACTACTAGCCCAATCAGCATCAGTGTATCCATACAAATGTATCTGAACCCCAGTCTCATAAAGTAGTCCATGCTGCAATGTGGACTTCACATACCTGAGTATGCGTCTAGCCGCATCCAAATGCGGTTTCCTTGGAGCCTGCATAAACTGACTTACCAATCCAACAGCATAGCTCAAATTTGGCCTGGTAATAGTCATATAAATCAAACTTCCTACTATGCATCTGTACATAGTAGGGTCTTCTAGAAGCTCACCTGCATCTGCGCTCAGCTTCACATTCTGCTCCAAAGGAACTGAAATAGACTTACAACCTGTCATCCCATATTTAGACAGCATGTCCAATCCATACTGCCTCTGCAAGAGCCGTATCCCACTTGGTGATCTAATCACCTCAATGCCCAAGAAATAACGCAGCTCTCCCAAATCCTTCATCTCAAACTTCTGCTTCAATAGCATTTTCACATGAAGGATATCTTCATCACTGTCACCTGTCATAATCAAATCATCAACATAAATGACAAGTAGCATAATACATTTCTCTGTTTTTTCTCACATAAAGTGAGAAATCTGCCTTGGAAATCTGAAAGCCAATAGTGACAAGATACTGTCCTATCTTGTCAGACCATGCTCTAGGTGCTTGCTTCAAGCCATACAAGGCTTTCTTCAACCTACAAACAAACTCAGGATGAACAGCAAGCACATAACCTGGTGGTTTCTCCATATACCTCTTCTTGCAAATCACCATGCAAGAAGGCATTATTTACATCCATCTGATGTAAAGACCATTCCTTTGATGCAGCCATAGCAATGACTGCTCTTACGGTTGCCATCCTTGCAACCAGACTAAATGTTTCTTCATAATCAATGCCATATGTTTGTGCATACCCCTTGACTACTAATCTTGCCTTGTATCTGTTCACAGAACCATCTGCATTGTGCTTCACCTTATAAACCCACTTACAACCAATTGCATTCTTATCTTTAGGCAAAGGTACCAATTTCCATGTAGCATTTGCTTCCAAGGCACCCATTTCTTCATCCATGGCTTTCTCCCATTTTTCTTTTCCCATGGCTTGCTCAAAAGAAGTGGGTTCTGGTTCCTGTATCACTTTGACCATATAGGCATAGTGAATGGCTGTAAATCCATCATATTTCAGCCTATCCACAGGATACCTAGCTCTAGTAGACCTGCACAAAGTAGGTTCACTCCTAGGTGCTCTCAAAACATCCCTAGTCTTCCTTACTCCAGGTGTAACAATAGAAGGAATACCCAACTCATCATCAATGCTCTGTTCTGAGCCACTGGATTCACCATCCACATAAGAGTGACCTGCATTCACATCAAACATGGGCTGATCTACCTTCTCTTTTCCTTTTCGTGATACCTGCATACCACTATCTGCACTGCTTTGAGAAGATTCTCCTGATCTCAATCTGCCTGTCCATGGCGAAGAATGTGAACCAGTGCTAGAGGACACTCCAGGTCCACTAATATCTTGTGACTGCTGTTGTGAACTCTGTGCAGCATTACCATTTTGTGCATCTACATTATCAATCACATTTATTGGTTTATACCAGCTACTCATCTCATCAAAAACAACATCTTTGCTCAATGTAAACTTATGAGTAGAAGGGTTATAGCATCTATACGCTTTTTGCTGCAGAGAGTAACCAATAAAGATGCACTTCTCAGCTTTTGGATCCAACTTGGATCTCAACTCATCTGGCACATGAACATAGGCAATGCAACCAAAAATTTTCAAATGAGAAATATCTGGTTTCCTACCCGTATGCCTCTCCTCTGGAGTCATGCCATGTATTGCTGCAGTGGGAGTCCTTTTCATTATGTAGACTGTTGTAGCAACTACCTCAGCCTAATAAAAATCTGGCAGGTCCTTTTCATTGAGCATGGCACGAGATACCTCTCCAATATGCCTTCTTTTTCTTTCTACAATTCCATTTTGTTGTGGAGTATGACTACATGAATATTGTTGCTTTATGCCATGCTCCTGCAAGAACCTTGCAAACTCATTTGAGAGGTACTCTCCCCCTCCATCTAACCTTAGGCATTTTATTTGCAGGCCTGTTTCTTTTTCAACCATAGCTTTAAGAGTTTTGAAATGCCCAAAAACTTCACTTTTCTTTTTCATAAACTACACCCAAACTTTTTTGCTATAGTCATCAATAAAAGTGACAAAATAATTACAACCTCCAAGAGATGCAGCCTTAGTAGTCCACACATCAGAGTGGATTAATTCCAATGGCTTCTTACTCTCTTAAACATGTCTAGGAAATGGTTTCCTTGCCTCTTTTCCAAATTGACAGGCTTCACATACCTTATGCATTTTTGCAACCTTGAATTTAGGCAATCCTGCAACAATATTTTGGGCTTGCATTGATTTAAGTCGATGTACATTAACATGACCAATGCGTTTATGCCAGATATCAATATCTGCAACTACACCAGTCCCATGTGCAAACATTGTTGCACTCAATTCAGGCATGTCTGCATCCAATGTAAACATTCTGCCCTTCTTCTTTCCTTTTGCTATCAAGTGACCTTTATTTTTCATATCCTCAACAAAGCATCCATGAGAATTAAATCTGACCTGCAAGCTCTGCTCAACCATTTGACCAACAGAAACTAGGTTCTTGGTGATATTCGGGACATGAAATACATCTGACAAGTGTTTCTTTTTCCCATCCTGCATAGACAAAGAAATTTTTCCAATCTGCACAATAGGATGTGCAGTATCATCATCAGTCTCCACAAATCCTGGTTTTTTCATTTTTCTTGCATCCTGCATCCATTCTACATGACCTGTCATGTGGTTTGATGCACCTGAGTCAACATACCACACATCATTTCTTTCTTCTGCACTTGTCACAAAATTGGTCATGTGTTGCACCATAAACAAATGCTCATTTATGTCATCACCCTGTCTACTAGAAGATGCATAATTTCCTTGTTGCAATTTTCCATTCATGATGACATTCTGCTTTTTATAGCAGTCTTTAGCCATATGACCCATTTTACCACAGTAGTAGCATTCAATATTGTTGTTTGCATTTTGGCCTCTTTGCCATCCACCACGACCTCTTTGGCTCCCCCTGCCTCTAGAATTACCACGTCCTCCTCCATAGGACTAGTTTTCTTGAGTTTGCTGCATATTTTGATTTCTACCATGACCTCCAGATTGGCCTCCTCTACCTCTGCCTCTGCCTCTACCTCTTCCAGCATTTGAGTAGAAGACAGCTTCTTTTGAAGTTCCTCCTGAAGAAGATGCACCACCATTTCTCTGCTCCTCAGAAATTAGAAGAGCAATCAGCTCCTCAAAATCAGGAAATCTTTCACGGACGAAAATGGATGTTCGGAACTGTGCATAATCCTTTCCTAGACCATTCAAGGTCACAGAAACTAAATCATCATCTTCCACTGGCGACCCAATGGAAGCAAGTGCATCTGCAGTCTTCTTCACCTTCATATGGTAGTCATTGATGCTCGTACTTTCTCTTTGCACATTGTGCAACTCTTGCTTGAGCTGCATTTTCCTGGCTTACGTATTTGTGCTATACATTTTTGACAAGGTATCCCATGCCTCCTTTGGCATACTTGCATCTTGAATATGCACAATCATAGAGTCTGAAATGCTGATAAACAGCCAGTACATCACTTTTCTGGCTCTCTCATGCCATGCTTTAAATGCCTACATTTGCTGTTGATTGGAAACATCAGGAAGAACTGGTTCTTCTTCATTTCCTGCAACAAATTTCCAATATCCTTTTCCCATAAGGAAATTCGTCATTCTGAACTTCCATGCTTGGAAGTTGTTCTTGTCAAGCTTTTCAGTGACAATCTGTGAAAGAGAATCAGACGCCATTACAGAACACTGCAAAAAATTCTGTCACTGCAAAGAACACAACTTCAACCTCACAAGGACAAATCTGCAAAACTGACGAAAGTGGTATTTGACCACACAATCACTTCCTAGTAACGATTTTGCATCAACAGGCAACAAGGATGATTCTGTAGCTCCCAGTGTCTCTGCGCACAAGCATACGATGCAATTTCTACAGTAACTTTTCACCGACCTATAGAACAGTGGTCACACAACATAAAACAGGGCCTTTTCTTGAGTGCATGCAGAAAACTTCCGCCTCCAAAACAGGCCCCGAAATGGCCTCAAATCAAAAAAACAGAGCAACAAAGGGCTAAAGCCATCTCCCGCAGCATATACCGCCCTTTTGCTACACCGCAAAGGGCGTCTCAATCTGAGACAATGCACTCTTGCACTTTCTGACTGTGCTACCTGCAGAGACTTGCTCCCAAAACAGAAAAATGAAAGCAACACTGGTCCTCTTACCAGAACACCGCGAACTTGGTTTGCTTTCTTGAGCTCCTTACCACGAACAAGGCTCTGATACCATGTCAAGATTGTGGGAGAGAAGGAAGGAGTCTCACTTGTAGCTTTCTTGCTTGCACAATGGGGGAATACACACAAAGGTGGAGGCTGAAAACAATTTTTTTCTTCTTAGTTGTGTAAGCCAAAAAGAACTCAAGTACATAGAAATAGAAGAACCCTATATATGGGTCTCAAACCAAACTTAACTAACTAAGGTGGCATACTAATTGAGCCACGAACTAGAGTAGATAAGGATAGCTGTCATCTAGCTATTATTCATGGGCGGTGTACCAACCGCATCTACAAAACTGACAAGTCGGTGACATAAATGCACAACAGTCACCCTGGCATATCACGAGTGGAGCTCGATATCTCAACACACCCTATGCTTAGTCTTGGTCTTGGTTGCATAGCTTGACCTGGACTTGTACTAGATTGATGGGACCTAAAACGGGCCGGCACTGGCTATAGCACTAACCGGACCTCATACTCATGACACACGAACACCCTCACGGCCTCACGGACCAGGAGCGTCAATCTAAGGCTGAAGGACAAACTGCCCTAAAGCTTAATTCATGCGTTTATAGTTTATAGTCCAACATTTCCCTAAAACTCCTCAGAGGGAGATCCCTTATACATTGGCAATGCCACGATCACACACACATAGGAGGCACTCCACTGACTAATAGTCGGAGCCCCACTGCAGCTCTCCAACATCTTAGGGATTGGCCCTTTGATGCGCTGCTAAACATATAACACAAACAAACACAAACTCCTCTCTTTTATATTTCTCGTATTTCCAGGGGTATACCATGCTTCCTCACTTCACAGTCCCATAGGAAACCGACCCTCTACCCTACGGCAAGGGATAACCTCACACTCTCAATCGTGGGTCATAGTCCTAAGAAAACAATTGCTATGCAGTCCAAGAGATTTTCCTTCGATACCATGAACCATGCATAGTGCATAATGTGAATGGTTTAGTGCACAAACAATAGAAAATCAGCATTGTGCATCGTGCGCAACCAATCTTTTCATGATTTTCATGCTAACGTTTATGTATTGAAACAAGGAGAGACACCGAGCCTTACGCTCATGCTGCCTTTTCCTTTATTTTAAACCAACGTCCTATAACCATGATGCAACACATAAATCAAATTTAAGAGTGTACTTTGACGCTCAAACTCCCCTCTGACCCTACCGTTTAATGTTTTGCAATCGTTGATAGGTGTAAGAGTCGTTTTATGTGTATTTCTTTGTAGAGAAAGCAATAAATACGAACAAAAACATAGAAACGAGGGTAAACCAAGGCTAACCTTATACTCTACCTTCATTATACATTGCACAAACACTTATGTGATTTTTTGGAATTTTCCCTTTATCGTTTCCTAATTTTCCCCCATTTAAAACCCATTTTCCACCATTTTTTGTATTTTTCCTCTATTATTTTCAATAAAAATGACTAAAAATTGAGATTGATTATGGGCTGTGGCCCTTAGGTTTCTTGACATCAAAATTTCAGGTTTTATTGATATTATATCTCATGTTTCCCCTTTATTTTGCAAAAAAACCCCATTTTGCCTCTTAAACGCATGTTTTACGAGTTTTATACCATTAATTTCAGTCATAACCCTTATGATTTTCTGATTTTCTGAGCATAAACTGATCAAACTCATAGCCAAAAATAGCATAATGCATAATCAGCCCATGGGAACAATATTTCATCAACCAAATAGCATAAAAACTCATTTTTCCTTCATAAAAATTGAATTACCGCTTAGGCTTTGTGTCTCGGGATCTCGGTTTTGCTATGGAACTGCGTGTCAGCCCTCATTCAATGTCCAGCATTTTCAAGAAGATCACTCTTCATGTCTTCATCCACCCAGAAGCAATCCGATCTCATCCGAACAAGCTTTCCTCCATCATTCTTCATTGTCTTCTTCCACACAAGAACAGCCCCTTAAGGGAGAGAGGGAGGAGAGAGAAAGACTGAAATCAGAGATCTCCATTGAGGCCACCATTTGATGGGTGAAGCATGGTGAAATGATCAGCAAGTAAGGAGTAGATCGGGCCCATCATCGATTAGATAGGTTGCATTGAACCAGAAATCAAGCATTATGATCAAGGAGCGCATTTTTCGGCGCCAACAGATGTCGCCATATCTCACACTTGCATCCACGTTTTTTCATCTAAGTTGGTTAAAATTTTTTAGGGGGAGTCAAGCTCCCAAGGGTCATGCCCAATTTGGCCTCCCAAGTGTCCACCCCTTCACATCTTGCCCAACTTGTGGCCATTTCTCCGTCCGGACTCCGAATTGAGCTCTGAAAAATCCTGGGCGTCTGGCTTGACATCCCGCATTGGCCGGTAACTCTTGAAAACCCACACGATAGTCTGAAAAATTATCAAAAATCAGCAAGTGCCACTCGGGCGCCTTTAAAGAACTTTGATGCTTAAAATCATCCTAGATCGAGCCACCGCCTTCGACGTTGAATATTTTTCCCTTGATATTCGTAATTTTTAGCTATTTTTAAGCACTTCTCAGCATCAAAACTCCGCTCTCATTGGCGACCACGGGATAGGGCGACTCAGCCCGTCGAATCCCACACCAGATCTGCACAAAACAACCAAAGGAAGCATCAAGATAATACAAAATAAATACATACAAGACACAGCACAACACTCACCCTACCCCCTGACAAAACCAAGGCATGACATCCACAAGGAGTAGGCCAAGCATAATCTGATAAAAGGTCCGAAGCTAGTCATTAACCAACTGCTCCAACACGGACAAACTAAAAAGAACTATCAAAGAGGTTGCCCTAAGTGGTGGTCTGAACTACGTACCTAACTAAGGACAACACAACCAGGAGCTCCTACTAGGTGAGGACTCCTATAGCCTAATCAAGAGGTATCTTCTTGTAGCACATTTCTTCTTTTAGGGTTTTTATTTTATTGACATACTCGGATATGTAAAAAGGAGGGAGCTGAGCGTAGTGACCCAAGGAGAACAGGGCATCGACCTCAGGTCCTATCTCGGTACCCAAGAACCTACCAAGCCCTCGCAAGGCGACACTTAATCATATTTTGATGCTCACTTTTATTTTCGCTCCAACCTTCCTTGATTTCTTCTTTTCCAACAAGATGCCACCCCTAGGAAGACAAGGCATCGGCCCCGGGTGACTCGTCCCCAGGAACCTACCAAGCCCTCGCAAGGCGATGATCAACTGCTTATAAATTTTCCTTTCTTTTCTTTTCAATTTTTATAGGGGTTAGAACCCCTTTTTACACACCTTTGTATATATTTATTGATTTTCTTGAAGATATTTAGGACTTCTTTCCTCTTTATCATCATCATTTTTCCTCTACAGTCTTCTCTAACTGCCTCACAACTGAGCAAGAACTCCTAGAACGGCCACCTAGCAGGCTAGCAGAATAGGGTCACTAGGACTCCCGTCCAAAACAGGTCTTTTGATGCTTGACAATGTCTTTATAGGAGGCAACGACTACTCAGACCTCCCTCAAACATACTTAATCTAAATCTCGGGACTTCATGCCTTGGACGCCGATCCCCATCAAGAAACAAAAACCCCCTTAACAAGTACACAAACACATATAACATAAAAACCACAATACTCATAAAGGAAAGATATCACCTGGATAGGGCCACGAGAAGCTTCCACGCAACAAAAGGCTCCTTCCCAAGCTCTTCTTCTGAACCTATCTAGCATAGAACTAAAACAAAAAATCATTAACCGCACCTGCACTAAACAGAAAACTGGTCGTGTTGGCCTAATGAAATAAAATAGTTAAAACCTCGCAAAACGGGCCCTCTTGGTCTAACGAGATCAAATAGAATAACACCTACACATCCCCTCCTGAAAGAATCCAGATATACAATAATAGACTCCTTTCCAAGGAGAAAACCACATGGCTCGTAGCCCTCAACTAAATGCATAAGATTATGACCCATCCCTCCTGCATAGATAGCAAGAGGCGTACACATAACATGTTGTCTAATTAACCTATGGGTCCAGGATAACAACGGTAGATTGGTCTCGGCTATTCTTTGCATCACCCATATCAACCATCGTTTGCCATATATTGCATGCTCTGATAACATTCCCCACAAACAACCAGGTCATGTTACATCATTGATCACAATATCCAAACTAGGACCACAATTAAAGAAGAGGTCTTCCTCATAAGCAAGATTTGCCAAGGAATCTGCAAACTGATTCCAGTAACGTGGAATTAGCTGAAAAGACACTCTCTCAAACTCTTCAAGTAGGGTCATCGCAATCGAATGATACATACACAGAATGGGATTACGCACTGTGTATGTCCCATCTAGCTGATTCAGGATCAATTGGGAATCCCCTTTTACTAACAACCGACGAATACCACCTTGTTTGGCAATATGCAGTCCCATAATCAAGGCCTTATACTCTGCCATATTGTTAGTAAATCCTACCCCAAGATAAGCAACTAACTTCATCGTAACTCTACGTCGGGGATCTCGGATTACTACTCCAACACTTCCTTTTTTATTAGGGCCCCTAGACGCTCCGTCAAAATATAATGTATACGTCCACAATGGGTTTACACAGCCTGCCATCACGAACTCCTCTATTCGTAATTATGATAATCAAAGTTTAGATGTTAAGAGGATGAACTGACGGCTCCATCCCACCTTCTTCGTTGAACTCAACAAGGATACTTGTCAACAATTGTAAGCAGTGATGGCAGAAGACTTTAATCTCCCACACAAAGGTTCCGTCTTCTTGCTCAATCACCTTGTATCCTTTGCTCCACCAGATAAGTTTCCCCTGATGGTATCTCTGCTCCAGATATGGGTGCTCCAAATAAGGGATTAACCGCCCCATCAACCGACTTTAAAGCTCTTTTGCAGGTCTCAAATCATCCCCAGCATGGACCTGCAATGCATTTCTCTATATTAGCATACTTAGAAATGATAAGGTTTAATCTTATTAAGATTAACCTTATTCTTAAACTCTACTCCCTGTAGATCAGCTAATAGGGCCATAGACCTATTTTTCCCGAGCCTCACAATCTTGTAGGGACCATCCCATTTAGGTTCCAGCTTCCCTGGAAACAGCTCCCTACGCGCATCGTAATAGAGGACTAATTGCCCTTTTTTAAAGGTATATTTCTTCGCTCTGAGGTCATGCAACTGCTTCATCCGACATTTAGCTACATCCTGGTGTAATAAGCTCTGCAACTTCAGCTCATCCAGGTGGGCTATGGTCGTGAAACGTTCAAAAAGGGAATCCTCATCTCCCAAGGAGTGGTTAATTTCAAACCATGTGGTCGGCAATTCCATTTCAAGGGGTAACACACACTCTTCCCCATAAACCAATTTAAATGGAGTATGGCCGGTAGCTCGCTTGAACGTGGTATTATACGCCCATACTGCCACATACAACTTCCTGTCCCAGTCACGTTTCTTCTCAAAGACTATTTTAGACAAGATACCCACAAGCTGTTTATTAGTACTTTCCACCTACCCATCTGCTTGCGGATTATAAGGAGTCGTTTTATTATGCTTGATTTGCCAAGCTTTTGTCAAGCTTTTGATCACTTTATTCAGAAAATGGGTGCCACGGTCCGACATTAATTCTTTCGGTGGACCAAAATGGTAGATAATCTGCTCTAAAAGGAAACTTGCAGTCTCTTTTGCATTGTCCTGCCTCGTCGCCCGCGCTTCTGACCATTTTGTAAAATAATCAGTGGCTACTATAATATACCCCTTCTGTGTAGTAGACGATGGAGTAATAGGACCCACAAAATCAATGCCCCACTTCTCAAATGGAAGGATAGCCATGATAGGAGTAAGTGGACGTTTCCTATTCTCTCTATTGTCATGTCTTTGACAGGTATCACATCACTTCACATACTCAAAGGAATCTTGGAAGATGGACAGCCACCAATATCTAGCTATTAAAGCTTTCTGCGCCGTCAACCGTCCCGAAAAGTGCCCTCCACATGCAAAGTCATGACACTCCTCCAAGATGAAAGGAACCTCGTCAGGCATCACACATCGGCGATAGATATCATCAACACCCTGCCGATATAGTGTCCCTGCGATCAAGGAAAACTTCAAAGCCTGTTATTTGATTTTTCTCTTTTCTGACTTTGATAAACCAGCTCCCGTCTCTCCTGTTGATAGATAATGCGTAATAGCAGCGTACCAAGATGGGATAGAAGTTGTATCAATTTTAAACATTTCCTCAATATCACTTCCTTCAGCCAAAATCTCTTTCGGCTCCCCGAAATCCACAAGGCATTCCACAATACCCTGTAACCTCGGTGGCTTACTCTTAATATCATAATTGAACTCCTGCAAAGTGATTAACCACTTTGCCAAACGATCAGGCGGCTGTAGCTTATTCATAAGCAATCTAAGCCCTTCCACCTTCGTATAGAACACTATCTTTTCATAGAGGATGTAGTGCCTGAATTTCTTAGTCCCAAAGACCATTGCAAGACACAACTTCTCCATGTAGGTATAATTAATCTCTGAAATGGCCAATTTTTGACTAGCAAAAGCTATCAGATGATACCACTTTTCCTCCCAAATTTGGGCTAAACAACAGCTGATACTATGCATGGTGGCCGCCGTTGAAATTATATAGAACACCTCATCTCTTTTAGGTGCCTTTAAAATGGGTGCTTTTACTAGCTCTTGCTTCACATCCTCAAATGCTACCTTACAGGGGTCGCTCCATTCAAATGAACAGCTAAAGGATAATAAATTCGTTAATGGCAACATCCTTTCTACCAAGGCATTTATAAATCTTTGATAGTACCCTATCGATGACAGAAAGCTATGTACCTCTTTCGGAGTGTGTGGTGGACTCATAGCAACTATGGCCTTGATCTTTTCAAGGTCAGCTGCTATCCCTACTGAACTAACCACATGGCCTAGCAATAGCCCATAAGGTACTCCAAAGACACACTTCCGTGGGTTAAGAGCGATACAAAATTGTCTGCAACGCTCAAAGCACTGTCTTAAAATAATCAATATCCTTTCCCTTACAGTGGCTGCCCCCAGGTCATCGATAAATACTTTCAACTCATCTGGGGAGATGTCACCAAATGTCTTGTCTACTGTTTGTTGCCACGATCCAGGTGCATTGCGTAAACCAAAGGCCATCACATGGTACACAAAAGTACCAAAGACTGTAATAAAAGTTGTTTTCAACTTGTCCTCTTCTGCAATTGCCATCTGGTTGTATCCTACAAAGCAATCCATAAACGAATATATTTCCCTACGTGCTAATTGATCCAAAATCTGGTGAATAAATGGCAATTGGTAGTAATCTTTAACCGTCTGCTTATTCAGCTCTCTAAAATCCACACATAATCAGATCTGGTTGTTTTTCTTCTTCCTAATAACAACTGGTGAACACCATTCCGTGTGTTGTATAGGGAAGATTAACCCAGCTTTCCTTAACTTCTGCAACTCCTCAAACAGCCCGTTCCTCAATTCAAAAGGCATACGCCTTACTTTTTGACGCACATGACGACTACCTTCTTTTACAGGAATAGTATGAACAGCCAGGCTGGGAGGGATGTCTCTCAGCTCATCATAACTCCAAGCAAAGATATCGCGGAATTCTTGAATCAAGGATACATAGTCCTCCCTTTCTGCTGAACTGAGCATGGAACCTAATTTAATTGGCCGCAAATCATTCGGCATGCCAAGGTCTAACTCAATCACATCCGCATCTCTTAACCTATCTTGAGGCTCTATTGGCTCATTTAGAGTTATCTGATAGATATCCTCCATAGTGGACCCCTCTTTAGATTCATCACTGGATGATGTCTCACTACCAGATGGATCATCTACTGTTTCTAATTCAATAGGAGATAAAGGAGCTCTCTCACTTTGAGGAGACTCAGGATAAGCATCGACTATTACTCGATTAGCACCTCTACCTAGAACCACTCAACCGGCGGGTATATCGACTTGACAATCTGTTCGTAAGATCCAAGGCCTACCTAGCAAAACTCGATAGCTAGGATGTCCTGCAAATCTGATCACCCTAAAGTCCAAGAAACATTCTACACTCGCAACTATAACATGGACCTTGGTAATGCAAACTTCTGGTTGTCTTGGACTATTATCAGTCATTCTAAGAAGGGTGGAGCTGTTTTTTTGCATACCTAGACCCAGCCTCTCCATCAACTCTGAACTCATGATGTTGATGGAGGATCCAATGTCTACAATGGCATGTTCCACTAATAATCCATCCACATAAGCTGAAACCCTAGGGCAGTTCTTTTCAGCATGCTGAAACGAATCTTCCCCTACTCGTGCTATGCCCAAGGGTTCTATAATATACCCAATATGCAAGATGTTCTTGAATTCCTTGCATACTCCTGGAGATAATTTGATCAATTGTAAGAGATTCACATCTGGTTTGACCTCGCAAAGAGAACTCGCTAAATCAAAGTCGTGATAGGTAGCCAAAGCTCTCTTTTCCCGCCAAATCATCCTCTCTTTTGGTCTTTGGACCGGTTTTGATGCTTCTTTCTTGGCTGTTGCCTTCTTTCTGGGCACTTCCTCATCCTTCTTAGGGTCGCCTTTTCTGTCAACCGGCTTTAGCAATCCCCCTTCTATGCTAGGATTCTGGACTTGCGTCCCCTTATCCCCTTGTTTAGGGTTTGCCTCAACCGGTTTTGTATTATCTTTGTCAACCTCTTTAGCCTTTTGGCCTCTTGTCACGGCTCTTAAGTTAGAGGTTTTAGTATCATTGACTCGCACAGCCTCAATAAGGCTGACTCCGTTGCCTTGTGGCAACTCTTAGTTGTTTTTCCCCTCTGTAATATTTGTCTTGGCGCATCATTCTGCTGCAAGTTATTTCCTTGCGCTCTATGATTCACTAGGCCCGGCTGTTTACTCCCTTGTTGGAGAGAACTAATCTTACTCCAACAGGTAGCAGCTAAGTGGCCCGACTTCAAATAAATGTCACATTTCACATTTGGATAGTTTCTAGGGAAGTGCTGTCCACCACACCATTTACAACTGAATCTAGAGGGTCCACCCTCTTCAGGGCGTTGACTCCCTATCAGATTTTGTTGCTTCTTCAAGAAATTAACGTCGATAGCTATTTGTTGATATTGTTCGGAAATCATATCGGTATAATGCTTCATCATGTCCTTAACTTCGCCAAGGACATTAGATGCACTCGACTCGTAGTATCGATCATCAACCCGTCGTTCCATTGGCCTAACAATCTGATTTGGCACTGGCTGTTGACCCACAGGAACAACGTTAGAATTTGAAACTTGGCCTCCCACATTTAATGGAGCCAACTGACTTGCCATAGGCATAGTCACACTGGGAGGAGCCAGTAATAAAGGTACATCTGAAACTATACTCCCTCTCCCAATAGGGTTAGTCATAGGCATCCCTTGACTTCCATTCGTCAATGATGGATTGCCACCAATTACTAAACCCCCATCAACATTTATTCGAGAGGAGTAGGCCGTTTGCAATCGTGCTTCTACTCCCTCTGCCCACGTAATAGCGGTATCTATATCTGCCAAGGCCACACTGCTCAATTGTACTTGGATATTAAAATCCAACCCATGCAAAAAGTATTGCAATTGGGCAACTGGTGGAATGGGAATGTAAGTTTGCAACTTACGGAATACTTCCTTCAACTTCTTGGCATATGCTTTCACATTCTCGTGAGGATCTTGGCGCGTTACATTCAAGACCCGCAACCAATATTGGCCACCTCTTTCAGGGGCATGTTTTGCTTGAAAAGCTGCATAAAATTGATCAATGGTGGTTATGGTTCCAGACTCTATGCTGTGATACCATACTGCAGCCCTTCCTTTTAACGTCATATTGAAGAACATCATGAGATGTCCCTCGTCCTGGATGCGATAATTGAACATCAATCTCTGAAATTCACAAATGTGAAATTCTGCATCCTCTTCCGCTAACCCATTAAAAATGGGCAAGGGAACTCCTAAGGCTGGTAAATCTGGCATCCCTGCAAGAATCGCAATAGGCTGTGCCATGGTGACAATCGGATTAGCAATAGGAGCTTGAAGTGATGGATTCACACCCACTTGAAGTGGGTAGGCTTGGTGGAGGAGAGGAAGATCTTACACTTCCTCCTGCACCTAATGGAATAGGTGGAGCAGTTAAATGACTAAGACCACTGCTACATATACGTACTGGGCTACTCCTTTGAGGAGAATAACGGCTTACAATCTCTAACCGCCGTCTAGCCCTCTCAGCACGTTCTACTTTTTGGATTTCGGCTTGACGGTCCTTGTCAGAGGACATAAACCAACTTTCTTTCGGTCCCTAGAAACCCTAGATCTGAAAACCACCACTTATAAGTGGCTCCCGGAAGACGCACCACTGATGAGACCTAAAACAGGCCGGCACTGGCTATAGCACTAGCCGGACCTCATGCTCATGACACACGAATACACTCACGGCCTCGCGGACCAGGAGCGTCAATCTAAGGCTGAAGGACAAACTGCCCTAAAGCTTAATTCATGCATTTATAGTTTATAGTCCAACATTTTCCTAAAACTCCTCAGAGGGAGATCCCTTATACATTGGCAATGCCACGATCACACACACATAGGAGGCACTCCACCGACTAATAGTCAGAGCCCCACTGCAGCTCTCCTACATCTCATGGATTGGCCCTTTGATGCGCTGCTAAACATATAACACAAACGAACACAAACTCCTCTCTTTTATATTTCTCGTATTTCCAGGAGGTATACCATGCTTCCTCACTTCACAATCCCTCAGGAAACCGACCCTCTACCCTACGGCAAGGGATAACCTCACACTCTCAATCGTGGGTCAAAGTCCTAAGAAAACAATTGCTATGCAGTCCAAGAGATTTTCCTTCGATACCATGAACCATGCATAGTGCATAATGTAAATGGTTTAGTGCATAAACAATAGAAAATCACCATTGTGCATCATGTGCAACCAATCTTTTCATGATTTCCATGCTAACGTTTATGTATTGAAACGAGGAGAGACACCGGGCCTTACGCTCATGCTGCCTTTTCCTTTATTTTAAACCAACGTCCTATAACCATGATGCAACACACAAATCAGATTTAAGAGTGTACTTTGACTCTCAAACTCCCCTCTCACCCTACCGTTTAATGTTTTGCAATCGTTGATAGGTGTAAGAGTCGTTTTATGTGTATTTCTTTGTAGAGAAAGCAATAAATGCAGACAAAAAAATAGAAATGAGGGTAAACCAAGGCTAACCTCGTGCTCTACCTTCATTATACATTGCACAAACACTTATGTGATTTTTTGGAATTTTTCTTTTATCGTTTCCTAATTTTTCCACATTTAAAACCCATTTTTCACCATTTTTTGATATTTTTTCTCTATTATTTTCAATAAAAAATGACTAAAATTGAGATTGATTATGGGCTGTGGCCCTTAGGTTTCTTCACAACAAAATTTCAGGTTTTATTGATGTTATATCTCATATTTCCCCTTTATTTTGCAAAAAAACCCCATTTTGCCTCTTAAACGCGTGTTTTACGAGTTTTATACCATTAATTTCAGTCATAACCCTTATGATTTTCTGATTTTTTGAGCATAAAATGATCAAGCTCATAGCAAACAACAACATAATTCATAATCAGCCCATGGGAATAATATTTCATCAACCAAATAGCATAAAAACTCAATTTCTCTTCATAAAAATTGAATTACCACTTAGGCTTTGTGTCTCGGGATCTCGATTTTGCTATGGAACTGCGTGTCAACCCTCATTCAATGTCCAGCATCTTTAAGAACAGCACTCTTCGTGTATTCATCCACCCGGAAGCAATCCGGTCTCATCCAAACAAGCTTTCCTCCATCATTCTTCATTATCTTCTTCCACACAAGAACAGCCCCTTAAGGGAGAGAGAGGGAGGAGAGAGAAAGACTGAAATCAGAGATCTCCATTGAGGCCACCATTTGACGGGCGAAGCACGGCAAAATGATCAGCAAGGAAGGAGTAGATCGGGCCCATCATCGATTAGATAGGTTGCATTGAACCAGAAATCAAGCATCATGATCAAGGAGCACATTTTTCGGCACCAACAGATGTCGCCATATCTCACGCTTGCATCCACGTTTTTTCATCTAAGTTGGTTAAAATTTTTGAGGGGGGGTCAAGCTCCCAAGGGTCATGCCCAATTTGGCCTCCCAAGTGTCCACCCCTTCGCATCTTGCCCAACTTGTGGCCATTTCTCTGTCCGGACTCCGAATTGAGCTCTGAAAAATCCTGGGTGTCCGGCTTGACATCCCGCATTGGCCGGTAACTCTTGACAACCCACACGGCAGACTGAAAAATTATCAAAAATCAACAAGTGTCGCTCGGGCGCCTTTAAAGCACTTTGACGCTTAAAATCGTCCTAGATTGAGCCGCCGTCTTCGACGTTGAATATTTTTCCCTTGATAGTCATAATTTTTAGCTATTTTTAAGTACTTCTCGGCATCAAAACTCCGCTCTCATAGATGGATGTCAAGACGGCTTTTTTACATGAGGACTTGCATGATGAGATTTACATGGAGCAACCTAAGGGCTTTGCTGACCCTCGCAGGGAACACCTAGTGTGCAAGCTAAAAAAGAGCTTATGTGGCTTGAAGCAGGCACCTAGGGAATGGTACCATAAGTTTGACACATTCATGCAGTCACATGGCTAGAGCCACAGTGCTATGGATCCATGCTTGTACACGAAGAAAGCCCGTGACGGTTCTTTACTAATTTTGGTACTCTATGTGGATGGCATGCTTTTAGCAAGGACAACTCATGAGGAGCTAGATGCTCTTAAGACTCAGCTCAAGAAAAGTTTTGAGATGAAAGATTTGGGATAGGCCTCTCATATACTTGGTATGCGCATTATGCGCAATCGATCTCAAGGACTACTCTATCTGTCAGGAGTACATTCATAAAGTCCTTGAGCGCTTCCGCATGCAAGATGTTAAGCCTGTTGGTTGTCCATTACCTTCTCATGTGAAGGTTTCAGAGGCCGATTGTCTGCAAACAGATGAACAAAGGGCCGAGATGGCCAAGATTCCCTATGCATTAGCCATGGGCAGTCTTATGCATGCCATGATAGCCACCCATCCAGATATAGCTTTTGCAGTTGGGGTTGTGGCATGTTGTATGGCTACACCTAGCAAGAAACATTGGGATGGCGTGAAGAGTATCATGAGGTACTTGAAGGGCACGTCAAATATGTGTCTTTGTTATGGCAGCCAGGATACAAGAGTCATGGGGTACACTAACTCTGATTATGAAGGACATGCAGATAGTAGGAAGTCCACTTCTGGCTATGTGTTCACCTATGCTGGAGGAGCTATCTCTTGGATGTCCAAGGTGTAGAAGTGTACGGCCCTTTCTACTATAGAGGCCAAGTATATTACAACCACAGAGGCTTGCAAGGAGGCTATCTAGTTAGGCCGTTTGATTGTAGACTTTGGTATGACAGATGCTATGCCTACATTGCATTCGAATTCTATGAGTGCCATTCAATTGGCCAAGAATCCGGTCTTCCATGCAAAGACGAAACATATTGAGCTAAGGTATCACTTCATTCGTGAGGTCGTTGAGGATGGGTCTATTGACCTTGTCAAGATTTTCGACTGAGCAGAATCCTGCAGACTTGCTCACGAAAAGCCTCACTGCCAAGCGCTTTGCCTTCCTCAAGAGATTGATGGACATTGGATGAGATGACGTCTTTTTTCTCATCCTGTTGTACATGTGTACATGTTGTACTGTCTTTTCTTTTTCGCTCTCACTGGGGCAAATTCGCCTTTAAGTGGGAGGTTGTTGGGGATAAAGGCACCTCCGCCGAGCTGCCCGTGTATTACTACATTGATAGTACCCGCCACTACACACTGCAGGTGGCAAGCGCCTGTCACAGTCACTTATTCTTTATTCTTTTAGTGAGAGTTTGAATAAAGGAAGGCCCGGCCACACATTGTGGTTGTTGGAGTTACCATTTGTGTCTCTCTCTCTCTTCTCACTCTTGCTCTCTGCCATAGCTCATTTCCAAGCAAGCTTCGATCCTTCTCACCTTTCAACTAGTATCAGACTAGATTCGCCTTTAAGTGGGAGGTTGTCGGGGATAAAGGCGCCTCCGCCTAGCCGCCCATGTATTACTACGCTGACAATACCCGCCACTACACACTGCAAGTGGCGGGCGCCCATCACAGTCACTTATTCTTTATTCTTTTAGTGACAATTTGAATAAAGAAAGGCCCGGCCACACATTGTGGTTATTAGAGTTCCCATTTGTCTCTCTCTCTCTTTTTGCTCTTGCTCTCCGCCATAACTCATTTCCAAGCAAGCTTCGATCCTTCTCACCTTTCAAGAAATAACATCGAGTTGACTCGTAGCCTCTTAAAACTTTAAACCATGGCCTATATGCTAAGATATACAAAGAAATTAGCAAATTAATCAAACATTTTTCTATTTCAGCCCCATACCCCCTACCATTTACATTTAGATTAGTTGCACACATATAGGGATATTTCACAATAATTTTTCATAGGAACAAGTCCTAAAGTACACACTTTAACATATAAGCAAGGAAAATTGAGGCAAAATCTCATGCTTCACCTTCATTACATATTCACAAATATGCTCCTAACTATCTATAATTTTTTGTGTATAATAACTATTTTCTTATATTTTTTTCTTTTTCATATTCATTCCATTTTTTTCAACATAATTTATTTATTTTTATAATTTTTTGATTTGTAAGACTTATGTAAAGTGTGATCCATCAACATATTCATTTTCATGCCATTGGACATCATTTGATCTTCCAAAACCTAAGAACAACACCGTTTTTCATTAAATCTCATGTTTCAGTTTTGCAATTTTATTATTTTCAATATATGTAAAGGAAAATAAATGAATTTCTAAAATTTTAGATATTAGAAAACATATTTGAATAATTTGCAACCATCTTTCCATCATTGCGCTAATGATTCATCATTAGAACTAAATAAATATCGATTACTCGAAAATTTGCATACATTTGTTTACACAATTTTCTAGCCATTGATGCATCCAAATTACATGATCTACTTGATATTATGCTTCTGAGCCATCGTCCATCACCGATTCATTAAATTAGCCCTCTCTCTCTCTCTCTCTCTCTCTCTCTCTCTCTCTCTCTCTCTCTCTCTCTCTCTCTCTCTCTCTCTCTCTCTCTCTCTCTCTCTCTCTCTCTCTCTCTCTCTCTCTCTCTCTCTCTCTCTCTCTCTCTCTCTCTCATATAAACAACCATATGAACAAGAAACAAATAGGAGAGAGAAATATCAAGCTTTGGTCTTGCTGATTACTACACCATTCATCAGAGGATCGGAGCATTGGAGAGTGAAAAAATGATGCATCTCAAGCCCAAGAGCGGGAGGGAGATGGTGAGACAGCAATAAAAAATCAAATTTGGGGAAGGTAGGGGCACTTAAAAATATGTGCCCCCCCCACATCCCCCCTCCTCCCATGTCATGAGAAAATTGTGAGTTTTAGCCTTTAATCCATGATTAATCAATAACCTACTAACTAACTAGTCTCATTTATGGCTTTTCACATTTGCCCGCATAAGTGTTTTCAACTTGATTGAGGAGGCAAACGGCTCAGAATATTGATTCACTAGATGGGCGGCCTTCTGATATCAAAATCTATCACCATGGCCTCTATCGCATGCTTTTTGGCTTCCAAATTCAATATAACTGCTTCATAATGCCAAAGCTTGTGGTCATTAAATGGGAGGTCGAATAGACTCAAATTGATAAGCAGACACTTGCATTGGATTCCTAGCATCGAAATGCATCTAGGAAAACTCTAGTTCCTTGATTCGTATAACCATTTAATTTTGCACCAAAAATGCCTCTTTTGCGCCTCTCAGGCTTCTTTTACACTTGTGTTCTGGCTTTAAAATCTGCACTCATTGGCAACCATGGGATAGGGCAACTTAGCCCATCGAATTCACAAACTGATCTTCACAGATAGAAATCATAAAGAGCATCAAGCTACTACAAAAAAGAATGCACAGCTGAGCATAAACATAGCTCTCATCCCACCCATAACAAAATCAAAGCATGAAGTCCACAAGGGATAGTCCAAATATAGTTTGATAGAGATCTAGAGCTAGTCGTTAACTAGCTGTTCCAATCCGGCTAAAAGGAACTTTCAAATGAGTCATCTTGAGTAGTGGTTTGACTTGTCTACTTGACCTAGGACAACATGACTAGGAACTCCTACTAAGCAAGGACTTTTATAGCTTGGTCTATAAAAAATCACATATTTTTTTCCATTTGAACACATTTTTGTCTCTTTAGTATTGTGTACTTGAGTGTGTAAAAAGGAGGGAGCTAAGCATATGATGACCTAAGGAGAACAATGCATCAGCACATGTCTTGTCTCGGTATCCGAGAACCTACCAAGCTCTTGCAAGGCGACACTAAATCATTTTCTTCTTTCACTTACTTTTATTTTCACTCCAACCATCCTTATTTAGTTTTCCAGCTAAATGCCACCCCCAAGAAGACAAGGCATTGGCCTTGGGTTTGGACTTGTCCCTAGGAATCTACTAGACCTTCACAAGGCAATGATCATTTACACTTGGAATTTTTTGTTTTTTTTATTTTCTTATTTTAGGAGTTAGAATCCGTTTTTACACATATATGTACTTTTTATAGTTTTTTCAAATATATTTATTATTTGTTCTCTTTCTTTTATTGGGCAAGCTTCTTAGACTGTCCCACAACTAAAGGATTCCTAGAAATAGTTGCCTAGCAGACTAGGATCACTAGGACTACTGTAAAAAATAGCTCTTAAAATAGTCGAGGACATCTTTATAGGAGGCAAACATGTTGGGAATAAAGGGTAATGTACTTGGGCACTAGGCATGCCTGCCTAGCATCGTACTTTATGTATTATTGTACTATATAACTATCTAGAAAACCAAAAGAGGTAAACTATTGTACCCACACACTGTGTCATTCTCTCTCTCTCTCTCTCTCTCTCTCTCTCTCTCTCTCTCTCTCTCTCTCTCTCTCTCTCTCTCTCTCTCTCTCTCTCTCTCTCTCTCTCGCATAGCATCCACCATTGAATCTCCGTTCTCGAATTATTCGCACATGTCTATGTCCTTGCAGACATGGGCACATTCCCTAGGGAGCAGCTTGAGGAATACTTACCTTATCCTCTATCCTAGGAAGAGCAAGAATATCTTAACGAGCACTATGACAAGCTCCTACATGAATGCATGCAACTCATCTCTGACGAGGAGACCGACGAAATACGCTTAACTATGACATTCAATGAAGCACTTTGCCAACCAAACCTCTTTGAGATAGAGCAACTAAATCAACAATCAAAGGGTCGAAGTCAATTTGAAAAATGTTGGTTTGAAAACCGTGCTACCATGCCAAACTTGGAGCCTAGTCTCAGAGGAGCGATTGGCCAAATGGCTCAAAGAGACCCAACCTATGTTGCACCAACTTCCTTTCAAGTACTAATTGTCTTTCAGGGTATGGACTTAGTTAGAGCTAGCCAAGAGAACTCTCTGATTGATAAAATTCTCATTGAGGAGGACCCACATATTGCCAGTAGACTCGAACAAGGTACCATGGTACTCGATGTTGCAAAATATATGTTGTTATTGAGTAGGTTGCCACGAGTACTAGATGTGTGTGTCACACTCCATTACAATCTTGAGTTCTACAATTGGATTTTATCCTCACGAAGTGACATGGATTTATAAATATGTATATAAATAAACAATGTGTTTTTGTGATTGTGTATAAATAATACCAAAAGAAGCAAAGCTAGCACACACACAAGCAATGATAATTAAGCGCAAATGATATGCATCGAAGTCAACACTGTGGGATTCAGATAAGTGATGTCTTTTTGATTTGTACTTGTTCATTACAGTTGAAGCATATGACTTACATGTACTATCACGAGTTGCCAAGGGAATGCATGACAACACAGGTCTCTGTACAAAAGCGTTCAATGTCCAAGACGCCACAAGACCACAAACCCCACAAAGAATCATTATGGAGAAAGTGACATAAATACCAAGAGCAAAGAGACATTATGAAAGCCCTGTTGGAAGAGAAAATCAACCCTACAAAAAGCACACAGTGCATTTGGGCATGGCCCAAAGCATAATCGTGGCTACTCTCACCTTCTTGGCCAAACTCTACATTCGGCTCACTCCAATTGCTACCTCAATTTTATCGATGTTTTACATGTTACAAAGAGGTTTCCAAAATCTCAAGTGTATCTCTCCATCTCAAAAATTGTTCATCTAGCATCGAGGCTAGTAACACAATCATCTTTGTCATATCCATTTTTCATAGTCTTTGGATCTTGACATTTCTCAATCCAAATGAAAGGATGATAGCCTCAATATATTGCATTGGTTGTATTCATTTTATTCAAAAAAAAAAGAGAAAAAAGAAAAGAAAATAAGAAAAAAAGTACTCACAGTCACAGCACAACACCTAGGGGTCCTCAAATTAGGTACGTCCAGTGACCTTGGTCTGCTGGCTCGGTCCCTAGTCCCCTAGCCCTTTACACATCTCCCACAATTGTTTAGGGCACATCAAGGGCAGGACATACCTAGGGCACTCGTCTTGCCTATGGTTAGACCTGTCACCCTAAACCATTTGCACAATTCTTTTTCACACTCCATCTCAGTGCCATTGCAATCAACATTGGTAAGCAAGGCATGGAAGACTATGGAAAGTACAATGTACTCTTCTACCACTACAAGTAGCCACTAGCTACAAAAAGCTAAGGCATCAATGAGCTTAAGTAAGCTGTGTCAAAATCACAAATGATGTCTCAAGAAGCCTTTAAGTGTATTTCTCCTCAACATCAACAATTTTTTCCACCCCATTGAACCCTTGCTTCATCCACACTGTGCTACGATGAACCTAACCAACACTCTTCTAACTACGTACTATCTACATATGCACATGCACTCACATAATATTTGCACCACAATCTATACACCGTTTGGGTCCTCAAGTGCCCAACAATACTCTTAGCTTGCTTAGAGTTCGATCAGTCTCCCAGACTAAACAAATTACGTCTTGTGCATGATAAGAAGACTAGCACTAACTCCTAGGGAGAGACCATATGAGAGATTTTCAATTGCAAGTATTGAAGACTCCAATGAAAGTACCATTACCTCTTCATCAATATTCAACTCTAAACTCTTGTCCTTTATTATCATGCAAGCCCACCAAAGAATTGTCACGTGCAGAATCCCCAAATACCAACACATGTGCCAACCATCAATGCAATTCCCAACAAAGAACAGCCCTATCACCAACTCCGACAACCCTACCACCAACCAACCAGGCCAACAACGTGCCCCCAATGACCTTCATCCGCACCACCACCAAAACTCCTCCAAGGCAAACCACAAATGTCCCTACCACCTGTTAAAAAACACATATCTAGAGCTATGCTAGCTATGACAGACGGAGGTTATAGACATAAAACATGATTGAGATAAAGAATTATAACTCAAGTGAATTAGGTTCTAAGTTAGATTAATTTGGACTCATAAACACAATCTTGAGTGACACGGAATGATTGTTCTATTCCATTGAAATGAGTGTCAAGTATATGCTTATATAACTTTTTGGATAGTATCACTTTTACTATCTGTGCTTATGGGATTTTGGACAACTCTTCCTAGAGCTTCTAGAGGATACATCTTTATCATAAAGCCACTTATGGGCCAGCCTCTTTGGGACACACATCTAGCCTCTATGGACATACATACAAGAATCATTTGCTATTCTCAACACCATCCACGTCTTCAATATATGCCAAAGCCTGCTACCTATGATGGTAAGTGCCATGGGACTGGCACTTGTCTAGGAGGGGGGTAATGTTAACCCTCAGATGAACAAGGTGCAAAATCCGAAAAATCTAAAGCAGAAGATAAGGCCAAGGCAAAAGTGAAACGGAAGACAAAGGTGCACCAAGAAAAATACGAAAACACAAGAAGTGCAGAAAGTCCTAAATCAAGGAGAGAGGTGCATAAGAAAAAGTGCAAGTCAATACTTTTGTAAAAGAGCACAAGGCGCACCATGATTTATTTTAAGAGCACCGGGCTCTCACCCGTGCAAATTGTAAAGGTAGATGAGTGATAGGAAGGAAGCTAAGAAGATAGGAGGACAATGGAAAAAGGGCCCTAGGCTATGGCCAGCCATGTAAAAAAGGGGATAAGGGGATGATCGCCCAAAAGGGATTTAGGGTTTTGTATATAAAGTTGAAAAGTGAATGAGAAGCTCATTCTTGTGTGTGGCCAAAAGTAGCTCTTCTTCTTCTTCTTCTTCTTCTTCTTCTTCTTCTTCTTCTTCTTCTTCTTCTTCTTCTTCTTGCTTGCCTGTGCTTGTGCTTGAGGGAGGGAGTGTGAGAATGTGAGGGAGTGAGTGTGTGAGGGTGAGGGACCGTGGTGGAGAAGCTCTCCATCTTCTCGTCTCTTCTTTTTCTCTTCTCTTGTCTTGCTCACGACAATGGAGCTTGGAGTGTGGAGCTTGAGGATGGAGCTTGCTTGATCTTGCACTTGGATCGTGGAGCTACTAGAGTGCTCGAGAGAGGAGGCAACTCGATCGACCATGGAGGTAAGCTCACTACACTCGTGGAGATGGATAGCGCGTCGACTATGTGAGAGGTAGCCATTAGTGCTCGGCTTGAAACACTTGAAACAATAAGTGGTCGGTGGGTCTTGGCGGTTTGCCTCTACAACACTCTTGTGTGGCGTGATGTCTTACTCGTGGTTTGAGCAGCCATAACCAATGATTTCCTACATGATACCCTTGAGCAAGCAGGAGGGATCATGGAACCCATTGATGCATGCTAGCTCTCTGCTGTTGTCTCTACCAATGAGGTTTGGGCCTTTTCTATAGTTTTCTATGGTTTTTGTGGGTCCATCTTGTATCATTGGCATCACTCCTCAGAATTTTTGTTTGAAGAGTGATCATGCTGATGGATTCTTTTTCTTCATTGTGCACTCAAATTTACTCCTCAAGAATTTCCCTACTTCTCTCACTAGTTGATAACTCTTTTGAGTCAAAGATTTGCTTCTCACCTTTCCCTTGAGGATTGGTAAGATTACCCTTGCTAAAAGTTGTAATTACCCTCGCATTTGAGAGCCTTAGATGTATTCATTACACTACATATTCAACCTCAAATTTTGTTTCTCGCTTGAAAGCTCTACCAAGAAGTACCTCCTTTCCCACGTTCTCACAATTTGGAAGTATATGGAATAGGACATGCAAGCTTTCAATCTTGACAATTGTGAGGATTCTACATTTTCCTAAGAGAGAATATAATTTTTCCCCATAGGGACTAAGGATTGTGTTGGTCAATGTAAGCTCTAGTTGGCCAATTTTAATCCATGCTTTGCAAGTCAAAATATTAAAATTTGCTCCTTCATTTTATGAGAGCATCAATAAAATGTTCTCTCTTTTTTGCGATAAGTTTAACCCTAAGATAAGCAAGATGTATTATCTCATTGTCTTCTGGGTCTAGGTCTATAACCTTGATCTTTCAAATGCAAAAATTTGAACTTCTAATTACACTATCGAATACAATTTGCATATTGGTATCATGGCTCATTTGTGCAATGCATCTCATAGTGTGTTTGTTCAAGGTCAAGGTTATTGAGTCTACTCATATTTCTATTAATCTTCGAATGGTGTTGCATTCTATTCAAACTTAGAGCAATTTGAATGTAGTGTGTAGGTGTTCTTGTGTGGTCTACTTACTCTTGAAGGCTAGCATGGCCCTTTTACGTTCTATTGTTGGGCTTCCACACCCAATGATGGGAACCTTGGGCACCCTCTTATTATTTCAAGGGGTTGAGCATGTGATACATTGGGCTAACTCTCACCTAGCCTCCCACATGTGGCAAGCCATCCTACCTTTGTAGTGAGCCCCCCTAGCCCTTCCCTTAAGCATGAAGGTAGCACTAGTTGACTCTACGATTCAAGTAAGTCCCCCCTTTCCTTCCTCACCCTCTATAGCCCTTCACATGCAAGATGAGTTCATGAGAATAGGCATGAGAGAGCATCCATAGGAAAAGGAAGGAGGCTTCACCCTTGGTCCCCCCCTCCCCCTGCTCTCTCTCTCTCTCTCTCTCTCTCTCTCTCTCTCTCTCTCTCTCTCTCTCTCTCTCTCTCTCTCTCTCTCTCTCTCTCTCTCTCTCTCTCTCTCTCTCTCTCTCTCTCTCTCTCTCTCTCTCTCTCTCTCTCTCTCTCTCTCTCTCTCTCTCTCTCTCCTTAACTCACAAAAGGAAAGAAGGTAGAACAAGAAGTTAGCACACATAAGAATAGCCTCTTCTATTCATTTTCATCCCTTTTATATAAAAAAATTAGCATTAGGGTTTCCCCTTTTTCCTTGGGCACCCTGCCTATACTTCTCATTCTTACACACATTAACCCATATTCACAAGGCCCATTCATGTATTACAAGTTGCAGGGGAGGAAGCTCAGCTCTCAGGATAGTGTCACAAATCTGAAATAAACTATTACAATTCCCAAAAATCTTCCAAGGTCCCTTCAATCTTCCAATGTCTTCAAAAGTCTTCAAGAATTCAAGAGTCTTCAAAAATCCAGTTACACTTGTTCCCCCTCCTAGAGGAGTGCAAGTCCCATGGCACTCTCAGCTAGATGCTATCGATGAGAAGTGCTGGACTAGTTCAAGAGAACATCTTTAAGCATGCGAGTTGTCACAACATAGTGGTGGAGAGTGTACTATTGTTGATGAGATGAAGAAGAGAGCATGAAGTTGGATGGGTTTATCGATGTTGTTGGCCCTTGAGCATGTCAGATACCTGTCATGGTGCTCTCCCTAAGGGTGTGACTACCTATTTGTGTGGTGCAAGGTGCTCGTGGAGAGGAACTGGAAGGTGGGTCAAGTTCCAAGTAAACTTGAAATGTTATCCCACACTTGAGGACCCAATTCGTGAAATGTTAAGGTGATGTGCTAATTCCAAGAAGATAGATCTATCAAGCGAGCTCAAATTGTATTGCCCTTGTTGAGGTGCCCTAAAGTCGTATTGTGGGGAAAGGGGCTAGAGGAAAACCTCTAGGTGCGGTGTAGTGCATGATGTGCTTCTCTCTCTCTCTCTCTCTCTCTCTCTCTCTCTCTCTCTCTCTCCTTTTTTTCTTTTCTTCTTTTTCTTCTCTCTATTTTAACAAATAATAAATAAATAAATAGATTAAGTACATGTACTTTTCTTTATTAGGGACTGCCCTAAGTGAATAGAGTAGGCACCCTCCTCTACTAACCAGATACTCCTTCCATAATGCACAAAGAGATAGGTCAAATTCTGGGTAGAAGGGGTGCGTGGTGCAAAGGGAAAATCTGTTGCCCACATGTCACATAGGTGCTCAATGCAATAGGGAGGTAGCAGGCAAGGCCCTTATGTTGTGAAGTCATATCATAGCCACTCTATCAATACCTGCATTCACATCAAAGAACAATGGCAAAAGCCTCTCCTCATAAGGTGTAATGGGATGCTTTAGCAATACAATGAGGAGACGGAGGTAATTGCAACTAGTGATGAAGGATGGATCTAGGCAATTGGTGAATTTTCTGACAAAGTGGCTGAAGGAGGGTATGAGATCATTATGCTGGAATATGTAGGTCTTCTTAGTGTCTGTGGCCCTGTTGTTGGGAATCTTAGGGAAATTGTACCTACCATGTTCCTATTCATTATAGTTCTTGCTATGCCGACATGGATAAGGACATCAAAGTGGGTTCATGAGGGCATGATCATTAGCATAAATGAAGGTTTCCTATCATTTTCTAGCAAGGGGTATATTAACCCTCAAATGAACGAAGGTGGAAAATTCGAAAAAGCTAAAGTAGAAGACAAAGGCCAAGGCAAAGTAAAACGGAAGACAAAGACACACAAGGAGAAAAGTCCTAAATAAGGGAGAAATGCGCACAAGGAAAAGCGCAAGTCAATACATTTATAGAAGAGCGCAAGCGCATCATGTTTTAATTCAAGGAGCATCGGGCTCTCACCCATGCAATTTGTAAATGTAGACGGGCAGTGGAAAGGAAGCTAGGAAGATAGAAGGACAATGCGAAAAAGGGCCTAGGCCACGGCCGGCCATGTAAAAAAGGGGATAAGGGGATGACCGCCCAAAAGGAATTTAGGGTTTTGTATATAAAATTGAAAAGTGAATGAGAAGTTCATTCTTGTGTGTGGCCAAAAGTGGCTCTCTTCTTCTTCTTCTTCTTCTTCTTCTTCTTCTTCTTGCTTGCTTGAGCTTGTGCTTGAGAGAGGGAGTGTGAGAGTGTGAGGGAGTGAGTGTGTGAGGGTGAGGGACCGAGGAGGAGAAGCTCTCCATCTTCTCCTCTCTTCTTCTCTTCTCTTCTCTTATCTTCTCTTGCTCGTGGCTATGGAGCTTGGAGCGTGGAGCTTGACGATGGAGCTTGCTTGAAGCTCGCACTTGGATCGTGGAGCTACTGGAGTGCACGGGAGAGGAGGTAACTCGATCGGCACGGAGGTAAGCTCACTACACCCGTAGATATGAATGGTGCGTTGGCTATGTGAGAGGTAGACATTAGTGCTCGGCTTGGAATGCTTGAAACAATAAGCGGTCCGTGGGTCTTGGCGGTTGAGTGAAAGTTCCCACATTTTGGTTCTGTTGCCAGGACCAATGAATTCAAGCCTTGAGCACTTGCGCGCTTTGAATCGAGCATTGGAGTAGGGTTTTCCCCGAACCGATGCTTGAGGTAGATAGGTAGGAAGTGAGGGAGTTTGAAGAGGTATTCAATCTCCTTAGCAAGTAGGTTTTTGTTGTTTTGGACTTGGGAAAGTATGGTGGAGTAGTGTAGGTATTTTCCTTATGATTTTTTCTTGCATTTAGAAAGGATAGGAGCAAAACATTGGGGTGTTCTATTGCTATATAACAGGCTGAAACAGGGAAAAGAAGGGCTAAAAATGAAAATTTGGGTTAAATGTTAGTACAGGAGGCAAGACTAAGGTGAGTGCATGCTTGGGCATGATAAGGGGCCAAGAGTGGCAAGAAAGGCCACATTGTGCATTGCAGGGTTTCAAGAGAGCAGGAGAGAGAAAGAAAGCTTCGTTAAGTGGATCCGCTTTGATCTTGCCATCCGGGAGATATTTGCCCAACCCAGGTAATTCTACACCTTTCCCTACATGAGTGGGTTGGATCTGGAGCTGCTCGACCAGGAGGAAGGCCTCCAATGCTCGACATGGTGAATTTTGTGAAGTCCGACGAAAAAACGCATCGCGCTCGGCTTGTCTGAGTGACGGCGATCCTGGGCTGAGTCCTAGAATCGACCCTCGGATCGCTCAAAAATTTGAAGCTTGGCCCTACCAACTCGGCCCACTCGACTTGGACACCCACCGCTCAGCCCGTCCGAATTGAGCATTCGGACTAACTTTGAAATTCGGCCCTCGGCCTTCGGACGACCAGACTTGGACTGGTCGAATTTGACATTTGGACCAGTTACATTCGACCCTCTCTACTCGGCCCTTAGACGGGCCGAATCGGGCACTCGGCCCCTACGATTCGGACCTGTTGGTTTGAATTTAGATTTTTTTCAAATTTTAACCTGAAGATAGTGAAACTGACCAAGAGACCATATAGAGCCAAGACCCGGAAGATGAAGACATAGTACCACCTCCGTACCTTCCCCAAGTAGGTTGGAGAGAAAACGCGTGCCGTGACAGGTCCTCCAAATTAGACCCTAGTGTAGTAATGGCTCTACACGAGCATGGATTCTCACTTGCAAAAGAGCAACCAAAAGCCCATACCCGAACAAAGACAAACAGAGACCCTAGAAACTCAATGGGCCAATCTAGCCAACAAGGGCAAAAAGGCCACCCTGCAAAAACACATACGTGTTGCATTCCAAATGCATCTAGTTAAAGCAGAAAACAACAACATCAAGCTACAACAGCGAGAATGACTAGATATGACAGTCCTGACGATAGATGCTCCTTAAATAGCACTGTACTGACGATCCAAGACATCAGTGGAGAATCCACATCTGATCGTGCAGTTGGGGACTCAAGGGCATTTGTCAGAAGGCTTAAATTTACAAGCCCAAGACCCAGAAGATGAAGACATAGTACCACCTGCTTATCTTAGGGTCAAACTCACCGTAAAAAGAGAGCATACTATCGATGCTCTAATTGATGAAGGAGCAGATATTAATGTCTTGACCTATGAAACATGGACCCTACTAGGCCAACCAGCGCTCACACCGACTAATGCAACTCTTAGCGCTTATGGGGGACACCCACAAGTACTCATCATAGGGAAGTAAAAAATCCTTGCGACAATTGAAACTGAAAGCTTGCCTATCCTATTTCATGTTCCTCCAAATAGTGCTAATTACGAGAAGGAAACCCTCCTAGAAAGACCCTTCAAAAGGGCGACCAAGTGTGAGGCTGACTATGTAGCACAGAGGATACACCTGACACTACCGGGTGTGAGGATAGTCACAACCTTTAGCAAGGGTGACCTCATCGAATCTCAAGGGAAAAGCAAGGAAGGTGCTGACATAACAGTCAAGCCTGCCAAGGAGAGCAAGGACTTGTTTGAAGAGTTGATACAAGCACAGGTTGAACAGCGAGAACCAGTGAGTGAGGCCATGCCTGAAACAAGAAGGCTAAGAGACAATGCCAAGGACGGGCTTTGGACTTACAAATATCGTAGAAGACCCCAAAAGAAGCCCAAGCCTTATAGACGAAGGCATCAATGGCGAGTCATCACAACACCGCGATGGATATCCAAAGAGTTGCTACGTGCTCAAGGGTATTACGCAGGTAACCGATGGATTTGGGCGCCAAAACCCCCTACTAAACCTCCTCTGTCGATTGAAGGCCAAATCATATCAGGAGCAAAGAAGCGTAGGAGGAGATCTAAACGAAAACCCAAGTCTCGAGTCAAAAACAATGGAGTGACCGAGCCCCTCACAATCGAAATCAAGAAACCAAATGGGACCACTCAAAGGATAGATCCTCAGCCTAGCATGCTTGATAAGCAGATATCAGAGGTAATCCTTGAGGATATGAAAAAGCCATTAGTGCCCAAAAAGCCTTTGATTTCCCAAGAAGATAACAGGCACTATAGGTACAACATTGCTCATGGAAAGGTTAAATGCTCAACAAAGCAAATAGTAAAATCATCTAACAGCCATGAGCAAATCTCCCAGCTAGTGTCAAAGCCACTTAGGAGTCTCAAGTCTTCTACACCCTCTTCCCCTAAACGGGCACAAGAAGCACAAGAGTCGTCAAGTGCGGCTACTCAATCCCAATCTCTACCTACATCTGAGCTTCCAAATATCCAAGAGGGAGGACATGACACCACCCTTAGCTCTCAACCTAAGGATATGCCTATGCAATCCACTGTGGCTAGCTCAACTAATGCTCAATCTACACAAGTAAATGCTCTAAGGGCAACAAAAGACACAACCACTTCCAATCGACCTAGGGACTTGACATTGCAATCTACTAGCAGTAGCCAATCCACTGAAATAGCTGCTACTACTTCTTATCAGGGATCATAGCAGTCACAGCCCTTGGCCGTGACAATGCCCCTTGCGGAACGTGTCCTTAGTAGTTCACATGTGGAGGAGGTGTCGCAACCAACTTCCTTGACAACTCTAGCACTTCCAAAGCACCTAAAGCCTAGGCTAGAGGAGTTAAATAGAAGGGAATTGACTGAAGAGCTAGACTCTCCAAAAAGAGAGGCAGTTGCACCCTCACAACCTAGCAAGGCTATTCAGCAGGCCACGGCTATGTCCCATGAGGACACACTAGAGAAAGAGAATGTTGAGGCCCAACTAAGCACATCAATGGCTGACCTAGTTTAGGGTCCTGAGTCGTTAGGTTGTGCACCTTCACTGACCAAGAAAAAGAGGAGAAAATAGCGAAAACAATAGCAGTTACAGGTGGTTATGGATCCCAAGAACATTGCGACCAAAAGCGCTGGAGAGCTGACGAATAAAGCATCGAGTCCATCCACCAATGAACCTGTTGATGTCTCTCCTAATAGCGGTGAAACCTCAGACACATCCATGTGCTTTGAAAAATCAAAGCAACCATTACCATCAATGGTTGCTTTCAACACTCAATCCACTGACAATAGAACTCGCATTGACCAATCAAGAGTGAATACAACGCTGTCACAACAGGGTGACAAATTTATACCAGTCACATCCAAGGAGAACCATGATGCAATGACAAAGCCTCAGAAGAAACATGGAAACCTCGAGAGCATAAGAAATCCTAGCATTGACCAATCTTGCTCATTTAGGCCTCATGGTGCGCAGATCGGACGCAGGTAGCTCACGTAGTGAATTCCCAAAGGTCCCCAAGAACAAAGCACTCTACTTTTTAGCACAAAGACCAATGTAAAAACAAGCACGACATGAGACAAGAGACAAATTGGGTTGAATCTCCCCCATGCCTTGTGTGAGCGCTTCACAAAGCATGTATTTAATATATATTTCCAATCTTTTTGCTCAAAAATAGCCCAATTACAAAAATATGACAAGCTTTTAGCTTTTTGAGTTTGCTTTCTACCAAAAATAGGAAAATAAAGCTAATGGACGGTGCCCAAAGAGTCTGGCACGCCCAATCTCAATGTCCAAATAAAAATAACATATCCAGGCGCATAAGCGCATACAAAATAATAATAAATAGTCGATGTCTCTATAGACATAATCAAAATATAGGCGTGGCGCCTATCAAAATATATCCAAAGGTCGGAAACCCGCTAGACTCCAATGCTTTCCTCCGCCACTGCTGCTATCTCTACACATCAACTGAAGCATTCACAATCGTTAGTAAAATAACACAATTAAACCGACAAAAGTGAATACCTAGCAGTCTTCAGCTACATAAATAAATCAACTGGTTAGAAATAAATCCTAACCTTAATTTATTACGAGTGCGCACTCTAAACTCATAAACGTTTATTAATTTAATATGCATTTTGCGGAATCACCCGCTATGGAATCACCCATGTACACACTGAATTAATGAAACGCCCGAAAAGGACAGGCGTCCCCATCAACTTCTCGCACAAAGAATCCTCTTTGCGTATGAGCCCCGGTCATCTAAGTTTACGGAATCCACCGTAAAACCTCACGGAATCCACCGTGGAATATGCCTCCTGGCATCATACCCTCGGGGTGGGATAGCAATTGACCTCAATTGCTATTAGCTCAATGTGGAGCTAACAGAGTGGGGAAAGCATTTAGGTCTCTAGCGTGCATCCATTGTGCTTCCTCTATAGGATGGTTCTTAAATTTCACGAGATATCTAGAGTACCTTCGGCCAGTTCTAGTGGTCATGTAATCAGTGTCTATGATGGCTTCTGGTTCAAGGATTTCAGTCTCTTCTTCTAGTAAAGGTGGGTTTTCATAGACAGGGTGGATAGGTAATTGTCCTCTAAATGGTCTCAATAAACTAATATGGAAGGTATTATGAATTTTCCAATGAGATGGCAATTCTAACTTGAATGCATTGTCATTAATTTTATGAATGATTCTAAATGGTCCGTAGAATCTAGGGGCTAATTTAACAACTGGATGTCTATCTACACTTTGCAGTCTACGCTTTTCTATTCTAAGCCAAACATAATCATCAACTTTGAAATTCATGGCTTGTCTTTTCTTGTTGGCTTGTTTGGTATATGATTGTTGGGCTTTAGCAATCATATCCTTGACCTCATCAAAAATAGTGTTATGCATAACAGCAATATCATCGGCACTTTGTATTCTATTAGACAAAGATGCAACAGGTGTAGATAATCTATGTCCATAAATAACTTCAAAAGGTGCTTTCTTTGTAGATGTGTGCGGTGTATTATTGTAAGCAAACTGTAATAAATGCAAATGAGTATCCCATGTTTGAGGTTTAGAGATAGTGTATGCACGTAAAAGATCTAAAATAGTGCTATTTGTGGCTTCTGTTTGTCCATTTGTTTCTGGATGAAATGCAGATGAGAAATGAATCTTTGTGCCTAGATTTGCAAACAGTGTAATCCAGAAATTATTACAAAATCTAGAATCTCTATCTGAAATAATGACTTTCGGCAATCCATGGTTAGTAAAAACAGTTTTCAAAAATAATTGTGCTGCTTGTGATGCTGTTAAAGTTTTCTTACATGCAATGAAATATGCTTGCTTACTAAATCTATCTACAATTGTCCAAATCATGTCATGGTTAGATTTAGTATTTGGTAAGCCAGTAATGAAATCCATAGATATATGTTCCCAAGGTTTAGATGGAATAGATAAAGGCATTAATAACCCATACTGTTTACCATGATGTCTTTTTATTCTTTGACAAATCAAACATTCAGAAACAAAATTAGACACATCTGCATCCATATGCGGCCAATAAAAATCTTCAGTTAACATGCGTAATGTAGAGATGATACCTCTATGACCTTGATATGGGGGACAATGAATTTCAGTTAAAACAAAAGATCGGAATGGAATAGTAACACACAGTCTCTTTTCAAAGAACATGAATCCATCATTATATGACAATGAATCAACAGGAATGAAATTATTTTGAACTAATTTTTGCCAATCAGAATGAAAAGTAATATCCTGGTGATATGTGTCTTTCATAGCAATCAAAGAATCAAAAGATATGATAGAAATGTTATGAATTGCAGGTCTTCTACTTAATGCATCGGCAACTACATTTTCTTTTCCAGGTTGGTATTGAATGATAGGATGGAAACTTTGAATGAATGAAGCCCATTTGATATGGCGGTCAGAAATTTGGGGTTGGCTAAGTAGATGTCTAATGCTTTGCTGGTCGGTCTTTATCATGAATTCTGAACCCATTAAATAATGCTTCCATTGTTTCAATGCTTGGACAACTGCTAAGAGTTCCTTGTCATAAGTGGAATATTTAAGCTCAGAGGGTTTCAGCTTAGAACTAGAATATGCTATTGGATGGTTATCTTGCATTAGCACGGCTCCTATTCCTGATCCGCTAGCATCGGTCACAACTAAAAAGAATGGTCTATTAAAGTCAGGCAATTGTAGGACAGGGGCATTGGTCAATGCACGTTTAAGTAAATCAAAGGATTTCTGCTGGTTTTCAGTCCATTGATAAACAATGCCTTTCTTAAGAAGTTTGGTCAATGGTAAAGCAAGTAATGAGAAATTACGTACAAACTTCCTATAGAAACTAGCAAGACCAAGGAATGAACGTAATTCATGTACATTTTTAGGAATATGCCAATGCAATATTGCGTCAATTTTCTTAGGATCAACTTTTATTCCTTCTTCTGATACAATATGACCTAGATATTCTATTTCTGTCTTAAAGAATTCACTCTTGTCAGGATTTGCAAACAATTGATTTTCTTTCAGTAATTGAAAAACTAATGATAAATGCTCATAATGCTCTTTTTCACTTTGACTGAATACTAAAATATCATCAAAGAAAACAATCACACAATATTGATATTTTAGAAAAATACGGTTCATCATTCTACTGAAAGTAGCAGGTGCATTAGTTAATCCGAATGGCATAACTAAGAATTCGTAATGGCCAAACTGTGTCCTGAATGCAGTCTTAAATATGTCGGATCTATCTAGCCTCACCTGATGATATCCAGATTTAAGGTCAATTTTACTAAATATAGAAGATCCTTGCAGTTTGTCCATAAGGTCATCAACTCTAGGTATAGGATACCTATTCTTTACAATGATCTTGTTTAATGCTCGGTAGTCAATACACATCCGATAAGTATTATTCTTTTTCTTGACTAAGAGCACAGGTGCACCGAATGGAGAACTGCTAGGTCGAATTAAGCCTCTATTTAGTAATTCTTCTACTTGAGTGTGGATTTCTTTTTGCTCTATTTGATTGTGCCTATATGGGGCTTTGCAAGGTGGTTGTGTGCCAGGTATTAGGTCAATCTTATGGTCTTCTGGACGTGATGGAGGTAAACCTAGTGGTAGGTCTTCTGCAAAACAATCCTTAAAATATGCAAGAAATTCCTTATGTCTAGGGTGCATATGAGTTTCTTTTGCGTGCAATTCATTCACCCAAATGAGATATGATTTAGTATTCTTGCGTAGTGCACGTTTTGCTTGAGTATGCGAAAGCAATGGAAACATATGAGATGCATGCATACCAAATAATGTAATAGATTTTCCTTGAAAATTAATATTCATTGTGTGTGTGGAATAATCTATATTGGGATTATGCTGGTGTCTCCATGGCATTCCTAGAATAATGTCGCTAGACTGTAATGGGACAACTAAGAAATTTCTTCTTTCAATATATGGACCAATTTGATTTTCTAAATTTTGAACTTCTTGTGTGCCATTGTACCTAGTGCCTAAAAATGCAGCTTTTATGCGATAGTGCGTAGGTACTGTATGCAATTTCAATTCCTTTACCAATTTTGCTGAAATAAAATCATGCGTACTACCGTCATCATGCAATACAGTTCTTTCTTTTCCATGCACCATACATTTCATAGTCAACAATGAATGTAAAGTAGGCATACCTGGTAAAGTGTCGGAAGTAGTAGTAGGATCATCTTCTTCTTTAGTGAAATCCGGCATATCCTCATGCTCGTCTTCGTCCATAGCTCCAAGGTAGTTGATATGTGCTGATGGCTTCTTTGAATGACAATTTGCTGCGAGATGGCCTGGCTGGTGACACTTGTAACATACGATAGGCTTGGCTTTGGTCACATTATTTGCAATGGCTGGGAGTCTGGGTATATTTGGATTTGCTTGTTGGATAGGCTTAGGATTTGGATTGACAGTGGATGGTAATGCGGGTGGTTTAGGCCAATTCTTGCGGAAAGATGGTGATGAAAAACGACCTGGATTAAACCTTCTGAAATTTGAATTGAATTGTTTAGATCCATAATTACCGTTTGCTTGGAATGGCTGTGGTCGTCGATCTCTTCCACGTAACTTATCTTCAGTGTCGTGAGCTAAGGAGATGGCATCTTCAAGAGTAGCAGGCTTGAACATATTCACCTCAGCGTAGTAATGTCCAAGAAGTCCAGACATGTACTTCCGCTTATGTGTCGTCTCTGGTACGTCTTCAAGCATGCGTACCTGTAGGAGTGCATTCCAAAAACGCTCTGTATACTGTGGTATAGGCTCACGGTCGCGTTGTTGCAGTAAATCCCATTGCTTGATTGCCTTCTCATGAAATTGCGGTGGAAGGAAATTTTGCATGAACTTCTTCTTAAAATCTTCCCATGTAGCAGGACATTCTATGCTCTTGCGGACAACAGTCCACCAAAGTGATGCTCTATCTATCAGATGATTAGTAACACACTTGATTTTATCTTTCTCAGGATAAGTTTCCTCATGGAAATAGTCATCAAACTGGCTAATGAATGATAAAACAGTCTTTCCTTCTCTTATGCCATTGAAAGTGCGAAACTTGAAACTTCGTTTACTTATCTTGGATTCCTTGCGAATGGTTTGTGCTTCAAGAGTGGCGTCGATGGTACGGCGTATCAAATCTTCAGCTTGAGGTTCTTCTTTATCAGTGGACGCTCCTTGTAGCTTTGTCAATTGCGCTTGCAAGGCTTGCCTAGCTCTTCGCTCTTCGTCCAATTGTAACATGATAAGATCCAGCTTTTGCTCCATGGTAGGCTCGGGTAGGTCGTCTTCAGCCATAGGATCATCCATATGTGGGGTAGTCATCCTGTAAAACTCAACAAACCTTTCTCACTCAAAATCAGTTAGCGGGATGAGCGTAGCTCAAATTTGGGTTTACAAGGCTATGTATTTTTGGGTATTTTCTTCTTCAATTTTCAGAAATTCTGAAATATTTCTGTCTCCGTTTGCTGAAAGTACTTCAACGAACTTGTAGATAGGTAAAACAGCTTGCTGCGAACAACTTTCCAGTTCTGAGTTTTTGCAAACGAACAAGTCTTCTAGGAGTTTCGAGCGTTAGTCAGTTCTGATTTAGTCTGACTTGCAGAGTTGCAGACTTAACAGACTTGCAGGGTTGTTGACTTGCTGAACTTAGCTGATTTGCAGGACTTGCAGTACTTGATTAGTGTCGACTTGCGAAACTTGACTTCTGATGCGCAGGACCCGGAGTTTGGTGACTTCTCTGCCTTGTCTGACTTGAGAGTAGCTTAATGACTTAAGCTTAATAAATAAGCTTAAGCTAATAAGCTTAAGAAGATCAGTAAGTCCACCGTTTTTTTCAATCGTGGGGGGGGGGGGCCGTTTTGATTCCGCGCAATTTTCGGGGGTCCTCCTCTTGATCACGACTTGACGATTTGTTGCTAATCAAGCTTCTCTTAAGTTCTTAAGCTTTGTACTTAAGCTTTGTTAATGAAGAAGATAAGAAATTTCTCACTGTTCATCACGACTTGTTCATGGAGTTGAGGGAGTGGTCCTCCGCCGACAGAGAGTGGTCCTTCGCGATCTGAGAGTGGAAACAGGGGTTCTTGATCGCCAGAAGTCTGCCTGTATCGACGGTTCGCGACGAGATTGACTGTAGAGGCCGTTTGTTCCTGGAGCTCCGCCTTCGCCCGAGATTGGTAGCGATTGGAAGCCCTTGATCTCTGCTCCGCTCTGATACCACTGGTGCGCAGATCGGACGCAGGTAGCTCACGTAGTGAATTCCCAAAGGTCCCCAAGAACAAAGCACTCTACTTTTTAGCACAAAGACCAATGTAAAAACAAGCACGACATGAGACAAGAGACAAATTGGGTTGAATCTCCCCCATGCCTTGTGTGAGCGCTTCACAAAGCATGTATTTAATATATATTTCCAATCTTTTTGCTCAAAAATAGCCCAATTACAAAAATATGACAAGCTTTTAGCTTTTTGAGTTTGCTTTCTACCAAAAATAGGAAAATAAAGCTAATGGACGGTGCCCAAAGAGTCTGGCACGCCCAATCTCAATGTCCAAATAAAAATAACATATCCAGGCGCATAAGCGCATACAAAATAATAATAAATAGTCGATGTCTCTATAGACATAATCAAAATATAGGCGTGGCGCCTATCAAAATATATCCAAAGGTCGGAAACCCGCTAGACTCCAATGCTTTCCTCCGCCACTGCTGCTATCTCTACACATCAACTGAAGCATTCACAATCGTTAGTAAAATAACACAATTAAACCGACAAAAGTGAATACCTAGCAGTCTTCAGCTACATAAATAAATCAACTGGTTAGAAATAAATCCTAACCTTAATTTATTACGAGTGCGCACTCTAAACTCATAAACGTTTATTAATTTAATATGCATTTTGCGGAATCACCCGCTATGGAATCACCCATGTACACACTGAATTAATGAAACGCCCGAAAAGGACAGGCGTCCCCATCAACTTCTCGCACAAAGAATCCTCTTTGCGTATGAGCCCCGGTCATCTAAGTTTACGGAATCCACCGTAAAACCCTGGTGCGCAGATCGGACGCAGGTAGCTCACGTAGTGAATTCCCAAAGGTCCCCAAGAACAAAGCACTCTACTTTTTAGCACAAAGACCAATGTAAAAACAAGCACGACATGAGACAAGAGACAAATTGGGTTGAATCTCCCCCATGCCTTGTGTGAGCGCTTCACAAAGCATGTATTTAATATATATTTCCAATCTTTTTGCTCAAAAATAGCCCAATTACAAATATGACAAGCTTTTAGCTTTTGAGTTTGCTTTCTACCAAAAATAGGAAAATAAAGCTAATGGACGGTGCCCAAAGAGTCTGGCACGCCCAATCTCAATGTCCAAATAAAAATAACATATCCAGGCGCATAAGCGCATACAAAATAATAATAAATAGTCGATGTCTCTATAGACATAATCAAAATATAGGCGTGGCGCCTATCAAAATATAGTCGAAAGATCGGAAACCCGCTAGACTCCAATGCTTTCCTCCGCCACTGCTGCTATCTCTACACATCAACTGAAGCATTCACAATCGTTAGTAAAATAACACAATTAAACCGACAAAAGTGAATACCTAGCAGTCTTCAGCTACATAAATAAATCAACTGGTTAGAAATAAATCCTAACCTTAATTTATTACGAGTGCGCACTCTAAACTCATAAACGTTTATTAATTTAATATGCATTTTGCGGAATCACCCGCTATGGAATCACCCATGTACACACTGAATTAATGAAACGCCCGAAAAGGACAGGCGTCCCCATCAACTTCTCGCACAAAGAATCCTCTTTGCGTATGAGCCCCGGTCATCTAAGTTTACGGAATCCACCGTAAAACCTCACGGAATCCACCGTGGAATATGCCTCCTGGCATCATACCCCCGGGGTGGGATAGCAATTGACCTCAATTGCTATTAGCTCAATGTGGAGCTAACAGAGTGGGGAAAGCATTTAAGTCTCTAGCGTGCATCCATTGTGCTTCTTCTACAGGATGGTTCTTAAATTTCACGAGATATCTAGAGTACCTTCGGCCAGTTCTAGTGGTCATGTAATCAGTGTCTATGATGGCTTCTGGTTCAAGGATTTCAGTCTCTTCTTCTAATAAAGGTGGGTTTTCATAGACAGGGTGGATAGGTAATTGTCCTCTAAATGGTCTCAATAAACTAATATGGAAGGTATTATGAATTTTCCAATGTGATGGCAGTTCTAACTTGAATGCATTGTCATTAATCTTATGAATGATTCTAAATGGTCCGTAGAATCTAGGGGCTAATTTGACAACTGGATGTCTATCTACACTTTGCAGTCTACGCTTTTCTATTCTAAGCCAAACATAATCATTAACTTTGAAATTCATGGCTTGTCTTTTCTTGTTGGCTTGTTTGGTATATGATTGTTGGGCTTTAGCAATCATATCGTTTACCTCATCAAAAATAGTGTTATGCATAACAGCAATATCATCGGCACTTTGTATTCTATTAGACAAAGATGCAACAGGTGTAGATAATCTATGTCCATAAATAACTTCAAAAGGTGCTTTCTTTGTAGATGTGTGCGGTGTATTATTGTAAGCAAACTGTAATAAATGCAAATGAGTATCCCATGTTTGAGGTTTAGAGATAGTGTATGCACGTAAAAGATCTAAAATAGTGCTATTTGTGGCTTCTGTTTGTCCATTTGTTTCTGGATGAAATGCAGATGAGAAATCAATCTTTGTGCCTAGATTTGCAAATAGTGTAATCCAGAAATTATTACAAAATCTAGAATCTCTATCTGAAATAATCACTTTCGGCAATCCATGGTTAGTAAAAATAGTTTTCAAAAATAACTGTGCTGCTTGTGATGCTGTTAAAGTTTTCTTACATGCAATGAAATATGCTTGCTTACTAAATCTATCGTTTATTAATTTAATATGCATTTTGCGGAATCACCCGCTATGGAATCACCCATGTACACACTGAATTAATGAAACGCCCAAAAAGGACAGGCGTCCCCATCAACTTCTCGCACAAAGAATCCTCTTTGCGTATGAGCCCCGGTCATCTAAGTTTACGGAATCCACCGTAAAACCTCACGGAATCCACCGTGGAATATGCCTCCTGGCATCACCTCAGCCCCCAGCTATGCTAAAGCCTAGGCAAACTCCTAGAACCTTGCATGAGATGGCAACCGATCAAGCCCGTTGAACATAGAAGTGTTGCAGAATGCTTAACTGAGTTGGATGCTAAGCTCAAGGTGTTCGCACATGTCTACATCCTGGCAGACATGGGTGCATTCCCTAAGGAGCAGCTTGGAGAATACTTGCCATTTTCCCTATCCTGGGAAGAGCAAGAACGTCTTAACAAGCACTATGACAGGCTCTTGCATGAACGCATGCGACTCATCTCTGACGAGGAAGCCGACGAATTACACTTAACTGTAGCATTCAATGATGTGCTCTGTTTAGAGATAGAGCAGCTAAAGTGACAACCAAAGGGTCGAAGTCAATTTGAAAGACGTTGATTTGAAAGCCTGTTGCAATGGCCGAACTAGGAGCCCAGATTATGACAGTCTCAAAGGAGAGATTGGCCAAATGGCGGTCTCAAAGAGACCCAATCTATGTGGCACCAACTTCCTTTCAAGTGCTGACTGCCATTCGGGGTACGAACTTAGCTGGAACTAGCCAAGAGAACTCTCTGGCTGATAAGGTTCTCACTGAGGAGGAGCTACATGTTGCAAGTAGACTCGGACAAGGTACCATAATACTTGACGTTGCAAAATACTTGATGTTATTAAGAAGGCTACCACGAGTACTGGATGCATGTGCCACACCAGTACAATCCCGAGTTCTACAATTGGTTTTTATCCTCGTGAAGTGACGTGGATTCGTAAATATGTATATAAATGAACAATGACTTTTGTGACCCTGTATAGATAAGATCAACACACACAAGCAATGATAGTCAAGTGCAAGGAGAAGAGTTGGGTTTGACTGAGCTCCTCAGATTCTCCTCTCACCACACATTGAGAAGTCGTGTGACCATTCCCGCCTCTAGGAGGAGGACATGCAACCCTCATTATCACCATAGGAAGCTTTGACCAACATCTCTAAGGGTGTGGACAGGGTACCGTCCCCCCCTATACACCTTTCCCCTTTACGGTCTATCCTTCCGAGGATGAGCCATGCCCCACTCCCTGACAACCAGTCCATGCAACTTAGCATAAGCCAAGATTTGCTAATGGCTGGAGGCCAAATGAACATCATCATAGGGGCCATCCCTCTACTACAACCACTGCATGTCTCACCTCTCCCCTCCTCGTCATATGCAAATGGTTTTATCTTGTCTCAAGGCCTAATCCTTGGTTCGCATTTTGTAGGCCCCCCTACGTAGTAGACATGGAGCACCCAGTGCAGCTGGCTTGCAAAGACGCTCCCTACCGTCGAAGGAAGCACGCCGCATAAGCTCCTTCGTCGGAACGCTACATGCCTAGCCTCAAAAGGTATGCAAAGAAATGAGGCCCCAAGCGACACCGCCCCGAACGTAGGCCAAAAAATCCCGAGGCCAGGGGAATAGAAGCTCAAGGGAGCACACAAGGCATGGCAACACCGGTTGTGCGGGCCCCAATAGACGCTCGGGCACTAGGTACTCGAAAGCAAAGAGGGCAGCTCGAGACAAGGAAGAATTTGATGCATTGTTCAAAAGCATTTTGGAAACAGTCACAGCCAGGGACTACACCATTCAGGTCCCGGCCGACATCTTCCCTGCCCAACCTCATAGGAGCCCCTCACCAGCAGAGCCTCAATCGCCTGACCACCCAGACTCACCCTGCCTCGTGCAAAATTGAGTAGCCCCTATGATATATAAGCAACTTAACAAAGGCCATCCTGCCATAACTTTTTGTCTTTAAATGGTTAAAGGGGCAGGCTCCCCACTTGTACACACTTACCTAGCGCTAATATATGCCACATCTTTAACAAGCATCGGAATAGGCATCGCAATCAGCATCATCGGATTTTGAAAAAGTAATATCTTGACATGATTACATTTGTTTGCTATACTTGACGCATGCAACTTACATATACTCTCATGAAGTGATAAGTGGATGCAGGATGAGACAGATCTTCATGCGAACGTGTTCAATGCCCAAGTCACCGCAAGACCACCAACCTCACAAAGAACCGCGACAAAGCCACGCTGCCAAACGCGAAAAATCACCCTTGCAAGTGCCCACATCGCATGACCCAAAGCATAGTCATGGTCTACGCTCTCTTTCTGGGTCAAGCTCTACAGTTGGCTCATGACAATTGTTACCTCAATTACCAACATTACGTGTCACAAAGAGATTTGCAATATCTCAAGTATATCTCCCCATCTCAACAACTGCTTCTCTAACAACGGGACTAGGGCACAATCATCACTGTAATATCCATTTCCTGAGCCTTCGAAGCTTGACATTTCCCAACCCATTGAAAGGCTAATAGCCTCAACATATTGCAATGGTTGTACTCATGCAAGTCAAAAAAAAAAGAGAGAAAGAAAGAAAGAAAGAAAGAAAAAAGCATAAGAAAAAGAAACAAAAAAGAAAACATAAAAATAAAAAAGAAAAGAAAAGAACGAAAAGATAAGGAGCACCCACGATCACAGCACAGCACCTAGGGATCCTCAAATTAGGTGCGTCTAGTGACCTTGGTCGGCTAGCTCTGTCCCTAGTCCCCTAGCCCCTTAGCATCACCCACAATTGTTCAGGGCACATCAAGGGCAGGATATACCTAAGAAGCTTGTCTCACCTATGGTTAGACTTGTCACCCTAACCCATTCACACAATTCCCTCTTGCACTCTACCTCAATACCATTGCAATCAATTGTGGTAAGCACCGCACGAATGGCCATGAAAAGTACATTATCCTCATCACGCAGATCCAATAGCTACCAACTACCGATAGTGCAGTGTCCCCATGTTCAATTATGTTATGTCGTGCAATCAAAATGCGAAGGATGTCGCATACACCTTCACGTGTATTTCTTCTCACCATGGACAACTTTGCTTCATCCACACATCGTTATGAGAAACCCGCCCACGGTCTCCTAACTATGTAATATCTAAGTATGCACGAGCACTCACATAATATCTGCACCAAAATATATACACAGTTTGGGTCCTCAAGTGCAGGACAATACTCTCAGCTTGCTTAGTGTTCGACCTGTCTCCCAAACTAATTAAACTATGTCTTGTGTACGATAGACAAGACTAGCATTACCCCTAGGGAGAGACCATCTATGAGAGGTTTTCAATTGCAGGTATTGAAGACTCCAACGAAAGTGTCATTTGCTCTTCATCGACACCCAACTCTGAATTCTTATCCTTTATCATCTTGCAAGCTTGCCAAGAATCGTCATGTACAAAATCCCCAACAAACCAACACTTGTGCTGGCCATCAGTGCAATCCCCAACAAAGAACAGCCCTACCACCAGCCACCTAGGCCACCAACGTGCCCCCTAAGACCTTCCTCCACACCACCACCAACACTCCTCCATGGCAACCACCGATGTCCCTTCCACCCACGCCTTCAGTACATGCCAACGCCTGCTACCTACGCCGGTGAGTGCCATGGGACTGGCACTCGTCTAGGAGGGGGGTAATGTTAACCCTCAAACGAACAAAGGTGGAAAATCTAGAAAAGCTAAAGTAGAAGATAAAGACCAAGGCAAAGTGTTACGGAAGACAAAGATGCACAAGGAGAAAAGTCCTAAATAAGGGAGAAATGCGCACAAGGAAAAGCGCAAGTCAATACTTTTGTAGAAGAGTGCAAGCGCATCATGTTTTAATTCAAGGAGCGCCGGGCTCTCACCCGTGCAATTTGTAAATGTAGACGGGCGGTGGAAAGGAAGCTAGGAAGATAGAAGGACAATGGGAAAAAGGGCCTAGGCCACGACCGGCCATGTAAAAAAGGGGATAAGGGGATGACCGCCCAAAAGGGATTTAGGGTTTTGTATATAAAATTGAAAAGTGAATGAGAAGCTCATTCTTGTGTGTGGCCAAAAGTGGCTCTCCTCTTCTTCTTCTTCTTGCTTGCTTGAGCTTGTGCTTGAGATAGGGAGTGTGAGAGTGTGAGGGAGTGAGTGTGTGAGGGTGAGGGACCGAGGAGGAGAAGCTCTCCATCTTCTCCTCTCTTCTTCTCTTCTCTTCTCTTCTCTTCTCTTGCTCGTGGCTATGGAGCTTGGAGCGTGGAGCTTGAGGATGGAGCTTGCTTGAAGCTTGCACTTGGATCATGGAGCTACCGGAGTGCACAGGAGAGGAGGTAACTCAATCAACATGGAGGTAAGCTCACTACACCTGTAGATATGAATGGCGCGTTGGCTATGTGAGAGGTAGCCATTAGTGCTCGACTTGGAACGCTTGAAACAATAAGCAGTCCGTGGGTCTTAGCAGTTGAGTGAAAGCTCCCACATTTGGGTACCTCCACTTTGCTTGTCCTGGCCAAGCTTCTTGCAACTTCATGTCAAGATAGTGGCTTTTGATTTGGGTGGGGTAACAAGATTCTCTGAATGCATCCATATCCAGCTGCGCTACCCACTTTTCTCATATGCCTATGGTGGCTATTCAAATGAGAATTCTTACAGTTCATGGTGGGAATGGCTCCCTGAACATGGGTTGTTCACTTATTTTGAAATCAAAATTTACTGATTCCAGCCAGTACTTATATACTACCATCTTAGGATCCTCTTGCTCTTCTTCTTTTGGTAGTTTAGGTGGAGGAGGCTGATCTTCCACTCTTTGGTATTGTGCTTTCAACTGCTCAATCATGGCTTTATAGGCTCCTCTGTGCTCGAGGATATTGTTTATTTCTTCATGGGGAGGATCACCCAAGTCAAAGTCCTCCAAATCTAGCAATTCTATGGTGGGTGGAGTCACGGTTGAGGGTGGTTCTAAGGCCACTGGAGATGGAGGGGGGAGATCCTCTTGTATGAGGCCTATGGCACACAAATCTCGTTCATCATAGCCTTTTTAGTGGAGTTGGTATAGGAGATCTTTCTAAGTGGGTCTTATGCTCAGAAAACTGACTTCCTTAGCTTGCTTCATGTCTTCTATCATGCTCAAAGCTACCCCAAGTTGAATCTTAAGCTCAACTAGATCTTCTATTTGTGGCACTCGGATTTGGAGTGTTGCTTCCTTGTATAGTTCCTGCACCTTATTACTAATGAACTTGAGTTGAGAGTTCAGCTTCTCATATAATGCAGTTGCTAGGTCGATGGACATTTTTATCAAGGTGAACCATTGCACTTTGTGTGCATTCTCTTGTATTGAGGCAACTACTTGGTTCATCTTGGTAGCCATAATCTCATGTAGTTCTTTGTAGGCAGTCCTCCATTGTTCTTTCTCTTGCAAGAGTTCATTGCACTCTCTCTCTCTTGCAACTACAATTTTTCTTTTTCTTGAGAGAGCTCCACCTCAAATGCTAGCACTCTGCTATTTAGGTTAGCCAATTATTTCTCCAGACTACTTATTATTTCCTCATCTTTTTGGCAAGTTTCCTTATGCAGCTCAATTTTTTTTGCTTGAGCTTGCAGGGTTGTATCTCTCTCTTGTATTTTTTCTTGCAGCTCCTCCCATAATGTATGTTTTTCTTGCTCATCTCTTGAAGGGATTCCTCCCTCTTTTGTAATTCTTTCTTGAACTCTTCTTCCCTCTCCTAGAGAGCTTGCTCCTTCTCTTGTATAGGCATCCCTAGAGGTTGAGCTTCTATTTTTTGGCTTGGAGAATGAAGCTCCTAGAACTCTCATTGTTTGACCTCTTCGAGCTTGGCTTGTGCTATTTGCTTCTCTTCTAATGCCCTGTTTCTACTACTCTTGAGTTCAGTGCACATTCTTTCCACAATTTCTATGCCACCCCCACAAAGCCAAGTTGTGTGGAGAGTGCTTGTACATCCTCAAATTGGCGTTCCTGCTGAATGGTGTGGGTCTCTATTCAACCAACCTGACCATCTGAGCTTGCAAGCTCTGTAGCTGTTTTCCTTGTTGTTCCATCTAATTCTACAAGTTGAGGAGGAGAGTTGACTCAATTGGGGTGGCTTCATCAAGCCTCTCATTTTCTTTCCTAGAATTGCCTTCTGTTATTAGCTCGTCAAAGTGCGTGTGAAAGGAATCAGATTTCCACACTACCTATTGATAGTCTTCCATATAGTTCTTCTATTCCTCCTACCTCTCCTGCTCTTTCCTTTCATATTCTTCCTATGTGATTCTAAGAACCTTTTCTATCAATGCATCAACATCCTCACTATCTTTCAGTCTTTTTCGTTTTCTTTGTTCTATTTCCCCATCTTTGTCTTACTCTTCTCTTTCAAGCTACGATATCCTAGAAGGTGAAATAGACTAAACCACCCTTTCATTGTGGATGCCGATTTGATGCCCAATAAGCCATGACAATGCATTGCCCCAATCTATGATCGTGTTTTTGACTTCCACATGATGGGCCTTTAGGGAGAAGACCTTCTGAACTCTAGTGAGTGATTCCGTGATGCATTCAATCCATAATGCATTTAAGTCCTATTTGACCAAATTATTGTTCAGTATGTCCTTCATGAGCTAATTGGGTATTCTATTCTGTAATGTGGAAGGTTTATAGCTCAAGAAGAGGTGGTGGAATACTTGAGTAATGATATTCAACTCTTCCTCCTTAACGCCATTAAATTGTGCTCCCTTTTGAGATAGGACTGGATCATCCCAATGTTTGGGCACTTCAATTCATCTTGCTCTTTTGATATATCTTCCTGATTTCACTTTGATTCCTAGTTCCTTTATTGACTCCCTCAAGAGTAATTTGAATGAGCTCCTCTTCCTCCTTCCAATGGTCACCATGTTGCCAATGATACTTCAATGTGAAAGCTTTTCTTCGTGGTGGCTGATAATTGCCGATGGTTGATGAACATGCTATGTACTCTATTGGGGTTGCAATGTGTTTGACATATTGCCTTAGCCCACATTTGATTAGGAGATGACCAAGCTAGGAATATCGAGCTATCAATCCTTCCACATAACTTGTTGTCCGATAATGCAGATGGCCCATCTTATGCATCTCCACTTTGATGCCAAAGTCCATCATGTAGTATCTTTGAGGGTCTCCATGGGGAGGACTATATGCCTCTCGGCACCTTCCCAGAATGTGTTAACTCCTAGTGCACTCAAGGTCAGCTATATATCCTTGATGAAGTCCAAAGCACAGTGTGATCGGTTAATATTCAAGCTTTCTACCCAAGCTTTCAATCCTTACCAAATTGTTGGGCTAGCTTTGAAAAGGGCTCCAAGTGGGATTTTAAATTTGGGTTGCTAATGCAACAATTAGGGATGGCTCAAAGCTTTCATAGAGATATTGCCATTGGCTTGCCTGAGGGGAAATAGATATTGCCTCTTCCATTAGTTGCTCACATGTGGTGAGCTCATTGGGTGGCATGTTGGGCTCGAACTTGGTGAGCGTGATATACTAGGTAAGCTCATTATCTTATCAATGAGATGATCTTTCAATTCATTCTAAGTGGTTTGAACCTAGTCCTTGACTTTGTCTATAGCGGTGAGCTACTAGACAGGGTCTGGATAAGTGCGACCTTTTGCCAACATCTCTTTTTTTGTGGGTGGTCCAGTAATGGCACTTTCAGCACTAGAGACAGGAATTGCTAGCTCTGTTGAGGAGAGGCCCTCACTTTTTAGCTTAAGCTTACCCTTTTTTCTTCATTTTTTAGCACATTTCTTACTAGTAACTAAACCGTTTAGGGTTGTGGGTCCTTCAAGATTGATTCCTTCGGCTTTTCTTTGGGCATGAGTTATGGCATGCACAAGAATGGGGATTGCTTCTTCATCTTTTATCATTTCTACACCAAATAGGCTCAAGGGGACTGAGGGCACGATTGACTTGCCACTATTTGCCTTACACTGTAGGCAATTAGAATGCATGTGCTTGATTCCATATTCTAGGCAATGTTGGTCAGCTTTGTTTGATTGGTCTTGACTTTGCAAACACCTAGATGAAATGTAACTTGGTTGTCCACAAGTCCAATATGCAATCGGATCTCTGGTAGGGGGTGTCCCCCCTCCCACAGCCTCATCCTAACATCATGATAGGAATTGGCCTATACTCCATGAGGATTGTTTGACCCTCTTCATCATAGTAGATGAAGGGGTTGCTATATTCCTTCTCCTCAGTGGATTCCCCTATGAAGTGGATTGGAGCATCGTTGGGTGGATGTGTGACAATTGGAGGCTTAGGAATCCTTGAAGGATTGATTTTTATTCACTTTGAGTTGTGGTCCTAGGATCAGGAGGAGAGGGTAGTGCCAATGGTTGTCCTTACCCAAGTGGCCTAGGATAATTGAAGCCTCGATTGTATTGCGGATATACAAAGTTAGGAGTGGGAAGCTTGCGAGGGGATTTGCAGTAGGCAACTTTGTGGCCCAAACGTCCATAGTTAGTGCATACTCAATGTGACCTCAAGAATTCTAAAGGGAGGTGATCTCCACCACAATATATGCACTATATTTTGGTGATAGGGTCAAGTGTTTTTAAGGGATTTGGTTAATTTAAGCAAATCCTAATGTTGTTTCTTAATGTCAATAATTAGTTCCAAGGTGTCTTTTTTTTGGAAAAATTTTTCCCTATCCAATTTTCATGATGAGAATCATTATCCCTGCTGCATTGCTTGTGTAGGTCATCTACATGAATGGCCTCATCTAGCATATCCTTTATGACAGAAAGGTTTAATTCGAAACTCCCATCCAAGGTTTCATACATCCTTTCATCGCGGATACCCTTAATGAAGGCTTTTTGATCGCCTTAAGTGTGGGTTGTTCACTTACTGGGATTCGATTAAACAAGCTCTTAACCTTAGAGACATAGTCCCTCATGGTCTCTCCTTCTTACTGTTTGATGTTCATTAGGCGAATGATAAGGTTGCCTCCATAGCCTACTTCAACAAAGCAGTTGATGAACAAGTCTTTCATTATCACATAGGTGTTCTTCTTAGAACCACATGCATCTTTTTTCTCCTAGGCAAAGTCCAAAAGCTTGCGTTCTTCGTGCATCTCCTGTGAGGTTGTTAGCCTCACAAACTTGCTCCAATTGTTCCAAGAAATCTTAAGGATCATCATCGACCCTATATTTATCAAGTTGCTTTACCACTAAAGGAATCTTAGATTGGTCTCTTTGGGTAGGTGTATTGCCCATGATTATTAGGATGGCACATGCAATATGGGTCCCTACTTATAGGATATCAGTTAGGTCAAACAGTCGGCATTGCACAAGATCATAGAGTGAGTCTTGCGACGTGCCCATTGCTCTTGTGTTGAATAGCATTCTACGAATATCATCCTTCTTTGTCTACATAGTAGCAAGCTACAACTTGGTGTCTTTATTAATGTCTAGTGGTCGAGAGCAATTTTTCCTTCCCCTCTTAGGTCAACTAACTTTTGCTATGTAGCTTCAAGGGTCATGGTGGAGGCATCAAAATGTGTGGCCTGCTTGAAGCTATCTATGGTGGTTTGGAAGTCATCCCAACTTTCGCTTGACCCATCCATCGTGTCTAATGTGGTCTCTAAGGTTTTTTGATTGACGAAGTCAACAATTTGGTCTATGAGGTCTTGTACGGGCATGGTCTCAAGGTCAAGGGTTTGGTCAGGGCTTGGTCTCTACTAGTGATCGGAGCACAAAGTTTACAACCACTCCTTAAATGCATGCACTCTTAGTCCTTTTTCTTATCATTGTTTGTTTTGTTTATTTTCTTGTTACATAATGTCCCCCCTTGATGTGACACATGTTGCTTACCATGCTTGAGTTTGTGAGGAGTGCAATATGGTGGCCTATAGTGCATGCCTAGGTAAGTGTGCAACGTGAGTGTGTGCGACACTACTGGGTGCGTAATGTGAATGCATGCCAACATGTGATTTAAGGCACCCTTCACATGAAGGTGTACACCACACACCAATGCAATGCCTCATACCTCCTTCCCCGCCTCTTCCTTCTATCCTCCCGTTGGTTGAATTTAAGATCGAGACGTGGGAAAAGGTTGGTTAGCATGCACTAACTATGAGGAGTTCCCTTGTGTAGGTAAGGTGTTTTCACCTCAGGTTATGTGTGCATGCAAATATGGTTGTGTTGCATGTGTTGTACAAGAGATACACATGGACAGATGATGACCTTTTTCCCTCCTCCTCACCACACAACCATCCCTTGACAGATAGCGACAAAGTGTGTTCCTAAGTGGCATTGTGTGTCACCTTGCATTATCACAAGGCAAAAGAGGGTGATCTGACATGTCTTCTACAGTGTGCCCTCACTAGGTGTCTGTGAGTGTGGGTGTCACATGAGATGATGTATGTGTTGCTTATGTTTATGCGATACCTACATGTGTGTGGTGTTAGGACGTACATGTGATGTGTCTAACTGTGTTGCTAGGTGCAGTGACACGTTTCCCATTGCTATACACAAGACACACAAAGGCACGCACTATCCCTATCACACCCCATAATCCTCCCCACTTATAGTGGGTTGAATTTAAGGTTGGCACGTGGAAAATGTTGTTTCATTCTATTCTTGCCCTCTTTTCCTAAGTGTGTGAGTGAGCTTTTATGTGTCGTGAAGCTGTGTCTATAGGGTTGTGTAAGTAATGTATGTAAGTGTGACACACCAAGGCATGTCACACGAGTGCCACATGAAGGTGTGTCATACTAGAAGGTGTGTCACACTGAACTCTCCTTCTACTATCCCTTTCCATAATCGTCCCTGCCAAGCAGGTTGGATGAGGGTGTGTGTCAATTGTGGAGATGTGTGACACACCAACATGCCTCATGTGTGTCTCCTCCCACAGTCCTCAAAGAGTGGATAAGAAGTGGGATGCATAGACAAGGGAAATCCCGTGTGTGTGTGTGTGGGGTGGGGGGGGGGGGGGGGGGGTGTGTTCGCTACATGTGCCACACAAGGCACCACCTCCCTCATCACTGCTCACAGTCATCCCTAGTGAGTTGTGGGGGAGGAGAGGAGTGTCAGGTGGATCACACCATGTATATCGACTAACTAAGTGTGGGATATATGTGCCGCAAATGGTATCCACTAGGTCACGCGCGAACCCTCCCCATTGTGTGGATGCTTAGTGCCACATTGTGTTGCACCCAAGTAGACCCCACTCAATAGGATCACCCCTCATAATAAATCCTCCTCTTTATGGAGTACAAGTGTTAGCCGCCTCTTGTCAAGACATGTATTAACATTAACACACAATATATTCACTCTATGCATGCAATCTATCTTTCTTGCTTGCCCTCCAAATGCTAATTATTTGAGTGCATATACAAATGATTTATCAAAATTCAAGCTTATGTGTGCCCACCATAAATAATCAATCCCATGCCAAGCTATTAATCGATGCCCCTATCACTTTGGTGAGTACCCACCCACTGAGTGGTATGAGAGTCACAAAGAGAAGGAGATAGGACACAACTTGATAGGCTCAATCACAATACCAAGCCATGTACCCATAGATACTCATTTGGATTGGATGAAGTGCCTTATCTGTTGTTGTTGTTATGTTGCATGGTGGTCACAGTGGTGGTTTCTCTCAATGACAGCTCATCTACAATGCATTCCTTCTTCTCTTGTCTGACTTCTTTCTCCTTCTCTTATTTCCTCCCCTCGACACAAGTCACTAGCTGAGTGTAATGATGGTGATTATGATATTGTTGGTGATGATATGGGAGGGAATGCGGGTGTAGGTGATAAGAAAGATGGTGGTGCACTACAAGATATAGGCCTTATACCGATGTTTAAAGCGACGAAAATACAAACAACAAAATTTGCCCCCGTCGTCGCAAAAAGCGTCGTTATTAACGACGCCATAGAAACGTTGCTATAAGTGTCGCTATTACGTCGCTATTGGCGTCGCTATCAACGTCGCACGACGCTGATAACGACATTTTGCGACGCGCGTAGCGACGGCAATAGCGACGCAAGCAGTAAAATTTGCGACGCTAATAGCGAGGGTAACAGGGATAAAGAAAAATTTGTGGCAGGGTAGCACATATAGCACTGAGTACTGTATGAGAGCCATACAAAATAGTTTCTGCACTACTGTATACAAAGCACTTGCAAACAAAAAGAATGTATACTGAAATCATAAAACTGATACATGAAATAAATACATGATCGCATAAAAAGCGATTGGTACAATCATGACAGGATATCACTAATACATAGAAAATGTCTACATAGATCAGGTGACTAAAAACTAAAGGTGTGTGAGCTCCAAGGATCCAAGGGCGAGCTACAAATCCTCGTCCCCCGAAAGCTCATCCCGCCGCAAAGGATCATCAAGCAGACTCTGTAGAAAAAGAAACAACACATCAATCCACTATACAATAATGCATTCAAATATCTCATAGTAACTATGGACAAGAAAGATGAGTGACTTACAGGGCCGCTATGTCTATACAATCAGTTGATCAATGCATTGAGACTGTGCCTCTCTACATATCGAGTCTCAAGGCCTATCGGATTGCGATTTATAATGGAGTGCTGCAAAGAAAACGAAATGCTAACTATTAGAAACACGATTGTCAGTACAAAGAATATTTCAAAAAAAAAAACAAGCAAAACAAAAGAAAAACTTACAAAGTCCTCCAAATATGTCCTGTGGCCGCCACTCCCAAGATGATGGACCACTCTGGCCTTGAGTCGTGCCCTCGCCGCCTCGCGCTGCTGACTCCAACGTCCTGGAGAATCTGTAGCCTCCTCCCTCAGTCGGCGCCAGTCATCTGCATCTAACCACTTGGGCTTTGCAGCCCCACTCTTGATTGCCTTGCGTGCGTCGGATCGTCTGTGTGACATGTATGCACGCATGCAATCCATCATCCAGCCCGTAGAGAATCTATCTACTGTGGCGACGGCTGGCATCGGAAACTCCTCGTGCAAGGATGCTACTATGTAGTCCTTGCTCCTCTCCGGTATGTTCTTCCAATGATCTGGGACATTGTGCCGAAAAACTTGTTGGCACAACTCTCTCATGCGAGCCATCACCCTCCTCCCCTCATCATTCATGATGATGGCTCCTGACCTACTATCGACCAGATATCCATAACCCCTAGGAGTTTGTCTAAGATGGGTCCTCTCCCATCTGCGTCTACGCTCCTGGGCATATCCAAGAGACCCCTCTACATCCAATGTACCGACGGGGGTAATCTCTCTCGGAGTGGCACCCAAAGGGGTGCCACCTGCTACTGACGGCTGCGCAAAAGCCGGAGTAATTGGAGTAATCGTCCCCACAGGTGTGACAAATCCTGGAGGTGACGCAGCTCCAGCTGAACGACGAGACGAAACACCACATCCGTGTCTCCACAGCAGCATCCCCCTGATCCTGATGCACTCCCTCCCTCTGGCCCAAGTCGTGAGCGTCGAGATCGTCTACTCGAAGCCGAAGCATCTAATCACACTGAAGCAGATCTATAGAGCGCCCTGACGAAGAACGAGACAGCTCTTGGTCTGCCATCTCTCTAAATCTCGCAAGCTGGTCTAGAGATATGCGTGCGAAGATGTCCTACAACTCCTCATCGCTCATCCCTCGACTCATCCTAAAAATGTCACCTGCACAGATAAAAAATGATGTTAGAATAATCAATTTAAATCATACAAAGCACAGTAATATAAATCATTTTTAAAAAATCTCTCTTAAAATGCATATCTTATGTACCTTTATAAGAGATTGGTCAACGAATTGAGTAAGTGGATGCTCCAAGTATGAAGTATCCTATGGTCCCATGTTAATCTCCTGACACAACTCCACATACACTAGAAGGTCGATAGACATGTCATCACAAAAGAATGAGTCCGCCTCGTTCTCAAAAAATTCTTAGACTCTTGTATTTCCATCATTGTTAGCCGATGTTGGCTCCAAGCTTTCGACGGCCTCCACCCCTTGCAATATCGACCCCTCTATTTGCATATTATCTTCATCTATGCTCGAAACATCGCTTTGATCATATACTCTCGCACTTCGGGGAGTTGAAGGTATAACATACCACCATCGAGGTTGTCGGGGGTTTGGATAGAAGATTACCTGTTCACAAATACGTACAAGAGAGTTCGAACCATTGTGACATAAACCATGTCGTAATACAATTAGCAAGCAAATGACTCCATGCACCTATTCACAATGGGCCGACAACACAAAGGTGTCGCGCAAATCCGTCCATTTTTTTTTAGAATCTATTTCGAGAAATCCAGATGGACCTTGTCGAACTGTTGCTCCAGCTCCTCCAAGTACCACTTTGAACCACTGCACATCGAATAGTATCATGGAGAAGCTACGGTAATCCACCGTAATAATACTTTGCAAGTTTCCAAAATACTCCATCTCATCCACAACCGTGTTTGGATCCGTTGCTCGTCACCGGCTCTCTTGCTCGAACCTTGCCATGACACCACAATCCATTGTGGAGCGCATTTTTTCAATGCGCTCCACGCGAAAATGTCGTCCGCGCGACCACGCTGCACTATATATTTTGTACTATACATTGAAACACTCAAATTAGATGTCGCATATAAAATTTAGATACGATAAATTCTAAACCCCTCATCACCTTTGGACTACATCCCCTCGAGAATTCCCACTCCTCCATTGAGATCTCTGTCCCTTCGCGAGACGTTGCGGTCAAGGCTCCATGCAACTATCGCGTTGACATAAACTGTGGCATCTCCTCCATGCCTGTGGGATATCAAATCGGTCGATGACGCGTACTACGTCGGAATTCAGCTTGCACTTTCTCTCGATCTTGCCTTGCAATCTGGTACTTGGCGAGCCACGTCTCCATGGAGGCATGGTGCAACATACAAAAGCGATTCACCTTCTCTTCCATTGAGGCATCCATTCTTTTTTCTATCCCATTTCCAACCACCACATCTCCAGTCAGTCTATCATCGTCCTTCAGCGTCCATAGCATTTCATTGTCCGGTTCCACCGTTGGTAGCCATTGTGAAATATGCACTAACGCCTCTGACACCAACCAACCTTCGCCCATGCTACCTTCTGGCCGAGCTCGTTGTCGCACAAAGCCTTTCAGGGTTTTCATGAAGCGCTCCAGGAATAACATCCATCACGTATGGACAGGTCCAGCAATCTCCACTTCGTCCACAAGACGCACAAGAAGGTGGATTTGTATCGTGAGCATGCTGGTGGGCAGGTTTTTCTCAAAGAGACAGACCGTCTCCACTACTCCCCGCCTCGCGGATTCAATAGAGGACGTCCACGAACTCCATCGCACACCCACGAACTCTTCTAATTGGTCGCAAAGGGTGCACTCCCCCTTGGGATGAGACATCACCTCCCTAGATAGAAAATTTGCCAACAAGACCCAATCTTATTGTATATGGTTTTCAATTAGCTTGCGAGTACAATGTATGATTGATATTAACTTCAAATTACCGTTTGCTGAAAATCCGCAATCGCCTTATCAATGATCTCAGATTGAAACTCGCCAAATCGTCGTACTTGTTCTATAGACAATCGGCATTTTTGTCTAATTGCCAACTTACATTGAGAGCAAGAACATGGGACACGCTGATTAAGATATGCCTCGCGATCTTGAACAACAAGACCTTCTTCGTTTTCCATCTTATCTACATTACAACAAACAAATTTAATGACTGTAATACAATTTGGGAAAATGAGGCTCAAATGGATAGCTTTATGGAGATGTATGTCAAGTTGCAAGTTGACCATAAGCTCTTGCTTGAGAGGTTTTAGCCTCTGCAAGAGATTGAGAAGCAAATTTTGTAAAACATTGAGGTTGATATTAATGCATCCATGGTGTTGAAATCTAAACTTCAAGATATAAGAAATGCTTTACTGATTGATGTAAAGAATACATGGGACATACTAGTTGAGAGCTTTATTGATGTTATATCTCGGCCATGTACCATGCTCAAGGATTTGTTTGTCCTGGTAGATAATTATTCATTATTGTTTTTTATAAAAAAACATTGGTTCATAAGGTTCATGAGTTGAAGACTAAATGTTTGGACTTGACTAAAAGATTGGATAATGCCTTAGATGCTAAAAGGAAAAGTGATGAATATGTTACTTCATCATTGCAACAAAAAGATTGGTGACAAGGATGCTATGATTAATGAAGTTCTTCATGAGGTGAATATAGAGTTGAAGGGGATGGAATACGATTCTTCTTTGGGATTTAGTGGTGATCAGTCAATTATTGAGGTGTCTTCTTGTATGGCCATTATACCTTATATACCTAGCTACAGTCTCTAGGTTATGTACTTTGAGTACCTTAGAGGGGCTCTACTAGGATTACTTATACAACTGCACGAGAGGGCTTTGAGTATAAGTAATCTTAGTCAACAAAATTTATGAGCATCATTGAGGATCTCTTAGTCTAATAATAAATCAGTCTCAACAAAAAGCATCTTAGTAATGTGGTTTTTTTGTCCTAGGTCCATGTATAAAAATTAATGCCATCTATGAAATTTATCAACTATAGTTATAAAATTTATTCCAATCAATTCTACTCATAGTCATAACATTTGAAGAAAATATCCTATGCTCAATTTAAGGGATTCTTCTTCTATAGCAATACTTTTGGGTTCATTTTGATGAAGTACCATAATGACCATTAGCTAGGGTATCATTTTCTTTTAGTCCTTCCATTGACTAGTTGGCATGATTACTAATTTGTTATGCCTATAAAGTTAATGCAAAATCAAGGAATTATGCATATCACAATTAGATCCCCTACTTGGACATTATGAAGGATATGACCAATTTTAAGCCATCTTAAAGAGTCATCAATGTACGTGGCCAATGGCAAAGCACATTGCATACCATTGTCAATAAGTCTATTATCGTGCATCTTAAATCTCCTAATTAGACTTTATAAAGTGTATGACCAATTTTTAGCCCTCTTAAGGAGTCGATGTAATGGTACTCATAAAAAAAGCAAAGTGCATACCATTACCATAATCATGGATATGTTATCGTTCCAATATATATACACACAGGTGGACTACATCTTGAGTAAACAAAAGCTATCCATTTGAGTAGACATACATCTCCATAAAGCTATCCATTTGAGTATACATCTCTTTCTCTTTCTCTCCCTCTCTCTCCCTCTCCCTCTTTTTCTCTCTCATTTCCTCTCCCTCTCACAATATATCCTAACACTCTCCAAAAGCAAAAGGGAGAGGGAGAGAGAGAATGCACTCTCCCTCCCTCTCCCTCTCCCTCTCCCTCTCCCTCTCCCTCTCTTTCTCTTTCTCTTTCTCTCCCTCTCTCATTTCCTCCCCCTCCCTCTCCCTCTCTTTCTCTTTCTCTTTCTCTTTCTCCCTCTCTCTCTCTTTCTCTCCCTCCCTCTCCCTTTTCCTCTCTTTCTCTCTCATTTCCTCTCCCTCTCACAATATATCCTAACACTCTCCAAAAGCAAAAGGGAGAGGGAGAGAGAGAATGCACTCTCCCTCCCTCTCCCTCTCTCATTTCCTCCCCCTCCCTCTCCCTCTCTTTCTCTTTCTCTCCCTCTCTCATTTCCTCCCCTCCCTCTCCCTCTCCCTCTCTTTCTCTTTCTCTTTCTCCCTCTCTTTCTCTCTCATTTCCTCTCCTAAACAAGCAAAAGAGAAAGTGATTTAAACCTTAAACAAGCAAAAGAAGGAGAGAGGGAGACTCACCGATGAGATATGGCGAGTGTGGGGTGGCTCCTCTTTGCAATGAAGGCTCCTCCTCTCCTTCGCAAACAACGGTGGTGGCGATGGCGGCAAGTCTTCTTCCTCTCCTTCTCTCACGACGGTCGCTCTCTCCCTCGCTCTCACTCTCAAAACACAAAATGTGAAATAAAGCTGCGCTCGGTTTCGGCCCTTTTTTTTTGCCTGTGGACTGTCGCAATTTGCGTCGATGCAAGCGCCGCTACCCGCCGTCGCTACAAGCTCAAATCCTTGTAGTGGTGATGATGGAGTTAGTAAAGGAGATGCAATGGTTACTGTAGCTTAGGATCTAGCTATGGTGGCGGGTATAGAGGTAGAGCTTGTTATGACGGTGATGATGATGCGTTGGTGGAGGAGAGAAGGTGTTGCTTGTGCAAGTGGAGATGGTCGTGATGGCAATGTTGCGGGAGGTGGAGATGACCGTGATGGTGAATGCGACAGTGGTTCAGACCATTGTAGGTGAAGATGGCCACGCCGATGGTGTTGTCCAATGCAGGTGTAGATGCCCTTGACGATGGAGTTGCCCATGTGGCATGCGACGATGACGGTGGTGCAGGCCTACAGTAGGTGGACATGGCCATGATGGCATACACAACAATGGTGCAGGCCTGCAATAGTAGGTAAGGATGGTGATGATGATGGAGTTGGTGGAGGGGACAAGGGTGCTACTCGTGCAGGTGGAGATGAGCACGATGGCAAATGTGACGGTGGTGCAAGCCACCACACGTGGAGATGGCGAGGGCGACGATGGTGTTGGAGGTGGAGAGGGTGACAATGAGGTCAATGGAGAAGGAGATGAGGATGACAAAATTGGAAGCTTGAGCTTCCAAAAGAAGCATTAAAAAACTAATACTTATTATACACACACACACACACACACACACACACACACAAACTAAAACAAAACTACAAACCTTAAGAACTAACCCTTAGGAAAAACAACCGGTAACCTTTCAAAGTGCAAACTAACTACTATAACTCTTAAGTTGATACATACCTTATGAATAATATCCTCAATGAAATTGTGCCAAGGAATCACATCCCCCTATTTCAAGCTAAACCCATGTTAAAGGCATTACTAAAATGACAAATCCTAATTGCACTCAAGTGTGCAGCTCACCTTAACCAACAATTTGTTTCGGAGTTGGCAAAAATGCTACCCTCCTATTCTGCATTGTGGAACATGCGAGTGACCACGAGCTCCATGTGCCCTTAGTCCCGAGGCAACGAAACCAATGTTCCCCACACAATGATAGGAACCTTGGTCGCCCTCTTATTATTTCAAGGGGTTGAGCAAGTGATGCATTGGGCTAAATCTCACCTAGCCTCCCACATGTGGCAAGTAATCCTTTCTTTGTAGTGAGCCACCTAAGCCTTCCCTCAAGCATGAAGGTAGCACTAGTTGACTCCACGATTCAAGTAAGCCCCGCCTTCCTTCCTCACCCTCTATGACCCTTCACATGCAAGATGAGTGCATGAGACTAGGGATGAGAGAGCATCCATGGGAAGGGAAGGAGGCTTTACCCTTGGTCCCTCTCTCTCTCTCTCTCTCTCTCTCTCTCTCTCTCTCTCTCTCTCTCTCTCTCTCTCTCTCTCTCTCTCTCTCTCTCTCTCTCTCTCTCTCTCTCTCTCTCTCTCTCTCTCTCTCTCTCTCTCTCTCTCTCTCTCTCTCTCTCTCTCTCCTCCTTAGCTCACAAAACGCAAGAAGGTAGAACAAGAAGTTGGCACACACAAGAATAGCCTCTTTTATTCATTTTCATCTCTTTTATACAAATTTTAAGGGTTAGGGTTTCCCCCTTTCCCTTGGGCACCCTGTCCATCCTTCTCATACTTGCACACATTAACCCATATTCATAAGTCACATTCATGTGTTACAACTTGCATGAGAGGGAGCCCAACTCTCAAAGTAGTGTCATAAAGCCAAAATAAACTATTATAATTCCCAAAAATCTTCCAACAACCCTTCAATCTTCCAATACTTTCAAAAGTCTTTAAGAATTCAAGAGTTATCAAAAATCCAATTAACATCTATGGTATCTATTTTTCGCCGTTACATGTGAGCTTTCTTGTGTCCCAATATTCTTTGGTCTCTTTGCATTTTTTCTAAGTTGTTTAGCCCCATTTCTAAGTTTGTTTGATTTCTACTCTACTTGGTTAGGATTTCTATGAAATGTAGAGCCCAAGTGGAAGCACACAAGCGGAAGTAAGGGCTATGATGGATGGAGTAAGAGAGAAAGAGAGACAGAGAGAGAGACACTATATGTGGGAACTCTAAGAGTTACAACATGTGACCGGCCTTCCCTTATTCAATAGTCATTGGAAGGAATAAAGAATAACGTGATAGTGATGGGTACTCGCCACCTGCAATTTACAGATGTATGAAGTAAATACACGGTGGCATAGGCATAGGTACCTTTACCCCCAACAACCTCCCACTTAAAAGGTGAATGTGCCTCTAGTGACAAAGTACAAATGTATATAAAGTACAACAAGATTAGGAATAGACAAATTAGCCCAATGTATATTAAACTTGTGTACTCCATCATCTCTCTCTCTCTCTCTCTCTCTCTCTCTCTCTCTCTCTCTCTCTCTCTCTCTCTCTCTCTCTCTCTCTCTCTCTCTCTCTCTCTCTCTCTCTCTCTCTCTCTCTCTCTCTCTCTCTCCGATTACATTAAAAATATCTATTCTATTCTCTATGAGAAGAAATATCACCATAACATGGATGTATTTGTGTATATATGCATCTTTATATACATATATACGTAGAAGTGACTAACTATACATATCTGTTCATAAATATATTGCTATATATATGTGTATATACATGTGTGTACAAACATGTTATATTTTACATGTCTATACATGAATTCACATCACTTTCGAACCTCTCTTCTATAGTTATTATTTAAAATATTGTTATATTTGAACCTATGTAGATGAATATGGTGTAGCGTAAATACATATGTTTAGCTTACAAATATATTTATATTTATATAAAGTATACAATGGTTGTCATCTTTTAGCTTCTTATAGTAGATGTGATTTGACCTCACAATGGCTTATGTTATCTTCATCAGTCGATAATGACCATCATGCAAAGGTAGGTCTACAAGCGCCAAAATGGTTTGCACTAGCTATTTCGATGCTTGCAAACCTGTCTTTGCATTATGGGTTTATAGGATTAGCAGTGGTAAAGGGATTGATAAGGGTAGTTAGGGGTGCAGTTAGAGTTGCTAGTAAATAGGGGATTCGAGGCTAGTTGGTGAGTGTGGAGGTGCTAGGTTGATTGATCAGGGAGGTCTATGGGAGTATGGGCTGCAACTTTGGAGAAGAAGGTTCCATGTCATCATCCATAGTAGTGGCCTGCATGTCGAGGGAGTGGGGGAGTGGGGGAAATTAGAGTGCATCGGGTAGGGGCGGGGACCAATGAGCTGTTGTGATGATGCTTCTAGGGCTATATTGTGCAGTTGATGTGCTTGAAGCTTGCTAAATTGGCAAGCCCACTTCTGTGGTAGATTAATGGTACCTATGGTGTCACCTTTTTGCTACCATGGAGCTCATTGATGAGGCCACAAATTGCACTAGATGAGTTAGAATATAGATTGTTTTGTTGTGAGTAGTAGGCCATGATTTGTTGTTGGTCATGTATTTTGGCATGACAATTGAGTGTGCTAGAGCTTGCTTGAGTAATGGCTACCTTGATGCTAGCTACTGAATATTATGCTACTCGCATGTTGATCATGTTGCTAGAGCAACGTTGAACTTCATTGTTTAGCACCAATTCTTGCTATTGATGACGTCAATTAAGTGGGAGAGTGCCATGAGTTGCATGTCAATTTGATGGTCATGAAAGCTAGCTATGTTGTTGACTAGCTCTCTCTCTCTCTCTCTCTCTCTCTCTCTCTCTCTCTCTCTCTCTCTCTCTCTCTCTCTCTCTCTCTCTCTCTCTCTCTCTCTCTCTCTCTCTCTCTCTCTCTCTCTCTCTCTCTCTCTCTCTCTATGTGGGTAGGAAGGAGAAAGTATAGGAGCTCATGTGACTCCAAGTTCCCAAGGAGGTTTGGTGTAGTTGCTCGAGTTGTCGGAGGTATGCAGTTGGCAAATTCGAGTTCTAGGTTGTTGTTGTGCACCCGAAGGAGGTCCTTTTTGCACACATAATATCTTGAAGCTTTTGCTCCAACTAACAATGTTAAGTTTCTTTTTTTGAAGATGCCGAATAATCCATGGCCTCAAAGGTCTCAACAAGAAGATCAACGACCATATTCCTGGATTACGTGGTCTTAACGACCCTTGCAGCAGGTGGATGCATGTTATAAGAAATTGTGCTGCATGCTATGGATAGTAACAACTTCGGATGACCGCTCCCCTCGATCGACGTAGTCATACAATTTTTCATGCACATAGCGTTTGTGTACTCCCTCTTCCATTGTCGCCTTGCTTTCTTGTATCCCATGATGCTAGGTAGCATTTGCATGAACACCTGTCGGCTTACTACGGCTAATGGACTCGAATAATATGTACGCGACGGCTCGATCGCCGGCTGCTCCTGCAACGCTAACAGCTCGCACAGCGGATTCGTCGAACAGAATCAAATGGCAATGATAGGGACGGCCAGGATTGATCCGTCGATGCTGCGTGTGCCACGTGATGTGGGCAAATGACAATGACGACGATAGGCTTCGTGATTCACAATCAAATGAATAGCGATACTCGATCTGAAGCGGGATTTTGACTTCCACTGATGTGTTGCATGCGATCGATTGCGTCGTTCAATTCAAAGCTGCATTTGATGCAAGGTCTTCGAGGAAAGGCCAACGTCGCCAAGTGTAGAAGGCGACAATTTGCTGGCCCTTCCAACAGCCAATTATGGATTTTGAGTGTCTGTGAGGACACCCATGCATAAACACCACGCTTTTCTTTTGTTCGAAGACCTTATGCCATCGTGGCCACATTCCAATGGTTCACTTTAGCTACATCAAGATTGTTTTGAGTGTTGGGTTCGATAATTGAAAGCTATAAAGATGTGACTAGATGCATTCATGGCATAATTCAACGCTCTCAAGTCTTACAAAAGCCTTCAAAAGCTTAAGGCATAGAATGTCAAGTGGTTTGTTTGAAGGTGATTTGGTAGCATAAAGAATTCGAAACTAGAATAAGAGCATAAGCTATTTCTAAACATTCAATTGATGATTTGATGGTGTCAATCAAATGGTTTGCTCGAATTCTCCATATAAAAAGGCTTAACGTAAAATCTTTGTTCCATCACCCAACCTATCTTCTTCACTCTAAAAATATATTTCTCTAAGCTCATTCAATTCTTCTCAAAATGTTCGTGGGATCATCTAATTATGATACGATCCAATGATGCTTTTAAGGTAGTTCGTTCTAAGTTTTATTTAAGCTACACTACTCCAATAATAGCAATGCAATGAGGCTCCATCACAAGTATACTTCCATTTTCATTACTAGTATTTGCATCAGTCTTTTCATGTCTCGTTTTCTCTCTCTTATAATTCTTTCTACATCTGGTCTCCTCTTGCCTCTCTACTTGTTCTTGGATTCTATCTCTCTATATCTGCCTCTTTCGCTCTCACTGGCTATAGCCCTTTCTCTACTTGACTTGAATGAGAATGGACTTGGATTTGAATCGATCACCTAATCTAAATGTGTCACCAAACGTTCATCCACATGCCGGTGCTCTAGTGCTCATCTAAATGTACAAATGTGAGCCCTGTCATTCAAATGCTCATTGTGAATGTTGCTATTTAAATCTGATTCTAAGACCTACCTTTAAATGTGAATGCGAGTGCTACCATCCCAATGCAAATCCATATATGCATTTGAATGCTTGTATTCACGTGTGAGTCCACGTATGTATTTGAGTGCAATCATCCAAATGCAAGTCCTAGTGTGGATTTGAGTATGAATCTAAACAACCTATCCATTTGTCATACCAATCCCAAGGAACTATGCCTTTAATAGTATTCAAGTCTTCCTCTCTCGCTACAGTTGTGTTCAAATGCAATGGACAAAGTGTTTTTTCTTGAAAACTAATCTAATATCCTGAGCCATATATATTTTTCTCTAATATCTTGCCTACTAACAGACTTGATATTGTCTTAAAATTTGAATAAACATTGAGCCCAACTAATCCTTCATAGTAATCATCATTAGAAACAATTCAAAGCTTTGCTACCGGATGACTAGAGTTTTTTTTTTTTAACATGGTTGTTTCTTATCTATTGTAATCTACTATGTCAATCAAATCACAATCTCAACCAATCTCTCTATTCAAATTTCCCACTCTAGCCATGCATGTTTTGGAATAAGCATGACACAAAATTGGAAGAGTGGCACCTTGCCTCTTCATCCCAGTCTCTAGTGGTCATGTTCCTGTTCCCTTGCATGGTGGGAATGTAAGCATCCTGGAGCAATTGATTCTATCCAGGTCCCAACAACGAAACCAAAATGTTGAGCTTCACACATGATGATTGGGACATGGATGAAACTTATATTGTTTTAAGAGATTAGATGCTCTTGGACTTAACTGCCTCTCGCACAATCTGCTTGCAATCCAATCTCATAGCCATCTTCTCTCTCCTCACTATCTCAAGAAAGAAAGAAACCAAGCAACACAAAGTTTGTAGTAGACTTACATTCTCACCCTCATGCATTGTAGTTTGAATGCATTCAAAGGCTTGACAATGGCCTCACGATCCAAGCGTGGCTCCCTCCATCCTCTCTATCACTCCATTGCTACCAATTCACTCCTCAAGTGTTCCAAAAAAAAAGGGGAAATATAGAGAAAAATGCATATCCCAACCTCACATCAACTCCACCTCTCATCCTTTAACTATAGAAGAGGTAGAGGAAGAAGAGAAGAACGTGAGACAATAAGGAAGCTTCACTCTCTGAGTCCCTCACTCATTCCCTCAATCTCACACTCTCACTCTTCCTCACTCTCAACATGCTGCACAAGAACATCAAATGGAATCATTAGGGCAAAACGCTCGAGTTTGCATACACATGAATGAACTTATCCATTCACTTTTCAATTTTTGTATATGGGATTTTGAGTTTGGGTTTGTAGCCCATGCCCTATCAATCCTTGGGTCATAAAAAGTATTTCATTACATTCATTGATGATTATTCGCATAAGGTTTGGGCCTATCTTATGAAGTAGAAGTTAGAAGTTTTGCCTGCTTTTTAACATTTTCTTGATATGGTTGAGGGCATAGGCTAAAATCCCTATGATTTGACAATGGGGGTGAATATGTCGCTAAGATATTGAGCAATTTTGTGATGGGAGGGATATGAAGCGTCAATTAATCGCCCCTTATACACCACCCTATAATGCTGTTGCAGAGTGTATGAATAGGACTATTCAAGGAAGAGTATGTGGGATGCTTAGTTGGATAGGCTTACCACATACCTTTTGGGCTGAGGTAGTTAGTACTATCGTTCACTTGATTAATAGATCCCTCTGCACTGCTCTTGGTGGTAGAGTTGTAGAGGAGGTATGGTTTGGAAAACCTCCCTCATATACTAATTTGCAAGTATTTGAATGTGAGGCATTCTATTATAGTCCCAAATACAAATGCAATAAGTTAAACTTAGAGTTTGCTAAATGCAACTTTATTGGTTATGGTGATGCAAGTGAGATGGGCTATTGCCTTTGGGATCTACATGCTTGGAAGGTTATCTGCAACCATGACGTTGGCTTTCATGAGGGCAAAACATGTGGCCAAAGCCAGTGATGTGATTGAGGTATGTGGGGTGATCTTTCAGGAGGAGCCTCATGTTACTATACAACCAGCCCATTGCTTGCGACTGTCTATTGATGATATAGTGACCCAGAATCCACATGTTGTCCAAGATCATGATGTTGGATAGAGAGGATAGGATGTACAACCCCCCTCACCACTCTTGAGACGCTCTACTCAAGCCTCATGTTCTCCTAATCATTATGAGCCCTCTATGTATTATGTCGTGGTGATAGATTCTGGTGAGTCCCTTACTTATGAGGAGGTTGTAGCACAGAGGTGATAGCCACTCTTGGAAACGAGCCATGCAATTTGAGTTCGATTCACTACATAGGAATCATATGTAGGATTTTGTTATATTGCAAAGTGGAAAACGTGCATTGCCATGCAAATGGATATATATGTTGAAGAGCACCCCTAGTCACCCTAAGCTAGCATACAATGTGTGTTTGGTTGCTAAGGGTTTTAAACAGGAAAATAGAGTTGCCTTTTATGAGATATTCTCCTCTATGGGTGACAACCCTTTTCTTAGTTTTGGACTTGGTTGCATAGATGGATCTAGACTTGTACAAGATGGACGTTGATACGACTTTCTTATGTGGGAACTTGCATGAGGATATCTATACGTAGCAACCAAAGGGGTTTATGGAAAAGGGCAAGAAACAGCTAGTGTGCAAGTTAAGGAAGAGTCTTTATGGACTTAAGTAAGCACCTAGGAAATAGGATCATAAGTTTGATACCTTTATACATTCAAAGGGTTATTCTTGCAGTGATATGGATTCATGTCTTTACACAGAGAAGGCCCTTGGTGGTAGCCTTATCATTTTGGTATTATATGTTGATGACATGTTGATAGTTGGGAGTGTTCATACTGAGCTCTAGGGGATGAAAGACATGGGACATGCCTCTCATATACTTGGTATGCACAATTGTGTGTAATCGCTCTAATAGACGACTCTACTTGTCACCGAAGGAGTTTATTCATAAAGTCCTTGAGCGATTTCATATGCAGGGTGGTAAGTCAGCCAGTACCCCTTTACCTTCTCATGTGAAGGTGAGTCGAGAAAATTGCAAATGATGAGTTAGGTAGATTGCTCCCAGTTAGATGATGAGAGACTCAAGATGGTCGAGATCCAGTATCCATTTGTGGTGTGGGCGGCTTGATGTATGCCATGATAGCCACTAGACATGACATAGCATTTGCAGTGGAAGTTATGGCTTGTTATATGGCAACACTTGGTAGGCAACAAAACGAGACACCGTATAGGGTATCGTGAGATACCTTAAGGGCACAACATACTTGTGTCTTTACTATGGCAACTAAGACACTAGAGTCATGGGTTATATAGACTCAGATTATGCAGGATATGCAAACGTTAGGAAGCCCACCTTTGGCCATGCCTTCGCCTTTACTAGAGGTGCTATTTTTTGGATGCCTAGCATGCAAAAGTGCATTGTCTTCTCTACTACTATTGAGACTCAGAACATTGCTACTGAGGCTTGCAAGGAGGCCCTATGGTTAGGTCACTTGGTTTCTAACCTTGGTATCACATACAAACTCCTATATTGCATTTGAACTCTATGCATGTCATCCGATTGGTATGTAATGTGGTATTTCATGCAAAGACCAAGCACATTGATATCTATTATCAGATAAGTGGTTGTTTGAGAAAAAGCAGATAGAGCTTGTTAAGATCTCTACAGATGAGAATCTTGCTGATCTACTCAATAAAAGTCTCCCAGTGAATAGGAAGATGATGGGCATAGGATGAGATGATGTTTGTTCCTCATCCTATTGTACGTATGTATACTTTGTACTTTGCCACTTTGTTCTTGTTTTCAACTCTTAAGCATATTCACCTTTAAGTGGGAGGTTTTTTTTTTGGGGGGGGGGGGGGGGGGGGAGGGTTAAAGGCTCCCTATTCCTAGCCGCTTATATTTATTGTACACTTACTACTTGCACACATGTAGACTGTAAGCGATGGTTGCCCATCACTATTACTTTATTCTTTATTCTTATTATAACAATAGAATAAGGAAAGCCAAGTCACACATTGTGACTATTGGAGTCCCCACATACTGTCTTGCTCTTTCTTCCTCCAACCTCCATAGCCCTTGCTTCTGCTTATGCTCTCACTCTTGCTCAACCCTTCCACCTTTCACAATTATCATCCAAGACAAAGTCCAATAGTATAAGATCATACCTAGCCTACATATTAGCATGGATTAATAGAAATGTATCACCTCTTACAATGAGGACTATCAAAGAGAAATTATATTTATGCTGGGAGATTTAGCCTCATTAGTTACTCCATCATTCTTGAAACATATGGGTTGTCTAGATGGATGCTCATAAGCAAAGTAACCATGCTAGTTTTAATAATACCAGTAGCTAGTATGCCTTATACATGCAACGATTGCACTAGTTTCAACAAGCCTCTATATTGCTCCGAGATAGAGAGAGAGAGAGAGAGAGAGAGAGAGAGCAAAAGGCATACCATGTATTACCAACATTTACCATCTAGGATCCCTTGATCCCTACAAGTAGGTTTAGTCAAGCTTAAAATTCCATTCCTCATATCTCATGCAAGACTACTAAGAGTACAAGTATAAACTTAAGACTCATTATATGGCATGAATTTCCACTTTGTATAGGCATCATACCCAGAGTGTGATGCAATGTAACAATGCAAATACAAAGCTACATCTACAAAGTGACAACCAATTGCATTAAAGAGACATTTAAGTAGAGGTGTTGCTAAATAGATTTAAATGTATAAAGAACCTTGCACGTTACAAATGAGAATATATAATAGGTCTTTTATTTTTTTTTTGGAATATTGAAATTCAAAGAACCAAGTATATAAAATGATATGGAGAGGCTGGACCTATTACATATGAAACCAATTAGGTAGATGATTAGATAGGACTAATACAAACTATCTTATGTTGTAAGTGTTAGTGGTATAACTTGGTTGCAATCCCTTTCACGATATCCAACCATATATCTTATTCGTGTTATGAAAATCTTTATGAAAATAAGTTGTTATTCATTTATTTATTTATGTGGATGTCCTTTGTCTATGTGATGCATGATCATGACTTGTTATGTGCACATGAGCCCATGTCTGACACAAGTCGCATTATGCCTGGTAGATAGATGGTAGAAGACTAATGTGTTATGTGTTGTGAGAAAATTATTAGGTAGGTGAAGCAATTTAATATTTTTGAGTAGAGCGTGTCATAGTGCACGAATTACATTTATAGGGCGCTTCATCATCACACGATTATTATATTTTTATAAGTGTTTCTCAATGCAAGGTTATTGTATATACACTTGTGCGAATGATGTGTTTGGTTATAGTTCTTTCTCTACTCTCTTCTCTCTTACAATTTGTGAGCTTTATGAATTTCTTGTTGATTTTACTATCATATGGTGAAGGACTACAATAGTTTGTGTTGTGTGGCAACTATAATATATGACCCCAACCATTAGTCATTTTTTTGCAATACGTGTGGTTTTGTGAAGGTTGCCAACTTGCATGCTAAATTCCATGAGAAGAGCAAAGAATTTAGAGCTTAAATGGCTATGTGGTAAAATGGTATTATGAGGTTTAAATAATAAAAGACCATAAATGCCATTTATGGAAAGGCAAAGCGAGTATGACTATGAAATTTATGAGGTATATCATTATACATGGAATGCAACATCTTTGGCATTTATTGAGCATATCAAGAGAAAGGTAACATATTTACCTTAGATTGATAACATGATAGTCTCTATGTCTACTCCTTTGAGGCCAAAGTGGAGAACATCGTCTAACAAGACAACCTAGTCAAGTGTATGCATGGGGTATAAGTTCAATACCGAGAAGAGAGTGATAACCTCATGGCCACTTTGTTTTGAAATAGTCTAGAGTATCTAGTCTAGTAACACATAGAAATGAGAAGATAACAATAAGTGTATGTGTAGACCTTGAGCTTTAGATATCTTAGCTTAGCTTGTGCCTTAGGTAGACCTAGGGCCAATGCATAAGTAATCACTTATTTAAGTCAACACAACTACATTTTAGCCAAAATATCATGCCTTGAATGAGAATAATGCCAATACCTCAAATGTTAAAGCATTGCCAATAGTGTGATGTTTACCATTTAGTAAATAAGCATGTAAGTAGTTAGCATTAGTCCAATAGCTCAAGATAATGAGATGATGATCATTTTGTGTGCAAACTTGGGCTTTGGTTGTCATGGTTTTTACATAATCAAGGTTTGAGACTAGATTGTGTGCCATTAGGAACATCATATCGCTCCAGTTAGTCATGCTTGATAGCCATAGGCAGCCTTAATATAGTGTGTGAACTATTCTTAGTGGGAATGGATATCTCTTGCAAGCTTGGCATTAAGGCCACAATTCTCATGGTAATAATAGCTATAACGTTAACTCATTCAGTGCACCAATTAAGCTCCTAGACCCAACATTATTGTGAACTATTTTATTTGTCAAGTTGAACTTGGTCCTATATTATTGAATAACTAATACTGGCCTTGGGTTATACGAGACTAAAATTGTGTGGCATATATTTGTAGCCTAAGTCACGTCTTCATTTGAATGGTATTCATAGGTGGGACTCAAGATAGGCGACTTTGTGCTCCTTTAGCCAAGATTAATCAAGGGAACAATTTTGCTCATGAAATTCATCATGAATGTAGGGCATTCACTAGTTAATGCTTGCAGAATGCTATTGGACCACACGTACGAGACTTGGGTGATAGGGTGTTCTACAGCTTTACAGTGATACAATACCATGATCTAAACATGACGAACAAATTTAATGTGCTTTATAACAATATTCAAAATACTATACATGATCTATATTTCGAACAATCTTTGCTATATATTTTACAAATCAAAATGTCTATCTCTGTGTATGTAGTCTATAGTCTTAATACCAAGTACTATAATTTCTGGGCTTGACACCTTGCCCCAAATATCCTAGATCCAAAATGGCCATGATGATAGTTTTATGCCAAATGTAAATATGGACAAATTCTAACCTATTTCGTGCACGATTCTTTTGCCAGGTTTAGATAAAGCGATTGATTATGCATGTCTCTTTTGTAGGGAAACCATATCGAATGCACACATTTGCATGCATGCAACCAAACCTATCATGCTATAGGTGACCCTTGCATGTGCATGTGCAATCTTACAACCTTGCTTCACATTTGGTTACCTTCCAAGGCACCTTTGCTATAGAAAAGGCCATTGCTTGGATGGCAAAATATAAGGTTGATGCACCACAATGCCTCTCTTTGAAGTGATTGAGGGTGTGAAGATCTATCCACTTCTCATATGCTCCCTTGGATGAGATGGAGCATAGAAATCTATCATTATAGCTAGGGGAGTTAGGAATTGTAGCCAATGATGGAACAAAAAACCACATTGAGGGAGTTTAGGAGGGGTACATATAATGAAGAGGAGGTGGCCAAGAAAAATGTGGCTAGTGGCGAGGAAAGTAAAAAGGGAGTGCAATGGTGTCTCCCATAGAGGTTAGTTGCTTAGGGAGAGCCTCTTGAAGTTGGTGATGGCAGCAACATGCATTCTCTTTACTCTTCCTAGGCATATTCTACCTTAACTATGGTGCGCAGATCGATCATTGTATGCTCACGTAGTGAATCCCAGAAGGTCCCCAAGAATAATGAACTCTACCTTTTTGCACAAAAAACAATGTAAAAGCATGAACGACAAGAAGCAAGAGACCAATTGGGTTCAATCTCCCCCCATGCCTTGTGTGAGCGCTTCACAAAGCATGTATTTTATGTATATTTCCATCTTCATGCTCAATAATAGCCCAATTTACAAAAATATGACAAGCTTTTAGCTTTTGAGTTTGCTTTCTACAAAAATAGGAAATAAAGCTAATGGACGGTGCCCATGGAATCTGGCACGCCCAACACAATGTCCCAAATAGAAATAACATATCCGTGCGCATAGGCGCATACAAAATAATAATAAATAATCGATGTCTCAATAGACATAATAAAATATAGGCGTGGCGCCTATCAAAATATAATCCAAATGTCGAATACTCGCTAGGCTCCAATGCTTTCCTCCGCCACTGCTGCTATCTCTACACATCAACTGAAGCATTCACAATCGTTAGTAAAATAATACAATTAAACCGACAAAAGTGAATACCTAGCAGTCTTCAGCTACATAAATAAATCAACTGGTTAGAAATAAATCCTAACCTTAATTTATTACGAGTGCGCACTCTAAACTCATAAACGTTTATTAATTTAATATGCATTTTGCGGAATCACCCATGTACACACTAAATTAATGAAACGCCCGAAAAGGACAGGCGTCCCCATCAACTTCTCGCACAAAGAATCCACTTTGTGTATGAGCCCCGATCATCTAAGTTTACGGAATCCACCATAAAACCTCACGGAATCCACCGTGGGATCCACCGTGGCACGGAATCCACCGTGGAATATGCCTCCTGGCATCATACCCCCGGGGTGGGATAGCAATTGACCTCAATTGCTATTAGCTCAATGTGGAGCTAACAGAGTGGGGAAAGCATTTAAGTCTCTAGCGTGCATCCATTGTGCTTCCTCTACAGGATGGTTCTTAAATTTTACTAGATATCTAGAATACCTTCAGCCAGTTCTAGTGGTCATATAGTCAGTGTCTATGATGGCTTCTGGTTCAAGTATTTCAGTCTCTTCCTCTAATAAAGGTGGGTTTTCATAAATAGGGTGGATAGGTAATTGGCCTCTAAATGGTCTCAATAAACTAATGTGAAATGTATTATGAATTTTCCAATGAGATGGTAATTCTAACTTGAATGCATTATCATTAATTTTATGAATAATTCTAAATGGTCCATAGAATCTAGGAGCTAATTTGACGACTGGATGTCTATCTACACTTTGCAGTCTACGTTTTTCTATTCTCAGCCAAACATAATCATCAACTTTGAAATTCATGGCTTGTCTTTTCTTGTTGGCTTGTTTGGTATATGATTGTTGGGCTTTAGCAATCATATCCTTAACCTCATCAAAAATACTGTTATGCATACTAGCAATATCACCAGCACTCTGAATTCTATTAGACAAAGATGCAACAGGTGTAGACAATCTATATCCATAAATGACTTCAAAAGGTGCTTTCTTTGTAGATGTGTGCGGTGTATTGTTATATGCAAACTGTAATAAATGCAAATGAGTGTCCCATGTCTGAGGTTTAGAGATAGTATATGCACGTAAAAGATCTAGAATGGTGCTGTTTGTGGCTTCTGTTTGTCCATTAGTTTCTGGATGAAATGCAGATGAGAAATCAATCTTTGTGCCTAGATTAGCCAACAGAGTAATCCAAAAATTGTTACAAAATCTAGAATCACGATCTGAAATAATCACTTTTGGCAATCCATGGTTAGTAAAATCAGTTTTCAAAAATAACTGTGCTGCTTGTGATGCTGTTAAAGTTTTCTTACATGGAATGAAATATGCTTGCTTACTAAATCTATCTACAACAGTCCAAATCATATCATGGTTAGATTTAGTATTTGGTAAACCAGTAATGTAATCCATAGAGATATGTTCCCAAGGTTTAGATGGAATAGACAAAGGCATTAGTAATCCATACTGTTTACCATGATGTCTTTTTATTCTTTGACAAATCAAACATTCAGAAACGAAATTAGATACATCTGCATCCATATGCGGCCAATAAAAATCTTCAGTTAACATACGTAATGTAGATATGATACCTCTATGACCTTGATATGGGGGACAATGAATTTCATTCAAAACAAAAGATTGGAATGGAATAGTAACACACAGTCTCTTTTCATAAAACATAAATCCATCATTATATGACAATGAATCAATAGGAATGAAATTATTTTGAACTAATTTATGCTAATCAGAATGAAAAGTAATATCCTGGTGATATGTATCTTTCATAGCAATCAAAGAATCAAAAGATATGACAAAAATATTATGAATTGCAGGTCTTCTACTCAATGCATCAGCAACTACATTTTCTTTTCCAGGTTGGTATTGAGTGATAGGATGAAAACTTTGAATGAAGGAAGCCCATTTGATATGAGGGTTAGAGATTTGGGGTTGGCTAAGTAAATGTCTAATGCTTTGCTAGTCGGTCTTTATCATGAATTCTGAACCCATTAAGTAGTGTTTCCACTGTCTTAATGCTTGTACAACTGCTAATAGTTCTTTGTCATATGTGGAATATTTCAGCTCAGAGGGTTTCAGCTTACAACTAGAATATGCTATTGGATGATTGTCTTGCATTAGTACGGCTCCTATTCCTGATCCGCTAGCATCGGTCACAACTAGAAAGAATGGTCTATTAAAGTCAGGCAACTGTAGAACAGGGGCATTGGTTAATGCACGTTTCAGTAAGTCAAAGGATTTCTGCTGGTTTTCGGTCCATTGATAAACAATTCCTTTCTTGAGAAGTTTGGTTAATGGTAAAGCAAGTAATGAAAAATTACGTACAAACTTTCTATAGAAACTAGCAAGACCAAGGAATGAGCGTAATTCATGCACGTTGTTAGGAACAGGCCAATGCAATATTGCATCAATTTTCTTAGAATCAACTTTAATTCCATCAGATGATACAATATGACCTAAATACTCAATTTCTGTCTTAAAGAATTCACTCTTTTCAGGATTTGCAAACAATTGATTTTCTTTCAGTAATTGAAAAACTAATGACAAATGCTCATAATGCTCTTTCTCATTTTGACTAAATACCAAAATATCATCAAAGAAAACAATCACACAGTACTGATATTTCAAAAAGATACGGTTCATCATTCTGCTGAAAGTGGCAGGTGCATTAATCAATCCGAATGGCATGACTAAGAATTCGTAATGGCCAAACTGTGTTCTGAATGCAGTCTTAAATATGTCAGATCTATCTAGCCTCACCTAATGATATCCAGACTTAAGGTCAATTTTACTAAATATAGAAGATCCTTGCAGTTTGTCCATAAGGTCATCAACTCTAGGTATAGGATACCTATTCTTTACAGTGATCTTATTTAAGGCTCGGTAGTCAATACACATACGATAGGTATTATTCTTTTTCTTAACTAAGAGTACAGGTGCACCGAATGGAGAACTGCTAGGTCGAATTAAACCTCTATTTAGTAATTCTTCAACTTGACTCTGGATTTCTTTTTGCTCTATTTGATTGTGCCTATATGGTGCTTTGCAAGGTGGTTGTGTGCCAGGTATCAAATCAATCTTATGGTCTTCTGGACGTGAAGGAGGTAAACCTGGTGGTAGGTCTTCTGCAAAACAGTCCTTAAAATATGCAAGAAATTCCTTATGCCTAGGGTGCATATGATTTTCCTTTGCGTACAATTCATTCACCCAAATGAGATATGATTTACTACTCTTGCGTAGTGCACGTTTTGCTTGAGTATGCGAAAGCAGTTGAAAAATATTAGATGCATGCATACCATATAATGTAATAGATTTTCCTTGAAAATTAATATTCATTGTGTGTGTGGAATAATCTATATTTGGATTATGCTGGTGTCGCCAAGGCATTCCTAGAATAATATCACTCGACTATAATGGAACAACTAAGAATTTTCTTCTTTCAATGTATGAACCAATTTGAATCTCTAAATCTTGAACTTCTTGTGTACCATTATACCTAGTGCCTAAAAATGCAGCTTTTATGCAATAATTCGTAGGTACAGTCTGTAATTTCAATTCCTTTATCAATTTTGCTGAAATAAAGTCATGAGTACTACCGTTATCATGCAAGATAGTCTTTTCCTTTCCATGCACCAAACATTTCATAGTCAATAATGAATGTGGAGTAGGCATACCTGGTAAAGTGTCGGAAGTAGTAGTAGTGTCGTCCTCATCTTCAGTGAAGTCAAGCATATCCTCATGCTCGTCTTCGTCCATGGCTCCAAGATAGTTGATATGAGCTGGTGGCTTCTTTGAATGACAATTTGCTACAAGATGTCCAGGCTGGTGACATTTATAGCATACTATTGGCTTGGCTTTGGTTACATTATTTGCAATGGCTGGAAGTCTGGGTACATTTGGATTTGCTTGTGGAATAGGCTTAGGATTTGGATTGACATTGGATGGTAATGCAGGTGGTTTAGCCCAATTCTTGTGGAAAGATGGTGAAGAGAAACGACCTGGATTAAACCTTCTAAAATTGGAATTGAATTGTTTAGATCCATAATTACCATTGGCTTGGAATTGCTGTGGTCGTCTGTCTCTACCGCGTAGCTTATCTTCAGTGTCGTGAGCTAATGAGATGGCGTCTTCAAGGGTAGCAGGCTTGAACATGTTCACTTCAGCGTAGTAATGCCCAAGGAGTCCAGACATATACTTCCGCTTATGTGTCGTCTCTGGTACGTCTTCAAGCATGCATAGCTGTAGGAGTGCATTCTAAAAATGCTCTGTATACTGTGGAATAGGCTCACAATCCCGTTGTTAAAGTAGATCCCATTGCTTGATAGCCTTCTCATGAAATTGCGGTGGAAGGAAATTCTGCATGAACTTCTTCTTGAAATCTTCCCAAGTAGCAGGACATTCTATGCTCTTGTGTACTACAGTCCACCAAAGTGATGCTCTGTCTACCAAATGATTAGTAACACACTTGATTTTATCTTTTTCTGGATAGGTTTCCTCATGGAAATAGTCATCAAACTGGCTAATGAATGATAAACAGTCTTTCCTTCTCGTATGCCATTGAAAGTGCGAAATTTGAAACTTCGTTTACTTATCTTGGATTCCTTGCGAATGGTTTGAGCTTCAAGAGTGGTGTCGATGGTACGTCGAATCAAATCTTCAACTTGAGGTTCTTCTTTGTCGGTAGACGCTCTTTGTAAATTTGTCAATTACGCTTGCAATGCTTGCTTAGCCCTTCGTTCTTCTTCCAATTGCATCATGATTAGATCCAGCTTTTGTTCCATGGTAGGCTCAGGTAGGTCGTCTTCAGCCATAGGATCATCCATATGTGGTGTCGTCATCCTGTAAAACTCAAAAGACCTTTCTCACTCAAAATCAGGTTAGCGGGATGAGCATAGCTCAAATTCGGGTTTACAAGGCTATGTATTTTTGGGTATTTCTTTCTCAATTTTCAAAAAATCTGCAATATTTCCTTCTTCGTATGCTGAAAATACTTCAGCGGACCTGCGTATAGGTAGAATACTTTGCCACGAACAACTTTGCAGTTCGGAGTTTCTGCGCAACTTTGCAGTTCGGAGTTTCTGCGCAGGAACAACCCTTCTAGGAGTTTTGAGCACTAGTCAGTTCTGACTCCAGTGGACTAGTCTGACTTGCAGAGTTGCAGACTTAGCCGACTTACAGAGTTGCAGACTTGCAGAACTTAGTGAACTTGCAGAACTTGATTACAGTCGACTTGCAGGACTTGACTTAGGAAGTGCAGGACCCAGAGTTTATTGACTTGCTTGCCTTGTATGACTTGACTTGAGTAGTTTAGCTTTGACTTAAGGGATTAAGCTTGAGAAGCTTAATCAATCAATCGTCTGATTTCGTGGGGGGGGGGGGGGGGGGGTGTTTTTTCCGCCATGCGGAAAAATCGGACCTCCTCTGAGATGAAACGATTTGATTTTTGAAGATTTAAGCTTCTTTTCCAAGCTTATAAACTCTAAAGTTCAACTTTGAAAAAAGGGAGATATGGAATTTCTCACTGTATATCCACGACTTGTTTATGGAGATGAATGCGTGGTCCTCCGCCTGTACAGCCTGGTCATTCGCGATCTGACAGTAGAAACAGGGATTCTTGATCGCCAGAAGTCTGCCTGTATCGACGGTTCGCGACGAGATTGACTGTAGAGCCTGATCGTTCCAGGAGCTCCGCCTTCGCACGAGATGGGTAGCGATTGGAAGCTCTTAATCTCAGCTCCGCTCTGGTACCACTGGTGCGCAGATCGGTCGCTGTATGCTCACGTAGTGAATCCCGGAAGGTCCCCAAGAACAATGAACTCTACCTTTTTGCACAAAAAACAATGTAAAAGCATGAACGACAAGAAGCAAGAGACCAATTGGGTTCAATCTCCCCCCATGCCTTGTGTGAGCGCTTCACAAAGCATGTATTTTATGTATATTTCCATCTTCATGCTCAATAATAGCCCAATTTACAAAAATATGACAAGCTTTTAGCTTTTGAGTTTGCTTTCTACAAAAATAGGAAATAAAGCTAATGGACGGTGCCCATGTAATCTGGCACGCCCAACACAATGTCCCAAATAGAAATAACATATCCGTGCGCATAGGCGCATACAAAATAATAATAAATAATCGATGTCTCAATAGACATAATAAAATATAGGCGTGGCGCCTATCAAAATATAATCCAAAGGTCGAATACTCGCTAAGCTCCAATGCTTTCCTCCGCCACTGCTGCTATCTCTACACATCAACTGAAGCATTCACAATCGTTAGTAAAATAATACAATTAAACCGACAAAAGTGAATACCTAGTAGTCTTCAGCTACATAAATAAATCAACTGGTTAGAAATAAATCCTAACCTTAATTTATTACGAGTGCGCACTCTAAACTCATAAACGTTTATTAATTTAATATGCATTTTGCGGAATCACCCGCTATGGAATCACCCATGTACACACTAAATTAATAAAACGCCCGAAAAGGACAGGCGTCCCCATCAACTTCCCGCACAAAGAATCCACTTTGTGTATGAGCCCCGGTCATCTAAGTTTACGGAATCCACCGTAAAGCCTCACGGAATCCACCGTGGCACGGAATCCACCGTGGAATATGCCTCCTGGCATCAAACTATCACCATCAAAATGTTTTCCTCATTGGTCATAAACATGTCTCTTTCTCTCTTTCACACACACACACACACACACACACACATATGCACGCACACGCGCACACACAAAACTTAAGGTTAGCATGTTTTGATATTGATCAAACTATGGCTATGTGTTTCATACTAGAAGATTGGTTGTGTCTCACAATTTATACATGAGCATCGAAAGGTGAAAAGTTTTGCATTGCAAATCAGTCAAAATAAACTCCATGTATTGCTAGATTAACATGACATAACAGGTCATGGAAAACTATAGAGAGGGCTTACCACTCTTTCTCACAACATGATAAAATTATGGCAAATGCCATGCTTCACAAATGAACCCTTGTAGGATTACAATTTAGCATGATAATAATGAAAAGAACCTAGGCTTGTCATGGGATCATTGACGAATCTCATTGAATGTTCAAGAAAGGAAGTTGAGAGAGGTACTAATTGTTATGCATACAATGTTAACTCAACAATACCATTGAAGATGTTATTGCATATGCTATCGAGGAAAGGGCTTACATAAATCTATTGTCTCTTTCATGTTTGTTCTTTATTTTGCAATGGAGGCAAATTTCAAATCAAAATTTAAAACAATATAAGCTTTTTTTACATTTGGCATATTGAGATGACTAGTATTCAAGTTGTCTTAAAATTGTGATTGTACATCAAGTTTTTATAAAAGATGTTACTATACACCTCTTGTTCTCCTTTTGAATGTGATGGTTATCCTTTTTTACTTTACCTTTTGTGTTCACACTATCATCCTTGCCTGTTAAATGCACAATTGAAGCATGGCTCGTGCATAAATCAAGGTAACATTAGATGTGGCACTAGAGTAAAATCCTCACCATGTAACAAAACTTTCTAGCTAGTGAGGTTGTTTTCAAAATGAACATAGCTTATTGAATCAATACACATTCCCACTTGCCTATAAAGGGCAAAATAATCATGTTTCCATCAATGATGCGTAATTATGAAAATGAATGTATTCCTTTTAACTAGAAACTTAGATGGCCATTTGTATTAACCAAGGTACACCTTTCTTAGACATCACAGTTAGCTTAAGTATATGCAACTTAGGGAGTCTTAGGCTTTTTTAAGAAGCTGATAAGGAAATGCAATTGCAAAAAGCATGACAACAATCTACATGCTACACATGGAAATGCCTACAAGGGCTTAGAAGCTTTTGGATATATGGAAAAGAACACTTACCGTTTACATTTTTGGATCAATGAGTGGGTAATCAGGGCTTTGCTGCTTTGTTCCTCTCTCTCTTACTCATTAACTATTTTTCAACTTGAAAAATAGGCTAACTCTAGTGTTTCAAAGAATATATGGAAAATAACGTCTACCATTTAATTTTTGGATGAATCGGTGGGAAATGTGGGCACTACTACTTCATCCCGCCCCCTCTCTTTCATTGCCACTGTTTTCCAACCTTAAATATAGGCTAGCTATATTGTTCAAAAGTAAAGGAGCCTACAGGCTATTTGACAAATATAAGATAAAAAGCTACTAATGTTCATTTTGCATCTCTAGATGAATGATGCATGTTGGACATGTTCAATAGAAAGCTTTCGCCTCAAGGTTGGAAGGGTCAATTTCATGCCATGGATAGTGCCCTTTTGTGAGACATAAATGTCCATGCAAGATTGTTGATGCCAAAGGAGTTTGACATACACGGCGGGCTGATCCATCTTTCTTAAAAGCTCTCTCTCTCTCTCTCTATATATATATATATATATATATAAAGCCCTTTATCTACCCAACTTGTTTCATGAAGGCCTTTTGATTCGATTTGCCCTTGGTTGGAGGTTTTGTTGTGTGTGTGTGGGGGGGGGGGGGGGGGGGTAAGCGCGTGACGCGCCACTAGAGAGAGGGCGGTGGCCCGGGCGGCGCTGGAGTACGTGGACAAATCGGGGCCGCAGGATCGTGAGATGGACGGAGAAGGATGGGGTGTCAATGTGGGCCGTCCGATGAGGAATCGTACGATGGAGCGGGGAGGGGGACCAAATAAAGAGCGGAAACCCTAATTTCGCCCTTCTCTTCTTCTTTTTCTTTCCTCGGCTGGCTTGCCCTGTCGTGCAAGTTTCCTTCTCTCCGCCCCCCCCACTCCTCCCCCCTCTCTGCCGAGGCTCGAGCCCCTGTTGCCCCCACCCCCACCCCCCGCTCCCGCAACCCCCCCCGGCCTCCCCCCTTCTCTCTGTGTCTTTGTTTAAAACCCTAGCCCTATCCTTATAATTCAGCCTGCCCATTCACACCTCCCCAGTGTGAATCCGAATCCGCTTCCCATCCCCCATCTTCCCTCCCCTCTGTTCTTAGCTCCCGGTCAGCCGATTCAACCCTCCCCTGCTCCCTTCCGCTTCTGCTCTTAGATCACCCGGCTGTGGCTGGCCGCAGCCCCCGCCAAAGTTGCCACAGCTTGCCTCCCCTGCCTGCCGGATCCGCTCCCCCCGCCCCTGATATGCGGAGTTACACAGCCCTTGTGAGGGGTTTACGGTTCTGTTCCTCCAGATCCCCTTCCGTCGTTGGCGTATGAACCTGCTTTCATGACCCTAAGCATATAAATGGCTTCAGCCGTTCTTTTGACATACGAGCGGAAGCCTATCTTGAGCCGGAACACCAGTATGAAACAGACGCAGAGTGCCTCGAACGGCTATCTCCTAGATCGAGGGACTACAGAGGTCTCCTACGCATCTGAGACGGTTGCAGACTCCGAATCCAGAAGGCCTAAGTCATTGGCTCCATACGGTGTGCAGAACCTGACCACATCCGATGAGCGCCCCTCGGAAACTGCCTCTGAAGATTCCTGTAGCTTGAAGAGGAAGTCTATGAGTCTGAATGGGGACAGCACGAAGGATGCTTTCAAATCTGGTACAGGGATTTGCTTGAGGAATTTAACCAAAGGAGAAAAGCGGCAGCTGCGGAAACGGCTGAAGTTAGAGTTACAGCAAGTGCGTACCCTCTCTTCCAAGTTGGAAGCAAGGGAGCTGCAAGTAAAGCAGGCTGCGTCTGGATTGAATGCTCGTAATGATGGTTCACTGGCTAGACTCAATGGATCTTCCTCTAAGCTGGCCAGTGACTACGGTGCTCCAGTGTATGAGTCCCCCCGCAGGGATCTTGATGGCCGGCTATCCAGGCATCCTAGTATTGTCATACCTGAGCATACTTTGGAGACCCCTGGGTTTGGGGGCAAAGACAAAAGAACCCCTAAAGCTAATCAGCTGTATGTAAACTCAGAATTTGTATCTGGAAAAGATAGGTTCCTGCCACTTGAAAAATCAAAATCTAAAGGAGGGTCAAACCTGAAAAGAAACCTGCAGAAGAGTTCAGATCTCCGTGATTCTAAGCGGCAAAAACTGGATCTAACTCATAGCAAAAGAATGACAGAGCTCTTGAAACAGTGTGGCATGATTCTAAAGAAGCTCATGACACATAAGTTTGGATGGGTTTTCAATGAGCCTGTAGATGTTGTTAAGTTGAATCTCCATGACTACAACAAGATCATAAAGAAGCCCATGGATCTGGGCACAATAAAAAAGAAGCTTGATAGTAATGTGTACCTCTTGCCCACAGAGTTTGCAGAAGATGTGAGGCTAACATTTGCTAATGCCATGAAATATAATCCACCTGGTCATGATGTTTATTTCATGGCTGATTCTTTGCGGGGCATGTTTGAGGAGAAGTGGAGGAACATTGAGGAGAAGTTAAGGGATCTGGAGGCTCTGCACGAGAGAATGCAACAGGAGTTGAGAGAACCCCCACCACCACCGCCACCACGGTTGGCTCCGCCTGATGCCAATCCTGTCTTACCGGCTGGCAGTCGGCCTGCACCTGCAAGAAAGCCCAAGGCACCTCAGGCAAAATCTGCTGCCAAGCCTAAGGCAAAAGGATCTGCCTTTCCAAGACGGGACCTGACTTTCGAGGAGAAGCAGGCTATGAGTGATCGACTTGGGACACTCCCACCTGATAAGCTTGAGCATGCTGTCCAGATCATGAAAAATAAGAATCCCAACCTGACTCAAACTGAAGATGGTATAGAAGTGGACATTGACTCCTTTGATGTGGAAACATTGTGGGAACTATACCGCTTTGTTATGGATAGTCACAAAGGAACCACTAAGATCAAGAAGCAGGCAGAGAAAATTGCTCAAGCAGAACCTGCTGTTTCTAGTAGACCTCAGGTACTCTTGGTGGACAAGGCCTCTTGAATTAGTTCAAATTGAGTTCTCATCATATTACTGATAAATTTTGCTGTTTGACTAACAGGTTTCAAATGGAGTTCCAAAGCCTTCCAAATCAAACCTGAGGGGTAAGTCTCTTTTACGTTCCTGCTCCACTTTGCATTGGTGTTATTGCTGTTGTGCTTATATTTCTGTCAATTGTGCAGGTGAAGCTGGGGACGAGGAGGTTGACATTGGTGATGATATGCCAACTGGGGAGTTCCCTCCTGTTGTTATTGATAAGGATAGGGCTGTTGGTAAAGCAAACAGCAGCTCGAGCAGTTCAAGCAGTGGATCAGGATCTTCCTCCAGTGGTACGGGCCTGCCATCTCTGCGAATTTCCCTTTACTATGGAACTTCTGTTTATGCTGCTTGTTTTTAAAGTGGTTTTCCTGAGTTCTCTGATTGTACTCACAGATTCAGACTCAGGGAGTTCTTCGGGAAGCGATTCTGATGCAGAGGATGGTCACTCGGGCGGGGCTGTCTCTAAGCTTTCACCACCTGAAAAGGTTTGACAGAGCCAGCTTGCTATGCACATCTGAAGTTCTTCAGATTGCATTATTTTTGCATATGGATGCAAGTTTTAGCTTGTGAAAATCTATTTTTTCAATAAGAAGTGGATGACAGTGGGCCATCATGAATTTGTGTACTTATTATGGAGGAGGCTGAAAGTGCCCTTCCTTGCGGAATGTCCCCGCCACCGCTGCAGGAACCCGTGGGTTCAGGCGCTGTTGGCGATCGAAGGGGCAGCCCTGCCTGCGATGTCGATGGTGCCAAAAGTGCGTGTTGCATTCAACCCTGTTCAGTTTTTGAACTTTTTATTTCTTCAAACTTCCTGTTTTGCCATTGTGGGCTTTAATATTACTTCTTCTGCCTTCTATGGACTTTTTTTTACTAATAGTGTAATAGGTGTGTCGTCAGGGTCTGTGAGTGATCTCGATGAGGAAAATGTTCCAGCCAAGGCCTCTCTTCCTGATACAGACACTCAGATGGAAGGTAAGAGCCTTTCATGTGAACATATGCAAGTTCTGTCGCTACAGTGATTACATATTTTGACATTTTTGTGGCAATTCCCTCAGGAGAAGCAAAAGAGGTTTTCCATGAAAGGCAGCATCGGGCTGCTCTGCTCCGAAGCCGATTTGCTGAGACCATCCTAAAAGCTCAGGAGAAGACCTTGCCTTTGAGCTGTGTATGTAAATATCTACTAAAAGTCTCACCTGTGCACCCCTTTACTATATGCATTGACATTGGTATTTAAACATCCAGAATGAGAAAGTAGACCCTGAGAAGCTTCGTAAAGAACGGGAAGAGATTGAGAAGCGCAAAAAGGAAGGTAAGGCATGGCTTGATTTTTTTTGTAAAGGGGATTTGCAATCTCTGTACTCTAACCGTTCCCCTGCACTGTGTAACAGAGAGAGCCCGGTTACAGGCTGAGGCCAAAGCAGCAGAGTCTGCTCGAAAGAAGGCAGAAGCAGAAGCTGCTGTTGAAGCTAGGCGGCGCCGGGAGGCTGAGAGAGAGGCTGCACGCTTGGCACTGCAGAATGTAAGTGAACCTTGAAGGTCTAATGATTACCTGGCATTTTTCCCGAGTATCAAGGGTGTGCATTATTGTATTTTGCATTTGTCTTGTTTCTTAAACAAATTTTTCTCACGGAAGGTCATCTTACTGCAGATGGAGAAGACCGTGGAAATTGATGAGAATTCAGAGATCTTGAAAGACTTGGAAATGTTGAGAACTGCACCTGAACATATACCAAGTTCTGGGGATGAAACGAGTCCTGTGCATACGCCAGATGGACTATCTGCCTTCGCCTTGCAAGGTGGCAATCCTCTAGAACAGCTTGGCCTTTTTATGAAGAATGATGAGGAGGAGGATGAACAGGAAGGAGATCCAGGAAACAGGCAGTTGGATAAGCCTGGTGGGTCTCCTGATGAAGATGAGGAGGGTGAGATAGAAGATTGAGAGTCATGCGTCATGCCCCACAGCTGCTTCACAAAAAACCGGCCTTTAGTGTATTTTTTTTTCTTAAAGGCCAACGCCAAGAAAGAAGAATATGGATTGTCATGGGTCCTTTTATGTAAAGGATAAATGTTGATAGTGATTCTTTATTTCAAGGATACATGCACAATACAGAGTCTTCTTAATTTTTGCACATATTGTGTATATTTACTGTATACTATCGCGGCACTGGGTAGTAGATACAGAAGGTTAAAAATTCAAATAATTCAACTTACAGATGTGTAAATTGATGAATCTTGCCTACCTATAAATTTTAAAATATTTTGTGATTTCAATTTCTGAAGTCAGAACTCAAATATTCACAACTGAATACCTACATTTGTGACTGCAACCTGTTAATTGGTAAATCCACTCTTGTAGACTTTTCCTTGTTGAGATTGAAGCGGTACCAGAATGCCCTACTGAGGACTTATGAGGTAACCATGTCCCCAAATCCTCTGGAGTGAGATGTAAACTACTTTTAAGCGTCCCTTTTTGTGACTTCATGTTCTGTTCACCTGTCCCTGTCAGTATGCGAGTTTGTGAGGTATGACTGACGTAATGGTTAGGAATGACTGATTGAACGTGTTGAATCCTTGCTCCTCAGCCTGTTATGGCGTGTTCTGTCCACAATCAAGTATGTGAGTCCATGAGATGCGACCAACTGAATTGGTATGGCTGGCTCAATGTTATGGGTTATGGTGGTGGTAATATACAGAACACCTATCAATATGCGAGTTTGTGAGGTATGACTGACTCAATGGGTAGGACAGACTGATGTGTTGAATTCTTGCTCAGCCTGTTGTGGTGTGTTCTGCTCACCTATCAAGTATGTGAGTCCATGAGGTATGACCGATTGAATCAGTATGGCTGGCTTAAATGTTATGGGTTAATGGTGATTTGTCTCTCGCTACCTGGAACCTTAAAGTCTTGACAGACTTCTTTCTGGCTTTCTGGAGTTTGGGGCTAATTCAGTAGTAAAACTCCCGGAGAGAGTGTAGAGTCCAGACTGACTGACCTTTGAGAGATGAATCATGATGTCCCAGACTGCATGGGTTGATTCAGTAGTAAAACTCCCGGAGAGTGTAGAGTCCAGACCGACTGACTTTGAGAGATGAATCATGATGTCCCAAACTGCATGGGTTGAAGGTGTGCTCTGTTTGGAGCTACCTTCTTGTCACTTCCTCCTGTCATATAGTGAGTAGTGAGTATTTCTGGTATCCCCAGCACCGTGCCTTTGATCTACCACTACCAATAGTCGGCAAGAATTCAAATCTATTGCAATTTTAAGTACCAATAGTGAGTAAAAGATCAGCACTATTGTTGCAAGTAAAGTAAATACTCTTTGAGCTTCTGCTGCCTGATTGATCTGTTACCAAGCAGAGCCCCAGGGGTTTCTTTCTTATAGACAGCCATTTGTGACATGTTTTTGGGTTTTTTATACTGGCTTTGTCAGGATTCCACAATCGATTTATTCATGCTGGAATATCATGTAACCTGTAAGCAGTCTAATAGACTATTGATGGAGATCTGAATCCTGAATCTTGAATTCTGATAAATTGTTATGTACGAGGTGTTGCTTTCTGTTCTTTAGACACGGTTTCAGTATCTTGAAGCTTGAGTTTGCACTTTGTTCTTCGGATTGTTTTGGGTCGTAACTAAGAACTCAAGTCCTCATCCATATTGATGCAGCTTCCCTGATTGCTTTTAAGTTCTCTTAAGCTTTTGCTAAGTTTTGATTCTATGTTGCAATATTCTGATATTCTGTGGATCTTTGATGGGCTTCAATACCATGCAAGCTTAATTTACTTGGGATGTGCGGTTCTATCAAGGTGCAGTTATAAAGGTAATAAAACCTTGTGTCTACTATTTGCAATAATTAACTTATTAGCTAAGAAATTTGAAGAGAGAACCTTGTGGGGGGTAAGAAATTGTTGAGACAATATGGCTTAAAACACTTAATTGGGTGTATTTTGACTTTGAAATTGCTAGAATATGCATTTATGCATTTAAAGTTATTGTAAGTGCAAAAGTAAAATCGGAAAAATCCATTTAATGTATTTAGCACATGAATTAAACTACATGCATATCTTTTTGAAAACGAGTGGAGTTTGTGGACTTGGTTGCCTCCATTTACTTTGATAATCTGTTATCTTTTCCATAATGTGGGAAGCCCTGCTCGACTCAACTTGAAATAATGTTGATTCTTGAGCATTGTGGGTAGCTATAGATAACAAACAGAATCTCAAATCTCAAAAGACAACTATGTGAAACCATAGATATTGCTGTCAAAGGAGCTTTCATTAAAATTGTTCCCATACATGGTGGTGAATGTTCAGAATTGGTTGAGTTTGGAGTTTTAGGAAATTGCATGGTCTATAGAAGACAGCTAGCTTGTAGGGTAAACGTTCATGTGGAGAGAATTATTAGTAGTCGTGTTAAGCATGGCCATTTCCGTATGTGAGCGTCAAGTTTGAGTTAGACGAGGACATTAGGAGCTGTTGATGTAGTCTTTGCTTGTTAGTGTCTCTCCTCTAGACATTGGGTGGAGGTCCTTGTTAGTGGCATATCCTCAGCCCATGTGCATGTGGCAATGATGACTAGTTTAGTGGACTATGTTTCACCTTGTTTAGAGTAGGCATTACAACCACTTGGTAGGTGGACAAATCACATGTGGGCAAGCAAACTTGGACGACCTTTCTTTTGGCCAAGAGGTAGTTTGTATTTAGTCATTGTCACTAGCCATCCTCACTAGTGTCATTAGTTTTCAAGTTGTTTTCATTAGCAACCAACATTTGCTTTGCATTTTAGAGGTTTCCTTGAATGACATACATGGCAAACTAGTGCAATTGGCAACATCCTGTGGATCTTGCTTAGCTTAGAATTGATAGGTTTTTCTACTACTACAACAATGGACAACTAGCTTTTTCAGTAATAAGATTTATGCCTATTGTTCCTACATGGTATTTCAAGAATGCTACATGTCTATGGTGGTGTCTAGCATTGATGTATGAAATCAGATATGCTTGTGACATGTTTTGGCACTTGGATTTGAGCTATCTTTGATGTGCTTGGGCTTTGATTAGTTGCTTTGAGCGTCAATGATTACTTAAGGGCATTGAAGATTCATTGGATACTTCTTACATCGGAAGACACTTGTTTTTACACGGCAGAGCTTGGTTCTTTGAGATAGTGGGGCTCTATGCTCTCACGTATGCTACTTGATGCCATTACCTTCACTTGTGAGCTAATTTGATTCCATATGCTTTGAACACTAGTACTTACCTTTGTTAGCAATTTGTTGGTGATGTATACATGCATATTGGTTATGTATTGAGCATCATTTCTCTTTGCTCAATCCATTACATATTTGGAAGATCTATGTAGTTGCTCTTGAGATCTTTTACATGCATGATGTACATGCTTATGTGATGTATGGTTTACTAACACTTTGAGCTTGTGATGGTCTTTAGTACTAGTGGTCTATGCCTATTTATTGCTAGTTGCATTCCATATATCCTAGTTGCTACACTTGAATATCCCTAGTAGTGGAAACTTGCCATCTTGTCTATTTGCCCATAGTTGGATTGACATATGCTATTGTATTTATTACACTAGTGCTACAATTACTGTTTCGAGCATTCTTTTGGAGAGCGAACACTTCTCTTTGGGATTCTATTGATTGTAATTTTTGGAAAACTATACTCTCCTTTGTTCCTGCCCTTTTACCCACCATTTTGGATCAATTTTGATGTTGCTCTGCTATAATTTCAATAGTCAATACTCTTGTCATTTGTAGTGAGTTGTAGTCATTGTGCAGGTACTTCTCATGTATAAGGCACGATAATGCTATTTTCAACATTGAAAAGCTTAATAGCAATAACTTCCAATATTGGAAGATGCAAATATGGTAGGTTTTGGTACAAAAGAAGCAAGTTAGGCCATTGAAGACAAAGGGCATAAAGCCAGAAGATTGGGATAGAGACAATTAGGATGAGCTAGATAAGTTATGCAAGTCCACTATCATACTGTCTTTATCTAAGGAGGTGTGTTTCAATGTTGTTTCTATTGAGGGTGGTGCATATGATTTATGGAAGAAGCTGTCTTTATCTAAGGAGGTGTGTTTCAATGTTGTTTCTATTGAGGGTGGTGCATATGATTTATGGAAGAAGATTCTTCTTTATGACAAGGAGAGTCATGCATCTCATTTTTATTGGTTGAAGAAGCTTATGGACCTTTGCATGACAGATGACACATCTATTTTTACTTATTTGAATGAGTTTCAATCTATTTTTAGCAAGCTTGTTTTGCATGACATAAAATTTGAGGATAACATAAAATCTTTGTTCTTTCTTGTCACACTGCCTAAATCATAGGATATTTTTCGTACTACTCCTGAAGGGCACAATAGCTATGTGCATACATTGTGGTGGCTAGGATACAAGAGTCATGGGGCACACTAGCTCTAATTATGCAAGACATGCAAACAATAGGAAGTCCACCTCTAGCTCAATTTTCACTTTTGTTGGAGGTGTTTCTTGGATGTCCAAGGTGCAAAAATGCATGGCCCTCTCTACTATTGAGGCCGATTATGCTATAGTCACTGAGTCTTGCAAAGAGGCTCTTTGGTTAGGCCATTTGGTGGCAGACTTTGGCATTACTAATGTGGTCTCTACACACTACATTTGGATTCTATGAGTGCTATCTAGTTAGCCATAGCCAAGAATCCGGTCTTCCATGCAAAGAGGAAACATATCAAGGCATGTTACCACTTCATGAGAGAGGTCATTGAGGATAGGTCTGTTGCCATTGTCAAGATCTCAACTAACCAAAAGCATGCAAATCTGCTCACAGAAAGTCTCTCAATGGAGCGCTTTGCTTTCCTTAGAAAGTTGATGGGTGTTGGATGAGATGACATCTTTCCTCATCTTGTTGTGTGTGTGTGTGTACTTTGTCACTTTTTTCTTGTTCTCTCCTCCATAGGGGCACATTTACCTTTAAGTTGGAGGTTGTTGGGGGTAAAGGTGCTTATACTCAGCCGCTCATGTATTACTATATTGATAGTACCTACACACTTGTACATTGTAGGTGGCGGATATGCATAACTATCACTTCATTATTTATTCTTTTAGTGATATTTGAATAATTGGAAGGTTAATCACAACTTGTGATTGTTGGAGTTTTCACATCTTATGTCTTTCTCTCTCTCTTGCTTTTGCTCTTTCCACCATAGCTCTTGCTTCTGCTCATGTGCTTCCACTCTGGCTCACTCCTTTCACCATTGAGCAGCTTTGTGATGAGAGGAGTATTAAGCATCAGTTGACCGCCTTGCTTCCACTCTAGCTCTTGCTCTTTCCACCATAGCTCTTGCTTCTGCTCATGTGCTTCCACTGCGTGGCTCACTCCTTTCACCATTGAGCAGCTTTGTGATGAGAGGAGTATTAAGCCTCAATTGATCACCCCATGCACCCCACCCTCGAATGGTATTACAAGTGCATGAACATGACTATCTAGGAAAGAATTAGCGGCATGCTTAATCATACAGGCTTATTACATCACTTTAGCTAAGGTAGTTACTATCATCATGCATCCCATTAATAAATCCCCATGCACTGCTCTTGGTGGTAGAGTTACATAGGCGGTATGGTTTGGGAAAGCTTCCTTTTATGCACACTTTTGAGTCTTTAAATGTGAGGCTTTTTGCCATATCCCCAAAGACAAGCGCAATTAGTTGGATTCAAAGTTTGTCAAATGCATCTTTCTTGCAAAAGAACTGTACACGAGGCAATTTTCTTACCTGATGAAAAACATGCATTGCCATGTAAGTGGATGTACAAGTGGAAGAGTACCCTTCGTCACCCTAAGCTAGCATATAAGGCTAGATTGGTTGCTAAGGGCTTTAAGTAGGAAAAGGGAGCTGATTTTGATGAGATCTTCTCTCATGTGGCCAATATGACTACCATGCACTTGGTGGCTTGGGTTGCTCAGTTGGATTTAGATCTTTATCAAATGGATGTTAAGATGGCTTTCATACATGGGGAATTGCATGAGACATTTATGTGATGTACCCTACAAGCTTTGAGGAGAAAGGTAGGGAACATCTAGTGTGCAAATTGAAGAAGAGTCTTTATGGGCTTAAGTAGACACATAGGGGCTTATAATTGGAAATGCTCATGGTGAGCTAGATGTTTTAAAGTCTTAGCTCAAGAAGAGCTTTGAGATGAAGGACATGGGACATGCCTCACACATACTTGGTATGCACATTATGCATAATCACTCTAAGGGACTTCTCTACTTATCCCAGATTGAATACATAGATAGAGTACTTGAGCAATTCCATATGTAGGATGTTAAGCCTATTGGTTGTCTTTTACCTTCTCATGTGAAGATAGTTAGGAAGTGAAATGATGAGAGGGTTGAGATGGCTAAGATTCCATATGCATTCACAATGGATAGTTTGATGTATGCCATGACAGCCACTCATCTTGACATAATATTTGCAGTGGGAGTTGTGGCACATTATCAAGTAGAAACACCACCCCCCTCTTGAGCATCATGCAATGCTCCAAATTTTCACACTATTGAGCTTGAGCTCAAATCAAAGTTGGCTACAATAGAAAAGAATAAAGCTAAAGTTGTAACGATGAGGTGATTCTACCAAATCATCCTCCTCCATTCATTTTGCATGAAGTGCTACCTAGTTTTGAAACTTAACCAAATAGAGACAAAAGTTTGCCCTCAACTTTCCTTTCTTTTTATGTCAATATCTACTCCAGAACCAAGATTTTATCAAGTTCCTCAAATGTATAGCTACATCTCATCACTATATCCTTAAACACATCACCATGGAAAGGCCTAAGAAGACTTGTATGAAAAGCATTGTGAATCTTCCAATGATCGAGTAGCTTCAATATGTAAGCCACCTCATATGGCTAGACATGACAAGCGATATTGGTATATTGAAAAGGGTATCATGAGATACCTTAAAGTTACAAGAGATATGTGCATTTTCTATGACAACCAGGATATAGAAGTCATGGGTTATACAACTCAAATTATGTAGGATATGCAAATAATAGGAAGTTCACATCTAGGTATGTCTTTACCCATGTTGGAGGTGCTATCTCTTGGATGTCCAAGGTAGAGAAATTCATGGCCTTATCTACTATCGAGACTGAGTAAATTTCTTTCACTGAGGCTTGCAAGGAGGAGAACCTATGGTTACATCATTTGGTTGTAGATCTTGGTATGACTATGACTCCTACACTGCATTTGGATTTGATGAGTGCCATTTAGTTGGCTGGTGATCCTGATTTTCTATGCAAAAACAAAGCATATTGAGGTGTGCTATTACTTCATTAGAGAGGTGGTAGAGGGAAAGCCCATTGAGCTTGTTAAGATCCCTACAGATACAAATCCTTCACTTCTGCTCACTAAAAGTCTCCTAGTGGAACAATATGCCTTCCTTAGGAGGTTGATGGGCATATAATGAGATGATGTCTTTTCTCATCCTATTATACTCTATGTACATGTTGTACTTTTCTTTTTTCTTTTACCCCTTGCTAAGGCACATTTACCTTTAAGTGGGAGATTGTTGGGGATCAAAGGCCACCGATGCCTAGCTATTTACATTTACTTGTATACAGACCCACACATTTGTACATTGTAGGTGGTGGGCACTCATCATTGAACTTGATTTTCAACACTCTCCCTCAAGCTCAAGCCAATTGCTATACTCCAAGTAGCTCCCTAAAGTAAATAAACTTATCTCTACCAAGTGTTTTGGTAAAGATATTAGCTATGTGATATTCAGTCTTCACATGAAATAGATCTATATTTCTTGCAGGTACCATTTCCTTGATGAAGTGATAATGAACTTCTATGTGCTTTGATCTAGCATAGTAAATTGGGTTGCTAGCCAACAACACACTACTCATATTGTCGCAATGCAGTGTGACCCTCCTGTCCATCTGTACACTTTATTCATTATTCTTTTAGCAACAACACACTACTCATATTGTCGCAATGCAGTGTGACCCTCCTGTCCATTTGTACACTTTATTCATTATTCTTTTAGCAACAAATAGAATAAAGGAAGCCACGTCACATATGGTGACATTTTGGAGTTCCTATATATCGGTTCTCTTTTCTTGCTTGAACCTCCATAGCTCTTGCACTCTTCTTTGCTTCCACTCCTACTTCCTCCTTCAACTCACCTTTCACTCTTCTTACTTTCAAAAAGATAGATGGGGCTAACTATTCTCAATGGTTGTGCAAAGTTGAGTGCATTCTCGACACCTTTTACATATGGGATTTCATCATAGTCCCTCATCACTAATGTATGATGGATCCCCATGTTGGAGCAATCTCAAACTTGATAGCTTTGTGAAATTGGCTCAATGCTTTGGTCTATTCATTTCTCTTTTTGAGCTATACAAATTCTATGCTCATGCATGTAAGACATATTCACACTACTATAAAGGTCTGGACCAGATTGGCATCCTTATATTAGGTTTAGACATTTAAATATTAGATGACCCTTGAGTTGAAGCCATAACATCTCTTTCTTATCACAGATTCCCTTTAATGAAGGTGTTCAGAGTACATATCATGGATACCAAAGTACATATTCAAGGTATTGGGATCTTCTCTTAGAGTGCATTGCATTTCTAAGTCAAGCACATTAAATGCTGTCTGATTGGTGCTTTGGATTACATTAAGTGTTTAAGGACTAGTCATTATTAGCGTATTATTCTTGCCTATTTATAGGCACCCTCTTGTCCACTGTCATGATCACTTAGATAGTAAGCACGGTGCTTCCATTGGAGAGAGGGAGATTGTTGTACTCTCTTGATCGTGACATTGTATACACTCTTGAGCCATGGTATATGGATTCCATTTCCTGAGTCTATTCTTTTTGAGCTCGTTGTATTTTTCATGTTGTTTTGTGTTCTTTGTGTTTGGAAAACAAATCTATCAACATCATCTCTATGCTTTTTTTGCTTCACACTTTTTTGACTTGGTATTAGAGTCTATATCTCTTGGTTTTGGTGCCAGTTGCTACATTTGACAATTATTTTTAGGTCTAGTCATGTGTAGAACACTTTAGAAACTTATGTTTGTTGTTTCCTTGATTTGTGTAGGTCCAAATCTTATTGTTGCTGGCCTTATGAACTCGTCGTGTTGGTCTATCCATCTTAAGTGCCTATCTCTCTCATACCCCTCTCTTCATCCATCTCTCTATATCTCACCTAAATGGCTCCTCCATGGTGCAACATTGATGATAAGCTTAAGGGACATGATTATCCCACATGGAGTGCTACTATGAAAGCTCAGTTTGTGCCTTGTGCAAGACATCTACATAGATGTGGGAGAATCTTTCAACTTATGTACGAGGCTTTGTCAACCATGTGAGCTATGACCCTCTATGGATAGTTATAGACTATCAAGCTTGAGGTGACTTATATGATTCAATTATTTGTTCTCACGGTGACATAAATGTAGGATTAGCTTTGCAACTTGCAATCTTCCCCTTTCCAAGCCTAGCTTGTGGGGATTGTTATTTACAAGCTACATCTAGAGTTATGATGGTATGGCTAATGCCTTACAAGCTTAGATATCAATGTGACATGTGTCCATTTTGATCATATGATCTCTATGTTGCTTGAGCATGAGGCATATTTGCATTTACAAGGGAGGTTACAATTTGGATCTAGTGGCAATCAGTATGCTTTTGTTGCTTCAAAGAGAGATGTCAAGTAGTAGAAGAAGAAAGGTTTTTGCTACCATCACGGTAAAAAGGGGCATCTCCACAAGGATTGCAAGAAACTAGTGACATTGCTGCAGAAGGAGAAGGAGAAGAAGAAGAAGAACATTAAGGACTCCTTCGATGAGTCATCCTCACCCTAAAACTCAAGCTTAATGATGAAGGCTGCATTGGCCTCTTCAACATTCTAACTCTTGTGGTGTTGTCATCCCTCATGACTCTTTATCGCCAAAGAGGGAATATGAGTGAGTGAGTGGTGGTGGTGGTGCATCTGAGCCTCATCCATGTGCATATCTGGTGGACCTTGAGTGTGGCTTTCCACATCATTGACTAATTCTAGTAGATTCAAATCTTGGAGTCGGTTTATCTTCTAGGTTCGTGATGGTATATTTAATAGAGAGTGGTCTTTGCTCCTAGTCTATTCTCACATGAGGGGATGTTATGGCAGTTAGGTCTGGTCATGATGTGTCTTTTAGAGGGTTTGTGATAGGTGTTAAGATTCAACTATTTCTTTTTATGGTTAGTGAAGTGGTATGATCAACATCAACATTAAAGTCTTTGTGAGGCACCTTGATCATGGCTGGATCACCTACTACTTGGGTATCCATGTCTAATTTTCATTTGTTGTATATATTAGATGAGTTTTTAATCATTGTATATTTTATTATACCAATCACTCATGATTTGAGAGAGTATGTTGCTAGAGCATATATCGAGATATTTCATCAGACAGCATTTCATTTTCAAGTCAATTGCATTAAATGCTGGTCGACTCATATTTTTGGCTACACTAAATGTTGGTCAACTAGTCACTATTGCTGTATTGTTACTGCCTATTTATAGGAAGCCTCTCCTTCATTTTCATTGTCACTCAAATACTCAACACATTGCTTTTGTTGGAGAGATGGAGACTGTTGCACTTTGCTAACTATTCTCGACATGTGCCATTGTACACACTCGTGAGCCCTGGTATACTGATTCCATTTCTTCAGTCTATTCTCTTTGACTTCATTGTGTTCTTGTTGTCCTTTTGTGTTCACAATAGATTTATTAGCACCATCTCTTCGCTTCCATTGCCCCACGCTTTTCTAATAGGTCCACATCAACAAGATGGAGAGATTTGGGGTGACCTTGCATCTTGGGGGAAGATCGTGCCTTTAGAAGACCTTGTTGTGTTGCTCATATCACATTTTCCTTCATTGAAGTTTGATGTCTTTTATACAAGTCTTCTCACCTTTCGCACATGAGATACTATTACTTGGGAGGAGCTAGTCCCTATGGTGCTAGAGTATGATGCATGCCACGAGGAGACATATTTATGTGGATGTAGTGCACAAAGTCTTGCTTTTGTGGTATCATCTTTGGTTAATGGAAAATCCAAGCATGCAAAAGGGAAGAAGACGTTAAGAAAAACTCGACTCATCCTTTGACTCATACATATAGTAAGGAAAGTGCAAAGGACATCCCAAGTGTCCACATTGTGGAAAGACCTCACACCCTAAGCAGAAGTGTTGGAAGAAATACTCTCACCTTTGTGTAAGAGTGAAGAAGTGATATTGGAGCCAATGTCTACATTTTCCATTATGATAGAGTCAATACTCCTTCACATCCATTGGTTGGAGGAGGTTCCTTTGGCTATCTCATCTTCAAAGAGGCCTTTACTCATCCACAGTAGTACTTTGAGTCATACAGCCTCATGAGGAGATTGGATCTAGGATCTTTGCTCCCAAGGGGATATAATCATTGTTGGTGAGATTAGCCTCAAGATCTCTATTCATAAGAGGATATAATTACTGTTGGTGATATCTCATCAGTGTCTATTTGTAGAGTTAGTACCTTGCCTCTATTTTTTGATTGTCCATCCTCAAGATTTGTATTTGAAGTTTGGAAGTCCTAGATATTTCAAACTTAGACTTCCATCTCCTCTTTGTTCATGGCCTTATGTGGCTCCATACCTGGGTTGTCTTCACAGAACAAGCTATATTTGTAAAGGACTCTTGACCAAGGGCCATGCTTCGAATAAGGAGGTAGGAAAGGAGGTTATATTACTTCCATTCACTTTCCCATTTGGAGGATCCTTTGAGGCATCTTTTGCTTGCCACACCCGCTCCCTTTTGTGCAAACCCCATCCCACAAGTTCTACTTCGTTCCTCATTGTCTCCTCTAGTGGTTATCCCTTTCAAAGGGGATGATCTTGGAGATGTCGCTATGGATTCCTTGGCCCTTCCTATTTTTGAGGGGGATTCCAAGGAGTGTGAGAAGCTTCTTTAGGGATGGGAGTCTAGTATGGGCCTTTCTTTCATGAAACAACCTCTCTCATTCATTATTGATCCACTATCCTCTATCTCTTGTATGCCCATCCTATGGCCCTTGGTCCCTCTCTTTTTGGTAGGTTATGGCACCTTTGATAGCTCCTTCAATTGTCTCCTAGTTGCATTAGAGGCTTGGCTCACCCATTCTTGATTGGACATCATCGGAGTGATCCATTTGAGGACTCTCCACTCCCATTGGCCTACGATGGCCTCCCATTAGCTTGGGGATTTTATCAAGATTGGGGGGGGGGGGGACTTACTCCTTAGGCCACACTTTTCATTGACATACTTCATTGGCAATTGTGCTTCCCTTGCCATTCTTAGATTTATTTGACCTTTTTTGTGCTTTCACCACATCCAAGATCACCACTTTGGGGGGGGGGGGGGGTTTACTAGCAGTCATGTGTGTCATGTATGGTCATTTTCTACATCGGAGCCTTAGTCCAAGTTAGAAAATAACGTTAGGACCTCTAACATAGTTTTTGCCCATTAGCTATCTCCTCAAGACATTTTAGGTGGAGGTCGTCGTTCCTGTTAATGGCATTCCCACAATTCTTGTGTATGTGGTAGTTGTGACCAACATTAGTGGACAAATCCCATTTCACCATATTTAGGGTGGGCATTGTAGCCACATGGTAGTCGAGACCACTTCATGCATGGGCAGGTAGACTTGGGTAGCCTTATTTTTAAGAAGGCAATAGTTATGACTGGTTGGATCTGCTTTAAATGCAAGTTAGACCCCAAGATCACGTTTTTTGGCTATATATGCTTTCCCCACTTCAATGTTTGTATTTAATCATTTGGTAGCCGTCCTCACTATTTTGTTTCGATCTCTAAACTTTGTCTAATATCCACATTAATGCTTTAGGTTGCATGTTAGGGTTAAGTGATAACAGCATTGTATGATTTGGATTTGATTCAATTTGTTCCTTTATTTCTTTGCATTCCTTTGTCTCCTTCTTCTCTATTCACTTGACCTTCAATTTCCTTTCCAATGCACACTCTTACAACAAGTAGAACGATTAGGACTATTACAAATCCATGCATGTTTTGGAAAACCACACAATGTTGAAGCTATGGGTGATTCATCTTGAGCTCCTTTGTGATAGGATGGAGTGCCTTAATGTGAGGAAAGACCACAAGGGTTTGTTAAAATGATGAAGCCAAAGTTAATATACTAGCCCTCGATGCATGTTGATAGGTTTAGAAACTAGGTGATATATATTAGAGATTCAAATTTCAAAAAAATAATGATACTAATCATGCATGGCTTAAGACTAATTATGGTAAATGTGCCTCAGCTTACTAAATGAGATTCACTAGCTTTAATAACACATTAGAAATTATACAGATTTCAATGTATGAACAAAAATGGATGCATTTTCAAATTAAAGAAAAAAGAGAGTGAGAGCAAAATGGAAGATTCATGTGTTCTACATAAGCAAATATAAAGTGCAAAGAGACAAGCAAAACACTAAGCAAACTACCATTGCTCAAATCAATTCACTACTAAACCAATTCACCTAACTAAGCTCTCCCTTTCCATCATTTGAGAGGAGGTTCTCTTGCTCTTTTCCTTGCTTAACATTTAATCTTATTTTGATTCTTTTGGACCACAATAATTAGACATGAATCAGGACAACATTTCCAACATTTAATCTTATTCTGATGCTTTTGGACCACAATAATTAGACATGTATGAGGACAATATTTCCAACACCCTCCCATCATCCAAACATGATGATGGACATAGAGATGTAGTCATGGCACTAGTGGCTACTAGTTCGGCTAGGATAATTTTTGAAAAGGATGAGTTTTTGCATGGCAATTGTCGCCACTGAAATAAATTTGAAATGTCTCAAGGCATTGCTGCTACATGTATGAGTTCATTTGCATCTCTCTTTTAAATAGCGCACGAAGAATTAAGACATTGCAAAGCCTGTGAGTTGAGTTTAATGGCTATGTATTCATAAGGTGAGTCGACTAAATAGACAAGTTATTGTAACAAAGTATGTGGTTCATGTGAAGCAATTCTAGGCACACTAAGCTAGAAAATGTCACTTTTTTTTGATAAAATTGCAAATTTTGAATTCATGTATAATTTCACTTCTTATTCGATGTTATTGATAGATTATGGATGGTGAGTTGGATTTTCAAAAGTAAGTTTCTAGATGTTGGCATTGTAGCTAGTTCTATAGAAACAAAAATACAAGCGTTGTATATATTTTGTACTCATAACTTGATAGCAAATATTACAGATTATTAATTGTATTCTCTAGAAACTTCCATTTGTATAGGAGTCTTAAAATCATTAGAAAGATAGATGAATCTGATATGGATGCATGCATTAAATTCCTTTTTTTCAGGGGTAAAATCCATTATCAAAAACTCAAGACAAGGCTTTTGTGATAATGGTGTTAATGTGTTTTCAAGCATTAGTACCATGCTCACTTTAATGAAAATAAGCCTTTAGAGAGTTTGAATATTATGAAATGGAGAAAATTGTTGATTTTATGGTGAGGAGAATGTTAGTGTAAGTAGTGTGACATAGGACCCATTAGTTAGGAAGTATCAAACAAAAATGAACTTGAGGACCCATTTGAGTGGAAAGGTTGAAGATGAAAGAACATGGGTTGCCATAGTTAGGAATTCTAACATGAGAGAAAAATATTTTTTGCTATAATTGAGATTGGCTAATATTGAATTATTGCAATGTGACAATATAGCCTCTCTTGGGAGTGCAAGTATAGAGATATACATTGTATTCATTTTCTCTCTTTCGGTGAAAGACCTTATGTATATTGTAGTTTTGTGTATATATTGTCTTTCTCTTCATATATATCTCTATTGTATATATACAAAATATGTAAGCTTTCCCACTCTAGTATCATGATTATCAAGACATGTTCAAAAATAAGAATGCAATTATGCTTCCCAAGCACGGGCCTTGTGCTATCAAGCTACAATAAGGAGCTCAATCACCCTTTGGCCCAATTTATAAGCTATCTCAATATGAATTGTTAAAGCTATGAATATATATTGATCAAAATCTAGTCACAAGTTTCATGCAACACCACTCAAAAGTCACCAGTAAGAGCTCCAATATTATTTGTTAAGAAGTATGGATCTCTTTGTATGTGTGCTGAGTATAGAGGACTTAATGAGATAACCGTCAAGAACCATTATCTAGTTCCCTTGATCCCAAAACCCTTGGAGAGACTTGCAAGAGCAAAGCTTTTCACAAAGTTTGATGTTCATGGAGCTTATAGCCTTGTTAAGATAAGGGAAGGTAATGAGTGGGAGATAGCTTTTCACACAATGTATGGCCATCTTGAGTATGTTGTCATGCCATTTGGTCTCACAAATGCTCCAACAATCTTCCAACCTTTAATGAATGAAATATTTTTGAATAATGTAGGAGGTCATCACTACTAGAGGATGCTCCCATTGCCATCATCCACCACAATACTCCTCGAATCCCCTATGGTAGTAATATAAACTGATTCCATTCTTGTGGTGCTTGATAAATTCACAACGATGGCACATTATACTCCTACCCACAAGATGATTCTCGGAAAAGACATAGTCTAACTTCCTTGAATATATCTATCACTGTCACAAGTTACTAGATGATATTGTTTCAAGACAAGAACCACAGTTTGTGTCAAGTTGTTGGAGAAGTCTCCTCAAGCTCTTGGGCATCCAAACCAACCTCTATTTGGCCAATCATCCTCAAAGTAATGGAAGAATAGAGAGAGTAAATCAAGCCTTAAAACAATATCTCCAATGTGCAATCAATTATCATCAAGATACTAGCACTGATTTACTTCCTTGGGTTAGACTTTCCTACAACAATGCTAGTCATACCTCTACTAGGCAAACCCCATTCTTTGCCAACTATGGAAGACACCCTAAAATAGACAATTTATATGAGTCATCCAATAAAGCATCTAACAACTATGAATCTAGTTAAATACTTGTTACAAATCCATAGGGACTTTAAGTCACATATCCAACAAGCCAAAGAAAGATATAAAGATAATGCTGATTGATAGTGAATGCAACATTCAACTTACTATATTGGAGATAGAGTTTGGCTTTTATGGTAAGATTTATGTTATTCTTGCTTTTCCAAGTAGTGGATTCACTTACAATTTCCATTTCCCACAGTCCATGAGAATTCATTGAGTATTCCATGTCTTAATCTTGGAGCCTTGCCATATATAGATGCCAACATCCATCATGGAAGACTCTGATACATTGTTCTTGCTAGTGAGCTAACATGGGAATGAGTCGCAAACCTTTGTTGATCAGTTGCTTTAGTAAAGATGACATCCATTGAAGCCAACAACCCTACTGAGAAATCTAACTTCTCCTTGGAACTCATCGCTAAAGAAAGGGGTAATGTCATGGACACCAAAAAAGCTAGTAACTTCTAGAAGATAGAAACTTTTAGAAGATTCTAACTTGGAGAATTCTAAAAGAGGTACTACAACAATGCTTACATTAGAATTGCTTAAATAATTACTTTTGTTAGCAATGCCTATATCATCAATGACATCATTATATGCTTATATTAGTGATTATGTCATCTTATATTTAGAAACTTCCTCTTAACCTCCTTAACTCTATTATAAATAGGTGACTTGGGTTGCAAGCCCTTCAGTATTGCCAATACTAGTTGTGGTGGACCATGGCCCAAAGAGTGGTATGCCTATTTGGTTCCAAGTAAATCAAAGATACTTCTACATGAATTGGGGTATGTGTCCAAGATCGACAATATAGTCTCATATGCAACAAACTTATGAGATCCCTTATATCTTGGGTTCCATCAAAAGCTATATGTGGCCACTTGCTTTTAATTGGCATGCTCCTTGGGTCAAGTACTATGTGCCCATGTGATGCCTATAGTGGAATGATACCTATGTCTCTAAGTCCGATGTGAAATTCTCAAGCCCCTAATAAAAAACCTTTTTATATAATAAAATAATGAGTATACTATGTACTTGAACAACTCAGTCGCACTTACATCGCTCCATCTGTAGTTTACTTGTATAGTCAAGAGCACAAGAAACGTCTTTAAGCGGGATAATCGACAGCCATCATATAAAGGTATGGATGCTTCTTGTCTAGTCTACTAATCAAATGCTAAAGGTACAATATCAATGAGATTCTCCACAGAATCCTTAGGCTCCTCATAAGTATCATTGGGCTCACCTTTGAATGGATTTAAGGGGTATAGGGTGTTTGATGTTTATTTAGCAAATGGCAAGGCTTGTTAGAGAACATTAATTAGGGAGAGGAGAGACACTAGAGGTGAAACTTTGTTGCCCCAAGAAGTGGGCCTATCCTTGCCACTATGAGGAGAGTAGGATGCCAGGTGCAGAGAGACAAAGATATCTTGCAAGTTTAAAGATGGCAAGATGTTTAGCCAAAATGTTTAGGACCTAACAAAATGGTTTTTATGCATTGGATATAATTAAACGAAAGTATGGTTTGGGTAGAAGAGAGGCATATTGGATGCAAACAACCTTGCAAAGATTAAGGGAGGACCAAGCTAGGCTGAAGGCCATTGCCTCAATTGGTTGGTGAATTGACAAAGAAAAGCTACATTAGCCTTGAAGAAGTGTGCAAGCTTTAATAATCGAGATGACAAGTGGATTGAGAAGGTGAAGGGGAAGTGGAGCAAGCACTTCCCAAACACGAATGATTATGTATAGAAGAGAAGGATTGCCATATGCTTGAAATCTACTCCATCTAGTCATTGTAACTTGTTATTGTGGAGAGTGATCATGGACGAGTTACTGATCAAAGATCGATCAGGTTAGGAAAAGGAAATAAGTTTAGGTTTCATGGTGTCTTGTGCTTGCTATAGTACTTCATGCAAAAAGCTTGTAAGGCAAAGAGTATGCTAAAGGTGTGTTAGGATACATAAGTTATTTGTAAAGAGGAATTATTGTGTCACTTGAAGAAGCTTTGCGAAGAAGAAACACTATCCAACTTTAGGACTCTTTGGGTTACTTCTTGTGTTTAGATTTTACCTCTAATTGGAGATGTGAGTTTTTCTTTTGATGCTTTTAAAAAATGTCAAAAAAAAATGCATGACGTGTCAAAGTCATATGTTTTTTGGTTTAAAAAGCTTGATAATTGTCACCGAAGGAACATGTGTAGGTAATGCAGGTGTACCTACATCTACAAAACCATCAATAACGTAAGTTCTCACATGAGCAATAATTTGAAAAATTGAACTTGTAGGGAAGAGAAGCATTTCTCGTGTTCGGCATGCCAAGTGTAAAACAGGCACGCGGCGCTCCCCCCCCCCCCCCCCCCAGAGCAGGCAGAAGAGGTGCTCTCCCAAATGGACCATTGATGATTTCACGTTAGTACCTCCCCTCTCTCTCTCATTCGGCATCGTCCCGACTCCCACGATTCTTTCCCCTCCCCTATCGGACCTTCACCCAATTCAAGGTCTCCTCCTCGAGAGAATCTCGTGTGCCTAGTCTTTGCGAAACACACGAGCACAGAGAGAGAGAGAGAGAGAGAGAGAGAGAGAGTGAGAGAGAGGCTGTTGGCCTTCCTTATGTTTGCATGCATTGCCTCTCCTCGCTCTCTCTCAATAGCTAGCCTGCTTACACATGAATGGACAGCCTCTCTTCCTCCCGTATCCCGTTGCCTCTCCATCAGTCTAGGCTTCAGCAGCCTGCCTCTTTGCTCATCACCCCATCTAATGTAGCCAGCAATTATGGCGGCCCACATCTCAAGTTTGGCAAACTCGGCGGCCCAAGTCGCCAAAACAGCTGTTCTTTTGCAGAGAAAGGCAACGGGGGAAGATCCCTTGAAGAGGGCAGCAGCGGAAGCCTCTGCTGCGCAGCTGCAGAGAGCAGGGAATTGTTCACACAGGAAGACAATGGGTCATCATCAAAACCTTCCCCTTCTCTTATGAGAAAGAGATCGATTCCAGTCAAAGCACAAGCTGCGAATCCATCTGCATCGCCAACACCATCATCATCGCCATCGCCAACTTCCAATGGCCCTGTCTGTCTCTCGAAATCTGCACCAAAGAAATTTCTTGGAGTTGAAGTGACTACATTGAAGAAAGTTATCCCTCTCGGCCTCATGTTCTTCTGCATACTCTTCAATTACACCATCTTAAGGGACACCAAGGACGTGCTGGTTGTGACAGCTAAAGGGAGCAGTGCAGAGATCATCCCTTTTCTCAAGACATGGGTGAATTTACCTATGGCCATTGGCTTCATGGTCATGTACACCAAGCTCTCTAACGTGCTCTCCAAGCAGGCTCTGTTCTATAGCTGCATCTTCCCCTTCATCGGCTTCTTCGGCGCATTCGCATTCGTGCTTTACCCTCTCCGGGAAGTGCTGCACCCCATTGGACTTGCTGACACACTGCTTGGTGCACTGGGCCCGAGCTTCCTTGGACCCATAGCCATCCTTCGCATCTGGACCTTCTGCCTCTTTTATGTCATGGCAGAGCTATGGGGAAGCGTTGTAGTGTCTCTGCTGTTTTGGGGATTCGCAAATCAGGTAATTTCAGTTCACTGGACTGTATTGTCAATCGAGGGATTATCTTAGAAATCGTGGCTGCTTTATAATTGCGTTGAGCATGAATATTAACGATCATACGTCATGCGAACTGACAAAAGCAAAAATTTCACTATTTAATATGTTAACGTGGATGTATTGGAATTATGATCATGTATCAGAAATGATAAAGATGAAACGATCCATTTCCTCTGCAAAGTTTTATCCACAAACTATCCTGATATTGGTAGATTTCAGTGCAGACTGTTGTAGCTAAACATTTAGAGCTTGATCTATGTTTGTGGTCCAGATCACTACGGTCGAGGAAGCGAAGCAATTCTATCCCCTCTTTGGATTGGGGGCAAATATTGCTCTGGTGTTCTCTGGCCGGACTGTGAAGTATTTTTCAAGTCTTAGGAGAGAACTTGGACCTGGAGTAGATGGGTGGGGTGTGTCTCTGAAAGGAATGATGAGCCTAGTGGTGGTCCTTGGCCTTGTTATCTGCGGTATTTATTGGTGGGTGAACAAATATGTTGTCAATGATCCAGCCCTTCCAAAGGCAGAGGCCAGAAAGAAGGTAAGCCAATGTTTTAAAGATCTATCAATTGTTTGTGCTTACACCATGTTTTTGAGCTTGTAATGCCAATGCTGATATTGAAAGGATTGGCAATGCTCCTCCATGTGAGAGCATGTCAAGAGTTTGGGGATTAAAGTTGCACCTGGAATTCTGCACAGAAGGAAAAACCCAAGCTGTCGATGGCAGAGAGTGCAAAGTTTCTATTGAACTCGAGATACGTTCGTGATCTTGCAACTCTGGTGGTGGCATATGGGATCAGCATCAATCTTGTAGAAGTCACTTGGAAGTCTAAGCTGAAAGCTCAGGTAAGGCAATTTAGTTGTGGGCCACCCTTGGGGCAAAGGAATTGGGACCTCTCCTAAAGAAATTTATGAAGTATTCTAAAGTAAAACTGGAATTGCTTCACTTTGTTCTGGTCCAGTTTCCAGGCCCCAATGAATATTCTGCGTTTATGGGTGATTTCTCAGCATTTACTGGAATAGCAACATTCAGCATGATGTTGCTAAGCAGAGTTATTTTCCGGAGATATGGATGGGGAGTAGCTGCAACAATCACTCCAACAGTTCTTCTGATCACGGGAATAGCCTTTTTTGGTTTAGTTCTCTTCAGTGATCCCCTTACTCCAGTGCTTACTCAGTTTGGGCTGACTCCATTGCTAGCAGCTGTTTATGTGGGGGCTATTCAGAATATCTTTAGCAAAAGTGCTAAATACAGTCTATTTGATCCATGCAAGGAGATGGCCTATATACCACTCGATGAGGATACCAAGGTTTTTGACACTTCATAATTTGAGTGCTTTTTGGCATCAATTTGCTCTAGAAAACATAATCATTGGATGTGGTTTCATGTCTTGCTTGCAGGTTAAAGGCAAGGCTGCTATTGATGTTGTTTGCAACCCTTTAGGAAAATCAGGCGGAGCTCTTATTCAGCAGTTTTTAATTATTGGGTTTGGCTCATTGGCAAATTCAACCCCATACCTAGGAGGCATTCTGCTTGTGATAGTTGTTGCCTGGCTGTATGCAGCTCGCTCATTAGACAGTCAATTTACCCCCTTAGTACAGAAGGATCTGAAAACCAAGCTGCTAGAAGGGAAGTTATCAGCGATTTCATCTGCCTTGGTGGACAAGTTCCGAAATCCAAATCAGGCATGGATTCTTGCAGAGTTTGAAGCATTAATCTGTTCAATTTTCTTTGCATAATGACATTGCATCTCATGCTTATTCTCTGTGCCATGTTGATGTTTATATGCTGCAGCTTACATATCGGTTTGTCAGTGGCTTGAACGAGCAAGGTTTCATCGAAGGTAAATATATACCTGTGCAGGGTGAGGAACAAAGGCTGCTAACAATGTCATTTGATGGCAATGGAGCGACTGCAGTGGGTAAGTTCAGTGGAGGCAATGCTGAGGCAAATGGGGCTTCAGGTAGTGAGGTTGTATATAAAGATGCCAGGGGTGGAGATGGTGATGCTGCTGCTGGAGCAGCTGGGACCAAAGCATCTATTGCCTAATCAGGAATGTGGTTTGTGGATGGACAGCAGTAAATGGTACGAATGTGGTCTGGTGAATCTTGGAGGGACATGGAGATCCTCTTCCTTGTGTGGTAGACTACCAAGTCGCTAAAGAGGCTTGAATCTTCCTTGACATGCAGAGAGCCTTCCCCTGTTCTCCTCCTTCCAAGCAAGGACTTTGCAAGAAAAGACCTCTTATGAGAAGAAGAGTGGATAACAACTAGAAGGCGTGCTTTTGATGGTCTTGAGCACCTGCTCCTCTATTTTAAGCCTAGAGCTGCTTCATAATTCTGTCTGCCTTTCTACTTCATCCGGAAGGTTGTAAATGCATCAAGTTTCTGTTGATTGTTGGGAGTTCCCTAAAGACTGTCCAACTTTTGTTTACTTTATGAGATGAGAGAAATCACCCAAATGTCCACATGGAGGCAACTTCCCTTGAAGTATGGGGTGAGAGAGCAGGCGAGTCATGCTAGAGTGTTCACTACAAACCAAGGTTTAGTGTTGAGTGGAATGTTAAATTCGAACTTTGAGAGAGCTTTAAATTTTAAATATTTGGTCATGTCAATTATAACATTACCCAAAAACTTGCAAAACCTAAGAAAAACCCTGCTAAATGTCGTGGTTGGAGGTTTTTGTATTGCCTTAAAAAACTCTCTCCATAAACATTGAATTGGTAGCCCATTGAGGAGTGGCTGAGAATTAATTTTAAGTGGGCAAGACCTCGGACTCAAATGAACACATGCAAATGTAGGTGTCCCAACTTATTGGATGCACTTAACAACACTTACTACTATTGTGAAATTTCTATCCATTGATGCTTGACAAAAATTGGCAAATTAGCTTGGCTTGTTCTTTAGTGTGTATTACTCATGGTACGATCATTCTCTTCAACCATTTGACATTCTACCCCTTCACAAAAGACATGGCTTGAAGAGTGAGGAAGGAATGATCCTCTATAGAGCTTCTCAATTTGAGCCCCTCACTCATAGACTCTTTCTCACACTTTCCCTCAACAATAGTACCCTAAGATAGGGGAGAAGCAAGAAAAAAAAGTGCTCAAAGTTGTACACATATGAATGAGGCCCCTATTCACTTTCTTGGCATTTATACATTGGGGTTAAGGTTAGGATTTCCACCAAATGTTAGGTATCCTACTCACCTTTTCAGCTTTTGATCGGTCCTTTCAATATTACATGCATATCACTTTAGTTACTAGGTTCTACTCTAGGTAAAAGTGAGCAAAAATTTGCATGCTCATAATCCCAACATCCATTGCAAGTTTTCTAACTCTATAAAATATTACAATTTACACAAGTGAGTCTTGTTCTTACAAAATATTACAACATAATATTCTCTTCATATTTCAAATGCCTAAAGTGATATGATGAAGCTTGAATAAATAATCTCACTTTCCAAATAACTCTTATACTTTGTCCTCGACCTTCTTTTTGACTTCGTCTCTCTTTGTCTTTAACTTGCTTCATCCTTGTTGTCCTCTTATTGTGGTTAACATTTATTTCCTCTGTTGAGATGGCATGATCAACGTGTGCAGATATTAATGATAGAGTGCATAATTAGATGGCTTTGTACATCTATACTTAGTACGTTGGCAGTCATTATGATCCTCACATGGCCATTGATTTATTATATTTGGTTAGTTACATCTATTTATAGCTAGTATAGTTATAGTATCGATTGATTAGTATAGTTAGTTATGCACTGTTTGTCTTATTAGCCAATTTTTCTTTATATTGTATCTTATCTATACTTTGTATACATTACATGGTGAAAGGAAAAATGAAGTAAAACCAACAAGAAAATGTTTTGGCCTTCATCACTCTTCATGTGTTGTTGAGTGAGCTTTCTTTTGTGTATATTGTGTGTGTTCGGCAGCACAATAGCTTAAGTATATCACAATTCGATTCATGACATGGTATTAGAGCAATATTATTAAGAGAGATTGGTTTTGTAGGCTTACGTGAAAGAAAAGAAGCAGATTCAAGCAAGTAAGCAAATGGTAAGAAGCTTTCATTTTCTTTGTTTTTTCCTCGAATAGTGCTTATGGAGATATTAGAAGCCTGGTAGAGTAAAAATCTTAGACTATTGTGGGATTTGGTATGTAAGCAGAACAATGTATATTTTGTAGGTAAGCCTTGCTTAATATGCTTTTGGTCATTTGATGTCATTTCAAGCCTTGTTTTAGCTTCATAGGTTTGTAGATAACAGTTTTAAAGCATAATGTAATGTTGACTATGTTGGCTATTCTCAGTTACATAGGATACAGATTTCAAATATGTAAGTTCTAAGGTATTTGTTAAGAAACAAACATAAGGTTTTTATAAATAGGTTGTAGATTGTATTTATTATTGAGTACTTAGTGAAAATGGTTACTTGGTTAATTGTTGTGTGTTAACTTCAACACAAGAAAAAGCAGAAACAGTGGAAAAGCACAAGTTGGGAGAGCTGAAAGAGGCGGCCTAAAAGGAAATTGGATAAAAAGGAAAAAGTAGGAAGGGAAAATTGAAGGGTGGTCTTAAAAGCTAGGTCAAAGACAAAAGCACAATTTTGAATGCAAGGTGTTTCTAAAACTTTTGTAAAAGAGTTTCAGGCTCCCTCTTGTGCAAATTGTAAGGATAGATGGGCGGTAGAAAGGAAGCTATGAGGGCAATAAGAAAGAGGGCCTAGGTTACGATTGGCCATGTAAAAAAAGGGACGACTGCCCAAAAGGGATTAGGATTTTGTATATAAACTTAAAAAGTGAAAGAGAAGCTCATTCTTTGGTGTGTGGCAAAAGTGATTTCTTCTTCCTCTCTTTTTCTCTCCTTGCTTGCTTGTGTATGCTTGAGAGAGAGAGTATGAGAGCGAGGGAGAGTGTGTGAGGGTGAAGGATTAAAGAGAAGAAGCTCTCCATTGTCTCCTCTCTTTTTTTCTTTTCTTTTCTCTTGTCTCGTGCATGGCTATGGAGGATGGAGCTTGAAAGTGAAGGCTTGAGGTTGCTTGAGCTCGCATCTAGAATCGTGGAGTTATCGGGTTGCTTAAGGGCGGAGGCAACTCGTTCAGGTATCAAGGTAAGCTTACTACACCCCCATAGGATCGAAGGCGCATCGGCTAGGTGAGAGAGAGCCATTTGTACTTGCTTGAAGCACTTGAAAGAATAAGTGGTACATGGGTCTTGGTGGTTGAGTGTGAGCTCCCATTACATTTTGGTTCCGTTTCTGGGACCAATGGATTCAAGCTTGAGCACTTGCATGCTTTAAATTGAGTGAGAAAATAAGGGTTTCATCCCCGAATTGAAGCTTGAGATATGTAGGAGATTTTGGAATTTTAATATTCGAAATAAGTAAATATTTTAGTTTTTGATGAGTAGACGAGTAGGAGGATTCATTTCAGTATTTGTGTTTGATTTTTGTTACATTTAGAGTAGGATAGAATTAAGAAATTGAAGGAAAAATCTTTAGGGTTTCTATTGTAAAATAGACCAAAATAAGGCAAAATCGGGGGAAAAATGGACTTACAATCCATTGATAAGGCTGGGAGCATTAACGAGGTAGCACCTGGGCATTGGGACAAGGGCTTAAGACCCAAGGAAGGGGGTTGGAAGGCTCATTTTTAGTTCTTGCAGCGAGACGCGTTAACTAGGGTCGTGGAGAAGGCCATTTGGGTAGATGACCGCATTAAGGAAAAGAGCTCTAGGAGCTCAAACCAAGATGAGGCTTACTCTAGAACCTCAGAAAGGGCAACCACATCTAGCGAACAGTCGGTCCCAAGTAGCCAGGATAAGGGGAAGTGTACTGATCAGAACCAAGAGCTAGCAAAGATAAAGATGGAGATAACAAGGCTATAAGAAATGGTGAGGAGACCAGTGTGTCCACACGTCCAATGCGTGCATTGTGGTGGAAACCACCTCCCAACTGAGTGTTAGGACCCTAGCGCCCGATCTTGTGCCAATTGCGGTAGGTTCGGTCACGATGCCATGCATTGCAGACTATCGAGACAACTCCCATACTCACAACCTTACCCCCAACCTTGCCTAGGGAATATGCTACCAAATGCCTTTGGGAAGGGAGCCCGATTGGCTCTTGTGGCACCTTATGATGCTATACTAGCAATTTCTAGGATAGAGATAAATCTCACATGCATATCTCGACCACTTGGACATTTTGTAACCCATCCACCAAGTGACGCTCTCCATTATGTGGAGGATTGAATGACGACGAGCCCTATGTAAATCCTTACGTCTTGTACAATGAAGAGGGCAATCCAATTCTCATGGATTATTGGTAGTGTTGTCGGTGATGGTGCTAAGTAGAGGTAGAGGCAGAGGCAGAGGCTTAGGGGGGCAAACCCACGAATTAATTTCTTGTTGGATTTGCGGTTACCCAGGACACATTTCCTTGTGCTACCCCGAACGGGGGCAAGCTAATCAAGAAAAGGCCTCAAGTGTCCAGAATGTGGAATCACTCACTTGTTTATTGGATGCCCTAGACGAAATCCACCCTCTAGTGCGGTGAACAAGCCATCAGTACCATTGGGGCTGTTTGGAGTTGAGACACATCTATCTCGTTACATGTGATGACTCGGGCACATATGAAGCATGCCGGCATATCATTGCCTGGACCCAACAATATAGATGCAGTCTCTCGATAGGGAAAAGAGCAATAGGCAAAGGAAGAAGAGGATGGAGGTTAAGGTCACACTTAAAACAGAGAGTGCTATAACATTACCCAAAGGAAAGAAAGTCAAAGATGCAGAGGCAGATAAATTTGCTCCAAAGACTAATGAGAAAGGGAGTGCTAAGATAAGGGAGTACCCTAACCCGAAGCACCAACTAGAAGCCATAAAAAAAGCCAAGGAGTGGGTGAAGGAAGCCTAGGAGCACCTTAAGGACATTGAGCCCATCTTGGAGGATGAGATTGATGATCTCTTAAGTATAAGCACACTAGTTTCGCCTCCATGATCAAAGTCAAAAGACACATTTGTATCACAAGCAGTGTTGCTTAGACATAGTTTAAATGCTACGGGCCAGCAAACTAGTCAAGGCCATTGGCCAAGGAGCGCAGGAATAGAAGAAGAGCAAGCAACTAGCAATCTTCTTCCAATGCTAGTGACCACCCTAGTGACTTTAAGCCTAGGATATCTGCTTAGGCAGCATCTGGCGCTATGGCAATAAACTGAAGTAGTGGGTAGAAGGATTGATAGAGCAAGCTACTACTGACTTGCACGAGCATGACACAATAATGCAGATACCAAGTCGGACACTGCACTTAGTGCCCAAGTCCTTGCACATTAATGCTTTCTAGGAAGGCACAGAGATGCATGCAGTCTTACTAGTACTAGCTCTAGGCGATACCACAAGGAAGGGAATCATAGATATGGGGGCATGAGTCGGTATAGTTAGCCATGTAGTACTCCAAGCTTGGGGTAACCCACCTATCGAGAACGCTAGGTTTAATGTTACACTGGCCAATGGAATGAAAGTTAGGCCATTCGAAGTGTTGAAGAACTGGCCATTGAAGATCGTAGGCATCCAGTGTTATGTGAACTTCATTGTCATGAAGGGAACGGACTACAACATCCTGTTTAGGACGACCTTGGATGAGGAATGTGCGAGTCATAGAGGGCTAGGGCAATGGTACGATCTTCTTAGGGAATTGAACGAAAGTGGTAAGGGTAGAGATGGATTCTTGGAAGACTATGCCAGTTGACTTAGATGCCATCTTAGCCATGCTGAAGGGTGATGCACAGGTTAGAAAATCGTATGAGCCACTCATCAAGTATATCCCTTGTCCTGAGGATGAGTGAGATTGGATGCACGTGGTAGCCACGATCAATCTGCCATTCTCGGATAATGAGGAGTATGAGCAAGTCGCTAAGGTGATTGGTAAGCCTAGTGACATGCCCTCAATACCAGTCTGCATGATGGCTAGGAGCTTGCATAGACAACCCAACCCTGCCAATGTATGAGTGGCCACTATCACAGAAGTTGAAGGTGAAGATGAGGAGGCCATTGTCGTGACATTGTGCATCCACCACTATAAACTAGAGGGCAGAGTTTTTCGGCAAGAATTTGAACACATTAGTCAATGTCATTAGGAATTAGTTTTCCGTTGTGTGTGACTTTTTGTTTACATTCTGCATGACACACGAGCGCATGTAGTTAAGCTAGGCAAATTCTCTTCAGTGTATGCATAATTTTTGTGTGGAAGCATCGTTTGATTGATTGCATTGCATGGATTTTAATTTGCAAACCGCACGAATGATTGGGCACAAAATTCTCTTCCAAAGAATATTCTTGATAGGGTACATTGCATGGAAAAACAGGTTCATATGAAGGAATCCATTTTGAAGACTCAAGGATAAAAGGAAAAGGTCGTAAGCTTTATATCGTTAGTGAGTATTTCTTGAAGAAAAAGAGGGCATGTATGTCAACTGTTCTAGCCTACAAGAAGTGCATGAAGTGTTTGATAAGCTGCCGAGTTTGAATTGCAAACGGAATGCTCAATTGGTCCGTTGGTATTGATGGAAAAGTGATTACAATACCTAGACTTGCTGAAGCTTTAGGCCAAGATAGGTTTCATCTACAAGTTTATGACTTGAAGAAGCTTTCAAAACTAAGCATTAGCATGCCAAATTATCAGGGAAATCATCAGGGCTCTTATCACTATGAATTGAACCAATACAAGGGTGATTTTTGCAAGAATTCTCATCTTGTGTACAAGTTTTGCAGGACTTTGAATGTGGGCATGATATACTCATATGGATAATCCACTTTGAAGACTAGTATCTCAACTGAGTTTAATGTTCTAGATTCATATCTTAAAGGCTACAAGAGACACGTTTTGAAGGGATAATTGATGAGCTTCTTTCCAATCCACTTGTAGATGTGAATTTAATGGGAACTATAAATTTGTTCATTAAAAATACAGACTCTATTCAAGTTTCAACATGAAGAATATCCATATGAATTGAAAGTAAAGTTAACCAAGTTTAAAAAGAGATGTTACATCACTCTTTGCAGCTGGTTTTTTTTTACAATATTCAAGGATCTCCAAAACATCCAACAAACACAGATTTGGTGGCCGCTATTGAAGATACGTAAGGTGGCGACATCCTACACGAATGATGGGATGACGACATATGTAGCAGAAGATGGCGACTACTTTTCTAATATCTGATCTTTGTATAATGGCCTTGGCAAGGGAGATGTCATAGAGGACATTTTAACTGAGTATGAGGGATCATTGCATGCTAATGGGACTTTTCCTGGATGTTCTGAACAAGAAGCACCATCCACTTTGTTGTGGACACTATTTTTGTTGGCTAAGCATTATGATCGAAGACAAAATTATGAGAAAGCAATTCAGAAAACTGATGATGCTGTACACACGTTCGAGAAGAAGAGAGATCGACAAGCTACTGTTCTTCTTCTTCTTCTTCTTCTTCTTGTGGGTGACGAAAGACTACATCACTGGCGCTTATAATTGGACGATCATCAGTAACTCACGAGGAGACGTCGACTGATCAGCCGACTCATCATCGAGAGGACTCCGGAGTGTCTCGAGTTAACAAGGCTCTGCAAAATCTTAGACGCTATTATGGAAGCTCCTACTCCTCACATCTCCAATGATGAAAAGAGCACTTGGGAAATGCTTAAATGTAATATATCAAATTCTGAAAATTCATCTCCTATTAAGGTTAAAGGGGAATTGTTTTTTACTCTTATCCTCCTGTCGGCGAGGGTCGAGCTGGGAAGGGGAGAAGGGAATAGAAGGGCCAGCTTGCTCGGTCTCATGGCCATGCCTCGCGACACGTTGGAGAGGAAGCATCTCCCTCCCCTTCCCTATTTAAACAGGATGAGGCGCTACCATAGGGGGGGCTGAATATACGTGAGGAGTGAGGGCTGCTGCCATGGGAGAGAGAATTGTGCTTGTGCCGCCTGAAGGGAGAGAGGAGGATGCCACGGTGCTGCTGAAGGGAGAGAGGAGGATGCCACAGTGTTGTCGTTTGGTTGAGCCGTCAAACTGATGGCCTTATCCCCCCGGGCCCCCCCCCCGCGGTGTTTAAAGCATTATATGCCTCTTCCCATAGTTGGAACCTAACCTCCGTGTTAAAAAATAAAATAAAATCCTTTAGCCCTTCCTCATTGGCCTCGGAGTCATTTTTCCCCTCCGTGTCTAAACCCTCATAAGCCCCTTTTCTCCTAATTTGCCTAAGGGTCCTTAGACCCTTACTTATAACCTTTACGGTTATTATTTTCCCTTGGAGCTCTCCCGCACCTTGTGTCTTTTCCACACCTTTCTATTCCCGTTCGTGCGAGTTTACAAAGGCCATTAAGCCTTTCCCATGGCTTCAATGGGTCTTATCGGCAAAAGATTTTGAAACATCCTATCGTTCGAATTCCCTAATTTAAGGAGGGAGCCTTCTAAAACTACTTTCGATGGACGGTGCAAGGGAGCGACAGTGGAATTCCAAAGAAGAGTTGTAAAGCTTCTTCCACGTCCGAAATACTACAATTCCGATGCCTCCTAAGAAAGTCCAAGGCACAGCCGTGGGAGGGTCATCTCCGGGCATCCATGTGGATATCTCACCCCAAACCCAGGTTTTCCTTCCTAGTTTTTATTTGTTATTGTTGTAATTTAATCATGCAAGGTTAATTATTAGAAATAGGATATATTTTCGTCCTAGTTGTTCACGTCGAAGGAACTTAGCCATCAATATTTTTAAATGAAACATGCAAATTAAGAAAGTATAAACACATTTCTAGCAAATAGCTTATGCATTGAAATGAATTATAAGACTAGATTATTATCCATTAAAATAGTATACTTCGGTTAAGCCTAGAAGTATAAACTGCATCTCGCACTATTAACCCATATTGCAATGAATCATCATGGAAAGTGCAAAGCATGAAATGATTCTTACGATGCATAAACACTATGAAATTATCATTGTCAACTGCATAAATTAGCAAGAAAAAGGTTGCTTATTTAGCATGAATTTTATTCGCAATGAAAAGGGAAGATTAGTTGAAATTAACCCAACCTATGCCTGACCTCAAACCGATAAGTTAGGGTTGAAAAATCAATTTACGCATAGTCAACGAATCATGTGGAAGTAATCTCGAAATTATCTTCTTGAGTTAACCAAATGGGCATAAATCTAAATCACCTAAGCCGCGGAGTACTCGTTTGGAATAAGTTAAATTCCAAGAAATGCCTATACCTTAAATACTTGCTCACATTCAATGAATGTAGGGACAGTGAATTGTAATCATAAAAGGAACTAGGGTTTGTCCCTGAGAATCTTACAAAGATGAAGCTTGGAAACCCTAGGTCTAACGACGTCAGCTTAAAGAACCTGAAACAGATTGTTTCGTGACTCCATAGTCTCATAGTTCGATGCAGCACTTGCGCAACAAGTGGGGAGTCATATGATCTTGTGATTGGATCACAAGGGAATGGCCAAGATTCTTGTAATGAAGTTGGCATGTCCTTACGTAAGTTATCTTACAAGAGGATGAATAATCATCCTAATTTAGTATCCTTTTTGAGTAAGGAAGATTGTTTGGAAACTAAAGACCAACCGATAAATTTAAGGTTTGACCAAGTCGGGTTAATAGGGTACACCCTAACCCAGGATATAGGGGATTTTGCTAAGTTGCAAGTTATCTCGGATAGAGTGCTGGACGCATTCGAAAGGAAGGATTCATTCCTTAGCAGTTTGCCAACCAAAAACGATCAATGGAAATGTTTGTGCTTGCTACAGATTTTAGAGCATTGTTTGGCTTTGTTTGATCATTGAATTAAAAGATAAATGAATATTTATACTTCAGGTTGAAGGCCTAAAGGGAGAGGCAGCTTCAGTTACCCCTGACCGCCTGCCTAATCCTAACCAAGGGGGTTGTTAACCGCGTCGGGAAAGTGGACCAAACCCGCCGCGAGAGGTCTCTCCGTTGAGCGCTACTTGGAGCAGGAGGACGCTTGGGTGCCAGGGGGGGCTCTGGCCGTAAATCCCTCGCCTTTCGAGTCCTGCACAAGAGGCTAACGTGACTCGGGATTGGATCTCGAGGCCCACATACTAGTCTATGGGCGGAAACTTGGATTAGTGATCCTTATGGATTGCTGGATAGCCTTTGGGCGGATTGTGGATAAGCCTACGGGCTGGATTCTTTGTATTTCAAAGATAAATATGATAACCTGTTAATAAGGAACTTGTCTGATATTTTTTTTCTATGTCAAGTGATAAGATTACGTGAAGGAACCAAGTGCAGCGTGAATCTGCTTCGGACCTGGCGTTTCTGCGTAAAGTGGTTCCCTTGGGTCCGACGCTAGTTGCTGTTAGGAAATGACCAATAAGAAAAACCCTAATTTAGGTCGATTCTAAGTGGGAACGGCCATAATACTTTCGCTACGTGGCAGACATGGAAAGCCCTAGATCGCAAACCCCATAACATTCCATGGGAGTGCTGGGCTGATCTTTCTAGACACCCTTTTCGATGGACTGCTAAGACGTCTAGAGATACAAGTGGACACGTTACATTAAAACTCTTTGGAGAGACCTTACACAGAATGGGTGCCTACTTTTGTTGACTTGTGCTGTAGGCTTGGGTGGTCTCTTGTTTGGCTACGATACAAGTGTTATATCAGGAGCTTTGCTATACATTCGGGATGATCAAAGTACTATTTTGAAGGAGACCATTGTCAGCATGGCAATTGCAGGTGCTATAGTTGGAGCAGCTATTGGTGGATGGATCAATGTCAAGTTTGGGCGTAGACGTGCAATTGTATTTCTAGACCTACTATTTATACTTGGAGTCATTCTCATGGGGGCTACCTAGAACCCTAACATGTTAATTGTCGGCCGTGTCTTTGTGGGGCTCGGAGTAGGGAGATCATCAATGATTGGTCCTCTGTATATAGTTGACGCTTTCCCCGCCAAGTATAGGGGGCCTTAGTAAGCACCAATGTACTGCTCTTCATTACAAGTGGCCAATTCTTCTCTTATGCCATCAATTTGGCCTTTACAAAGGTACATGGCACTTGGAGATGGATGCTCGGGGTTGCAGTAGTACCTGCCATTCTCCAATTCTTCCTCATGTTATTCTTATAGTCTTTGCGCGCTGGCTGTTTAGAAAGGATAAAACAGAGAAGACTGCTGCTATCCTTGAGAAGATTTATCCTCTAGAGCAATTGAAGATTGAGATTGAGGAGCTACGAGCATTAGTCAAGGAGGAAATTAGAGTGAATGGGTGCTAAGGGTGTCGGCCCTCTTCTTCTACCTGATAAGCCACAGACCAGAGTATATGTTGGAAAGATAGCTCCAATCATGGATGATGAGTTTCTTAGGTTTATTTTAGAGCTGCGCGGGCCTCTAAAGAGCAGGAAACGTGCCTCAACTACTGGAACTCCTAAAGGATTTGGATTCTGTGAGTTTGAGTCAGCTGTAGGAGTGCTTCGAGTGTTACGATTATTGAAAAAATTTAGCTTGGAGGGGCAGGAACTTGTGCTCAATGTTAACCAAGCAACAAGAGAATATTTAGAACGTTACGTTCAGAAGAAGGCTGTGCAAAAACATTACGTAAACATGGTTGAGGAGGGGTGGGAAAAAAGCTTATTATATAAGCTTTAAACGAAGAGAAAGAAACGACGCGTTCAGTGTTAAAAAACATAAATATTAATGCTTTTAAAAAAAGCTAAAAAGCCTTAGGATTTTTCGGATAAAGAAAAAGTACAACGTGAGAGGAAGTGGAGGAAAAACTATAAAAGGAGGACTAGAAGAGCTTGGGATGAGGGCCATCAAAATCAAGTGAGAGAGGCTAGAGCGTGGAGCTTGTATCCCTTGCCTTCTTCAAAGAACTTGTCATCGAATTTCGGAGAGAAAGCTTGAGGTTGAGCTTTAAGCCCCTCGCCGACATTGAAGTTTCCACCACCATCGAGTCACTTATGAAGGTGGCTTGAGTTGAGCTTTAAGCTTCTCGCCTATACTGTGAAAGTCATCTGTTACCGTGTTTCCGCAGCACAAAGGAGTGGGAAATGGAAAAAAGGGAAATAGCAAAAAAGGCGCAGGATAAAAGCAAAAAAAGGTGCCTTGACCGGTAGCCAATCCCTGAAAAATTCAAATGTTCGGCATGTCCCTCAGAAAGCTTCAATGTCGGGCTAAGGCAACGAAAGAGAAAAAGGCGCACCATTAAAATGCGGAAGCGCCCCCGAATCTGTGTAAAAGAGTGCCAGGCTCGCTCCTGTGCAAAGTATATGCATTAGTTGGGAATATGATAAATTAGAATGGTGGAAAATGGGAAAAAGGGCCTAGGCTACGGCCGGCCATGTAAAAGAGGGAAAAGGGGATGACCGCCCAAAAAGGATTTAGGGTTTTGTATATAAAGTTGAAAAGTGAATGAGAAGCCCATTCTTTGGTGTGTGGCAAAAAGAATCTTCTTCTTCCTCTCTTTTTCTCTCTTTCTTGTTTGTGTGTGCTCTTGAGAGAGGGAGTGTGAGAGTGTGAGGGAGTGAGTGTGTGTGAGAGTGAGGGATCAAGAGGGTGAAGCTCTTCACCATCTTGTCTTCTCTTCTTCTCCTCTCTTCTCTTCTCTTCTCTTGCGCGCGCGGCTATGGAAGATGGAGCTTGGAGATAGAGGAGGCTTGAGGATGCTTGAGCTGGCATCACGAATCGTGGAGCTACCAGAGTGCAAGAGAGAGGAGGGTACTCGATCGAGCATCAAGGTAAGCTCACTACACTCGTAGGAACGACAGTGCATCGGCTAGGTAAGAGATAGCCATTAGAGCTCGCTTGAAACGCTTGAAACAATATGCGGTCTGGGTCTTGGCGGTTGAGTGAAAGCTCCCACATTTTGGTTCCGTTGCCGGGACCAACAGATTCAAGCTTGAGCACTTGCACGTCTCATATCGAGCAGCATCGAAGTAGGGTACTCATCCCCGAAACGGAACTTGAGATAGGTAGGAAGTGGGGTGTTTTTAATCTTCAAAACAAGTAAGTATTTTGGGATATTTTGGTTGGTTGATGATTGGAAAGCATGGAGGATCTATTTCAGTTTTTTGCCTTCGATTTTTGTTGCATTTAGTGTATGTTAGAGTTACGAAATCGAACCAGAAAAGGGTAGGGTTTACTATTTCAAAACAGGGAAAAAATCGTGCAAAATGCGCAAAATGCTCGCTAATGAGGTCTAAGATCGACAAGAGAGTGATTGGGGGCGTCAACGCCACATTTGGGAAGGCATATAAGAGCCAGGAGGCCAAAAGAGAGCTCGTTTGTGCCATTTCAGAGAGAGAGAGAGAGAGAGAGAGAGAGAGAGAGAGAGAGAGAGAGAGCCCCAGCCCGTATGATTCGATCGCATCACCGACGCACTCACCGACTCGTTCAGGTATATGAATCCCTTCCTCTATCCCCCTAGTTAGGATCTGGAGGGTTGTGCTTGGTATGACTGTGTAAATCCCAAGAATCGATCAAAGTAGACATCGCGTGGTTTCCGTCGCATCGCATTTGGCCCGTCCGAGCGGTCGCTTCTGGGCCGAGTCCCAGAATCAGCCCTCGGTCCTTTACCATTCAGCCACTTGGCCCGGAAGCCTAGTCGGCCCTTGGACCGATGAGTCAAACCATCCGAGTCAACCCACTCGGACCGTTCGAGCCTGAACTTTTTCGAATGACCCGTCCGAGTCTCAAATCCGGCCCTTGGCCCTATGCCATTTGGCCCATCCGAGTGACCCGTCCGAGTCCCAAATTCAGAACTCTTCCACACTCGGGATTCGGCCCTCGGCCAACTGCCATTCGGCCCATCCGAATTATCCTGTCCGAACATGCCATTCAGCCGTCTGAATAAAAATCGTCCGAGTCAGATCTGGAGATTCAACCCTTGACCCTGTGCCATTCGGCCCGTCCGAGTGACCCACTCGGACCCTGCAATTCAGACCAGTTGGTCTGAGTGCAACTTTTTGTCAAATCTGTCAGAAATTTGACCCGACCCGACAAACACGCATTAGCGCAACTTGTGGAAACCCTTCGGGCGCTCAGAACTTGATTCTGGCATACGTGATAAGAGAGATTGTAGTACATAGCCGCTTAGCTGTTAGCAGTAGATAGTGAGAGACCCAAGGACTCGGATGCGAGCCACTGAACCGTAAAACCTGATCGACACAAAGAGAACAAGGCAACGTACAAGGAAACCCTAAACCCTGACTAAACGGCCAGAAAATGGACCTGCAAGCCTATCAGGCCTAAAATGAGCGAGAGTGAGTAGGACGCCGGGGAATTGCTTAGCATTCGGGCTTTGCTTAGGCGACAAGGGTAGGACGTGGTATACAAGCCTAGATGCCATGGAACAAGCCAACTTCAATAATCTCAAGGATCTTTTCGTCAAGAGGTTCGCCGAGCCTGGATACTCCGATAACCTGCTAGTACGCTTGATGAATGTCAAGCAGAAAGAAAAGGAGGACATCCGCGATTACGTGACCCATGTGAGAAGTCTCTTTAAGAGAATCCCTCTAGGCGAGCGATCGACTGACAGAGCAGTTTCAACTGTATTCATCAGCGGAATTAGAGACGAGGAGTTATACAAGGCATTGGTAGGCAATTCAAGCTTGCAGCGGGACGTGGTGGCTAGAGTTTTTGAGGAAGCCATCAGAGTCGATGACCAGCTGAAAGAGCGGAGCTCTAGGAGCTCAAATCTAGAAGAGACCAACCCACGAAGCTTAGAGAGAACGTCAGCCCGGAAGGTCACCGAAATGGACCAAGGCTTGGTTGAGGTCAAGATGGAATTAGCCAAGATACAAGACATGTTGAGACGACCAACGCATCTGCACATCCAGTGCATGTACTGTGGCGGAAACCACTTGCCGGCCGAGTGTTAAGACCCTAGGTCAAGACCTTGCGCTAATTGCGGTAGGTTCGGTCACGATATCGCACATTGCAGACTACCGCGAAGACTTCCATACTCTCAACCCTACGACCAGTCTTATCTAGCTAACAGGCCGCAGCCATTCTTCGGAAGGGGAGCCCCATTGGCTCTACCCGTGCCTAACGATATAAAACCAGTTGTCCCTAGAATGGACATAAATCCTACAGGCATCCCTAGACCGCCTGGTCCTTATGTGACCCACCCACCCAGCGATGCTCCAATATACTACATGGAGGAGCCGAATGAGGAAGAGACCTACATATACCCTTACGTCTCGCATGACGATGAGGGCAACGCAATCCTCATGGATTATCGACCTGTGCCGATGATGGCGTTAGGACGGGGACGGGGTAGAGGCCTAGGAGGGCAGCCACAGGATCCAGTCACTTGTTGGACTTGCGGACACCCCGGTCATGTCTCATCACGCTGCCCTGAAAGAGAGCAGCAAAACAGGGACAAGGCTGACCAAAGGTGTGCGGAGTGCGGAATCACCCATCTTTTCATTGACTGCCCAAAGCGGAAGTCGTCCTCTAGCTTAGCTAATTTGGCATCCGTTCCATTGGAGCTATTTGGTGTCGAAAACCCCGATGGGGAGGCCACACCTATTCCCTTGCGAGTTATGACCCGAGCCCAAACGAAGCAGGCCGGCATCTCTCTGCCAGGACCTAGCAATCTTGATGCAACCTCAATAGGAAAGAAAAGCCGTAGGTGAAAAAAGAAGAGATCGGAAGCTAAGGTTGCATTAAAGACCGAGAGTGCTACGTCTTTACCTATTGGGAAGAAAGTCTCAGACGTGGAGGCAGAGACTTCAGCCCCTAAGACAGCTGAAAAGGGAAGCGCTAAGATAGGGGAATATCCGCATCCAAAGTAATAATTAGAGGCCATAGAAAAGGTGAAGGAATGGGTGAGGGAGGCTCAACAACATCTCAAAGATGTTGAACCCATCATAGAGGATGGGATCGATGATCTCTCCAGCATGTGCACGCCAATGTCACCGACTGTCGGTCGAAGCCGCTGTGCCACAAGCAGTGCCGCTGAGACCAAGCCTAGACGCAACAAAGCCGCAGATCAGCCGCGACCATTGGCCCGGGCAGTCTAGGCTAAAAGAAGGACGAGTATCTAATGATCTCTTGACCACGCTAGTGACCACCCCTATAACACTTAGCATGGGGGATCTGCTTAAGCAGCACCTTGCCCTATGGCAAGACCTTAAGCAGTGGGTCGAGGAATCACAAGAGTAGGTAATGGCAGACCCCGAGACTAGGATGCATGAACACAATTGCCAAGTTTGACGCTGCACTCCATGCCTAAATCTTTGCACGTCAACGCCTTCTTGGAAGGCTCTAAGATGCACGCAGTCCTGCTGGTCCTAGCCCTGGGTGACACAACAAGGAAGGGAATCATAGACATGAGAGCCGGGGTTAGTGTGCTTAGCCACACAGTGCTACAGACTTGGGAAAACCCACTTGTCGAAGCTGCTAGGTTTAACGTCACCCTAGCAAACAGTATGAGAGTGAAGCCATTCGGGGTCCTGAAGAATTGGCCAGTGAAGATCGCAGGTGTCCAGTTCTCTGTTGACTTTATAGTCATGAAGGGAGTGGACTACGATGTCCTATTAGGCCGACCCTGGATGCGCAATGCTAGAGTCATCGAAGATTGGGGTAACGGCTTGATCTTCCTTGGCAATAGAACTGACGCCGTAAGAATAGAGATGGATACTTGAAAGACCTCACCAGTCAACCTAGACGCCATCTCTGCTATGCTTAAGGGGAACACTCAGGTCAGGGAGCCCTATGGGTCCTTGACCAAGTATATCCCATGCCCAGAGGATAAGCGGGATTGGATGCACATTCTCACTACAATTGACCTGCCATTCTCAGACCATGAGGCGTATGAGCAGACCATCAAAACGATCGGCAAGACAAACGAAGCACTCTCTACACCAGTCTACATGATGGCAGCAAGCCTCCATGGAAAGCCTAAGCCTGTTACTTCCAAGTGCCATCCAAAAAAAGGGAACTCCAGGGGTACTGGAATACCTAACGGACCAGCTAGCTGGCAACCCAGCTGCCAACTTCAAACCACTCCAGGACCTCTCAGAGGATTCCAAGTGGCAATGGACTAGGGTGCACGAGCTGAACCTCAGGTATAACTGGACCCTGGTTCCTAACCAACAACACGGGGCATACCAAGCCCTAGGAGATGATGAGCAGTCGAATCACAAAGATTCCTGTGATGAATACGAAGACTGCCAATCCGTCAGTGATAAGAGCGAGGGTGAAGTGGATACCATAGAGTACGACACTGAAGGACGAGAAATTGAGCAGATACGAGCAGACGCCAAGCCGCAGAAAAGGCAGGCCCTTAGATTGGAGCAAGGAGTCATGCGCATGAAATGTGATCGTGCTTGGTTGGAATGTATAGGAGCCATAGACCTTGAGCAAGCAAGCCTAGCCCAATCAGGAACGACATCAATACTTAGAACCGAATCGCCATCCGAATTGTGGCCACCAGGGGAGACCACCTCTTCCAACAAAGATGGAGGGTTGACTTTGAATCGGAAGTTACTTCGGATAGCGACCCAGAGATCCCTAGGCCGCCCATGACAAGACGCACCAAGGGGGACTTACCCGTCCACCTAAGGTGCAGACAGTCAAGGCAGGATGGGCCAAAGCACCCCAAGGATGCACGATCAGAAGAACGATGTAAGCCGCAGGACCTCCCTAAACGCTTCACTAAATTCAAAAAAGGGGATAGGGTAGTGGTTTTGCTAGGTGCCAAGCGTCAAGGGCAAACGAGCGAACCAATTGAAGGACCAACAAGGAGGTAAACCTAGCCTTGGAAGGGGAGATACCCCGGCTAGTGTTCGTCGTCGATGACTTGACTGGTGAAGAAGAGTTGAGTCTTGTCGCTCTCTTGCGGGAGTACATAGACGTATTTGCCTGGTCCTTAGAAGAGCTACGGGGGGTAGATCTGAGTGTTGTGACTCACAACATACCCATGACGTCGAATGCAACGCCGGTCAAGTAGCGACCGTATCCCATGAATCCAAAACACGCTCATGCTGTTAAAGAGGAAATTAACAAGCTGATGAGAGCTAGATTCATTTACGAAATTGAGCACACAGACTGGGTATCACCCATAGTCATTGTGATGAAGAAGAACTGCAAAATTCGAGTGTGCGTCAATTACAAGAAGGTGAACACTGCTACAAAGAGAGACAACTATCCCTTGCTGTACACCGAGCACATGCTTGAGAGGGTGGTTGGCAAGGAAGCCTACAGTTTTCTGGATGGCTTCTCACGGTACAACCAGGTGCAAGTGCATCCTGCAGACAGGCATAAGACCGCCTTTGCCACTGAGTGGGGCGTCTTTGCATACATAGTCATGCCCTTCGGGTTGACCAATGCCCTTGCCACTTTCCAGTGCCTCATGTGCACCATCTTTAAAGACATGCTTCGCAAGGAGTTAGAGACCTGGATCGAACACTTAGACAAACTCTGCAAAGTCTTTGAATGGTGCCGCTTATATCGTCTCTCCTTGAGCCCCTTGAAGTGTCAGTTTTGGGTGAAGCACGGATGCATCTTAGGACACGTGGTGTCGAAGAACGACATTGCCACTGACTTCTTGAAGGTCAGGGTTATCGTTGACCTCCCACATGTTGAGATGACAAGCTCAACACATGCGGACATTGATGATGGACCGCCTAGTTAGATGGTTTCACACGTCTACACTTAGCACGTCGGTGGTCATTATGACTCTCACATGGCCACTGACTCATTACTTATTATATTCAGGTTGTTACACCTATTTACAGCTGGCATAGTTATAGCACCAGTCGACTAGTGTAGTCGGTTATGCATTGTTTGACTTAGTAGGCCACTTTTCTTTATGTTGTATCTTATCTATACTTTGTGTACAATTGTAAAGAGTGTGGAAGAAGAAGAAGAAACTAGCAAGAAAACGTTTTGGCCTCCATCTCTCTTCTTGTCTCTTGAGTGAGCTTCTCCTTGTGCATTCTGTGTGTGTTCGGTGCAACATCTTGAGCAAGTCCCCCCACCACGCGATTCTTGATATGGTATCAGAGCCGCGCCACTGAGAGAGGATGATTTCGAAGGCTGAAGAAAAGGAGAAGAAGCAAGGTTCGAGTAAGCAAGTAACGGGTAAGAAGCTCTCCCATTCTTCCACTCTCTCTCTTGGATAGTGCCTGTGGAGGCACCGGAAGCAGGGTCGAGCAAAAATCTCAGATTGCAGTGAGATTTGGTGTGCACAAAGAGCATTGTGTATTTTGCAAATAAGCTTTTAAGGGCTTATCCGCCGCAGTTATTTTGGGCATCTGAGGCCGTTTCTGGCCCCGTTTTAGAGCCGCAAGATTGCAGATAGCAGTTTCAGGATACACTGTGACTTCGACTATATTGATCAAAAGTGGGTACACAGGTTACAGATTTCAGATCTGTAAGTTCAAAGGTGTTTACCAGCGAGTAAACACAAGGTTTATCTGCAAACTGTTTGCAGATTGCATGTATTGTTGAGTAGACAGTGAAAAAGGTTGTCCGGTGTATTGCTGTGCACTACAGGTCGAGGATTGCAGAAAATTTGCTTGCTGTTGGTTTTAATTTTGTGATAATGGCATAGAATAGTGGAAGCCCCATCATTGAGAAGCTTGACAAGAACAACTACCCTTCATGGAAGTTCCGTGTTACGAACTTCCTTATTGGAAAAGGCCTCTACGAGTTCGTTTCAGGTGAAGAAAAGGAGCCGGAGGTGAGTGATCCTCCAACTGCAGAAGAGACAAAGGCACGAAAGGAATGGAATGCAAAAGACAAGAAGGTCATGTATTGGTTGTCTATAGTAATTGACAATAATATGCTGGGACACATTAGAAATGCAGAAAATTCATATGCAGCTTGGACGATACTTGAAAGTATGTTTTCTGTAAATACAAAGGCATGAAAGATTCAACTCAAGCAAGAGTTGAATACATTGAAGAAAGGGAAGATGTCTATCAATGAGTATGCACTGAAGGTAAGAAGCATTGCAGATGCATTGGCAGCGATTGATGCAACGCCCAATGATGATGATTTGGTGTCGTCTACCTTGGGTGGACTTAACAATGAAAAGGCTTGGAAGTCTTTTGTAACTTCCGTATATGTCAGAAAGCCATTTCCAGATTTCGATGAGTTGGTCTCCCTTATGATCACTGAAGAGATCAACATGCAGAGTGAGACATCTGAAAGAAGTGGTGAATAGGTCCAGGCTTTCTACTCCAGTTCAGGAAGGGGACGTGGCAGGTTCTCCTCAAGAGGTCATGGTACTGGATGTGGTAGTGACAACCAGCAAAACATATTGAATCAGCAATTTGGAGATATACAGGTTTCAGGATGTCGTGGTAACTTTAGAGGTAGGGGGAGCTTTAGAGGAAGAGGTAGATGGCAGAACAGAGGTTCTAACAACTCTGGTATTGTGTGTCACTACTGTGGCAAAACAGGTCATATTGCAGCCCAATGTTATGCTAAGAAAGATTATATCCGCAGTGGTAAGTTGTAGCAAGGAAACTATGTATCGTCTTCACGATAGAATAAAGACAAAAATGAACGCATGTTTGTTATGCAGCATATGCTGAATGCTGTTACAGGACAGGGAACACATGATGATGTTTGGTATGTTGATTCAGGTGCATCCAATCATATGACTAGCCATGCAAAATGGTTTGGAGAGATGCAGGATTTGCAAAATGTAGGTTATGTATAGACAGGTGATGATTCATGCCACCCAATTTCACATGTTGAAAAAGTTTCCTTGTCCTTGCATGATGGTAAGACAAAGAGTCTTTCAGATGTATTACATGTGCCATCTATTACAAAGAACTTGGTGTCAGTCGGTCAAATGGTAGAGCAAGGGCTGCAAGTCATATTTAATACAAAGGGCTGCTTTATAGAAGACTTAAATGACAAGTGCAGGTTGGTAGCAAAGGGAAGTAGAGTTGGACGTATGTTTACTCTAGATGCTGGAATTCCTACTATGAATGCTGCTATGTATGCTAAAGGAAAAGGTGTTGTTGCAAATATTGAAATTTGGCACAAATGCATTGGACATGCAAATGTACAAAGGCTGAAATTAATGCAGTCCAAAGGGTTGGTTACAGGTTTGCCTACATTTAGAGTTACAGAATTTCATACAGACATTTGGGGGCCTACACAAAATGTATCTCTTGGAGGCAGTTCATACTTTGTCACATTCATTGATGATTGTTCTAGAAAGCTGTGGTATATTTTATAAAGGAAAAGAGTGAAGCATTTGAGCACTTTAGAACTTTCAAGGCTGCAGTTGAAAGAGAAACATACTTAAAAGTAAAGTGCTTAAGGTCAGATGGAGGGGGAGAGTACCTCTCAAATGAGTTTAGTGTGATTTTCTGAGGTCTCATGGGATAAAGAGACAATTCACATGTAGGTATACCCCACAGCAAAATGGGGTTGCAGAAAGAAAAAACATGCATATTGCAGAAGTTGCTCGCGCCTTGATGGCTGAAAAGAATATGCCTAAGCATTTTTGGTCTGAGGCTGTTCATACTGATGTTTATATTATGAACAGAACCCCCATAGCTGCAGTTCATGGTATGACCCCCGAAGAATGTTTCACAGGTAAGACGCCTGATGTCTCACACTTGAAAGTGTTTGGCTGCATTGTGTATTTTCATGTGCCAGATGAGTTGCGGAAGAAACTGGATCCAAAGGCTGAAAAGTGTGTCTTTATTGGATACTCTTTAGAGCAGAAAGGGTATCGCTGTTATAACCCTGTCACATGTAAGTTCAGAGTGAGTAGGGATGTCATCTTTGATGAAATGAGCAGTTGGTATGCATCTAGTGGTGATGCATTGGATAATGATGATGATCATGACACTCATGTGCATGCTGAAAAGCAAGAATCACGGACTCTTAGTGGACCAGAGACATCATCTGGTAGTCCTTGGTCTGGGAGACTAAGGAGTACCTCTACATCTTCAGGTGCATCTAGTAGCACTACAAGTAAAGACAAAGGAAAGAATAAAGTGTCAGAAGGCATTGATGCAGTGCTTGATGGAGACTCTAGTGGCCCAGAGAGCTTGGATGATGAGCTTGGCATTCCTTCAGTGAGGACTCCAGGTGTGCAAAGAGCACGTGTCAATGCAAAGACTCCATTGAGTGATCCAGTGGTATGTAGGTCTAGCAGGGTGAGATACCCTGTTAAAAGATTTGGTCTTGAAGGTTATGCAGCTCACCATTATGCTTACATGGTGAAACTAGTTGAGGATGTTGTTGGTCATACTCATTGGGATACAACAATGGATGAGGAGATGGCTGCATTAGAGGCCAATAAGACTTGGGATCTAGTATCATTGCCGAAGGGCAAGAAAGCTATTGGATGTAAGTGGGTTTATAAGATTAAGCACAATGCAGATGGTTCTATTAGCAGATACAAAGCTAGGCTGGTTGCAAAAGGCTATGCCCAGACATATGGCATAGATTATGATGAAACCTTCAGTCCAGTTGCTAGGATGGCAACTGTGAGATGTGTGATTGCCTTGGCAGTAGCCAAAGGTTGGAGGTTGCAGCAAATGGATGTGAAGAATGCCTTCTTGCATGGTGATTTGCAGGAAGAAGTGTATATGTATCAACTAGCATGTTATGAAGATTTAGAGCATCCCACGTATGTGTGCAGGTTGAAGAAGGCGCTCTATGGGCTCAAGCAAGCATCTAGAGCATGGTCTGACAAGATCAGAGAGTATCTTGTCAATATTGGCTTCTATGTTCCTGATGCTGATCACTCACTTTATGTGAGAAAGGGAGATGCAGGTTTGGTCATCATAGTCATCTATGTGGATGACTTGATTATTACAGGTGATAGTGATAGTGGGATTGCTGAAGTCAATGATTTTTTGAAGAAGAAGTTTGAGATGAAGGATTTAGGTGAGCTAAGGTACTTCCTTGGCATTGAGGTGATTAGATGTGATGATGGTATATGGCTGTCCCAAAGACAGTATGGCTTGGATATGTTGTCCAAGTATGGTATGACAGCATGCAAACCACTTTCAGTCCCATTAGAGCAGAATGTAAAGTTGAGTGCTGATGTTGGGGATGAGATAGAAGACCCTACTATGTTCAGGTGGATAGTGGGGAGTTTGATCTACATGACCATTACAAGGCCAGACTTGAGCTACGTTGTTGGTCTTGTGAGTCAGTTTATGCAAGTACCTAGAAAGCCACATTTGGATGCAGTCAGACGCATATTGAGATATATGAAGTCCACATTACATTATGGACTTTTCTATGAGGCAGGTACAGATGTACAGGTGTTTGGATATACATATGCAGATTGGGCTGGTAGTATGTCTGATAGAAGATCTACCAGCGGATACATGTTCTCTCTTGGTAGTGCAGCAATTGCTTGGAGCAGCAAAAAGCAAGTTACAGTTGCTTTGTCGAGTACAGAGGCTGAGTATAGAGATGCTGTTGTTGCAGCATGTGAGGTAGTATGGCTGCAAAAGTTATTGGCTGATTTAGATGTGCAGGTGGAAGGTGCAGTTGTCATTTATTGTGACAACATGAGCAGTATACAGTTGGCTAGGAACCCTGTGTTCCATGCGAGGACAAAACATATTGAGGTACACTACCACTTTGTGAGAGAGAAGGTACTAGCAGGTGAGATTGACTTGGTGTATATCAGCACACAAGATCAGATAGCTGACATCTTCACAAAGGCATTGGGTACAGAGAAGCTTCAAAAGTTTCGAAGCTTACTTGGAGTTGCAAAGATGCAGTTGAGCTTGAGGGGGAGTGTTGAGATGACAAGCTCAACACATGCAGACATTGATGATGGACCGCCTGGTTAGATGGGTCCACACGTCTACACTTAGCATGTCGGTGGTCATTATGACTCTCACATGGCCACTGACTCATTACTTATTATATTCAGGTTGTTACACCTATTTACAACTGGCATAGTTATAGCGCCAGTCGACTAGTGTAGTCGGTTATGCATTGTTTGACTTAGTAGGCCACTTTCCTTTATGTTGTATCTTATCTATACTTTGTGTACAATTGTAAAGAGTGTGGAAGAAGAAGAAGAAACTAGCAAGAAAACGTTTTGGCCTCCATCTCTCTTCTTGTCTCTTGAGTGAGCTTCTCCTTGTGCATTCTGTGTGTGTTCGGTGCAGCATCTTGAGCAAGTCCCCCCACCACGCGATTCTTGACACCACCCCAATTAATTACAAGGGAGTTCAATACTTCTTAGGTCACACAGGATACTATCGGCGGTTTGTGCTGAACTACGCGTTGATCGCCAGGCCATTGTTTGGCCATTACCTTCCACATACACATCGATGCTTCTAAGTTTGCTGTGGAGGCAGTGTTGTGCCAACCTGGTGAGCATAACCTAGACTACCCAGTGAGCTTTGCTAACAAACAACTCACTGAGATAGAGATGAATTATTCGACAACAGAAAGGGAGGGATTAGCCATGGTGTTCGCTGTGAAGAAGTTCCGGCATTATCTATTGGCCACCCCTTTCATCTTCTTCGTGGACCATCAAGCCCTGCTCTATTTAGTGAACAAACCTTGTGCTATAGGACACATAGCTCGATGGCTCCTCCTGCTCCTAGAGTTTGATTTCTCTGTAGTGGTACGAAAGGGAAAACAGCATTACATGGCTGATCACATGTCCCGTATACCCACAAGAGAAGCCGCTGGACAGGGCATCATTGACGAGTTACCTGACACCCACTTATTCCACCTGTCCAGTGAGAGAAATCTATTTAAGGCTGATCTGACACCATACTAGGAAGACGACATAGTCCAAGTGCTCGAGCACGGACTACCTAAGTGACTAATAGAAAAGGCACGACTTAGATGCTTGATCCTGAAGATCCAACCCTACCAGCAACAGCTGATTGTTGCAGGCCAACTCTATAGGCTGGGGCAAGACGGATTGCTACGTAGGTGCGTATGTGAGCATGAGATGCACGATGTGCTCTCAGAGGCACATAGCGGCATTGCAGGAGGATAATTTAGCAGAGACACGACAGCACGAAAGGTGCTGCAGTCCCAACTATGGTGGCCCACACTTTTCCGCGACGCTAAGCGATTCGTCAAGCATTGTGACGAGTGCCAACAGACAAAAGTCCCGATTTGTAAGGATCAAATGGAGTTAACCCCAGTTATTGCTCGCCAACCCTTCGAAAAATGGGGAATTGACTTCATAGGGCCCATCAGCCCTGCAGCACAGTACTCACAAGCCAAGTACATCATGGTGGCCACAAATTACCTCACGAAATGGGCAGAGGCGAGAGCCATACGAAAAAACGATGCTAGGACGATTGCCAAGTTCTTATGGGAGCAAGTGATCTCGCGCTTCGGTTGCCCCATCGAATTGGTTAGCGACCAAGGCACACACTTCATCAACAAAGTCATAGCACATCTCCTATCCACCTTCCTTATCATCCATCGCAAATCCTCACCATACTACCCTCATGCTAATGGCCAAGCAGAATCAACTAACAAAATTCTTATCAACGTCCTGACTAAAGTAGTCTCAGCCTCACGAAGCGACTGGGACAACAAGTTGATGGCAGCCTTGTGGGCCTACCGCACAGCTTATAAAACGGCCGTCGGCCAAACCCCCTTTAGGCTGACCTATGGGAATGAAGCAATTCTACCATTAGAATTCTTCGTCCCTAGCCTGAGGATAGCACTCCAAGAAAGATGGGAAGGGAACGAAGCATGGACGCAACGCTTGGTTGAGCTGGAACGCCTATCAGAGACTCGTCTTCTAGCCACCCACGCGCTTATCTGCAAGAAAGCCCAATGCAAGAGCTGGTTTGACAAGCATGTCAAGCAGCGCAAATTTGAGCAGGGTGACTTAGTGCTCCTCTACTCAGTTAAAGGGCATAAGCAAAAGAGGAAATTTAGAGGTCTTGGACCCTTCAAGGTTTGGGCAATCAGCCGAACCGGTAATGTCGAGAGGAATAGGCTTTTTTAATGGCAGTTGCATAAAGAAGTACTATCCTCCTTCCCATCCATTACATGAGCCACCCATGCTAGAACCCCCAATAAACGTCTGCATGGCTACTGTAACCGACCTTACAGATCAGGACGAAGAAGTAGTGGCACCGGCGTATCTATGAGTCACAGTCACAGTAGGAGCGACCTATTCTTTCGATGCCTTGATTGATGAAGGTGCCGACTATAACATCTTGACGCATGACCATTGGACACACATTGGTCAACCGAAACTACAGCCCACTAATGCCAAACTCACCCCGTTTGGGGGTACTGCTTATTCACTCGTAGGGAAATGCAAGGTAGTCGTTTCCATCGAGTCTGAAAGTTTACCAGCTTTCTTCCATGTGTTGCCTGACACTAAGGGAGCCGGTAATGTGTCTCTATTGGGTCGCACTTTCAAGAAGCAAACGAACTGTAATGTGGATTACAACCTAAACTGCATTCATCTTGCTATCGGCAATGTGCGTATAGTGACGACTTTCAGCAACGGCTGTCATGATTCCTCCACCATTATGAAGCCACCGGTAGAAACCCTTATGACCACACTCCAGCCCAAGTCTAAACAGAAGAAAACTACAGCCTCGTGCCAGGCTCTCGACCCCGGGCCCAAACCCACCAAGAGTGCTCACAAGGCCAAGGAGTCCAAGCTTATATGGGTGCCAAAATGGCAAAAACCACATCTGGGTAGACCACCCAAATGTGATCCTAAACACCAAAATCATCAGTCGCGCCGTCACGGCCTAAGAAGTAGCCTAGACGCTATCAACATAGACACACAACCATGCCGCGATGGATCCCCAAAGATCTCTTGCAAGCACAAGGATACTACGAGGGCAACCCCTGGATTTGGGTGCCAAAAAATGGCCAGCTAAAAAGCTCATCTACAAGCAATCTCACCCCGGAGAGGGAGGCTTGCACACGTGGTGCCCAGAACATAGTCAGCAAACCATCGCCAGTTGTGGCTAGTAAGCTCTAGCTCATCTATCGACCAAAGCAAATGCCACAAGCCTTAAACTTACCTAATCCAGAGAACTTAAAAACCCCTATGACGGCTTACTCAGAACCCAGCACAACTCCCATGCCCCTAGAGCTTCCTACAGCACCTCAAAGTGCTTCGGAGTGTAAAGCCCAACTTGTGACACCAATGATGGAGTCACCACTATCCAGTCTAGTTGCACCATCCCCACCAGCAGGTCTTAAACCTTCCTACGCGATACGACCTTTCCTCTCCTTGGCTAAGGACCTCGCCGCGACTTCTGGGGATGACTTAATAACCTGCATTAAGATGTTGGACGAAACTTTCACTACATTTGCTAGAAGTTATGAGAGGCTAGACCTAGGCCTTCTAGACAAAACACTTGCTTTGGATGTTCATGCATTACCATGCACTTGGAAAGAATACGAACTTATGACCACTAAATTCCCCAAAATTGCTGTCGAACTGATAGCAAACGATGAAATCTCAAAGGAGCAAGCTGCCCTCAGAAGACTAATCACTTCATATCGTAAGCCTCCTCGTTCTGTTCCTGAACAGGAGTTGCAAGAGCTCACGCAGATGGCAAGTTCACCTTCCACGTTCTTGTAGCAGTGATTTGCTCTGAGAATCCAATGGGAGAAAAAAGATTGCCGGATAATGACCAATGCTGAGCAGCGCAGGGCAGCTAAAACCATCGAATATGACCCTACTTATGTGGCACCTATCTCGTTTAGGGTTTTGGCCATCACCTGCAATCAGCATTTGGATGACCATGTGCTCGCTCACCCCTACATTGACCAATTCCTCATGGAAGAGGAATTACATGTTGCTAGCCACCTTCATACTGGAGATCTCTTTCACGATGTCTTGACCTACATCTCCCAAGTCTCCATCCAACCATCTACTCATGATTGTCATGCTCAACTAGAATACAATCCAAAATTCTACATGTGGCTTCTTCACACGTAAACTTCTACCCCAACAGGACCAAAGCCCTTCACCTTTTAACCCCCAATCCTAGGAAGGATTCTTTTCTAAGCTGGAAGAGGTGGGGGTATGTGGGTATGTGGTGAAGATGAAAAGAATCAGATAGGAAATGAATAAAAAGGGGGTACATTAAAGTAAAGGTAGTGGAAAGACTAAGCATAGAGTATGGAAAAAATGGCTTCCTAAAAAATTCATTCAAGATTTTTTTCTCACATAAACAGCAAGTGATATGTGGAAAATGCTAACAAAAGTTATGAATTATGGCAGGAGCAGAAAATGTCGCAGCAAGACCGCACCCATCGACTCCCATTCACAGACAAGGCAAGGGAGCATTATCGCATCAATCTAGAGAACCGCGCCTTCGGCCAACTCAAGTTCCGAACCATCCACAACATCGAAGCCGTGGTGGGGCCAAGGAGGAAGCAGCCAAGAGGGTGGTGGAACAGTGCAACCTTACAAAGTATATTGAAAAATTTTCGCATGAGCCAGATCACTTAAAATGCGTAGAATTCCTCAGAAAATACAACCCGGACCAAGAAGGTGGCATTGTAACAGTGGGCCGAGGAGAGGGTGCGAAGCAGGTGCAAGTCCGGTTGGATCCAGCCTTGGTGGAAAAGGCTCTGGGATTGGTACCAAGGACAGAAAGGAGACAAAAAAGGGATGTTTATGCCTTGCTAAAAATGAAGAAGGAAGAGGTGCTCACGAACGACGGCATAAGTATCCAGGACATCCCTGACACAAAAGCCAGGTTGCAGGCCAAGTTGGTGCACGTGCTCTTCTCCAGCCAACGTTACAATTCCTTAATGCATCGAATCAGCGTGCCAGTGTTGGAGAACGTAGCAGCTCACACCCTGGATGAGGTAGATTGGAATGGTTACGTGAGGAAAACGATTGATCAAGCGGCCAAAGCGCTAGCCCTGGGAAGTGCACCAATAGGAGGAGAGTCCCTGGCTTCTAAGGTAACGGAAAGGAAGAAAGCCTCCTCCAAGGCCTCTTTCATCGGATACGGAGGAGTCTTGACTGCACTCATTCAGGAGGCAGTAAAGGCAGCACAGGAGCCAGAGGAGGAAGAAGGAGAAACGCCAGAGAGGTTGCCCCCTTGTCACGACAAAGACAGGTCCACTGACAGAACGGAAACAGAAGAAGAAGGGGAGGGACAAACTAGTAAGAAGACAATCAGGACAATGAAGAAGAAGGCGGTGCAGAGGAAGAAGAAGAATGACGAAGGCAGGAAGAAGGAAAATGAAGACTTGGAAAGGGCAAAGAAGGAATCCCTGAGAGAAGCAAAGGAGAGAGAGAGAACAAAGAGACAGTAGGAGGAGAGGGAAAAAGAGGAGTTACAGAAAGCAAAGGAGGCGTCAAAACAAGAAGCTGAAGCGGAAAAAAGGAGGAAAAAAGAAGGAGGAGCAGAAGAAAAGGGAGGAGGAAAGGAAGAGAAAAGCGAAGGAGGAAGAGGAGGAGCTACGAAGAAAGAAGGAAGAGGACCTGGCGGAGGCCACCCGCCGGTCCATCGAACAACAGTGCCGAGCAGATGAACTAAGGAACCTAAGTCTGTGCAGAGAAGAGGGGCCGGGGTCCAACACACAGGTGCCAAAGTTCGTGCCACCTCCAGTTCCTGAAGGCAAAGGCAAGGCCCCGCTCCATCCGATCCCTACCCTCTTGGTGCCTTCCGCGGAACTCACCACCATCACCCCCAGCATACCCACTAGCACAGATGTGTCAAACTTCGTGGCGTGGATGCAATATTTTATTAACAAGGAAATGGGCCAGGGGTAGAGCACGGAGACTATGGCCACAAGATAGAAGAGACCAGCCCATGGATGCAGAGTCCAGGCAAGAGCCCAAAAAGCAAAAAGTCGAAGCATCAACCTTGCCCATTCACACAACGATGACGCCATTGGCTAATTACGACGAATACGTCATTGAGCTGCTCTCCCAATTGGAGAGAGCGAAGGAGGAATGCAAGATAGCCGTGGCTGAGTTGGCTGAGAAGGAAATCATGGCCGCCTTCTAGTTGGACAAGACAAGAATGATAGCCTTGCAGTAGCGCGAGATTGCAGACCTGAAACAAGAACTGAAGGCTAGGGATGAGAGGGAGGAACATTGGAGGCAGCTGCTCGAAGACGAGACTCAAGAATTAGTAAACATGCAAAGAGAGCACAAGCTCTTAGTAGTGCAGTACCAGAAGCTTGCTACGCAATCTGCTCAGATTGATGCACTCGTGAAGGAGCTGAATGCCAGGGACAAAGAAAGAAAACGAGGCATGGAGGAGCAGCAGGAGGAACTCAAGCGCCTGACAGATCAGCTGACCTCTGAAAGAGGAGAACAAGAAAGGCTAGTCAGGGAACTAGAGGATTATGAGCAGAAAATCATGATGCTGACCTTAAGACAGGGAGAGGGCTTGGAAGTAATGAGCAAAAGGGCAGAGAAGTGGGCTGCGCACAATGAGAAGAGGGTGAAGACACTGGCACGCCGCCTTGCTCTGACAGAAAAGGAAAAAATCATCGCGGAGAGCAAGGCGGAGGCAGCCCAAGTGGCCGTCAACACTCAACAGAAGGCCTTCCTCGACACTATCCTGGACGCCATGTACGCAGCGCAAGGAGAGCCACTGGAGGCAATGCAAAGGAAGCTCAGCATGGCAAGAAGAGCCCTTCACACTAGACTACAGATGCCACCATTGTCGGTGGAGGTTAGGTTGAGTTTGGATGAACAACAAAAATACCTAATGCTAGCCGGCCTAACCCCCCGGGAGATAGATGCCCTCGGGTTCGAGGAAGAAGCAGCACATGCAGAAAAACAGGGGGAAGAAGCAGAGCTGGAAATCGATGTGAATCGATTCAGGGAAGACATAGTCCCACAACCCCCCTCGCCGCCGCAGGCCCAAGACCCACCACAAGAAGACCCAGCTGTGCAAAAAGAAAAGCCATCTCTAAAGAAAGACGCAAAAAGCTGGTGGAGGAGGCCAGACAGAAACTAAGAGCCAAGCGAGCGATGCTACCGTCCGCGCCTCTCTCTCCGTGCCCAGATGATCTTCCCGCAGGATTCCACGTAGAACTGGTGGTGTGGGAGGTACAGGAACTAGGAAATGATCCATTCTCCTTCAGTTTCCTCCTATCCAACAGTTTGCGGAGGGTCCTGCCTCTCAAAGTGATGGATGAGGTGATCGCGGCGGTCGGTGGCCGGTTGGGGAAGAAATGGCTGGAAGAGCGGGAGAAGACCCCAACCTCTTGGGGCACCGAAGCGGCCGACTACTGGCAAGATAAGGTTTTTGAAATCCCCCATACTGTACAAAACTACAAGAGCCAATCCCTATGGAGGAGGCGAGTATGCGACATAAGCATGCTCGCCTGGATGGCTTTTTGTAATACCCTACCATTCGAGCGGAACAACCCTACCTACATGGCGTACCCTCGAAGGGTAGGGGTAGATTTTGATGCCACCCTCCACGGGCGGTATGACTTTCCCGTTATTTATAACTCCACTGCAGTATCCTTTGAGAACGCCCTTCTTTTTACCACAGAAAGCCTAGACGAGTCTATGATGTGCTTCCTTGCGGACTTTTCCTCATGTCCTGACCCCGCTTTTATAACCACTTGTAATTATCTTAGGTTACTTAGGCTACTTCTTAAACAGGACCCGGCTCCACAAGAGTGCGGCCTGCCTCCCCTATTCTTTGACCCTAACGCTATAGATAACTGCGCCATGGCTCGTCTCATGATGAGGGCTAGTATTCTTCCCTCTTTTTGCCTAGCCCTCCTAGAAGACATGAACGATAGCCAATTCACTAGATGCAACCACCCCTTCCTCTCGACCACCTCCCTTCATGTACGCATGAATCTAAAAGATTACATGCAAAGTCGCCAATTTTTGAGCAAGTCTCTCCGACCCCCTTCTCCTCCTCATTTCGATCAAGACAATTAGGCCTATGTATCATTTCAATTTTTTTTTAAAAGAAAAAGAAAAAAAAGAAAGAAAGAAAGCACCACAGTCACGGCACCTAGGGTTCTCCCTAGCCCCCTCACCCACTTCACGCTTAGGGCACATCAAGGGCAGGACTTTCAGACCTGTCACCCTAAGACTCGCACCGCACCTCCAACGAAGCACGAACTAGGTCCTCAAGTGTGGGACGTCACCAAGGGCTTGCCCAAGGTTAGACCCATCTCCCAGCCCCACTGCCACGAGCACCACACCCTACACGGCAAGTAGACACACCCCTTAGGGAGTGCACAACTTTTCTTGCAGGTTACGTTCGAGTCTCAAGAAATGGCTACCCGCGGAAGAGGATCACCACGGCACCCTTTAATGACCCAAACATGCCAACATCCAGCCATCCGCCTGGCCTGTTGATGGCCACCATGATCGAACCAGGTCAAGGTAGAACTGCCATTGGCATAGATCTTGAAACCACATCGTCCAAAGATCCATGCCCAACGCCTCAAGATCCACGGATCGCTTATTGATTCCACAAGCCTGAAGACCTTCAACTCAAAGACAAGGATCTTCAATCAAAGCCACGGGTTTTCAAGACAAACAGTGTTCAAGGGGTTTCTCCAGAATAAATCCCTCAAATATCATCATCCTAAGGGATTGCTTATTGCTTCAAGCGTTTCTCATACTCAAAAGACGACCAGCTACATAACCAGCGCCACAACCGTGTGACAGATGTCGAGTATCTTCATGGAGCCTAAAGCACACCAGAATCTTTCATGGTCATCGTCCCCAACCTCCATCACCTATCATTCCCCTAACCACCCACCTACCTGTTCCGCCTAACAGCCGATCTAACTAGCCACTATGTCCCACCGCAGTGCCATGGGACTGGCACTTGGCTAGGAGGGGGGTAATGTTACTGTGTTTCCACAGTACAAAGGAGTGGGAAATGGAAAAAAGGGAAATAGCAAAAAAGGCACAGGATAAAAGCAGAAAAATGTGCCTTGACCGGTAGCCAATCCCTGAAAATTTCAAATGTTCGGCATGTCCCTCAAAAAGCTTCAATGTCGGACCAAGGCAACGAAAGAGAAAAAGGCGACTATTAAAATGGGGAAGCGCCCCCAAATCTATGTAAAAGAGTGCCAAGCTCGCTCCTATGCAAAGTGTATGCATTAGTTGGGAATAGGATAAATTAGAATGGTGGGAAATGGGAAAAAGGGCCTAGGCTACGGTCGGCCATGTAAAGGAGGGAAAAGGGGATGACCGCCCAAAAAGGATTTAGGGTTTTGTATATAAAGTTGAAAAGTGAATGAGAAGCCCATTCTTTGGTGTGTGGCAAAAAGAGTCTTCTTCTTCCTCTCTTCTTCTCTCCTTCTTGTTTGTGTGTGCTCTTGAGAGAGGGAGTGTGAGAGTGTGAGGGAGTGAGTGTGTGTGAGAGTGAGGGATCAAGAGGGTGAAGCTCTTCACCATCTCCTCTTCTCTTCTTCTCCTCTCTTCTCTTCTCTTCTCTTGCGCACGCGGCTATGGAGGATGGAGCTTGGAGATGGAGGAGGCTTGAGAATGCTTGAGCTAGCATCACGAATCGTGGAGCTACTAGAGTGCAAGAGAGAGGAGGGTACTCGATCGAGCATCAAGGTAAGCTCACTACACTCGTAGGAATGATGGCACGTCGGCTAGGTGAGAGATAGCTATTAGAGCTCGCTTGAAACACTTGAAACAATAAGCGGTCCGTGGGTCTTGGCGGTTGAGTGAAAGCTCCCACATCATCACATCAAGTTCCATGGAGTGGCTTTTGAGTCGAGCTATAAGCTCCTTGCCTCAAAGTTCCCATTGTCAAATTCTATGAGAGTGGCTTGAGTTCGAGCTTGGTGCTCCTCGCCTTCCTTGAAAATCTTTCCTCAAAACTTGACATTCCACCTTCTTCTCTACTCCCTCAGATTGAGATCAAGTGAACGTCCTTGTCTTCTAATTGGGTAGTGAACCTTTGATCATAACCAAGAATCTTTTGATCTTGTATCTTGTCTAAATCTTTAATCAAAGAATTTGTTTCTCATTTGTCTTGATTCTTCTGAATAATTATTTTCCGTTGAGTTCTCTCATTGCAAAGCATCCATGCAGTGGTGAGCGACTTTCATGAACCCCCGTGCAAATTCCGTGCTATATCTAGTAAACCCAATGTGAAATGTCACTTCTGATCATCTATATGGGAGACTTTTTGAACAATCCACCTTCATCATCGATGCTTCTTCCTTTTCAACTGATGAGATGAATACATTATTACAAACTCTTTCTTCAGCCATTATGATGCAGAATTAGTAGATGCAAATATCTATGCAACAACATCAATCGTTACATCAATAGTAGTTGGATCAACAACAACTGCTGCATCAAGAACAAGAGCATATGCATGGTGCAGGCAATCAAGGTTGTGGTTAGTGAGCGCAAATTATTTGATGGCCGAAATGTTTCAGTTTACCTAAAGCCTTTGAAAGCCAGATGCACTTCTTCAGAGTTCCAATCAATTGGAGCAACTATTTCTTACGACTTGTCACACTTGTTTTGCGGGTTAGAGTGACATATTTGTTTGTGCAAGACTCTAACTGGAATGTTTTCAAGAAAGCGCTCAAAGATGAATATTTTTTGGAGGACTGTGGTATTGCTACACATAAAAGACATTTAGAGAGTGGATCTATCTCAGCCCAACAAAGGACTTGTTGCTTCTGAGTTGTTGCGGGAGTTTGAAGAGAGATACAACTAGTTGGATGCTCTAGAATAAAGAGATCTAAACTCAGAGAAGTAGATTTATTCTTGCAGATGGCTGATCTTGCACTTTAGGATGAGTTGGGAGAGCTTCTTAAAGACCGTACGCAGCCTATGGGATTGAAGACGGATTGGTAGGATGTTGTTGATGCAGTTTCTACACTTACAAAGAGGCAAAGATGGAAGGCTCACTCGTAGAACGGAATGTAGTCACCATCAACGATGTCTTCTCCTACCAGGACCTCTCCTACTTCTCTTGTTGCACCATCCACCACTTCTCCTATTTCTCATCCTATGTCTATGCCTATTCATGTTGTGGTTATCAAACCATCTGCAAAACCGACTGCTGAAGATATGGTGGAGGAAATTTCAAAGAACTTAAAAGACGTACAAATTAAGATGACCAAAATGGAGCAAGTCTAGCTCCAATTTCTGCACCTTCTTCTTCTACTCCTACAAATTCTTCTAGGAATGATCATGTCCATCGTTGCATGTGGTGTCATAATCCAGATCATGAGCAAAAGGACCGTCAAGTTTTTGAAGAGGCGAGAAGACTGAAATTAGTAGTTTGGAAGGACAAGATGATATGTTTTGGGGATACAGAGCAGTCGATTAAACCAAATTTTAGTAAGGGTGGTATGAAGAAATTGTTGGAGGAGGGGGGTCGTGACTTGTCACATCCCGCCAAACCTCAAAGCGAGCAAACCGCTGAAATCAAAGCTAAGATCCATGCACCACAATTCAAATGGATGCCTCAACATCAAGGGCCACTAGCTAGAAGCGCACAATCATGACCTTGCAAGGTTAGGAATTCGTATTCAAAATCTAGGAGGCACAAAAGGAACTATAGACAAAGACGAACGGTCAAGCCGTGATGGGTTCCCAAAACCTTATTGCAAGCACAAGGCTACTATGAGGGTAACACTTGGATTTGGGTAACTAAATTCAATATGGATAAGGACCCTATTCAAATGCTAAGCCATGTGGCAGAAAACCACCAATGCCACAAACAACTCAAGCTACAAAACATATCAAGTCTCAAATGCATAAGCCTCCATAGCCTAAACAGATCCATCGACCGAAACCATAGCCTGCCACTAACAAACTGCCTCAACTTAGTCCTACTAAAGCCCTTAAGACCTCACAAGCCTCTAGTAGTATGACACCCACAACTCCAACCAAGCCCATCACATAAGAATCCCAAACACACCCTAAGGAGCTACTAAAGCTGCTACCATTAGTTGCTAAATTATCTAGTTCTATCAAACCCCAACCACTTGTAGGCCGTAGACCCTCTTACGAAGATTAATTCTCACTTTGGCTGCGGACTTTGCTAAAAATATGGGAGATGACCTGGTTGCTTACCGTCGACATTTGGACGCCACATTTACCACGCTTGCTAAAAACTATGATCAACTAGACCTAGGTCTTTTGGATGAGCCTTTAGCAACTAAGGTATGTATGCTGTCTTGCTCATGGGAGAAATCCGAATTCATATTTTTTCAGGTTTCCCAAGCAGTCGAGGAATTAATTACCACCAAGATATCCTGAGAACACGCACAAAAACGATGCCTCATTACGTCTTATAAACAAGGGCACAATCCTTACACACTGACTAGGAAATTGAGGAGTTGAAGCAGCTTGCTGACAACGACTCCTCCTTCTTGAGGAAATGGTATGCTCTCCGACTTCAATGGGAGTAAGAGGGCTACCAAATCATGACCAACATTGAGCAACGATGTGCAATCAAAACCTTTGATTATGACCCTATGTATGTAGCTCCAACCTCCTATATAGGGTATTGACCACCCTTTGTAAGTGACCCCTAGAAGAGCACCTCCTAACCCACTTGTATTTGGATTGAAATATTCTGACTGATGAGGAGGAGTTACACATTGCTAGCCAAATCGACTCCGGTGACTTCCTCATGGATGTTCTCACCTACATCACTCAAGTAAGCATCCGTTCTTTCAACATGGATTTCTATGCTAACTCAAAATACAATCCAAACTTCTATGCTTGGCTCATGTGAAAGTAAAATACAGAGAGAGCATGTGCTGAATGCCCTTGACCTCTCAAACCTTAATTCTAGGAAGGATTCTTTTTAATTCCAAAGGGGCAGGGGTAAGGTGAATCAAACATGTAAGGTGAATGAAATGGGGGTAAGGTGAATGAAACATGCAAGGAAAAAAGCCTCAATCAATGTCCAAAAGTGGAAAAGAATGGATGAGAATTGTGATTGAGGAAAAGTGTCATAATTTTTTTGGAATGAATGGACTGCTTGAAGGAAAAATTCTCTTTTTGTACTCAAGCATTTTATTCTTTCCATAAAAGCATAACCAATTCCTGCTTACCTTTTAGTAATAAATTATCTTAAGGACACTAATAGTGAGCTATGATATCATGGCAAGAACTCAAAATGGCAGCATAGAAGGATCGGGCCTATCGACTTCCATTCACGGAAGAAGAAAGGGCAAAGTACTACATCTCCCTCGATAACCGTGTCTACAACCAGCTAAAGTTCAAAACTATCCACAACATTGAAGTTGTGGTGGCTAAGGAGAGGAGTCTATCAAAAGAGTTGTGAAATAGTACAATCTTGCTAAATATGTCAAGATATTTTGGGCAAGAGATCGACCACACACCAAGTGCCTAGAGTTCTTGAGAACCTACAATCTTGACAGAGAATGTGGCATTGTGATAGTTGGAAGAGGAGAAGAAGCCAAGTAGGTACATGTCTAGCTTAGTAAGGCCTTGGTGGAGAAGGCACTAGGGCTGGAACCTAAGGTGGAAAGGAGACCAAAAAGGATGTCTATGCCATGTTGAACATGAAAATGACCCCAATGATGGCATCAACATCCAAGACATCCTAGATCCAGAAGTGAGGCTTCAAGCAAAAGTCATCCACTCCCTATTCTCAAGCAAAAGGTATAATTTGCTTATGCATAGAATTAGTGTGCCCACTTTGGAGAGCATGGTAGCCTATTCATTGGATGAGATTGATTGGAATGGGTATGTGAGAAAGAAAAATTGACCAATCAGCTATGGCACTAGCCCTAGGTAGCAAACCGGCTGGCGGGGAATCCCTAGCATCAAAGGCAAGAATTGAAAGAAAGAAACCATCATCGAAAGCCTTGTTCATTGCATACCGTAGTTTGCTAACTGCTCTTATCCAAGAGGCAGTGAACGAGGCATAGAATGAAGAAGAAGGAGTCGAAACGCCGGACATGTCACCTCCCCACCATGAGTGAAAGAAATCCAATGAAATAATAGTAAGTGACAAAGAGAAGGAAAAGGAAACACAATCTAGCCGTGGAAGTGCTAAGAAAGCAAAGAAAAAGATTGCACATGCGAAGCAAGAAGAAGAAAGCAAGAAAAAGGAGAAGGTTGACTTGAAAAAGGTTAAGAAAGAATCTAAGAAAGTGGAGGAAGAAAGAAAAAAATAAGGAGAAGGAGGTGCTAGAGGGGTTAAAATAAGAATCAAAGAGAATTGAACAAGAGAGAAGGAGAGGAAGGCAATTGAAAGAGAGGAAGAATTGAGAAGGAAGGAAGAAGAGGACATCACGCTAGCAACACGCATGCCAATAGAATAGCAGTGCAAACAAGACAAGCTGGGTGCCATGAGCCCACCACAAGAAGAAGGGCCAAGCTTAAGTGCCCAAGTTCCAGAGATCACATTGCCTCCGGTGAAAGAAGGCAAGGGCAAGGGCCTAATGGATCCCATCCCTACTCTCCTAGTGCCCACCACCACTCCTACAACCACAACCACCCAAGGCTCCATGCCTAAAATCAATACTAGCAATGTCTTAGCCTAGGTGTAATTCTTAGTGATTAAGGAAATGGCCCAAGGGGTAGGTGAAGGAACCCTTGTGTGATTGGAGCTAAAAGACCGGCTGCTGCCAATGTGGAGTCCAGACAGGACACCAAAAGGCTAGAAATAGAAGCATCTACGACTACGACTCCCACCGCACTGCCATTGTCTATAAACTATAATGAATGTGTACATGAGCTCTTATCATAGCTGGTAAGGGACAAAGAAGAAAAGAGAGTTGCTATTGCAGAGCTGGAGGCTGAAAAGGAGGCCATGGCAATCTTCCAGCTAGAGAGGACATGCCAAATGGCAAGCTACCAAAAAGAAATAAGCGAGGTAAAAGAGCAGCTCGAAGCTAAGGAAGGAGAACAAGGAAAGTGGGAAGCAAGGCTGGCTGAGGAGAAATAGAACCTCATAAGGATGCAACAACATATCGATGAGCTAGCAAAGTTGTATGAAGAGCTCCAAGGAGATATGAAAAACATCTTGGATGCCACGGAGGAGCTAGAGGCAGCAAGAGAAGAGAGGGCACGAAGTTTTCAAGAGGAAATAGAAAATTCAAAGAAGAGGATTGCCCTAGAGTTGGAGGAACAGGAGAGACTGAAAAGCAAAATCAAATTCTTGGAGAAAGAGAAAGAAGAAGCCGTTGAAGAAACAACCCAAGGCATGTAGGAAGAGCTAGAGAACCTAGAGTGGAGGCGGAAGAGATAAAAAATGGTAGCAACCCTCCCACGAACATAATCAACCACAAAACTAGGGGCAAAGCACACAAAGTCTGTGTATGGCTCTGCCATTAATCTCAAAAATTGAAAAGAAACCATAAATCTCTTTTTTAATAATGAACCAATTCGTCATCTTTATCATCTTCATCCATAGCTTCAATCATTATGCAAGAACAAAAGGGAAAAGATGAATTTCTGCACAAAAGACAGAGGGGAGAGGAGAGAGAACTACTTTTTGCACCACCAAAAAGGAGAATATGCGATTGGACAACATAGGGAAGGGAAAGAGGCACATAACCACTCGTGCACTCCACTCCACCTCTTCCCCAAAAAGTACACCCCTTCGTATTTTTATTATTTCTTTGAAACTTTGATACATTTGATATTATAAGACCTTTGGCCTTTAATTTTGAGTATTCCTACCCTTTACAAATGTATGCATGTAACACTTTTGTGTATACCATTTATTTATGATGGATGTGGATGTGGATGTGGCCCCCTCATGTAAGTGTGTATTTTAGTGATTTTGTAACAATGTAGTTGTTATCTTTTTTACAAAAGATGAAATTATAATATATGCATGGACATTTTTGTGCCTTGTTTTTATGCTTCTTTGGGTGTCATCATATTCCTCCCACACTGAAATGTGAAGCGTCCTCGCGAACCTTGTCAAAGAAGAACCACTGTCTAACACAAAACATTTCCAAAATTGTTAGCAAAACAACATCAGTCACCACAAGGCCTAGCCATGGTAGGGTATAGGACTCCAAATCCATGACCACCAGAGTAAGGGAACTCCTGCCTCCATCATACTCCCACACTGAAAAATTAGCATACTTGTTGAAGGATAGGGTTCTTTCTTTAATAAGGAATCACAAGAACAACCTCTCCATCCAATGGAGAAAGAAAAATGACTTCCTCCTCGTAGCTCCAAAGGCACTTGAAAGAGAAGGGGTTGGTTGTAGACACATCTTCATGTGTTTCATTAAGTGGAGTTTAGTAGTGCTATGAAAAAGAAGAATAAAGCTATAACTCTTGTGAGAATAAATCTTAAAAGAGGTATGCCTTAGCAAAAGGTTTTTCTTTTGGTCATTTTTAATATGATGTTAGGATTATTAAGCTTTAAGCTATAATGTTTAGTTTACATTCTTCTTTTTCCTTCATTCTTTGTTTTTCTTTTTGTGAGGGTGTCTAAGGAAAGGTAGAAGAGGAGATGAGTTGGAGGCGTGGTATGTGGAAACAAGAGGGTCATGGAGAAGGGACATACGAGGCATTGAGGAGTTTTCAAGAAGGAGAAGAAAGGGTAGGTAGAAAAACAAGAAAGAAAAGAATAAATAATGATAAGAAAGGATTGTGTGAGGATTGCCTTTAGAATATAAGGTTTTAGTTTATTACTTATCTTAAATTGTCGAGGCAGTCTAAAGGTGGAGAACAAAGGAAGGGGTGCGGGCATATTGGCTTTCTTTCATAACTTCTCTACCTACCTTTTCACTCCTCGTGCTCGTGCTTCCTCTCACTGGTTCTCTTTAGGATGGTATCGTTCTCTACCTCCACCTTTACATCATTGCAATTCTCTACATTTCCTTCACACGAACAAGAGGGATAGCAGTGGGCGGCCAGGAGTATAAGTGGCCAAAGAGGGGACTTTGAGAGAAGAAGGTGGATGAGTAGGGGGTTGTCGAAGGTAGAAGAGTAGGAGTAGGGGGAATATTGGTGGCTCTCAGGGTGGGAACATAGTAGTCAAAGCAGGCAGGGGGGAGAGGCCTCAGGAAGCGATGGAAGCACAAGGCCTATGAGTATTGCTGGCCCAGGTCACAAGAAGGAGGAAAGGCACTAGCACAAAGCTGCTCTCCGTAGCATGTCTTCTTCTTCTTTTCAGTCCCTTTTCTTGCCCTTCTTCTTATCGACTACACTCTCCCTCTCTTCCACCTTCTGGGAGGACATGCAGGTGGATGGGTAGCTTTAGGTCGTAGGCATACTTGCTTATGGGTATCCATTCCTAGAAAGGCTAGATGGCCTCGCTGTCGTGATTGGGGCAACCTTGTGCATGCTCTGTCTCTCAACATTCCTAGAAGAATGTGCATTCTTTCATCATAAGATGAAAATTTACCTTGGCAAACAATGGAGAGGGAGGATACTCGAACAGAGTATTGTAAAAAGGCCTAAATCAACAGAATCCCAGGTTGGATGGTGGTGCACAGTTGCAGCTATGGAGTCCCAGAACTAGGACAAATATGAAGGGTGACAATGTGCTCTTTTAATCCAATTTTTGGGTAGTGCAATTCCCCTTCAAGGACTTACACAAGATGCATTCAACAAACCTTATGAGTGGATCATGATACTACACTCATCTTATCTCCACGTCCGTATAAACAACGGCATTGAGCCTATTCTATGACCATGTTTAAAAAAAGGAAATCCCAAATTCATCAGGTGATCATGCACTTGCCTCTCTTCAGCGAAAGACCTGCATATGCAGGTATGAGATCTCTTCCTCTCAGTGACCATGGGCGAGAACGATCTCACAGGGTCGCCTAGGGTTTTGCGTGTTCTCTAGTTCTTCCTATCCTCCTCTATCTGACTGAAGGGGAGCATCATCGAAGGCGATTCCCACTCCTTGTTGGACCAAGCACAGAGTTTCTCCTGTAGCGGCGTCCAGCATGGGACAAGAATGCCTGCATGCAGAGTTAGTAGAACTGGCTCCAATTTAGCGTTTCCCGTGACTTCTTCCTCCATTGCGCTCTCTCTCTCTCTTCTTCGGCTACAACACTCGACCAGGATGATGGCATTATAGAAGGTCTGTTAGTGTGTGAGGAGAATGAAAGTAGCCTCTCTTTATGCCAAGGCATAATGAAGCATTGTCCATGAGAGTAGAGGATGAGAGGCATTGGGGAAGATGGGGGAAAGCCATACACTTGTGGAGATAAGGGAAAGGGAACCGAGAGAGGAAAACTCCTTCCTTTGCCTTTTTCTTTCTTTCAATAATTTTAGCAATGCCTCCATATTCTAATCCTAATAGAGCATCCTCTTCCTCCAAGATTGTTGGTAGCTTCATGGTGCCTATAAGTTGCTCCTAATCCAGAAATTGTGATTAGGAATGAGAGGTATGCTGGAAAGCAAGTGATCTGAATACTTATCTTCTTCCTCTTATTTTGCTCATTTATTTAATCTTCCTTATTATCAAATCTCTGCAAAGCTCTTTTCCCTCATCTAATCAAACCAACAAACTAAGAAATCCATTCCTTCTTCAGCTCTAGTTGTTGTCGAGATTAGCTTCTTCCCCGGTTGTGCACCAAAATGACAGCAACCCTCCCACGAACATAATCAACCACAAAACTAGGGACAAAGCACACAAAGTCTATGTGTATGGCTCTGCCATTAATCTCAAAAACTGAAAAGAAACCATAAATCTCTTTTTTAATAATGAACCAATTCATTATCTTTATCATCTTCATCCATAGCTTCAATCATTATGCAAGAACAAAAGGGAAAAGATGAATTTATGCACAAAAGACAGAGGAGAGAGGAGAGAGAACTACTTTTTGCACCACCAAAAAGGAGAATATGCGATTGGACAACATAGGGAAGGGAAAGAGGCACATAACCACTCGTGCACTCCATCCCACCTCTTCCCCAAAAAGCACACCCCTTCGTATTTTTATTATTTCTTTGAAACTTTGATACATTTGATATTATAAGACCTTTGGCCTTTAATTTTGAGTATTCCTACCCTTTACAAATGTATGCACGTAACACTTTTGTGTATACCATTTATTTATGATGGATGTGGATGTGGATGTGGCCCCCTCATGTAAGTGTGTATTTTAGTGATTTTGTAACAATGTAGTTGTTATCTTTTTTACAAAAGATGAAATTATAATATATGCATGGAAATTTTTGTGCCTTGTTTTTATGCTTCTTTGGGTGTTATCAAAAACCATGGCTGAATCAAGAAGACAATGGCATGAAGGAAGGCAAGAAGCCCATGCATAGAAGAACGAAGATCTGTCTAAAAGGCTCCGTGGTGCAACAAGCCCAGAAGATAGCTAAACCACTGAAACAAGGAAAAAACACACATGTTGGAAGTATAGAATGAACAACAGCAGGTGGTAATGATGCTATCTCAAAGGATGGAAAAGGGCAAGGAGGAATTGGAAGAGAGAGCCAAATGGTGGGAAGAGTATAACTTCAAATGGATGCAAGGACTTGCCGAGCGCTTGGCCATAGCAGAATGCAAAAGGGTGTTGGTAGAGGCTATAAATGAAGCCACGAAAGCAAGTTCAAATGCGCAATGACAAGCCTTCTTAAGCACAACGATCCATGTAATGTAAGTGGATGGCAAGGATTTTGTGGAGAGGATGAGAAGGAAGTTAGATATAACCACCAAAGCCCTGAACTACGTCCTGCAAGAGCATGCTCTTTTAATCGGCACCAACCTAATGATGCAAAAAGAACAATGCCAGTATTTGAGGCAAGCCAGCCTCTCCACCAATGAACTGAGGGAGCTAGGTTTTGAAGAGTAGGAGTAGCCACAACCACCCCCAGCTCTAACCCCACAAGAGCAACCACTAGAGGAAGGGGCATACTTTGAGCAAGAGCTAGAAGAAGAGCAACATGCCCAAGAGCTTAGCCCACCACTACCAGATGCGCCTTAGGAAGATCCAAAAGGTAACCAAGTACCTGAGCGTCTCATTGCAGCTAAGAAAAGACGATGAGAATTAGCGAAGAAATCTCGTCAAAGAGCTAGAGCACAACCCCAACAGTTTCCTGGAGAGCCCGTGTCACAATACAAAGATTGCTATCCCATTAACTGGCCCCAGGAACTAAGTATTTGGGAGCAAGGAGAACTCCAAAATCTAGCCCTTCGAGCTATCATTCTTCTATCCATGGGCCCTGGATCGAGTCCTACCAGTGGAAGTAGTGGACGTCATAATTCAAATGGCCAACAATTCGGCGAATTGATGGGTCGAGGAGCGGAGCATAGTTATCACTCTCGATGGAGGCAGGAGGTCCCAGACTACTAGCAGGACAAGGTGTATCCAAGGCTATGAAACACAATCCAAGTGGTGGAAAAGGATCTAGGATACAAACCTTGATGCATGGACGGCATTCTGCGGTACACTCCCTATAGAAAGGAATGATCCTATCTACATGCCCTACCCTCACATGCAATATGGAGTGGATTACAATAGGGAGGAGCATGATAGGTATCAATTTCCCAAGATCTACAATGCCAATGTAGAGAATCCCAAGGAGATCCTAACCTTCAAGGCAGGAGACATCCATCCATCAATCACGTGCTTCCTCGAGGATTTCTGATCATGTCCAGACCCCGCTTTCATCACAACTTGTAATGATCTTAGGACTATTAGGTTTCTATTAAAGCAAAAGCCAGCCACCACACTCGCCTATGGTTAGGCATACCTAGGGAGGTCACACTCGCCTATGGTTAGGCATGTCTCCCTAAGCCGCACACCGCATATACAATGATGCACGAACTGGTTCCTCAAGGGGGGAACAACATCGCAGGCTTGCCTAAGATTCCGAACTCCCAGTTCCATTGGCACTTGCACCATGCACTATACAGGGAGGTAGATATACCCCTTAGGAAGTGCACAACTTTGTCTTGCAGCTTAAGATAACGTTGTATCGACCTCGAAGGGCACGCAGAAGGATCCATCCAACACCATATTCGATTTCAAGGACATATCTATCCATCTGCCATTCTCGAAGAAGGATTTGTCCAACACCATCTTCAATTTCAAAGGACAGATCCACCCACCATCAGCATCAGAGAGGGACCCACCCCAATACCATCTTCAATTTCAAAGGGTAGATCCATCCAACACCATCTTCAACAAGGACTTGTATACAAACTCAAAAAACCATCTGGCTATACCCACCCCACCTTCCAGCTACTACTACCCCCCATCAGTGCCATGGGACAACGGCTAAGAGGGGGGTAATGTTAACCTCAACATAAGAAAAATAAAAAAAAATGGAAAAGCGCAAGTTGAGAGCTGAAAGAGGTGACCCAAAAGGAAATTGGACACAAAGGAAGAAGCAGGAAAGGGAAACGGTCGAAAGCGCAAGGGTGGCCTCAAAAGTTGAGTCAAAGAAAAAAGCGCATTTTTAAATGCAAGGCATCCCTAAAACTTTTGTAAAAGAGCACTAGGCTTCCTCTTGTGCAAATTGTAAGGATAGACAGGTGGTAGAAAGGAAGCTAGGAAGCTAGGAGAACAATAAGAAAGAGGGCCTAGTAGGCCATGTCTGGCCATGTAAAAAAAGAGATGATCGCCCAAAAGGGATTAGGGTTTTGTGATTCTGATGAGTTGCTCTCTCATGAAGAGATCAACATGTAGGGTGAATCATTTGAAAGAAGTGATATATAGGTCTAAGCATTTTACTCGAGTTTAGAAAGGGAGTATGATAGTTCCTTTTCAAGAGATTGTGGTATGGACCGTACTTGTAGTGACCAATAAAACATGTTAAATTAATAGTGTGGTGATATGCAGATTTTGGGAGGCCATGATAACTCAAGATAGGGAAAGCTCTAGAGAGGAAGAGACGGAGACCACAATACAGGTTATAGCAACTTTATTATTATGTACCATTATGTGGAAGAATAGGTTATATTGGAGCCCACTGTTTTGATAAGAAGAATGAATTCATAGTGACAAATTGTAACAAGGAAATTATGCATTGTCTTTAAGATAGAATGATCACAAAAATGAGCATTTGTTTATCATACAACATATAATGAATTCTATTATAAGAAAGGGGGCATGTGATGATGTATTGCATATTGATTTAGGTGCATCTAATCATATGACTAGCCATGCTGAATGGTTTAAAGAGATATAAGATTTATAGAGTCCAAGATATGTAGAGATCAGTGATGCTTCATGTCATTTGACTTTACATTTTGTTACTTTTATTGATGATTCCTCCAAGAACTTTGGGTATATTTTATAAAGAAAAAGAGTGAAGCGTTTGAGCACTTCAAAACTTTCAAGGCTATTTTTGAAATAGAAATAAGCTTGAAAGTTAAGTGCTTGAGGTTCCATGAAGAGTGAGAATCCCTCTCTAATGAGTTCAATGATGTTTTGAGGTTTCATGGGATAAAGCAACAATTTACATGTAGGTATATCCCACAAAAAAATGGGTTTGCAAAGAGAAAAAACAAACATATTGTAGAAGTTACACGTGCATTAATGGCTGAAAAGAATATACCAAAGATTTTTTGGTTTGAGGTTGTTTATACTACTATCTATATTATGAATATGTCTTCCATGAATGCAATTCATGGTATGACTCATAAAGAATGTTTTACATGCACAAAACCTGATGTATTACACTTGAAAGTGTTTGGTTGTATTGCATATGTTCATGCACCTAATGAGTTAAGGAAGAAATCAGACCCAAAGATTGAAAAATATATTTTCATTGGGTAGTCTAGAAATGGTATTGTTGTTATAATCCTGTTTGAGTTTGAGATGAGTAGGGATGTTATTTTTTATGAGATGAGCAATTGATATACATCTAGTGGAGATGCATTGGATGATATTGATGACATGATAGTCATGTGTAGATAGAAAAGCAAGAATCATGGACTCTTAGTGGAGCAAAGAGATCATTTGGTAGTAGATCTATTGTCCGTCCTTGGTCTAGGAGACTAAGGAACAACTCTACATTTTCATGTACATCTACTAGTACACAGATAATGAAAAAGGGAAGAAGAAAGTATTATATTGTAATAATGGATCTCCCAGTTATGTAGTTCTTGACGTAGACTCTAGTGGCATAGAGAGTTTGGATGGTGAAGCTTGGTATTCCTTCAGTCAGGACACCAAGTTTATAGAGAGCACATGGTAATGTAAAGGCTCTATTGAGTGATCTAGTGGTACGCATATCTAGCAAGGTAAGATACCATATTAGAATATTTGGTTTTGAGGAATATGCAACTCACCATTATGCTTATATGGTAAATGTAATTAAAAATATTGAGATCACTTGTTTTGAGTGAAGTGAGGTGAGCCCTTAAGTGGAAGCATGCAAGTAGAAGCAAGAGCTATGGTGGAAGGAGTGTTCAAAGATAAGAGAGACAGAGTGGAGCCAAAGAGTGAGCAGTCAGCTCATCTCATTCATCTTCATTATTCAATCTCTACTAACGTGAAGGAGATAGTACAACTAGGTTACCACTAACCATGACTAACTGGTTAGGTCAACACTGACTTATTTAATGTCCCACACATGAGTACAACTGGACACAACTGTAGGTAATGTTGTTCACACACAAATACATCTAAGTAGATAAACTTCTCTTTACCAAGTAATTTGGTAAAGATATCTACTATCTGGTCTTCGGTCCTTACATGCAACAAGTCAATCTGCCTTGCAAGTACCATTTCTATGATGAAATGGTAATGAACCTCAATATGTTTGGATCTAGCATAATAGATGGGATTGCTAGCTAATATCACACTATTGAGATTATCACAATGCAATCTGATTTGCTGTCCAACTGTATCCCCAAGTCATTCAATAATTTCATCAACCAAACTGCTTCACATGCCACCAATGCTGTACCCCTGTATTCTGCTTCCGTGCTAGACAAAGCAACGGTAGGCTATTTCTTACTACTCCAAATGATCATACTGCTGCCCAAACCAAATGCATAACCATTGTTTGACCTCCTGTCATAGGCACAACTAGCCCAATTAGTATCACTGTAACCTGTCAAGTCAAGGGATTTCCCATACTCATAAAATAGCCCATAATCTGTAGTACTCTTCATGTACCGCGTAATCCTCTCTTGACTACATCTAGATGTGGCTTACGAGGCTTTTGCATGAATTGACTAATTAGCTCCACTGCATAACTCAAGTCAGGACGAGTGATAGTAAGGTAGATCAAGTTGCCCATCAGCTGTCTATACATAGTTACATTTTCTATTTCAGTCCCAATATCAATTTCTAGCTTGACATTTTGGTCCAAGAATGTCTCCATAGCTTTACACTCCGTCATGCCATAATTCTGCACCATATCATGAGCATATTGTTTTTGCAACAGCCATATACCCTATGGTGTAGGTATAACTTCAATCCCAAGAAAATACTTCAGCTCTCCAAGTTCTTTAACTTTAAATTCAGCTTGTAGCAATGATTTAACTTGAGCAATCCCTTGATCATCATCTCCAGTGATGATAAGATCACCTACATAAACCACCAGAAAAACATAGCCATGATTTGTCTTCTTTGTGAATAGACTGTGATTTGCATGAGCTATCTGAAATCCATGTTGTTGTAAATAACTGCTTATTCGAGCATTCTATGCTCTCGGTGTGCTTGTTTCAGCCCATATAAAGCTTTTTTTAGCTGTGTCGGAAAATTAGGATGAACATAGACCTCAAGATGCTCCATATACACTTCTTCAAGAAATTCACCATTCAAAAAAGTATTTTTAAACATCCATCTGCCATAATTTCTAGCCCTTAGACACTGCCAATGCAATGACCGTTCTCATTGTTGCCATCTTGGCAAGTGGACTGAAAGTCTCTTCATAATCCAAGTCATACTGTTGTGCATATCCCTTTGTAACCAACCTAGCTTTATACCATTCTAGCGAACCATCTAACTTGCATTTTACTTTGTAGACCCATTTACAGCCAATGGGTACTTTTCCTTCAGGCAACTTGACCAAATCCCATGTTTCATTTTCAGCCAATGTTGCATATTCTTCATCCATGGTAGCACGCCAATTCTCATGTGCAACTGCATGATCAAACTTCGCAGGTTCATTGAAACCTGTTACTCTAGTCATGTAAGCATAATAATGGGTTGAATATCCACTATATGTTAACATGTCAATAGGTTTTCTAACTCTTCCGGACCTTCTTACTACGGTTCACTCTGAGCTTTCCTCTCATGAGGCGGCACATACTTGCTATGCCTTACACCAGGTGTCATAATTGAAGGTATTCCCAACTCACTGTCCAAACTATCACTGCCAGGTGACTAATATCCTGCTGTAATAAGCGGATCAGTCACATCATCAATCATCTTTTCCTTTCCTTTAACCAATCTCCTCCTTGCTGACATATCCGTGTCAGTGGATGTAGAAGTACGATTACATAGTCGTCTTGACTGTAGATGAAGCATCACATGTAGGACCACTTATAGAAGTACTCATTCAAAAAGAAGTTTCAGCATTAGTAGTGCTGGCTGGTCCATCAAAAACCACTGCAGTAGGATTACCATATGATGAAGCCAGCTTATCAAAAACTACATCTCTGCTAATCAAGGTCTCATGAGTGGACAACACATAACGTTTGTAAGCCTTCTTGTCTTGTGCATAACCTAGAAAAACACTCTTGACAGCTTTTGGATCCAATTTCTTCCTCTTTTCATCATTAACATGCACGTAAGCAATGCAACCAGACCCCTTAAGATGCCTAATGTCAGGCTTGTGCCCATACAGATTCTCATAGGGAGTTACATCATAAATCCTAGCTATAGGAGTTCTATTCAGCACATAAATAGCAATAACCACTACTTTAGCCCAATAAGCATTTGGCAAACTCTTTTCATTAAGCATTGCCCTTCTCAATTCCGTAAACACATAAAATTTCCTCTCTGCTACACCATTCTGTTGTGGTGTATAACTACAAGTAAGCTATTTTTTATACCATATTTCCTCTCTGCTACACCATTCTGTTGTGGTGTATGAAATTTCCTCTCTGCTATACCATTCTGTTGTGGTGTATAACTGCAAGTAAGCTGTTTTTTATACCATATTTGGCAAGATACCTACCAAACTCTCTGGGATACATATTCTCTGCCTCCATCTGATCTTAAACATGAGATGTAACAGCCCACAACATGCTTTTTGAAGCCCTTAAAAACATAAAACACCTCATCTTTGTGTTTCATAATGTATAGCCATATGTATCTACTGAAATCATCAATGAAAGAGACATAATATTGAGCATCATTGAAAGAAGAATTATGAGATGGACCCCATATATCCGAGTATACTAGCTGCAATGGACGGGAACTATTCCTAACATGTCTCATACAAGGAAACCTTGCTTATTTCCCAAACTAACAAGTAAAGCATACATGTACAAGATCATTGTATTTGAACTCAGGTAACCCAAGTACAACCTCTTTTTGCTACATAGATTTCAACTTTTGAACATTTACATGGCCAATACATTTATGCCAAATTTCAATATCTCATACAACTCCATCATCATGGGCAAAAGTGGTTGCCTTCAATTTCAAAATAGATACATCCAACGTAAACATTTTGCCATCGTCATGGGCAAAAATATTTGCCTTCAATTTCAAAATAGATCCAATGTAAAAATTTCAATATCTCGTACAACTCCATCATCATGGGCAAAAATGGTTGCCTTCAATTTCAAAATAGATACATCCAACGTAAACATTTTGCCATCCCTTCTTCCTTTAGTAATAAATTTGCAGCCATTACCATATTCCTTGATAAAGCACCCATCCTTATTGAATTTGACTTGCAGATTCTGCTTTGCTACCATCTGTCCAACAGAAAAAAGATTTTTAGTGATCGTGGTACATGAAGCACATCATGTAGATTCTTTTTCTTGCCGTCAGGCATAAGCAATGGGACCACACCTGTATGCGGAATATCATGCTAGGTATCATCCCCAATGCACACATATCCATGAGAACCTGCAACCAACTCATCAAACCATTCTTTGTGGGGTGTCATATGATTAGAGGCTCTTGAATCTATGCACCATTTCTCATCTCCGCCTTGCTTAGGAACATTCTTTGATACATGGTGCATAGCAAACAACATGTCTCCTTGATCATCCTGAGCGCCATTAGAAGATGCATAATTTCCATGTTGTCTGCCTTTTGCTTTCATGTTTGCTTGCTTCTATTACAATCTTTGGCAATATGCCTATATCTGCCACAATAATGACAGTCTTTGTCCCTGTTAAATTGCTCATTTGACTACTAGGATCCACCACCTCTACCTCTAGGTGATCTCCCCCTGCCTCTAAAGCCGCCATATCCTCCTTGGCCTCTAAAGCCACTAGAGCCTTACATATTTGAGCTATTCCATGCATTCTGCTTGCTATTGTCCATAGGTATTTCGAGTGTCTCCTTGACCTCAAAAAGAACCATGGCCTCTGCCACCTCTTCCACACTGGCTAGACTAGAGAACAGTGTCTTTGCCTTGAGATGAAATGGAACCTATGTTAAGACCAAGCTTTACTTCTTCATGAAACAATAATGCAAGCAGTTCATCCCAATTAGGGGGTTATGAGGGGGTTACACTCTTACATAAATAGAAGTATCAAATGCCTTGTACTCCTTGCCAAGCCCATTCAATGTCATTACAATCATATCATCCTCTGAAACACTAGATTCAATAGTAGCTAACTGGTAGGCTATGGTCTTTATCTCCATCGTGTATGGTTGAATGCTCCTGCCATTTTTGGATATATTATTAAATTACTACTTAAGTTGTATCTTCCTTGCATGCATGACATAACCATAATTTTTCATGAGTGTATCCCAAGAATCTTTTAGGGAATGACAACTGGTAATCTGCATAACCATTGAATCAGAAATGCACAAAGAGAACCAATGTAGTACTTTGCTAGCTCTTTCTAACCACTATCGGTGAGCTCTTTGTTGTTGCTGATCTTGTGTTGGATTCTGTTCAGGTAATTCGGGTTTAGTTTAACTCCTCATGCATAAATCCATGTATCCTCTGCCAATCAAAAAATTCTACATCATGAACTTCCATAGTGCGAAGTTCTTGTTATCAAGCTTATCACAAAAATTTGGGTGATATTATCAATGCCCAAAGCATTTTGCCATATTGTAGCAGACAGTTTTTAATCAATGCGTGACTCTCGCAAACCAAGATGTCTTATTGACCAATTTGAACCTTCAACTTTAATGATAGTTTTCTACAACAAAATCCTTGCTGAAATCACAGTAATTCAGCCCACAAACATGTCAGATACATCACAATCAAGTGGCACAACATGTAAGTACATCAACCAGCTCATAGAGCATGTAGTTATTGCATACCCTGTGTGCATTCAATCTTACTGATAGTAGAGAAACTTACAATCTGCAATCAGCAACTAGTAAATGACCAACATTCTTTTTTCTAAGTCAAAATAGAGATATTGTCAAATATGCCCCAAAAAATCCTAGACATTTGCCACTATATGTGGGAGTCCCTACATGACCTTTCAGGCACAGTTAGTACATGTACAACAAGTACAAATGCCAAATATCTTCCTAGCTGATAATAGTTAGCAAATATGTAGCCAAAACAATATCCAAGCTCAAAAGCTTCCCAAATCATAGTATACATATGCCAACATATGTAGAGACCAAGACATGATCATACCAACATTCATACATGCCCTGTCTTCAAGAACCAATGTCATATAACTCCTGTACTATTCATGTATAGCCAATAATCATGTCAATCCAGTTGATTTTTAGCTCCCAAATGCATTCAATGCTCTTTTCAGTTCATACAACATCCAACATACATATGCCCATAATCAAGGTCCACAGATACTATCCACTATTGTCATAGATTACTTCAAGAAGTAATAGATGCTTGATGTCCCATAGTTCAAGACATATTTCTAGCTTGTTAAAACCTTCCAAAGCTGAGCATTTGACACTCTAGAACCATGCTCAAATGCATGAGAATAAGGGCATGTACACTGTTAGGATGAAAACCACTAGTGCCCTGGAACCGCCTGCTGTTTACTGCAGTAAACAACTAGTCTGCACAAGTCTGTGCTAAATATCTCAAAATCTATGAAAATTTTGAAAAAAATTATTATGCAAAGTTGTAGAACATGTTGAAATGGTTAGGAGTCGTGGGCCATTTCTCCAAAATCCATTTTTGTAGCAAGATATGGCTTCTGAAAAAAAATGGGCTACAGGCATAGCCTCCTTTGATGGCGTTTTTTAGATCTGATGTCTTTGATGTCAAATGGCCACTCACAAGTGCTCAATGAAGCCTTATAAAGCTCCCAAACAAGCCATATCAAGCTCTTGCACAAGCACAAAGCATAAACCCTGTTGCATACCTTGACAGGAACAATGGCAGCCTTTCTTTGTTAGAGCAGAGACTCTTATCGCTTCAGTCCACTATGTGGATGAGCCTAGCAGTGGCGAGCCTTATATAAACCCATATGTGTCGTATGATAAGGAAGGAAACACAATCCTTATGGACTATTGACAAGTACCGGTGATGGCGTTAGGAAGAGGGAGAGGTAGAGGCCTAGGAGCACAGAACTAAGAGCCAATCGTGTCTTGGACTTGCGGTCACCCAGGACACATTTCTTCATGTTTCCCCAAGAGGGAGAAAGCAAATAGAGATAAGACTGGCCTGAGATGCACTGAGTGTGGAATCACTCATATCTTTGTCGATTTCCCTAGGCTCAAACTATCAAAGCGTGAGAGGTGCGGGAAGTATCAACATTCATTTGGACATCAAACGAGAATGCCAATGATCATGAGACATCAAAGACAGGGGGTTGCCCTATTATGACAGACTGTATGCTAAATACACAGTCAATGAGCTAAATATACAAGTTGCCCAATCTCAATGCCAAGAGTATGCCAAGGCTAATGGAAATGTCAAAGAGTATTACTTAAGTTGAGTATGAGTTGAACATGACGTGTTAGGATGTATTGAAGCTCCACAATTGCTAATGAGTGGCTTGGGAGGATGGGGGAGTCTGATACCCATCCAGCAATCTCAACAGAAGAAGGACACTGGTTCTAGTGGAACATCAGACGAGGATACTACTCTCTTGAAAGAGTCAGACCTCTACCCAGAAGCAATCTGTGGAACATTTATCCGCGATGTGGAAGGTGAAAGGCAAGTAACATTCTTGGATATTGACGGTACTGAACATCACCTGAAAGTGGGTCTCAATCTTCCAGAAGAAGAACTAGTGGTCCTGCGAGATCTACTAAAGGAGAACTTAGATGTGTTTGCTTGGTCATACAAAGACCATAAGGGGATTGATCCCACAGTATGTCAACATCAAATTGACCTAGATCCTTATGCCAAACCTGTAAGGCAAAGACAAAGGCATATGAATCCTAATTATTCTGCTCTGGCGAAGGCTGAGTTATTGAAACTTCTTGAAGTAGAGTTCATTTATCCCGTGGCTAATAGTGAATGGGTTTCACCCATTGTGGTAGTTCCCAAGAAGAACGGGAAACTTTGAATATGTGTGGACTTTCGAAAGCTCAATTCGAAGACGAAGAAGGATCATTTCCCTATCCCTTTTACAGATCAACTGTTGGACACAGTGGCAGGCCATGAGCTCTATTCCCTCTTAGATGGATTTAGCAGATATAACCAAGCCCAAATTGCAGAAGAGGACCAATACAAAACAACCTTCACCACAGAATGGGGGACCTACGCTTATAGAGTGATGCCATTTGGGCTCTGTAATATTCCTGCCACCTTCCAACGAGTAATGATGGCTGCCTTCCAAAATCATCTTCATGATTTCATCGAGGTGTATCTTGATGACTTCTATGTCTATAGTTTGATCCGTGAGCACTAGGGACACCTAGAGCAATGTTTTGACAGATGCCAAGACTATGGGATTTCTCTCAACCCCGACAAATGTGTCTTTGGCATCTCCTCAGGAGTTCTTTTGGGCCATATTGTCTCGGCACAAGGGATTGCAACAGACCCGACAAAAATTTGAAAAGATTGCCGCTTTAACAGCACCAACAAACCTCAAGTAATTGAGAGGATTTCTTGGCCATGTGGGCTATTACAAAATATTTATTGCACATTTTGCAACCAAGGCAGCCCCTCTACATAAGCTTATAAGGAAAGATGCGGATTTCCTTTGGGATGATGATGACTGTGAAGAAGCCTTTAATACCCTAAAATAGTGCCTGATCCAAGCACCTATTTTACAACCTCCTAACTGGATGAAGGAGTTCCATGTGCACACAGATGCATCAGTTGAAGGGCTAGGTGTTGTTCTATGTCAAAAGGGCCCCTCTAAATTAGATCAACCCATATATTATGCAAGTTGAAAGGTCATTGATAGGGAATGGAACTATACAGTGACATAGCTTGAGTGCTTGGCAATGGTGTTTGCACTAGAGAAGTTTCGACACTATCTATTGTCAACGCGTTTCAAGTTCTATGTGGATCATGAAGCCTTGTCCTTCTTGATGAACAAAGCAGATGTTAAAGGACGACTGATGAGATGGTTGCTATTATTCCAAGAGTTCGATTTTGAAGTGGTCACTAAGCCTAGCCGTTCCCATGTCCTAACTGATCATCTATCACGGATCCCTCAAACAAAAGCAGAGGAACAGGATGATCCAGACCTTCCTGATGCTTCTTTGTTTCTAGTTGAAACAATTACTCCCTGGTATGCAGATATAGCCAACCTCCTGGAAACTCAACAGTATTCTCCTGGAATCTCAAGCCATGAGAAGAAAAAGCTTCTGTTAGAAACAGCCCCCTACACCTTGCTAGGCGGTACAATGTACAAAAGAGGCAAAGATTAAGTGATGCGAAGATGTGTTGCAGGGGATGAAATCGGCATAATATTGAAAGCATGCCATGACAAACCATGTGGTGGACACTCCATAGGAGAAGCGATAGCCAGGAAGGCTCTGTTAGCAAGATACTTGTGGCTGACCCTCCACAAGGATGCATACGACTACTGCAAGAGATGTGATGCTTGCCAACAAATGGGGAAACCCACCAAAACAAGTGCCATGCCACTGCAACCCATTCTTTCCCTAAAGCCGTTTGAGAAGTGGGGGATTGATTTTGTGGGTCCCCTTGATCCACCCACCAGACAGAAGCAGAACAGATACATTTTAGTATGTACGGATTATGTCACAAAGTGGTGTGAAGCTAAAGCCCTGCAGCAGGATGATGGTAACATCGTATCCCTGTTCATGTATGAGAATATTATCACTCGTTTTGGCAGTCCCCTCGAGCTGGTAAGTGACAGAGGTACTCATTTCCTTAATAAAATCATGGAGGAGCTGATTGAGCTATATAAGATCCGCCATCGCAAGTCCACTCGCTATTACCCTAGAGCCAATGGCCAAGTTGAAGTCACCAATTGCATCCTTTACTCGATTCTAACAAGAATGATTGCCGCACATCGTTGCGACTGGGACGATCGACTTACAGAGGCCCTCTGCGTGTACAGAACCTCTCATAAGGCAACTACAGGACAGACCCCTTTCCAGCTAGTCTATGGTATAGAAGCTGTCTTCCCTGTTGAGCTGGAATTGCCCTCTTTGCGAGTGGCAGTTAAAGAACACTTGGGAGATAATGAGTCATTGCAACGCCGCCTCCTGCACTTGGAATGCTTGGATGAGATATGGCGGATGGCCCTACAGTGCATGGAAACCACTCAAGCGCAATGCAAGGCCTATCATGACAGTTTCATCAAGCACAAGGAGTTCAAAGAAGGTGATCTTGTTTTGGCCTATGATTCGACATTTGGCAAGTTTCCTGGCAAGCTTCAACAACAGTGGATGGGTCCATACAAGGTACTTGCTGTCAATCCTAACGGCTATGTTCAGGTGCAGACCATTGATGCCTCTGATGATCCTTTCCTCATCAATGGCTATCGCATAAAGATGTACTTTTCTCCCTGGGGATCTTGAAAATCACAGTCGACCTACCCTCTCCCTTTTGGGCAGCACACTGTCATTCTTGTCGTGCTTCTAATAGCCCTTATGATTCTCCTCATGAGGCGGTCTCCTTCTGCTAACCCCTCGCAGAAACATCTCAACCCGACCTTGTTCTCTTCTCATCTGATCCAACAACGGTGGCGAGGTTAGTCCTGACATATGGTATTTCTACCATTCTCTTTCTCAATGAAAAAAGGAAAAAAAAACCAAACAAAACTGTTATGGGAGAAAATGAAGAAATTCCCTGTCATAACATGCCTCATTCCAAGAAAAGGTGAAAACACCCTTGGGCAGGAAGCTGACTGTGGAAAAGGTGGTAATACCCTGCACTTCAGGATAGTTGACTCACCAGTAGAATCTTTCTAGCAAGTAATTTGAAGCCACCTCCCTTGGTGCGCTATCTCTGCAATATTAGTCCATCTGTCCTTCTTAACAGACAACTTTCCTTACCAATCATTGGAGTACGAGATTTGTTGAATGCCTCCCTGGGTACGCATCCTCCTCAAGATCCTGACGACAACAACACCCGACATGATCTTCATCACCAACCCCTTGAGTGATGTGAGCTTTCATCCTAACCGAATGGGAATGTGTGTATGGGTTGCCCTTTGTATCTTTCAACAGAGCGTGAGACAGAGGGTGGGGTGAGTCACCAGTTTTTCCCTTCAAATCAAATGAGAGGTGAGATGTGTGAACAGAGTGTTGCGTGCACGAGATGAGCCTCTCAATGCACAAAGCATGATCTGTTCCTGTGCACTGCACCATAAGGCTCCTTGGCCTTCCTTCTTGCACTATATGCTGGCACAAGGCGGGATGTGCAATTGCATCATTAATTGCGCACAAGGCATACAACCTCTGCACAAGTGACAGTGAGGATTACATCAATGGGTTTCAAGAATGGGTTGCCCTCTGTATCTTTCAACAAAGCATGAGACAGAGGGTGGGCTGAGTGTCAGGTATGTTTCTGTTTCCCTCTGCACCCACGGGATGGGTCTTTGCCATCAGCACAGGACACATCATTCTATTTTGTACACTACACTACAAGGCTCCCTGGCCTTTCTTCTTGCACCTATGCCAAACAGGGTTGGACATACTGATGCACCATTAATTGTGCACCCTGGCATACTCTCTCTGCACCATTTCCTTGTCAATTCCTAAACCAGGTGTAAGCTCTGGGTTTCATTATTATTTCCTCGAGTGATGTTAGTAATGGGGCGAGTGACCGTTCTTTCATTCCATTTGAGTGATTGTGAGTTGAGTGCAATATCCCTCGCCATCGACACATTTCATGTGATTCCTTCCACCGGCTACCTCCCTAGATGCTGCCGCTTGGTCCCTGCCATGAAGGATGAAGAACATGTGCTGTGAAGACACCTTGTTACCTCCTACAGCCGACAACGATACAAGACGCAACCTCGATAGTCGGCATTCCTTCTCGGCAATATGGGCCACGCTTTTCTAACCCTACACCTTTTGTTTTTTAGTAATGATTATGTCTTAAGTGTGGGGACGTTCGTGGTTGGTCTAATGTGAGATACTAGGTCCTTGATTGCTCGGTTTACCCTTGTTGCTAAGGTTTTAAGTGTGGGGACGCGTTCTTGCGCGTCTCTGTTGCATATACCATTTCTGATCATACATCTATGCCATGACTTCATTTTACCCTGATGGGGTCCCTTCCCCACCCTTCCGTTCTATTTCACCCTGTCCTCGAGGTTGTTTCTTAACCGTTTATATTTATCCTTTGTTTTGTGCTTTTTCCATACGAACGCACCTTACATTCACTGAGACTCACATCCAACCTTAGAGCCCTATTTGTCCCTTTGAACTGCCTATTTTTCCTTTTTACCAACCCCTGTTCTGACACACGGTTCTCCAGTTATTAATTTTTGAAGCAATTCTCGTAAATTGGATAGTTTTCCATGTGAACGCGTCTTTATTGCTTCAGAACCCTGATCTGATGTGCTACCCCTCCCTTGATATTTTTTCTTTTTACTCCCTATCATTCCGATGCACGGTTGATCCGTTATGAATTTTTACGGTTTTTCGAGCCTTTTCATGTCTATTTTTTAGATTTTTCCATGTGACCCTGCCCTATTTTCATCGGAATTCCAATTTGATTTAACACTCGTGTCTTGCCAGCCTTTCCCTCACTTTTTTCTTTTTCCTCCCCCCTCTTTCGACTGCCAAATTTTTAGTTATTAATTTTTTCGAGTGTTTTCGGGTGTGATTTTTGTGTTTTTCCCACGTGAACCCTCCTAATTCCTTTCAAACTGAGTTTTGATGTGCCAACCCTGTGAATTCCTTTCTTCCAGACATTTTTTCATTTTTATTGTCCTCTATTCCGATGCATGGTTATTCTTGTATTAATTTTCGAGTCCATTTTTAGGTCCATTTTTTGGGTTTTTCCCATGTGAACACGACCTATCTCAATCGGAATTGTGTTTTTTCGTGAAAGCGTTGTTGGCGACCTTGTTTTGCACAAATTTCCTTCTCTCGCACTTCGTTCCGATGCGCGGATTTTTCGATATTAATACCTATATATGTTTTTAGGCTTTTTTGCGTTTTTTCCATGTGAACACCTTGATTTTGCCCCGAAACCGTGTTGCATGTTTCTACCAATTTTTCCTTGTCTCCTGGTACATTTTTCCTTTTTACGATTTTTCGATCCGATGACCAGTTTGGACTTTACTAATTTTTATTCCTTTTTTGCCGTGTGACCGCGTTTCTCGTGTCGCGCGTGAACGTGCATGTTTCTGGTTTTACGCGCCTCGGGACACCCCCGTGGCATTTGTGGTTCGCGCATTGCCATCCCTGCCCTGTTTAATCCCGTCATTGCAAATTTTTTTACTCCCGCCCGCACATGCACACGGGACGAGGGTGCGTTTTTTTACCCACTCATCTTCCATTTATTTTATTTTATCTTTATTTTTCCAAAAAAAAAGAAAAAGAAAAAGAAAAAAACAAACAACAAGGACACAAAAAGGGAAAAAAACTAATAATAATAAATCAAACAAAAAAGAAAAAGAAAAAAAACAAACAAAGAACAGTATTTTAATTATTAACAAAATAAATATAATAATTTAAAAAAAACCCTACCTACCTTACCTGTCGTGCTCCTCCGCGGCCTTTTCCTTCCCCTTCCTCCTCCCCTTCTTCCTTCCCCTTCTTCTTCTTCTCCTTCTCCTTCTTCTTCCCCTTGCTCCTCCCCTTTTTCTTTTCCCTCCTTCTTCTCCTTCTTCTCTCCCCCCCTCGGCCGTGGCGCCGCCGCCACCGATAGAGCCCTGTCGCTTGTGCCCTATGGAGTCGCTGCCACCCTCCCGTTCGTCGCCGCCGTACTTGCCGTCATCGCCCGCCGTACTCACCGTCATCGCCCGCCGCAATCGCCCCCTGCACCTCTCTTCTCCACGCTCCTCCTCCTCCATCTTGGTGGCCCACCCCCCTCCAACCACCCTAACCACTCTGGTTAGTTTATCTAACCCTAGTTCAATTAATTAACTTTAGTTAGTTTGATTAATCCACAGTTAGATTAACTTAATCACAGTTAGATTACTCTATACTGTAACTGTACTGTAGCTACTCTGGTACTGTACTGTACTGTTCTGTAAATCTTCTGTAAGTGTTCTGCAGAATGTATGTGTAACTTTGGGAAAGTTTTCTAACTTTTGGAAAGGATGAATCTAAGTTCAAAAGAGCTAAAACGAATGAAAGAAGCAACTGTTGAAGACTGAAGAGAAGACTGAGTGACAGTGACAGTAGTGAACTGTGAAAAGACACTATAGTGGCTCTGGTGACTCTTCATATCAAACATACCTCTTGGGAGGTGCATCCACGACCTAAGAAGGATTATTGAGAGTTATTATGAGAGTATTGTAGTGAGGAGATGATGTACTATTGATAGAGAGAGAGAGAGAGAGCCAGAGATAGCCAATTCTATCAAAACAGTGTAACTGTATATGAGAGATTGAGAGAGAGAACTATGAAGACATTGAAGATGAATACTATGTGATTGATTTCCATTCAAAGATGGTGTATTCTTATGTGTTCTTTGTTACATTGAAGAATTCTATGAAGAAGTTGAAGATTATGGTTGATTCTATCAAATCCATGGGAGATATCTACTATGATGATGCGTGAAGATTTGTTGTTTTCTTTGTTTTGATGATCAGAAGAATGAAATAAAAGCTTGTTGATGTTACAAGATAGATTTTATTGCAGTAGAATCCCCTTTTCCTTGGTGTTCCTCTTGGGGCCCCAACTATCCACTATGAGCTTATATGATCAACTATGTTGGTTGCAAAAAGGACTTTGGAACATTGTGTATGGAATTAAAATACATTCCGATGGTATTTTGGAAGCTGCAAGTGTAGTAGAAACAAGTGTTATTGAGGATGTTGCATGTTTTAGTTCTACTCTACTAAATGCTAGAGCACCACTACCATCTACTCTTGAGTAGATTCATTAGGAAAATAGAGATGCAAAGGCTCTAGCCTTAATTGCATTCTTTGGTGAATGTACCATGATCCCACATATTTTTTCATGTAAGACAAATAATGAATATATGGAGGAAATTGACTTTTATAGACACTTTTTGACAAAGATCGAAGATATGAGGAGCATTTTATTACTGTGAGGAGATTTTTCCAAACAGTTCACTTGTGCAAATTAATATTGATGGTCTTCTTGATTTTAATCAAAGTTTCGTATCTACTCTCCATATAATGATGAAAGGCAATCTAATGCTTCATCATTTAAGGAGCTAGTATATCTTTTCTATGAGAGGAACAATCTAGCTAAAATGGGCCCGTTATGCATGTTCCAAATCAAGCTTTTGTAGCTAAGGAAAAGCTATCTTTTTGGCTAGTAAGTAGAAATTTGCAAATACTATTCAAACAAAGAAAGTGGTTAAGGATGAGAAGAAGAAAGACACTAAAATCTATTGCAAGTATTATAAGGTAAATGGTCATGTCATTAGGGTTAATCCTCTTTACTTTTATGTATAAAAAAGACACATGTATGCTCACAAGATATTTACTTGTTGCCTCTTTTCGGTGGTGGATAGTCAAATGTAGCACCAAATGCAACAATTTTTTAGCCATATTGGTTTCTTATGATTCCTAGATCAACCTACTTCTAATGTATGTGTGATTGATGCAATTCTTGATAAGAGAGTAGAGATTAAGCAATCCAGGACTATATCAGAATGGTTGGTGTAAACATCTTGATTGATGCAATCCTTGATAAGAGAGTAGAGATTAAGCAATCTAGGACTATATCAAAATGGTTGGTGTAAACATTTACCGTTGTCAAAAATGATACTCAGTTCTTATGTGACTTGCATCTTGCCAAAAGCCCATTGATACTAAGTGGGTTTACAAGTTGAAGTGTGTAAGCCATATAGTAATATTGATTGCTATAAGACTAGACTTGACAAAGGGTTATTCTCAACAAAAGGGCATTGACTTGATAAAATTAGTCGTGAAGACCTTACGGAGAACCAATTAAGTTAGTTGCATAACATTAGAGCTTTAGATAGAAATAAATTCACTAAAAGACTACTAGTTAGTACTCTTTTATGGACACAAGTAAGTAACCTAGGATTGTGTCTTTTATTGGTTTGAAGCAAGCACCTAGACTTGGTATGAGAATATTCATGCATATTGTTTTTAGAATGGTCCAATTGTGAGCACCTTATGCATTAGACGTGAGGGTTGTTAAAATGTATAGTGCTAGAGGCACATATATGTACCACATGCACATGTAATGAATCCCATAAGCATAGAGAAAGGTGTGTATCCAAGTTAAAAAGCTATAAAACGGTGCACTTGCAACCATCAAATCAAACAAGTCTCCTTCACGCCAACATGATTTCCTACTTGTTCTTCTTCTTTCCCCCCATAACCTACTCTTACATTCTCACTCAACCATGTTTTGCAACATGGTATTAGAGCCTCTCTCCTAGAGGTTGTGGGAGCCTTTGTAGCTCTCTCTTTAGGATAAGGTCCCATGAAAACTTCTAATTTTTTCATTTCTTTAGTACTATTATATTAGTGCCTAGAAATATGGGTTTAACTTTGTAATTAGAAGGTATAGTTTCTAGATTTAGTAAATAGCTTTCTTGGAAATAAAATCATGTATCTTATCATCATCATCATGCAATACAAGCATTTGGTGACCTTGGACCAAACAATCCATTTTAAAGAATGATAACAAAATGTACATGGATTGAGGTCTCTAGTGTATAGTGAACTCAAGAGTCTCTTCATTAAAATGAGACATATACTTTGAATCATCATCATAATCATCTTCTCGCAAGAAATTGACTTGAGCAAGTTGCTTCCTCCAATTACAAAAGAGTTGCAACTTCTAGCAATATGACTTGATTGGGTACATCTATAACAAATAATACTAGAGGGTCTAACAGAAGAATTTGAGTAATGTATCAACCCATTCTTTGCATAATTGGATTTAGAAAAAATTGAAGGTTTTATATTATTATTATCATTGCCTTATGAAGAATGGAATTCTTTTTGCCAAGACCTTGGATTGGATCTTCAAACCACACGCACAGATTCATCCATTACTTCATTATGTGGACTCAAATGTTTGCTATGCATGCTATGGGTGTGGAATTGAGTAGGGGTAGGGAGAGGAAGATGTGTTAGATTAATGCTGTCCTAGGTTGTCTTTGAAAAACCAGAGGTTCAATGTAATCCAACCTTCTAATTTTGAAATTTACCTCTAAAACTTGAGTTGAAAAACGAAAAAGCCTTCAAAATCTAAAGAATTTTAATATAAAGACCTTATATAGGCATTTGACCTCTTAAATTTTTTATTTAAAGATGAAAAATGTGTTCTTAGAGAATTAAGTTATTCTTAGGGTGTGTGGTTCTAAGTTGGTGTGGGGTGTAGGACTAAGTAGCTATGAGGAGGAGGACCTAGCGAGTAGGGCCATGGGTAATTGGAACACCAATGATCCCACCCCTAAGGTAAAAGGGTCAATAGAGTTTGGCTAACAATATTCCATTTTAAGTTTTCTACCAAGTGAATTTTTAAAGTTTTTTTAATGGTCAAACTATTTATATCATAAAGAGCTCAAAGAAAAGACGTTGAGGTATATATATCTCTCTCCCCGTCTTTGTGCTCTACTCATCAGAAAGAGCATCCATGGCAGCTTGATCTCACACCTTGACGCCGGAATCGCTACCTAAGCTCTCTATCTCTCCTCTCTTTTCATGCCATGCTCTGATAGAGCATCCATAGCAGCCTACTCTACTTAGAAAGAGCATCCATGGTGGCCTACTCTTGCACCCTAAAGTAGGTTCTCTCTCTCTCTCTCTCTCTCTCTCTCTCTCTCTCTCTCTCTCTCTCTCTCTCTCTCTCTCTCTCTCTCTCTCTCTCTCTCTCTCTCTCTCTCTCTCTCTCTCTCTCTCTCTCTCTCTCTCTCTCTCTCTCTCTGCCTTCATGGCAGCACCTTTAGGTAAAGAGACTCCCTGCCCCCTCTCTCGCTATGCATCCATGGTTGCAACTTCGCTATTGTGCAGGTAATCTCTTTCTCGCTTTATAAACCTTTTTAGATTTTTGTTAAATATCCTAGAAATGTTAGAGTTGAAACTCTAGTCATTTAAAAAATCCATGGTGGTTGATCTTGCAAACAAGTAATCACTGGATGGATAGCATCCATGGTGCCTAATCACTGGATCAGAGTGCAGATATCAGATGAGAGATGGATCTATATGGCAGTATGCTACTTTTCACCACGAGGGTCCAGATATGCTACTACGCAGGGTGATATTCAGGCCAGAGATTCCCCCTCCCCTTATTCACAGCTCTCAGAGGACATTATTCTGTATTCTAGTTTGGGTGAGGTCTTCCTTATGGGGGACTTCAACGGGCGCACACAGAGCCGACAATGTGAGAGTTTTGATATGGAGCAGCCAGAGATCATGAGAGCATTAGACCCTGAGGAGTTGGGGATCAGTAGGGAGTCAGCAGATACTGGGCCAGACGCCACAGGGTATGGAGGGCATTTACTTGAGCTTGGTAGTAGACATCATCTCGTTATTTATAACGGGATGGCACGATGGCCATATTCAGGAGGTCTTACATGCTTCCCACATGGGGGGGGGGGGGGGGGGGGGGGGGGCGAGAGTACTGTAGATTATCTGCTCGGACCGATCGATGGGATGCATACTATCGAGTCCTTCGGCCTTGGGAGACTTCCACTCGGTGCCGATCACACCTTTCTCAGTTTCTCACTCCTCACCTCATTACCATCACCACCTGCAGATATCATACCCCACATGCATACTACCATACACTTCACTCATGAGCTCTCACATGTTTACTCACAGCATCTAGAGGAGCACATCAAGTCACTTGATCCATACGTACCCCTTGATACACTGACCACTGATATCACACGCATTCTGCATGATTCTGCTACACTCAGTTTTCCACATCACACATACACGCACCCCCCTCGGACCGGTACCATGCCACAAAACAGGTGGTATGATGATGAGTGCAGAGATCTACGTCGACAGCTACGCGATTTGGAGGCCAGAGGAGAGATCACACACAGACAGGCGCAGAGACGCATGCACCGCTTGACCCGCCGTAAAAAGCGGGAATGGGAGGAGGAGAGATATTGGGATATATACCACCTTCTTATGAGCAGAGATTGTGCAGAGGCATGGAGGCAGATCAGAGAACCACGCTCACCCACACCGATACATGACCCTGCAGTATGGCATGGATACGCATAGAGTTTATATCATGTACCCGCACAGCCGCTGATACCCACACCATGTACACCGAGACCAGGTATTTCATCCTTTTTCACCACTAGTATGGTGAAACATGCTATCTCACGGTTACAGCATGGCCGCGCTCGAGACCAGTTTGATCTTCAGGCAGAGCATATTATATATGGCAGAGACACATTGGCTCCACTCATTGCTCACCTCTTCAACCGTGCATTGTCTGAGGGGTTCCCTGACTCGTGGACAGAGCACATCATTGTACCTATCCACAAGTCAGGGGATCCTATGGATCCTAACACATATAGGACCATCATGATTGGGCCAGTTTTGTCCAAACTTTATGGCACGGTGATGGAGGAGGAGCTCAGCACGCTGGCAGAGAGAGAGTGCATGCGCACACCTGGACAGGCAGGGTTCAGACGGGCATTTTCTACCATAGACCACATCTTCACTCTCCGTTGTCTGATCGACCAGACACGAGTGAAGAAACAGAGATTGTACTATTGCTTTGTAGATTTCCGCAAAGCCTTTGACACGGTTCTGAGAGAGAGGCTTTTCAGACGCCTACTTGATCTGGGGGTGGATGATGACATGATGTGGGGTATTTATGCACTATATGAGTGGGTTACTGGCAGAGTCAGATGTCCGGGAGGTATATCAGATCCCCTTGTGAGCACCATTGGTGTGAAGCAAGGATGCCCACTCTCACCGACTCTATTTGGGCTATACATTGATGAGATAGCAGAGTTTATTCAACAGCGAGCCGGTGGAGATATAGATCTCAATGGAGCCACAGTTCATATCTTACTATATGCAGATGACATTGTGTTGGTCTCAGACTCAGCTCAAGGATTACAGCAGCATTTATTAGCACTGGATGATTTTTGCATACAGAGAGGCATGACAGTGAACCTTGGTAAAACCAAGGTTCTTATATTCCATACATCAGCTCAAATACGCAGACAGAGTATTTTCATGGCAGCAGGAGGGAGTATTGAGGTCACTGGATCATATGTATATTTGGGAGTCACCTTTACAGCAGCTTCATGGACTTTCTCGATGACACAGGCAGCTTGTGACCGCCTCACTAGAGGATACTCAGCATTGGCTCTTATGGAGCGACAGTGTCATCAGGCACATTTCCAGGAGCCCCGCACCAAGGGGTGGCTCTTTGATACTCTAGTCACTCCAGCACTGATGTATGGAGCAGCTATGTGGGGGCCAAGCCTTGCCGATTATGTATGGACATTGATGGAGAGACCTCAGGTGATCATGATATCTAGATTGATTCGCAGCAAGGCCTCAGTCCCACATGACATTGTGCGAGCAGAGCTTGCCACACCGCCCATGCTAGTCAAGGCATTATTTCAGACAGTCTACTTCCTACACAGATTTCAGGATATGGACAGAGATCACATTGCATATAGAGCATATATGGCATCTCAGGAGATGGCTCGAGCGGGAGATACCACATCATGGTATGCACAGACTAGAGCTTGGTTTGACAGACATGGGCTGGACATTGATAGACTCCCACCTCTTCTATATGATACTCAGGCTCCCACTTACACCCTCTCTCTCTCTCTGAGAGGAACAGAGTCATCAGACAGGAGATATGATATATTTATATACAGAGGACATGGGTCAGCCCTGCATAGCCACTGCCATCGAAGATGGCACATTATTATACACAGTTCTTGAGGATATCAGAGCAGGGATTCATAGAGATTCCGAGATATATGCAGATCTATATGCCACATCGATTGAGAGTTCTTATTGGACAGCTCAGGGTATCATCACATCAGCTTATGATTGAGAGTGGCAGAGCCAGTGGCATCCCGCGGGAGGAGAGGATATGCCCCCTTTGCAGATCAGAGGTGGAGAGTGAGGAGCATTTTGTTCTCAGATGCCCGGCATACTCAGAGTTGAGATCTAGATACACATTGAGCAGCTCACTTCAGGGATGTATGACTGATATGGATCAGAGATCATTTGGCCGTTTTCTGGGAGAGGCATGGCACATCAGAGAGCAGAGCACACAGCGGGTCCCAATCAGAGAGGGGCCCACCCAGACGACTATTACATAGTTCTTTCAAACAGATAGAGTGAGAGCTACTGTACCAGCCTCCAGCCAGACCTCCGGGCTCACACTACAGCAGGCTAAGAACCAGTGTACCCGACGCCGCACGAGGATCCATGGGTTTCGAACCCCACAGCCACATCGACAGGAGATCCGGAGGATTCTTGATCTACATCGACAGCAGACTGAGATCCAACGACACTTGACACATTGGATCTCAGATCTCCAGTTTGCTCTTTCTCCACCGCCGATGTACCACATCCTACATCCAAGAGGGATCACCTGCTATTAGCGACTTCGATGACTGCTACTACATCCCAAGATAGTATATCTCCCTGCATCTGTTACATATACACATCGCACCACTTTATCACAACCGACAATTGTTCCCCTATCACAACCGACATTTGTTCCCCTTTTGTAGCCATTATCTGGAGTACCAAAGCTACATACGCACATACACATACACGACACTTATCACACTCACAGCACTGTATTTTCAGTTTCCAGTTTTTAGCTTTTCATTCAGCACTTTTATTTTGGATAGCTGGACCTCATTAGTTGTATCACAGTTTGTCTCATAGGCCAGTTTTGGTCTTTAGAAGACGTTAATATAACTTTCTCTCTCTCTCTCTCTCTCTCTCTCTCTCTCTCTCTCTCTCTCTCTCTCTCTCTCTCTCTCTCTCTCTCTCTCTCTCTCTCTCTCTCTCTCTCTCTCCAAGCTAGAGCTTCACGTGATCTTAAAGTACTTGATGACAAACAAGCTAGCTGGCAATCCAATGGCTAAACCCTAAACCCCTCGAGGATCTCATGGACGAACCTAAGTGGAAGTGGACCAAGGTACATAATCTCCACGATGTACAATTGGGCCTTAGTCACAAATGAGAAAGAAGAGGAGAATAGAAACTTAGGAGATGGTGAGCATTCAGACGAAGACAATTTGGATGACAAGTACGAAGATTGCGGTTCCCTCATAGAGAAGAGAGAGAAGAGAGAGAAGAAGAGATTGATACAATAGAGTATGGCATTGATGGACATGTAATTGAGAAAATATGAGTAGATTCCAAACTGCAGAAGGGGAATACCTTTAAAATCGAGAGAGGAATCATGCAAATGGAGTGCAATCGCACGTGGTTGGAATATTTAGGGGCAATTGTTCACACGAATGAGTAGGGCTCACCCAACCAAGTGTCGCACTGCTATTTAGAATGGAATCACCTTCAAAGCTACGACCACCAAGAGAGACTCCCTCTTCTAGCGAAGATGGAGAGTTCAATTCTAAGTTGAAAGTAAGCTCAAATAGTGATTATGAAATACCCCAACCACCTAAGACCAAATGCACCAAGGGGGACCTACCATTCCACCTAAGTGCCAACGGTTAAGGGAGGAGAGAAAGAAACAACCTAGGGAGTCAAAAGCTGAGAAGTAGAAAAAACAACAAGATCTACTAAAGCAATTCACAAAATTCAAGAAGGGTGATAGAGTAGTGATCTTACTAGGTGCCAAGAGGCAAGGACGTGCAAACGAACCCGTAGAAGGGCCTACCAAAGTCAAGGAGGCTGACCTGGCTAGGAAAGGGGAGAAGGCCCAACCTATCTTCATAGCTAACACCTTAGTTGAGTAGGAAGAAGAAAATCTCATTGAACTCCTACAAGAGTATATAGACATATTCACTTGGTCCCTCGACAGAGCTAAAAGGAGTAGATTTGAGTGTAGTGACTCATAATATTCCAATGACACCAAATGCAACGCCGGTCAAGCAGCGACCATATTCGATGAATCCCAAGCATGCTCATACAGTAATCAAGGAGGAGATAAGAAAGTTGTTACGAGCTAGATTCATCTATGAAATTGAGCACACCGACTAGGTTTCACCCGTCATAATCATCGTGAAGAATAATGAAAAAATCAAAGTGTGTGTCAATTATAAGACAGCCAATGCTACTACAAAGAGAGACAACTATCCACTACCGTACATTGAGCACGTGCTGGAGAGATGACTAACAAAGAAGCCTACAATTTTCCAAACGGCTTCTCAGGTTACAATCAGGTGCAAGTGCATCTTGATGACAAGTATAAGACCACATTCGCTACTGAGTGGGGCATCTTTGACTACATAATCATACCCGTCGGGGGGTTGACAAATGCACCAGCCATGATCCGATGGCTCGTGCGTGCAATGGCGTGCTTAGGCACAAGCTATAAGTGTTTGTTGACGATATATGCATTCACTCAAGTTGGAGGGAACACATAGATAAACTCCACATAGTCTTTGAACGATGCAGATTGTATCATCTCTCATTGAACCCCCTTAAGTGCCAATTCTTGGTGAAACATGGATACATCCTGGGGCATGTGGTACCCAAGAATAGCATTACCATCAACTTCTCAAAAGTCAAGGTTATTGTTGACCTTCCACCACCAACCAACTACAAGGGAGTTTAGTGCTTCCTAGGACATACAAGGTACTATCGGCAATTCGTGTTGAACTACGCGTTAATCACAAGACCACTCTACAAACTATTGATAGCATTCAAATGGACTGAGGAATGCCAATGGGCATACAAAGAGTTAAAGAAAGATCTAACAACTGCGCCAATCCTAAGAGCCCCAGACTCGACCATAACCTTCCACGTACATATTGATACCTCGAAGTTTGCTATGGGAGTTGTTTTGTGCCAGTCTGGTGAACACAACCTTCCTAGACTATCCAATGAGCTTTGCTAGCAGACAATTCATGAATATTGAGATGAACCATTTCACAACTGAGAGAGAAGGTTTGACCATGGTGTTTGCTATGAAGAAATTCCAGCATTATCTTTTAGCTGCGCCTTTCACTTTCTTCATAGACCATCAGTCTCTATTGTACCCCTCGTGAACAAACCTTGCACTACTAGTTGGACGCATAGTTAGGTGGCTACTACTTCTACTAGAATTTGACTTCTTCATGGTTGTACGCAAGGGGAAGCCGCATTACATGCTCAATCACATGTCCTGCATACCCATGGGAGAAGCCGCTGGTGGATAGGGTATCATATTTAACCTATCTAGCAAGAAGGATTTATTTAGAGCTGACTTGACTCCATACTAGGCAAATGGAGTATGGACTACCTGAAAGACCTATCAAGAAGGCCTAGCTTAGGTGACTTATCCTCAAGATGCAACCCTATCAGTTGATAGTCGGTCAGCTCTATAGGTTAGGGCAATATGCCTTACTACGAGACAATGTGTGTGTGAACACGAGATACATAACATACTTGTGGAGGCACATGGCGAAATCGCTAGAGATCACTTTAGCAAAGACACAATAGTGTGCAAGGTGCTGCAGACTCAACTGTGGTGGCCCACGCTTTTCCGTGATGTAGCATGATTTGTGAAGCACTGTGATGAGTGCCAACACACCAAGGTCTTGATTCACAAGGATAGGATGTCCCCAATCATCGCAAGGCAACCATTTGAAAATGGGGGATTGATTTCTTTGGGCCAATTAGTCTTCTAACACAATACTTGCAGGCCAAGTATATCATAGTAGCCACAGACTACCTCACAAAGTGGGCAGAAGTATGAGCTACTAGGAAAAATGATGCTAGGACCACAGCCAAGTTCCTTTGGGAGCAAGTGATCTCATGATTCGCCTGCCCATTGAACTAGTTAGTAACCAAGGCATGCACTTCATCAATGAAGTGATTGCCCACCTCATGTCTACCTTCTTGATCATCCATAGGAAATATTCACCCTACTACCCTCAAGCAAAGAGCTAAGCTAAATCCACAAATTAGATCTTAGTGAATGTCTTGACTAAGGTAGTCTCTGCTTCGCGCAGTGACTAGGACAACAAGCTAATGGTAGCCTTATGGGCCTATCGAACAACCTATAAAATGGCTATGGACATACTCCCTTTAAGTTGACATATGGCACTAAAGCCATTCTACGAGTGGAATTCTTTGTCCCTAGCCTAAGAGTAGCCATCCAAGAGAGATGGGATGGAAAGGAGGCATGCATGGAATGCTAGTTGAGCTGGAATGCATATCAGAGACTCTTCTAGCTACCCATGCACTAATTTGTGAAAAGGCATGACGTAAGAGCTAGTTTGACAATCATGTCAAGTAGCGTGACTTCAACCAGGGTGACCTAGTATTGTTACACTCATTGAAAGGCCATAAACAAAATATGAATTTTAGGGGATTAGGGCCTTTTAGAGTCCACACCATCAGCCGAACCGGCAATGTAGAGCTCAAGACCCTAGACAGAGAGGGCACAAACTTCTTCATCAATAGTCGCATAAAGAAGTACTACCCTCCCACACATCCATTGCACAAGCCTCCAATGCAAATCTTTGCCTCGGTAGTTCCCATCGAATTCTAGTGGCTTAACCTGCTTAAGGAGATACCTCTTCTCCTCAATTTTAGTTGGTTAGTTGTATTACCCTAGGTTATCATAAGTTTCACGATTTAATTCAGCGCTTAAACTTTTCAGCTTCATTTCCACATTAACATATCTTACTAGATTTGTAAAACAATGATGGGCCAAAGAGCACAATATTTTTACAAAATCTAGCCATTGTTATCTTTTATTATCAGTAGCCATATGCTACGATTTTTACAAGGGGTATTTACAAATGGCAAATGTTTACAAGTAGAGATACATCAGCATCAATAAGATAGGCTGGATGCTTTCTACAATTTCAAAAACAGGATATCATTATATCTTTCTTTTTTAGGGATGGATATTAGTTACATTCATGTAGAAGAAAGTAGGACAATTTTTGTCTATGTTCAGAAACCTGTACTGCGAAAATGGCAGATCTGAAAAACCATGGATATAGTAATCTCGATACTTGCGACGTCCTTGGATTATAATCATGTCGGCTAGGATTACCTTCAGTACCTTATCATAGACATAACATTCTAGATATATTTGTTGATCATTGGTAATCATAAGTGGATTCCTTGTGGATGGACAAAAGATAAAGCCTCAACTACTTGTAAATTTTCCATCAATTCAAGGCATTTCAGATTAGTTTGCATGTTGAAGAATCAATCTACCTCGATGTGACAATAATGCTCATCCCAGAACCATCTTCTTTCATGATATAGGCGATCGAGTATCCTCATCATTTCTCTTCTCAACTCGTCACCCCTAGAGTTCAGCACAAATGTATACATTGCTCAAAAAACAAGGAACTGGTTCTAGGCTTCATTATTCTTCCAATGTTTATCCCTTAACAATTAGCATGCTCGTTATTCCCTAGAATAGCTGGTCTTAAAAACCATAGATATTTTTAATTTCAATTATGCTATGATACCACGTGTCAAGTGCTTGCCTAACAATTCCCTGGCAACATGTTTTAGTGGTCCATCGAGGAACTATCCTAGACAGCTTTGCCTGGCACTCGCAATAATACACGAGGTCTATCATCTAGCTTTTCCCTCTCTCTCTCTCTCTCTCTCTCTCTCTCTCTCTCTCTCTCTCTCTCTCTCTCTCTCTCTCTCTCTCTCTCTCTCTCTCTCTCTCTCTCTCTCTCTCTCTCTCTCTCTCTCTCTCTCTCCCCCCTTGTATTGTTTTTTTGTGGATTTTAAGAAGGCTTTTGACACTGTACCAAGGGTTGGCTTATGGCAATGAATACAAGAATTAGGGGTCCCAAATGATCTATGCATGGGAATTTACAAGATATATCAACGAGTGGTGTGCCGCCTCAGAGGTTGCAATGGGCTGTCATAAGTATTTGAGAGTAATATGGGAGTCAAACAAGGTTGCCCGCTCTCCCCTACATTATTTGGTTTATGCATTGATAAGCTAGAGTAAATACTTCTCATAGCTATGAATGAAGACTTCTCATAGCTATGAATGAAGAGGAAGCCAAAAGCCCGCATATTGGTATGTTTGCCATCTTGCTCCTGCTTTATGCAGATGATGTGGTCTTCTTTACATATACTTGGGAACGTATGCAACAGTTCATGGGGATTCTTAAACGGTTTTGTCAAAATAGTGGTTTGATGGTGAATGTAACAAAAACAAAGCTAATGGCTATGCACACCAAGCAATCAAAGACCCCACCAAAAGTACACTATGCGAGATAGTCTATAGAGGTAGTATCTACTTTCAAATAATTGGGGATTGAGATACATGTAGACCACATATGGCATACATGTGTGGGGCGGCGATTAGAGGTAGGAAAAAGCAAGTATTATCACTTTGAAAACAACTATAGCCGTACAAATACTAAATACTAGAAAATAAGTTGTATGATTTTTGATGCATATGTTCTACAGATGATATTATATGGAGTGGAAGTGTGGGGAGGGAGCATCTCCTCATTTGCATGGAACGATATTGAGAAGTTGCAGAAAGCTTTTATTCGTAGACATTTGGGCATCAAAAGCACCACACCATATGTATTTATCCTTTTGGAAACTAGCCGTCGGCCAATTGAGGTGCATGCTATGATCTAAGTATTGAGATATGCCACCCGAGTATGTCAAATGGATGATAGTAGGCTCCCCAAACGAGCATGGGATGCTAGCACACGCCTACAGAAAACATGGAAAAGTAAAGTACTTTCAATAGGATGGATGCTGGATATGCGAAAATGGTTTAAAGGGTGGGGAGTGGATAGATATCTAGATATGGCATCCAAAGATATATGCATGGACACATTTCAATCAGACCTCTTACGAGCGTACCAAGCAAAACATCAAAGCAAGGGAGCAAATGGCAAACTTTCTTATTATAGTATGCATATCTATCCTTCATGTTGGGAATCCTACATGCATGCAGAGGCACATACATAGCCATACATAGCCAATCCGCTCTCAGTGGTATTTAGACAGAGTATTACACGACTTCGAACTCGATCACACACTTTATTGATCGAGGCAGGTGCATGGAGTGGACATGCAAGAGAGACAAGGGTATGCAAGCTGTGTGGACTACAATGTAGAATCGGAGGAGCACATGATTATGGCATGCCTAGCATATGCACACATACGGGCTGACTTTGATATCCCTTTAGAGGGGCCACTTCACCAGTTTTTGACCGCTACTCCTATATCCAAGTTAGGGGCTCTCATCACCCGCATGTTACGCTTTCGAGAGAACCGCTTGCATAAATCGTTCTTTCATCATAGCAAAGCAATATATATATGTGCCTACTCATCTTAGCTTTAAATCGTGAATTTATTGTTCTTGTAGATGGATACTCTGAAATCATCCATCTCCATAGCCATGTCATTGAGCTATGGTAGTTCATGTTGACATGCATGGGGTTGTGCATCCAATGTTATGACTCCTTTACCTCCAACCAGGCACTTGCAAAACTAGATGATCAATTGATTGTGGCCTCCCCTTCCTCTTATTGGAGACCCAACAATGCATTGGTAGTTAGGTGTAGCCTATGGGTGCTAGCTAATTTTTAGTTAGCTACTAGATCGCTCTTCTTCTTAAATCCCCAACAACATCGTGCCAAATCCCCTACAGCATTTGGTCAAGATTCATTCATTATAATGATGATTTTATATTCTGCTTGACACAAGCTTCCTACTAAGACTACCACTTTGTACTTTTTTTCTTTACAATTTAACTTAAGCTTGGAAATACCAAAAGTCTTTATCCATCTAACATGTGTTTGTAACTTGTACTTTCATGTAGTTCAATTACATGAAGTTGATCTATCATTGATTCATGTGTATTTCCACATGTTCTTTAAAAAAATAAGAGACCAGTCTAACAACATGCTTTAATTGTGATTTATTGCATCAAAAGAAACGATTTGTGTTTGATTCATCATAACATTTGGAGCCCTTGCAATTTGTGTGTGACTAGGGCCTTTGTCATGTACTTGATCTTGGACATGTGTACTTGTTGTCATTTGCAATGTAATAGTCAAGTATGGTTTTTCAAAGCTAGGATGAACGTAATGACCAAGGAGTTCCTTAGATTGATACACAAGCAAATAGTACATATGCAACTAGATGATCCAACTATACAATCTCTAACGTCACAATGCATTTTCTCCATCCCCATTCCTAGAAAACTTGCATCCCATGGGTCCCTCAAACACATGCAAAAGACAAAGACATGCCTACAATATCCATAGACATACCAAAAAAAATTGTGCAAATTATCCTCCTAACATATTGGTATCGGTGTCATAACCCATTAGCACAAGCTAGATGTTCCTTGCCCTACTCTTTGCTTATGTTTTTCCTCTCACATATTGCTAAATCGACCCCATATACAAATCAAAGGCATAATGATGGTTCATGTGGAGCTAAATCATTTTCGACAATGGTCCCCCCATCAATCCATGTGGTGATTGTCACACAAAGAGAAGGACAAAGGAACTCAACTTGACCCATTGTGGTGGACTATGGCATGCACAAGTGGCTTGCTACTACCAAAAGACACGTCTATAACTTCCCCAAATTTCCAACATAATCAAATAATCTTTTGCACGCCCTTATATTTATCTAAAACCAATCTAAGTCTACTACCCAAAGAATCTATATAAGCTAATGAACCATCAATCATGATCCCTCTCTACAATAAACACCCATAACAAAGAGCTATTTGAACACCACAAAGATGCTATCCTACACTACATAATGTAAGAGGAGTAGCATTTGAACACATTGGAAGAGTGTTTGATCAAAAGTGTGCCTCTCTACATTATATATATAACAAATGGTACAAAAATCAATTTTATATATAATTTTACATGGCAAATGTTGGAAAGGAGGGCAAAGGTTCTTGCTTTGAATTGGATTAGGATTTTGACTCATGCTAAGTTAGTTACATGGAAACTCTTGAAATTATTAACACCTTAGTTAGATTAGTTAAAGCTAGTAGCACCACAGAGAGAGAGAGAGAGAGAGAGAGAGAGAGAGAGAGAGAGAGAGAGAGAGAGAGAGAGAGAGAGAACTTTGGGGTCACTCCAGTAATAATATGAAACATTCACCAAAACTAATAGATGTCAATATCAAATGGTTTACGAAACCAAACAACTTTGAGAGAGAGAGAGAGTAGCAGATATCAACGTCAAATGGTTGTGAAAACCAAAATTTGAAATCCCAAAAGTCAATGCCATTCATAAACATGTATCCATGAAAGTTGCTTTGGTCCTTTGATAGCCACATAGATCTTGGCAACAAGGATTTAATGTCAATCAACTTGAAGCCTTCATTGGTTCTTCCTCCTCGCATGCCTTGTTTAATTTTCCTTGCATTGTTACCTTAATTTTTTTAGGAGGCTTTGGAAAAGAGGGGCGCTTCCTCAACTATGCTTTCTACCTCAAAACTGTTTTTTGACAACCTATCTCAAAGAATGGACATGCCCTAGCTAGTGAATTCCCAAAGCTATCCTCAATAGGCTACAAGCTACTAAGTGGATGTGGTAGCTATGATTTTGTCACCTTTTCTTGTTGGATAGACATCTTCATCTTAAGGGCAAGACATCAAGCAAACTCCAAGAGTTCTACATCACCATTTGCCAAGCAAACATTATTTCAAGAAAACCATAACATACATAGTAGATCAATGCAAAGAATGATCACTACCAGTACATACCACATTGGAAAAATGTCTCATTAGCAATTTGTTATACTCGTGCAACCTTATCTTTATTTGACACGATTGATGAGCCTAGTAGAAAACCACTTTCCATTAACAAATGTTTACTTGCAATAATTTAACAATGTTGGTTTGAAGTTATTTGTACATGCATCGACCCCACGAGGAGACATGGGAAGTGGCTCCTCAATATCAACCAGGTCAATTTGGCATAAGAATCCATGACCTGCCAAAATTATCAACGCATACTTACTTGTCAATTTAGCTTACAAGGCAAAGCAAGGTAGTACTAGGAATATAATTACTCACATGGTATATCCTTGTTGGGCAAGTTGTACAAATCCATGGATGCCTTGATGACATGGGAAAATTGTATACCATTAATCATCATCACCTTGGATTAATTTTTGTAAAGGTTGCTATGCATGGCCCACTCACATGAGCAACATGCCCGCTTGCAATTTTCATTCTCCACTTTGTGCCATAGATCACTCGCTCTTGACCAAGGCCACCTAATGCTTGCTATCCGCGAACCTTACATGTCATTAGGGATTTCTTGGGCACGTTTTATCAAGCTCGCAAGATATTAAAATTCTTTTTGAACCCAGACTCCTTCAATGTGTATTGATACTAATAATAGGAATGACAAGGACCCAAAAGCTTTTGTAGGAGCCAATCCACCCTTTGACCATGGATTCAGTAAGAAATCGTGATTTCAAAATACCATGATAGGACTCGATGCTACCATTTGTCTCTTGATTTGAGTGTGTTAGGTTGTGAGCTACCCTAATCCACATTCCTTGAAATGCAAAAAGTAAAATTATGCAAATAAGAGAGGCAAAAGTATTAGCTAAACCACAAGCCATTACCTATTGTTGCTATCCACTTGTGTTTAAAGTACATGATGTAGTCCTCCTCCTTATACATATGCAAGAAAGCATTCACTAGATCCATAGCTTCTTGCTCTATACTCACTTGATTGGTGTTTGCTTTATTTTGCGTGTTCATTATTTGACCTACTGCTCTAAACATGTCTGCCCATTTTGAGGCATTAGAAACCTTCTTGATCAAGTTTGTTAACCAAGGCCATCAAACATACCCAATGCAAAGGTATGCTAGCACACCAAAGACCTCCCTATCACCAACAAAATACAAAAAGACCCCAAATAAACATTGAATTCCATAGAAAATTGTGGAAAATTAGAGTTTGCAACAAGAAGAATGTGCCCAAGAGGGAGATGAGAGCTCAAAGTCTAAGAACAAAATCTTGCTTACTAAGTTGCTCAAAGTACAACTTGGGTACACTTTATCTCACACTTGATAGTGACCCATAGGCTGTTTATATAGCCTCTGTCAAGCTAGGGTTAGGATTTCCCTACCCCTTAAGGCCATTCACATCCATCTGCCCTCATAGACCCTTGCTTAGGGTGAATTCCCATGCCTATATTGTAACACCCCCCCTCAATGCTAGGGTGGCATTACATCACAAGACATGTTAAAGCTCCCCTCCTCAATCAAATGGGATGCCTTTATAAATCAGGCTACAAGGATATTCGTAGGTAGAGGATGTTACAAGACTCAAAAGAGTCGGTCATCTATGGATTGGGAAGCAAAGTTGGCCTCCAATTCGTTAGATACTGGTGGAACATTGGGACACTTATTGGTGATATGCCCAGTCTTTTTGCATTTGTTGCACTTCATTTTGTCGAGGTATTTCTTCCAGCAATTGCTTACAATGTGCCCTTTTTTGTGACAGAAGGAGCACTTAGTAGAAGTGGTATGGACTAACACTTGCTCACAAGAAATGACTACTGAAGTTCCTTTAGTATGGTTTCTCTTCTCTTCATCCAGGCAAGACTGGATGGTACTTGCCAAAGTTGGGTTCAGGATATTAGTTAGGGTAGTCACAAGAGTTGGAAAAACCTTCTTCACTGACTTTAGCAAGATGGCAATGGCATCTTCATCATGGATGGGTGCTTGAATGGAGGCAAGTTGTGCCATAAGCCCCTTCATATGTGAAATAAACTTGCTTAGATCTTCTCCCTGTTTGTATTCCAAGCTGAAAAACTCAATCTTGAGAAATATATTGGAGTTCTTCCATGTAGTATCGTAGAGCCTTTCAAGCTCACCCCACTTTTCATTGGCGGTGGAGAGTTGGTCAATATGATGAATTAAAGATTCATCTAAATGAAGCTTGATGATGGCATGAGCCCATTCATCATCTTCTACATCAAGGGGATTGGATGGATCAATTACTTTGGTCCCTTTTATGAAGGGCCAGTAGCCTCTTTCCATCATTTTGTATTTTACCAAGACTTGCCAAGTATGGAAATCTTTTCCATTAAATTTGTGAGTTTGAGGCCCTACATCTACATAGGCCATGGCCATTATAGGAAGGTCTTACCAATTGCCTTACACGATGGCAATGTCTAGTCCTTTATAGGTGGCTAAGTACAACCAAATAGCAGAACTGATAGCCACGTTTTAAAGTTGTAGAGTTGAAAACAATTGGACATCATACATATGCAATATCTGAAGATAGGATTTAGGAGGTGCTATTCTTCAAACAACCCTTGATTTAGGCTTCACTGTTTTTCTAGGTTTCAACGAGGTGAGCTTTGACTCGACTTCAGGATCTTCCCGATAATGTGGCCTATCAAAGGAATTCTTGGTGGAGCATGGCTTATCGATCAACTCTATGCTCTTGGATGAATTAGAGGAGAGTACAATAACACTCATATCTCTGATGTACTAGTAGCAGACTAATATTGGGATATAGTCTATGTGTTTATAGTTGTACACATAGCCTTACAACCAAGCAAGAAGAGATAAATATTATAAAGCACTTGATGGATTTAATTTTTTGATAAAAAAACCAGATTGAGTCAATATCCAACTAGTAACATGATTGTAAAATGCAGCATTAGTGCTTACAAGCACTCATCTCAAGGTTTATGCCACTTGAGATGTAAGATGTGGATTTAATGAACTAAAGAGATCCACCGAGGTAAGAAGTTTGAAATAGAGCTTTCAAACCTTCAACTAACTTTGGAGAAGATCAATTAGTGATTAGAATCACTGTTAGTGCTCAGAAATTGAAAATTTTGAAGAATGGAAAAGCTTGAAGCTTCCTGGCTATGGTTGCCATGAGAAATAGGTAGTTAGGTTTACTGATTACAACCACCACAAGAGGAATTTCACCAAACTCTCTTAGAGGGAGATAGCCCACTAGGGGGGCTCTGAAAGCCCTATGGTGGCCAAGAAGATTGTGTTGCCTACAGATCATGCCATGCACTCGAACTTCACGTTGCCCAAAACTGCACCATTTTTTGGAACTGAGCAATGCTACCCTCCACATTGACTAATCCCTGCGTTTAACGTGCCATGATGAAGCATCTTATGTTGGGGAAGAAGTTTCCTCAGTTGAAGTCAAGAGCTGAAATGCTTTCCTTTGGCTTCCCCGGGTCCTCCAAGGTCAGGGGGTCAAGTTAGCTATGGAGGTTAAACGTCCAAGATGAGAGAATGAAGCTTTTCTTGTGCACTTAGTGAAGCTGAGGTTAGAGGAAGCTGAAAGGATCAGAGGAAGCTCTAATACCATGTGGAAAATTAGAGTTTGCAGGAAGAAGAATGTGCCCAAGAGGGAGATGAGAGCTCAAAGTACAATAACAAAATCTTGCTTACTAAGTTGCTCAAAGTACAACTTGGGTACACTCTATCTCACACTTGATAGTGACCAATATAGCCTTTGCCAAGCTAGGGTTAGGGTTTCCCCTACCCCTTAAGGCCACATCCATCTGCCCTCATAGACCCTTGCTTAGGGTAAATTCCCATGCCTATATTGTAACAACAATGCAACATAAAGTCCCAATAAATGAACATTCATATACAATGCAATATAAAGTCCCATAAAATAACAAATTATGTAGAGCTCACCTAATGGCTTGTATTTCTACAAGGGTGCCATCTACCATAAATGTATTAGGTTGCCATGATTTTTTTGCATCTAACAATTGATTTCGAAAGGCTACCAACCATGCTCAAATGTCAACCACGGTGCCTAAAGATGTAATAATCTAAGCAAAAGGGATGCCATCATTCTAATGAGAGTCAAACACCAAGATGGTGTATAGGTGAAATTACAAAAGATCATTCTAGTCAACATTAATTAAATTTGTTTCTATGCACACAACAATTTCAATACAACACCTTATATTTATTGGTGCCAAAGGTGGCATCCATTGCTAGCAACACATCATCCCCATGTGTTTTTGCCATCTGTAGTTGCCAATTGGTTTGCACAACAAGCATAAATGCATGCCCTTTTGCTTCATCAAAGATCTAATTAAAAATTTTTTGACTCTTATTGCGATGACCCAATTGTGCATGCTATGTGCATCATCTTGGTCTGTTTGCAGGGCGATGCTTTCTAACTTGCTTGAAATATCCAGAATATCCCGTACTATAAGGAAAGTATCTCTTATGGTCTTCAATCTACCATCTCTAGCACCCCTCTACACTATGTGTATGTGATGTTTCAATACTTGTTGCAGGGTGAATCCTTTGTGAAGCATGTCACAAATCCATGATTGTATCTTCACTGACAACCATGGTGCAACTGCCATCCTTGCATTGGATTTTCATGTGTATAGTGTAGCATGGCATACATTTTCTTTTACATCAACATGCTAGTATTGAATATAATTCAAACAACAAATTGTGGGCCAAAGGTATAGTTGTGCAGCCACAAAATGACATTGACAACCTATAGCATAGGTTTGGAACTCAACTTTATGTTTGCTTACCTTCTAGTGGGATTTCATTATTGGTGGGTTATCACAAGCATTAGTGGGGCCAAAGTTGCACCAATACTTGTACAATAAAATAGAACATTTTGTAGCATTGCAAAAAGTATTCCACATTGGAAAAATTTGCTTAATTAGAGTATGTCGCATTGTGGTTTGGAAGTATGGATTTAGCTTGATAAGATGCATGTGACTATTTGCTATCAGACATAATAGTTTGCCATGTGTATTCTTTGATGTCCATTGCTTGCAAAAGCCAATTGGTGCATCCTCTCTTTGAGATTCACCACATAGTATGAAATCATCCAACCAATCCCTGTAGGCAATGTTTTGGACTTCAAAATTTGATGATGGATTTGTATGTGCTTCTCATTGAAAGTTCAAGGCATCAAAAAGGACTAGATGAGGGACTTTGAGCATTAAGTTTTGGATTTGTGACGATAGGGGTGGCATGCTTGACAATGATGGGAATCATGAAGAATTTTGCAAGCACCCATAAAATTTGCTTTAGTTGTGACGGATAACTTTGCTAAGGTTTTAGTTTTAAAAAGGCAACTTCAAGATAGGGCTACTTCAAAAAATGGTAGAAGTGGCAGCTTCGCAATATTGCATGGGCTTGAGGGGAATAGATGAGGGATGTTGAATGGAAAGAACTAGAGGAGGAAGACATCTTGCTGAATGAGAGGAGGGGGAGGAGACTGAAGAATGGATGTTCTTCATCAAAAGAGGGGGAATTAAAGTATTTAATTTTTGAGTTAGATAAAACGCACTTGATTTCAATTTTTAAATAAAGGTATAACAACCTCATAATGGACTCATTTATGGGGCCAGAGTATCTTTGTGAATTCCTGGCTTAATGACTTCAATGTCAACCTCACCTACATGCACATGGGATGGGTATGCATGCCATGCACGTCATCCATGGCAAATGATGAATCAAGTCCTTAATTTTGGCTTAGTTCTTTTTACATGCATGTGGGTCGTGCATGTTGCACCCTCATGCTACTTATGTGTACATGGGACAAAAAACCCCACTTGAGATATAACTTGACTCAACCCAAGGAGGTAATGAACTTCTAGACAAGCAATATATGTTCCCACACCTCATGGAGCTTTGTGTTTAAGGGCCAACCAAGCGGGTGTTGTATTGGGATGACCGGGCATTAGTGGGCATGATTGGGGTGATGACTTTAGGGGTCATGTACATGCACGACAAGAACATGTAGGCCTACTTCTAGACCTCCAAGGTGCACTTTGTGTTGTGCCCACAAAGCCAAGATGATGACACTAGCATGGTGTAGGGCATAGTGGTAGCAGGTCTCATGTTCATGCACCACTAAAAGGTAGTGGTGGTGAATGTGGCAGCCAACAAGGTATTGGAGTATCATTATAATGCCATGGAGGAATTGGAGGAGCTGGCTAAACTGCATGGTGATGATGACAAAAAATGATGGCATTTAAAATATGTATATCTCTATTTACACTATGTTTATGTCTATTTGTATAAATTTATTGCCTCCAATGTGCATCTTTTATTAAAACTATGTATGGAGATTGTTCTCTACAAAAGTGGCAAGCTTTAATTAAAAAGGGGAGGTTCAAGAAGGGGGGTAGGCTCGGGAAACCCTTTGGAAGTTTGGGGTGGGGTTTCCCGAAGCTACAACCAAACTAATAAATTAACATAGATATTGGAAGTTTTGCCAAAATATGAGAGCTGCTTCTTTATACTTTTAAAAGTTGAGAGATATTCAGATAGTTTTGTTAAAAATTAGAGGTCGCTTGACTATTTCTTTACACATAAAACCAAATATTAGTGTATAAATTCAAGACAAATCTAATTGCTATAGAAATGTCTCTCTACTAACTTTAGGCCTAATGACTACGGTTGAAATTAAAGGCCATGCTGTGCCTGCGCCAGGGATTAGATTGCACACGATTAGTGCTAATGTTCAGGAAATTGGGGAAAGGTTTTCTAGACTAGAGCGCGTGCCTGAACTCGTTTATCGGGAGGGGGTGAGACATGTTTTTCCTCTCCTCGCTTCAGGATACCATCCGCATACCTCCTCACAACCTCAGCTTGCCATTGCTGGACGCAATCCGAAGCCAAATCGAGGCCCTCTTCTTGGACAAGGCGAGTGCCTGTGTCAGCAGTCAGAGATATTTGCAGGAATCGCAGGGCTCGTCGATTCCTCTCATTGATTTTAGCATCTGTTCTTTGCACATTTTTTGTTCGGCAGGTCATCAAGGATTTGGGTCTGTGTGTCACAGTATATGACATACAATCGGTTGAAGGAGGCTTCGTATTTGCGGGTGATGGTGCTCCAACTTACACAGTAGGAATTTCATGGGCGATATTTTATGCAAACTTCGTTCTTTTGCTGTGAGAAGATACAAAGCACAACCGATTGATTAACTGATTTTCAGGTCGAATTCCGGCTAGTCATGTTTCGGCCTTTCATTGGAGAAGTGCTTATCGGAAAGTTAAAGAAATGCGACAAATCTGGGCTCTTCTGTAAGTTTCTATCACTCACTTGGCTTTTCGGTTATTTGTATGTCTTATGCAAGCATAATGGATGCAATTAATTTCATGCCGGAGGACAATCTCCTCATAAAACTCATTGGCTGTAGTTCTTATAGTACCTGCTGCAAGACTGTTAGTTAATCACCTAGTGATACCTCACCTGATATGCTCAGATGAGCCATCAAGCAGTTAAGTGAATTCAGTTGTCCTTATAACCCACTTGGTATATAACACTCTAACTTGAGTGGGGTCCAGACTCCAAAGCTTTCTAAAGTCATGTTATGTAGAAACTTTTGCTTTAAAGTACTCTGAGAGTACACAAGGCTCTTAGTGTTAGGAGTACATATTGTGCGTCATCTCCTTGCTGTGAGTGCTATCACCTGGATAGTGGGAGACGTCAAGGAGTTGTGTCATTTATTGTCCTTTTGTGGTGAGTTTGGTCAGTGATCAGAGACTTTCTTGGGTCCATCATTAAATCTTGTAGCACATTCACATGCTTGCTAATGCATGTTGTGGTCATATGGTTGGCATACAGGTTGGATTCTTGCTTTTATTCTTGGCTACTTTGGAGCTTGGGAGACTCTGTTTGGATCATGTCCATGGTTGGATATCTCTTTTAGAAGCTTTTGTTTGCTTCAGTATCAAGAGTCCAATTTGAGCTACATAAAATTTCCTTATAAATAAGCTGAAATCTGACCGTCTGTAGTATTGATCACAACCAAACCAATGCCACAAACATCATACTAGATATTGTCAGAAGTGGATGCAACAATGAAAGTGAATACATATGCTAAAATAGATTGTTGAATACAAAACAGAGAGAAAAGAAGAACACTGCAAAAGAAGAGAACTCAGAAGAATGCTCAGGAAATGGAATTCATATACCAAGACATGAGGCAGTTGCGTATAATAGTGAGTCACCAGCTGCATTGGCACTGGCACTGGCTTCTCTCTTCAATAGGATCTCTAGGTGACGAATACATTGATTGAGGAGGAGGAGCACAGAATATATAGGCAATAGATATGCTATAAGTTTAATGCTGGCTGACTAGCATTAAACTACCCTAAAATGCCACAAATAATACTCAATAAAAATGCCTAAAATATTTGACATATGCCCAACCCAATCTGGTATGCACAGACTCACACATGAGCTGACATATTTGCTAACACTCTCTCAAATCATGGGTGATCTGATACAATGCAATATACAATGATAATGTCCCATCATTGTACATACAACAATGTCTACTGCAGTAGAAACACGGATACCCAAGCAGTGGGTGTGCAAGCCACCACCAAGATGCCTTGGAGAGAACTTGATATCAATGTCGATTGTATCAGCTCTTGAAAATAGAGGAGAATCATAATAGCTCTCAATATTTGTCAACAATGTCTCACAGTAGGATACAAGACCATCTTACTAAAAAATGCCTATGTACATGCGTGACCATGGATTTCCTAGACCGCCAAAGTGTCCCCTCGTGATCTTAGACTAGAGCCAATCCCTCTCTTTGTCAAATACTAGCCCATTATGGACTTGGATGTCAATCCCAACTCCAGGATTTGTACATGCTAGACTTTAGTTGATGCGTCAGGGACGTCCCATCATGGACTTGGATGTCAATCCCAACTCCAAGATTTGTACATGCCAAACTTTAGTTGATGCGTCAGGGACATCCCTCTTTGGAACCCATGCACTTGTATACCCGTATAGATGAGTTTACTTGCCCCATCTCACCACCCTCTCACTCTCCCTCTTTGGCATTGGAGAGTTGTGGGAGATGATTGCATCACCTGTGCTAGAAAGTAGCATAGGAAGGGGCAGCCAAGCCTCCTTGCTTGGAGCAGAAGATGAGAATCCCTTTTGCACCTTGGCTTTTGCCTTGGTTGGAGGATTGGAATCGGAGTTTGAAGAGGAGGATGACTCAATGAAGGAGTCCACATCTTGCTTCTTCTTGTTGGAAGCCACTAACTCTTTATGGTCCTTTCATGGGTATCTCTTCTTACTACAATGATAACATTGGGTCTTTGACTTCTTTTTATCACCCCTCTCTAAAGCTGCAAGAGTCTCAATAGAACTAGTATAATGAGATGAAAGCATGCCATGTAGAGGCAAAGATGCCTCATGCTCAAGTAGCATGGAAGGCATATAGGTAAAACTCATAGGTGTCGAGGATGTTTGCGACATCAAAGTATTGACCTTGCCATTAAACTCTGGGGGGAGCTTGTAGAGTATTGTCCCCACAAAGATGTGCATGTGGAAGAGTAAACTGCAAGTGTCGAAGTTGGTCCTATATTTGTGTAACACGGAACAAAAATGATTGAATAGCATCCTTAGGTTTGAACTTCATTTGTTGCAACTGTCCATAAAGTGTCACAGCATGCATGGTGGAAGGTGCTTTGTACAACATCTGAAGCTTCAACCATACTTTTGGAGATTCCTATAGGACATAACCGCTGGTAGAACTTCTTTAGAAATACATCGAAGAAGAGTAGATTAAGCACATGCATTGTCCGTATCCCATGTTAGCACAACTTCCTCTTGATTGTCCCCTTCAAAATCGTTGAGAATTGGAAAAGGACGTTGAGGATTTGGAATAGCTCCACAAATAATGTACCATGATCGCTTCTACATGAAACACGATTTCATAACACTCAAAGTTACATACTCAAGGCCATGTAACTTATCATTAGTAAGAATGCATAGAGGAGCCAGTTGGAGAGGATAGAAAGAGAACATGGAGGATAGAAGATGGGCAGAGAGAGAAGACAGCCAAAGTAGTAGCAAAGACTGTACAAAATGAGAGTTCACATGTAGTGGAACCAAAAGCTAATCAGAAGATGAGGGGGACTGCTGCAAGAAGTTAAAAATACAGCCAAAAGATACCAAAAACATAAAAAATAACTTGTATACACAATTGCCCAACTAGCAGTCAAGGTCAGAAAGTCAAAAGTGCATGCAAGAATGAAAGCGAATATATATGCTGAAATAGACTGCTAAACACGAGATAGAGAGAAAAGAATATTGCAAGAGAAGAGAATTGAGAAGAATGCTCGGGAAATGGAATCCATATACCAAGACATGAGACAATCACGTACAACAGTAATAAGTGACTGTTTGTGTGGGCACTGGCATTGGCTTCCGTCGAGAAACCCTTCACCCTTCACCCGCAGTTTGCATTTTTGGGTTTCTGCGTTTTGCGTTTAGGGTTTGCAGCCCCAAAAAGGGGCGCCATCCTAGATTGACTATGCCTATTTATAGGCCACTCTCTCATTCATTCCTCACGGCTAATTCATTCAGTCCGTCACCTCTTCTCTCCAGCCTCTCCACTACCCTCATACCCCTTCAGGAGGACATTGCGGTTCGTGATTTGTGGCTGTCTTCATTATCTTCCTTGTGCTACGGCACCCTTGTTCCCTTGTATCACATTCACTCCATGATTCAGATCTTCATCATTCCATTTATCAGAGTTTCTTCTCTCTTCTCTTCTCTTCTCCATGTTTGCCGAGTTCACTTCGAGTTCCTCCTCGCCAACCCTACATTCTCGCTGGTACATCATCTTTTGACATGGTATCAGAGCTGGATCTGCTCAAACAGCGGCAAAGATCCTCCACTCCAATGAAGGCAAAGACCGGTGGCGGGTTCAGCGTCCACTTTTCTTCTTTTTCCGCTGCATCAAAATCTCGTTTTTGTAGGTTTCAGGTGTTTTCAGCTTGCTGCCCACACCCCTTTTGCGGAGGATATCGCAGTCTCAACTGTCCCTTGCTGTCATCTACAGTTTGGCACTTGTTTCCAGCCTTCCACCCGCAGTTTGCAGCTGTTTACAACAGAGCGACTATTGCTGATTACTCTCCATTCAGAAAACAATCTCGTTTTTGCAGATTTTAGGTGTTTCAGCTTGTTGCCACACCCCATTCGCGGAGGACATCTCAGCCGAAGCTGTCCATTACTGTCTCCATCAGTTGGCGCTTGATTTCCAGCCCTCTTCACGCAGTTTGGAGCTGATTTGAGTCAAGCGATTGCTGTTTGTGTGCAGACCTGGGCATATCCTTATGGTTCTCGGCACCACACAAAGTCCGACATTCGTCCTATGCATTGCATGATTTCATCATCTTTGTACTAGGGCGCTTGGGCAAGTGAACAATTTCCCCATGAGGGACACTGTCCAAGTGGCATCTACTGCACGAGCATTCTTTAACCTGTAGCATTGCATCTCCATCTCACTCCTCTTGTTCCTCTTTTTGGGCTTGGAGGGGGTGTTGAGAAACCCTTCACCCTTCACCCGCAGTTTGCGTTTTTTGCATTTCTGCATTTTGCGTTTAGGGTTTGCAGCCCCAAAAAGGGGTGCCATCCTAGATTGACTATGCCTATTTATAGGCCACTCTCTCATTCATTCCTCATGTTTGATTCATTCAGTCCGTCACCTCTTCTCTCCAGCCTCTCCACTACCCTCACACCCCTTCAGGAGGACATTGCGGATCGTGGTTCGTGGCTGTCTTCATCATCTTCCTTGTGCTACGGCACCCTTGTTCCCTTGTATCACATTCACTCCATGATTCAGATCTTCATCATTCCATTCATCAGAGTTTCTTCTCTCTTATCTTCTCTTCTCCATGTTTTCCGAGTTCACACCAAGTTCCTCCCCACCAACCCTATTGTCTCGTTGGTACGTCATCTTTTGACAGCTTCTCCCTCCAACAGGATCTCTAGGTGATGAATACATTGACTAAGGAGAAGGAGCATATAATATATGTGCAATAAATATGCCATAAGTAACAGCTAGTCAGCCAGCATTAAATGTTGACTGACTAGCATCAATATGCCCTAAAATGCCATAAATAATGCATAATAAAAATGCCTAAAATATCTGACATGTGCCCAACCCAATTTGGCATGCATAGACTCACACATGAGTTGACATATTTGCTGATAGATACCCCACTATCAAAATACCATGTATGTTGTGTTTCTATAGCATTAAATGCTGAATCAACCATAGATATGTCATAGCTGCAAGTTAGAAATGCATAGTCTTCAACCAAGTTGGTTGTAGCATCATCATCTAAAGATTGAGTGGCTGATGTTTCATGGATAGCCAAACCGGAGTCCTCCTTTGCTAACCTCTTTTGGCATTCGTCTATGTAATGGCCAGGCTTTTTGCAATAGTGGCATTACTCTTTTTTTTCCCTTTGTTTGTATCTTGGGCAGCCTTGCTAGATGGCCTCCCACATTAGCTTTAGGCTGATTTTTCACCTGTTGCTTGCCTTTGCCCTTGCTTTTATACGTAGAGAGCATAGCTATATCACTTGATCTCATAGCCGCATTCTTTCAAGTCGGTTCCTTTTGCAAACAAGAGGCACGTTAACTCCACGAATGTGAGGGATTGTTGTGCCCCCTCTAAAGACAAATTCAATGAAGTGTGAAAACCAAGATAAGACTATGGAAGAGAGTTCAGGGTGATGTTGACCATCTCCTCATCGGTCATCACCCCAAAAGGAAAGAAGGACAGAATGTTTACGTTGGATGCAGACATGCTTGAATTGAGTGCAGCAATGTTTGCACATGGGACCGGTGTAGTTGCAGATATTGATATCTGGCATAAACGCATTGGTCATGTTAATGTACAATGACTTAAATCAATGCAAGCCTAAAATATTGTTGCAGGATTACCTAAATTCAAGGTTGCAGAAATGCATAAGGTATGTGAAGCCTGTCAATTTGGAAAACAGGCAAGGAAACCATTTCCTAGACATGTTCAAGAGAGTAAGAAGCCATTGGAATTAATCCACTCTGATGTGTGGACTACTAAAGCTGCATCTCTTGGAGGCTGTCATTATTTTGTCACTTTTATTGATGACTATAGCAGAAAAGTTTGGGTGTATTTTATGAAAAAGAAAAGTGAAGTTTTTGGGCATTTCAAAACTCTTAAAGCTATGGTTGAAAAAGAAACAGGCCTGCAAATAAAATGCCTAAGGTCAGATGGAGGGGGAGAGTATCTCTCAAATGAGTTTGCAAGGTTCTTGCAGGAGCATGGCATAAAGCAGCAATATTCATGTAGTCATACCCCACAACAAAATGGAATTGCAGAAAGGAAAAACAGGCATATTGCATGCTCAACGAAAAAGACTTGCCAGATTTTTACTGGGCTGAAGCTAAATGTGATTGATGATGTAGATGCACATAATGGTAATGCTGCACAGAATTCACAGCAGCAGTCACAAAATATTAGTGGACCTGGAGCGTCCTCTAGCAGTGGTTCACATTCTTCGCCATGGACAGGCAGATTGAGATCAGGAGAATCTTCTCAAAGTAATGTAGATAGTGGTATGCAGGTATCACGAAAAGGAAAAGAGAAGGTAGATCAGCCCATGTTGGATGTGAATGCAGGTCACTCTTATGTGGATGGTGAATCCAATGGCTCAGAACAGAGCATTGATGATGAGTTGGGTATTCCTTCTATTGTTACACTCGGAGTAAGGAAGACCAGGGATGTTTTGAGAGCACCTGGGAGTGAACCTACTTTGCGCAGGTCTATCAGAGCTAGGTATCCTGTGGATAGGCTGAAATATGATGGATTTACAGCCATTCACTATGCCTATATGGTCAAAGTGATACGTGAACCAGAACCCACTTCTTTTGAGCAAGCCATGGGAAAAGAAAAATGGGAGAAAGCCATGGATGAAGAAATAGATGCCTTGGAAGCAGCTACATGGGAATTTGTACCTTTCCCTAAAGATAAGAATGCAATTGGTTGTAAGTGGGTTTATAAGGTGAAGCACAATGCAGATGGTTCTGTAAACAGATACAAGGCAAGATTAGTAGTCAAGGGGTATGCATAAACATATGGGATTGATTATGAAGAAACATTCAGTCCAGTTGCAAGGATGGCAACCGTAAGAGCAGTCATTGCTATGGCTGCATCAAAGGGATGGTCTTTACATCAGATGGATGTAAATAATGCCTTCTTGCATGGTGATTTGCAAGAAGAGGTCTATATGGAGCAGCCACAAGGTTATGTGCATGCTATTCATCCTGAGTTTGTTTGTAGGTTGAAGAAAGCCTTGTATGGCTTGAAGCAAGCATCTAGAGCATGGTCTGACAAGATATGACAGTATCTTGTCACTATTGGCTTTCAGATTTCCAAGGCAGATTTTTCACTTTATGTGAGAAAAACAGAGAAAGGTATTATGTTGCTTGTCATTTATGTTGATGATTTGATTATCATAGGTGATAGTGATGAAGATATCCTTCATGTGAAAATGCTATTGAAGCAGAAGTTTGAGATGAAGGATTTGGGAGAGCTGCGTTATTTCTTGGGCATTGAGGTGATTAGATTACCAAGTGGGATATGGCTCTTGCAGAGGCAGTATGGATTGGATATGCTGCCCAAATATGGGATGACAGGCTGTAAGCCTATTTCAGTTCCTTTGGAGCAGAATGTGAAGCTGAGTGCAGATGCAGGTGAGCTTCTCGAAGACCCCTACTATGTACAGACGCATAGTAGGAAGTTTGATTTATATGACTATTACCAGGCCAGATTTGAGCTATGCTGTTGGATTGGCAAGTCAGTTTATACAGGCTCCAAGGAAACCACATTTGGATGCGACTAGACACATACTCAGGTATGTGAAGTCCACATTGCAGTATGGACTATTTTATGAGACTGGGGTTCAGATACAGTTGCATGGATACACTGATGCTGATTGGGCTGATAGTATTTCTGATAGACGATCTACCAGTGGATATGTGTTCTCTTTTGGGAGTGTTGCAATCACTTGGAGCAGCAGGAAACAACCTACAGTTGCCTTGTCGAGCACAGAGACTGAGTACAGGGGTGCAGCAATGGCTGCATGTGAGGTAGCTTGGTTGCATAAGCTACTTTATGATATGCATCAGTCTACAGATGGGACAGTTGTCATTTATTGTGACAACATGAGTAGTATACACTTGGCAAATAACCCAGTCTATCATGCTAGAACAAAGCACATTGAGGTGCATTATCACTATGTGCGGGAGAGGGTTTTACTAGGTCTTATTGATCTAGTTTATGTCAGCACAGAGGATCAGGTAGCTGACATATTCACGAAGGCATTGGGTGCAGAGAAGCTGCACAAGTTCAGAGACCTGCTTGGTGTGCAGGAATTGGGATTGAGCTCGAGGGGGAGTGTTGAGATATCGAGCTCCACTCGTGATATGCCAGGGTGACCATTGTGCATTTATGTCACCAACTTGTCAGTTGCAGATGCGGTTGGTACACCGCCCATGAATAATAGCTAGATGACAGCTATCCTTATCTACTCTAGTTCGTGGCTCAGTTAGTATGCCACCTTAGTTAGTTGAGTTTGGTTTGAGACCCATATATAGGGTTCCTTCTATTTCTATGTACTTGAGTTCTTTTGGCTTACACAACTAAGAAGAGGAAAACCGTTTTTAGCCTCCACCTGTGTGTGTATTCCCCCATTGTGCAAGCAAAAAAGCTATAAGTGAGACTCATTTCTTCTCTTCCACAATCTTGACAAGCAGATGGATGGAGTGACACACGCCATAGGTCCATACATGGCATTGTCGCATATTCTCGTGGAGATGTATACTTTATTGGTAGTCATGATGCTTTAAAGACTGGAAAGAGTGCAGATGTATTGGGATCCGAGTGGTGCGAGGCAGTGCAGGCTGTTGGGGCAGAAAATGTAGTGCAGTTTGTGGCAGATGGTGAACCTACAAATAGGGCAGCAGGAAACATTTTAATGGCAATGTATCCACATATCACCTTTAGTCCATGCATGGCGCGTGGCTTGAATAACTTGTTGAAGGATATTGGGGATTTGGCCATGGATTGCATCTCTTGTTACGAAAGGCAACAAGATTATCACATTTATATGTAATTATCAGTACTTGCATGTTGAGTTTCGCAAGAGAAGTGACAAAGAACTTCTCAAATACTCGGATACATGATTTGCATATAACTTTCTTATGCTTGGTCGATTGCACTATTGCAAAGGTATAATTAGGGAGCTATTTGCTAGTGATGAGTATGAAATTTGGATTGGGGCTGCCACTGCTACAGCTGTGTTATGCAATGCATGTCTCTGATAGAGATTTTTGGGATGAGGTGAATCGCACCAACCAAATGGTTGATCCTATTATGCACATGTTGAGGCTTGCAGATGGCATGGATCCATGCATTGGAAAGATCTATGAAGGTATGGATCGCATGATTGAGAGGTTGGAGAGTTTGGGAGTGATGCATCAGTAGATGGAATGAGTATGACTCTTCTATGCATGCTGCAGCATATGTGCTTGATCCTGAGTTTCAAGGAAAGATGCAAGAAAGAGACCTTGAGGTGGTCAAGGCTTGGAACACATTGCTTGCCAGGCTTTATCCTAGCCGTGAAATGCAGCTCAAAAGGAAACCCTCTTGGGTGGAGATAGTCCACTTGGGGGGCTATCAAAGCCACATGGTCGCCGCTACCATTGCACTTGCTATAGGCCCCGCCACCGTACGAAGTGCCCGACTGTTCAGAAATGTACCAATCTGAAGATTTCCTCAATGCCGTCTTACATGCTGCCCAATGTTGCTCTTTGATGTGCTAGGATTGGTCACCTTGTGTCAAGGAAGAAGTTCTTAGTTGAAGCGAGGAGTTGAAATTCTCTCCTTTGGCTCCCCCAGGTCCTCCAAGGTCAGGGGGTCAAGCTAGCTATGGAGTTTGAAGGTCTAAGATGAGAGAAATGAAGATTTATATTGGGGCTTTTATGGTGGGAGGACTACGAGGCAGGATCTCTAGAGTTGGAGAGTTTGGCTATTCGTATTCTTAGCCAAACAGTTAGCTCTTCTTGTTTAGAGTAACTATGGAGCTCATTCAATCACATTCACTCAAAGAAGAGGAATCGTCTTGGTACAAGTTTATGTGAGCTCCAATCTTCGCTTGCTAGCTCGTATGAATGAGAGCGCTTAAGCCTTAGTAGCTAGCCTTTTGGAACTTTAAGAGTATTGACTTGGAAATTGGGGCTCTTGTAACTTGGATCTTTAGACTTTAAAGTTTAGTGCATATTTTGTGTCTTTGCAATGTACACTTGTTGGACTTATGCAACATTGTTGATTACAATGTTGAATCATGAATGCGACAATTTATTTCTGATTACAATGTTTTGAATGTTTATTATTGATGAAACTTGATTATTATGTCTCTAATTTCACCAATTATGGTTGATATGATATCTCTCTCTAAATTCTAAGACTTAAGTGTTGATTCTCTCTCTCTCTCTCTCTCTCTCTCTCTCTATATATATATATATATATATATATATATATATATATATATATATATATATATATGCCGTTCCCGTTCCCTAACTTTGGGCGTTCCCCCCTGTTCCAAGGGGTCCCGTTCCCCGTTCCTGGTAACTATGGTCTTGCTTCTTACTGACTCCCTCACTCTCTACTCTGTACTCTCCATCTCTCATTGTGCATATCTCAGCTCCGCACTTTGTCTCGATCCTCGCGCCCACGACAACAGGCAGATGGTTATGTATTGGGTGGAGGCTATTTTGTTTCGGTTAGAAGCAACAATGGGCCATAACAATTGCATTCCAGCAGGAAGGGCAGTAAGAAGCTATGTTTTGAGGGCTAGATGATGGAAGTGATGTTGTTTGATGTCTGCAGCAGTTGTGGTAGCTGTGGATGATGTGGTGGCAGTCCAAGATCTGTTGTGGCAGCAGCAAGGGCAGCTGTAAATGATGTGGTGCAGTCTAGGAACAGTCATGGCAGCTCTAGAGGATGTGGCGGCAGTCCAAAAGCAGTCATGGCAGTAATAAGGGCAGCTGCCAGTCTCTAGAGCAGGTTAGGGCAGCAACAAGGGTGATTGGTAGGTAGTGTGCGGACTGCAGGCAGCTGCATGCTGATGTGGCATGATGAATACTGATGGATGGAATAATGGGGTGTCAAAAATAATAGGTATGCTCTAATATCATGCCAAAATAGGTGACACTGCAGAGAGACATTAGGGTTTGCGGGGAGTAACAGAGAGAGTGTACGGAAAACATTGAGAGAGAAGAGAAACTCAGAAACACGAAAAACACGGTGATAATGTACTGAATCATGCTATGAGAAGAAAAGCTGATACAGCGGAGCCGAAGCTCAGAAGATAACTACACTGTCTTATCTAAATCAAGCGGCAACATCTGAGGGAAATTTGCACAGTGAAGGGAGAAAAATGCAGTCCTCGAGGGAGTGGGCTATTGAAGTAATCATTGGAAGGTGAAAGACAACTGTCGAGGAAGTGAATTGCAGTCCTCTGATGTGGTCATAGATGTGGAAGATGATTACTAGTTGTAAAGGGAGCGAACTGCAGTTCTCTGAAGGCGGGGAGTGAACTAGGCAGCAAAACGCAAATCCTAGAGTGTTGGAATTGTCAAACGAGGGAGAGTAGCCTAGATGTTGACGCCAGGTGGATAATGATGATGCCAGATGATGGAGGATGAGCTCGGCTGCAAAAACGCATGTCCCAACAACCTTTGTGACAGACGAGTGATGCTAGGTGATGGAGGAGAAGCTAGGCTGCAAAAACGCAGGTCCTAGCAGCCCCTGTGATAGATGAGTGATGAAATCACTGACTCTAGGTGATGGAGACTGTTGCTAGAGGCTAGGACAGTAATGCCAACTTGGAGATGATGATGCCAGCTAAGAAGATGACCTCTGGATTGAAAAATGCAAGTGAAGGTGGAGCATGATGGAAAAGGGGTTGACACCAAACAAATGATAGTGATGTTAGGTGGAAGATGCTCCAAGCGCAAGGCCTAATGATGGAATAGGGTGCTTGAAGCAGAAGCGGAAGGGTGAAGGCAGCCATGAGCCATGAACCGCAATGTCCTCATGAAGGGGTGTGAGGGTAGTGGAAGGGGTTGGTGAGAGAAGGGAAGTGGTGGTGGTAACCGAAGAAGGTGGTCAAGAATGAGTTAAGAGAGAGGTGGAATGAATGAAGTGATTGTCTATTTATAGGCATAAGTTGTCTAGGGTGGCGCACCACTGTGTGGGCGCCCACTGAAAAAGTGGCCAAAATGTGGACACCGGCCCTTTTTGGGGCTGTCAGTGTGAAACCCTAAATGAAGTGTGCAAACTGAAGAATTGGTTTCTCAACATGGGGATCATGGGACAATAAATGGTTCCTCTTGTGAAGATATACTAGTTTTTGCATGGAGAAAACACAAAATCTATGAACACGACTAAAACATGATTACTTAGACAAAAACACAAAAACCACAAATAGAGGAAAGAAAACTCTGAAGTAAATAAATGAATGCTGTAAATGGATGAAAGTGTGTACAAGATGCTCAAAGCCATAGCTGTCCAACAGCTGGTGACTCTTGTGGGAGCAGTCGGAGAGTGATGTCCACTCAGAGAGGGATCGCGAGGCCTGTAACCACCAGTCAAAGCTGAGATGATGCTGAAAATGGAAGGGTAGCAGCCTGGAAACCAAAACACAGCAGTTTTGTTGCTGGGGCTGGTAAACACAGCAATGTTCTGGTTGAAAAGGAATGCTGCTTTTCACATGCAGCAGCAGAGAGCTGAGCGACAGTTGGGAGAGTGGTAACTGATGCAGGGTGGCGCCTGCACTGCTGCAAATACAGGATGGTTTAGATGCCTGTGAAGCTGAACAGCAGGGCGGCCTACTGAAATTGAAAACACAGTAGTCTAAGGCATCAGGAACAGGTTGCCAGCTGATTTGGCAGTAGTGGCAAACTGTAGACAGGTCGCTGGGTGCTGAGGGAGATGTGGCAGCAGTTGGAGGAGTGATTGCTGGCTGCACGGTTAGGACAGTTGATGGTTGGAACTTACAAAAAAGGATGGGGTAAATGGCTGGCCAGGGTCCTACTTATAGATGTGGCTCCTCCCAAAGTTTGGCTGATTGCTTGTGAGACAAAAATTTGGTAATTTTTGAGTTTTGGGGCTGTTTTAATGAGATTATTAAGGTTTACTGAGAAATGTTCTTTTTGAGCTTAATATTTACCCCCCTTTTTATAGATCTTTTGTGTGTGTGTGTGTTTTTTTTTTTGGGGGGGGGGGGGAGTTTTAGTGTACAAGTTACAACTGTAATTCAAGCAACTAAATCTGGCCTTTTTGGGCAGTTCTCAAAGGAATAAATTGGGCCATTTAATGAACATTGTGTTGTGTCTAATTCAGCCTTGCTTGACAACCCAACGGGATTGTCTCTCAACCTGAGACCTTGTTTTTAGCTCAGTCGTACTTTGGACTAGCTTGATATGCATTACGAGTGTATGATGCTTATCATTAAACACGTTTGTTGCAGACATCTGAATCAACAGTAACTCGTAACGCTTCCACATCTATTGAACACATGCTATTCATGACTGTTGACTGAGCATTGTTCCAAGATTCACATGGTGATGGGTTTTGTAATTGATTGATCGACTGAGTTTTAAGTTCAAGGTTTTGCCTGATTCTGCAGTTTGTTTGACAGTGTCACTTGGCTTTTTTGATGATATTCACGTGCCAGAGCATCTTCTCCAACGGCCATCAAAATTGTACGGCTTCCAACCTATATAAAGGATATGCAGGATTTACAGACCACATTAGCCATTGGTTCTCCTCATCTTTAGTGGCATGTGTTTCTTGTGGGGTGTATTTCACTGAAGCAAGTCATTTCCTTGTAATGCTGTAGTGATGAAGAGGAAAATCTGTGGGTATGGAATTATCAAGGGACAGACATGTTTATGGATCTGGAGGAAGAGGTTTGTGTTTTCCAATCTGATTGTTTGCTGCACTTTGTATGCACAGATGCATATAGAATGTACCAAATTATTTTGGTGTATCAGGTCCGTTTCAGAGTTGAACAAGTGAAGTATCAACCTTTGCCGATTGAGCAAGAGCCCAATGCAAAGCCATTCGCACCCATGGAAATAACAGTAAGTGTTTTACTTATCTGTCCTCCATGTTAATTTCAAAACTCGAGAACTAAAATCTCCAAAAATCTCATGATACTAGTGTTTTGGCTTTGCCTTTCCACTATGCATTGTTCCTTCTGCATTATGTTGAAAAGGTAGGATGTTAACACATACGGGATGAAACAAAGCTGTATGCTGTGCATATGCTTATCATCATCTCTTGGTTGTGAGCCCTAAAATAAGTCAGTGGTGACACTACAGAGCTTTGAAACTTGTACTCCATTGGTTTGGTCACTTAAGTCAATCATGGCTAGTTGAATAATACTAAGGGTTTTCTATGAGCCTAGTGCTTTTCTATTCCTGGCTTTGTGGCCCAAACACCACATGTGGTTTTGTAGCAGCCTTTCTCACAATAACACACCACTTACTTGCGCATTGCACTCGCTCATGGCTGTCAACTTGTATCTTGCTCTTTCCATCTAAGGAGTTCCATGGCTTCATGCGTTCATCCTTCTATCACTGCATCCTCTGAGATGACATGTCCTGCTACCACAGCACAAGAATCTGAAAGTTCCTAGTGAGAGAAGATGACAGAAATTGTCTTGGAGCAAAAAAGGGGCCAAGGGGTGCACAGAGCCATATGTGTTGTGAAGTATACCTTAAATTAGAGGTGGTAAGTAATGGTGTGTTGATGGTAGACTAGGGGCCATTTGTAATGATGAAGGAAGATCTCTAAGTGATCGAGCATGTGGATGACTTAGGCAGGTAAGAATTTTGATAGACCCTGCTATCATGTAGCAAGGGGCTGTGACTTTTGGGAGTGCATGGGTGGTGGTCATATGAAAAGCCACAGGAGAGCCTTCAACAACAGTTGAGTTAATGTAGTGGTAATTATCTTAAATAATGAGGAGGTCAATGGTTTAAGTTTGCCCAATTCCACACATACTTGCACTTGTTTTTCACACCTTTTAACCCAGTGCTTAAAAAATGTGATTCAACAAAAGCATAGTGTATGCTGTCTAAGAGTGTGCACATGAATGTACAAAAGAATCCGTGTTGGACTGGAACCCACTTGAGGTCTTTAAGGACAGAAGTGGGAGCTAAAGAACTACCACAATTTAAAGAGGAGAGTTTGACACAATTGTTATCTCTAGGCGGTGTAAAAAGTGGGCTGCAAGAGGGCAGAAAATTGAAATACGAGTTGCATATATTAGGAAGGTTGCATGTCATGTGGCATGAAAACTGCCTGCCTAATTACAATGCAAGTGATACTAGATAGAAATTGTTGTTACAAATACATGAAGTGTAATACTTTCTTGACTAGAAATGGTTTGGTTCTGCATTAAAGAACTTGAACGTTTGAAGAACCTGCGATTGTGCAGGATTCTTTATTATTTTGTTTGGCTGGTTGGCTTGCCTTCATTTGCACAGCTGTGAGAGTAGAATTCAATCCACAAGGATTAAGTTTCCTCCTCAACACTCTGTAAGGGCTAGTTCTACCAAGATTTTCTATCCTTCTTAATCGATTTACTGATTACATACATCATAATGCTCAATAACTCCAGGGTGTCATCAATGCGGATGGTTTAGGACTGGTTTCGTGGTGGAGCTAACGGACACGTCATAATCAAAGGAGTTGATTTGGACAACAGACCGGAGTTGTGAAGTGACTCTTTTCAATATCTGAAGCATCTGTACAAGCCGTGACACCCCTAAAGTCATGTTTTTAAACCATGCAAATTGCTGATGTCAGAAGTGGTTCAGGTAAGCTTTGCAAATTCGCTTCCACATTATTGGACCATTGGGCTTTTAACTTGAAAGGAAGCTGAAGAAAATTAAGAGCAGCTTGTTCAAATGGATTGATGGGGTCTACATTGTTGTTCTAACATATGGTACGCCAGTTTATAGGTTGCAATCATATGCAAAGACTGTTTCTATATAACATGCAAAGCTTAAACAAGGGGTGGGCAAAGACTGGCCATCTGCTTGTGCAAGCTCCTTTCTTGTAACCTTTTAGTTTTTGGAAAAACAGATTTTGACCCATGCAAATTGGCGTGGTCATAATAGCAAAATTTCTCTGGTCCATGACAAGAAATTGTGCTCTATGAAGGTGCTGTTCTGTGAGAAGTAGGTTGTGCAGCAAGCAATGCTTTCTATTTCTGGGTAAGCATTGTTTGAGAGTCAACATTTGCCTTGTCCGCGGGCAATCTTTTCAGAGTGGGCAAATTTGTATTCCAATCTGATCTGATACCAAAGCAGAGCCTCTTAGTTGTTTCTTGTATGTCCAATGTATTCATCGAAGTCTGCAATACTGTGTTTAATGTTGAAAATGCCTGCCCTCGGAAGATCTTCAATAGGTGACCCCTTTTAGGATACTTGATGTTCAAGCGATGTAATTAACTTTAGGATCATATCTTTTAGAGCACTTCTTGAGATGCAATTGATGTGATATTTTAGACCTTCGTAGGAGCTCAAGACCAGAGTGAACGAACCATATCAATTGAACCAAAAATCCCAATGTTCAATTCGTGTCATTAACTTTAGGATCCTATACATGTTTTAGAGTAAGTTGGGATCTTTGGTTTACTCTCGTCTTGGTAACTCTATGCAATTGCCAAGCATCTTTAAAAGGGAAAACTAATCTGGAAGTGTGGTCAGTTTAATCCATTAGCATTAGTAACAAAATTCAGCTTTTTTTGAGGGGCCTTAAAGTAGTGGAAACCACACAAATTTCAAGACGGTCTAAATTTATAAACAAGTAGTGTTAGTGGCCAATTTCATACCTCAAAGATCCACATGTTTCCAAATGGATGATAGATAATTAATCTCTTCTTTAACATGCTTTGAAAACTTTGAAGTTTTATTGTGTTAAGTTGTAGACATTTCTTCATATTCAACAAATGTATGCAATGTTGACATTTGAAAGGAGCATGTTCACATTTGAGTAAACATGCTTGACCATACATGCAATCCTTTGGTTGTGCACAAGTTCACATTGCCCTCACATTTTCATAAAAAAAGATTTAGTTGCTTTCATGCATAATCTGCATGAGAATCACAATAGGAACTATTTGCATAAAAGCACAAACCATAACTCTCAATTATAGCACGATCTTGACCAATATGGTGGATTCGAATGATGTGGCTATGTAAGTGACTAATTCGGATCAAGCTTGATTACATCCAGAAGTTCCTTAGTAGTGTGAGTGTTTAGGCCTTAAAGGATGCCATGGCTTGGTGTATAATTGCCTATGATTGATCACTTGTCACATTAGTATTAGAGCGAATTGAGATTGGGAGAGCAATCATAGCCATTGCAAAACATTGTTGAGCTCCATTGTTTTGGATGGAGTGTTCATTTGCTTTGCATGGTGAATTTGTAAGTGTTGTTTGAGTTTTACATCTCATTGGCTTTTTTGTTAGAGATTGGGTCATTGTAAGTTGCTTCGGGAGTGATGTTTAATTTTGCCTTTCCTCACCCCTTATGGCCCAATTTTGACTAAATAGGACTGAATTGGAAGTGATAAGAAAGTAACTAGCTAACTACCCCAATCATGCTTGGTCACTTGCTCTAGGCTTCATGATCTGAGAAGGGGTATTGTGGAATTGAAATCAAAGTTAGTGAGGTCCTCTGAATTATGTTTCATAAATTATGGTCACTATCAACTCTTTCACATCCCTTAGCTAGATATTAACCAATTGCTCTTGTATGCTTTATCGAAGTGAAGCCAATGGTGTTATGAGAATTAATTTAGTTTTATTTTTATTAAAAATAAATGGATTTAATTATCATATCCATTGTGTATCTTTGTTCTATTTATTTGTTGCATAATAGTGATTAGTTGCACATGTAAATATGTAGCATTGAACACATTGTTAGGTGAGTGGCAGAGGATTTACTTTTTGTACCTTTGGTGAAAGTCATTAGTGATTATAGAGATGGAGATTTCATGATTTTTATACTTATCAAGGAGGCTTTGTTATATGCAAATAATATTTGGATACAATTGATGTGAGATGTATTATTTATGAGGGTGCTTATGCGCAATACTATTTATACGTTTTTGTAATTTTCATTTCATAGCCTTGTTGTTAAGTATTTATTTTGCTAAATCAAGATATAATTATATTTTAGGATTTGATCTACATATCAGGAAAAAACTAGGAATGGTGAGGTTGTTAATACAAAGGAGCATAAAGTGGATACAATGTTTTATTTTGAGTAGATAGGATTTTAGAATATTCTAAATACTTGCATGAGGGAGGTGTTCACCACTCATGGGGAGAGATTGTACCCAATGTTGTATCGTACTCTTCTCTCTCTTTGTCTCTCAATCTCGTCTTCTTGCAATTTTGGTTTAATTATTGTGCATCTATGGTGGAAGCTTTAACAAGAGGGCTAATTAGTCTTCGTCAACAAAAAAGCGTGCTTGTTTATATACAATAATTGGATTATTTAAGGTTTGTCATTATGATCAAGTTCTTTGAGATTTGTCAATGTTAAGATTATATATATCAATTTTATAGTTCATGCTTGTTCAGAAGTATATTAAAGCCATTTTAAATTTTTGATCTAATCTACTTTTTATTCTATCACCAAACTAATTAGAAGAGCAATATGAAAATCGAAGTGTATTCACTATAAAGCATAGAAATTGAAGTGTATATTACATGTATCTATTTGTATTTTTGTAGAGGTGAGCTCACGCTCAACCGACAAGATCCACGGATTGCTTATTGTTCAAGAATTTCAAGTGAATATTTATGGCTCTCTTTCATCTAGCCGATACACCTTTAATTCTACTGGGGTATAGTGAGTTTACCTTGATGTCCAAACGAGTTGCCTCCTCTCTTAAGTACACCACAATTTGTATTGCAAGCTCAAGCAACCTCAAGCCTCCACCTTCAAGCTCCATCCTCCATTGTTGCATGTAAGAGAAGGGAAGAGAAAATAGGAGATGATAGAGAGCTTCTTTTTCTTGATCCCTTACTCACACACACTCACTTTCTCACACTCACACTCCCTCTCTCAAGTATACACAAGCAAGCAAGGAGAGAAGAAGATGAGTCCACTTTGCCACACACCAAAGAATGAGCTACTTATTCACTTTTCAACTTTATATACAAAATCCTAAAATCTTTTTAGGCGGTCATTTCCTTATCTTCTTTTTTACATGGCCGGTCATGGCCTAGGTCTTTTTTTTCATTGTTTTTCTATCTTCCTAGCTTTCTTTCTACCATCCATTTATCTTTATAATTTGCACAGGAGGGAGCTTGGCGCTCTTTTACAAAAAGTTTTAGGGGTGCCTTGCATTTAAAAATACGCTTTTGCCTTCGCCTTAGCTTTTGAGGCCGCCCTTGCTCTTTTGATCGTTTTCTTTCTTGCTTCTTTCGTTGTGTCTGATTTGCTTTTGGGTTGTCTCTTTTAGCTCTAGACTTGCGCTTTTTTACTTTTTTCGCTTTCTTTTTGTGTTGAGGTTAACATTATCCCCTCCTAGCCTAGTGCTAGTCCCATGGCATTGATGGGTAGTAGTTGGAAGGTGGAATGGGTGTAATCAAATGACTTTTTTGAGTTTGTATATAAATCATTACGGAGGATTATGTCGGATGGATCGATCCTTGAAATTGAAGATGGTGTTGGGTTTGGTCCCTCGCTGACACGGACGGTGAGGGGATTCATCCTTTGAAATTGAAGATAAGCTTGAGGCGGGTCCCTCATTGATGGTGGCGGTGGATGGATTGATTCTTGAAATTGATTGATGTGTAGTAGTTGGAAGGTGGGATGCGTGTAGCCAAATGGCTTTTTTGAGTTTGTATATAAGTCCTTGCGAAGGATTATGTTGGATGGATCGGCCCTTGAAATTGAAGATGGTGTTGGGTTTGGTTCCTTGCTGACACGGATGGTGAGGGGATTCATCCTTTGAAATTGAAAATAAGCTTGGGGCGGGTCCCTCATTGACGGTGACGGTGGGTGGATCGATTCTTGAAATTGAAGTTTGTGTTGGATGGATCCCTCCTTAGAGAGAGATGAAGGGGCAGATTTATCTTTAAAATTGATGATGGTTTTGGACAGATCCGTTTTCTCGCCCTCCGCGATTGCTACGACGCGATCTTAACATGGCTTTTGCCGATTCCCGTCAAGTTGCCTTATCCCTTCATCTATGTCCGTTTAGAATTTATAGCTTGCACAAGAGGGAGCCTAACACTTGTATAAAATGAATTACATTGCGCCTCGTGCTTTCCTTGCAAGATCCTTGGGAGGTGCTCCTTCACCCTCCTTGAGAGAGCCTTGCTAGAATATTCAGAGCTTTTCTTCATCTTGGAGAGAGTATTCTTCATCCTTGAGAGAACCTTCTTATCCTTGAGAGAACCTTGCCAAAGTAGTTGGAGCTTCCTCACATTGTTTCTAAGGTTTCCATCTGTTACACTGTTCTGAATGGGCTTCTTCATTCACTTTTTGATTGGGGCTTCCTTGGTCTTTCTCTGCTTCGTTTTGGTTGCATAGTAACATGTGCAATAACGGTGGTGTAAGTTGATGATGATGTGGTTGCATGGGGATTCGTCTTTGGAAGAAACGGATCAATCGGTTGAAATGGTGGGGACCAAGAGTGTATTGCATGGATGATGGGGCTTTCGAAGTTAGTGGGTGGCAACATTTATATTTACTTAAAAAGAAAAGAAGATGTACTACCTAGGGGTGTGTCTACCTTAATGTGTGGTGCATTATGCTTGTGATAGTGGAATTGGGAGTTGGGTCGTCGAGCCTGGGTGCTAGTGGAGCTGGGAGTTGGAAACCACAGGCAAGCTTGGGTAGTGTCCCACACTTGAGGACCTAGTTCGTGCATTAGAGGTGCGGTGCATGGGAGACAAGTCTAACCATAGGCGAGTGTGACCTTTCTCGGGATGTCCTGCCCTTGATGTGCCCTAAGCGTGATGTGGGGAACCAAAATGGGCTAAGGGATTAGAGACGGAGTCGGCCGACCAAAGCCACCGAACATTACTAACTTGAGGACCCCTAGGTGCAGTGTCTGTGGCCTATATAGAGCGAGATCGTTTGGTTGCTCTTTTTGTAATTTCCTTTCGTGATCTCTTATTCTTTTCCTTTGCTTTTTTCTTTTCTTTGTATTTCCTCTATTGGTCTGTTCTTTTCTTTTATTCTTCTTCGTCTTTAAAAAAAAAAGACGAAGATTCAGTTCTCGTCATCAAAGATATGAGAGGGAGGGGTTGGAGGCTTAATGGATTTGCTAAGAAATTGTCTATGTTGGATGTATCCTTTTAGGCCTAGTCGAGCATTAAGAGGGGTGGTGGATAGGAAGGGATGGTTATAGCTAGTGAAACGACTGTCGCTCATATCCTCTAAGAGGGCGACACAAAAAGAGGGTAGGAGGGCAGCACACATCATTAGCCTTGCCATTGCACAACTATCTGCCAGCATTGAGATAAAAAAAGAGTGGTGGGAGGTGGCGCTCCTGTGGTGTAGGCTCCTGTCTAACTAGTACCATAAGCAATCTCAGATAATTACAAGTAGTAATAAAGGTAGGATCTAGACAAAGTGAACTTGTTGAGAAAATGGGCGATTGAGTCCTGTAGATCGGTTTCGAAGAAGGTCAGCTGGCTTGGTGGCATTTACGTTATATATCTTTGGAAAATTGTATTTGCCATGGATGTTAGGGTTGAAATCCACCCCTACCTTTCTTGGATATGGCATATGTGTGGGGTCATCTCTCTGGAAGGGTAGTATGTTGCAAAATGACATCAATGCATCTATGTTGTTGTCCTAGATTCTCTTTTGCCACTTTGGTTGGGACTCGTAGCCTTGGATTGTTCGGGGCACCTCCATGACTCTGTTTTCCCAGTATTCGGGTGTCTCCATTTGCCATCGTGTCGGGTTCTTTTTCCTTTCGTGGTGCCACCTACTGTCGAGCCTTCCTCCTATGCTTATTACCTCGTCCACCACTTTGGTCATTAGGACTCTGCATAAGGTGGAGGGGATTTCAAAGGTGAAGTCAAAGGGTTGGCGGCCATTTTCTTTTTGCTCCCACACAATGAGTTTTACATTTCAATCCACTGGGAAGCAATCCGCTCGTGGTGGAATGGGTTGCTTGAGTAGCCATTTTTGGTTGGGCTCTTAATCTTCTCCTTGCTTGTTTCAACATCCTCACCCTTTTTCTCTTGAGTTCTGCTCTTCACTCAGTAGTGGGGTCCACTTCTTGCTGCATCTTTGGTTCTGGAGAGGGAGGTTGTAGTCCTAGCTCCTCTTCAAACTCCAGCCTGGCTTCTGGAAGTGGCCTTTGCCTTTTAGCTTCACTCATATGCCCTTGTGGTTCTTTTTCCTTGAAGCCTAGTAGGTCCACCCCTTCGACCATCAACCCTGCCCTTAGCAAGTAATCCCTTTGCTCTTCATGGCTTAGGCTAGTCCCTTTTTCCTGTGGTTGAGCACACAACCCATATCATATTGCTTTGCGGGCGATCTCTAGCTTCTTCTTTAGGGATTAAATGGCCTTCTCCTCCTTTGACTCTGTGACATCCATTATAGTGCTGAGGAAGACACGTTGTTGGGGTTCTAGTATTGTCTGAGCGGTCTCTGCCCTGCTCTTCGCTAATACTCTATTTCCTTCTGCAAGGGCTAGGCAATCGTTAGGGCTATCACTATTTCTTCGATGCTGTTCACCCAATCATTTGCTTTTTCCCTCATATATTCTAGGCTTTCATTGTGCGTGTAGGCTAATGCCTTTAGCCATCTCTTCTATTCTTCGATTTCCCTTTCCAAGCGCTATTGTTCTTCAAGCTCCGAGGCTAGCCTTTATTCCAGATTTGCTGGATTCTTTCTTCTTCTATTGGTGCTAGCTGCTCTGCAATATCTCAGATTTTTTCATTTTCTTTTTGCAACTCTTTGTACAATGCCACTAGCTCATCAAATTTGCGCTGTAGGCTCATAAGACTATGTTATTTCGTCGTGAGTTTTGCTTGCCATCTCTCATCTTCTCCTTCGTTGGCCTCGAGCTTCTCTTTTAGCTCCTTGTTCTCTCTTTGATAGAGGGTCACTTGATAGGTTCTTTCCAACTGAGAGGCTGCCATTGTCTCCCTTTTGGCCTCAAGCTCAACTACAATGATATTTTTGTCTTCCTTTGCCCATTCCAGCTGTGACAGGAGTTCCTGCACATAAGCATTGTAGGTTGTGGAACAAGGGTAGTGTAGAGGGACCAACGATTGCAGATGCTTTAATCTTAAGTCGTTTGAGGTCCCGTCTAGATTTCACGTCAGCAGTTGCTTGTCTTCTTGCTCCCATCATAGGGGTTCTTGCACTTGCACCTTGAGTTGCCTCCTTGTTAACCAGGAATTGCACCCATGCCACAAGATTGCCAGCATCTACTATGGTAGAGGAGTCTTGGGTGGGTGCAATGATCGGGGTGGCAGGTAGTAGGACGGTTGGGATAGGGTGGATCAAACCCTTGCCCTTTTCCTTGGTCACTAGGGGTGGCAGGTTTTTGGGTGCATTGGAGCTGGTGCTTGGACCTTTGTGTTGGGGTGGGCTACCAACTCTTCTTGCCTTGAAGTTTGCTCCACTAAGAGGCAGATAGCGAGAGCTACGTCTTTTTCCTCCTTCTTCTTGAGCTTCATCTCTTCCTCCTCATCTCTTCTCTTTCTCTTGTTCTTAGCTCTTCTAGATTCCTCTTTTAATATCTTCGCCTCATCCCTTTCTTCTTTCTTTCATCATTCTTTCATGCTTTTGGACTCACTTTGTGCTTTGTGTAGGTCTGTTTTCTCCTTCTACTCCCTCTCTTCTTTGGCCTTCTTATTGTGTGGAGTCTCTTTCTTTGACTTTGTGGCCCTTTCTTGGCCAGATTGTGCTTCTTTCTCTCCTTTGTTTTCATTCACAGTCCTTTCACTGAACTGTTCTCGTCCTTAGTGCGGAAGGGACCTATCCAATATTTTACCAACTGCCTCGTCTTGTGCTTTCCTTATTGCTTCTCTTATGATGGCTATCAAGATTCCTCCGAAGCCAATGATGGAGATATTTGAGGATGATGATTTCCTAGCTTTAGAGGTTGAGGAATCTCCCCCTTCGGGTCTTCCGCCGATGGCTAAGGCTTTTGCCAACGTCCTTATCGTCTTCCTCAAGAAGCCATTGAGGTTTACCTTGTCGATGAAAGGGATGCACGAGACACGGGAGAGAAGAGCACACACAATGTAGGTGATGTCAACAACATTATGACAGCCTTATTGCACTTTCATATATATATGAATAAAGAATATGGGCGGTCACTATATACGGGCAGGCCCAAGGGCCTTTTACCCCAACAACCTCCCACTAAAAGGCTAATGGGCCAAGGAGTGAAAAAACAAAACAAAAGAAAAGAGACAGGGCGAGGAATCATGACATCTCACCCAACACCCAATTGGAAAAGCGAGCTGTGCAATAAGTGGCGGGAACCTCCTCACAAGAAGAGTCAAGCCTCCCTGAGTCCATGACATCCAGGAGATAAGTGATACCATAGCTCTAGACAATAGATCAATCCATGACTGCTTCCCATGAAGCAAGCAACACAACTCATAAGTGCACGGCTGTAAAGCATCAGAGTGGCGCATAACATCAACGCAGCGCATAAAAAACAGCGGAGAGTATACAGACTCTCCAAGGTCAATCATTGAAAGAGGGCCAACATGCCGGACACAAGTCAAACGAGGTCTCAAGACAGTATGCAGCCTCAACAAAGCGGAAGACTGACATACGACTGTAGAATCAGCCATAAAGCGCATTGAACGCGCATCAAGAGGCCTGAGAGGTGTCTGCGTCTCATAAAAGACAGCATGACGGTTGCATAGAACCTGCTAGGCATCTAAATTCTAAAACCTGTAAGTCGTAAAGTCACCATCTCCATAACCAAGGAGTATGCATCTGCGTGACATAGGCTCATGTGGCATACTGACAGATGCCTAGCAGCCAAACATCCTTAAGTGATCATAGGAGGTTCTCATGCCACTCCATGCCTCATGCGGAGTAATAACATCCAAAGAGAAACACGATGTTCAATTAAGCAAGTAGACTACCGTCATAAGGGCATCAGCCCAAAAGCCATAAGACAACCTAGCTGTGGTAAGCATAGAAGCAACCTTTGCCTGTAAATTCAGGCACATGCCATGAGCAATCCCATAATACCGTAGGCATAAGAAATCAATGCAATATTGCTGACAAGAGATCCGTAAGCTGGGAAAGATAGCATGACTCTCATAATCCATCTGCAAGCATTTAGGCCTGCTACCAACAGAATCCATAAACCTGTCAAGCATAGTAACAACATCCTCAATCCGTACCAAAGGGTAAGCCCAAACACGGTGGGTAGCATGATCCATGAAGGTCACAAAATACGATGCTCCACCAAGTGACTGGGAAGACATAGGTCCATATACTGCAACATGGACTAGATCTAGAGGAGCATGCCTCACGATCGCCATAAGGCAAAGAGGATCTGCACGGACCATGAGTACAATGAGGGCAAGTAACATGGGGAAGAGCAGGCAATAAGCCCATATCACATAAAGCATCCATCTCAGTGTGTCGTACATGGCCTAGGCGACAATGCCATAACAATGCATGTGGTATCTGTGTAACTACAACCATAGAATCTCCCACATGAGAGACATGCACTACATAGTCACTGCCATATCTAGCACCTTTGGCCAATACCAAGCAACCATGACGGATTTTCCATGAAGTATCCCCAAGAGAGACATAATATCTTGCACCATGCAACTGACTGACAGAGATCAGGCTCTTACTGAGCATAGGTATATACAAGACATCACAGAGCATAAGAGAAGACCCATTTGGCAAAGCCAAGTGTATATCCCCTATACCAATAACATGACAATCCTGCTCAAGGCCCAAAGAAATACATCTGTCAACCTCCGTGTAAGAAGATAACCAAGCTCTATGCGGAGCACCTAAAGGAGTCTAGGCTCAGTTGCATCATCATGGGTAACTACATGCACCATACCACTATCAATAGTGGTCTCACCTACTGTATCACTTACTTTACTCTCATGTCTAGTGCGGCGTAATCTTTTCTGCTCTCTAATCCACTTGAAGCATTTACACTTCACATGCCCTGTCTTTCCACAATGAAAGTAAACAGAACCTATAAAACCTATAGAAGAGGACAACTGCTCTGTAATAGCATGAGTAGGGCTGTCCAATACATCCAAGGAGCTCAAAGAATCAGGGGAACTCTCATCAGAGAGAACAAGCTCATCAAGAGGTCTGTCTGCATGACTAGAAGAGCTAGAAGTCGTCATAGCATATTGCAAAAGGGACTCATCCAAACCAGAAGGGGAGAACACGAAGGCATACACCATGGATGCAAAAGCTCCCACACGGAAAGCCTAGCAGACAAAAGCATGACATATCCAACTACTGTAGCTCATAGCCATAAAAGCATAAGCATGCCTCGGAGCCATAAATGCATAATCATCCCCGAAATATAGGAGTATACATAACTTTGCAGTGTCTCATACCATGTACTGACATACATGTCTAGCCAAGAACGGTAGGTGGAAAATAAACCTGCAAGAATCAAGCTCCAATAAACGCCCAAATATCTATGTAAAAGTATCTAGGTAAGAGGCTCTGTGAAATACATAGCAGCAGACCATGTGCATACACGAGTGTCCATAAAGATCAACTACTCCCTGACATACACGGGCAATAGCAGCCCAAATAGCATAGATACCATGTAACAGAGAAGCAGGACAACCATAACTGTAAATCCCAAGCATTATCCAAGTCCATTGATCAGTAAGTATCCCGCATATCAAATGCAAATGAGTAATCACATCTCAATAGGCAATTGCCAAAACAAGGGAGCAATTCACTGCTCAATACCTATAAGTGCATCCAAGTAATAGCCAAGATCCATAATCGGAGCATCAAATCCCATATAGCATTCAAGGTCGTAACGGAAAAAGCCAAGTCGTAACGGAAAAATCCAAGTCAATGTCCAATTGCTCAAGGGAATACTCAAATGAATGTCGAGACGAGCTCAACCAACTGCCATCCACAGCCAAAACATAAAGCATTCACCAAGACATTATAACCCGTACTGGGTAGTCTAGGCATAAACCATGTCATAGATGAAATGCTAGTTGCAAAGAAGTGATAGTCAAACCTAAATCGAGCTCTAATCTCAGCTCAAAAGCATTCTGGAGCATAAACAAGACATGTGGCATAGTCCAAATACATCATGATATCATACCGAGTAGTCGAGAGCACCTCGTGACCAATAGGCATAATCTAACTATAGCATAAATAGCTTCAACCCTGAAGTTTCTAGCAGCAAATAACCTTTGTAAACTGAGAAAATCAGTGCTCAATCCAAGCTCAAATCCATAGGCAAACCATAGGCATACATTCCCGTATGTATAGACACCAACCGGGCATAATTGGGCATCAAATGCCAAGACCTGTAAGCATAAAATTGAAGTAACAGGTGGCTGCCCTGTTTTGGACAGATGTGGGACTATTCAAAACAATCAATGACTAATCTAAATCAACTCAAAATGCATCTCACATAAGAGGCATAACATCCACAAGTGATTCGATATCAATAGACATCAGTAGAAGCATCACATAAGTCGTAGGCATACAAATACATGTTATCTCAGACTCGAAATCTGTTGTAGAATATCTTGTCATCAGAATTTGGCAAATCCAATCACCATTGCGTTTGGAGCGTGCCAAAATCCCAACTTAGACTCTTACCTTGCCTGAATCGGGTTCCGAATGCCCGAGATATGACAAAAAGAGTGATTTTTGAGCCGTTTTTGCAAACAGGCGCAAATAAAACATGAGCATGCTGTTGTACTTGAGGGACCGAATCACGGTGGGTAGGGGATAAGTAGTAGCCCAATGAAGGCCTACAATAGGACTACACAAGCCTAGGACAAGTCCAAGCAAGAGGTGAAGAGAACAAGCTTCAATGATGGAAGCTATGACTGCCTCTTCATGAAACCCTGCTGTTCATGTCAAAGAATGGTTGAGAATTGAGTGAGAAGCAAGCTCTCATACGTCGTGTAGATGTCCGGGAAGGCCGGGAAGTGCTCGTAAAGGACCTGCTCTGATACCAGTTGAAAGGGATGCAAGAGACGTGGGAGAGAAGAGCACACACAATGTAGATGCTGTCAACAACGTTATGACATCCTTACTGCACTTTCGTATATATGTGAATAAAGAATATGGGCGGTCACTGTATACAAGCAGGCCCAAGGGCCTTTTACCCCAACAGTCGAAGGACCGGGTAGCAATGCTCTCCAGCATTGGTACATTGATTCTGTTCATCAATGCATTATATCATTGACTGGAGAACAGAGCACACACCATTTTAGCCTGGATTTACACATTGGGGTTCGGGATGTTGGCTAGGTTGATGCCATCATTTGTGTGGACTATCACTTTGTCCATCCCTAGCATGTCATACATATCTTGCTTTGGCCATTTTTCCACTTTGTTTGGTAAGCCTAGTGCTTTTTGTATCAGGTCAGGGCAGCTCATCTCGATTTCTACTAGGTGGGCTTCATTTTCTAGGTGCGCTATCATAGGCCCCAATTTCGGTTGAAGGTCCGAAGGAACTCAATGCACTTCTCATAGTCGATGGCTTGGCCCACCTTTTCCACATACTTCCGCACCTGCACTGCTTCACCAGTTGCTGGATGGCTAGTTTCTCTACGACTATGTCTTCTAGATTCAGGATATACCTGAATTTGAGTTGATTATAAGCCCTTGACTCCAACGAGAGGCCGTACTTCACTTGCTCCTCTTCTGAAAATGGGGGTTTGCTACTTTTATCTTGGCCTGCCATAGTGGGTACCTGCCATAATGCCATAGTTCACCATTAGTGTCCTCAAGGCAATTTCTTGCAGAAAGGTGAGCAAGAATTGATCATTCTTTCTAGGGAAGAATAACATGCTTAATTACAAAGAATAGCATTTTTTCCTTTAAGTAGTCCATTCATTCTAAAGATTTTACGACTTTTTTGTTGGGGTAAAGGCACCTCCGTCGTGCCGCCCTGTGTATTACTACACTGACAGTACCTGCCACTGCACACGCCAGGTGGCGGGCGCCCGTCACGTCACTTGATTCTTTACATTCATTTTAGTGACTAGTAAATAAAGGAAGCCCGGTCACACATTGTGACTGTTGGAGTTCCCATTTCTTGTCTCTCTCTTTCTTGCTCTTGCTCTCCCTCCATAGCTCGCGTGCAAGCTTCGATCCTTCTCACCTTTCAACTGGTATCAGAGCTTGGCTTCCTCTTGCTCGAGCTCGACTCGGTGCTTCTCTACCTTCGCATCGACTCCCTTCAGGCATTGGATCTCCATCCCGGCAGCCATATCCGATCTCCTCGAGCTTCCGTCACTCCCCGGCTTCCCGAGCACCTTCCCGGCCTATTGAGGCACCTTCAAGGCATTAGTACTGAGTTATTTGATCATTCTTTTAGGGTTTTATTTCAGTCTACAGGTTGCAAACAGCAAGGCAGCCATGGCTTCAAGCCCTTGAAGCTTATTCCCCTCATATTGTGTCTTACACTTATCAAGGCTCAAAGAGGCTTGTCATAGGCCTTTGATAGGCCCTTCTTGAGCCCCCCATTACCCCCTTTCAGCCCATGTGGAGCAGCAACAAGTTCAGCACCAATAGGGCAGATTGCACCATTTTTTCGCGGCTGTTAGCACTCGTCTACTTCAGCTCCACACTTGGCCATTGCTTCTTGCTCTCTACCTTGATCAAGAGGGCTATTAGACTTCATGTTTGATGTCATTCAAGCTTTCGGCATTGGTCTTGATCATTCGGGGCTGATTTCTTCAGATTTGGGACTATCATAAACTGTCATAACAGGCTAAAAACAGGGCAACACCATTGGCATTAGCATTTGTTGCTTACACTCCATTCCAGTTGTGCTATTTGATGCCCGTATGCGGTCTACTTGATGCCCGAATGCCTTGGGAATGTATGCACATGATTATGCCATGATTTTGGCCTGAAATATTGGCTGATTTGGGACTGTCATTTACTATTATACAGTGCTTGAAACAGGGCAGCCACACTTGGCATTGGCATTTGATGCTTATACTCTACTCCTGTTACCTTGTTTGATGCCCGTATGCGGCCTACATGATGCCTAGTGCCTTGGGAATGTATGCACATGATTATGCCATGATTTTGGCCTGAAATATTGGCTGAAATTTCTCATTTTGACAGTCAAACTTGGCTGTAATAACAGTGGGCTGAAGGTACTTTGGATGCTTTGTCACTTACCTATTGGTACCGGATGTATGCTTTGGGATTTGCCATCATGTATCTAACATTTGGGGACGACTTTGAGCTCATGTTTGAATCTATGGAATGTATTTGAGCTACGCATAAGCTCTGTCTTGGTTGGTATTCACTGGCATTTGGACCGACTTGGCATGCTCTTGGACCGCTTATACCTCATGTCTATGCTTGACAGTTAGGCTTCATACATTACATGCTTTGGTTCGTGATATATGCCCCTTGGTTCGTCTATGCTTTACCAACATTGGGAGCTTTGCATTGGATGTATTTGAGCATTTTCGACTCAGTTTGATCGTTTACTTGGTTGCTTCCATCAGTTGCTTCATGTATGTCATGCTCTTGGGATGCATATGACGCATTGACTTGGCCACTTGTCACTGGTACTTTGTTTTGGGTTGCTTGAGCCCTTGAGCTCATTTGTACACCTTTTGTGCCAGTGGGAGCATCTTGCATGCTTACTTGACCTTGAGCATGGATTACATGCTATTGGAGCAGTTACATGTATTGGAGCAGTCTATGTCATTGAGCAGTTACATATGTATTGAGACTTTGGGATTATACTCCAACAATTGGATGTTGCATTGGGTATATGTCTTGGTTCACAGGATGCTTATGAGCTGACTCTCAGTTTTGGATCCGCTTTCCTTTGAGCAGACACCTATTTGTGTCAGGTTTTGGCAGTTGCAGGTACATTTTGCCTGGATTGTCTGGGGGTGTGCCTCTTACTGGCAGATGCTATTTGACATCTCTCGGTGTTATGCTCATGTATTTTCACTGTCATTTGGCTTTGCTTTGTCCTCTTTATGCCGGCTTTGGATCTAGCATTGTTTAGTTGACATTAGATCTAGTTTTGGGACAGTTTGCTCTCATTATTGCAAGTCTGAAATTTATTACAGCAAGCATTTATTGGTGGACTGAGCATTATTTTTTATGCTAAAATATCCTGATTTGGTGTATCGCACCTAGTACTAAGTGGGCAACATCTTTTGGCACACTTTTCTCGCCATTTGGAGCTCATTTCAGTGGATTTTGAGCATTTTCTACAGTAAAACAACCAGCAGTTTTACATTGTCTGTGCATTTCCAGCCTGCATTATGGCATCCTCTTCGACTGATAATGCCATATTTAACAACATATTGGAAGAGTCAAATTTGGTAGGTCTTGGTGCAGAAATCTCAGATTAAGCCACTTCGGTTGAGCGGGGAGCAGCCTGAAACTATGGACAATGAATGACAACTAGCTTGAACTTGATGAGCTATGCAAGTCCACGATTGTATTGTCTCTCACTGAACAAGTACATTATAATGTATTTGAGGAAGCACAGAGTGCATGGGATCTATGGAATAAGATCAAGAATCTTTATGATATAAAAAGTCCGACGAGTCAGATGTACTGGTTGAAGCAGCTTATGGATCTGCACATGAAGGATAATGCGACTATGTCTGCTCACTTGAGCCAGTTCCATGCTATACTGAATAACTTGACTTCGCAGGATATCACCTTTGGAGAGGAAGTAACTCCTCTTTTCTTGCTTGGGACTCTGAATGAGTCATGGGATGTATTCCGCACTGCCCTATGTGCCTCTAGTGCTACTCTGAAATTGAATGATGTTGAGAGTGCTCTTCTGCAGGAAGAGGTTAATCGCAAAAACTTGGATGCCTCTCGTGTTTCACATGCTTTGACAGTTAGAGGCAGGAATGACAGGAATGATCGTGGTCATGGCCGTGGCCGTGACTCGCAGAAGGGTTGGTCTAAATCTCGTGGAAAGTCGCGTAGTAAGTTGCGTGGGCGCAACGCTAATGTCACTTGTCATCATTGTGGGAAAAAGGGCCATATCAGATCACAGTGTCATGAGTTGCGCAATGAGAAGCGCAAGGATAAGGGGAAAGAGAAAGTGTAGGAGAAGTCCTCTGATCGCAGCATAGTACCTGCGAAGTCCAGCGTCAAGATTGAAGAAATTAATGCCATGCAGACCGAGGATTCCGATGGTAGTGATGAGTTCATACTTGCAGCTAGTTCTTCTCATGCCTCACACTTGACTGAGACACTTAGTATGTATACACAGTGCTGGTTATTGGATTCAGGTGCGTCCTTCCATGTGACGCCTTACCGTGAGTGGTTTCACTCTTACCGTACTGTATCTAGATCAGTCAGACTTGGAGATGACAGGTCTCTTGATATTGTGGGCTGTGGAGATATTCAGTTGCAGTTTTCCACTGGCAGTTCCTTTTTGCTTAGGGATGTACGTCATGTACCTGCGCTTGTCAAGATTGTGGGAGAGAAGGAAGGAGTCTCACTTGTAGCTTTCTTGCTTGCACAATGGGGGAATACACACAAGGGTGGAGACTGAAAACAGTTTTCCTCTTCTTAGTTGTGTAAGCCAAAAGAACTCTCGTACAAAGAAATAGAAGAACCCTATATATGGGTCTCAAACCAAACTCAACTAACTAAGGTGGCATACTAACTGAGCCACGAACTAGAGTAGATAAGGATAGCTATCATGTAGCTATTATTCATGGGCGGTGTACTAACCGCGTCTGCAACTGACAAGTCGGTGACATAAATACACAACGGTCACCCTGGCATATCACGAGTGGAGCTCGATATCTCAACACTCCCCCTCGAGCTCAATCCCAATTCCTGCACATCAAGCAGGTCTCTGAACTTGCGCAGCTTCTCTGCGCCCAATGCCTTCGTGAATATGTCAGCTACCTGATCCTTTGTGCTGACATAAACTAGATCAATAAGACCTAGTAAAACCCTCTCTCGCACATAGTGATAATGCACCTCAATGTGCCTGGTTGTACCCTGAGAAACCATCCAAGAAACTGTAGGCTTCCTTGCCTGCCACCCTCTCTAGCATGTGCTCGGTATATGGCAAGGGATAGCTGTCTCTCTTTGTAGCAACGTTCACCTTCTTGTAATTGACGCACACTCGAATTTTGCTGTTCTTCTTCATCACAATGACTATGGGTGACACCCAGTCCGTGTGCTCAATTTCGTAGATGAATCCAGCTCTCATCAGCTTGTCGATGTCATGGGTATGTTGTGAGTCACAACACTTGGATCTACCCCTCGTAGCTCTTCTAAGGACCAAGCAAATACTTCTATGTACTCCCGCAAGAGAACGATAAGACTCAACTCTTCTTCTCTAGTCAAGTCATCGGCAATGAACACTGGTCGAGGTATCTCCCCTTCTAGGGCTAGGTTTACCTCCTTGACCTTGGCTGGTCCTTCGATTGGTTCGCTCGTCTGCCCTTGACGCTTGGCACCTAGCAGAACCACTACCCTATCCCCTTTTTTGAATTTAGTGAAGCATTTAGGGAGGTCCTGCGGCTTTCATTGCTCTTTTGATCGTGCATCTTTGGGGTACTTTGCCCTATCCTGCTTTGACAGTCTGCATCTCAGGTGGACGGGTAAGTCCCCCTTGGTGCGTTTGGTCATGGGTGGCCTAGGGATCTCTGGGTCGCTATCCGAAGTAACTTCCGATTCAGAGTCAAACCCTTCATCTTCGCTGGAAGAGGTGGTCTTCCCTGGTGGCCGCAATTCGGATGGTGATTCGGTTCTAAGTATTGATGTTGTTCTTGATTGGGCTAGGCCTACTTGCTCAAGGTCTATGGCCCCCATACATTCCAACCACGCACGATCACATTTCATGCGTATAACTCCTTGCTCCAGTCTAAGGGCCTGCCTTTTCTGCGGCTTGGCATCTGCTCGTATCCGCTCAATCTCTCGTCCTTCAGTGTCGTACTCTATGGTGTCCACTTCACCCTCGCTTTCATCACTGAAGGATTGGCAGTCTTCGTATTCATCGCAGGAATCCTTGTCATTTGATTGCCCATCGTCTCCTAGGGCTTGGTATGCCCCGTGTCGTTGGTCTGGGATCAGGGCCCAATTATACATGAGGTTCAGCTCGTGCACCTTGGTCCATTGCCATTTAGGATCCTCTAAGAGATCCTGGAGCGGTTTGAAGTAGGCAGCCGGGTTGCCCGCTAACTGGTTTGCTAGGTGTTCCAGTACCCCATGGAGTTCCCTTTTGTTGGATGGCACTTGGAAGGTAACAGGCTTAGGCCTTCCATGGAGGCTTGCTGCCATCATGTAGACTGGTGTAGAGAGTGCTTCATTTGTCTTGCCGATTGTTTTGATGGCCTGCTCATACGCCTCATGGTCTGAGAATGGCAGGTCAATTGTAGCAAGAACGTGCATCCAATCCTGCTCATCCTCTGGGCAGGGGATATACTTAGTCAAGGGCCCATAGGGCTTCCTGACCTGAGTGTTCCCTTTGAGCATAGTAGAGATGGCGTCTAGGTCGACTGGTGAGGTCTTCCAAGTGTCCATCTCTATTCTTACGGCATCAGTTCTATTGCCAAGGAAGATCAAGCCGTTACCCCAATCTTCGATGACTCTAGCGTTGCGCATCCAGGGTCGGCCTAATAGGACATCGTAGTCCACTCCCTTCATGACTATAAAGTCGACAGAGAACTGGACACCTGCGATCTTCACTGGACAATTCTTCAAGACCCTGAATGGCTTCACTCTCATACCGTTTGCTAGCGTGACATTAAATCGAGCAGCTTCGACAGGCGGGTTTCTCCAAGTCTGCAACACTGTGTGGCTAAGCACACTAACCCCGGCTCCTGTGTCTACAATTCCCTTCCTTGTTGTGTCACCTAGGGCTAGGACCGACAGGAATGCGTGCATCTTAGAGCCCTCCCAAAAGGCGTTGACATGTAAGGATTTAGGCACGGAGTGCAGCATCAAACTTGGCAATTGCGTTTCTGCATCCTGGTCTTGAGGGTCTGTGGGGACCTGTTCTTGTGATCCTTGGACCCACTGCTTAAGGTCTTGCCATAGGGCAGGGTGCTGCCTAAGCAGATCTCCCAGGCTAAGTGTTACAGGGTGGTCACTAGAGTGGTCAAGAGACGGTTAGATTCTCGTCCTTCCTTTAGCCCTGACTGTCTGGGCCAATGGCTGCGGCTGAGCTGCGGCTCTGTTGCGTCTAGACTTGGTCTCAGAGGCACTGCTCGTGGCTTAGTGGCTTCGGCCGACTTAGGTTGAGGCGGTGACATTGGCGTGCTCATGCTGGAGAGATCATCAATCTCATCCTCTATGATGGGTTCAACGTCTGTGAGATGCTGTTGAGCCTCCCTCACCCACTCCCTCACCTTTTCTATGGCCTCTAATTGTCGCTTTGGATAAGGGTATTCCCCTATCTTAGCGCTTCCCTCTTCAGCTGTCTTAGGGGCTGAAGTCACTGCCTCCGCGTCTGAGACTTTCTTCCCAGTAGGTAAAGACGTAGCACTCTCGGTCTTCAATGTGACCTTAGCTTCCGATCTCTTCTTTTTCCGCCTGCGGCTTTTCTTTCCTATTGAGGTAGGGTTAATATTGCTAGGTCCTGGCAGAGAGATGCCGGCCTGCTTCATTTGGGCTTGGGTCATAACTCGCAAGGGAATAGGTGTGGCCTCCTCGTCGGGGTTTTCGACACCAAACAGCCCTAATGGGATGGATGGCACATTAGCTGAGCTAGGGGATGGCTTCCGCTTTGGGCAGTCTATGAAAAGATGGGTGATTCCGCACTCTGCGCACCTTTGGTCAGCCTTGTCCCTGTTTTGCTGCTCTCTTTCAGGGCAGCGTGATGAGACATGACCGGGGTGGCCGAAAGTCCAACAAGTGACCGGATCCTATGGCTGCTCTCCTAGGCCTCTACCCCGTCCTCGTCCTAACGCCATCACCGACATGGGTCGATAATCCATGAGGACCGCATTGCCTTCGTCGTCATGCGATACGTAAGGGTATATGTAGGTCTCTTCGTCACTAGGCTCCTCCACGTAGTGTACTAGACCGTCGCTCGGTGGGTGGGTCACATAAGGACCAGGCGGTCTAGGAATGCCGGTAGGATTTATGTCCATTCTAGGGATAACTGGTTTCATATCGTTAGGCGCGGGTAGAGCCAATGGGGCTCCCCTTCCGAAGAATGACTATGGCTTGTTAGCTAGATAAGGCTGGCCGTAGGGCTGCGAGTATGGAAGTCTTCGTGGTAGTCTGCAATGTGCGACATCGTGGCTGAACCTACAGCAGTTAGCGCAAGGTCTTGACCTAGGGTCTTGACACTCAGCTGGCAAGTGGTTTCCGCCACAGTACACGCACTGGATGTGCAGATGCGTTGGTCGTCTCAACGTGTCTTGTATCTTGGCTAATTCCATCTTGACCTCAGCCAAGCCTTAGTCTGTCTCGGTGGCCTTCCCCTTATCTTGGGATGATGGGTTTGACCGCTCACCCGCGGCTGACGTTCTCTCCAAGCTTCACGAGTTAGTCTCTTCTAGAGTTGAGCTCCTAGAGCTTCGCTCTTTCAGCTGGTCATCGACTCTGATGGCTTCCTCAAAAACTCTAGCCACTACATCCCGTTGCAAGCTTGAATTGCCTGCCAATGCCTTATATAACTCCTCGTCTCTAATTTCGTTGATGAATACAGTTGAAACTGCTCTGTCAGTCGGTCGCTCGCCTAGAGGGATTCTCTTAAAGAGACTCCTCACATGGGTCACGTAGTCGCGGATGTCCTCCTTCTCTTTCTGCTTGACATTCATCAAGCGCACTAGCAGGTTATCAGAGTATCTGGCTCGGCGAACCTCTTGACGAAGAGATCCTTGAGATTATTGAAGTTGGCTCGCTCCACGGCATCCAGGCTTGTGTACCACGTCCTACCCTTGTCGCCTAAGCAAAGCCCAAATGCTTGCGAACCTTGAGTCTGGTCGTTGAGGCCGTTGGCTTCGCAGACTTGCTTGAGCTGCTCAACAAAGCTGTATGGGTCGTCATGCAGCTAGTACTTGTCGAGTTGTTTGGCAACAATCGGTATTTTGACCTGACTCTTTGAGCCCTGGTTTGCCCCTAATCGTGCAAGTAGAGACGTCGCTAGTGCGGTGGCACTCTGCTCTACTGCGGTGTTATCGAGCAGCCGTTTCATGAGGAGCTCGCTCAGCGTCAGGTCCCCCTCTAGTGCTCTCTCATGGTCTGTTTGGTTCCTGCCAGCCAAGTTCAGCACTCACTGCACCTCATGCAGCTCCATGCTTTGCCTTTGGCTCCTAGCCTGTTGATCCCTATTATAATCAGCTATGCCTTGCAATGCCTTGTGGGCTAGCCTTCTCTCCTCCTTTAGGTCTGCAATGATTGCATCTGCTGTCCTGCCCCGGTGCTCGTACCGGGTGTGCGCGTCGTAACTGCTCACCATCTGCTGTATAGCATCTGGGAATACACTCAAATCGAGCTCCTCATTAGACCAATGGTCTGAGCTTTCTTCCGTCATGGTCGAATTCTTGCGCCCCGATGTGCTATTAATTAGGTTGAATAGTCGTGACGGATCCCTGTTGTTGGCGCTCCTTGCTTGGTTCTACCCTGCGCTTCGCGTGTTTGTCTATGTCTTGGGTCCGCTCCTATTGGTGGGTTCCTTGAGCGACTTATCTGAGTGAGTTCCTTCGATTATTGAATACAAACCTCAATTTATGGTCACTCGATGAGTGTGTTGTTCCTCGTGCACTTGTGCCCAATCAGGCTTTCAGTTTCCTTAAGTGTACTTCAAGTGCGAAAATTCAATGTGAGTGTCGCAAGCAATTCCTCGGCGTCTTACTCACTCTCGCTCGTTTCGGCCTGATAGGCTTGTAGGTCCATTTTTCGGCCGTTTAGTCAGGGTTTAGGGTTTCCTTGTATGTTTCCTTGTTTGCTTTCGATCGATCAGGTCTTGTGGTTCAACAGCTCGCGTCCTAGTCCTTGGGTCCCTCAACTGTCTACTACCAACTACTAAGCGGCCGTGTACTACAACTTCTCTTATCACGTGTGCCAGAATCAAGTTCTGAACGCCCAAAGGGTTTCGACAAGTTGCGCTAATGCGTGTTTGCCGGGTCGGGTCAAATTTCTGACAGATTTGACAAAAAGTTGCACTCGGACCAACTGGTCCGAATTGCAGGGTCCGAGTGGGTCACTCAGACGGGCCGAATGGCACAGGGTCAAGGGCCGAATCTCTAGATCTGACTAGGACGATGTTTATTCGGACAGGCCAAATGGCAGGTTCGGACAGGATAATTCGGACGGGTCAAACCGTAGTTGGCCGAGGGCCAAATCTCGGATGTGGCCGAATTTCGAATTTGGGACTCGGACGGGTCACTCGGATGGGCCGAACGACGTAGGGCCGAATGTGCCACGTGGTCAAAAAGTTCTGGCTCGGACGGTCTGAGTAGGGTTACTCAGATGGGTTGACTCGGACGGTCCGAGTGCCGACTAGGGTTCTGGGCCGAGTGGCCGAATGGCAAGGGGCCGAGGGCCGATTCTGGGACTCGGCCCAGAAGCAACCACTCGGACGGGCCGAACGCGGCGCGACGGAGACAGTGCGATGTCGATTTCAATTGATTCTTGGGATTTACACAATCATACCAAGCACAACTCTCCAGATCCTATCTAGGGGGATTGAGGAAGGGATTCATATACCTGAATGGGTCGGTGAGTGCGTCGGTGACGCAATCGAATCACACGGCCTGGGGCTCTCTAGCTCTCTCTCTCTCTCTCTCACACACACACACTGAAATGGCACAAATGAGCTCCCTTTTGGCCTCCTGGCTCTTATATGCCTTCCCAGCTATGGCGTTGACGCCCCCAATCACTCTCTTGTCGATCTTAGGCCTCATTAGCGAGCATTTTGTGCATTTTGCACAATTTTTTCCCTGTTTTTGCCATGTTTTGAAATAGTGAACCCTACCCTTTTCCGGTTCGATTTCCTACTCTAACCTACGCTAAATGCAACAAAAATCGAAGGCAAAAAACTGAAATAGATCCTCCATGCTTTCCAATCATCAAACAACCAAAATATCCCAAAATACTTACTTGTTCCGAAGATTAAAAGCACCCAACTTCCTACCTATCTCAAGCTCCGTTTCGGGGATGAATACCCTACTTTGATGCTCGATGTGAGGCGCGCAAGTGCTCAAGCTTGAATTTGTTGGTCCCGGCAACGGAACCAAAATGTGGGAGCTTTCGCTCGACCGCCAAGACCCACGGACCGCTTATTGTTTCAAGCATTCCAAGCCGAGCACTAATGGCTACCTCTCACATAACCGACGCGCCATCCATATCTAAGGGTGTAATGAGCTTACCTCCATGCCGTTCGAGTTACCTCCTCTCCCGCGCACTCCAATAGCTCCACGATCCAAGTGCAAGCTTCAAGCAAGCTCCATCCTCAAGCTCCACGATCCAAGCTCCATTGCCGCGAGCAAGAGAAGAGAAGAGAAGAGAAGAGAAGAAGAGAGGAGAAGATGGAGAGCTTCTCCTCCTCGGTCCCTCACCCTCACACACTCACTCCCTCACACTCTCACACTCCCTCTCTCAAGAGTACACACAAGCAAGAATGAGAGAAGAAGAGAGGATCTTTTTGCCACACACCAAAGAATGAGCTTCTCATTCACTTTTCAACTTTATATACAAAACCCTAAATCCCTTTTGGGCGGTCATCCCCTTTTCCCTCTTTTACATGGCCGGCCGTAGCCTAGGCCCTTTTTCCCATTTCCCACCATTCTAATTTATCCTATTCCCACTAATGCATACACTTTGCACAGGAGCAAGCCTGGCACTCTTTTACACAAATTCGGGGGCGCTTCCACATTTTAATGGTGCGCCTTTTTCCTCTTTCGTTGCCATGGCCCGACACCGAAGCTTCTTGAGGGTCGTGTCCGAACATTTGAATTTTTCAGGGATTGGTTGCCAGTCAAGGCACCTTTTTCTACTTTTATCTTTTTTTTGCTTTTATCCTACGTCTTTTTTGCTATTTTCCCTTCTTCCCAGTTTCCGCTCCTTTGTGCTGCGGAAACACGGTCGGAAACACGGTAACACCCTTTTCTTTATCTTGAGTGCTTGGGCCTAAATTTTCGCTTGACATTGAAACTCTCTCACAGTTTTTGGCATTAGTCTCCTCTCATGTCGAGCTCTTGGAGCTTCTCTCTTTGAGCTGGTCATCCACTCTAATTGCCTCATCAAAGACCCTAGCTAGCACGTCTCGCTGTAAGCTTGAATTGCCTGCTAAGGCCTTGTAGAGTTCCCCACTTCATATCCCATTGATGTAGATGGTGGAGACCGCTCTTTCGATGGGTCACTCACCAGTTGGGATCCTCTTGAAGAGACTTTGCATGTGGGTGATGTAGTCTCTTATGTCCTTGTTTTTCTGCTTGATGTTCATCAGTCTCATTCACTAGAAGGTTATTGGAGTACCTAGACTCAGAGAATCTCTTAATGAAGAGACTCTTGAGGTGGTTGAATTCAGTTCGGTCAACAATGTCTAGACTCATGTACCAGGTCATCCTACCCTTATCTTCTAAGCATAGACCAAAAGCTTGTGAGCGCAGAGTAAAATTGGTGAGGCCATTGGCCTTGTAGACTTGCTCGAACTGCTCTACGTAACTATATGGGTCATCGTTTGGTTGGTACTTGTCTAGCTACTTAGCCACGATAGGGATTCTTGATTGGCTCTTAGAGCATTGGTTAACTCCTAATCCTGCAACAACCAATGAGGTTGCCATTGCAGCGACGCTCTGTTATGCTGTGACGAGTTGTCTAGTAGTTGCTTTGTAAGAAGCTCGCTCAACGTGAGGTCATCTTCTAGCGCTCTTTCCCTCTCCATGTCAAGTCCTGTCCTATTTCTGCTTGCTAGGGCTGGCACTCACCGAATCTTGTGCATTTCTATATTCTGCCACAAACTTCTCACTTGTTGTTCCTAATTGTAGGTCACTATCCCTTGTAAAGCTTCCCACACTAGTCTCTTTTTCTCTTTGAGGTCCGCTACGATATCCTCCGACATCCTACCGTGGTGGTCTGTCCAGGTCTGCAGGTTGTAATTGGTGACTAGCGGTTGGATTTTTGTTGAGAAACTGCCTAGGTCAAGCTCTTCGCCATGTCTGCTTGGACTCTACCATATTCGCAGTCTCATGCTCCACCAGGTTGTTGGATGAGATTGATCAAGTTGGGTAGACCCACTCCTCCAATGGTGTTGGCCCTTGTAGGGTCTGACTCATGGGTTGCGTCTGCGCTTGTTCCTATTCTTGGGGTTCTCGATCACACAACTACGTTTTAGGATTTTCTCCTACTAGTGGGTTTGTTTTTATTGTTAGGTTTGAGTGAGTTACTTATTATTTACAAACAATCCTTAATTAAACTTACTCGGTATGTGTGTGTGTGTGTGTGTGTGTGTGTATGTGTGTGTGTGTGTGTTTGTGCTCTCTTTTGTGTACCGTGCGAAATCAGGCTTTCACATTTTCTTAAGTGCACTTCAAGTGTTGGAAAACAATGTGGGTGTGAATACAAAGTGATAATTGTATCTCTCACACTCTCGTCTCAATTCTCAGCCTAATGGGGCTCTAAACTCGATTCTTGGCCGTTTTCTTTGGTCTCTAGAGTCTATGCTATGTGGTTCAACTTACTCAAGGTCAAATGGGATCTGTTGGTTAGCCTACGGCTCTAAGTGTGTTGAATATGCTAATATGAGTGTCAACACTATGCCTGGCCATTTGGTTACGATTTTTAAGGTCAAATTCGCCTGTAAGGCTTTCAGTGAATTCTCTTGTTGCGCGTTGCTCTCTCAATTGTCCTGGACACTCTAATTTGGTTAATTTTGATGTGTCAGAATCTGGTCCAATTCTACAGTGTCTGATTTCAAGAATCGGATGTTCGATTTGACAGGTGTCCGATTCTGAGATGTCCAATTCTATAGGGTCCAATTATGGGATGTTCGATTCTAGGAATCGAACAAAGTGCGTTCGATCGAACAAGTCATGCTAGTCCAATTTGAGTGTGTCTGATTTTGAAAATCGGATAAGATGGTCCGAGTGTCCGATTTTCAAAATTGGACAAGGTTAGATCCTAGTATTGGCCAATCGGACGATTCAAGTCCGAGTGGTCTGATGTTGGTCCTAGTATTGGCCGATCGGGCGGTCCGAGTCTGAGTGGTATGATTGTAGGCCGTTTGATTCTCGGAATCAAATGAGTCTAGAGAGTCCGAGCATCCGATTCTAGGAATCAGACACCTATGGATTGCGTCCGATTTTGTCGGCACATAAACAACTAGAACGAAAATCACTTTATGCCAACGATTTTTAGCCATGTCCGCTAGCAAGATTCACCAGGATTAAAGGTTGGATGCACAGAAAGGTTTCTATATACCTGATCCAAGAAATAAACTCATGTCGCCTTCGATCGATTCGCTGGAAGCACCAAGTCCTGCACAAGCTCTCAAGCCCTCTCTCTCTCTCTCTCTCTCTGTGCTGCAGAACTTGAAAATGAGGTCTCTCTTTGCCTCCCAAGGTCTTGTTGGAATCAATCTTAATCTACTCGATCACTCCCTATGAGATTCTAACACTTCCGAGCACTCTTTTTTCCCATTTTTCTTCCTATTTGTACCGTGTTTGAGCCTGTTTAAGAACAGAAACCCTAAATCTTTTTCCTTCAATTTCTTGGTCCTAACTTACTCCAAATGCAACAAAAATAAAAAACAGAAAACTGAAATGCTCCCTCCTACTTGCCTAATCATCAAAAAACCAAAATATTTGTTGCCAAGATTAAAAATCCAAAATCTCCTACCTATCTCAAGCTTCGGTTTGGGGATGAAACCTTTACTTTGTTGCTCGATTTGAGGTGTGCAAGTGCTCAATCTTGAATCCGTTGGTCCCCAAAACGGAACCAAAATGTAGAGGTGAGCTCACGCTCGACCACCAAGACCCATGAACCGCTTATTGTTCAGGTGTTTCAAGCGAACACCTATGGCTATCTCTCACCTAGCTGATGCACCTTCAATCTTACAGGGGTGTAGTGAGCTTACCTTAATACCCAAATGAGTTTCCTCCTCTCTAAAGCACATCGGTAGCTCCATGATGCGAGCTCAAGCAACCTCAAGTCTCCACCTTTGAGCTCCATCCTCCATAGCCACGTGAAAGAGAAGAGAAGAGAAGAAGAGAGGAGATGATGGAGAGCTTCTTCTCCTTGATCCCTCACCCTCACACACTCACTCCCTCACGCTCTCACACTCCCTCTCTCAAGCGCACACAAGCAAGCAAGAAGGAGAGAAGAAGAGAAGAAGATGAGTCCACTTTGTCACACACCAAAGAATGAGCTCCTCATTCACTTTTCAACTTTATATAAAAAACCCTAAATCCTTTTTGGATGGTCATCCCCTTATCTCCTTTTTTACATGGCCGACCAATCCTTTTTCCCATTTTCCTCCTATTTTCCTAGCTTTCTTTCTACCACCCATCTATCTACCTTTACAATTTGCACAGGAGGAAGCCTGGCACTCTCTTACAAAAAGTTTTAGGGGCGCCTTGCATTTAAAAATGTGCTTTTGCCTTCACCTTAGCTTTTTAGGCTACCCTTGCTGTTTCGGTCATTTCTGTCCTTGCTTCTTTCGTTGTGTCCAATTTCCTTCTGGTTCGTCTCTTTTAGCTCCTGACTTGCGCTTTCCCACTTTTTTCTTGTGCTGAGGTTAACAATTTCCATTTTTTCTTGACTTGAAGGACACACACATATATTTCTAGAATCTTCGCATAATTAGTATTTAGTAGTATTAGGAATGGCAAATGTTTCATTGAAGATGAAGCATAATGATTTCCTCTTGATATTTCTGGCAATATTTGATGTATTATGCCATTAAAGATAATCTAGTTGCAACATGAATCTACATAGCTTGAACATCCATGAAATTTTAAAATTTAATGAGTTTTTATTTAAATTGAAAGAAAGAGTTAGGATTCTTTAATTTAGTACCTTCAAGGTGTACTTGTTCTTTTATACTACTCTCGTGACAAATTGATGGATTCATTAAAAATGATGTGGATGGTGGTTATTCCTTAGAGTGACTTATTTTCTCAATTATTGAATGGCTTGCTCAGCTTGATGGAAGCTAGATGTTATAGCAACCCATATGGTTGGATCCTCTTATGGTCATGGTCAACCCTTTTTCTTACCTTGGAGCTACCTTAGTCTTTTATCTATTCAATTCAATAGGCTCAATGTCATGCCGAGGTTGTAAATTATTTATGGTATAAAAGCATGAAGCCTCTTTCCACCTCTTGATGAGTTCCATTATCTTTTATTAACTAAGCCTTGCCATTAGAACTTTAGATCTAATCGTAATTTTTTACTAACTTAGCCTTATCACTAGAACATTAACTCTAATCAATTTGTTAATTGAGTTTATTAATTGCTAGAATTAGTAGTTGTTAAAACTAGTAATTACAAAAAATAGCAGCTTTGAAGTCTAGAATGTTAAAGGAGCTACAAAAGGCGCCATGAATTGGCAAAAGTGAGAAGTAGCTAGTAACATTAGCAAGAGACTAAGGTGGAAACCAAGAAAACGATATAATTATTTTTGGGGATTTCTAAGACTCCAAGGTCTCTTTAAATTATATCACTTTTCATATTTTTAGTTCAATGACCACTTCATAGCATTTTAGAGTTATTTTGAAGACTTGCACTATGGAAAAATGTTTAATGTAAAATTTGTGCAATATGCTCACTCTTGCATAAATTTAAATAACTTACAAGTAGTAATGTCCCACAAACCTATGTGTAGTAGGCTATCCCTCAAGCTAAACATAAGATATTGTATATTGCATTTTAAAATCCTAGGGTAAGTCATGATGGCCTAGTCTAAAGATGAGACATTATAAGTGGACAAAAATGAACTAAACATTGGAGTGTGACAACCCAAAAAGAAACCCTATGTATATGTCATGAAAATGAGTAGAGAGTTCATTCTCCTATGGGTAAGCTTGAGAGCTAATGATTCTGTCTTCTCCTCCTCCTTGCTTCCATAATAGTTATATATATATATATATATATATATATATATATATATATATATATATATATATATATATATATATATATATATAATATATATATATATAGAGAGAGAGAGAGAGAGAGAGAGAGAGAGAGAGAGAGAGAGAGAGAGAGAGATTGTGAGAAGCTTTCCTTCTTCTTTTCTTCCTTCCAAGTTTCTTTTTTCATAGTAACAACTATAACATTGAGGAGGAGGGCAGTACAATAACCAATGAGTGCATCCAAGGATTGTGAGACCATTCGTTTCTCTCTCTTGGTGGCATTGAATTCAGCAAGGAAAGAAAAAGAAGGATGAGTCTACTACACCCTTCTCTTTGAGCATTTGTTATGCTTTAATAGCTTGCTTGAGAGTACAAAGTGCACTACTTGATTTAGAGCATAAAGTACAAGCATTCCTTCTAATCTTATTCTTCATTGAACTCTTTTGAGTAACATTTTGGCTTAGTTTTTGAGATTAAGGTGGATTATATTCTCTTAATGTCTGTGTTCCCACCATTGTATTAGAATAGGAAGCCATGATTTTTTGAAGGGAATTGAGTGATTTACCGCCGTTATCCATTTGAGAAAGCATAGCCATTCTAAAACAAATATACAACTAGTTTAGGATAGAGTAAGAAGGGAACAAGAGAAGAGGAGAAAGTAGAGATTAGAGAATGATATTAAATTATTTTTCTCGTTTTCAATTTCTTAATAAAATGAAGAAATAATAAAAAAAACTTGCATCTAGTGTAGAGCATTGGCAAGCACTTTATTCATTTGGATGTCTTGCATGGATTGTTTGAGCTTCATGCCTCTCTCACTTTGAGAGTATTTGAGTATACTTGTAAGATTTTAGAAATGTGCATAAGTCTTATGTTTCTCATGGTTTATGAGCATTAGCATAGAAAGATTCATGGTTGTTTCTTGTAGAGCATAATAGATAATACGAACTAGCATTCATTTAAAAGCTGACATCCATAGTATGATTTTCTTTGGATGCATGTGAGCATGCTTCCTATTCATGTTTGATGATCCAAACCACTTTTGTTCAAATTTTCATGGCTTGAATAACTTTCACTGCACATAGGGATCAAGAACAAACCACCATTGGGTTAAAAGAAGAAGCACTTAGGCACTCTCTTTTTGTCCAAATTAGTCCCTATAGTGCACTTGAGGTACTATATATTTTCACTTTCAAACATGCATACCTCTTGACTTGGCACTCAAAATAGGAGCATTTTTATAATAAAATGTTGAAAACAAAAATTCTTAGCAAGATAATGTGGATGAACTTGAAATTTATTCTCTCTATCTTAGAAAAATAAACTCAAGGTATTTGTGGGATGGATACCTCAAAGACATTGACCACATTGCTCTAGGCATTGCACCTCTACATGGCTTGTGCTCGAGTGCATTGTGTTTATGCTTGCACAACATAATTTCTTGTCATACTATTTGGAATTCTTGCTATTTTCCCACTTGAGATCCTTATGAGGTATTCCTTTCCATAATGCCTCGAGGGCTTATATTTTTGCTTCTTTTTATTTGTTGATCCCACACATCCTTTAATTGGTGATATTGGTTCATCTAGTTGACCATCTCTTATACTCAAAACTACTTGATGGTTTAAGTATGATCTAATCCACTTTGAAGTGGCTATCCTCATATCAAACATGGATCTTGTTGTAGGGGCTAGCTTACTTGATTGAAATACGGTGAGGGGATCCACTACATGCCATATAGCTCCAACAATGTAACACTCTTACCTCCTAGACTAGAGACCAAATATCCTATCATTAGACATTGCAATATGTTTGTTTGTCTCCATCTACTTGATCAAGTCCTTACCCCATATCTTCCAGGGGTATCCCAACACTAAATCAACCTGAGAAAAGTTGGGATCGTATTTGAGCTTCGAGAACACTTAAAAACTCACCTCTTTGCCTTGATTTTGGACTTGCATAGTAGGTAGACACAGTAGAACTAGTTCGAGCTCTCATTACCAATTCAAAACTTTCTTTTGAGAAGCTCTCAACATATTCCCCCCATTCTCCCCTCTTAACGTATTCAACCTCCACTCAAGGTATGACATTCCTTCCCTCTCTAGGTACTTCCTTCTCCTTGAGAGGGTGTTGAATAACTCCCTCACACCCACCTCCCCCCTTCAAGGTATTCCATTGTCTCTCTTGACGTATTTGATTCTCCCTTCTCTTAAGATATTAAGTCCCCTCTCTCAAGATGTTCCCTACCCTCAAGGTAAAAATTCATGCATCCAAAAACTAGCATAACTTTCAGCTCCAAACTCAAAATAGAGATAACTTTGTATTGAAAATGATTGTGACAATAGTGTGAGCAAGCATGAATGGAAAAAATTACCAAATTCTAGCTTTAACTTATAATAGTAGCCCTAAAGGTATTTATTCACAGAAGTTGAGGTCACATCTTTTGACCCTCGACACCACACAAAGTTTTAGTGGTTTGGACTTGCGTCTGCACTTTGAAGGGTGACAAGCATTGCTTAGATAGTAATTGCACCATTTTCAAGATTTAAAAAATGAAATTACCCTTTGGGAAAAACCACTCAAGTTATTTGATAAAGCAATATCCCGATTGCATTGTGGCTAAGTTCTTACATCCTAGTATGCCCCTAGACCATTTGTTGACCTTATTTCTAAGTGCTACAAACATTTAGGTTTGTAGGAAGAGCCAAGGCATAGATCAACCATAGCAAATGAGCACTTAAACCCATGGAAGAATAACATCAAGGTACTGCTTCAAGGATACCTCAATGCCTAGACAAGCTTCTAGAACTTTGTGAGCTCTAGTATCCATGCCTAGAACTTGATTTGTGTATTGGAGGATACTAAATATGCTTTAGGAGACTCCACGCCCTTGTAGAAGAAAAAAGATATCAAGAACTCTTGCACACTGTACCCTCGAGGTATTAGGAGAGAAAATATATTGAGGACATTTGTGACAAAGCGTAGATCCCTCATTAAGTCCAATCACCAACTTCTAGGTCTTGTCCTTGAATTATAAAGTGTTGCTAGCCCTACTTGGGAGTGATTGTACCAATCAAGAGATGGGAAGAGGCCATCATGTCCTTGCAAGCAACTCCTCAAGTTATTTCATGTCATACACCCCTAAGTGAGCTCAAATAAACATCTCTAGCACTTTGTCTTGACCCCTAGAGAGTCATTAACTCTATAAAGAGAGTGATAACATCATTTATAGGCTAAAGGGAACCATTGATAACCCATATGTATCCCCTTAAGGTATTAACATGTGGAATAACTCAAGTGTACATTTCCAAGGCCTGAATCCCATTGGGCCTAATCAACAAGCCATTGATTTTGCCCATGTAGCTTAGAATCCTATAAGGATTATTTGAAGAGTCTTTGCATCAACTCAGGTTTGCAAAGACATAATAAAAAATTAGAAAAATACCTTTGAAGTATGAAGGGAGAGAGTACCTCAAGGGTATGGGTCATTGGAGTAACCAAAGATTGACCAGCCTTGGAGTGTTACACTACTTATGCACTTAGGAGATCCATTAACACCCTGTAAGCATGCCCTTGAGGTATTTCTATAGAGAATACATCAAGGGCCTAACATCTCTTTTAACCATGAATGGCATCACCCTATAGTCAAACCCTCCTTAAGGTATTGGTATTGAGAATACATCAAGGGCTTAGCATCTATTTGACCCTCATTGAAGTCAACTAGCTACCTTATCATTTGCATTGAGCATCAAAGAGTGATCACCCTTGCGGAGTGTTGTATATTTGTTGCATGACTGAAAGGTTTTCCTTGACAAGGCCCTTTTAGGTATTAAGGCCTTGAATAACTTGAGGGAGTAAATACCACGGACTAATACACAATAAAGACACTCTATGGGAGGAGACCCTACCTTTGTTGTTTTCTTCCAACAAATCACTTCAGTCAGAGCATAGGGATGCCTTGAGGTATTAGAGGCTAGAATACCTTGAGGACAAGTAAAATACATCTTTGTACCCCTTTGCATAACACTAAACTCAAAATTTCAATAGTAGACTTATGCTAATAGTGATGATTTACTAAAGAGTCATTTGAATTATAGGTTGCTTGAACAAGAACCTCATACTTATTGGTGTTGGATTTAGGGTTGCAAGGATAGACACACATAGAAAAATCTTAAGAGATAGAATGAAGTGTATTGAGAGGTATAAATAGAGAAAATCTAAAAGACTAAGTATTTCCTTAAAAAATAGGTACATATACAAGGTTGGAGGAAAAAGATATCCTAGAGAGTGAAAACAATGTCCTAGTGGTCCTAAGTGTATCCATACACATCACTAGTAATAAATCCCTCATGGGAGTGATGTAATGAACAAGATTTAGCACTCACACACATGGCACTGCCAAGCTTGGTGGACTATGATCAATCCACAAAGGGGAGTAAGACTAAAGCTTTGCAAAAAGCTTCAAACTTCTCACAAGCCAAATCCTTCGTGAAAAGATCTCCTAGGTTGTCCTATGTTAGCACATAAACCAAGCTAATCTCTCTTGTAAAGAATATCTCAATGCACTTATATGAGCATGGAACCTAGGTTCCATGCAACTATAATGCACTTTTCATGTTAGTGAAGGTGATGGTGGTAGATGACTATTCAACACTCAAATCAGCCAAAAGGTATTAGAGCTAAACATACTTAGCCATAGTTGTGAAAGTTTCCTTGTACTTAGCTTCATAACTAGAAGTGGCCAAGATGGGTTGCATAATTTCTTACCATATTTCAATAGTACCGTGTTCAAGCTAAACATACTCAACCATAGTTGTGAAAGTTTCCTTGTACTCAGCTTCATAACTAGAAGTGGCCATGTTGGGTTGCATAATTTCTTACCATATTTCAATAATACCATGTTCAAACGAGTGTAGGACCATCGATGCACTTTTTTCCCTCTCTAGGAGGTCTATTTCTTGTAGATTTTTATATATTCCTATTCACTTTTAGGGCATGCCTAGTCTTGTAAATCTTCTCTATGGATACCTCTCAATATGCTTTGTGTTGTGTTCACTATAGATTCTTCTTCTTCAAGCTATATGTGTGCATTCCTAGAATCCTATGTCAACAACTGGTATCAAATCAAGGTTTGCCTCTTGGGTAGAGCCATCAATACCCTTCACTTGATGTCCTCCAATTGGGATGAGACTTGATGAGTCTTCGAAGGTTGACAATATTGCGAGAAAGCTTGTAGAGCTTGGCATCCTCAATTTTTTTATTCGAGTTTGTTTCCGTCTCCCTTTACACTATTGCCACCAATAGTGTGCATGCTATTTGATCCTTTGGTGGAGAATTTTTTAAGTGAATTTTATAGATAAGTGCTCTTACTATCTACTTTCCATTATCCTGCATAGCACAAGTTGGTTTTGTACATATTTTCCTTTATATATGCAACTTTTGCATCGAGTACAATCATGCCCATAATTGGCAATGATGAAGTATTCTATATACTGGCTATTAAGAACAAGTTGGATGGAACTAACTATCCACTTTGGGCTTATATGATGATGCACCATGTATTAGTTATAGAGGGGCTTTGCAACATTGTGCATGGAATTGAAAAACATCTTAGTGGTGTTTTGGAAGCTACAAGTGCAATAGAAATAGGTGCTATTGAGGATGTTTCAAGTTCTAGTTTGACTCTAGTTCATGTAGAGTACCACTGCCACCTACTTTTGAGAAAATTATTAGGATGGTAGAGATGTAGAGACCCATGCCTTGATTACACTTTCTATTAAACATATTGTGATCCCACACATTTGCTCATGTAAGACAACTAACAATGCTTGAGATATACTTGCACATTTCTATCAAAGAGAAATGAGACCATGTTACTTAGTTGGGTAAGCAATTAGAGAGTGAGCACATGGACGAAAGTGACTCCATGGATAATTTTTTGACAAAGATAAAATATATTAAGGAGCAATTGATTGTTGTAGATGAGATTTTGCCAAACTCTTTACTTGTGTAGACTATTCCCAATGGTTTTAGTGATTCTTATCATACTTTTGTATCTACTCTCCATTTGATAATGAAAGGTAATACAAATTATTTGTCATGTGATGATTTTCTTTTTACTTTGTTGCAAGAAGAGCAATCTTAGAAAACAGGTTCATTATGTGTGTTGCAAATTAGAATTTTGTGGCTATTAAAAAAAAAAACCCGTTCTACTAGTAGTAAATAGAAAATTGCAAATGATGTTCAAACAAAGAAGGATGGTAAGGATGAGAAGAAACTTGAGAATAACATTTATTGAAAGTATTGTAAATCAAAAGATCATGTCATAAAGGAGTATCTTAAACTTGCTACAAAAGAGCTAAGAACAAAGATGCTAACATGAATGTCACAAAAGCCTCTCCTTCTAAATAAGAATCTGCAGGTGTTATACAGGATACAGAGTGGGCATTTAGTGTGACATGCAGTTATGATACTTTTTTATATTCTTGCATGTATTTTGTGGGTTTCAATGTATGATACTTTGATAGTGGTGCCACTAATCATGTACTTCTCAACATAGTCTGTTCACTTTTGTTAAATTTTCCCCTAAAAATTAGTACTATCACATGTGCCAATCACCCTTCTTATCATCTTATAGGAGTCGACAAAATTGTGTTAGCTATTTCCAATGGAAGAACTTTCACACTTATAGATACATTACATGTACTAAAGATTGAGAAGAATTTGCTATCAGCTTCTTTAATTACCAAGATTAACTTGATTGTCAAATGTGTTGATTGATAGGCATACAATTCATTACCTCTATTGTGGTGATAGAATTATTATATCTAAGCCACTATGTCGTGGGTTGTTCAAGCTCAATACTTATGGTAAATGTATGGAAGACATGGCATGTGCAGTTGCAAATTCACAAGTTATTTTAGATGCAAAACTTTGGCATGCACATTTTGGTCATTTTGAATTTTGCTAGTTTGCCATGCTTGCAAAAATATGATATGGTGTTCTCATTACCTACTCTTGAGGCAATTACAAAACAAGTTACGAGGATTGCATATTGGGTGAAATGCACATGCTTCCTTTTCAAAAGATGGTTTAGTGAGAGTTGTTTGCAAATTGTAATTTTTATGTGATGTTTGTGGTCCAATGCAAACAACACCTCTTGGCAAGTACCTACACTTCGGGACTTTTATTGATGAGAGTACTCTAAGCATGCATGGATGTATGATTTGAAAGCTTAGTTTGAATCATTTTAGTGCTTCAAGAAGTTTGTAAGCATAGCTAAAAATTTGTCAAGATGTAAAGTAGGCACTCTCCATCCAAATTGGATAGAGTGGGGGGGAGGATGGAAGAATATATCTAAGGAAATTTAATACAGGTCTGGCTAATCATGGGATAAAACACAATGTATAGTGATATATATTCAACATCAAAATTTCTTAGGTAAGAGAAAGAATTGATCTCATATAGATGGCATGATACATGATTAAAAGTCAAGCTTCACCACACAATATCTAGGCTATTTTGTGTGTAGCTTATGTACTTAACATGTGTCCCACTAAGATGTTTGCTACTTTTTGGCAATACTAGTCCTAATGAGCTTCTCAAGGTTTGAAGTGCTGAAGTAGGTCATCTTAATGAGAGGGAGATTTTCATGAAACAATATTGACAATGCTAAAGAGTATCTAGAGATTTCAATCCTCCAATGCAAGTGGATAGAGAGGGCTAAATATAGTGATAAGAAAGTACGAGCATAAATGTAGAAAGAATGCTTGTTTTTTACTTTTTCTCCAAATTTTTTTTATAAGGATGCAAATGGGACCATTGAATGCATGAACCTAGCCTATTGGATCTTCTCTGATACCATATTCAAAAAATGGGATGCACTAACACATGCTAGGAATTATTGCTCAAGGTGGATGAAAAATAAACATAACTCAAATACATGAAAATGGGCATAAGGAAATAGAGACTAAAATGCAAGAACTTTTGTTATTATAGAAAAGAATTTGATGAATATGAGTGTATTTTTGGTCGATGTGACAAGGATAAGTGTGTTTCTAGTTGGTGTGATAAGGATGACACTGTTTCTTTTTTGGAAATGCACAAAATTAAGAAAATTTGACAACCCCTATGTGCAATCAAAATACGATGCTATTGCCAAAAGCAACACTCAGTTCTTATGTGACTTGCACCCTGGAATAAATGCCATTGATATTTAGTGGGTTTACAAGTTGAAGCATAAACCAAATGGAAGTGTTGATCATTTGTAGCTTGCAAACCATGCTTGCCGAATCTTGATGGATATGCACACATATGCTTTGAATTTGACTAATGCCTCACAAACTCACACACCACAAAGTATCCTCACCACGATTGTCTCTCAAGCCTAGCCTAACCAAGATGCTATTGTATGATCAATTATAGCTCTTGATTTTTCCAATAAAAGAAAATAGACAAGGATGATGGGACTTATTGAGTTCTAGTCTACACGTTTGTTGATGAGCCTTGAAGCTATAGCCGATCAGATGGTTGTGCCTATTTGTAGCTCCATGCTCTTCAATCTTCATGAGATTTGCATGTAAGGTTTCAAATTCTATAGCTTATTTCTACAAGACAAGAAGATCTCACTTGCTCACTTGATCACTCACTCTGTGCATGCATGCGTGCCTGTGCGTGCTTGCGTGCACGTGTGTGTGATCTCGATTAAAACTTGTTGCCCTATACACACACAAATTGTGATAACCCAAAGAAAGGAAGGTGGGAAGACAAGAAAGAATGAAGATAGAAGGTAGCTTCCTTCTTACAATAGATCTAAAGGCCCAGGAGATAATGACACCCTCTTCTTCTCTAATCTATGCTCTCAAGTGATGCAACAAAGATGGTAGAAGCAAGAAAAGATAAGCCACTCTTGACTTTGAAGCCATTATAATGGTTTCATTGATTAGTTTTTCACCTCAAATATGGATTGAGTTTTTTACATGTAGGCATTGCCGCTTACTCTTGGGCATCAATGAGTGGACATTTTTTCGCATACAATAGTACAACCATGGGATAATTGATTTGTTAGAGGTATCTAGATATTTCATTGACTCACACACACATGGTGCTCTTACATCATTTTAATTTACAACTTGCATGAGAGTGAGCTTAATGCTAGAAAATGATATTGCAATGAATGTTTGGGGGTCCTAAATATTAAGTTTAATTTCCCAAACTATCTTGGAGCACTTGATGATTTTGAGCTATTTTTACATTTTTGAAGTTTGAAGCACTTTGTCACTTTTGGAGTGTCCCTAGGCACGCACCTTTACTTTTTTCCCAAGTTATTTTTGGCACAAATTTCCAATTTTTGCATGCCCCCTCTATTTTGCTTTTTTGAGGTGCAACTGAAAATTTGGAGACATGACCACATAGCTCTTGATGTCGTATTCTTTGCTATACCTTTGCTTTTTAATTTTATGATTTGTGCACCCATTGCTTTTTTCTTTTTCTTCTATATCTAACCTTAAAAAGGGTTAACATCACTCCCCTCAATATTGAGTGTTAGCCCCATGACACTGTCAAGATTGTGGGAGAGAAGGAAGGAGTCTCACTTGTAGCTTTCTTGCTTGTACAATGCGGGAATACACACACAGGTGGAGGCTAAAAACAGTTTTCCTCTTCTTAGTTGTGTAAGCCAAAAAGAACTCTAGTACATAGAAATAGAAGAACCCTATATATGGGTCTCAAACCAAACTCAACTAACTAAGGTGGCATACTAACTGAGCCACAAACTAGAGCAGATAAGGATAGCTATCATCTAGCTATTATTCATGGGCGGTGTACCAACCAACCGCATCTACAGCTAACAAGTCGGTGACATAAATGCACAATGGTCACCCTGGCATATCACGAGTGGAGCTCGATGTCTCAACACTCCCCCTTGAGTTCAATCCCAATTCCTGCACCAAGTAGGTCTCTGAACTTGCGTAGTTTCTCTGCGCCCAATGCCTTCGTAAATATGTCAGCTACCTGATTCTCTGTGCTGACATAAACTAGATCAATAAGACCTAGTAAAACCCTCTCCTGCACATAGTGATAATGCACCTCAATGTGCTTTGTTCTAACATGATAGACTGGGTTATTTGCCAAGTATGTACTGCTCATGTTATTACAATAAATGACAACTGGCCCATCTATAGGCTGATGCATATCATAAAGTAGCTTATGCAACCAAGCTACCTCACATGCAGCCATTGCTGCACCCCTGTACTCAGTCTCTGTGCTCGACAAGGCAACTGTAGGCTGTTTCTTGCTGCTCCAAGTGACTGCAACACTCCCAAAAGAGAACACATATCCACTGGTAGATCGTCTATCAGAAATACTACCAGCCCAATCAGCATCAGTGTATCGATGCAATTGTATCTGAACCCCAGTCTCATAAAATAGTCCATAGTGCAATGTGGACTTCACATACCTGACTATGCGTCTAGCCGCATCCAAATGTGGTTTCCTTGGAGCCTATATAAACTGACTTACCAATCCAATAGCATAGCTCAAATCTGGCCTGGTAATAGTCATATAAATCAAACTTCCTACTATGCGTCTGTACATAGTAGGGTCTTCGAGAAGCTCACCTGCATCTGCGCTCAACTTCACATTCTGCTCCAAAGAAACTGAAATAGACTTATAGCCGGTCATTCCATATTTGGACAACATGTCCAATCCATACTGCCTCTGCAAGAGCCATATCCCACTTGGTGATCTAATCACTTCAATGCCCAAGAAATAACGCAGCTCTCCCAAATCCTTCATCTCAAACTTCTGCTTCAATAGCATTTTCACATGAAGGATATCTTCATCACTCACCTGTGATAATCAAATCATCAACATAAATGACAAGTAGCATAATACCTTTCTCTATTTTTCTCACATAAAGTGAGAAATCTGCCTTGGAAATCTGAAAGCCAATAGTGACAAGATACTGTCCTATCTTGTCAGACCATGCTCTAGGTGCTTGCTTCAAGCCATACAAGGCTTTCTTCAACCTGCAAACAAACTCAGGATGAACAACATGCACATAACCTAGTGGCTGCTCCATATAGACCTCTTCTTGTAAATCACCATGCAAGAAGGCATTCTTTACATCCATCTGATGTAAAGACCATCCCTTTGATGCAGCCATAGCAATGACTGCTCTTACGGTTGCCATCCTTGCAATCAGACTGAATTTTTCTTCATAATCAATGCCATATGTTTGTGCATACCCCTTGACTACTAATCTTGCCTTGTATTTTTTCACAGAACCATCTGCATTGTGCTTCACCTTATAAACCCACTTACAATCAATTGCATTCTTATCTTTAGGCAAAGGTACCAATTCCCATGTAGCATTTGCTTCCAAAGCATCCATTTCTTCATCCATGGATTTCTCCCATTTTTCTTTTCCCATGGCTTGCTCAAAAGAAGTGGATTCTGGTTCCTGTATCACTTTGACTATATAGACATAGTGAATGGCTGTAAATCCATCATATTTCAGCCTATCCACAGGATACCTAGCTCTAGTAGACCTACGCAAAGTAGGCTCACTTCCAGATGCTCTCAAAACATCCCTGGCCTTCCTTACTCTTGGTGTAACAACAGATGGAATACCCAACTCATCATCAATGCTCTGTTCTAAGCCACTGGATTCACCATCCACAAAAGAGTGACCTGCATTCACATCAAACATGGGCTGATCTACCTTCTCTTTTCCTTTTCGTGATACCTGCATACCACTATCTGCATTGCTTTGAGAAGATTCTCATGATCTCAATCTGCCTGTCCATGGCGAAGAATGTGAACCACTCCTACAGGACACTCCAGGTCCACTAATATCTTGTGACTGTTGCTGTGAATTCTGTGCAGCATTACCATTATGTGCATCTACATCATCAATCACATTTACTGGTTTATACCAGCTACTCATCTCATCAAAAACAACATCTCTGCTCACTGTAAACTTACGAGTAGAAGGGTTATAGCATCTATACCCTTTCTACTGCAGAGAGTAACCAATAAATATGCACTTCTCAGCTTTTGGATCCAACTTGGATCTCAACTCATCTGGCACATGAACATAGGCAATGCAACAAAAAATTTTCAAATGAGAAATATCTGGTTTCCTACCAGTATACCTCTCCTTTGGAATCATGCCATGTATTGCTACAGTGGGAGTCCTGTTCATTATGTAGATTGCTGTAGCAACTGCCTCAGCCCAATAAAAATCTGGTAGGTCTTTTTCATTGAGCATGGCACGAGATACCTCTCCAATGTGCCTGTTTTTTCTTTCTGCAATTCCATTTTGTTGTGGGGTATGACTACATGAATATTTCTTCTTTATGCCATGCTCCTGCAAGAACCTTGCAAACTCATTTGAGAGGTACTCTCCCCTTCCATCTAACCTTAGGCATTTTATTTGCAGGCCCGTTTCTTTTTCAACCATAGCTTTAAGAGTTTTGAAATGCCCAAAAACTTCACTTTTCTTTTTCATAAAATACACCCAAACTTTTCTGCTATAGTCATCAATAAAAGTGACAAAATAATGACAGCCTCCAAGAGATGCAGCTTTAGTAGTCCACACATCAGAGTGGATTAATTCCAATGGCTTCTTACTCTCTTGAACATGTCTAGGAAATGGTTTCCTTGCCTGTTTTCCAAACTGACAGGCTTCACATACCTTATGCATTTCTGCAACCTTGAATTTAGGCAATCTTGCAACAATATTTTGGGCTTGCATTGATTTAAGTCGCTGTACATTAACATGACCAATGCATTTATGCCAGATATCAATATCTGCAACTACACCGGTCCCATGTGCAAACATTGCTGCACTCAATTTAGGCATGTCTACATCCAATGTAAACATTCTGCCCTTCTTCTTTCCTTTTGCTATCAAGCGACCTTTATTTTTCATATCCTCAACAAAGCATCCATGAGGATTAAATCTGACCTGCAAGCCCTACTCAACCATTTGACCAACAGAAACCAAGTTCTTGGTGATATTCGGGACATGAAATACATCCGATAGGTATTTCTTTTTCCCATCCTGCATAGACAAAGGAAATTTTCCAATCTGCACAATAGGATGTGTAGTATCATCACCAGTCTCCACAAATCCTAGTTTTTCCATTTTCCTTGCATCCTGTATCCATTCTGCATGACCTGTCATGTGGTTTGACGCACTTGAGTCAACATACCACACTTCGTTGCTTTCTTCTACACTTGTCACAGAATTGTTCATGTGCTGCACCATAAACAAATGCTCATTTCTGTCATCACCCTGTCTACTAGAAGATGCATAATTCCCTTGTTGCAATTTTCCATTCATGATGTCATTCTGCTTTTTATAGCAGTCTTTAGCCATGTGAACCATTTTACCACAGTAGTAGCATTCAACATTGTTGTTTGCATTTTGGCCTCTTTGCCATCCACTACGACCTCTTTGGCTCCCCCTGCCTCTAGAGTTACCACGTCCTCCTCCGTAGGACTAGTTTTCTTGAGTTTGCTGCATATTCTGATTTCTACCATGGCCTCCAGATCAGCCTCCTCTACCTTTGCCTCTACCTCTTCCAGCATTTGAGTAGAAAGCAGTTTCTTTTGAAGTTCCTCCTGAAGAAGATGCACCACCATTTCTTTGCTCCTCAGAAATTAGAAGAGCAATCAACTCCTCAAAATCAGGAAATCTTTCACGGATGGAAATGGATGTTCGGGACTGTGCATAATCCTTTCCTAGACCATTCAAGGTCACTAAAACCAAATCATCATCTTCCACTGGCGACCCAATGGAAGCAAGTGCATCTGCAATCTTCTTCACCTTCGTGTGGTAGTCATTGATGCTCATACTTTCTCTTTGCACATTGTGCAACTCTTGCTTGAGCTGCATTTTCTTGGCTTGCGTATTTGTGCTATACATTTTTGACAAAGTATCCCATGCATCCTTTGGCATACTTGCATCCTGAATATGCACAATCATAGAGTCTGAAATACTGATAGACAGCCAGTACATAACTTTTCTGGCTCTCTCATGCCATCCTTTAAATGACTGCATTTGCTGTTGATTGGGAACATCAGGAAGAACTGGTTCTTCTTCATTTCCTGCAACAAATTCCCAATATCCTTTTCCCATAAGGAATTTCGTCATTCTAAACTTCCATGCTTGGAAGTTGTTCTTGTCAATCAGTGACAATCTGTGAAAGAGAATCAGACGCCATTACAGAACACTGCAAAAAATTATGTCACTGTAAAAACACAGCTTCAGCCTCACAAGGGCAAATCTGCAAAACTGACGAAAGTGGTATTTGACCACACAGTCACTTCCTAGTGACGATTTTGCATCAACAGGCAACAAGGATGATTCTGTAACTCCCAGTGTCTCTGCGCATAGGCATACGATGCAATTTCTACAGTAACTTTTCACCGACCTTTAGAACAGTGGTTGCACAGCAAAAAACAAGGCCTTTTCCTGAGTGCGTGCAGAAAACTTCCGCCTCCAAAACAAGGCCCGAAATGGCCTCAAATCAAAAAAACAGAGCAACCATGGGCTAAAGCCCTTTCCCGCAGCATATACTGCTCTCTTGCTATACAACGAAGGGCGTCTCAATCTGAGACAATGCACTCTTGCACTTTCCAACTGTGCTACCTGCGGAGACTTGCTCCCAACCAGAAAAATAAAAGCAACACTGTGTTGAGAATCAGCACAATCACACTCACTAAACAGCCTCTTTGTATGGAGCTTCAGGGTCAAGGATATGCAGGCTAACTTATCCCATATGCACAATGGTGCCTACTGCAGTTTCCTACTTTCCTATAAAGCATTGTACTTGCTTCCTTTCTTAATGCAATGATAGTACTCTTTTCATTTCAGTAAAGTGTCAATGTCATTGTCCACATACACAAGATTGTGTTTATGAGTCCAAGTCTCAATCTTGGAACCTAGTTCACTTGTGTAACAAACAGTGTCTTCTCCATCATGAGTCCACACTTCTCATTTCATCCTCCATAGCTTCCGATTTTGCCATGCTCTAGATCCCGCATTTCTCACATGGTATCAGAGCCCAGTTGGGCATGGCATTGCTTGTCTAGCCTCTCTTGATTCCTTTCAACCTCAGTCTAGCTCAATGTCAGCTCATGACTTCATCTCCCAACTCTATTCTCACTGAAGCTTCCATGGCAGCCATAGCCAGCAGCACCCTGTCAGATTGAGCTGCTTATATCTCACTCCACAGGTCAAATCTCTTGGAGCTTCCTTCTGGAAAAGTATTCCCCATCTCACAAAGCTTCCCTGTATCACATCAATCCAGGACATTGGACCATCTGGAGCTCAGCATTGTGAAAATCCTCAATCTCTGCTCTGTGTCTGCCATAGCCAGACAGGACCTACCTTACTTGGAGCTTCCATAACTCTTCAACAAGGCCATTTCAGCCCACGATTTCTTCTAGGGAGTTGTTCCTCTGCTCAAGGCGCTTCATCTTGGCACAAAAATTGACTGCATTACTGCGCCCTGGCTCCAGCATTGCGGAAGTCACGGAATCCTGTCAGAACTGCGCCTGCTTCTGTTCGACGTGTCTGCGTGCTTCATACAGGCCACAATCTTGACGATTATGATAGGGCTTTGGTAGCCCATGAAGTCAGCTTCCTAGGCATATAAAATTTTTTGAAAATGATCCACTGTAGCTCCTGCAATCAGCAAAAAACCAGGCCCCTGTCTCAGAAACCCTAATTCCACCATAGCCAAAGCTTCAAAATCTTGACATTTTTCATTGTTTCTCTCACTGAAGTTATCAACAGTGATTTTAATCACTGAGCAATACTCTCTGAAGTTCATTAAAGTACTGTCACTCAGATCTGAAGGCATCAGCATCAAATCAAGAAGGGGAAGATCACTTGGATTTTAAAAGAGTAAAAGACTTTTGCAGATTTGGTATTCATTGACACTCAGTTAGTGTTTTTTAGCACTTGTGTCTCTCAACCAATTCTTCTGTTGCTCAAATCTAATAAGTCTGAAGTTGATTTGCTACTGTTCCCGTAAATCTAACATGGGCAAAGACTCTCCAAATGCTCGATTCAAAGGAGTCGGGTTCCACACTTGGCAAACCCGCATCAAGCTCATCCTGATGAAGAAGGGTCTCTGGGCCATCACAAATGGCAAAGAGAAGAAACCTCGGGACGCGGACCTTGCAACTACTTGGCAAAAGAATGATGACAGAGCCCAGGCCATTATCAAACTGGAGCTAGACGACAGTTATATCCATCATGTGGATAACTGTGAGACCTCACAGGATACATGGAAAAGACTTGACATCCTGTTCGGTGCACAATCTAAATCATCAAAGTATGGTCTCTTGATTGAGTTCTTCAGGCTTGAAATGAAGTCCAGCACATCACTTGCCACACATCTTAATTACATGGAAGGACTCCTAACCCAACTTGCAGGAATCAACATTAAAATGGATGAAGATGTTTGCATCGGCGTTCTACTTAAGAGTTTGCCTCCTGAATATAATAATGTATCAACAACTTTAATCAACATGCCAAATCCTGAACTTGTTGATATCTAGGCATCACTGTTAGAAGAGGAAAAAAATCTAAAAACTAAGGAAGAACCAAGTACCTCTAGAGATGAGCATGCATTATATGTTGGCAACAGGTACAAAGGCAAGAAGGATCAGCTCTTCTGCGGCTTCTGCAAAAGGACCAGACACATCGAGAAGTTCTGCCACGCAAGAAAGAGATCCCAAAAGGCCTATCTAGTCGCAGTCAAAGAAGAAGAAGAAAATGGAGCAAAGGAAGAAGAAGATGAAGATGAAGACCACCAGGATCGGAAGGACAAGACTCATCAGTCCTTGTACTCTCATAATTCTGATAGACTGTTTTAATAGCCTTGTATTTTCCTTGCCCTAATGCTTCCTGCCATAAGCTTTGTAAACTCCTTATGTAACTTGGCATTACAGTCCCTGTACACTTTGTGAGGCCCCTGTTACAGCCTCTGGATGTCCACCATGTGTATGGTACCCACACTTAGCCTTTTCTGCAATAGCCTCTGGTGTTTTTTCCATGTTTGTGGTATGCCCACACTTTGCAGGTGGTTCTCATTACAGCCTCTACACACTTTGTGCCTTTCTAGTTGTGATTGAGGAGGGGTGTTGAGAATCAGCACAATCACACTCACTAAACAGCCTCTTTGTATGGAGCTTCAGGGTCAAGGATATGCAGGCTAACTTATCCCATATGCACAATGGTGCCTACTGCAGTTTCCTACTTTCCTATAAAGCATTGTACTTGCTTCCTTTCTTAATGCAATGATAGTACTCTTTTCATTTCAGTAAAGTGTCAATGTCATTGTCCACATACACAAGATTGTGTTTATGAGTCCAAGTCTCAATCTTGGAACCTAATTCACTTGTGTAACAAACAGTGTCTTCTCCATCATGAGTCCACACTTCTCATTTCATCCTCCATAGCTTCCGATTTTGCCATGCTCTAGATCCCGCATTTCTCACACACTGGTCCTCTTACTAGAACACCGCGAACTTGGTTTGCTTTCTTGAGCTCCTTACCACGAACAAGGCTCTGATACCATGTCAAGATTGTGGGAGAGAAGGAAGGAGTCTCACTTGTAGCTTTCTTGCTTGCACAATGGGGGAATACACACACAGGTGGAGGCTGAAAACAGTTTTCCTCTTCTTAGTTGTGGAAGCCAAAAAGAACACTAGTACATAGAAATAGAAGAACCCTATATATGGGTCTCAAACCAAACTCAACTAACTAAGGTGGCATACTAACTGAGCCACAAACTAGAGTAGATAAGGATAGCTATCATCTAGCTATTATTCATGGGCGGTGTACCAATCGCATCTACAGCTAACGAGTCGGTGACATAAATGCACAATGGTCACCCTGGCATATCACGAGTGGAGCTCGATGTCTCAACAGACACTCAATGGAATGCTTGGAACTTGAGTGAGGGAAGAGGGTAAGTTGTGTCGGTGATGAGGTCGGGGGTGGAGCTTGACAATACTTCATGGTAGCAAGTTGCCTACCCATAAAGAAGAGCTTGTTCTTTGATCACAAATGGTGCCTAATTGTGAGGGTGGTTGGATGGATGTGGGATTGGAAATTGGGACTAATGCTATGCAAGCCAAGGCTTCTTAGGTATGTCCCACAGTATCAATTATTGTGGAATTATTAGTATGGAAATTTGAAATGGCATTGAGAGTGACATGACTATCAATTTCTTGGGTTGTCCTACACTTGAGAACCCTAAATTATATGTGGGTAAAAGGGGCTAGGAGTTTGGAGATAGAGCAAGCTGATCAAAAGCACTAGATACATCTAACTTGAGGATCCCTAGGTATAGTGTTTGTGTATTCTCCTAGATTATGAGTGTAGATTTTGCTCTCTTTTTCTTCTCTCTCTCTCTCTCTCTCTCTCTCTCTCTCTCTCTCTCTCTCTCTCTCTCTCCAATTACTCTAGTCCTTCTCCTTGTCTTGTAAGTATACAATGAGTGGTCTCAAAGACTATTTTATGTAAGCTTTTCTCATGAAGGAACTCTTAACGGCTAGCCTAATTGCCAGTGGACTAGTGTCCAAGAAAGGGTAGTTACAATTTGTGAACCAACTCTTATTCATATCCTCTAGTACATTAAGGTTATAATCTAGTAGCATAGTGACACAAAGAATCAACCTAACCATTGCATACTTATCAATTCTTATACTCATATAAAAGAATAGGGGGTCTTGCAATGACCATGTTGATTGAGTACGATGATGAGCAACCATAGATAGTTGCAAGTGGTGATGAAGGTAGGGCCTCGAGAGTGGGTGAACTTTTTCATTAAGCTCTTGAAGGATGGAACCAAGTCGCACTCCTAAAACTTGAGACCAACTTCCGTAGTTAAGGCATTAACATTGAAGATGAAGGGAAAATCAAATCTATCATTCTCTAGATTGTAGCCCAGTCAATGCATTTGAGGATAAGAAAGGTAAGTGGGATTTCCTCTTTTTAATGCAATAGCACTATAGAAAGTGATCCAAGCCTCTTGATTGGTATTAGTTACTACTTATATGTTGTGCATTACTATTTGAAAGTGGTTCCCTACCACTTACAACTAGAGCCCTACTAATTATAGGCAATGCACTACCATTTCTAAGTTTTTAGTTGCCTTCCAAGTAATGCTCTATCACTTAAAAGTGGTGCATAACAATTTGAAGTGGTCTGCTATCAATTGACAAAAGGTTCATCATCACTAATCAATAGTAGACCACTTGTGAATATTTGCTAGTAGCTAAAATTATGTGGTCACAAATCACCTCTTTATGCCCCTACTTGTTTATAGAGGTGGAGTGCTTTTTGTTGGTGCCGACCACTTTTGCCTTTTGTTTTAGCACCGAGAAGAAATCACAAACAATTAATAACTTACAACTTAAAGGTGGTGGCTTAACTCTTCCAACCACATCATTCTAGTGATTGTTTACCTCTTCGTAGCAATTGGTTTCTCACCACTTCCAAATGGTAGCAACCACTTAAAAGTCATTGCTTTTCACTTGAGTGATTTGCCATCACTTACAATTGGTTAGTCAAATTATTTTGTTGATCCGTCACTTCTTCCTAGCGATCCATTATCACTTTCATATGGAGAAACCATCGAACAACTAATAAGTGTTTTTCAATACTATCATGTGGTTGTCAAAGCAGTTTAACTAGCTTATAAACACTTAAAAGTGGTATTCATCACTAAAATATGCTGGCTCTTAAATAGCCCTATCACTCTAAGGTGTTCATAGGCCACTATCTTTGAACATCACCCCCCTCATCATTTCCCCACTTTTTCAAAGCCTTACCCACCTATTTTTGTTGCCAACATCACTTTCAAGTATTGTAATGCCACTTGTTAATGCTACCACATAACCCTCTTGTGGTGCCCAACCATTGGTTAGTGGTACTTCAACACTTTTTAGTGTCATTTCCTTACTTTTTATGGTGTATTTGGTTTACAAGTAAAACATTTCTAATGAATGCAATTCTTAGTGGTGTTACCTTCTTTTAATTGGTGACTAGAATTGATTATCACTAATTTATTATTAGTACTACTATACTTTTATGTTGCATGCTGAAATTTACATTAGATTCTAGGCAAAGTATATATCTAGATTTCTCAACATTGTTTCGAGTATTTGAAACAAATTTTTTATCCAAAGATTGAGGGATTGCTATGCATGTTGTTGAATTGTGCATGTACATACAATTTTCGTTAAAGAGGCTATAAATCACATATAGACTCAAAGTTTTGATCTCCATAGTTCTTAGTGCACATGCAATAGTTTTTCATGTGGTCATCCTAGAGTTGTCAACTATGGATATCTTGTATCCAAAAATACAAGCAATAATATCACTTCACAGACTCGAAGTTTTGGTATTCATGGTTCTTAGTGCACATGCAAGATTTTTTCATGCGATCATCATGCAGTTGTCAACAATGGATATCTTGCATCCAAAAGAACAAAACTCACTATCTTTGTAATGATTACTTATTTTTGCATCACATAAAGTATAATAAAGAAGGCCATGCACTTTTTTTGTATTGGACAATAAACAATATGACACCTCATATGTGTATCATGATTTTCTCTTACATACTCAATCGCTAAGAGATCAAGGGCTCACATTTAGAAAACATTGGGTATGGTTTACAATTTAAAGCAAAGTGACCATTTTACTATGCTTGCTAAATATTAGGGGTTTACTAGCATAAAAATGACTTGGAATTTTTTTTGCTCAAGACATGGGAAGGGGGAACATCTTTGTAAAACTTCCTCTCAAATTTAAACCCTAAAACTTAATCTTGACTTTGCAACAAAATTTTCAATAAATAATGTTGAATGACCATTTTCAAATGATGGAGCACCATCTAAGTTGTGTTGCACCACTGAGAAGTGGTACTATACCACTTTAAAGTGATCATAATTGGTACAATGTATAGCTTTTAAATGGTGTAGCACCATCTAAAATTTGTGCTACACCACTAAAAAGCAGTGGTGCTATACCTTGTCAACGTGGTCAAAAGTGGTATAGTGATATTGCATTCAAGTTGTACAACACCATCTAACATTTGTGCAACACTATTGAAAAGTGGTGTTGTACCACTTCAAAGTAGTGAAAAGTGATATAATGATACAATTTTTAAGTGGTGCATAGTATCATCTAAAATTCATGTCGCATCATTGAAAAGTAGTGATGTACCACTTCAAAGTGGTAAAAAATGGGATAGTGATACAACTCGTTAGTAGTGCAACACCGTCTATAATTTGTGCTTCACCATTGAAAAGTAGTATTATGTCAATTCAAAGTGGTAAAAAATTTAACTACTTTTAAAGGGCTAACATACCGCTCAAAAGTGGTGTAGAACCACCCAAAAGTGGTTTTGAACATTTATAATTCAAGGAACATGAATAGTGCCAAAATACGTAAAGAGTTTAAAAGTGCATATATCACATAAAGTTAAATTGTCGGTTCTCCAGAAGTTGCAGTACATTTCATTCATCCCATTTTGATAATAGAAAGTGGTTGTATGCAAAAGTAGAAAGTTGGTCATAAGGGTTATTCACAGGGCTACTCCTTGTATACCATAGGGAGTTTGGGGCTACTAGCCATCAACACAACCATGGCAAAAGTGTACGAATGAGGTAGTAAGGCTCTTCTTTCTCATACAAGGGATCAAAGTAGGCAAAGTGATGTAGTTTTCCCAATCATTACACAAGTTTTAAATGTCTACAATCATCAAGTAGCAATGTCCCATTGGCTTCATATTTATGGAACTTGCTTTAGACTTGAAAAAGAGGCTTAAAGGACACAATCTTATCTACAATCTCCTTCGGAGCATCAAGAATTTCCTCAAAGTAGTTCCATTTCTCACACTACTAATTAAAGAAAATATCCAAAAAATAATAACCCTTGTCTGTATATATCTCTCCAACCAATAAGACTTCATTATGAATTCAATGTTATGCACACAACAAGAGCTCCAAATCATGACATATGCTATTTGTCTCAAATCCCAAAGGAATTTATGAACACCTTATCTATGATAAACCCACAACCACTTGGTCAATATTGTAAATTCAATGCGATCCAAAACTAGAGGTGATGGATTTATAATTACCCCTTTTTTTCATTAATCCTTCAAAAAATATATTTTCAAAAGCAATACATTAAGACCAAGTATGATAAGCTTCTTGATCCTAGTAGCAGTATGTAACCAAATACTACCATCTCGAGAAATCTGATGAAATCTCATCAATCTCATGACAATTAACTAGTGCTAATGCTCCTTTTGTAGAATGTGTCACATAAGAACCATTTAGCATTTTTTGCAATAGCATCACATTCCAATTGCATACAACATCCATCCAATTATCTAAATTTTGTGCCTCTTAAACAAAACGAGCACATTCTCATCATCGAGACTAGAAACAATGAATGCATAACAATTTGATGCATAAGAGCCATTATGAGGGCCAAAATGATTGTGACTAAAAAAAGGTGTATCTAGTTTAGTATCATGTAATGTTTGCACTAGCCATTTTGTCACATTCCTAAACTGCTCAATTTGTATCCTCTCATCAACAAGTGTATCATTCACATCTACATTAGAAATAGGTTGTTCTATGGAATCATGAGAAACCTGTGTAGGCTAAGAAACTACCTCATTTGGTGCTAAGTTTGACTTCCCACCACTCTGAACAACATCATCCACAAAGACAATATCACAATTAACCAGAATATGCTTAGGTTGTGGATGATATAACTTATTATATTTGCTTCAATACTGTAACCAATAAAGATGGTTTCAATAGTCCTATAATCCAATTTCTTACATTGCTACACCAATATTACGCATGAGACAATTACCTAACTAAAAACATGCAAGTGAGAAATAAATGGCCTTTTACCATGCTAGGCCTCAAATGGAGGATAGGTTATAATGCCTTTGTGGAATCCTTGTTAAGTATATCAATTATACACAAAACAATCTCAAGTCACAAATCATGTAGCAAAGCTTGAATTTTAATTTTACATCATGCCACCATTTTGTTATGGTGTTTATGACACTATATATTGGTGTCTCATATCACATGCTGAGTCAGATATGCGTGAAAATCCTTAAACATATACTCTCTCCCTTGATCAAAACAAAGAGTGCCCACTTTACTCCTAACAAATTTTCAATCATGCTTACATATTTCTTCAAGCACAAAACACTTAGCTTTCAAAGCATATGCCCATGCATGCAAAGAGTAATTATAAAAAAAAAGTAATGATGTACCAGTAGTTGCCGAAAGATGGTGTTTGTGTTGAATGATAAACATCACAATGTATAAGTTGTAGTTTGTGAGCATCTCTTACTACATATTTTGAAAAGAAATCATGCAACATTTTACCCAATATGTAGCCCTCGCAAATGTGCTTTGTAAGTGTCTCAAGTGCAAGTAATGAAGATGCCATATTAAATTTCTTCAAGTATAGTAAACAAGTAAAATTCAAATGATTAAAATATGCATGCCAAAGTTTTACATTTTGAAACAAATTGTAAATTTGCAACTGCAGATGCAATGTCTTCCACACATTTACCACAATTATTGCGCTTGTATAGGCCATGACACAATAAATGATACAACAATTGTACCACCCTATGAGAGATCATAGACTATACATTTGTTATCAACAAACTTGACAATCAAGCAAATCTTAGCAAGTGCAAAAGTTAACAAAAAATCTTATTAACCTTTGGCAATAGATATAAAGCATTTGTAAATGTGAAAGTACTATCAGTCACACTACTACAATTTTGCCAACTCCTTTAACATGATAAGAGGAGTTATTGGCACATGGCAATAATGCTTTTAGGGATAGATTCAAAAGGAGTGAATAATGTTGGGGTAAAGGTGCATGTGCCTAGACCACCTTGTATTTACTTCACATACCGTGATTGCACATGTACACTATAGGTGGTGTTCGCCCATCACTACCACTTTCTTCTTTATTCTTTTAGTGACTATTGAATAACGGAAGGCCAGTCACACATTGTGACTATTGGAGTTCCCATGCGCGTGCACGCACACACACACACACACACACACACACACTCTCTCTCTCTCTCTCTCTCTCTCTCTCTCTCTCTCTCTCTCTCTCTCTCTCTCTCTCTCTCTCTCTCTCTCTCTCTCTACTCCATCTGCAATAGCTCTTGCTTTGCTCTTGCCTTCGCTTGTGTGCTTCCACTCAGACTCTACCTTTCAACTAGCATTAGAGCCAACCATTCGAGGAGCTTCTTAATCCTTTACTTCATCCTGCATTCAAAGCTTTGGCTCAAGGTTTCACGGTAGCCATTATTTCTTCCTCTTGAGGTATACATTGAGTCTTCCCTTCTCCTGGCTTGTTCCAACTTGCTCCTGACTTGTCGAGGAGCTTCCCAACACTTAGTTGAGCTGTATTGAGTGCTTATTGAGATGAGCAACAATCATTCTATCCATTTTGAGTGGATAGAGAGTGTATTGTAGAAGTCATGGACAATTATGATAGCTTGACCAATGACAACACTTTCATATTTTGGCCATAACTTTTGTATACAACATGGGATTTAGGCACTCTATAGCTAGAAATGAAGAGCATGACGAGAACTGTAGATTTGACCACTCAGAAAGTTGATTTTGTGTAGTTGAAAGAGTTTTCAACTCTCTTTTTCACACAGAATAGAATAATTTTGATTTAGATAGTAAAGAATGAGCTCCATTATGCATATTTAATGCCTCAATGATGTTATTTTGGTGTCTGGATGTTATGATAATGATTTGGGATACTGTTTGGATTGGTTAGAGCTTGTTTAGATCGGTTTGGTAAAATTTCATTACAGTAATAACAATTTGGACAACAAGCTATTAATAGTAACTTAATGCCTATTGAGGCTTGATACTATTTGGATATGCCACTTATTGATGTCTAGCATTGATACTTAGACCTAGATATGATTATATATGGGTTTACACTCATTGACATTATGGGTTTGAAGTCTTAGATTTCATGCTTCCAGATGTATCTTGGATTTTGGATGGTCATGTACTTGATATCCTGAGCTTGTATTGCTTATTTGGATTCAGATTTTCTTCAGCGGGAGCTATTTTCTATTCATATTAGAGCTTTGGATTCTTCATGCAATTGAGCTTGGTTCTTTGAGATAATGGGACTCTTGGTTTATATATATGTTCTCTTGTATGCTATTGGATGCAGTTACCTCCGTTTGTGGACTGACTTGATTCTTTATGCTTTGGGCACCCTAGGACGACTTACCTTCGTCAAAGTAGTTTGTAAGTGATATATATGCTTATGGTATGTATGGTTTATTGACACTTTGAGTTCATAATAGACTTTGGTATCAGTGCTCTATGCTTAGCTCATTGCTATTTACATTCTTTGTATCTCGGTTGTTGCTACTCGGATATCCCTAGTAGTGGAAGCTTGCTTTCTTGGCTATTTGTCCATAGTTGGATTTGGCATATGTTGGGGGTAAAGGTGCCATTGCCTAATAGCTAGTGTATTCATTACATTGATAGTACCTACACACCTATACACTGCAAGTAGTGGGTGCCCATCATTGTCACTTTATTCATTATTCTTTTAGTGACATTTGAATAAGGGAAGGCTGGTCACACATTGTGACTATTGGAGTTCCAACATACGGTGTGTTGTCTTGCTCTTGCTCACTTGCTCCATCTGCCATAACTCTTGCGCTTTTGTGCTTTCACTCTGGCTCTACCTTTCAACAACTAGTATTAGAGCCAACCATTCGAGGAGCTTCTTCATCCTTTGCTTCATCTTGGATTTAAAGCTTCAACTCAAGGTTTCATGGCATCTGTTCTTTTCTTTCTCTCAAGGTATGTATTGAGTCTTTCCTTCTTCCAGCTTGTTCTAGCTTGCTTTGCGCTTGTTGAGGAGCTTTCTAAGGCTTAGCTGAGCCTTATTGAGTGCTTATTGAGCTAAGGAGCAGCCATTTTATCCATTTTGAGTGGATACAGAGCATGTTATAGAAGTCATGAATAATTATGGTAGCTTGACACCACTGTCATATTTTGGCCATAACTTTTGTATATGGTGTCAGATTTCGGCATTTGTACTAAGAGTGCAATGAGAGCTACAAATTTGGGCACTCACAGAGTTGATTTTGTGCAGTTTTTGTTCTCTCTTTCACACAAAATAGAACTATTTTGGTTTAGACGATAAATATTAAATTCCATAATACATGTTGAATGCTTTGGGAATGCTATTTTGGTGTACGGATGGTATGGTTATGCTTTTGGAACGAATTTGAGCTTGAAATAGCTCAAATTCTAGTGTCATTTTAGTCCTGTAATAATAGGGAAACAAGCATTTATCAATGAAAATCTATGCATAGTGCTTATTGATGCTTCATGGAATACTCAGTGGATGCATTGTTACTTCGATTGTTATGTATACTTCTTGACATGCTATGCTTTTGAGTTGAGATTTGAGCTCTGTTACATTCATCTTGGATGTGGTTACATGCCTTGGTTACTTCAGTAGCTTATGCAATTATGAGCTTGAAGAATCTATTGGGATTTATGCTCTCAACTTATGCTTCATGTATCTTGGATACTCAGATGTCATGTACTTGATGTTTTGAGCTTGCATTGCTCATTTGGCATTCAACTTTGTTCTAGTAGGAGTTACTTGTGCTACTTTGGACGTTACATAGAGCTTTGGATTTATACAATTAAGCTTGAGCTTACTTTCATTGAGGCAGTGGGACACTTACTTGATGTACATGCTCTCTTGATATGTATTGGATGTAGTTACCCTATAGTGGGCTGATTTGATCACTTACTTTGGACTTGGCACTTATGTTTGTTAGTGTGTTGTCAGTGATATTTATATGCCTTTGGATTATGTGTATTGAGCTTTGCTCACTGAGTTATGTATTTGGTAGTTCTCTTCTCTTTACCCAGAGATATATATGCATGATGCCTATGCCTATTGCATGTCTCTGGTTACTGACACATTGCAACAACTTTAAGTGCTAGTTATTCCTATTCTTTCTTTCTTGGTTGCTCACAGTTGGTTGTTGGCATATTATTACAATTTATTACAATAGCCTGTCATTTCAATTTTATGCATTCTATCTAAGGATAGTCACTTGGATTTGACAATTACTTGATTACAATTTGTGGATAGCTCACTATTTTAATAGTTTCTTTTGTTTAGCCCTTGATTTGGTTGTGATTTTGGGGCTATTTTTCTATCATTTACAACATTCTATTTATCTTGGATTGTGCTTTCATCACTTGCATTATGATTGGTGGATCAAATGACATTGCCATCTTTAACATTGAGGGGTTGGGTGGCACAGATTATAGCTATTTGAAGAAGGCACAAATCTGGCAGGTTCTAGTGCAGAAATTGCAAATCAAGCCATTGAGACATGAGGGTGTAAAGCCCAAATGCTTTGAAGTAGAGGATTGGGTTGAACTGGATGAGTTAGGGTAAATCTACAATCATTTTGTCACTCTCTAAGCAGGTCTATTATATTATTGTCTTTGATGGGTCACAACCGCTTGGCAATTATGGGATAATCTTCCTTAAATGAGTTTTATTCTAACTATTTTCAACCACTTGTCCGCCCACTTAAACGAGTTTCATTCTATTTTCAACCACTTGTCTTCGCAAGGGATTGAATCTAAGGAAAATCTTCCTCCCTTGTTTGCTGGTTACATTGGCTAAGTCATGGGACACATTTCGTACTATTATGTATGCAACTATGCCTACTCGTGGGCTATAATTAGAGAATGTAGAGGGTGTGCTCTTGAATGAAGAGGTTAACAGAAAGAATTCAGATACTTTCCACAACTCTCATGCTTTGATAGTTATAGGCACTAATGGTAGATGCGGTAATCATTACCATGGAAGAGACTCTTAGAAGTGTTGTTCTCAGTCACATGGACAATTTTGCAGTAAGTCTTGTGACCATAAGTCTACATTGACTTGTCACTATTGTGGTAAGTAAGGTCATATTCAGTCGCAGTGCCATAAAATGTGTGATGACAAGCGTAAAGAAAAGGGAAAGGATAAAGTGTAGGAAAAGAATGATGATGACAACATTGTTTCTAGCAAGTCTAGTATCAAGATTGAAGAGATAAATATTGTGTAAACTTATTCTAATGATGACTACATACTTGCGACTTCTTCTCTTGATGTTTTGTGTAGCTGACCAATACCTCATCTACCTATGCTCCATTGGTTGCTTGATTCAAAGGCTTCATTTTCATGTCACTTCTCATTGAGAGTGGTTCCACTCCTACCGCAGTATGACAGGATCTGTCAGATTGGGTAATGAATTGGCATTGGATGTTGTTGGTATTGGAGATGTCCACCTATAGTTTCCTTCAAGTAATATGTTTACTTTTCATGATGTGTGCCGCCATGTTTCGGCTTTGACTACAAGTCTACTTTTCACTGGACAGTTGAATGATGTAGGTTATGTTATCTCTTTTGGTGATTCCTCATGGAAGCTTACTTGTGGAAACCTCGTCTTGGCACGAGGTGCTAAGTCTAGCACTCTTTATCCCTTACTTGTATCCGAGTCTATCGACCATGTTTTGGTAGTGAATGTTGTACCACATGTATCATTATGGCATCGCCACCCTAGGCACATGCCATTAAAGAAAATGAAAATGCTTATTTATTTTCAGTGTCTTCTTCCCCTTGACTATAAGTTTTTTGAGTCCTGTGATCATTGTCTTTATGGGTTGGTAGACTCGTAATTTGCATAAGAAGTCTGGTACTAGGCACATGGGTGAGCCTCTAGCTCTTGTTCATTCCGATGCTGATGGACCTATGCCTTGCAAGTCTTTAGGTGGCACAAAGTATTTCATGGCTTTCATTGATGATTACTCGCATAAGGTTTGGACATACCCCATAAAGTAAAAATCAAAAGTCTTAGCTAGATTTCATCATTGGCTTGCTTTTGTTGAGAACTAGTCTGGGTATATGTTGAAATGCCTACAATTTGACAATGGAGGTGAGTATGTATCTAAGTCTTTGAGAAGTTTTGTGATGAGAGGGGAATTAAGCATCAATTGCCCACCCTATACACCCCACCCCCAAATGTATGGTTGAGCATATGTATTGGATGATTTAAGAGCAAGTTCATAGTATGCTTAGCTAAGCAGGCTTACCACAACACTTATGGGCAGATGAAATTACTATTTCCGTACATTTTATTAATCTATCTCTATGCACTACTCTTGACTATCAGATTGCAAAGGAGGCATGGTCTGAAAAACCTCTATCATATGCTCATTTTTGTGTCATTGGTTGTGAGGCTTTTTGCCATGTTCCTAGGGACAAGCGCAATAAGTTGAATCCTAAGTCTGTCAAATGCATCTTTCTTGGTTATGGGGATGCAAGTGAGATGGACTATTGCCTATGGAATCCATAAGCTCGAAAAGTCATTCGCAGCCATGATGTTGTTTTCCATGAGGAGAAAATGCATAAGCAGCCTAAGCAAGTCATTGAGGTATGCAGGGTGATGTTTCAGGAGGAGCCTCTTATTATTGTACAACTAGTTAGATAGTCTATAGTAGTAGCTAATGCTCCAGTGGCCCAAGACCATGATGCTAGATAGGATGTATATGCCCCACAACTTATTTTGCGGCAGTCTACTAGAGATAGACATCAGCCTGATCAATTTGCACCCTCTGTGGATTATGTTATGGTAATAGATGCTGGTAAGCCTCTTACCTATGATAAGGCCATGTGCAGAGATGATAGTCACTCTTGGGAGAGGGCCATGCAATTAGAGTATGCCTCACTATAGAAAAATCATACATGGGATTTGGTTCCTTTGCCTAGTGGAGAACATGCTTTGCCATGCAAGTGTGTATAGAAGTTGAAGAGTACCCCTAGATGCCCCAAGCTAGCCTATAAGGCCAGATTGGTTGCTAAGGGTTTTAAGCAGGAGCATGGTTTTGACTTTGATGAAGTCTTCTCTCCTATCCATCAAGATGACTTTGGTTGCATAGCTCAATCTGGACCTCTATCGGATGGATGATTGCCTTATGAATTTGGTACTCTATGTGGATGAAATGCTCATTGCTAGGAGTATTCATGATGAGTTGAATGCCTTGAAAGGTCAGCTCAAGAAGAGATTTAAGATGGACATTGGATATGCTTTGCATATTCTTGGGATGCGCATCACATGTGATCGCTCTAAGGGACTCCTTTACATGTCATAGAAACAATACATCCAAAAGGTCCTTGACCAGTTTCATATGTAGGATATTAAGCCTATTGGATGACCTTTTCCTTCTCATATGAAGGTTAATCAAGCTAAGTGTCCATAGTTTGATAAGTAGAAGGCTGAGATGGCCAAAATCCCTTATGCATTTGTAGTAGGCAATTTGATGTATGCCATGATAGCCACTCATCCTGACATAGCATTTGCAGTGGGAGTTGTGGTATGCTATATGGCTACACCTAGCAGACGGCATTGGGATGCTGTGAAGGGTAATATCATGAGGTAGCTTAAGGGACACAATAGATATGTGCATATGTTATTTATTATTCTTTTAGTGACATTTGCGTACTTTCACAACTTGTAATTCTGATGTCCAGGAAGTAGATCTTGTGGCCTAAGATATGGAGCAACCTTATACTTATTGTGCTCATACTCAAATTCTTGAACCATATTGACAATGGAAGAAGAAGTGGCTTGTTCAATGAGTTTTCGACAATGTTGGCAAATTCCATGTATGATCTGGTCATGAGTACAAGGTTGGGCATGAAATTTGAGCACATTTGCCCTTTGTGAAGGCTTAACTAAGATAATGAAGATGCACCTTAGCAGAATTGGTTTGTTGTTTGTTCTTTTTGGGGCACTTATGATGGTGCGCAAATTGGATGGTGTATGCGTGCGTAGTGGATGCCGGAAGGTCCCTAAGAACAAAGAACTCTACAAAAGCTTCATAAAGGCAAAAAGAGATTTTGCACAACAAGAGACAAAAAGATCAATTGGGTGCAATCTCCCCCCATACCTTGTGTGAGCGCTTCACAAAGCATGTATTTATAGATTTATTAATCTTCAAGCTCAAAAATAGCCCAATTTACAATTAGTATGCTTTTGGCTTTTGTGCTTGCTTTTGCCCAAATAAAGAGTAAAGCGTTTGGGCATCCAAAAATCGGGTTGTGTCCAAATACAATGTCCAATAATGAAATATTAAATCGAGCACTTATGCACATACAAAAATAATAAATGTTTGTCAAGTACTTTAATAAATAAGTGCACCTAAATAAATATTGACGCCATGTCTATAGTGATAAGGTGCGTGCCCATCAAAAATAATAATTCTCCTAGGTAATTTGAATACACGCCATCGCCCGGTGGTTCCCAATGCCACCGTTGCTTGCTCTACATATCAACTGAAGCATTCAAAATTGTTAGAAAATAATAGGATAAAACCCACAAAAGTGAACACCTAGCAATCTTTAGCTACAAAATAATTAAATAGGTTGGAACTCTGTCCTAACCTTAATTTGATATGAGTGCACTCTAAACTCATAAAAGTACATTAATTTAATATGTATTTTATAAAATCACCTAATGCGAAATTACCCACGTGCACATTAAATTAATCTTACGCTCGAAAGACATGCATTCCTGTCAACTTCTCGCACAAGGAATCCACCTTGTGTACGAGCCCCGAAAAATAAATATAGTTTTACAAAATCCATCGAGAAACCTCACAGAATCCACCATGGAATATGCCTCCTGGCATCATACCCCCAGGGTGGGATAGCAATTGTCATCAATTGCTATTAGCTCAATGTCGAATGAGCGATGAGGGGTAAGCACTTAGGTCATGGGCGTGCATCCATTGGTCTTCTTCAACAGGATGATTTTTAAACTTAACCAAATATCTAGAATATCTACGGCCAATTCTAGTGGTCATAAAGTCAGTGTCTAGAATAGTTTCAGGTTCAAGGATTTTGGTTTCTTCTACTAACAAAGGAGGGTTTTCATAGATGGGGTGAATAGATAATTGGCCTCTAAAAGGTCGTAACAAATTGATATGAAAAGTATTATGTATCTTCAAGTGTTGGGGTAGTTCTAATTTAAATGCATTGTCATTGATCTTGTGAATTATTTTGAAAGGTCCATAAAATCTAGGTGTTAATTTAACAACATGGTGTTTCTCAACACTTTGCAATCTTCTCTTTTCAATTCGTAACCAAACATAATCATCAACATTGAAACTCATGGATTTTCTTTTCTTATTAGCTTGTTTAGTGTATGATTGATGGGCTTTCGCAATCATGTCTTTAACTTGAGCAAAAATAGTAGCATACATATTGGCAATATCATCAGCAGCTTTAACTTTGTTTGATAATGATATAACATGTGTGGACAATCTATGACCATAAATGATTTCAAAATGTGCTTTTTGTGTAGGAATGTGTGGTGTATTATTATATACAAATTGAAGTAGATGCAAGTGTGTATCCCATGTTTGTGATTTTGAAATCGTATATGCACACAAAAGATCTAAAATTGTACTGTTAGTAGCTTCTATTTTCCCATTGGTTTTAGGATGGAATGCAGATGAGAAATCAATCTTAGTATCCAAATTAGCAAACAAAGTAGTCCAAAATTTGTTATAGAATCTAGAATCATGATTAGAATAATAACTTTTGGTAAACCATGATTATTGAAAATAGTATTCAAAAATAATTGTGCAACTTGAGATACAGTTAATGTTTTCTTGAATGGTAGAAAATATGCTTGTTTGCTAAATCGATCTACTATAGTCCAAATCATATCATGATTAGCTTGTGTATTAGGCAAACCAGTTATAAAATCCATTGAAATATGTTCCCATGGGCGTTCTAGAATTGGTAAAGGCATTAACGAACCATATTGCTTACCGTGGTGTCACTTGACTCTTTGGTAAATTAAATACTCAGAAACAAAGTTAGAAACGTCAGATTCCATTTGTGGCCAGTAAAAATCTTCAACCAATGTTCTTAAAGTGGAAATAATACCTCCATGGCCTTGATATGGATGAATTTCATGCAATACAAATGATCTAAATTGAACAGTGACACACAATCTTTTCTCATAAAACATAAATCCATCAAAATAAGATAAAGAATCAATTGGAATTCAATTATTAGAAACTAATTTATTCCAATCAGCTTGAAAGTTGGGGTCATGGTCATAGGAATCATTCACAAGAATAAGGGAATCAAAATATATAACGAAAATATTATGGATACTTGGTCTTCTACTCAATGCATCTACAACAACATTCTCTCTTCCGAGTTGATATTGGATAAGTGGATGAAAACTTTGAATGAAAGCAGTCCATTTAATATATTGGTCAGAAATTTGTGGCTGACTAATGAGATGTTTTATACTTTGTTGGTCAGTTTTGATCATAAATTCGGATCCCATTAGATAATGTTTCCATTGACGTAAGGCTTGAACTACAGTTAACAATTATTTATCATAGGTGGAATACTCCAGTTGTTCAGAGGGTTTGAATTTGCAACTAGAATAGGCTATGGGATGTGAATCTTGCATGAGGACATCTCCTATTCCTGATCCGCTAGCATCAGTTGACTACTAGGAAGAATGGTTGATTAAAATCAGGTAATTGCAAAACAAGTGCATGTGTTAAATCATGTTTTAGTAAATCAAAAGACTTTTGTTGGTTGTCAGACCAATGATACACAACACCTTTCTTTAACAATTTTGTTAAAGGCAATGCAAGCAATGAAAAGTTTCTCACAAATTTTCTATAAAAGCTAGCAAGACCTAAGAAAGAACGTAACTCATGTACATTTTTAGGGATTGGCCAATTCAAAATTGCCTCTATCTTTTTAGGATCAACACGAATACCATAAGAAGAAACAATGTGACCTAAGTATTCAATTTGAGTTTGGAAAATTTTGCTCTTGTCAGGGTTAGCATATAATTGATTCTCTTTCAATAATTTGAAAACCAAAGATAGATGTTTACAATGTTCATTCTCATTCTTACTGAAAACCAATATATCATCAAAGAAAACAATCACATAATTCTGATACTTCAAAAATATATGATTCATCATATGATTGAATGTAGTTGGTGTATTGGTCAAACCGAAAGGCATAACAAGAAATTCATAATGGACAAATTGAGTTCTAAATGTAACCTTGAAAATTTCAAGTGTATCCAATCATACTTGATGATATCCAAATTTGAGATCTATCTTGCTAAAAATAGTTGCCCCTTGTAGTTTATCCATGAGGTCGTCTACCCTAGGGATCGAATATCTATTCTTAACAGTGATCTTGTTTAGGGCATGATAGTCAGTGCACATCCTATAGGTATTATTTTTCTTCTTAACTAATAGGACATGTGCACCAAAAGGAGAACTACTGGGCCTAATGAGTCCTCGGTTCAACAGTTCTTCAACTTGTGCTTGGATTTCTTTCTGTTCAACCTGATTGTGTCTATGAGGTGCTTTATTGGTGGTTGAGAACCAGAGATTAAGTCTATTTTATGGTCTTCGGGACATGTAGGTGGTAAACCAGGGGGTAAATTAGCAACAAAACAATCTTTAAATTGTGAAAGAAATTGTGCATGCCTAGGATGTATCTGATTTTTCTTAGCTTCAATTTCATTCACCCATACTAAGTATGATTTGCTACCTTTTCTCAATGCACGTTTATCCTGTGTGTGACTAAGCAAGGGAAAATTATCAAAGGTGTGCATTCCATGTAATGTGATTTGTTTTCTGTTAAAATGAATTTTCATGGAATGTGTGGAATAATCTATGTTGGGATTATATTTGTGACACCAAGGCATTCCTAAAATAATATTACTAGCTTGCAAAGGCACAACCAAGAAATTTATGCGCTCAACATAATCACCAATTTTAATTTTGAAATCGTGAACTCCTTGTGTACCATTGTATCTAGTGCCTAAGAATGTAACCTTTATGCGATAATGAATTGGAACAGTCGGTAAATTCAATTCTTGTACCAAGTTTGTGAAAATAAATTCATGCATGCTTCCATCATAATACAAAACAATCTTTTCTTGACCATACACAAGACATTTCATCATTAATAATGAATGAGGATTTGGCATACTTGGTAAAATATCTGAAGCATCGCCGATATCATCATCATCTTCCGTGAAGTTTTGAATATCTTCATAGTCTTTGTCTTCAATTGCTCCCAAGTGATTTATTTGAACAACTTTCTTCTTGGATTGACAGTTCACTGCTAAGTGTCCAGGTTGATGACACTTGTAGCAAACTGTAGGCTTTGCTTTGGAAACATTATTGGTAAGGGCTGAGAATTTGAATATGTTGAAATTTGGTTAAAGAGAAGGCTTAGGGTTTAAGTTTGTGTTTGATGGTAAAGCAAGAGGTCGAGTCCAAGGTTTACAGAAAGAAGAGGGAACAAAGCGATTTTGATTGAATCTTCAGAAGTTAGAATTGAATTGCTTTGTATCAAAGTTACCATTAGTCGAAAAATATTGCGGTCACTTTTCTCGTCCATGAATTTTGTCTTTAGCATCATGCGCTAAAGAAATCGCATCTTCCAAAGTCTTTGGCTTGAACATATTCACTTCTGCATAGAAGTGACCAAGCAAACTAGAAATATACTTGTGCTTTGTGGATCGCCTCAGGAACATCTTCAAGCATTTGAAGTTGAAGTAAGGCACTCCAGAAATACTCAGTGTATTGTGGAATGGATTCACGATCTCTTTGTTGCAAAAGATCCTACTGTTTGATAGCTTAAAACTTTAAGCTTTAAAGAAAAAGCCTAATAATTTGAATCAATCATTGTAGGATAGCGGCACGTTGTGATCGCGTCGTTGAGTACATGTTGTTGTCGTCAATCGTCATATTTTGGAGAGCTTACTTGAGCTCTCTAAGCTTAAGCTCATTTTTTAAAGCTTAATAAGCTTAACAATTTACAATTTCCTTCTCTGCTTCTCTGTGTCAACAAAAGACTCACAAAGGATCTTCATAGGTGGTCCTCCACCTCTTGGGAGAGTTCCTTTGCAATCTGACATCATAACAGGGGGTTCTTCATTGCCAGGAACATGCTTGTATAGATGGTTACAACCTATAGAGCCCGTTCGTTCCAGGAGCTTCGCCTTCCCGCAAGATGGAAGTGATTAGAAGCCCTTGATCTCAGCTTTGCTCTAATACCACTGGTGCACAAATCAGATGTTGTATCTGCACATAATGAATGCCGAAAGGTCCCCAATAACAAAGAACTCTACAAAAGCTTCATAAAGGCAAAAAGGGATTTTGCACAACAAGAGACAAAAAGATCAATTGGGTGCAATCTCCCCCCATGCCTTGTGTGAGCGCCCAAATACAATGTTGAATAATGAAATATTAAATCGAGCGCCTATGCACATACAAAAATAATAAATATTTATCAAGCACTTTAATAAATAAGCGCACCTAAATAAATATTGATGCCACGCCTTTAGTGATAAGGTGCGCGCCCATCAAAAAGTAATAATTCTCCTAGGTAATTTGAATACACACCATTGCCCGGTACTTCCCAACACCACTGTTGCCTGCTCTACACATCAATTGAAGCATTCACAATTGTTAGAAAATAATAAGATAAAACCCACAAAAGTGAATACCTAGTAGTCTTCAGTTACAAAATAATTAAATAGGTTGGAACTCTATCCTAACCTTAATTTAATACGAGTGCACTCTAAACTCATAAATGTCCATTAATTTAATATGTATTTTGTGAAATCACCCACGTGCACATTAAATTAATCTGATGTCCAAAAAGGATATGCGTCCCCGTCAACTTCTCGCACAAGGAATCTACCTTGTGTATGAGCCCCGACAAATAAATATAGTTTTACGAAATCCACCGAAAAACCTCATGGAATCCACTGTGGAATAAAAACCTCACGAAATCCACTGTGGAATATGCCTCCGGGCATCATATGACGTGTGAGGAATGGCTCGTTTGCTAGGCAGTCAAGTTGTTGTGCCGTTTGTGCTCTTATTGAGCATTTTGTCCTCAAAGTCCCGTAAATCATCATGGCTTCCTCCAAGAACAGTGGCAATGTGTTAGCTCCGCATTCAAGACTCTGTCCAAGTGCTACAAGTCCCTGTGAAACTCTACGATCATTGTGGACGAAGTACACCCCAGTTCTAATGGATTTTGCCAGACATAAGTACTGCACATATCTATGGTGAGATTCAGCTTTTCAAGTTTAAGCCTTCTACTATGTATATCGAAGACCAAGGAGTATTGACAATAGCTGATGCATCAGCAAATGATCAACATGTTAATCTATTACCTTTAGTCCCCAAAATCCAAAAACATCAACAAAAGAAAGACTATCCTTACTTGCATCTAGGATATATAGTTATAGGGATTATCCCTTTGTTCCATAGCAGTCTTAATGTTTCATGTATGGCTGCCATATTAGACACTAGGCATGTAGAATTGATGGATATGATAGCTGGGGCTACTACTTCTCCTTTGTGAAACAGTCCCATTTTCCTTGAGCTATGCCCAAATTATGTTATCGCTATGGATGACCCCTACCTACCTGAGCTTATCATGTTGCATATTAGGACTATGGATTTACAAATGAAAGCATCATCTGCTCATCTTGCTATTCAAATGATAGAATGGTATTTCGGTGTATGTCACTAGCTATCCCTATAGTAGTTGAGGGTGTTAACTCTTCTAAAGATAGAAGGCAAAATATTATTATGAAATCAAATGAAAGCACTCAGTGATTTCTTCCTAATTGTGTAAATTGGTCGGAGATTGAGCTACCTCATGAATGGTAATTGGAAATCTCCTCCCTTAAGAGAAAGGAACTTCTATAGAATTATCACATGCCAGAATATTAAAGGTAAAACTCTTCACCTTCCCTAGAGAATGGCTCTTGAAATTCCAGAAGATAGAGATGTTCCAAAGGTTCCACGGCTGTAACTTAAGGTGTCTCCTTCACAAAGGGAAAATGTGCTCAACTTGAAAACTCGACCCTATACTCATGACCAGATCATACATGGAATTTTCCAACATTGTTGAAAACTCATTGAACAGGCCACTGAATTTGAGTATGAGCACAATAAGTACAAGGCTGCTCCATATCTTAGGCCAAAGGATTCTACTTCTTGGACAACACAATTACAAGTTGCTAATAAGACCCATTTAGCACTTATAGCCTTAATTGAGAAGGTTGGTAATCTCCAACAACTCTATGATCAAATTTTTGTCTTATGTCAACAATTAGTGAAAGCACATACACAGGTCTCCTCTCCAAGTGCTTCATCGTCATCTTCTTCTTCAACTCATCCTTCTCCATCTACATTACTATCTCTTACTCCATCTACTCTAGATTGGAATTCCTTCTCTACAAAAAGACTTCAAAAATATTGGAGTCCCTATTTTGCCTCTCCTTCACTAGTCTCTCTAAATATACATCATGTTATATCGACATCTGATAAAGGTAAAGAGAAACTAACTGATGAACCCTCTACATCAAATGCAAATGTTGTACCAGATTTGAATCAAGACTGAAAAAAAGAAACTACTAACTCAGATGATGATCCAGAAGGGATTGTTTAGAGGAGTTCAACACATACATTGTCCTTCTCTCCAGTCAGTTCTAAAAGGTGAAACAAAAATCAAACAACCCAATTTGTTTCAACCATCCTTACAACCATGTGACATTGCAAAAGAATTGTTAGAATATCTGGAGCTTAGGTTTCCTAAGTGGTTAGACCATGACTACAAAGTGGCTTTTGATCATCTTGATGAATATGTATTCGATAGCATTCAAAGATAGAGAGAAGCCAATGTTTTGCTCCTAAGAACCAACAAAAAGATGACATCTAGAGAATAATAGAATCCCTGATTGACTCCCCTATGATGTGTGAAAGTCTAGACTAGCATCCACATAATGCACCTTCTAATTAACTTCTTCCATGGTACTATAGAGACTAAGTTGTTTTTCAACAACAAGTTGCTTATACTCTCTCATCTTTTGATGAAGATGCTACTAGTGTTGTTGATGAGGATTTTGTTCCTATAAATACTCATAGAGCTAATGCTCCTTCGGATACCTCACTACAAGCTTTGCTCAATGCACATGAAGCTACTACTGTAAGTACACTACCTTCCCTTCCTGTCAATGTTGCTGCTAAGGCTAAATCTGCTAGTACTGTAAATGCCTCCTCATCCTATTCCAAACCATGTTATACAAAATTCTATAAGAAAATAGGTGTTCCTGCAAAATTTGGCTATGCTTATGTGGGCTAGAAGATTCTAGAAAAACCATTCTAAATGCCATGACACATGGGTTTGTGAGTGGATTGAAACAATGGTGGATCTCTATCCATCCTCAAGTTAAACTAGCAATTGTCTAGCATGCTGATCCAGTACAATTATTCTTTGAATTGCTTCTTGGAGAATTGGTCGGGTAACAAATTGGATGATGTACTTGAAGCCTGTGAAGCTTTCTTTAAATCTAAGCTTTGTGATCCTAGGGAATATTAGGAATATTTAATCTGCATAAGAGATCTTTTATATGAAGAATTAGGAGCGCATGATAACACCATGAAAGAACATTTGGTATGTTCTTTACTAGAACCCATTTCCTTCTATTGCAAACAAAGAATGAATGCTAAAAATAGAGATTTCATTGATAGTGTTGGTCAAATCTTGACAAATATAGAGCAGACTATAAAAGAGGTATGCCAATAGTAGAAAATGACTCAGCTTAATCAGAAATTTCCACAGTCTATATGTAAGTTTGCAACTAAATATGATGTAGACTTTGGGTGCAAACAATGTTCTCTTTCTTCTTCATATGGTGGCAATGGCTATTATGGTGGTCGATGTCACTCCTACCGCTCCTCAAGCTATTTCAAAGGTTTCTAATCCTATTTCAACAAACAGGACAAACAAGAGCATGATTACCATTCTAGAATATCTCATCATCATTCTCACAAACATGGACATGGTAAAAATAGAAACTCTTCTCATAGAAATTCTTCTCATAAATCTCAAAATACTATCCAATAATAGAAAAAAGATCTCAAATGCTATATATGTGGTAGTACATCACATTTGGCCAATATCTGCCCCAAAAAGAATAGACAACAAACCAATTCTGCTAAGGTAAATCTTCATTATCTTAGTGAAGACTCTTCTTTTGTCAGTATCTATTCCTTTTATGACTACTTTGACTATGGCACTCCTAGCTCAAGTGATAGTGATCCAAACAATGATACATCTTGGTATACTGCTGACACAAATTCTGCATCTTAGGCCAATTCCTAGTCAGAATTTGAGCCTACTTTTGCCTCTAATAGTTGAGACTCAGCAAGAGGTTCATTTGAAGATGATTATGCTATTCATTATGATACTTTTATGCATGTTAATTCTCATGCTATCCATTTCTCTAGATGCAAAGAGAAACTATTCCTTGGAGCTACCTCTATAGGTGGAGGAGCTTCTTCTAGAAGACACAAGGGAAAGCAAAAACAATCTGAATCAAATTTTGATGATTCCTTTGTTGATACTGGTTCTTGGGATTAAAAGGCTAAAGATAAAGTGTGCCAAGAATTTTTTTACTAATCCTTATGACCTACCTAAACCAGGTACGCTAAGCTCAGAAAGCAAAGGTAACGTTAATATGCTTATACCCCACAATCTTGAGCAAATGCATCACCCCAAGACATAAACATAACTACTCCAATCCTTGTTGGCTACATCTTCTTCTACTCAAAAAGAAGGTACTGAAATGCTACAAGCTTTTGTTGAAATGCAATAAGAGGTATACTCATTGTGTAAAGTTTTCAAGAGAATCCTTAGAGGACAAAAACAATTGGCACATGGAAGAACTGCTATTCTACAAGAACTTCAAAGTTCCACTATAGATAACCTTGTCAAACCTATCAATCAAATTAGATTGACAAAAGAAAATGTACATAAGGTAAATGCTCTAACTAGTGGTGGCCTTATTCCTATGATTGGTGTTCAAATAAAAAATATGCCTCAGTTTTCCTTGTATGTAGATGCTCTCTTTGACATTGGATCTAGCCTAACTATAGCTCCATTTGGGTTGTTTCCTACAAATTGTATAAAAACCACAACTCCCATTATTGTATAACTCTCTAATAATAAAAATGTGACTCTAATCCATGTGATCCAAGCATATCTACAACTTGGTCACATTAGGGTTCCAATTGAGATACAGCTCATGAAATAGATGCGTTATGATCTGCTTATCGAGACATATATTCTCCAACATCTTGTTCCATATACAATTTGGGCAAAACATTTCATAGTTTCCTATCTTGGGAAAAAGGAAGATATGCTACTCTTACCCAAAAATTAGCCGTAGTATCTACTCTATTGAGGAACTTCCTCCCTAACAAAAGTGGCTGCTAGAGAACAATGGATCAATGTAGAGAAGGAGAGATATGCCCAAGAGATCCAAAAGGTAACAGACCATCTCAAGTCCTTTATGCATGAAGACCTTCTCATGTATAGGGAAAAGAGAGTATCCTATGCTATTCCTCTTCCTTTGCAACCCAATGTCGTTCCCAACTAGAGATGTCCATTCTGAGCCTCTTATGTAAATAAACACTCAGAACAAAAAAGGGAAAAAAGGTGCATGGTGATCAACTACAAGCCTTGGCCATGGTCACCCTATTCCACTGAAGGATCTGTTGATGAAAAGGCTAAAGAAAGCTAATATCTTTAGCAAATTTGATCTCAAATCGGGGTTTTGCCAAGTTCCTTTAAAGAAGGAAGACATGTACAAAACAGGTTTATGTGTCCTGCAAGGAGACTATCACTGGAGGGTGCTACCCTTTGGTATCAAAACTGCTCCAACATATTTTCAAGGGTGGATAGATTCTATTTTGGCTAAATTTCTATTTTTCTTAGTGTATATTGACAACATTATAGTCTTTTCTGAGACTATTAAGGAGCATATTGATCATCTTTATCAGTTTGCCAAAGTAGTGGAAGACGTAAGGATGGCACTCTCACATACAAAGCCTATTATGTTTACCACGTCCGTTGAATTTTTAGGCTTAGAAATTCAACAGGGTGCCATTAGACTGCAAGAGCATGTCCTGACAAAAATCTTAGACATGCTTGATGAATTTACCAGTATAGAACATCTACATCTATTACCTGGGTGTTTAAATTGGATCAACTCATCTACACCCAATTTGGCACTTTATGCCAGAGATCTCTACCCTCTCCTAAGGAAAGACCAGTTCCATTGGAAACCCGTCCATACAATGGATGTACAGAATATTAAAAATCTTATATGGCATCTTTCTCCTCTATGAATTCCTACTGGGTTACCCCTTACCCTCTACATTGATGCCTCTCATTTCGAGTGGGGTGCTTGCCTTTGTGAAGAAAATTTGTCTACTTCTCCACCAACCCTCCACATTTGCCAATATGCATCGGGTATCTTCAGTAAAACTCAACAAAATTACCCATCTTACCAGAGAGAAATCTTGGCAATGATTAAGGCCGTTAAAGCTTTTTGCCTTTTTGTGAAATTTTTCCCTTTCACTATCCAAACATGTGCCAAGCTATCTTATGCAAAAAGCACCAAATGAAATCGGTAATAAGCGATTATTATGGTGGTCCCTCTTTTTTGATGCACTTGATGTAACTTTCCAACATATTCTGGGTATACAAAACACTGTGGCAGAAGACCTTTTGTCACACCAACCACTATGACCCACCTGCTTTGTCATATAAATGTTTGTGCAATATTCCAAGCACATTAAGGGCACTATATGCTACACACACTAAAAGATGTGCACTCACAACCCACTAACCTCACTCGTTGTTTCCACTTCCAAAAGTCTATAAATACCTCTCCTTGTACTTCATTTGGGGACACGAAGAAATACAAAGCATTCAGCTCTCAAGCATGCTCTCATCTCTTGCCCTTGTCTCTCGCCTCTGCTACACCATGGTTCATGATTGCTATGTCATCTCTCACTACGTGCTAGTTTCGCACTTTTGCTAAGTTCAGAAACCAAATGTATTTTACCCAACATAGATGCTACACATATCTATGGTGAGAATCAACTTTTCAAGTTTAAGGCTTCTGCTATGTATATCAAAGACCAAGGAATATTGACAATAGGTGATACATTAGCAGAGGATCAACATGTTAATCTATCTATAGTCCTTCCCAAAATCCAAAAACATCAACAAAAGAAAGACTATCCTTAGTTGCATCTAGGATATATAGCTATAGGGATTATCCATGTGTTCCATCGTGATCTTAATGTTTCATGTATAGCTGCCATATTAGACACTAGGCATGTAGAATTGATAGATATGATAGGAAGGGCTATTGTTTCTCTTGTGTCAAATGGTCCCATTTTCTTTGAACTACACCCAACTTATGTTATTGCTATGGATGGCCCCTACCTACCTGAACTTCTCGTGTTGCATATTAGGACTATGGGTTTACAAATGAAAGCCTCATTTTCTCATCTTACTATTCAATATAGAATGGTATTTTACTGTATGTCACTAGCTATCCCTAGATTAGTTGAGAGCATTAAGTCTTCTAAAGATTGAGGGAAAACTATTATTATGAAATCAGGTGAAAGCACTCCTTGCTTTCTTCTTGATTGTGTAAATTGGTCGAAGATTGAGCTACCTCATGAATGGCGTAGCTAGACACTGAAAGCACAGACACATGTCTTCTCTCCAAGTGCTTCTTCATCGTCTTCTTCTTCAACTCATCCTTCTCCATCTACATTACTATCTCTCACTCCATCTACTCCAAATTGGAATTCCTTCTCTACAAAAAAACTTCAAAAAGGCTGGAGTCCCTATTTTGCCTCTCCTTCCCCAATCTCTCTAAATATGCATCATGTTATAGTGTGACAAAGGTAAAGAGAAACTAGCTAATGAACCCTCGACATCAAATGCAAATGTTGTACTAGATTTGAATTCAGACTGGCACGAGGAAACTACCAACTTCGATGATGATCCAGAAGAGATTTTTAGAGAAATTCAACACATGTATTGTCCTTCTCTCCAACCAGTCGTCCTAAAAGGTGAAACAACAATCCAACGACCCAGTTTGTTTCAACCATCCTTACAACTAGGTGACACTATAGAAGAATTGTCCGAATATCTAGAGCTTACGTTCCTTGAGTGGTTAGACCATGACTACAAAGTGGCTTTTGATCATATTGATGAATATGTCTTTGATGGAATTCAAAGACAGACACAAGCCAATCAAGTGCTAGACCAAATGCCATTATGTCTTGCTCTTGAGAACCAACAAAAAGATGACACACAAAGAAGAATAGAATCCCTGACTATTCTAGAAAAAGAAAGATGGGACACTTCGACTATGTATTGATTATCGAGAGTTGAATCAATCAACAGTAAAGAACAAGTATCCTATTCCTAGAATAGATGAGCTTCTTGATCGTCTTCAGGGTGCAAAGATCTTCTCCAAGATTGATAGATTAAATATTCCTTATATTTCCTAGGATCACAAAGCTTATATTTAAAGAAAGCTTCATGGGCTTCAAGTACATCATCCAATTTGTTACCTACCCATTCTCCAAGAAGCGATTCAAAGAATAATTGTATTGGATCAGCATGGTAGACAATTGCTAGTTTAACTTGAGGATGGATAGAGATCCACCATTTCAGTGCACCCACAAACCCATGTGTCATGGCATTCAGAATGTCAATATGACTGGTTTATGGTTTTTCTAGAATCTTTTGGCCCACATAAGCATACATCATGTAGATGAGCAGTTTAATCTCTTTAGGAGATTTGCCATTTATAGACCAAATAGCAAAGGAGCCAACTTTTTCAAGAACAACCATTTTCTTATAGAAATTTGTATAAGATGGTTTGGAATAGAATGAGGAGGCATTTACAGTACCAATAGATTTAGCCTTAGAAATATTGACAGGAAGGGAAGGTAGTGTACTTATAGTAGTAGCTTCATGTGCATTGAGCAAAGCTTGTAGTAGTAAGGTATTCAGAGGAGCATTAGCTCTATGAGGATTTTTAGGAACAAAATCCTCATCAACAACAATGTCACCATCTCCATCAGAAGATCAGAGAGTATAAGCAGCTTGACGTTGAAAAGCAGCTTGGTCTTTTAGTACCATGCAGGAAGTTCAGTAGAAGCCGCATTAGACAGATGCTAGTCTAGACTTTCACCCATCATAGGGGAGTCAATCCTCCGAGATTCTATTCTTCTATGCGTGTCATCTTTTTGTTGGTTCTCGGGAGCAAGACATAATGGCATTTGGTCTAGCACTTGATTGGCTTCTCTCTTTCTTCGAATTCTGTCAAAGACATATTCATAAATATGATCAAAAGCCACTTTGTAGTCATGGTTTGACCACTCAGGAAACATAAGCTCTAGATACCAGTCACACATTGTGACTGTTGGAGTTTCGACATATGGTGTGTCTCACTCTTGCTCTCTTGTTGCATCCGCCATAGCTATTTCTTTGCTTTTTTGCTTGTGTGCTTTCACTCAAACTCTACCTTCACTCAATATATACTGATGTCTTTATTTCAACATTGCTATAATTACAGTTTTTAGCATTGTCTTGCAAAACATACATTGTACTTTGGTAGTCTATTGCTTGTAATTGGTGGACAACTCTAGACTTTGGTATTTCCTTCTATTTTTCCCTTGTGTTGAGACTGAGTTTTAGGGGCTAATTTATAGTCATTTATAGAATCCCATTCTCTTGGATTTTACATTGATATATTGTCATTATGGTTGGTTCTTAGAGAATGATAGTGCTATTTTGAATATTGAAAAGCTTGATGGCACAAATTTCACCTATTGGAAGATGCAGATATAGTAGGTATTGGTTTAAAAAAAGCAAGTTACGCCTTTGAAAACCAAGAGTGTACAGCCAAAAGGCATTGATTAGGATAGTTGGATGAGCTATGCAAATGCACTCTTATATTATCATTATCTAAACATGTTTATTTTAATGCTGTGGCATCTAAGCATAATGCTTTGTAGTTATGGACAAAGATATGCAATCTTTATGACAAAAAAAGTCTTGCTTCACATATGTATTGGTTCAAACAGCTCATAGACCTTCAATGAAGGAACGAACTAGTGTGTCCATGCATTTGAATGTGTTTCACTCGATTTTTGGCTAGTTGACCTCATAGGGTATTGTGTTCAAGGATAATCTCCCTCTTTTATTCTTCCTTATGACACTTTTCAAGTCATCAAATACTTTTCATATTGCCATGTGTGCTAATATGCCTAAGGATATTTTGAAATTCTATGAAGTTGAGAATGCCTTACTCATAGAGGAGATAAATAGAAAGAATGTGGATATAGCAAGTACTTCTCATGCATTGACTGCTAGGGGCAGGCATAATGGTAAGAGTGGTAATGACCACCGTGGTAGAGACTCACAGAGGTCTCAGTCTCATAGCAGTCTCGTATTAAGTCCGTTGGTCAAAAGGCCTCTCTTACATATCATTATGGTGGAAAGCATGGTCACATTCAATTACAATGCCATAAGATGCACCATGATAAGCGCAAAGAGAAAGGCAAGGGCAAAGTACAGGAAAAGTTTAATGATTGTAGCATTGTTCCTAGCTAGTCTAGTATGAAAATTGGGGAGATAAATGCCTTCGAGCACCTAAGTCTAATGATAATTATAACTTGGTAGTTTTTTCTCTTGATGTTAGCTAGTTGGCTGATGCCTTCTTGTCCACTTTTTCTCAATGTTGGCTACTTGATTTGGGGGCTTCTTTCCATGTTATCCCACAAAGAGATTGGTTTCAATCCTATAGCAGTATGACAGGTTTTGTGAGACTAGGAAATGACTTGGCATTGGTGATGTTAGATTGTAGTTTGCTTCAGGCAACACTTTTGTTTTGCATGATGTATGCCATGTTCTGACTTTGACCAAAAGCCTACTCTTGGTTGGATAGTTGGATGATGCACGAGGGAAAGGGCAAGAAGTGAGTTTTTTTAGCGAGATTTTGAGTAAGTTTTTTTTTGCAACCCTTCTATTCCTATTTCACATAGTTTACTTATTCCAGACTTAGATGTACTCACCTTCACTTCCACTTCTACCACCACCATCGCTGCCATTGCTGCCACCACTAGCTCTACCACTACCACCGCCATCATTACCTTCACCACCACCTTCACTCACACACACACACACACTCTCTCTCTCTCTCTCTCTCTCTCTCTCTCTCTCTCTCTCTCTCTCTCTCTCTCTCTCTCTCTCTCTCTCTCTCTCTCTCTCCATGTAAGTAGCTTATTCTCTGTCTTTGTCTCTATCTGTCTCTGTCTCTGTCTCTGTCTCTATCTCTTTCTCTCCTCTCACACAACACACATTCTCTCTCTCTCTCTCTCTCTCTCTCTCTCTCTCTCTCTCTCTCTCTCTCTCTCTCTCTCTCTCTCTCTCTCTCTCTCTCTCTCTCTCTCTCTCTCTCTCTCGCAACTCAAAAATAATTTGTGCTAGCACTCTGGATTGATAGACTCTATATTATATTGTATTATGAAAGGTGTTTCAACAAATAGCTCTCTCTCTCTCTCTCTCTCTCTCTCTCTCTCTCTCTCTCTCTCTCTCTCTCTCTCTCTCTCTCTCTCTCTCTCTCTCTCTCTCTCTCATATTTACAATACAAAATAATTTCTACAAGCAATCTGGATCTAGATTTATATTACATTGATCTCTAGCAAGTGTACTATTGTTCCACAAACTAATACACAATGATAGTAAAAGATTATCATAAATTTGATCATACCTAACCAAGTGAGGTATGTATGTATTTTCTCAACAAAATGAAATGCATTTTCTCTAAGAATTAGCAGTCTCTGCTTTGTTGGTCACACTATGGGCGACATTGGAAAATTTTTACTCTTTTCAAATATGATATGTAAGTTCTCTTCTGTAAGCATGTTGGTATATAAACATGTCTATATTTGCATCCATTCCAAATACTCACTAAACATTTTTCTTTATACATGGCTCTAACAACCTCATTAAACATTAGTTAAAAAATTAAAACTCATTATTAAAGCTTGCACATTTGTGGATTATTTATTATGGTGGCAAGATGGGATACTAATTGGTGAAAATAAGTATAAATTTGATGATCAATCAATACGCTTTAATGAGAGAGAGAGAGGGAGCATCATCTTGATCTCTCATTCTGTATGTCTTTGCTAACTTGACATCATGTTGTTGTAAATGTACTTATATTTCTTTGAACTAATCATATGTGTATACATGTGTGTGTGTGTGTGTGTGTGTGTGTGTGTGTGTGTGTGTGCATATTAGAACGTTCAATATATACACATAAATACATGCACACATATATATGTATATATTTTAATGAGAGAGAGGAGAAAAAGAGATTTTTAGTGATAATAGTATTTGAATAAGAGAGAGATATAGAAACAAGTTCTTAATGAGACACACGCATGTGCATGTATGCACATGCATATATACATAGAGAGACAAATCAAGGTATTTGAATAAGAGACAAATATAGAAACAAGTTTTTAATGAGAGACACACATGTGCATGCATGCGTGCACACGCACATACACATAGAGAGACAAATCAAGATACGTTTCTCTAGTGTATATTACACAATTAAAGATATAGCTTTAAAGATTATTGCTCATACAAACTCTAATCCACCTTGACTAAGTAATTCATCAATGGTTTGCCTAGTCTTTAAAACCAAAAATACATTCTAGATACTTTGAATGTAAGAAATTTCAATTGGAAGGGTATTAGGACTTAATGGAGAAGAGAGGGAGGAGAAAGAGATCAAAATAACGTTTGGATGTGAGAGAGAGAGAGAGAGAGAGAGAGAGAGAGAGAGAGAGAGAGAGAGAATTATTGATGAGAGACAAGAAAAATGTGCCTTTTTAAAAATCATTGATAAGAGAGAAAATAAAGAAATGTGAAAAGTAGTTTGGATAGAGAGGTACCTTTTTCAAATTAATGTAAGAAAGCCCCAAAAGTAGTATTGTAGTATTATAGGAGAGAGTGCTAGAAATTTTTGAAGCCAAAGGAGGAGGCGGTGTGTGGCTTCAAAAATTTCTAGCACTCTCTCTTATAATACTACCTTAGACCCTGTCCTACATTAATAGCCTTGAATCTTTATACACACACACACACACTCTCTCTCTCTCTCTCTCTCTCTCTCTCTCTCTCTCTCTCTCTCTCTCTCTCTCTCTCTCTCAATACTACAATGTTATCTTTGGGTCTTTCTTACACATTAATAGCTCTGAATTTTTATCAAAACACACACACACACACACACACTCTCTCTCTCTCTCTCTCTCTCTCTCTCTCTCTCTCTCTCTCTCTCTCTCTCGCTCGTGGTTTTAAAATTTTCTAGCAACTCTCTCCTATAATACCATAATACTACCTTTGGATGTCTCCTATATTAATAGCTTTGGACCTTTATCAACACACACACACATTCTGTGTGTGTGTGACTTTAAAAAATTATTTTAACTTTCTCTTACAATACTACATTTGGGCCTTTCCTACACATTAATAGCTTTGGATCTTTATCAACACACATATGCACACTCTCACACTCATACACACACACACACACACTCTCTCTCTCTCTCTCTCTCTCTCTCTCTCTCTCTCTCTATAAAAGTTTTTTGCCTAAGTACAATTAGACAAAAAAGTCACATTTTTATTATAATTTCAATAGTATAAATCTTTTTTAAATATTTGATAAGGTCTTTATTTTTCCAAATACACAATGCAAAAGACAATAGCAATTGTATGTTATGTTAATTATTAGTTTTCTATGTTAGGATTAAAAAATGTCCCAAAAGAGATGACTTTTTTTTATTCATCAGGTTCAAACATTTCAATATAGTTCATTCAAAAAATCTCAATCTACTATGTCCCACATTAAAATATATCATAAATATATAACAATTTAATCTTCCTAGCTAGTAATTATTTTTATATCTTCTCTCACATCTATACATACATATATATATATATATATATATATATATATATATATATATATATATATATATATATATATATATATATGTATGTGTGTGTGTGTGTGTGTGTGTGTGTGTGTGTTCTCTCTTTCTCTATTGACTCTATTGAGTCCTAATGAACAACAAACACAAACACATACACACACATACATAGAGAGAGAGAGAGAGAGAGAGAGAGAGAGAGAGAGAGAGAGATGCATACACACATGCATTACTTAATTTATTACTTAGTTAATAACTTAATTACTAATTATTTTTTAGTTAGTTACTAAATAGAAATATAAAGAGAGGGGGGAGAGAGAGACAGAGATGAATGAGAGAAGGAGAAAGCAAGATAAACGAGAGAGAGAGAGAGAGTGTGTGTGTGTGTGTGTGTATGTGTGTGTGTGTGTGTGTGTGTGTGTGTGTGACTTACTTTGACTCTTTTTTTGGTTGAGAAGGGGGTTGCTAGCAACTCATTGAGAAGAGAGTTGCTTGCAACCCCTTCTTGAGATGAAAAAAAAAATCACGTCTCCTCCATCATTTCTTTGAGGGGACTTGTGAAATCTTTTTTTGCCGAATAGGGGGTTGCCAGCAATCCCTTTTAGTGATTTTTTTTTTCACGAGTCCTCTCTAAAACTTCTTTTCACTGAATATAGAGCTGTCAACAACCCCTTCCCAACCCCAAAAATTTCCATAATTCCCCTCAGAGAGATGGAGGCAACATGTTAAATTTTTTTGCCAAGAAGGAAATGCCAACAACCCCCTGTCTGGTGACAAAAAATTTCATGTCCCCTTAGAGAGAGGATGGAGGGGAGTTATGATTCAAAGCTCTCTCTCTCTCTCTCTCTCTCTCTCTCTCTCTCTCTCTCTCTCTCTCTCTCTCTCTCTCTCTCTCTCTCTCTCTCTCTCTCTCTCTCTTGTTGAGAAGGGATTGCTGTGGCAACCCTTGTTTGGCAAAAAAAAAACTCGTCCCCTTAGAGAGATGATATATATATATATATATTAATGAGAAAACTACTACAACATTCAACTGGACAAAGATTTTTTCTTCTCGTTCACATAGGAGATAAAGAGAATTACAAACCAAATGATGATATCAAGTCTCAAAAGTCATGCAAGTTAGCAACATAGAGACTTCTCTACATGCATGGTATCCTTCTATAGAAGTATATTTGCAATGGTGTGTTGTTGATGTATTCTCTATATGTAATAAAACTATGAATGGTAGGATCATGTGTGGGTAATTGGAGAAGGGGATATAGCAAACTTTGCCAAGAAAATGCACATATTAGATGCACTTGAAGGAGGAGTAACTCATATATAAGGAACACTAGATTGAGCAGCAGCAACAGAATGAGGAGGTTTACCAGAGATGACCTATCTTCCTTGACTACTAAAGGTGAATTTCCCTCCAACGACGGGGCATTATACCAATAATACTCGAAGAAAAAAAGGTGCAAGAGACATAAGGATCCAGACTCTGGTAAGTGACTCCACATGTATTCCTTAGAATATGTCACACTTTTATGTCTTCTTTTAAAGAGAATATGGCTGATTCTAGGAAAGTGATACCTCCGGTGCATTTGTTTTCGTAACTCATTCTTCAGTAAGGAGTCTGGGTGAAGCCACAATTTCTAAAATGTTTTGATTGGCTACACTTTAGCCCTACAATGATACTATTTTTGGATGATAGCATAAATAAGATACAACATAACCCACCTAACTTCTTTACATATCCATTTACATTTCAAGAAAATCCCATGGATGCCATCCTCTTCAAACATGTGCTTCCCTATTTGACTAAGGAAAATCCCTTTAATACTATTGTCTTGGAATACATGCTTCCATGTCTGATTGAGCTAATATGTTTTCACGGGGGAGTCTAGGAGTTTGTTAGAGAACACCCATTTCACCCTCCAACAATGGACAACTGGATTGATATTTAATATTTACAATAAATATGTTCATTTGCTTTGTGCATAGTAGTTCACTAACTTGCAAATAAATTTGTGGATTTAGTATTTTTTTATCGTTTTTATAATAAGTTCATGCAATACAATGTTAAATATATCAATACATTAAAATATTTCATTGTTAAAGTCTGAAGTTTAAAATGAAGAATTCTTTAAAGGAATAACAACTACAAGTAATAAAGCAATATGGAGATATATGTTATAGAGATTGTGAAGCAATTGCTCGGAAGGGTCTATTGTAAATGAATGCATAACTTCAATCCATATGTATGCCTAATCAAACGAGGAAGAGAGAGAGCAATGTGCAAGTATAAGTGGACGTGTCTGTAGTTTGCTTGTGTGTGCATAAT